>NC_090646.1:172688428-174168428 GCF_040937935.1 Hyperolius riggenbachi
GGCCCCAGCATACGCTCTCACCGTACGCTCGCAACCAACCACACACCGCCGGTCTCCAGGGTAGCCGTTAGCGTGGTCCGGGAGTAGACTTCCGGTTGGATGGTGGGTGTAGCGCGACGTCACTTCCGTCCGCGTTCCAGCCAGCAATTCAGTCCACTTCCTTGCGCTCCAGAGGTAAACTTCTGCCGCTTATTTAGTACATGTGCAGCGATTTGGGTGCTTGAAAGTGGAATTGTTCTTATATCCAGAGGGATAGATGGGGCGCCCCACACCTCAAAGATCAAAAAGAATCAGATTGACATGTTTCGACAGAATATACGTCTGTCTTCCTCAGAATCACTGAATTGTTGCTGACCGGAAGTCTTATATAGTCCATTGACTCCTACTCCTCCCATCCATCACAGGGTAGATTTCTTAAAGTGGTACTGTCCCAACAGCATTCCGATTGTCCATTATATCATCCTCCATGATTCGCATACACTCTTTGTTGCCAATGAAGTGAGATAACTCAAAAACATAATCAAATGAGCAAAGGGTGTACAAAAAATATATATATATATAATATAATATAATAAATGACAAAACATACTTCATGAAAATATATAATTATAATTTAATGCCACGAAATTTCATACGCATAATAGCACCCTATCTATTCCTATATATACAACATCTCCCAGAGCACTACAGGAACCAGCATACTACAGAGGAACCAGGATACTCTTACACACACAACCCTCATGGCATTATGTAGATAAAAAAATTATTATGTAAAATTATATATAAAATAAAATAAAATAAAGTAAAATAAAATAAAATAAAATAAAACTTGGGGGGCTTCTACTAGATAGTCTGTGTCCTTCCAAGGAAAATTGATCAATTAATTAGCTGATTAATTAATTATAGAACCCAAATAGTTCCATGTCTTCATTAAGACCCTTTGGGGACAGAGTGTCTAGATCAAAAATCCATTTGCTCTCCCTTCTCGACATCTTAGCTATATAATTACCCCCTCTTCTATCCCTCTGCACTATCTCTATCCCATAATAAACTACATCCCAAATCCTGCAGTTGTGAAAGAGTTTGAAATGTTTAGATAATGGGTGTTCTTCCCATCCCTTAGAGATATTGTTGAGATGTTCCCCAATACGACTATTAAGGGTTCTCTTTGTACAACCCACATATTTCTTCCCATATTCTTCACATATTTCTTTCTTATGGGCATATCAAACAGTAGATCACACCTTTCGTGTCACAGGTGATGAGGTCCCTAATTTTAAAACTCTCACTTCCCCCTTGTACTGTCATAACTTTAGCATACCCCCTAGTCTTTCTACAATTCTGACACCTCCCACATCTAACAAAACCCCCCTCTCCCATACTTCCCATCGATTTTCTCTCTATTTCACCAGCAGCCGTTGCAACTTTGAGGCCTATATTATCACATTTTCTATAAATAATAGATGGATGGGTCGGGAGTAGCTGGTTAAGGAACTTGTCCTCCCTGAGTATGGGCCAGTGTCTATTAATAATACTGCTAATCTGTTTACTCTGCGCCCCATACTTTAAATTCAATTTTAGGGAGTGATCAACTTCCTCACCAGCCCTCCTTCTATTCTTTTTCGATAACAAGTCATCTCGCTCTAATAAATCAACCTCTCTTCTAGCTGCCTCTATATTTTCCTCATTGTAGCCTTTATCCTTGAATTTCGACGTCAAGGTTACTACCTCTTTTTGATATTGATTGTCTTCCGTACAGTTTCTTTTCAATCTAATGAATTGCCCCTTGGGGATGTTGTTGAGCCAAGAGGGCAAATGACAGCTAGTGGCGAGGATGTACCCGTTTACATCTGTTGGTTTCACATAGGTACGGGTTTTGATCAAGCCATCTTCTATATAGATACTCAGATCCAAGAAATTAATACTCTCCTGGCTTACTGTAGATGTAAATTGTAAATTCACGTTATTGTTATTCAAACTATTCATAAATGTCTCCAGGGAGCGTTCTGTTCCCCTCCAGACGAGCAGGACGTCGTCAATAAACCTCTTCCAGAGGACGAGGCCCGCGCCGGGCCCCCCACGCCCGTAGACATGGGAGCGTTCCCAATGGGCCATGAAGAGGTTGGCATATCCCGGAGCGAACCTCGTCCCCATCGCCGTCCCGCTCGTCTGCAGGAAGAACTCCCCCTCATACTGAAAACGATTATGGGTCAAAATGAACCTGATGGCATCAAGGATAAAGGTGGATTGTTCTTCCTTTATAGTAACATCCTCACTCAGGAATTGGTCCACTGCTTTTAGTCCATCCTCATGCCGTATACTAGTATACAAGGAGCTCACATCTAATGTTCCAAGGAACCAACCATCCTCCCACTGTATTTCTTTTAGAATGTTCAATGCATGTCTAGATTACAAACAGGAAGCCTACCGGCTACTTACTGATGAGAATACATATAGGAAGATGAGGAGCGATCCAGGAGTATTGTATGGGAAAGAGTTGGATGAATTAGTGAAAAAAGCATATCAGGAAGGTATCCTGAGTAAAAAAGAAAAGGAATACTTGGAGGTCACATACCCGAGAACTGCAATCTTCTACCATCTTCCTAAGGTTCATAAGAGCATGGTGAGTCCTCCGGGAATGCCAATTATATCTGGTATTGGATCCCTTACCTCGAATCTATCGAGGTATGTGGATACATTCCTCCAAAAATATGTGAGGACTACACCGGCCTTCCTGGAGGACTCTAGACATGCATTGAACATTCTAAAAGAAATACAGTGGGAGGATGGTTGGTTCCTTGGAACATTAGATGTGAGCTCCTTGTATACTAGTATACAGCATGAGGATGGACTAAAAGCAGTGGACCAATTCCTGAGTGAGGATGTTACTATAAAGGAAGAACAATCCACCTTTATCCTTGATGCCATCAGGTTCATTTTGACCCATAATCATTTTCAGTATGAGGGGGAGTTCTTCCTGCAGACGAGCGGGACGGCGATGGGGACGAGGTTCGCTCCGGGATATGCCAACCTCTTCATGGCCCATTGGGAACGCTCCCATGTCTACGTGCGTGGGGGGCCCGGCGCGGGCCTCGTCCTCTGGAAGAGGTTTATTGACGACGTCCTGCTCGTCTGGAGGGGAACAGAACGCTCCCTGGAGACATTTATGAATAGTTTGAATAACAATAACGTGAATTTACAATTTACATCTACAGTAAGCCAGGAGAGTATTAATTTCTTGGATCTGAGTATCTATATAGAAGATGGCTTGATCAAAACCCGTACCTATGTGAAACCAACAGATGTAAACGGGTACATCCTCGCCACTAGCTGTCATTTGCCCTCTTGGCTCAACAACATCCCCAAGGGGCAATTCATTAGATTGAAAAGAAACTGTACGGAAGACAATCAATATCAAAAAGAGGTAGTAACCTTGACGTCGAAATTCAAGGATAAAGGCTACAATGAGGAAAATATAGAGGCAGCTAGAAGAGAGGTTGATTTATTAGAGCGAGATGACTTGTTATCGAAAAAGAATAGAAGGAGGGCTGGTGAGGAAGTTGATCACTCCCTAAAATTGAATTTAAAGTATGGGGCGCAGAGTAAACAGATTAGCAGTATTATTAATAGACACTGGCCCATACTCAGGGAGGACAAGTTCCTTAACCAGCTACTCCCGACCCATCCATCTATTATTTATAGAAAATGTGATAATATAGGCCTCAAAGTTGCAACGGCTGCTGGTGAAATAGAGAGAAAATCGATGGGAAGTATGGGAGAGGGGGGTTTTGTTAGATGTGGGAGGTGTCAGAATTGTAGAAAGACTAGGGGGTATGCTAAAGTTATGACAGTACAAGGGGGAAGTGAGAGTTTTAAAATTAGGGACCTCATCACCTGTGACACGAAAGGTGTGATCTACTGTTTGATATGCCCATGTGGGAAGAAATATGTGGGTTGTACAAAGAGAACCCTTAATAGTCGTATTGGGGAACATCTCAACAATATCTCTAAGGGATGGGAAGAACACCCATTATCTAAACATTTCAAACTCTTTCACAACTGCAGGATTTGGGATGTAGTTTATTATGGGATAGAGATAGTGCAGAGGGATAGAAGAGGGGGTAATTATATAGCTAAGATGTCGAGAAGGGAGAGCAAATGGATTTTTGATCTAGACACTCTGTCCCCAAAGGGTCTTAATGAAGACATGGAACTATTTGGGTTCTATAATTAATTAATCAGCTAATTAATTGATCAATTTTCCTTGGAAGGACACAGACTATCTAGTAGAAGCCCCCCAAGTTTTATTTTATTTTATTTTATTTTACTTTATTTTATTTTATTTTATATATAATTTTACATAATAATTTTTTTATCTACATAATGCCATGAGGGTTGTGTGTGTAAGAGTATCCTGGTTCCTCTGTAGTATGCTGGTTCCTGTAGTGCTCTGGGAGATGTTGTATATATAGGAATAGATAGGGTGCTATTATGCGTATGAAATTTCGTGGCATTAAATTATAATTATATATTTTCATGAAGTATGTTTTGTCATTTATTATATTATATTATATATATATATTTTTTTTGTACACCCTTTGCTCATTTGATTATGTTTTTGAGTTATCTCACTTCATTGGCAACAAAGAGTGTATGCGAATCATGGAGGATGATATAATGGACAATCGGAATGCTGTTGGGACAGTACCACTTTAAGAAATCTACCCTGTGATGGATGGGAGGAGTAGGAGTCAATGGACTATATAAGACTTCCGGTCAGCAACAATTCAGTGATTCTGAGGAAGACAGACGTATATTCTGTCGAAACATGTCAATCTGATTCTTTTTGATCTTTGAGGTGTGGGGCGCCCCATCTATCCCTCTGGATATAAGAACAATTCCACTTTCAAGCACCCAAATCGCTGCACATGTACTAAATAAGCGGCAGAAGTTTACCTCTGGAGCGCAAGGAAGTGGACTGAATTGCTGGCTGGAACGCGGACGGAAGTGACGTCGCGCTAACCCACCATCCAACCGGAAGTCTACTCCCGGACCACGCTAACGGCTACCCCTGGAGACCGGCGGTGTGTGGTTGGTTGCGAGCGTACGGTGAGAGCGTATGCTGGGGCCAACAGCGGAATTTCAATACAAAAATCTGAACGCGGACTTACAGGATTCGCCTACAAAGGTCCATAGGAGGGTGAGCTTCTCTTTTTCTGTATACACAACAATACCAACATACGGGTTGTCTATTGTGACTATTGGACCCCGTGGTCTCCTAATAGCAACATTGAGAATATTGTTGGCAATGTGTGGGAAACTATGAAGCATTTTTATTAGCAATTTTTCAATTTTTCAATTTTTTAATTACCATTACAAAACTTTCAGTACTATTTTTACTATTTTTGTATCCTATGTGTGCACACAGATTTTTAGGCAAAATAGTGATTCTGAGGAACCAGTATACTTCGGTGTGTATGGAGACTGCAGTTGTGAGTGATGTATATATGTGCAATATCTTTATATGGTTCTTTCCTTTTATGAATAAATGACATATTTACTATATACCCAGCGCTCCTAATTCATTATATACATTTGTTAGGGCTTATTTTAAGGGGAGGTCTTATTTTTTCATGAACAACAATCTACATTTATTCTTAAGCAAAACAAATAAATAAATCAACATTTATGTAAGTGTATTCATGTCATTTCATTCTGTAATCTTTATTTCATTTTTCCATTTACAACAATCTACATTTATCAAGAGCCCAGTACTTGCTGTATTGTTTTGGATCTTGTGTGATCTTTTGAGTGAGAGTCTTTTATGCTTTCCTTGGTGAAGGATCAATCTGTCCTGATGCATTCTATTGGAATTCTATCTACCTGGACACAATTTACCTTGAGTTTTTATAAACTGTAGCTAGAGCTTATTTTTGGAATAGGGATTATATTTAGGGAAAAAGGGTTGGCAGCACTGCTGTGTAGGGTGAGGATGTGGTTCTTCTTCTAAGGGCTTTGACCTTGTATGGTGTGCTCTGGACTAGTGATAAAGCTCATTAGGTTGAACATTGTAGTGAAAGATCAATACGGCACTACCAGCCTTGCTTTTATTTCTCTATGCAAGTTCTTCAGAATTAATTTGCAGAATAATGTAAATCTCTTACCAGGTTTGTAAATATCTTACCAGGATCCACTACCACTAGCCACTTACCAGGTAAAATGGTGGAGCAGCAGGTGGCAGGTAAAGGAGAGCCCGACATCCATGTTGCTGTGATTATATGAGGCTTATTCATCTAGCATCCTTCAAAAATCCTGAAAAATTATGCTAGGGTTTGTTTTCAGGGTAGGTCTTATTTTCAGGGAAGCGATATACAGAAAAAAATCCCATTACTCTAGTCAACACTCTCCCCTTGCAATATGAACAATTAGATGGCAAAACACTCCTAGAAGTACGTCTAAGGTCATTAGTAATTTAAAAATAACAACTGAGTATGCCTAAACTGGTGAAAAGAAAAGTTTTGAGAGGAAAAGAAAGGTGCAGTCCTGGCTTTGCGGGCACAAGAATACAGTAAATGTCAGGTTGCTTCTTTTCTTAAAGCACAGATGAAGTGAGAGGAATAGGCAGGCTGACTTATGTACTTCCTTTAAAATAATGCAAATTGCCTGGCTGTCCTGCTGATCATCTGCTTCTAAAACTTTAAGCCACAGAACCAAGTCTGTCTAAGTAGATTAGCTGCATGCTTGTTTCATGACATGTAGAGACATAAATTAAACAACCGCCACTCAAAAAACTGTCTGCAAAAATATTTATTAGTAGAAGATCATTTGAAAAAAACCATCCCCCTAAAAAGGTAACCCTTTGAAAACAAGACGTGGGTTTAGCACACAAGGAGTACTCCTGGACACATACTCACATGCCACCTTTCAACACACATCCACACTCAGATCTGGGTCGGCCGACCCTAGTCACATGTGCGTGTGTACCTAACTAGGAATTACGTAAACCAACAGGACAGTCTCAGCATAACTCTTCACTTCCAATGAAGCTATCACAATGGGCTCCTTAGATAGACAGGATAATCTGTCACTGCACCTTGTCCATAATGTAATGGTGTAAGCATTCCACCCAGCTTGCCTGTTCAGATGGCGTGCTCCCTCCCATAAGGCATCAGCGTGATGCACAGTTCTCTGAGCACACAAAGCTTTCCCAGTGGAACAAAGGAGTGGGTACCTTACTTTCACCTGATTCCAGGCAGTCCGCCGCGGCGTCCCACAGCCAGCAGGTACCTGCAATCGCCAAAGGCTCTCCATCTGTCAGTACAAGACGCTGTTAGTGGATAACAGCATGTGGCGGTCCGGCTACTCCTCCGACCCAACGTCTCCAAGCCCCGCCCACATATGTTACGCCCACTCACGTGGGCTTCATCAGTGTGATTCTGCGATGGTGGCTTGCTAGGGCAGATCCTCCTCCTTTTCATTCCTATAGCCAAGTCTCACTCTGAACTATTTCCTGGCACTATGCGTTTCAGCATTTCCTCACAGGATAGTTCCCAGGAGACCACTAAAGCCAGGCCTCATTCTGAGCTCTTTCCTGATACTTTGCGTTTCAACTCTGAACTATTTCCTGGCACTATGCGTTTCAGCATTTCCTCACAGGATAGTTCCCAGGAGACCACTAAAGCCAGGCCTCATTCTGAGCTCTTTTCCGATACTTTGCGTTTCAACAGTCATTTTCAAGGAAGTTTCCTTAATCACTGGAAGCCTCATTTGTTCTTGTCCAAAGAGACACTTCCCTGTCTAAGCAGAGGTGTTCTTATGCAAACTTGACACGCACTACAGACTCAGTTCAACCTGACTCAATGCAAACCAACAATTTTCACACAACCACAGCTATCAATAGATTATTTTCAAAATTATGGATTGAACAGCTGCTAAATGAGCGGGACACATCCATCCGTATCAGTACATAGGTACTACCTCCTTATAATGCGGATCACTTAAAAGAATACGAGATGACATATTTCAAGTACCAATTACTTAATTTCAAACTGATCCCCTAATATTCTTTCAAAAAATGAACCAGATTTAAATCTGCATTAAGTCCCCTAGGTATTAACGTCCCCAGGTTGTTTCAGGACATCACTTTCAGACAACTTGTGTTGCTATATTATAAGGAAATAAATATAGTATTGTAAAAATTAATTCATTTAAGGTCCCAAAGCACAAAGGAACGTCATCTACATTAAAGAAATATAGAGCATGTAATAAAAACTCTAAAAAGCAAATAAGAATCTAAAAAAGTAATGATATTAAAGGACAACTTTAACCGTTTACAACTAAAAAGGTAGCTACTCACCAAAGAGGAAGGAAGGCTCAGCAACCTGCAGGAGTAGGGAACCTTGGCTCTCCAGCTGTTAAGGAACTACAAGTCCTACAATGCATTGCAGGAGTCTGAAAGCCACAGTCACAATTAATAAAGGCAAATGCATGCTGGGATTTGTAGTTTTATCACAACTGGAGAGCCAAGGTTCCCTACCACTGCTTTAGAGCCTTCCTATTCCTCTCTGAATCCCATCTTTCCATCACCGTGCCCCTATTTAAAATCTCCCACAGGCTGTTGGGAACGCAATGGGGGCACACGGGTGGCCAGACTATGCATGCGCAGTGGACCATGACTGGCATAGCTTGATCACTAATACCAGGAGAGATTACAGATGACTGGATTGCCTGGGAAGGTTGGGGAAGAAGGCAACAGTGTCCATGGGGGTGTAGGAAGCCCCAGGTAAGTATTGATTCTTTACCTCCCTTCATCTCAAGTTCACTTTAAGATATATTTAGCCTAATTGCAAGAGGACAGTATTATTATAATACAGAGACTCGCATAAGTGGCTCACACAGAAAAGTATGGTTTTAAATGTAGAAATATTAAATGATTTTTATAAAGCAGCACTATGAACCATAATGATGTGCAAACTGCAGTGAGCCAGAGCATTCATCCTTCTTTTTTATGACAGATAAGTGAAAAATGATTTCTCTGCAGCTGCAATGGGCTATTACCTTTGGCACGTTACTCTTACATTTATGAAGAATCTGATTTTATTATCTAATTTTGTTTAAATAAACATTCAAAATTTCTCCGTGTAGATTAAATGCATCAAAAAAGGTGTTCTAGCTTACCTTTTAAAAAAATAATAATAAAGTCTTGGAATACATTGTCCTTTCAGAATTTGGTATCCATATGGATGCCTGCTAAATTATACCCGTCTGTGTTTTTAATGTGTCTTCTAAGACTTGTGAATCTCCTTCAGAAAAAAAGAGCATCTGTAGGGTGACACAATAAATGTGAATCAAATATTTAAACTGGTCTCTTGTTTCACCTAATGTTTAACACAACAGAAGTTAAACCTTATTTCAGCAGTAATACAGAGTCTTTTTTTATATTGGAACTAAGGGTCCCATTATGAATTTGATGAGTATCTGTGCCCTTTAAACTTTAACAGAGTCACAAAAAAGTGTAGCTTATGCATTATTTTCCTGTTTTAGTACCAGATTCCGTAGAACAAGACCTAGATTGTCCAGAACATGACCAGCAGGTGTAGGTGAGAGCTAAATGTCACAGCATGAAGCCAGTGTAAGACAACTACTGCATATAGGTATTTACACACTGTGACCTATAGGTCAGTGAAAGAAAAAGGGTTGCTCTGGTGTTTTATCATTCAGAGTGAAACGCTTACATTTAAACTCAAAATTGCTACTAGTAACCTTTTTAAAGGACCACTATCGCGAAAATCATAACATTTATAGAACATGAAAACATATTCATATTCATAAGAAGTACATTTTTCCCAGAGTAAAATGAGATATACATTACTTTTCTCTCATGTTGCTGTCACTTACAGTAGGTAATAGAAATCTGGCAGAACTGACAGGTTTTAGACCAGCCCATCTACTCATTAGAGATGGCCCAAACCTCCGATTTTTGGTTCGCAAACCGGGTTCGCGAACTTCCGCGATAGGTTCGGTTCTCGCGAACTGAACCGCAATAGACTTCAATGGGGAGGCGAACTTTGAAAACTAGAAACACTTATGCTGGCCACAAAAGTGATGGAAAAGATGTTTCATGGAAAAGATGTGTCACGTGGTACTTGGCACGTGTAACGTGGTACTTGGCACGTGTCACGTGGCACTTATTGGTCACAAGAGATAAGCTCTCAAAAGAGCTGTTGAGAGGTGCTTTTTAACAAGAATCAGCAAGGAGCAAGCTAAGAAGCCTACAAGAGCTGAACTAATCTTTCCCTATGAGAGTCTGCAGCAGCTTTCCCTTCTCTAATTACTGCAGGCACACAAGTTAGTGAAAAGCATGACGCTGCCTGCCTTTTATAAGGGGGGAGGGCCTCCAGTAGGGAGTGTAGCCTGATTGGCTACAATGTGCCTGCTGACTGTGATGTAGAGGGTCAAAGTTGACCCTCATGATGCATATGGGGGCGAATCGAACTTCCGGTAAAGTTTTCAGTTCTCCGCGATCGGGAACCCCAGAAGTTCCCCAGGAACCATTCGGGCCATCTCTATAGACAAACAAGTAGGCAGACAACATGCAAGGGTAAAAACCAGAACATATATATATATATATATATATATATATATATATATATATATATAGTATATATATACACACACACACACTAACCAAAAAAGTAGTCAGGAAGACAGAGGTCAATACCAGGAAATCAGATAACAGTGGCAGTGAGCAAGGTGAGCAAGACACAGGGAACAGGGCAAAAGGAGAAAGGACCAATGACCAGAATCACAAGGGCTACTAGCACAATGATCTAGCAGTTCATTAATAGCCGAAGCAGCCTTATATATATATACTGCACATTAGTAAGGTCATGGTTCAGAATGTTCTCAGAGTTCTGTATGCAAACACATAGAGCCACAAAAAAGACTATAAATCTCCATGAATAAAAGCACAATATTGATCAAAAGAGAAGATATCCATATAGCACAAATCAAAAGTCTACAAACTCCATATAATAAATAATGAAATAATCTTTATTAAACAGGAACATATCCAAATTAAAATCAAGCACTCCGAGCTATATAATATAAAGTCAATGTTGTGAGACTGGCCCAAATATAGAGCACTGCCTTTACCAATCCCGATGTGCAACACACCACTGCTGAACCTCTCTATAATGTGAAAATACACCAAGAGCTTACTACAAGTGTCCTGTGTGATGATTTGCTCAGCTGCCTGTGCAGGCAGGCAGCCTTTTGACCATTGTGTAGGTTTGCATGCTGCAGGACTCTGGAAAGAAGAGCTTCTGTCAGTTTTGCAGCTTGTGCTTGCAGAGGAATTTGCATACGTTGTCATGCAAATTGCCTGGCCACATTCATTGGAGGTGTGTACTATAAGTACTATGTCTTTCCCACAATGCTTCGCTGGTCATAAGGATTTCGTCCTATGTAACACTCCTGGTGGGGTGTCTGCCTTACTCTCTGTTTGAAGATCAGCTTAGAGTAATTCCTGGAAACTGTGCTAGGCAGATTTCCCTAGTGCAGTTAGGATTGTTTATCTGTTCTGTTTGTCTGTTGTGATTGTCCTGTCCCAGCGGTGGTCGATAGGAAGTCGTTCTGATCTCTGTTCTTGGAGCATAGCTGGTGCAGCGGTTGCTACCAGCTATCTCTTCTGTTCTGCCTCTCTGGATCGCGCTAGCCACTTTTCGCTAACGCTGTGGATCCTTCTGTTCTGTCTCCTGGGATCGCGCTAGCCACTTTTCGTTAGTGCTGTGGATCCTTCTGTTCTGCTACTCTGTACCTGGATCGCGCTAGCCACTTTTCGCTAGTGCTGTGGATCCTATCTCTCGCTTGTCCCTGTTTTCATGTGTCTGTCTTGTCTGCTACGACCACTTGCTGGAGGCTCGGTGAGGTAACCGTTAAGTAAGCGTTCGCGTCCCCTGTTTCATGTTTGTCTGTCGATGGTTAGTTAGGCGTGCTTGTCTCTATTGTGCTTATCACGTGGAGACCGCGCATAACCGCGTGTACTGTTGCGAATGAGTGCGGTGTTCGCGGTTAGCTAGCGTTTGTTATTTTCCGCATCTTCTCATTGTATTATTTGCTGTGCCTTTGCTACCCTCGTATTCTATTCTGATCTGCCTTGTGTCACGTCTGGCGATCGCACCTTTCGCGATCGCGTTCCTATTTCATATCTGCTGTTGTGTGTGCGCGGTCGCGGGGGTGGCGACTGGATTGGCGCACACACATACAACCTGTCCCTTTGCTCGTTCTCATTTGCAATCGCCTCTCTTGCGATTGCGTTCTGTGCTTCGTACAATTCCTGTCTGGCATTTGTGGAGGTACAGAGGATTGGTTCCTCTGCACACCCCAGCGCCATCTGCCAACAGGAATTTCCCTCTACAGGTGCGTAGCACCTTTTGCTGGGTGCCTGCAATTACATGCTTGTGGAGGATTTCCGCCGTGTCAGCGCACGCGTTGTGCGCTGATCACGGAGAAAGTTCCATGATCGTTACATCCTGTAGTTGTTGTCCATGTTATCCCTACCGCTGCTTCATCAGAGTATAGAGTACCAATGAATGCTGCCCATATATATATACTGTCTCCCATCACCCTGACTTCCTATATTGCGTGGCCACGCTGTAAATTTACCAGTTGCAGAATATCAATAGGTACAGCCAATATAATGTAATGATTATGTATTATAACAGTTATGATGTATATACTTTGATACATCAAGACAAAAGGAAAAATGATGTGTGGCACTTCCCAAAATTCTAAAAAGTAAGCTGTTGGTCTACTATGGCAACAATGCTTTCTGCTGCCCTGCAGCACCTTGTGCTGTGTAATGTGACTGTTGCCCACTTTAGACGTGTGCTCCACTCAATGAAGAAGAAAGTCATATGAACAGTAGTAATCACCAGAAAAAAAGAAACAGTGTGCACCTTCCACCTCTCAAAATGTACTGGCATAATATAACAGTCAATATACACACAATCATCACTAGTGGTGCGCGTGACCAAGCATCAATCAGACGCGAAACGGCCGTCGCTGAACCGCTTTAAGCCTCCACCCACCTCCAGCACCGCTTACCCTGCATGATCGGGACGCGTACGAGATGCCTGGCATCACACCATTTGCACACTTGTTTTCTATATGAAGTATCCATCATGAGTGTGTATATATAGACTGATATATTACGCCAGTAAATTTTGACAAAAGGTGCACACTGTTTCTTTCTTCTGGTGATTACTACTGATGATGTATATACTGTCAGAATGATATTGGCAGCCACAACAGTTAAAAGGTTTAAGTGTTAGGTATACATGAAGGGAGGTAATGCAGCAATCGCCCCAAAGAATCAATCAGCCCCATATATAATACAGCAGTTGCCCTTCCTATGAAATGCAGAAATACCCCCCTTGAAATGTAGCAATCACTCCTATATAAAATGCAGCAATCACAAACATAAAATGCAACAATTACCCTTATATGAGCAAACAGACCAAAATAAAATGCAGCAGTTACTCTACATGTAAAATGCAGCAGTTACACCACATATGAAATGCAGCAATCACCCCATATTAAATTCAGCAATCACTCCCATATAAAATGCAGAAATCACCACTATATAAAATGCATCAATCACCCCAATATGAGGTACAGCAATTTCCCCATGTGAATTTCAGCAATTAGCCCCATATGAAATGCATGAATCACCCCCATATAAAATGTAGCAATCACCCCAATATGAAATTCAGCAATCACCCCCTATGGCATACAGAAATCACCCATATATGCAGCAGCTACCCCACATATGAAATGCAGTAATCACCCCATATAATCTGCAGTAATCACCCCCATATAAAATGCAGCAAGTACCCCAATATAAAATGCAGCAACTACTGATATAAAATGCATCATATGAAATGCAGCAAAAATGCAATTTGAAATAAAAAGTGAATGGTGAATGTTCAATATTCCCCAGGAACTGTTCTCCAGGGAACATGTTTTGCCATCCCTATTACGGTATCTTGTTCCTTCTCTTCTTAATTGTATACATGCCCAATTTTCATGTTTTTTTTTCCAATTCTTGATCTTTTTCTTCCTTTTTTGCAGGAATGGGCAAAGAACCTGACTGAAATTTTATCCGAACAACCTGATATTGCTGCATGTCCTTTTGGGTGTCAGAAATCTTTGATTGGGAATCAGAGATTTTGTGGGAACAAAAACAAATCCTTTTTCAACCCTAGATCTGTTATTTTACAGAAAAGATGGGTGAGTTGGACAAAGTGTCCCTATTCATCAACACTGTTGATGAACAGTAAAGGTAGCTGTTTAGTTCGGATTTCCTGAAACAAATTCATGATGTTTGGGGAGAATTTCAATATTACCCTAACACAAGTAACAACAATACTCATAATAGTGAAGTGAGTTGGATGGTTTAGCAGCTTAGTGGCTGTAATACATGTTCAGTGAATCAATTATTCAACAATGGATGTAGATAATTATAGTATTTTAAAATGGAGAAAAATATAATTAATGTAAAATATCTTACTCTTATTATATGTGGTAAAATAGGAGGAACAGAGGACAACTTTAAAAACAACTGCAAACGTGTGACTTAAATCTTACTTTTTTTCTTAGTGGTGTTGAAAAATAAGTTATCAACTGGTTATAAGAGTAACATCAAGATTGACATGGTCATTATTATTATTTTTATTACTTTTATTATTACTGTTACTGACAAAGGCCGTCAAGTCCATGGTTTAAGTGGCATCACACACTTTCAGTATAGCTCTGGGGTCATTTATCAAGGTTACAGACCATCACTTTCAGTATAGCTCTGGGGTCATTTATCAAGGTTACAGACCATTCTGTCTACAGAACCTACATCAGTTACGCTGATGAATACTAGCTTGTTTGACAAAAAAGAAATCATATTTATCTGCTGTAAACCAAATTGAGATACATTTTACATTTTATTTTTCTTCATCTAGTTTTAAGGAACACTATAAAACCAAGTGTTCTAAAATGGCAAAGTACAAATAATGTCTGAGTAGCTTTATAAACATGTTCCTACTTTTCATGTTAAATATCATAGGCAAAAGCTGTAATTCATCGTGTATAGGTTGTAGCTGTATTGGAACAATTCATTGGTGGAAGGGGTGGTGTCTGGGCTTCACTTTTACACAGTCAGTGCTGGTCTTTGCATGTGAGCCTACAGAGTTATATGAAAAGCCGTGGGCGTCAGGTTTCACACACAATTACAAACTAGATACATTTCCTCTGCTCTCAGTGCAGGCAGCTCATTCAGAGACACAGACAGGTATATAAATGAATAGTTTATTTAGCACTGGACAACGCATTTCACGACCAACAGTCACTTCCTCAGGTCAATTAACGTGCTTTTAAAAGAAAAAGGATGGCACTCAGACTCAAATCATAAAGAGAAAATTACATAAAAGTACATAAAAATACATAAGAAACATAAAATCAACCTTTGTACAATCATCAAATTCATATTATGACACAGAAAATATAAAAAATATATATAAAAATATATATAAAAAACATAAAAATCATTTTGCAATAAAAGGAAAACAGCATATATGCCCTAGAACCAGCAATTTAGCTGTGATCACGAAAGTTCTCTAAACTAGAGAATATGAGAATCCTACAAACCTGCACTAGATTTATTAAAAACTGAATGCCATTAGGCAAAAAATGTTTGCAACCGTCTCCTGGGTTAGACTGGAGTAAATAGAGATACAATTGTGAACTGAAACAAATTTTGTTATTTTTAGGCAAAAAAGCCCCTTTCTAGCTGTCTTAAATCATTTTGACTAAGTCATTACCACTACTAATAATTGTTATATAAATATGAAGATTTTCATGTTGTCACTATGAGGTCCTTTTGTTGCTACTTGAGTCAGCTCTTTGCTCTGTTTAACTTTTCCTTGACCCTTACAAGTCTTTCAAGGCCTGACACTGAAAGGCAACCCCATAAATTGATGCTACGACCCCCATGCTTCGCGCCAGGGGTGTAACAACAGGGGACCCAGAGCTGTAAGGGGGCCCAACTACTGCTCCTCTCCCTCTGATAAAGGGAGTCCATCCTTCAGAAAGGCTTATTTTGTGTCTACACTTTTTATGGATGTGAAGATTATGATGTCCACACTCGTTTTATGACCCTTGCAAGATGGGCACCCAGGCTGTAAGGGTCACCAGGGATAGGCAAGGGAAAGCGTTTGAACAGTGGGGTTTTGCTAGGACACCCATGATTTGTAGCTACGTCCCTGATTATTGAGCAGGTCATGAGTAGTACCTGAATATAAGGGAAGACACTGAGAGCCCAGTATAGTGTAATATGTACTGTGAATTGGGTATGGTAGGCACAGAGGCACCAGGCTACATACCGGACCGCATTGGTGATATGCTCCTATTTATTGCCTGAGGAAGTGGGATATACCTGCAAAATGCGTTGCACCTTGTTTTTTTTATTTTTGCTTAAACGGCAATTTTTTGTGTCTGTTTTGGAGGGGTAAGTTCACCGCTGTCTACTTCATTTTAAAGAAATATTGTTTTTACCCTGTTGCCGCCTCTGTACTACTATGTGAGTAGTACCTGGTTCCCTCTAAACATGATGCTGTGAATTGATGCCAAACTATTCAATCTTGTTCTCATCAAACCAGAGACTCTTGTTTTCTTGGTCTGAGAGTACATTAGGTTATTTAATCTAATCATGCTTTCATGTAAAACTTTCATGCAGGTTGTCTGAATCCGCAAGGGCACACTCTTGCAGATTCTCTCACTGCTAACCACAAACGTGCATATCTGGGGGCCAAATTGTATGGGGAATGTGTTTTTTATATTTTATTTTTTTTTAATGGCAGAAATTGAAAGTTGAGAATAGCTGTCCTGCTGTAACATTTCTTATTTACAGATGGTAATGCAATCAGAGTCACAGTCTGTGCTCTGTGCCCTGTAATCTCAATTTTTTTTACATATTTTACAGTAGTTCCCCAGTTGCACAAAGTTTCACAAAACCTTATGAAATTCTAGATCATACAAACACGTCTGGATGCACTTTTAACCCAAGTAAGAGATGCTTTGTTTTGAAACGTAGTAGTTGATCATTCAAATCAGCGTTAGAATCATTTAACTTTTCCAGTGATCTCCAGCTCCAGCAGAGACTCTTGACAAATTAGGGCCATCATCAATGACATCTGCTATTGCTTGGTTAAATAGAATAACATACTCTTTAAACTCAAAACAGGATTTCTTCTCTAATGTTATATGATTATCAGATCATACTGTATCTGCAGTGCTCAGTATTGTGATTATAAATTATCACTAATAAATCTAGTTTTCACAGGCGTGTCAAATACCTAACAATACCTAACAAGTACTAAAATCATTTAAAAGAATAATTAAACCAAAATAACACTATTGCTTGAATTTACAGTCCCAGCACATATTTTTGAATGCATATGAGAGCATAATTCTGCATTTATTAGCTGTGCACATAATTATGTACACCCAACATGTGTACTTTTTCAATAAATATACAGTGGGTGTAAGAAAGATTTATAGCCCTCAAAGTATTTACAATTGTTGCTTTGAAGCCAGAGAAACGGGCACACAAGCAAATATTTTTTTATCAGCTGTATTTACTTAATGTGGAGCTGAACTCTTGCACAGGACAAAAGGAAAATATAGAGAAATGCATCTTGTATGTATTTAGAGAGTTTAGACTGTTTAATTCCCCCTCATTTGTGTCTAATCACAATCTGTAATTTGATCTGTCCCTGTGTCACCTGACTGCCACAGCAGAGGTGGCAGATACGCTCATTTGACAACACAGGAGGTTAACAATATGTCTACTTCCATGAATCAGGAAGTAGAAACTGTGCAAATTTATTTTAGGGTTTGCATCCGTTGTAACAAAGAAATGTTTTTTTGTTTAAAGGTTATTATGCTGTTTTGTATCTTTTAGAGCAGAGTGGACTTATGAGTTCACGTCCACTATAATACAACTCATAACAGTCACATGAAAGTGTATTGCCTGGGAAACAGGAATAACATGCTCAGAACACAGCAAATCATCTGACCCAGTCCAGCTCCTCCCACTGCAGTGCTGACCAATTGTGGTCAGCTTTGCTATTATGGTCCCTACTTGTTCACTGTGTAGTTAGCATGTAACCACTTTTCCCACCAGTACAGTGTATCTACATCCTCTATGACTTCATCCAAGCCACGAGGGTGTAGATATACGATTTTCCCCTTGCAGCCAGCTATGCACAATCAGGCGTGCTCCCCTTGCAGCCAGCTATGCACAATCAGGCACACCCCCTGGCACTTTCAGCTACAGTACCAGTTGGTGAAAGGGAACATGTTCCCTTATAGCCAATTAGAGAACCCACACAGATGAACGATTACTGCAGTATCCAACTTCATCAATATCAATATTAGACAAGATTTCACTTATGGTGATATTCATAAAAGGGCTTTTTTAGGTGCTTATAGTACCTGTAAATTTATTGAGCATTATGCAAACTGCTAATGTAAGATTTAACGTGTGTATCACTTTATCACTGTGACTCTCACTTTATAATTACATACTAATATACAAATAGCAGCAGCAGAGGATAATACACAGTGAGACTGTCCATGCTTGTGAAAATAGTGGATACTAATTACCATTATTAAGTATTGTACAGTGAAACCTTGGTTTATGAGCATAATCGGTTCCAGAAACATGCTTGTAATCCAAAGCACTCTTATATCAAAGATAATTTCCCCATAATGATTAATGGAAACCCAGTTGATTGGTTCTACAATCCAAAAACAGTTATAGTTAAAAAGTATAAAATAAAGATGTAAACAAGACTTTCATTATACCAAACAGAATCATTGCCATCTGTTGGCTCACCCCAACCTTTTTTTTGTGTGTGTGACTTTAACAAGGAATGTATCCAATGACAGTTACTTTTGAGGATTTCATGGAAATGTCACTTTGCTTAATCTCTACACTCACATTAGGTATAATTAGTACAATCCTGCAGCGCCAAAGGGAGAAGAACTATCGGCTCAGTTGTGATGACGTGACGCATGTATACTTTTTTTTGCTTGTATATCAAGATGTTGGTAGTATATATCAAGTCACAATTTCACAAACATTTTTGTTTGTATATCAAAGTGCTCTTAAATCAAGTTACTCTCAGTCCAAGGTTTTACTGTATTTATAAAGTGGCAACATATTATACAGCGCTGGACAATAAATACTGTACATACAGTGATACAAAGGATGACAAACATAAAAAAGGTATACACCATAGGATAGGAAAAGCTATACAAGGCAAACAGGGTACAAGATACATGATCAAGGAATTTTGGGCTGGCTAAGTAGGCCCAGTAATACAAGTATGAAGCAGTCATAGGAAAGGAGAACATGATTATGTAGAATACACAAGGGAAGGCATAGGCAAACAAAGGGGGGGATTAAAGCTGCCCAGAACCCCCCCCCCCCTCCCCTCAGACCAGGGCCGGTGCAGTGTCGGGGAGAGACACAAGTTGAGACACCAGAATATATGCAGGTATCCTGCAGCTCACAGCACTGCCCACTTTCTTTCCCTGCTACAGTTGACTTTGGATGGAGCAGCAGTGTGTGTACAGAGCATGGAGCAGCAGTGTGTGTACAGAGCATGGAGCAGCAGTGTGTGTACAGAGCATGGAGCAGCAGCGTGTGTACAGAGCATGGAGCAGCAGCGTGTGTACAGAGCATGGAGCAGCAGTGTGTGTACAGAGCATGGAGCAGCTCTGTTAACAGAGTCAAGTATGAGCACAACCCTGTGCCCTGCTGTGTGAACACTTCACTTCATTACCAATGTGTCCTCATTATTATCTGTATCCAAATGGCTCCTAATCGATGCCGTTGTCAGTCGGTCGGATGGGAAATTGCATTATGTGTACCCAGCATGATGCCCTACCATATTATTATACTGCATTGTGTGTGGCTGAGGGAGACCTTTCAGGAATCCCCCCTTGAAAATCCTGGGTTTGCCCGTGGATGGAAGGACCCTGTCAAAGGCTTACAATCTAAGGGGTACCAATACTAATGGGCAGCAATACTGCCTACAGCTAGTCCTTTCAGGTGAATAAGTATTACTACTATTGAGTGGCTACCACAGACACTATAATAATCACAGACATTTTCAGTGTATTCAAAGTTGTTGTTTTTTTAACCACTGGCTAACGATATGTTTCTCACTGAGATAGTGTGGAGTATGAGGTGAAGAAAGGATACAATTTGAAAGAAGTTAGGCTTGCTTAGGAATTACTACTTGCATCTGGTTAATAACATCTAAAAACATGTTTTGTTTTTTTTTCTTAATCCATGAGGCAAACATAACAAGACAGCAAAAACCTTATGTAGAAAGCTTTTGTAAAAGTGCATTGCCATATTCTTTAGTTATTTGTTATAGCTTTTCTACAAAAACAATAAGATTTTTTTTAAGTTAGAATTAAGACAGTAAATCAATGATTTTCTCATCTCAATGTTTTTTTTTGTTTTCTTTTGTTTGTTTGTTTTTGTATTTAAATAGATAAGCAAAGTCCCAGAGGAAGAAAAAACCTGAAGCCTTTACTAGGATGTACTGTAATACATTGGGGCATTTGAAAGACTAATAAATTGCTTTGTCGTAAGTTGCAATTTGCTTTTTCAGTTTGTAAATAAAGAAAAAAAACATTAAATGTTAAGGTAAATAAAAGAAAAAAAAGGTACTAATTGTGGAAAAGCAGTCATTAACCATTTTGCTTCTCGGCCTGCTTTCCTTTTAATTACCTAAGCAGTTTTGATGTTCTAGCTATGTCTCTATTTAATCAGCAATAACTTTATCATTGCTTATTACACCTTAGTAATATATATATAATTTTTAAACTATACTTTTGTTGGGTTCTTTTTTTTTTCTCTGTAATTATTTTATTTCCTAGGCATTTTAACCACTTAACGACTGCCTAACGCCGATAGGCGTCGGCGGGTCGTTAGTGGTATAGCATGGAAACTCTTTCCATGCCAGTTCACGGAGGGTGTCTCCGTGAACAGCCGGAGAGCCGCCGATCGCGGCTCGCCGGCAAAATGTAAACACGCGGGGAAGAAATCCAGCAGCAGCGCCGTGACGTAGATCGGCGATCCCTGGCCTCTGATTGGCCGGGGATCACTGGCATCTGATAGGCAGAAGCCTATCCTATCAGGCGCAGGACGGATATCCGTCCTGCGCCGCTCAGAGGGTAAGGGAGAGGGAGGGAAAGCCGGGGAGGGCGGAAAGCGCTCTGGAGGAGGGGGTTTTGAAGAGCCCCCCCCCCGGAAAGTGCGGGTAGCCGGCGGCGATCAGACCCCCCCAGCAGGACATCCCCCTAGTGGGGAAAAAAGGGGGGAAGTCTGATCGCCCTGGCTATTTCCTGATCGGTGCTGCGGGCTGGAGAGCCCACGCAGGGGAAAAAGAAGGAACAAAAATAAAACATATTATTATTTTATCATCAAAATTGCTTCTGTAGATAATAAACCCTAATTAAGCCTGGCTATTTACCCCATTTATTATAAAACTTACATTTTATTGCTGCTGCATTGTATAAGGATGATATTCAATAAAGGTATATTTTTCTGCATTATGCAATTTTTTCTTCTAGTATTGCAATGGGGAAATAAAAGGTATGTAGAAAGCATAATTAGTTGTTTTATATGCAGGAGCTTAGTGTGGTTGGCCTTCTTGAAACAGAAGGAATTTACAAGAATTCAGCTTTAAGTGAACATCTGTGGTTACCCACAATGCACCACTTCTGAATATGCAAATGATCTCTTTATGCCCCTGAAGCCAGGCTAGCATTGAGACCTGCTGGTGTCTAGCAAGCCTATAGCTATAAATGTTACAGAGCCATACCAACCCCACATGCAAACAGCCTGTGTCGGACTTTTGGTCCTCCTCAGTGCATGGCAGGGATTGATATGGCTCTATGGGATAGGGCTTGGACTAGTACAACAGAGTAACCAAGCAGCTCGGGGTGACCCAAAACCACAAGGAACGTATAGGAGACTAAAAGAGACTGAAAAGCCCTCCTACTAAAAAAACAATGCTTAGTGTGATTTGCCTACTTAAAAAAGGAGGAATTTACAACAATTCAGCTTTAAAAATTATAAAGCTATAGGCTTGCTAGACACCAGCGGTGATTAGTGTTAACAGAAATGGTAGGGCCCACAGTAACTGCTAACAGAGGTGGGCTTTCCTAGCAGTCTTCTGATATTTGGGCCCATGGTGGTCTCTCACAGAGATTAGTGGCTCTAGTTTTGTGCTGAAAGAGATGCAATGCCCAAGATAACTTCTGACAGAGATGGTGTACCAAAGTGTCTGCTGACAGAAACGATGAGTGTGAAAATACACTGCGTTTTTCACTAGATTTCCACTACCACAGTGCTGCACCATTATTACATTTAAAAGGTATAGGTCTTCCCTATGTCTGCTCCTCATTGGCAGTGGGTTCCAGGTGTGTGTGTGTGTGTGTGTGTGTGTGTGTGCGTGCGTGCGTGCGTGTCAGAAGCAGGAGATGGAGTAACGGAGTTCAAGATGAGTTAATAAGAGGGTTTTCCAGTAGCAACAGTGAATTAATGTGGGTTCCAATTGATACCTATTCCACCTCACTGTTACCATGAATGGCAAAATCTACCATAATGTACATGGTCTTTACAAAACCTTCTGAAAAGTTGCAGATGTATCCATAAGGGTGTATGAACTTTAGGCTTAGAGTCACTGGCATAGCACATTCTCCACAGCATACATGGTATAAAAGCCAGCGTTGCAGAGGTAAGTTGTGTCATTATGCCTTTGAAAAGGATAAAGCTATGTGTTGGATGGCTATGTTCTGCTTTTTGCTACATGGATATGTGGATTTCTAGATTGCTATTTTATGTTTGTTAAAATCTGATGGTGGTCACATAGTTTCTAACTCCTGTCAAAAAAATAATAAATTCATTGGATTATAGTCGTGTGTTACCCATTCTACCAGGTGGTGGTGGTCGGAGATAAAAGGGGGGGTCAACAGATAGAAAAACAGGAAAAACAGCAGTCAAAGTATTTAGAGGCTATATTTTCACCACTTAACGACCGCCTAACGCCAATATGCGTCGGCAGGTCGAAGTGGTGTTTTCATGGAACGAGCAGCCGTTCCATGTCAGTTCACGGAGGGTGTCTCCATGAACTGCCTGCGAGCCTCCGATCGTGGCTCGTAGGCTAATTGTAAACTCGTGGGGAAGAAATCCCAGCTGTTTACATCAATACGCAGCAGCGCCGTAAAGAAGATCGGCGATCCCCGGCCTCTGATTGGCCGGGGATTACTGGCATCTGATAGGCTAAAGCCTATTAGAGGCGGCACAGGACGGCGATCCGCCCATAGCCTGAACGAGAGGGAGGGAAGGAGAGGGAGGGAGGAAAATCACTGCGGAGGGGGGCTTTGAGGAGCCCCCCAACCCCCCGCTTGGCTACACAGAGCGGCTGCGATCAGACCCCCCCAGCAGGACATCCCCCTAGTGGGGAAAAAAGGGGGGGAAGTCTGATCGCCCTGCAGGAAACACGATCTGTGCTGCGGGCTGGAGAGCCCACGCGGCACAGATCATCCAAAAATCCCCTGGTCCTTAAGTGGTTAAATATCATTTTTAATTTGGTTGCTTAGGAAGAAGTGCTTTCTTGTATAAAAAGTATAGGTGGGTGGGAGTGGAAAGGAGGGGGCAGTCAGATTTGGTCTCCTAGGTCCATGACAGATAACATAAATCTTTGATTTCTGGTGGTTGACTATGTAGCTATTAAATTCCAATAATATGTTTCACCAAAACTTTATGCTGAATGATTTTCTTCTTCAGACCTTGCTTTAGCTTCAGGAGTTGGGTTATTTGAGTTCCTTTTTCATTTTAAAAATATATTTCAGAGCATTATTTACTTTTTTATTTAGCTGAACTTACTTTACATTTCCATGTTATGAGACCAGCACTCCTGCATTCCTCCTGAAGCTACTGGCGCACCATGTCTATTAAAAGTAATTTCCTCCGCTCATCTTGATACGTTCACCTTTGCTACTGTCGCTCCTAAGCTCAGCTTCCCCTCTCTTTACCGTCCTTGTATTTCCTCTTTGAATTTTGCTTCTAAATCCTTTGAAGTTACTTTCTACTTGTTGTAGGCTCTATTGTTCTTTTCCGTTCATCATAAAACTTTTTGATGCCACACCATTAAATATTTATGGCCAAGCTCAAATAATAATACAGGAACGATTAGGGTTCCAAGCAGGTGCTCCATCTTTAATTTTAATTGCCCTTTACTTGTCAAGGACTGTGTAGAGTACAGAAGTAAAATATCTCTTTTTGATCTTTATTCGCGCTTAGCAGCCCTAAAAGATATATTCATTTCAAGAAAATTCATCACATCTGCACAAAACAGAAATATTTCATGCAGCACAGAATGATTTAGTGTAAGTATAAATAGAACATCAATTCCTTTGCCAGTATTTTATTTCGCTCAGACATAAAATCGGCTCCCTCTGCAGTGCTGACTCAGCATATCTCTTCCACTGTTTGTCAAAGAAAACTATTTCCAGAGTAAAGCAAACATGGGACAATATAGATGTTGGGGGTCCTACTCGACGGAACTAAAAATCTCTTAATAAAATTAACAGAAATGTAGCTGTACTGATATATTCTGTTCTCAAAACTGTACACAATAAAGTGGACCTGAACTCAGAACTATGTCTCTACTCTACAAGATACCCAGCAGCATAATGACCTTTAAAGAAAAACATTTCTTTGCTACAGTTGATACAAATCCTGCAATAAATCTGCAGTGTGTCTACTTCCTGCTTTCATGGAAGCAGACATTGTTAACATCCTGTGTTTACAAATTAGCTGCTCTGCCATGGCAGAGAAGATTACT
This sequence comes from Hyperolius riggenbachi, assembly GCF_040937935.1. Taxonomy (NCBI): domain Eukaryota; kingdom Metazoa; phylum Chordata; class Amphibia; order Anura; family Hyperoliidae; genus Hyperolius; species Hyperolius riggenbachi. The sequence goes on from NC_090646.1 coordinate 172,713,415, forward strand.
GAGCTGACAGCGCTGAAAGATCAAATTATGGTGGTGATTTGTCACATGGGGAATTAGGCTAAACTCTCTAAATACATATAGGGTGCATTTCTATATGTTTTCCCTCTGTCCTGTGCAAGCATTTAGGTCCACTTTAAAGAAGTGCTTTGCATATATTAACCACTTAAGTATATCTGGACGGATATATCCATCCAGATAGCCTCACCTGCTGCCACTGAGGTGGATGCGCGATTGTGCGCGCTCCCGCCACCTTCTGTTAGCCTGGAGATCAATGAATGGGAACACTGTTTTCATTCATTGATCTAAGTCCCTGTATGAAAGACTGACACTGTCAGTGAGACGACTCTATCTTTCATAAATCCCCTTCTACCCCATCCACGCTTTACTTCCGCTTGTGTAGTAATACTACGTGTGCAGAAGTAAGCTCTAATGGCATCCTGTGGCCAAATAATAAAAATACCAAATGAATTAATTGAAGGGCGCTGCTATATTAATTTAGAGCTGCCTATTCCTCAAAGTCTGGGGGTATCCCCTTCCCCTACCAATACTTGGATCAAAAACAGTTAATACAGAGGATGGCACTACGAACAGTCAGCGCTGAGACTTGAACACTGGTTGCCTGTGTCAAAGGCAGAGCCCTCAACCACTACACTATCCAGCCACCACTAGCTGGACTGTTCCGGGATGTATAGTTATTATGCACACAATCCAATATATATATGATAGGATAACGTCAGTTTTTCTAGGTATATAAATTTGTTTATTAAAAGTACAATTTCACATAAATATTAAGGTCTGATAAAAATGCCAGGCTTGCTCACAATTAAAACAATGGTCATCTGAATATTTCAAACCAACAACATTCACTCACATATTTCATACTATTATTAGGTATGCACTCTCCTATGCCGTGTTCTCACATGCATAAATCACTCACAGCTTGCACCTGGAGTTTAATTAACGCAATAAACTCCAGGGGGAAGTGATGTCACTCCCAGTCAACCACTTGCCCGGAAGCTGTAGGCAGAGCTGATTTTACCGCTACTGTACTGCTGGAACTACACGGATACAGTTACGCATAGGAAGCGGACGTACTGCACTCTGAGTGGTGGACTTAGTGCGAGGCTACCGGCCGGAGCCCGCATGGAGAGAATCAATAACTGTTAGAAGACGCGTGAGTAACCTTATGAGAAACGCGATTAAGCACTGCTATTGCAAGCACTCCTAACAAAAGCTATTTGGCAGCTCTATTAGAGTGGCAGACTATAGTGTTACAGCAGACTATAGTGCTACACAGAACTTGTGAGGGCAATTTTTGAGCAGAAGAGATCTATATTTGTATACATTTTTTCTTATTTAGGTTAGTTTTTATCATTTTTTGTCTCTTTTGGATCAGGAGGCTCCATTGCATTCAAGATGTGAGTGATTTATGCATGTGAGAACACGGCATAGGAGAGTGCATACCTAATAATAGTATGAAATATGTGAGTGAATGTTGTTGGTTTGAAATGTTCAGATGACCATTGTTTTAATTGTGAGCAAGCCTGGCATTTTTATCAGACCTTAATATTTATGTGAAATTGTACTTTTAATAAACAAATTTATATACCTAGAAAAACTGACGTTATCCTATCATATATATATTGGATTGTGTGCATAATAACTATACATCCCAGAATAGTACAGCCAGTGGTGGCTGGATAGTGTAGTGGTTGAGGGCTCTGCCTTTGACACAGGCAACCAGTGTTCGAGTCTCGGCTCTGCCTGTTTGTAGCGCCATCCTCTGTATTAACTGCTTTTGCAAATAGTAAAATTGCATCTGGAAATAAAAATTTCCAGATAATTAATTTTTTTTACTGTTAAAACTAGTCCCTTACCTCTCACACTCCCCAATAGTTACACAAATTTTTTTTTGTAAAAAAAAAAAAAAAAATACAATAAAAAAATACATACATAGTTACCTTAGGGACTAAACTTTTCTAATATGTATGTAGTAAGGTATATTACTGTTATTTTTTAAATTATGGGCTTTTAATAAGGGATGGATGCAAAACTGAAAAAAATGCACCTGTTTTCCCAAATGAAATATCAGCACCATACATTGTGATAGGGACATAATTTAAATGGAGAAATGGGCAAATAAAATACATGGGTTTTAACTATGGTAGCATGTATTAATTTCAAACTATAATGGCCAAAAACTGAGAAATAATGATTTTTTTCCATTTCTTTCTTAATCTTCCTGTTAAAATGGATTTAGAATAAAATAATTCTTAGCAAAATGTACCACCCAAAGAAAGCCTAAATGGTGGTGGAAAAAAACAAGATATAGTTCATTTCAGAGTGATAAGTAGTGATAAAGTTATTGGCGAATTAATGGGAGGTGTAAGTTGCTCGTATGCATAAGGTGAAACAACACTGTAGGCTGAAGTGGTTAAAAATGACCTGTGTTTAACTGTGTTTAATTGTGTGTTAAGCTATTCCTTTTGGGTTTGCGGGTGGTGTAAAGACTGCTCACCACAAATGAAGGCAAGTTTATCTAGCAAGCTAAACCAATGTGCGTAGTTCATACTGGCTGCTAAATTAGGTGTAAATTAGCAACAAAACACATATTATTAACTGTAAACAAATTATATAAATATATATAAAAAAAATTATAAACAGTAACAAAATAAGTACATTGTGTCTGTTTCTCACAGTTAGGGTTTTTTTTGTTTTATTTATTTTTTTTTTTTTTTTACAAATATTGTTTTAATTCAGTATGCTTCAATAAACTAAGGGTCAGATACAAGAGATGTTTTTGAGTTGTAGATTGCATAAAGTGGTTAGAGAGTTACTCTGAATCAGAATTAACTTTATTCGCCAAGTGTGGCACCTGGAATTATTTGTGGTACACACAGCAAGAATAGATATAGTGCTGATGCAGATAACAACATAACAACCAACAACAACCACTAACATAGTACAATGGATGAGAGGCATACATAAGGACATGTATACCTGCTGGAGGGAGAGTCTGGGGGTCATTTGGGGGCCTTGAGTTCAGGAGGATGACTAGTGGGGATGGTTCTGTAGTGGCACCCCGAGGGAAGGAGGTTGAAGAAACATCTGCCAGGGTGAGAGGGGTCCTAAGTTATCCTGTTGGCACTGGTCCTCATTCTAGATGTGTGGAGGAGGTTCAGTGGTGGCAGGTAATTGCCCAATTTTTCAGGCAGATAAATACAACATTTTTCAGACATCTCGGATACTGACTGCACATAACAGTTTTTAGGCAGGTAAACACGGCATCCCTTCTAAAGACCTTTATTTGAAAAATCTTCAAATATGTAATATTAATATATGTGATTTTTAGCATTTAGGCATGAAAAAAGCCTCTGCATAAAATACGTATTTTTGGAGTAATGTTGTATCATTTGATCCCCCTCCGCCATGCCACTGTCTTTTTTGTTTTGTTTTTTGTACGTTGTACACCTTTTTAAAAGAAATTGTGGCTGCAGAGAAGCCCTGAAGTTTTTTTAAGTTCACCTGCCATTAAAGTCAATGGGGCTTGCCAAAAGCAGAAGATGAAAACTAATAATTTGAATACTTTGGTTACTGTGACTTAGAACTTTTTTGCAGAAGAAAATCCTGATCTGTGTAATTGACATTGATTGTGCGCTGTTAATCAATTTGTGATTTGCAAAGCATAAGGAAAACTTTCATGGCAGAAGGCATTTCACAAAAATGGAAAGAACGTGTAAAATGCTGTTTTTGTTGTGTTTTTGTGCTGAGAAAATGACACAGGTCACATTTTACTCTCAGCCAGTTCTCTGAGCCTAAGCAAAACAGCAGTGTTCCTGTCATACTACAGCAGCACCGCTGGGCATCAACAAACATGCTGTCAAATCCTTACAAGTTCCTGTGTCAAAAATTATTCAGAGCTGGATGTTAAATACACTTGTCTATACAAGAGACAGAAAGGACAGCATTCATTGAATCATATGATGGTGATTACCACTGTGTTGTACTATTTGTGTTTCTGTTTATTAGAGCAGTTGCTATGGAAAGGCAACCTTTGCTTAGTAAATTAGTTTTCTTCTTGGCCACTGTATGGCTTGTGTAGTAAATTCATTAAAGTGTAAAAGCTTTATTTATTGCATGATTTTTATCATATAATTTAAGTTGCTGTCAATGTCACCCCATTATTGCAATTGCAGTTCTAATCTGCCCACAAAACAAGTGCCACCATGAGAGCCATCAATAAGTGCAGCCATAGTTCTTTCATGCATGTAGTGTGTCAAGATAAACTATGTCCAGGTAATATTATACACCTAACATGGTAATTACATGAAAAAAAAACACAGCAGAAGAAATACTACTAGCACTAAAAGACTGAATATTGCACATAACAATAATAATATTTAATGAGTTGTGCTTTAACCTCTCTGGCAGCATGATTATTTCCAGATTTTATTGTTTAAAAGTGGTGCAATTTTTTCACACACTTTTAGACCATAAGGCTAATTTCACACCAGGACGTTGCGTTAGAGGGGGCGTTAAGGTCGCATAACATCCCCCTAACGGAACGCCTGGTGGTGCTGGATCTAGACGTCAGAGTGAGCCGCGTTGTGCAGCTCACTCTGGCGTCAGTGATGCCGTGATGCGCACTCTTGTGCGCATGCGGCATCACGTGGTCCCGCCGGCCAATCGCCGCACAGAGCGGCCGCTCCAGGAAGTAAACACTGCACGTCACAACGTGCAGTGCATATTAATTAGCCATGTGCCTGGCCGCTCTCCGCTCCTCCACAAGATTACTGAGCATGTGCAAGCAGTCTAACGCAGCTCAGCCACGTCCAAAGTACTGCATGCACTACGTGGTCTTGTGACGCAGCGTTACAATGTAACGCAACGTGGGCACTGTGAACAGTCCCATTGATTTTTCATTACTGTGCGGTGGGCTGCGTTACAGGCTGCTCTAACGTGCGCCTGTAACGTCCCACTGTGAAACCAGCCTAAAAATCATACCGCTAGATAGATCTGTAGCAGCCCTGCACATTACACACATCCCATGGATCCATGGCTCGGGGTTACCGCTCTGAGCTGCAGATTTCCATACCGAGCCTGACTCAGGGTTACCGCTAAGGAGGTTAAAACAGTTGTAATGTTTTCTTTCCATCTACACACCTATGGTTTACTGATCAAAATTAGACTAATATTACATGTAGCTGTAACTTTCATGTAAAATGTGTCAATTTATTAGTTTAATTTATGCTGATCATCAGTACATTTCATTTGTAAAAATATATGTCATCTATGTACATAGCAATTTGAGAAGGAGTGTTTACCTAAATAAATACAACTCCATAGTTGTAGTCATTAGAAAGCACAAAATCCTTATTTCTATGGTGGGAACCACACCAGGCATTAGGATTTGCCACCAGAGCCCCTGTGTCCAGCAGTGGTTGGAGATAGAGCTCTTACAATGTGGTGTGACTGTGTTACCTCTCCATTTACCTGGCTACCCCAGCCACTGTGCTGTCTGGACCAAAGCAGGTAAAAAGGGCGCTGCCATAGATTTTAGTTGTTATGATTAGCGGCTATCAGTGGATAAAATACCGGGCACCAGGGCCACCCACCATGCAAAATGCAGCCACAAACAGTAGGCTACAAAGTGTGGCTACAAGTAGTAGCCCCAGTTTACATGACTCTGGAAGTACTTCTGGGGTCATGGCCATTTTTTTTAAAATCTTCCTATGGGGTTCTGCTCCTCTGACCCCTAGCCTGTACAATATGCACCATCTCCTCCACCATGCCGGCAGATTCTGCTGGCTTTTGTAATTCTTGACAGTGTCATGTATGTGCTGCGATGCATGTAGTCCATGGATGCAAGAGTTTTACTTTACGGTTTGCTAAATTGACAAAGTTGAGGTTTATCCTAAAAGAAAAAACCCTTTAATTACATTAATTTTTCCTTAATATACATATATATATATATATATATATATATACATATATATATATATATATATATATATATATATATATATATATATATATATATATATATATATATATATATATACAGTATATATATATATATACTAGCTGGTCGCCCGGCGTTGCCAAGGTATGTAATTGGCTAGTGCTAGCTCTGCCCACTTTTACTAATCTAATCCTAACACACAATTACTCAAGGATGATCTAGTTTGTGAGCTTTGCGGTCTTTAGCATCAATAATTGGCATTGAAATGAAATAAATCTAATTGGCTGTGGCTCCACTCCTTTGAAAATCAATAGGTGAATTTTGATTAGCTTTTGTAGGCTCCACCCACTTTTCTGAATATTAATCCCAGTCACCCAGCGACCAACTGTGCAAAGTTTAAGACCCCTACCATTGACAGTGTAAGAAAAACAAAAGTTTGCTTTCTTGAAACAGAAAGAATTTATGATAATTCAGGTTGGAGTGAGCTTAAAATGTCGCCCAGGGCATCACTGTTGAACATACGCAAATTAACCATTATTACCCTTAAAAGCTAAACACACCTCCAGAAATGCTGGAATGCAATGATGCGTCATTTTGTTAATTTGTACAGAGCCATAATAATCCAACATGCATACAGACTGTTTTGGATTGTTTGATCCTCATTAGTGCATGGCATGGATTAATTTGGCTCTATGCAGTAGGGCTTGTAACACCGAGAGGTACAGACTAACCAGCAAGCTCATGGTGACCCAGAACTCATTGGAGTGTGTAAGGGACTACAATGGTCCTAAAAGCCCCCTTACTAAGATGTTAAGAAAAACAAAAGTTTGCTTTCTTAAAACAGAAAGAATTTGCGATAATTCAGGTTGGAGTGAGCTTGGGATGTCTCCCAGGGCATCACTGCTGAATATATGCAAATTAACCATTGGCTGCAGTTTACATTTTCCAGTGACATTTGTATTTGTCTCTTTTTGGTTATGGGAATAAAAAGTTTCCTATACTTTATTCCAGGTAATGTACTATGTGTGTGCCAAATTTCAGTTTACATTCTAGCAGTGAAATTTGTATTTTTCTCCACCCACTGACGTCCTAATGTTTCCTGGGTATGTATTTGGCTGCTGTTGGCTGTGGCCACTTTTTCTAACCCTAACACACAATTGTCAATAGTCAATTACCAAGTTTGTGAGATTTGTGGTCTTTGGCATGAATAATTTTCATTGAAATAAAACACATCTGATTCGCTGTTTGTGGCCCCACCCCTTTTCTAAATATTTAACCCCAGTCACCCAATGATCAACTGTACCAGGTTTGAGGCTTGTGCCATTAACAGTGCAAAAATGGCAGCAATTAAATATTTGCCTTGAAAATCAATAGGTGAATTGTGATTGTTTTTTGTAGGCTCCACCCACTTTTCTGAATATTAATCCCAGTCACCCAGTGACCAACTGTGCAAAGTTTTAGAACCCTACAATTAATAGTGTAAGAATGGCTCCAGTTTACATTTTCCCAGTGAAAATTGTGTTTGTCTCCGCCCACTGATGACTTGGCATTGCCCGATTATGTATTTGGTTGGTGTTGGCTGCGCCCACTTTTCCTAACCCTAACCCTTACACACAATTACTCAATGACTCAATGACTAAGTTTGTGAGCTTTGCAGTCTTTGGCATCAATAACCTGCATTAAAATGAAACAAATTAGATAAGCTGTTTGGGGTTCCACCCCCTTATATAAATTTAAACCCCAGTCACGCAATGATCAACTGTACCAGATTTGAGTCTTGTGCCATTAACAGTGCAAGAATGGCAGCAATTAAATATTTCCCTGAAAAATCAATAGGTAATTTTTGATTGTTTTTTTAGGCTCGACCAACTTTTAAGAATATTAATCACAGTCAACCAATAACCAACTCTGCAAAGTTTGAGAACCCTACCATTAACAGTGTAAGAATGGCTGCTGTTTACATTTTCCCAGTAAAATTTGTATTTGTCTCCGCCCACTTATCACCCTGCGTTGCCCGCTTATGTATTTGGCTGGTGTTGGCTGTGCCCACTTTCCTAACCCTAACACACAATTAATCAATTACTCAATTACCAAGTTTGTGAGCTTTGCAGTGTTTGGCAACAATAATTTGCATTGGAATGAAACAAATCTATTGTCTATTTGTGGCTCCACCCCCTTTCTGAAATTGAACCCCAGTCACCCAATGATCAACTATACCAGGTTTGAGGCTTGTGCCATTAACAGTGCAAGAATGGCAGGTTTGAGGCTTGTGCCATTAACAGTGCAAGAATAGCAGAAATATTCCCCTTGAAAATTGACCAACTGTGCAAAGTTTGAGAACCCTACCATTAACAGTGTAAGAAAAACCATTATTATCCATTATTATCCATTATTATCCTTAGAAGCTAAACACACCTCCAGAACCACTAAAATGCAATGATGTGTCAGCTTGTTAATTTGTATAAAGCCATAATAATCCAACATGCATACAGACTGTTTTGGATTGTTTGATCCTCATCAGTGCATGGCATGGATTAATTTGGCTCTATGCAGTAGGTCTTCTAACACCGAGAGGTACAGACTAACCAGCAAGCTCATGGTGACCCAGAACTCATTAGAGTGTGTAAGGGACTACAATAGTCCTAAAAGCCCCCTTACTAAGATGTTAAGAAAAACAAAAGTTTGCTTTCTTAAAACAGAAAGAATTTGCAATAATTCAGGTTGGAGTGAGCTTGAGATGTCTCCCAGGGCATCACTGAATATATGCAAATTAACCATTCTACCCTTAGAAGCTAAACACACCTCCAGTGTAACAGTGTAAGAATGTCTGCAGTTTACATTTTCCAGTGAAATTTGTATTTGTCTCTTTTTGGTTATGGGAATAAAAAGTATCCTATACTTTATTCCAGGTAATGTACTATGTGTGTGCCAAATTTCATTCAAATCCGTTCAGCCGTTTTTGCGTGATCGAGTAACAAACATCCAAACATCCAAACATCCAAACATCCAAACATCCGAACTTTCCCATTTATTATATTAGTAGGATATATATATGTATAATACATTTTGAAATAAAAAAATAAAAACAAGTTGACAATAGAGAACAAAGTGTACACTGCCAATATATGGTGCTGCCGTTTAAAATCCAGTGTACAGTGTTTCCTTAATGATGTGAGTAGAAATAAGGTACACCACAGAATGTGAAGAAAATGTCTATCACATTTTGCCCTCAAAGTCCCATAAAATGACTCTTTCTAATCGTTGTAAACATGTTCCCCCTTTTTTTTTATTGAAAGTATTCTTCTCATCTATGGTGACGCCTTTTTGTGGAATTTGGCTGCTGAATAATTTCTCCAAAGACCAACATAAACCAGAATTGTCCTTATTGGCAGCAGTAGAGTTGGAATGTTGGTCCAGCAGAATCCCACATTTTTGGACTAATTCAGATGAACTAAATCAGAACCAACATGAGACCAAATAGAACAAACTGATTGGTTGATAGGAATGCGCTCTAATTTTTGCCAATCATCTTTCCCTGACTTTAAATTTTCATAAAAATATAATTCCTTTTTTCAATGTACACATTTTGATACTCAGCTGTGTGAAAATGTGTTTTCCCATGCCAACAGACTTCAGTTTAGTTGGTAAAAAATAGTTTTCCTATACCCATATATCTTCATGAATATTCTAATTTGTGCAAGAATAAGATTTTTGGAAAAGAAAAAGGCAAAACAAAATATTGGCCTCACTGCTGGTTAAAATTGCAGCTATGGAGTATATGTTATAACAGCGCATAGTATTTTATTTTTAAAGGTACTGTAAAAAGAGTTCAGATTTTTTAAATATGTTTTAGCAGTATTGCACCATGTTAATCATCAATACAAGCAAGATGTTTTGAATTAGAATGATACCAAGTATTGGCTAGTTTAAGAGAAAAGGTCCCATATGTAATTCAACTTTTCCCCTGAATTTTCTCCAAAGTGATATTTTCTCATCTCGTCATAAATGCCTTTTAAACCACCAGCAAGCAAGAAAACACTCAAAATAGTTTTAATAGTAATTTGTAAACAATCTTTGGGTACTTTTTCAATTGTTAAATGCTGAAAAGTTATTTTAAAGACAAGATGAACATTATCACCTAGGAGAAAACTCGGGTGAAATAGAGAATTGCATATGGGCCAAAGCATCCTTTTAAATTATTCAATAAGTGGTATCATCCTGATACATATATTTTAATGGGATTACATTGAAAAGTGGTATATATTTATTAACATAGTTTTAACTTTTAATGGCTTTACGTATATTAGCATACCAGCCACTGGTTCTTGAGATCTGGCATATTCATGTCTTCCTGAATTCTGTTTACTCATCTTAACCTTTGCCACCCACTTCTCATTTTCTCTTTTTATCTCAGCAACACATTTTTCTCCAGTACATCTTGTCTTCACTATATGTGAATATTTGATTTTCAGTGTTGTTATAGATATTCTAGTGAACATGTAACCCAGACTGAAAAGGTCAGGAGATGTAGTTATACAGTGGCTATTATTAGTGTTGGGCGAACACCTGGATGTTCGGGTTCGGGCCGAACAGGCCGAACATGGGCCAGATGTTCGGCATGTTCGGCCCGAACGCCGAACTCAATGGGAGTCAATGGGACCCCCGAACATGCCCATTTTGGGGGCCCCATGGGGTCGCAGGCATAAGGGGGGAGCATGCCCCGGTCGCGGGGGGGGTCGGAAATTCCCCCCACCCCCTCCGCTAGCGCTCCCCCCTCTGCCCGCTTCCCCATACAAAAAGTTTGAAACAAGTTCAATAGTACCTGGGCTGGTGGCACTGGCTGGCAGTGGAGTGAGGAGGAGGAGGAGTCCGAGTAGCAGAGTGACGTTGAGGCCGGGCAGCGAGCGGTTCAGCGCTTGTACCCTTGTGGTACTTCCGCCCTTTCTCTGACCTCACGTCCTCTGCGTGATGACGCATACGAGGGTACGCGTGATGCGTACCCTCGTATGCAGAGGACGTGAGGTCAGAGAAAGGGCGGAAGTACCACAAGGGTACTAGCGCTGAACCGCCCGCTGCCCGGCCTCAACGTCACTCTGCTACTCGGACTCCTCCTCCTCCTCACTCCACTGCCAGCCAGTGCCACCAGCCCAGGTACTATTGAACTTGTTTCAAACTTTTTGTATTGGGAAGCGGGCAGAGGGGGGAGCGCTAGCGGAGGGGGTGGGGGGAATTTCCGACCCCCCCGCGATCGGGGCATGCTCCCCCCTTATGCCTGCGACCCCATGGGGGGCAGTATTCGGCCGAACAGGGCCCTGTTCGGCCGAACAGGGGCCCTGTTCGGCCATGCATTCAGTAGTTCGGCGAACCCCGAACAGTTTGGCCGAACACCACCAGGTGTTCGGCCGAACTCGAACATCACCCGAACAGGGTGATGTTCTGCAGAACCCGAACAGTGGCGAACACTGTTCGCCCAACACTAGCTATTATACAGCATAATGTCACGATGTATGCTGTAGTGTCAAAGCTAGACAACACACATGATAACTTTTCCAAGAAAAGCCTTAGTGATGATAGTTCTTGAAATAAAATAGCACAATTTTTTTTGCAGTTTCATTCTTGCATCAATGACATCATTTGATATATTTACCGTCTCATAATTGTCATTCAAGTCCTGAAGTGCTTTTGACTTTCTTTAACAGCAAAATATTGTTCACATCCAAGGACAATGATGACTCAGAAATCCTGCTTAGTGTCTTGGTGTCATTGATCATTTAAGTACCTTCGAAAATTGTGTGGCATGCGTTTAGGAAAAAAAAAACATTTATTTTACATTTGTTTAAGAGGAACTGTTAGTCATACTATCTCAGAAAAAAACAACACATATATACGTAGATAAATACTTTCTCTACTTACATAACAGATGTATTGTACTGTCCAAGTTTTGATTTTAGTGAATTTCATATAGTAAATAAAGAAAATTATGTTCCTGTCATTTGCCATCCTGGATTTCCTCTGATTAAAGCCAATCCTGCCATCATTTCCTTATTTCCTTCCTTTCCCTTAGGCCTTGTTTCCATCTCTGCACTTCTATCTGCTTCTGTCCACTTTTTATCAGCACATCAATGTTACAGATTGATACATGTTGCTGAAAAGCGGACAGAAGCGCACAGATGGAAACAAGGCCTTAGGCTCCCTGCAGACTGCAAATCCATTTTACGATTCCGATTCCGTTTCCGATTCCAATTCGCAATTCCGATTTTCCCTGAATACAATAAACAGAAAAATGGAGGAAAAAACGCAGCATGCAGTAACGATTAAAAATCGGAATCAGAATCGGATGTAAAAAACGATTAAAAATCGGAATTGCATGCAGTGTGCAGGGAGCCTTACTCTGTTTCTTATCTTCTTTCTAATTCTGTATGCATTTCCCGCCCTTCTTTCAGTCTTCAGAAACTCCCATCCAGCTCTATAATAGGAAGTGCATTTTCAAACATCCTCATTTTGGCCAATTAGAGAGAAACAGAGTCGTGGGAAGGGAAACAGGAGGGAAAGATGCTTCAGCCAATCAGGCTGCATTAGTTGTGTCTGAGGGGAATAACTAAAAGGAAGGAAATAAGAGAAGAAAAAAACAATTCCTTCGTTCAGCAAATGTACCAAATAAGAACCAGGGGATCTGGGGAATGATATTCTATTGAAAAAGAAATGTAACATTGATTTTGAACTTTTGGATTGCCTGGCAACCTTTTAACTTATTTAACAGATAAAAATAGAGAATTGATTTTGGATTTTTTTGCCTGACAGTTACTCTTTAAAGGAACAATTTAACTTCTTATTGTAGAAGAACACTTCAGTATAATGTTAGTTGATGAGTTGATTTCAGCAGCCCTTACAGGAATATACTAAAGTAAATGTTGGAGGCAGCTTTTGGCAAATGGAGTGCAAAAACAAGTTGTGTGTGACAATAGCCAGTGGTTAAACTATAATCAGTTTTGCTCTGGGGTATCATTAACATGATGATACATAACATTACAGACAGATGCTAAATGGGAGAATTCTAAATCCTTTTTACGTAGAACATTTGACAATAAAAGTTCCATGCAGCATCAGCATCCATCTAAAAGTATTATGTCAGTTCTGCATGGCTACAAAAAGCATTTCTTAACATCTTTTTCTTCAATTTCAAAGTGATTAGATGAAAAAGAGGAGTAACATTTCAAGAATAAAACTGGTGTTAAGTGATTTTACAGCAATAATTATATTCTTAGTGCTGAAGGCGCCATACTACTTTGATTGCCAGTGTTTGCCTTATAACTTATTTATGTTTATCTGAGCAGAAGCACACATATTGTAAGCTGAAAGGCTGCCATTCCATTGATATCTCTTCAGTGAATTATCTTCAAGCATGTCCTTAGACTTCTTAAAGTCATTAGTTCAGTCTACAGATTGGTTTACAGCATTGGAGATTATTATTTACTTTATTCTTATGTAAGATTATATATAATACAGTAGAGAAAGATCCATAAGAAAATTAATATTTCAGAACCTCACAATGGTTAGGAATGATCATAATCTGCTAATTATGATAACGCAAAATTTCACGTAACTTTTCGCAATTACGCTACATGTAATTATGATTTGGACGTTCAATTGACTTGTTTAATGTGTTTGCCTCCTTAAACGAGTTATCAGCCAAAATCAACAAAATGAGCTTTACTCACCTGGGGCTCTTTCCAGACCCTTGCAGCCGACTGTCCTACGCTGACCGATCCGCTCTGTGCCACCGTTCCCCATCGTCCTCACTGCGCCTGTGTGAACCGCTACTGTCAATCAAGCCCACGTTGTATGCGGCTTACTGCGCAACCGCAGTAGTTCTGCAGAAAGCCCCAGATGAGTAAAGCTCATTTTTAGATTTTTGGCTGATAACTTCTTTAAAATAAAAAGTATTTGTAATAATTCAGAGGCCATACACTGAGGAGGACCAACAGTCTGAAACAGGCTGTCTGCATGTTGGGTGTGGCTCTGTAAAATTGAAAGCTATAGGCTTGCTATACACCAGCAGTCATATGTCTATATTGTGTAGTGTACGTATCATAGTGTAGGACCAACTTAGGGGAAGCCAGTTAACTTATCTGTATGATTAGATACTCCTGCCTACAAATCCATTCAGCTTCTTAGCAACATAAAAAGGTGTAGTTCACAAATGACAGGAATGCTGAATTCCAATGAAAATAGTGGTGGTAGAGTTCCACTACTATGTAGCAAAACTGTGTAGGAACGATGGCAGAAATGCTGGGAGCAGTAGTTCATCACACACACATATATTTATTATTGTGTTTTAATGCTGAAACCAAGATAATTAACGTACAATTGAATATCCTGAATAATTTTATTACATTTCGTTACACTCTTCGATTTGTCAAAGCAGCTGCTACATTTTTGTATTACATTTTCTTTCTCATCCTTTTTGGGGTGGACAAAGGCTTATTTCAGACAAGAGATTTGCTTATATTGTTTGATGTTAAATGCATTCAAAAGATAATAAGGGTAGATCATGTACAAAACTTTTTAAAGTTCTCATCATTGTTTGTCAGGTGCTAGCAGCCCAATACATTATGTTGTCAGTAGATGTTAGCAGTAAATAATGTAGCTGTCAGTAGGTTTTTATACAGATTCTTGGTTTGGCCACATCTACCTACTGGAGTATGCATAATAAATATATGCATGAAAAGGACAGATGCCAAATTAACAGACTGGAAGTATGTGTTTAAATGCCAAGGAATATATTAAAATGTATAAATATTAATGTTTAAGTTTCGATCCAATATGTAAAAAGAAATCAGTGTGAAGACTATAACATTTTAACTTTCTCCTTCATGTCACCTTTTCATGTTTGCCTTAGCAATATGCTTATTTCTTTACCTTCTTTTGTTGAAGTGTGGGAGAAACATGGTGACTAATACCTATATCAATTATAATATGTTTAAATAAATAATGAAGGAAAAGAAAGTTAGTTCTTCACCCTAATTAACTCCATGATCCATACAAACCATAGTAATGTGGCAATATTTAAATATACACTAAGGCGGCCTAGAGCACTGATCTGCAAATTTGGCTCTCCAGCTGTTAAGGAACTACAAGTCCCACAATGCATTTGCCTTTATGAATCGTGACTGTGGCTGTCAGACTCCTGCAATGCATTGTGGGACTAATAGTTCCTTAACAGTTGGAGAGCCAAGTTTTCAGATCACTGGGCTAGAGCAATAGAAATCCTCAGCACACAATTCACATATGCTGGGTTTCTTGTTAGTTGTCGGCAAATCTGTGAGGGAGTTCTGCAATCAGACGAGGAAGACACACATGAAGAACATAGAGCATAAAAATAGGTAGGCAAATGAAGACTCTAAAAGAGTTTATTTTTGATGGGTAAATGTAAAATGTATTTTAAAGTAGCTATGTGTGTATTTTTTATTAAGATGTTTTTCTACTGTCTGTGTTTTTACACTATTCAGCCCTTTTGTGTATATGTAAGCAGTCAGAAAATGATTATTTTTAACTTATTTTCCCAGTTGAGGTCTCATTTGAGCATTCCCTTATTAAGGAGTGTAAAAATAATTTTTTATAACCCCGTCACTGCTGAATCTACTTTGTGGAGGCAATAGAGAGTTGGCAAAGAGCCCCTTGTTTTTCAACTCAGGTAAAAAGCGCACTGTGTGGGGCAGAGGAGGGAGACATTTTATATCTCTGCTTGATGCAAGTGTCCCACAATGCCCCCAGTATTAAAAGCCTTGTGGTTAGCATACATAGCTCAGAGGGGACACATGCTCACTGTCCCTTTCCTCCAGGCTTAGAACTTGCATGGCCTAATAAAGTGTAATTTACAGTTGATGAGAGACACACTGTTTGAATTTTTCATTTTCATTTTATGCTGACCAAGCACCTTTGTAGAATATAGGCAGAATGCATTTTCTATTAAATGTACATGAATACCTGCTCTTTTCAATAGAGACAGCCATAACTCTTGATGTGCTGAGATCCAAAGAAGTCTGTGGTCCTCTGCACATCATGGAAGAGGAGACAGGGTGCAAATTCATCTCATCTGATTATGATTTACTGGACTATACTAAAGTTTGTATTTTGCAATTATTAACAAATAAGCACCTCTTTTGTCAAAGATGTATTATTATTATTGATTTATAAAGTGCCAACATATTCCGTGGCACTGTACAAATTAAGAAATAAACATGGGGTACGCAAAAATACAGACAATAGTATACACCAATATACAAAATTGGTAACAAAATACAGAATCAAAGCAAATTGCAGAATCGGTAATTACAGTAACAAAAGAATACTTATGAATAAAATGTATAAAAAAATTCCAAGACACAAAAGGGTGAGAGAGTCCTGCCCGTACGAGCTTACTATTAAAGGAATATGGGTGAAACAAGAGGTGGGGTAGTATACAATAAACATACCTAAAGGCAGTGTGTTTTAGGATATCTAGTAGGAGACTGGGACTGCAACTCAACCTTAGGTTAAAGGGAGAATTGCTTAACCTCCTTGGCGGTATGAAAAATACCGCCAGGAGGGAGCGCAGCAGTTTTTTAAAAAAAAATTTTTTTTTAATCATGTAGCGAGCCGAGGGCTCGCTACATGATAGCCGCTGCTGAGCGGCATCCCCCCGCCCGCTTCGATCGCCTTCGGTGATCTCCGATCAGGAAATCCCGTTCATAGAACGGGATTTCCTGGAGGGCTTCCCCCGTCGCCATGGCGACGGGGCGGGAAGACGTCACCGACGTCACTGACGTCGGGACGTCATTGGGAGTCCCGGGCCACCCCTCGGCGCTGCCTGGCACTGATTGGCCAGGCAGCGCTGGGGTCTGGGGGGGGGGGGCCGCGCGCCGCAGCAAATAGCGGCGATCGGGCGGGGGCCGGCGGCGATCAGAGTGCTGGCGCAGCTAGCAAAGTGCTAGCTACGTCCAGCAAAAAAAAAATTATGAAAATCGGCCCAGCAGGGCCTGAGCGGCACCCTCCGGCGGCTTACCCCGTGTCCAGCACGGGGTTACCGCTAAGGAGGTTAAGGTAGGTGCTGCATGAATAAGTGAGTTTTCAGGGAATGTTTAAAGATATCAAAGTTTGGAGAGTGATGGATTTTTTGTGGAAGGGAATTCCATACAACGGGTGAAGCAGGTGCAAAATGTTTTATATGTGAATGCAAGGAGGTAATTCTAGAGGACAAAAGAAGGTCATGTACAGATCTGATCTTATAATGCAAAATTTTGTGTTTTCTTATACCCCTTTTTCCAAAGAAAAGAACACTTATTTATAATTATAAAATATGCAATAACAACGATTATTTTTACTGTGTAAATTATTGCTTGAGTTTGTTCATAATTTTTTTTACTGTTCATTAAAAATAAAAGTAATGTACTGTATATTACTGAATTGTTAAGAAAATATGTAGTACATCAGTTATAAGCATGTTTAGAAGCACTTCACCAGTGCCTCGTCTTACAAGTGCCTCATCTCAGTATCTAGAAAACTGCTTTGATAAAGTTTGCAGCAGTTCTTTTTTACCAATATCGTGCAATACACATTAGCTACTAGTGTTCATTGCACAATATTACTATATCTACTTTATACATTTGTTTGTTACTGTTCAATCTGAGACATTGTAAAAGGCCTCACTGTACAGCAGCTTAGAAACTATTTTCTCTGTTCTAGCGCAACTTTAGACTATCTGAGAGTCTTCCTACATTCATTAGTTTTTCTGTATGACATAGAGCCTAGAAGCATCATATAGTAGAATGCAGTAAAATATTCAGAACACCCACTTTTATGTTAACCACTTGAGGACCAGAGGTTTATACCCCCTTAGTGAGCAAGCCATTTTTTTCCAATTTGACACTTCATAATTTTTTAACTGTTTATTGCTTGGTCATACAACTTTGCACCCAAATTAATTTTACATCCTTTTCTTCCCACTAATAGAGCTTTCTTTTGGCGGTATCTGATTGCTGCTGCTTCTTTTAGTTTTTTATTATAAAAAAGGCAAAATTTTTAAGTTTTTTAATCCCCCCATCCTAAATTGGCCCTGTACTATGATACATACACTACATTATACTTGCATAGACATCAGCATAGATTGTGAGCCCATCAGAGGGACAGTAAAGTGACAAGACAATCTTCTGTGCAGCGCTGCATTAGATGTCAGCGCTATACGTAGATTAAAACCTAAATTACATAAAAAAAAGCCTGCCAGCACTGATCAGCCACTGGCAGGCTGACCACTGATGTACCCTGCATGCAGTGATGCGAGCTCCCGTCTAATCTCGCTCCTCGTGACATGACGCCATATGGCGGCGCTGCAGAATAACAGATCCTGTCTGCCACTGTGCATCCGCATTAGGTGGTCTTGCCAGTACTAAAGATGTTGTTTCCTGTGATAAATTTCAGAACGTAAATCAGGGAGAGGAAATATCTTACAATGGGCAAACACTGACTGAATAATTTATGAATGGACATTGTAGGAGAAAAAAAGCAGTTTTATTCTTTATGTAATTTTAGTTACAGTTCCTCTTTAATGTGTCAAAATATTTTGCTTCTTATTACATTGCATAGGACAATCTTTGGTCCTTGGTGAATGGAGCACAGATTGCTTGAAGAAGTTATGTAGATAGCATAAAGAACTCAAGCTTTTTTATGGCTTATAATGATTATGCCAGCCTTTCACCAATGTAGAATACAATGCAGTAAATAAATAACTGCTTTAAATCTGCAAAGTGGTATGCAAAATAAAACGCAGTTGTTTCCCTCATTTGTCTTTATCAGTAAAGCACTTGCTCAGTGTGCAGAGAGTGCCATTTTAATTTGGATCTCCAATTTATGCTAATGAAACTAATTACTTAATATTGAGCAGCAATTTTCTTTGCTCTAAAGTGGCTTTCAAGTGTGCCTGAACTTTCTATGTACATGTGCCATTGTCTCAGGAAACATTATCTATTATCTGTCCTCATCTGCTGTGGCTAAAAAGAACAACCTTTGTCATTTAGTTTTATTTTCTCTCATGTGAACATAAAAGAGTTATAGATTTCCCAGCATTCTTGGGGTGAACCAGAACTCCTAGGAGCATGTAAGGGGCTGCAAAGGACCAAAAAGTCCTCTAACAAAATGCAATTACTATGCAAAACAAAAGTTTGCCTTCTTAAAACCGAAGGTATTTGCATTTATTCAGATTGGAGAGAACATATGATGTCTCCCATGATGCATCACTGCTGAATATGCAAATAATTATTTGCTGTCCCTGTAAGCTAAACACACTTCCAGATCCACTGGAAGAAAATGATGTGTCAGCTTGTTAACTATACAGAGCCACAATAATCCAACATGCATACAGACTGTTTCAGTTGGTTGATTCTCATTAGTGCATGGCATGGATTATGTGGCTCTATGGGGTAGGACTTGATCCACCCAGAGTTACAGATTACCCAGCAAGCTCATGATGAACCAGAACACTTAAGAATGTTTCGGATTGGTTGATCCTCATCAGTGATGGTTGATCCTCATAATTTTGTGAGTAGAAAAGAGGCCATACAGAATCCTACAAATTTTGTTAATATATTTCCAACTCTTTCAGAATCTCTTTTAGCATGCCTGCCCCCTTCTTTACCAAAAGCACACATTTATATAAAAACATATGATGGCTAATATTTTTCCCAGCTACTAAGCTATTTTTATTCTGGTAATTTAGTCATATAACTGCAATTATTATTTACATTGAACATCACATAGAGATTAACTAGAGGGATATCTGGAATCTACAACTGAGTGCAACAAAGAGGGACTGGGGCAGGAGGATCTTGCCACAGTCCCAGAAAGCATAACTATGGCTACGGACACCGCAGACAATCAGTTTTTAAAAGTGAACTGTTAGAAGAAGGTAAATGGAAAAACATAAGAATCTGAGCGATTATGACAAGGGCTGAATTGTGATGGGTAGAAAACTGCATCAGAGCATCACCAAAAAATTCAATCCAGTGGCTTGTTCCAAGTACTCAATGGTTTGTATCCTTGTTTACTTGTTTATAATGAATTTGGCCACTAAAAAGACACCACCCGTTCCCTGTGTATTGCAAAAGTTGTGAAAATATAGAACCTCCTGCAGCATCAGTTCTTACTCTTTGGTATAGCCACCTACAGTTTCTCTTTATTTATTTATTTTCTAATTCCATAAAAATACCATATAAACGTGTAACATATCAATTACCTCCAGCAATGCTCAACCTACAAAATATGTTGCTTTAAAGAAAATCAATTGTGAATCCGGTCTGATCATCTTTCATCTTGTCTTGATTTTTTTTCCTGTATATGAAAGCAGCTGGGGTCTTTCTCAGTGGTCACAAATGTACATCGGAAAAAACAAATAGCAAACTCTGAGCTAAACTGCTAAAGTATATTAGGATTTTTACACAAGATAGTTGTGAAAAAATGTTATTTTTAATTGTAAAAACAATGTTGCTGGAAAGGGGCGCTGTACTGTATAAATGAGACACTTGTTATGGTACAAGACGTCTACAGTAATGCCATCACTTTTGTCTGGGACACTGGACCAGCAAATGGCAGTGATGAAATCTGAACTTTCACAATGACAGTATGAAATGCCCAATCATCCAGAGAAGATTCTGCTCATTTGACTAGATGTTTGAAGTGAAAAAACTTAAAAAAAAAGGAAGAAAGAAAAAATAAGAAATGTCATTAAAATTAAAAGTAATGTATTTTGTACAATGAATTTCAGCTGCTGTCAGGTAAGCACATAATGCTAGCTGTGTATTGGTCTACAAAGATAAAATCAGAGCAGTAGCCTTTATTATGTGTAGAAACTAAGGGCTTGATTGAAAAGCTGTTTATAGCCGCTAGTGCGCGCAAAGCTACTTTGCGCGCAGCCCCACTGACTGCGCGCACAGTGTGGGTGCGCCTATATTAGTGCAAGGTGCGACGATAACGTCGCACCCGCTGCCCCTTGAACGTCGCACCTAGTGTGCTGTTTCATAACGACACATCGGCTGCCCCCAAAGCGGCGCATCAAAGCGCTGCTTAACGGGCACCCAATGTGCCGTTTTCATCGCACCAGGTGAGATGTTTAAGGGGCAGCGGGTGAGACGTTATTGTCGCACTGCGCACTATTACTCGCGATGCGCGCTGTGTGAGCAGTGAGCTGGGCTGTATCCAATGTGTGGGCGCAAACCACCTAAAGCCGTGGTTTGCGCACACTAAATCTTAGGGTACACTAACCGGCTTAGTGCCAGTTAGGGAATCAAGCCCTGAAAGTATAATCCAAATTTGGGAGCAAATGCAGACAAACTGAATACCAAGTAACCTACGTTATTTATTTATTTTTAACAACAGTGGCACAAAGTGGTTGTGCTTGATAAGTGAGACAGTAAAGAAATTACAAGCCCCTTTTAAAACTGGATACACTAAGACAACACTAAGTTGAGTGATTCATCTATAAAAATACTAAGTTGCAAGTGAGGTACTAAGAATATAGTAAACAGGTAACGCACCATGCACACTAACACTAGTGATGGCAATGTCTAGGAGAACTTATAGAGAAGCATGTGATCAGTTTGGTCAGCTGACAGATTTGTAAGGCTCTGATTTGCTGGTCTTGATCATACATTAAATCAGGAAGTCATCCCAGCAAATCAGATACTTACAAATCTATCAGCTGATCAAACTTATTACATGCTTCTCAATGAGTTCTCCTTAGTATTGCCATTCCTAACTAACACCAGTCTATGTCTCAGCAGTAGCCCGTATTCTATGTAGAAACTAAGGGCTTGATTCACTAACCGGTGCTAAGTGTTAGCGCCGGTGTGAAAAGCCGTTTTTTGCCGCTAGTGCGTGACAAGCTACTTTGCGCGCAGCCCCACTGACTGCGCTCGCAGTGCTGGTGCGCCTATATTAGTGCGCGGTGCGACAATAACGTTGCACCCGCTGCCCCTTAAATGTCGCACCTGGTGCGCCGTTTGATTTGTAAGGCTCTGATTTGCTGGTCATGATCATATATAGTAGTTATCTGTGCAGGCGCTCAACATCAAGTCCCAACAATAGTGACAGTTCCAGTATTTCAAATCAATAGCAACAGTTCCAAAATGATGACAATTCAAATAGCTGATAATCTTCATATACTCCACTTAAACAGACAGACCCACACTGGGTACTCTCACCGGATTTGTAGGCTGATTATATTACAGATCAGCTAAAACGCGTATTTTTGATGATATCCCATCGGTCTTCAGTAGAGATTGTATCTAGAACTCAAACAGGGATACAGGGACATAGCGTAATCCAGTATATGCTATAACAAATGACAAGTGTAGCACTTTCACCCATACAGTGCCAAAAACCGTGATGACCCTCCACCGGTACTATGAAGGTAATGTTAACCGCTCACCAGATCACAGGGCTGACCACTTGTAGGAGATCAGCTAATGCGCTTTGTGATCCGCCTTCAAAGTATGCAGCCTTCTTCCTGATTGCCTTAAACTCAAAAACAAACGCTGCATAGCGTAACTCTGTATTTATTAAAAAGATTAAAATCACAGCAATACACTCACAAACATCCTGGAATCATGCGCATGTAAATAAATCCTCAGAAGGTCTCGTTAGCGTCCGTTTTCATCTACAGCGTGTCTCCCAGCTCACACTCGTACGGAAGCTCCGCCTTACTAGTTTCGTCATCTATGACTCATCAGAGGCTGTCCCCGGAGTGTGTGGGAGACACTTATCAATGCTTCATATGCTAATTTCGCTTCCGCACGGTGCTGCGTTTCAAGTCTCGCTGCTGCTCTAAGCATCTACTTCCTAGTTGTAAACCAAGCCTCATTTTGGATCTCCCATTTATCCCAACGGATATGTTACTCTATTCTCTACCTCTCCATAGTGTTTATACACATAGTAACAATATCTCCTAACTCTAAATAAAACGGTGCTAATGAGGCCAGAAATAGTTTAAAAACACTAAAATCAATTGCAATCAAAAAACCACATACAGCTTTTATAAATATCCTTCATTACACCGGAATTCCAATCTTCTGCGCCGCGGTGAGCTAAAAAATTACCCCTGTGCAGAGGGGTAATTTTTTAGCTCACCGCGGCGCAGAAAATTGGAATTCCGGTGTAATGAAGGATATTTATAAAAGCTGTATGTGGTTTTTTGATTGCAATTGATTTTAGTGTTTTTAAACTATTTCTGGCCTCATTAGCACCGTTTTATTTAGAGTTAGGAGATATTGTTACTATGTGTATAAACACTATGGAGAGGTAGAGAATAGAGTAACATATCCGTTGGGATCAATGGGAGATCCAAAATGAGGCTTGGTTTACAACTAGGAAGTAGATGCTTAGAGCAGCAGCGAGACTTGAAACGCAGCACCGTGCGGAAGCGAAATTAGCATATGAAGCATTGATAAGTGTCTCCCACACACTCCGGGGACAGCCTCTGATGAGTCATAGATGACGAAACTAGTAAGGCGGAGCTTCCGTACGAGTGTGAGCTGGGAGACACGCTGTAGATGAAAACGGACGCTAACGAGACCTTCTGAGGATTTATTTACATGCGCATGATTCCAGGATGTTTGTGAGTGTATTGCTGTGATTTTAATCTTTTTAATAAATACAGAGTTACGCTATGCAGCGTTTGTTTTTGAGTTTAAGGCAATCAGGAAGAAGGCTGCATACTTTGAAGGCGGATCACAAAGCGCATTAGCTGATCTCCTACAAGTGGTCAGCCCTGTGATCTGGTGAGCGGTTAACATTACCTTCATAGTACCGGTGGAGGGTCATCACGGTTTTTGGCACTGTATGGGTGAAAGTGCTACACTTGTCATTTGTTATAGCATATACTGGATTACGCTATGTCCCTGTATCCCTGTTTGAGTTCTAGATACAATCTCTACTGAAGACCGATGGGATATCATCAAAAATACGCGTTTTAGCTGATCTGTAATATAATCAGCCTACAAATCCGGTGAGAGTACCCAGTGTGGGTCTGTCTGTTTAAGTGGAGTATATGAAGATTATCAGCTATTTGAATTGTCATCATTTTGGAACTGTTGCTATTGATTTGAAATACTGGAACTGTCACTATTGTTGGGACTTGATGTTGAGCGCCTGCACAGATAACTACTATATATGCAAATAGGGTGTTTACCCCCCACTGTGTGGCGATCCATAGATACGGAGGGACATTTATGTTCATTTATCTAAATTTTCTGTATTTTTGATATACATAGTTTTGATTGAGATACACTTAGATCTAATTGAGGAGCGCTCATAGCCACCTACAGTTTCTGGTCATGATCATACATTAACCAGGAAGTAAACCCAGCAAATCAGATACTTACAAATCTATCAGCTGATCAAACTTATTACATTCTTCTCAATAAGTTCTCCTTAGTATTGCCATTCCTAACTAACACCAGTCTATGTCTCCAGACCAGATTCCTGCAGGGACACCAATCCTTCAAACCCAATACAATATGAACAAACTTGGAGATGGGACACCAATGGCTCAACACTAATAAGCTTTATTAACACATGCAGAGGTACAAAACAGATTGTATTTGTTGTTCTTCCTCAGGTGACACCCCCTCTATAACTGGACAGGTTGTGCGACTAACAATATAGAAACAATAAGTAATGACATGATGAGTAATGACAATAAGTAACAGCAGTAATGACAGTAATGGCAGGATCTGAGCAGATCACCGATACTGTGAATAATAACCGCAGCTTAGAAGTGGTACAGTAAGCATCATGTGGATGGACAGTGATTAAAATTATGCAAATGGGGAAATCATTTTTTTTTCTTGGACTAAAACGTAGAAACCTGTAGAAACCAGTTTCTTGCTGATTACTCTGTCAGAGTGTATTTACTTAAACCTAGTCCTCTTCCTATCTTTAAATTTACATTTGGAAATCAGTACTCTAAAAAAAAAATAGCTGGGAACAGTCATTTTCACATACCATGCATTACTGTGTACCGAGCAGAAGCTTAGGTCAAAAAGGAAATACTGACCTAAGAAAAGAGGGAAGCCTCTGGATCCTGTAAAGGCTTCCCACTGTGTCCCCCGGACATCACAAAAATTTCTGACAAGGGCTTGTTGGAAATTTGATCAGGGCTGCGCTCCTCTTCAAGAACGACCATGACTGCATGGCACCTGTGCGAGTATGGCCATGCCTGCTCAGTAAGCTAGAGCTACACAGGTGCCACCATGCTTGCGTCGGTGTAGCACAGCTGCACTCACACAAGAAGAAGAGTGCAGCCCCAATGTTAAGGCGGGTCCCAGCAAGTGGTGACAAGAGTGAGGAGGATCCGGGAAGCCTCTATAGGAGACTTCCCTCCTCTTTCTGTTTCCTTCCACTGGGGTTCACTTTAAAGGAAGGTAAACGCTTCTCAACCTCTCTCCATAAGAGAAACATGAAAGAGAAAATATATAGCAAGCCATTTCCTATGCTCACTCATTGGCCCATATGGAATTCATTTTTTTCTCCTACGTTTCTAGGAGATTATCTTTTCTTCTCTTTAAAATAACTTTCCAGCACTTTGCAAATGAAAAAGTACCAAAAAATAGGTGAAAAAGTACTATGAAAATTATTTTGTATATTTTCTTGCTTGCTGTTGGCACACAAGACATTTTATTGATAACAGTTGTGAAAATATCACCTAGGAGAAGGCTCAGGAGAAAAAGTGAATTGCATAGGGGCCATTATTTCTGTACCTATATTTACTGATTTAGCACCTTTTCAGGCGCACCAATTAACCTTAATTTAAAAATTCTACTAGCGACTTTTTTCAAATTGTATCGACCTTGTTGTTGGTACAAATTATAGCTGCAAATGAAACATGTTGCTAATAATAAGTGTTTGCGTTCTTAGTTTGTATAGACAGGTATGCAAACTTAGCTCTCATGTTCTGATATGAAGCTGCATAAAAATAGAGCTGAATAATGCAAACATTTGCTTTAAATTTCAAATTATTAAGTATGTGCCTTACATGCAATTCCAACACATCCTGTCAGCATGAAATGAAAATGGTTCTTGAAGATAATTTTCTATTTTCTGTATTGCTTTTGTGATTATGTTCAATCAAGCTTTATCAAAACTGGTTTACAGTACATTGGAGAAAACGTCTAACAGACAAACAGGAGCCAAATCAAATAAAAGCACAGCTTCAATAATGGAAATTGAGTCGCTTATGAACAAATTCATTCTAACGCTGACTTCACTGTTCTGTTCTTCCTATAATTTATGCTTTATGTTCTGTAATATTTTTGTATTGTGAACAATATTTGAGCCACATAAAAAAGTATATTAAGCATTTTATTGAACAACTGTAATAACTTTATAACGCTGCTACTAGCATAGGCATTCTTTCAAAATATTGTTGAAAAAGCATTATCACATCATTTAAATTGTTTTTATTATTTATAAAATAAATGGCTAGTAAAACACCTTTTTCTTCTTAAACGTTTTCTTTGCAAACAAATCCTGAAATCATTTTTTCCTTTGGCACTCAGCCTATTGTTTTGGAGAATATTTAATACTGTATATTGATTCTGACAGTGCATTGCCTTTTGAGAATGCATTACCTAGACAGGTGACCATACATATGATATTTAACATTGCACCCACATTCATCACTTATCACAGCTGTGGCATAAGAAATATGATCCACAAGGATGGAATTTTTTCATGTGAGCACCAGGCTAGTACTGTTTATATAGGGCAATGCCATCCAATGTTGAATGGACTTTATCCATGTGTCATCAAATCAAAACTGTGTCACTGCACAATCACCTGGCAACTGAATTCAGAAACAATTATGCAAGGCACATTTTTTTAAACAATAGTCTACAATGCTTGAAGTTCAGCCTCCTCCTGAATATCAAAAAGACCACGATCATGACAACAGTAGATGACGGTAATATTAAGATAGCAGTTGACAATGAAAAGATTGAGTGTGTGCAGTAATTCACCTTCCTCGGCTCTCAGATTGATCAAAATGGTGATTGTAGTTATGAAATAAAACATTGAATAACCCTCGGCAGAAACGCGATGGTAAGCATGAATCAAGTATGGAAAAGCAAAGAAATTAGCATTATGACCAAATGTAGACTGGTTCATGCCATTGTTTTCCCCATAACCGTCTATGGCTGCAAAAGTTGGACCCCAAGAAAAGCAGATAGAAGAAAAATCGACTCCTTTGAGTTGTGGTGCTGGCGACAGTTGCTTCGCATTCCATGGACAGCAATGATGACAAACAAAGAAGTATTGGAACGTATAAGACAAGACATGTCACTGGAAGGCAAGATCACATGACTCAGACTCACATATTTCAGCCACCTGATGCAATCAAATTCCTTAGAGAAAGACCTAATGCTAGGACTGATCAGTGGCAAAAGGTGACAAGGCCCTCAGAGAATGCATTGACTTGACACCATCAAAGCTGACCCAGGATTGAGTTTAAAGCAACTGGCAGAAATGGTACAAGATCGGACAGCATGGAGAGAGCTAACCCATAAATTCTCCAAGAGTCGGATATGACTGAATGAATAACATATTATCATCACAATGCTTAGTAGGGATGCTCATTCGGATTCCACGGAAATGCAATTTCCGAAATTCCGATCGGAAATTGCATTTCCGCATCGGAATGCGGAAATCGGTAATGCAAGTGCCGTAGGCGGATTTCCGCCGGAAATCGCGGAAATTTCCGCCTGAAATCGCGGAAATTTCGCCCGACTTCAACATCTATTTTCTCAAAAACTATAAGGTCTTTTTGAAAACTTTTTTTGCATCTTGTTCACAAGATTCTGTTTAATAAACCCTGAAAATTTGGTGTTTCTAGGACTTAAGGGGGCTTTGCTATTAACCGCTAAAGTCGGCGGATTTTACTGTTAAGTAAAATGCAGAAAATCTGCATCTGCCTATTTTTTGCATTTTACATTACAGTAAAAATCCGCCGACTTTAGCGGTTAATAGCAAAGCCCCGTAAGTCCTAGAAACACCAAATTCTCAGGGTTTATTAAACAGCATCTTCTGAACAAGATGCAAAAAAAAGTTTTTAAAAAGACCTTATAGTTTTTGAGAAAATCGATGTTAAAGTCGGGCGGAATTTCCGCGATTTCCGGCGGAAATTCCGCCTTGAAATGCGGAAATTGGTAGCGGAAAGCAGAATCGGTAATCGGTACATGACGGAATGCGGATTTGCCGCGGAATCGGAAATTGGCATTCCGACCATCCCTAATGCTTAGGACATGTGGCCAGGTCAACTTTTCTATCATCTGCAGACTAAAGTATAATGTATATGACTTTCTTAAATGTCAATTTTAAGCAATGAGCAGGCAGACATAACATCCAATCATGTTAAATAATGAAACCATAAATATTACCTTTTTTTACTGTAAAATAAACATTTTAAGCTCGCCCAGTGGGACGTCTGACAGAGAGAGCTGCTGCTCATCAATCACCAGGCTCTCCCAGCCTCCTCACAGAGAGAGCTGCTGCTCACTGGGCACCAGGCTTTCCTAGCCTCCGCACAGAGAGAGCTTCTGCTCACCAATCAACATGCTCTCCCAGCCTCCTCACAGAGAGAGTCAATGCTTACCAGGCACTAGGCTCTCCCATCCTCATCAGAGAAAGAGACGCTGCTCACCGGGCACCAGGGTTTTCCAGCCTCCTCACTGAGAGAGCTGCTGCTCACCAGGCTCTCCCATCCTCATCACTGAGAGATCCGCTGCTGCTTCACAGTGACTTTCTGATCTTCATGAAACAGCCACTGCTGATGTGCAGTGGACCACAAACAGCTACACCCAGAGCTCTTTTTTGTGGCTACCTTTTTTACATGTATCCTACGGGCTGATGAAATGTAATCTAATATCTGTTGCTTGAAGCAAGTGAACTGAATTCCAGAATGTCATTAATGCATTTACAGAGAAACAGGAATGTATTTTAAACATTTTTACCTAACCCTACAATTGTATTTTTTTTTATAATCCAGGAAATGTAAAGCACACCAACATGGGGCACTGCTGCCAGAGCAAGTTCTCAAAAAAGAAGATGGCAAAAACTTCCATTTGCACAATTTTTTTTATTAAAAATAGTCCAGAAAAAAAACACATTCTAAAAGCTCACATGTGCAAAGACAGGTGAGTTTGGCAGCGGTTTGATGTAAAAGGAACCCACTGCAACCCCACTCCCCCTACTCCACCTGTGATGGATGCAACTAATACTCCATGAGAAGTGACCCATGCTCCCGCTTAACCAGCTTGCAACATGTTCTGGCATTACCATGTCCGGTCTGCCTACCAAGTTGAATGTTGTGATGCCATAATTTAGACTCTGATTGCTTGCAGCGTCATCCAGGCCTAATGGAATATTCCAATATTCAGCTTCACTTATAATGAAAAAATGTAAAAGGATGATCTAGGACTTTAAATATCTGGCATTGAGATAAAAGATTAGTCAGATTGCAATAAATATGAATACTTTGGCAAGCCATGTGTCACAAACATTGTCTTTATTTAGAACTCTCTTCCTTTTTTTTCCTTTCAATTCCTTTGCACTCATGTCCCTTTATTCTGTTTCAATGAGCATGTTATAATTTAATGCTCAGTATTTTCTATAATTTAAACATATTAGCATTTCAGTGACTGATCCATTTGGGGGTAGGGAGCCTGGAGATTGTACATTTGGCTTCCTGTCAGCTGCCAAAGTGCATAAGCTATTTTGCTGTGATTTGCAGTAACTGCAGGAATTATGTCATGCTGCTTTTCAATCCCTGGCCACTCTATTTTAGTTTTCCTACACAAGTCATTTAGTTTCATAATTTTATAATATCTTTGTATTGTAATTGTGAATGGAATATTATGCAGCTGTATGGAACCATTACTTACAGCATTGTTAAATATCATTTATGGTGATTTTTTTAATCGGAGTTAAACGCTGAACACAATTTAGTGAAATTTTCTGGATAATATTAGATCTAGGATTCCTATGATGTAGGAAATATTATTTCTCCCAGTAAGAGACTTGGCATAACAGCCATGGGAGAATGATTGAAGTGCACTTATTATTCATCAGGTACTTTCAGATTCAATGGTAGACTTCACATTCATTCAATTATATTGTGTCATTAACCAGATCTTTCTCTGCTTCTTTTTTTTTTTATTTCTCTTTATCTCACATCACCTATTTTCATCAAGTGCTTTATAGTCTCCTTTCACAGTTGCAGTTATTTATCCATTTTCTCACTACAGCCAATTCTGAAGAAATCACCCAATATTGACTACCTGTAACCATCTTCATATTCATAGTCTTGTTAAATAAAAAAAAAATCACAAAGCGCTAAAACAAAACTCCGAATGCTTTGAAGGGTCTGACATCTTGGATCAAAGCTAGTTTCCAAAAATGAGGCCAGTTTGCATCGATTTATTAGGCAGAAGTTTGAAACACACAAACTATTCATATCAACACAATTGTTTTGGCCTATTTCTCACAAGTTGCACTAATTTTCCTGGCAATTTACCTATCAAGACACTATTGTTTACGACTGAGGACATGATCACCCGCAGAAATCTATGGGACAGGTGATAGTACAAATGTCTATGTTCATACTTCATTATTATTGTGTTTGTTAAACATGTTTCTATTATTCTCAAAAAGTGTCTATTGCTCCTAGATATTGTAGGAATATTCTGTAATATACACTTCCTGTTTAAACAGTTATGCGGGAATGTTAATTTACTATAACACCATGAAAATTCACATAAAAACAAAGAAAGTTCTCAAGGCGCTACAAGGCTTAATGCCCAACAGTTATAGTTCTTACCACCTCAATAGGTAAGAGAAGTCTGTAGGCGGTCCGTTAGTTGTCACCTCCCAGTGTGTCCCCTGACGATGCTGTACAGCCAAAACCTGGGTCGACAGTTTACTATATGCAAATAAGAAATTGGGATGAAACCACCAATTCTAGCCTGCAAAGGAAATCCAGTATGGGTCCCCAATCCTAGGGACTCAAATGGTCACACTCCAGATGATAATTGCTTTTTGTAATAAAACAACAAAAACTATAAAATAACAATCTTTCAAAATAGGTGTACAAAAAATATGCTACTGGGTGGATGAGCCTCAAAATGCATAAAATAATTAAAACAGTTTTAAAGAAGAGTTAATGTTGGCTTATCTCCCCCTGAGGATACACACCAGGCATATATGGGTGAAATTGGAAAATTTCAGTTTTATTTGCACAAAAACACAAGGACACTGCGTTTCGAGAAGCTGTTCACTTCAGGTTAAAGGGAACCAGAGAGGATCAAAGAAAGCTGTTATACATACCTGGGGCTTCCTCCAGCCCCATACGCACAGATTGCTCCCACGCCGCCGTCCTCTGCTGCCTGGATGCGCCGGTACCGGATCCCATCATTGCCGCGAGTCGGCCAGCGGACGCGGCCGATTCTCCACATCACACGGAGCTCCCTCTATACAAGTACGCATTAGGCTGCCTACTGCGCAGCCGCATGCGTACGGGTATGGAGAGAGCCCCTGTGATGCGGACAATTGGCCGCATCCGCCGGAAGTGACGGGCCCGCTACCGGCGGTGCTAGGAAGCAGAGGATGGCGGCGTGGGAGCGATCCAGGCTTATGGGGCTGGAAGAAGCCCCAGGTATGTATAAAAGCCTTTCTCTATTTCCAGGCTCCATTCCTCTCTGGTTCCCTTTAATGATGGTAAAGTGCCAACAGCTGGGGTCTGTCCATTAGCACTTTACCGTCATTCACCTGAAGAAGCGGGACAGCCCAGTGAAAGTTTTGTCCTTGTGTTTTTCTGCAACTAAAATGTTCAACCATATCCACCTGTATCCTCAGAGAAAGGGAAGCCATCATTCCTTCTCCTTTTAAATTGTTTTTAATTATTTTATGCATTTTTTGTCTCCTTCACCAAGTAGCTTACAGTTTAAACCTGGTCTAGCTAATCGGGAGGGAAACTTAACTTATGTTGTTAGTTCTTATGTTAGTTATAACACTTCTAGCTGTCCACTCATACTCTCATATTTCATCTTACCACAAGATATTAATTACATTTCCTATATTTGAATTAATGACAGGCTTGTAGATATAAAAATAGACATTTATGGCAAATTAAATTTGCTCTGGGCTCCATACAAACTCAGGTCTGATTAATTATCTTAGATTAACTATATGAAAGGTCACTGCTAAATTCCTTGGTCTCTCGCTATCATAATTTTAGTCTATTTTATATGTAGGGTGATGTTTCTAAATTTTGATGGGGCAGAGAACCCAAAAGGAAAATCAAGTGTGGCTAAATGCTTTTTATTATGAACTAGGAAAAACAGTTTAGTAAAGATTAATCAGTCCCACTGATATATTACGTTGTAGATAGCGGTTTGTTTTGTTATTATATTTCCTAAGGATTAAGAGGCCTATGGCCTACGGTTTACTTTTTTTATATGTACTTTCTGTTGGTATGAAACTGTACTTCTGTTTATTTTTCCTATTCTTTTACTTCTTTCTCTCTTTCTCTGAAGTTAGCCTTTTGATCTAGTTTATAAACCTTAATGAGGCTTCTTAGCTCTGAATGAGGTAAGAAATTGGAAATGCCAAGCAAATGGTAGCCTTCTAGGGGCTTTTAAGATAATTATTTTATCTCAAAATCTTTGATGTGCCAACTTATACACCTCTTAAGACCAAGTATTGTTAGGGCAAGTGAGATAATGGTTCATCTTTACTACACAGGGAGCACAAGGCACTGCACTGTGTATATTTACTTTGCCGAGCATTTTTCCTATTGTAAGGTTTGACCTGATTTCAGGGTATTTTAATTCATCTTTTCTTTTCACTTATTTTTGTTGGAAATTTTTTTTAAATTTAATTTGAAACTCATTTCTCATGTTGACATGCACATTTAATAAAAACCATTTATAAAGAAAAAAATAGGCATACCTCGGAGCATTGAAAAAAAAAACATATGCAAGAATCAGGTAAGCCTTAACCCTCCTGGCGGTTTATCAAAATCTGCCAGGGGGCAGCAAAGTCACTTTTTTAATTTTTTTTTCATGTAGCGAGGCAAGGTCTCACTATATGATAGCCTCCGGCGATCGGAGATCAGGAGATCCCGTTCGAAGAACGGGATCTCCTGGAGGGCTTCCCCCGTTGCCATGGCGACGGGCCGGATGACATCACCGACGTCACCGACGTCGTGACGTCAAAGGGGACTCCGATCCACCCCACAACGCTGCCTGGCACTGATCACGCGATGAATAGTGGCGGATTGGCGGCGATCGCATTACACACGCAGCTAGCAAAGTGCTAGCTGCGTGTAGCAAAAAAAAATTATGCAAATCGGCCCAGCGGGGCCTGAGCGGTGCCTTCCGGCGGCGTAGCCCGAGCTCAGCTCTGGCTTACCGCCAGGAAGGTTAAGGTGCACACACAAGCTATTCCTCGGTTGAGGTTGCAGTTTGTGGCCACCTCAACTGAGAATCATGTGTGTGTACAGTTGTCCCCTGAGCTCATTCAAACATCCAGAACACCAGAAACTTAGATGACAGCAGCCCGAGTGCATTTTTATCCTCTTTCATTCCAGAAGATGCTCCATTGTGCGCGGTACTTTACTCCCTCCTCTCTTCTCCACAGCAACAGATGCATTGCTCCGATGTAGCAGAGCAAGGTACTTGTAAAACACTCAAGGCCAGAACTGTTCCCCAAGAGATCAAGTTCTGATATCTTCAGCTGACAACCTTTGTGCATGGGTATGCAACTTAAGAGTAGATATAGAAGGCCCAAGGGGTAAAAATCTTCCTAAAATAATAGGCAATCAGTGATGAACGAAAATGCCAATATTCTTTTTGCATTCATTTTCGTGAAAATAATCTAAAATTCAATTTTCGTGTGAATATTCTAACGGAAATAAGTTTTGTTATTTTTCACATTTTTGGTAAATTTCCACGGTAAAATATTGTTTTTACAGGAAAAATAGTCGTGGTACAAATTTCATTTTTTTCATGGTAAAAATATTGTGTTTCTGCTTGCAAAATTTCAAGCACTGTAGGCAATCTTCGCCTCTGAGCAGAACAGAACAGAAGGGCCTCGGACAAGCCCTAAAAAAAACACATAATACATTTGAGATTCAGGTCTTTGTTGAGTGTTTATCATTTGTGGATAAATGGATGATATATATTTTTTAACAGTATCACAAACATATTTTTACTGCAAATATAATACAAAAACATCCACTCCACTGACAGCAGAGATATAGCAGCAGTGCTGCTCAATTTTTAGTGTAATACACTGTACAAATACTTTAGTACAAAAAGTCCTTCAAACAGATCAAGGCCATGAATATCATGAGTGCTTTAGAACACATTCATTAACACTTTTAGTCCCTGCCTGTGAGGCCTTGTCTGCACTAAGTTAAAAAAAAACCATACAAATACAATAAAAACAACCTCTCAGAGCTGTAGAAATAAACTGTCCCAATAAAAGCCAGCAGCTTGTGATCAATAATTTGTCAGCTGCCTAATTAACCAGAAGATAGAAGTATTGATTGGCACAATTGAATGTATTCTTTAATACTTGCCTTGCTTGTTATAACTAAGAAGTCTAAGGGGGTTTCATGCTCACATTAATGCTGCATACTGTTTTGCAGGGATTTGGATGCAGCATTTCTGATGATCAACCACCCAGTGGGCTGGGCATCAAACTTTGGTGTCACTGGAATTGTCCAAATACCTTTAAAATGGTATTACACACCCAAAGTTAAAATTTCGTTAGCTATTCTTTGTTACATAAAGGAACATTTGAAAAAATTCCCTAGCCTTTCATGGGCTCCATTCACAAAGCGGCGGTATGACAGTTTGGATGTCTTAAAGGTTAAGACATCCAAACTGCAGCGCTAATGACTTTGTGCACCGAAAACGTCGCACTGCGCACGGTACCGCTGTGTGCACCGAAAACGTTGCACGATGCGACGATTACGTCGCATGAGGTGCGACAAAAATGTCGCACCAGTGTGC
This sequence comes from Hyperolius riggenbachi, assembly GCF_040937935.1. NCBI lineage: Eukaryota > Metazoa > Chordata > Amphibia > Anura > Hyperoliidae > Hyperolius > Hyperolius riggenbachi. The sequence goes on from NC_090646.1 coordinate 172,748,470, forward strand.
CCGACGGTGCCACCTTTAGGGTGCACTGGTCCTACATTTCATGGACACCACATGCCTCATTTTCGTCGCACTACATGCAACGTTATCGTTGCATCGCGCAACGTTTTTGGCGCACCGCGCTTTCCACACAGTGCAACATTTTCGGTGCAATGTAGCTTTGCACGACTATTAGTGCGCTCAAAGCCACTTTACATGTGCTAATGGGCTTCTCACCGTGGCGCTAACACCTAGCGCCGCATAGAGAATCGAGCCCCCTGTGTCTAAAAACATTTATTTTCGCTGCAGAGATAGCTGTACAAGATAGCTTATCTCTGATCATCAGCAAATGTAATCATAGCCGGCTGAAGCTCCCTGTGCTTGTGTTTTCACTTTCCTCCAACTTTTCTGCTTAATGAACTTAGCTGTTGCCAGGATGATGTGTCTATTCAGCAAAGGGAGGGGGCAAAGTGGAGACACATGCAGACAGACAGCAAATGATTACATTTGCCTGTGCCAGTGACCAGAGATAAGGTAAACTTCTACTGATCTCTGTAGTGAAATACATGTTTTTACTTACAGGGATAGTGATGGCAGAACCGTTGTTACAATGTGGTGTGGTGTGTGTTGTAGCAACACAACAACTGCATACAGTTCTACAATGTAGTGTGTGGCTGGCTGTATCACCATTCTAGCCCACTGTCACTGTGCATAATCAGAATCAGAATAAATTATTGCAAATGGGGAGAGGGGGGGTGTACCCGGAATTGGTTTTGGCTCCCACAGGTTCTGGAAGGAGGGGGAGGTTGGATGGTGAGAGTAAGGGGGGGGGGGGAAGAACCAAAGCTGCCATACTACGACGCCACCAGTCACCATAAATATTGATTGTAAGTAAGTGATTGATTGTCACCCCACACAGCATCACCCATGTCACCTAACTGTGTGTTACTTTTGGTCATATCAGACATTGTGTGTGGTAAAAAAAGAAATGTAATTTAGTGTCCCGCACATTTTTGTTCTCACTTTCAAAATAATTGAAGTTTTAAAAAAGTGGTGTTAATTTAAAACTGATTGATTAGGTTACAAAAATCAATAGTAGTTAGATGACATTTTGCAATTCTGACTACCATATTTAATATGTATTTAGCAGTAAATGTCCTTTACAGGGATGAGCAGAAACTACGCCAGTGCGAATTTACGCATTGTAGTTTGCATCTACACTTCGTAGTTTGTGGGTGAAGTTTCAAAACTACGCTTACGAATTTACGCCTAGCGAAGTAGCGCTACGCGTAGCTTACACCCACTATGCATAGTTAACATGTGTATTGCGTAGTGAACTACGAATGCATTACTCGCGGCTAATTTTCCACGTGCGATTGTATGCTTACAAATGTACGCATTGGAAAGGGGAATGTACGCATAGAAGAGTTCCCGGTATAAGCATTTAAAGAGGAATTAATGCGTAAAATTTTCGTCATAAGCATCCACATACACTACGCTTTACACTACGCATAATTGCGTATTTTAACACGTATTCTACGAAATGCATACGAAGCAAATATTTGATTTCGAAGCCGTAGTTTGGCGAAGCGTAATTGCGTAAAACTATGCGTAGTTCCAGCGTAGCGAAGTTGGCTTTTCTTCAGTCAATCCCATTCTCCTGGGAGACTTGGGCGACTCCAAACCCAGACATACTGCGCCACACATGTGCAGTATGTCTGCTCTGCTCACCTGTGGCCGTGTAGTGATAGGACAGGAGGCAGGAGCACTCGCTCCTTCGTTACAGCGTGAGCACTGATTGAAAATGTATGGGTAACAAGCGTGCTCTTGTCCAGTGACATCACTCGGCATGACCACAGGGGAGCAGAATGGACATACTGTCCATGCGCGGCGCAGTATGCCTGGGTTTGGAGTCACAGAAGTCGCCCAGGAGAACAAGACTGACCAGAGAAAAGTGGCAGGAGACGGAGGGGATGGGAAGGAGGATGAGTATTTGATTATTGCCTCCTATCCAATACAGCTTCAGTTTTTAAGACAATTGGGACACATAGGAAATACAACAGTAGATTGACAACTCTTTGAAGGTCTCAGCAAATTGAATAATTTAGATCATTCTAAACAGGAATAGGTTTCTTTTGAGTGTAAGCAATGAAAAACTAGAGACAGCCTTAAACTGCTATAATTATACATAAGGAGTGCAAAATATTTGCTATCAAATGTAAATTTCCCTGTTTAGCACCTGGTAAATTATGCATTAATCGGCAATCAGCTAGGAATTGCAAGTGATTGCAGGGAGAACCATGATCAACATTATTCTTTATGGCTGTTTTAGGGGGTAGGCAAAGTGTTTTTTAAATGGCAGAGGGAAATTTCAGATTAGCAGTAGAAACATTCTCTTGTTCATAATTACTATTTTAAGTTTCTAATACAGCAACCTTGTTTAATTGCAAAGCAGTTAGACAGAAAGTTAGAAAAATTCAGTTGTAGTTGATGTTTAGGGGAAAAAAAGTACAAAATTACCAGACACATTTTGTGAATATTTATACCAGATTTTACAAAACAAGATTACTGGTAAAATGATAAAATGTTAAGAGTAAAATATGACATTACATATATATTTACAATATTCTTCATTAAGGTAAAGTGTGCCAGTATCTTACGTTTTATACAAGTTTATAAGTAAAATAATTAGAAGGTCATTATTACTCTAATGCTGAAATCTCCAGGGATCTGTTGTGAAACATAACCTCTCGCAATGGCTCAGGCTTTGATGAAGATCAGGTTAATAAAAGAACATTTTTTTTCATTCAGTGCATTGTGTAAAAAATGACAGTAAAAGGGGTTGTCCCATGATTTTTACAGACAATAGTGTACTCAACAAGCCAGGGAAGGCATGCTTTGGATGGATATACATCAACAGTATGTACCCAGGGCAGTGATAAGAGTAGCGAATTGCTTTGTATTCCAAAAGGTAATTCATTATCTAAGTCACTTGTTTGAATATTTAAAACAATCAATTTGACTCAAGTAGGTCCTAACTTTTGAGCCCTCCCATTAGATAAAATAAGCATAAATGATTGAAAATAATCAAATTAAATTGACAAAAGAAGAGTTGGAAGAACTGCAATAAAGCATCCTTATGGATATTGGTGCATATTGGCGCATAAATATAAAGCACAATTTCTCAAAATGAAATATAAGTACAAAATCGACAAACATTTGTATTATTGTACTGTGAATATATACAGTATATATATATATATATATATATATATATATATATATATATATATATATATATTTTTTTTTTTTTTTTTTTTTTTTCATATAAAGAAATTGTTTCTGATGGAATATCAAGTTCCCAACAAACTTGTAGAGCAGCAAAATCTCTTTGGAGATGGTAAATGAACCAATTTTATGTATTGTAAAAATATCCCACCTTTGAGGCTATGGATGGAATGTTGGATCATCACATTTTTTTTCCTGCACCTAGTGCCTCATACAACATCATGAATGTCAGCAGACCTCTTAGCTTCCTCAATCCTTTATTTGCTCAATGGCTATGGCATTTTACAGACTGCAGCGCGAAATAAAGCAAGTTGAATAGGAAACTGCCTTCCGACTTACCATCTCCAAGTGCAGAGATTCCCAAAAAGATGTAATGCTATAATGGTGCTATGGGGATATGGTGCAGGTATACATTGCTAGCCAAGTCTTTAGCCACCAAAATACATATGCTCACTGTAATATTACTAATCAGCAGTATTTTACCATCCCATATCCTCCATATTACATTTTAGGAGGCACTTGTTGGAGGAGCAGTTAAAAAAAATGGGCCCAATTGTTATTTACTGATATATGTGGGCACAATTGTTATTTATCATAATACAGAAAGCCGTTATGCTATTTAGCGGGTGCCTGCAATTCAATTGAAATGTATTGTTTTATTGTTAGCGGGGATCAGGGGGTGTTAAGGTCATGCACCACTAGGGGGTCTTAGGGTTAGGCACCGCCAGGGGGGTCTTAGGGTTAGACACCACTAGGGAGGTCTTAAGGTTAGGCACCACCAGAGGAGGGTTCTTTGTGACAGCAGGCAGAGGTTATGTTAGGTTCAACATCATCGGTAAATGTACTGATAATGTAATACTGCAATTAAATTGTTATTTACCGTTTATGTTCTTTAACATTGCGCTTAAATTGTTATTTAACGATATTGCTAGTAATATTGTTATTTAACATCACACCTAAATTAGCTCAAATGTATGCCTTGTTGAGTACCTACTTGGAATTCTCTGACTTCTTCCTGCATGTCATCTGTACCACCTGGGCTCCCTGGTATCCATAGTAATTTGCTCACCAGACAACTTAACAGATTAGTGTGAAGTGCAGTAAGCACCCCAATCATGCTCCTCATGAATCCTCATGGCAGTCAGAGATTGAGCATTCTAGGGGAAGTATCACTGTTCTGTCATTAGTGGCCCTGGAAGAGCATGCTGGAGCAAGAGGGTTTGGCTGTGTCACTACACTGCATCTCCAGTCCTCATGAACACAGTAAGGCCTGGAACCAACTTGCAGCACTTTTCAGTTGACCAATGAGGGTTTTTTCCCTTAAAGGGAACTGACCACATTCTCTTTCACTGAAATCCCTCCTGACATAGAAGCTGCCATGTTCCCCCCTCCCCTTCTCACATTCCTTATTTACACAAGTCAGAGATGCTATCTTGACACATTGACACACAACAAAACTGACTCAGGGATTTGCATACTATTGTCCACCTGTCACATACATTGGTTCCTAGCAATTGTCCTAACACTGGTTGGTGTATGATCGGTCTGATGATGGAACACTACTGTGAGGGTCTTTGCTGATCCCCCCCACAACTGGAGTACAGTGGGGTGTAGCTATCTCACAGTTGTTCCAACTTTATTGTCCGCACCAATGTATCTACCACCAGTGTGGTTGCTACCAATGTGTGAACAGGGCAATTAAGCTGCATAGACAATGCATTCGTGCATGCGTTGTGGGCTAGCACAGATCAATTAGCTTAGTGCTTGTGTAAAATTTCATCCCCATAGGGGATACAATAGCCTTCACAGAAGGTAGCTGGGTGAAAAGTTTATCACCATCAGGGTGTTGGCAGTGAGATACATGAGAGCAAATAGGGTGCCACTCAACAATTGTTTCGCCTATTACATAAGGCGTCGTCAGGAGATATGTGTTGCACAGCATAACAATATATACAATATGTACAGTTAACCCAACACCCAACCGATAGAGTTTCCCCCAGCACCACGCTCAAGTCAGAGCTGAGTCACTAATCCTGTGGATGGCTTAAATAGTAGTTTTAAGGTGTAGTTTTAAGGGTATTCAGGTGTCAGAGACCAGTTTTCTTGCCAGCCTGGATGTCGAAGCACTATACAGCAATATCAGACATGAGCTTGGCATCCAGGCGGTACAATATTTCCTCAGATCGAGGGGGGTACATCTGGGCGCCCACTCTGACTTTTTACTGAAATCCCTGAACTTCATCTTGACCCACAATACCTTTGCATTTGATGACAGATGGCACCACCAGCTCAGGGGCAGTGCTGTGGGGACGGCCTGTGCCCCCTCATATGCAAATCTGTTCCTGGGTTGGTGGGAAGACACATGTGTATTTAATGAAGATCTACTGTTCTTCACATCCCATATCTCTTTTTGCAGAAGATTCATAGATGACATCCTAATCCTGTGGGAGGGATCAAGGGATGCACCCATGGGTTGCTACAGATGCGGCCATTGTAAGGCCTGTCCATTTATATCTAAGAAAAAAGATTTTTGGGCAAAGTCGGTCAACAGGACCTTTACGATCAGGAGCTTTTTTAACTGCAATACAAGGGGTCTTGTATATGCGGCTGGTTGCGATTGCGATCTGCTCTATGTGGGCAAAACGACTAGGGCCCTAAAAGACAGGGTTTTGGAGCATGTTGGAGACATCAAACATAAAAGGGACACCCCAGTGGCAAAACACATGAACACACATCATACATCTGACCCGTTTGCCATCTCTTTTTGGGGGGTCCAACAGTGGAGGCAGGGCAAAAGGGGTGGTGACCTGGACAAGAAATTACTGCAGCTTGAGTTGGCATGGATTTTCTGTCTCGACTGTATAGCCCCTAGGGGTTTAAATGAAGAGTTCTAAATTAAGGGCTTTATCTAAATACAGTGCAATATCAATACACATATCAATCTGCACTCCTCTCGAAGGCCCACTAGATGGTGGAGTGGAGCATCCACTATGTCCATACAAACCTAGGTTTGTCAATGTTATATTTTTCACTCATATCTGTTTGAAACAGCGTCCCCCCTCCCTCTCCCCCCCCCCCCTCCCACGCATCCGTCCCTCAATGCCTCCCACCATGTCCCTACATGTGGGGAGGTAGACTGGTTACAATTCCAGTTATACAAGTCAAGAGAATAGAGCCAAAAGGATCTGTGTATCAGGGGCCTGGAGCCCATGATCCGCACAGAAAAGCTGTTACACCACAGGTCCTCATATATACTGTGATCCCGATTCCCTAATTCCTGGGAGTCGGTATGAAGTGTCCCCAGGAAGGAGGCCAGACATCCCAAAAATATGACTAACATTATAGATCAAATTACTACTATAGATCTGGACATTTGACAAGCAACCCACATTTACAGATACACCAAATGCATATATGCGCAAGGAGTGGAGCGCTATGCATGTGGCCAGTGTTGTATTTTTATGTCAAAATAGTTTATTGATACACTGCTGACAATGTGATCCAGGTTGACATGTTCTGGTGGGATGCCATGTTGTGTATGTAAACACCATGAAAACCAGGGTGTGTGGTGACCATCAACCACAATGGTTGTTTGAGTGGGGGCTACAATTACGGACACATTGCGGACATCGTGATCCAGGCGGATTTCTGGCTATATTCACAAAAAATAATGTTGCCAGCGTGATCTAGGTGGATGCGCTTCAGCGCTTGTTTGTTTATCTATGTGCATTGCCTTGACAACCAGGGGGCGTCAATCTACCCAGACGTCACGTCCCAGGGTACAGGCTACACGAGTGGCGGATGTGACGTCACGCGATGTGACGTCACCAATCAGGAAGTAACCACAGAGCGCACCAGTGTATGACTAGCGTGTTCTAGCCTATGCAGATTGCGGACACGCATTGAATAGGGGACCGACGCACGAACTTTATGAATGCATATGAGGTGAGGGGGCGGCTCCCAATATGGGGGGCGTATCCAACTACTATTTAAGCCATCCACAGGATTAGTGACTCAGCTCTGACTTGAGCGTGGTGCTGGGGGAAACTCTATCGGTTGGGTGGAGGGTTAACTGTACATATTGTATATATTGTTATGCTGTGCAACACATATCTCCTGACGACGCCTTATGTAATAGGCGAAACAATTGTTGAGTGGCACCCTATTTGCTCTCATGTATCTCACTGCCAACACCCTGATGGTGATAAACTTTTCACCCAGCTACCTTCTGTGAAGGCTATTGTATCCACTATGGGGATGAAATTTTACACAAGCACTAAGCTAATTGATCTGTGCTAGCCCACAACGCATGCACGAATGCATTGTCTATGCAGCTTAATTGCCCTGTTCACACATTGGTAGCAACCACACTGGTGGTAGATACATTGGTGCGGACAATAAAGTTGGAACAACTGTGAGATAGCTACACCCCACTGTACTCCAGTTGTGGGGGGGATCAGCAAAGACCCTCACAGTAGTGTTCCATCATCAAACCGATCATACACCAACCAGTGTTAGGACAATTGCTAGGAACCAATGTATGTGACAGGTGGACAATAGTATGCAAATCCCTGAGTCAGTTTTGTTGTGTATTGGACACATTTGAACGCCTAACAGGGAGAGTGTGAGGAAGCGCAGAAGAGCCGCCGTCTCTCATAGTGAGGCGGCTGTTTCCGCATCCAGCAGGGCGTCACAACGCGGAAAAACCGCCGCATGACGCTTAGGCAGAGCGGCGGAATCCGCATTGAGAACGGCGGAATCCGCATTGGAGGCGGCCCCCGCAAGCGGTTCACAAAATACATTGCTAGACAGTACTGGTGTGGCTGGGACTGATAGTCCACCAAGGCTCAGAGTGACACGCGTGCGCGCTCAGAGGCTGAGTTTAAATAACAGCCAGAAGTGAGTCAGCTGACCAGGCGGGTCAGCTGACATTTTCCACAACTCTCATTGGTCCAGCAATTAGGGAGGTCCTGGAGAGGTCCTTGTGTATATATACTGCTGGCTGTTCACTTGCTCTTTGTCTGGCGTTGCGATCACATATGTGGGAGCACCCAGATCCGTAGTCAGATCCGCAAGTGTGCCGGGACCAGCTGGAGCTGTAATCCTACACTTCGCTAGATTCTGTTGATAGCTAAAGTACTAGTTTGATTGTGATTATCTGTTATGACTTTTGCCTGCCTTGACTACCCTCCTGAACTCTGATCTTGTACCTCGATATTTCTGATACTCTGTTGCCGATCCCCGGCTCGTTCCTAGACTCCGCCTCAGCCTCCTGATTCTGTACCTCGATATTTCTGATACCCCGTTGCCGAACTCTGCCTGTACTTAGACTCCGCCTTTGTCTCCTGATCTTGTACTGTTTCTGTCCGTGTGTGTACGACCTGGCTTGTCCGACCTCGAGAACCGACCTTACCGTTAGAGGCGGTTTCTCGCTCTGTTAGCGACCCTTCCTCCTGAGGGTCACTTTCAGACATCCTTCCTACTGTCAGTCTGACTCCTCCCGTCTTGGAGAGCTCAGGTCTGCGGAAGGAATCTGTGCTGTACTCCTTGCTGCACTGAGGCCTAGTCCTCAAAGTGTTACTTTCACACCAAACACTACACTCTACTCAGGTGAACAGAGGTTAGCTGGTATATCGGTTTATCGGTGATACTGCAGATCACTTATAATCTGGTATATATCTGTATTCCCAGTGATACTGCAGATCACCGGTAATCAGATACTCTCTGTGCTCACCGATCGTTACAGAGAGGTTTTATTAAACTTTATTGTACGAAGAGGTCAAGCCGGTTAGGCAAAGTGTGACATATGGTAGATACCTGTACGCAACTTCGGTAGTGAGATATCACATTGACACACACCCTGGCTTTGAAGACACACTCCTAATTATTCACCCCCTTTGCTGATGAAAGGCATTGTTTACCTCTTGGTAATTAGCTCAATAAAACAATTAGAGGTTCCTGAACTCTCTGCGGATGGGGATGGTCGGCAGGCCTGCTCAAACAGGCCAATTTAACAACTTTGAATGTAAAATACAAGGTAAAATTAAAGTTTATTTCAATAATGAAACAGATAGTCGGCATACATTTTTCATGTGCTATAGAAATGTCCTGAGTGAAAAAAAGGTGCTCGGTTCACTTTAACCACTTCACCCCAAAGCGTTTTTTACCCTAATGGACAAGAGCGATTTTCACCTTTCAGTGCTCATCCCTTTCATTTGCCAATAGCTTAATCACTACTAATCACAATTAAATAATCCATATCTTGTTTTTTTCACCACCAATTAGACGTTTTGGGTTTGATATTTGTTTTCATTAATTACTTTATTTACTATGTATTTTAAAGGTAAAAACAAGGAAAAAATGAAAAAAATACACTATTTTTTCCAATTTCATCCCCTATAGTTTTAATATCAACACTGCTACTGTACATAAAACCCACACATTTTACCTGCCTATTTGTCCTGGTTTTCACAAGATTTTAATTATGTCCCTAGTACAAAGTATGGTGACAATATATTATTTGGCAATAGAGGTGTATTTTTTGTATGGATTTTTTTTTCACTAATTTTACGTGCATGTTTGCGGGAATGCATGAGCACGCACAGGAGCGCACACGAGCTCGCTGGAGTATGCACACGCGCACAGCTGCAGCAGCACCGATTGACTAATAAAAACGTGCTGGAGCCGTTAAGAGTCTTAGCAGGGCGTTTTTATAAGTCTGCTTGTCATTAAGTGGTTAAGGACCAGAGCAATTTTCTCCTTTCAGCGCTCCTTCCATTAATTTGTCAATAACTGTATCACTACTTATCACAAAAAAATGATCTATAACTTGTTTTTTTTTTCGCCACCAATTAGGCTTTCTTTGGGTGGTACATTCTGCTAAGAATTATTTTATTTTAAATGCATTTTAACCAGAATAATAAGAAAACAAAATGAAAAAAAAATCATTATTTCTCAGTTTACAGCCATTATAGTTTTAAAATAATACATGCTACTGTAATTGAAACCCATGTATTTTATTTGCACATTTGTCCTGGTTATTAGACCATTTTAATTACAGTATGTCCCTATCACAATGTATGGCAACAATATTTTATTTGGAAATAAAGGTGTATTTTTTTCAGTTTTGCATCCATCACTAATTACAAGCCTTTAGTTGCAAAGATAACAGTCAGAAGCACCCATAGTGTCGGTGGTGGCAGTAGATGAAGTCCTGAGGGACATAGATATACTGAAATTGGTGCAGTAACTAGTTAAAACAGCATATTTAAATCTAGAGTCTGTAATAGTGACAGATAAAAAAAAAGAAAAAAGAAAACCCATAAAAGCATGCTTTAAGAGAAATCACATAGCCCATCTGGACAAGAACATTTACAATAAGGTATAGCATTATAGCTTTACTGCATAGCCTTCATCATTTTTATATAATTGTCATTCTTTCTGCATAATGCATCAAGCTGCAGAATGAGACACACGTTTTGGTGAAGATATCAGTTTTTATGTCAGTGTCATGAACCATTAGGTCAGCTTGTCAATTTTTTTGTGGGTGATGTGTTTTAGGTCTCTAGGGCAAATACTTAAAGAATTTTGCTTATCTTGATGTTTTCTATTCCCTAAGGTTTACTTTTTTGTATAATTTGAAACTACTAAAATTATTTCTGGTTTTCTATTTGTATCGGCTACGTGATTGTCCGCATGCAATTTCCAGATTCTTGTGTTTGTTTTGATGGGCTATAACCCTTTTTTTATTCTCTTCTAAAAGTTGTGAAAGTTTAAACAGCAATTATGACACAGACAGCTTTCAGTAGCTTTTTTATGAGTAATATAACATTTTTCAGTATAAAGGTTCTGCAGGTTTTCAATTCAAGTTCATTTTTAACTACTGCAGATGAGTAATTGACATTTGAGTGGATGAATCCACAACAAAAATATTTTTTTTGTTTTTTTTTTTGTTTTTTTTTGTTTTTTTTGCTCATTTCTGCCATGTGGTGCACTTTTTTAAAACACAGAAAACATAATTTTCATTTAATGTGTTCTTAACATATTGCACTTTAATGCCCCACTCCCCAGCTCTATATAAAGCTGTGTTAGTGGTGTGTAGGTAGTTACACGCTTTCTTCATAGGAACAAAGAGGTAGAGATTACCTAATATGCAGTAATGCAGTTACATTTTATTGGGCATTATTTGGTATAGATGTTGTATTGATGCTTGAAGGATATATAGAAGAGGAAGGATTTATTCTGTGTACTGTACTGTTCTGTAGCCATGCTGGACCCTACTGTGGGTATGTATGTTGATTAAACGCATTTAAAGCGAATATAACCCTGCTTTTCAACTTTGCTCTAAAACATTATTTACACTATATTATATGCAACCAGCATTTTTTTTACTAGACCAGCATTGGAAGGGTTACACACAGAGCTTTAAAGTTCCTGGAGAGAACTGCTCCCTGCAGCCGAAGTTTAGATAGATACATTTAAGCAAAACAAAATGTAACAAGTGTGGAATGTAACTCACTCTTTCTGACTGTGCAGGAACTGGAGGACAGCCAAAGAGTGTGTAACATTCCTCACTTGTTACATTTTGTTTACTTAAATGTATCTATCTAAACTTTGGCTGCGGGGAGCAGTTCTCTCCACGGAACTTTGAAGCTCTGTGTGTAACCCTTCCAATGCTGGTCTAGTAAAAAAAATGCTGGTTGCAAATAATATGCTGTAAATAATGTTTTAGAGCAAAGTTGAAATGTAGGGTTATATTCCGCTTTAAGCACAGCTTTTCAATGTAAAGTTCCAAGAGTCCTTCTAAAGAATACTTTGTGACATCATTTGTATATTTTCATTTTTGTGTTTTCACTTTTAATTTTTAATTTTTAGTTCAGAATTGGCTCTAACCCATTGGTTTACATTTTAATCTTCTACTGTTGCCCATTGGTATCGGTGTTGCAGTGTTTTCTGTCCATTTTAATAGACTGGATCTGACAGCTTTGATGACAACATCCTTGTTGGTTGATGATATCAGCAAAATAGGTAGTGTGTTGTTGGAGTTCTGTGTTGGTATCTGCAGGAAATAATGCCGGGAATCTTAGCACCCTAATTATTAGGTCCTCCATGTAAAAAAAAATGTCTGCCGGTAATTTCTACAAAATACAGCCTGGTGTACTGCAGAAATGTTGTCTGGATTGCTGCTCTCTCTTAATGGTCTGGATTGCTACTCTCTCTTAAAGGAAACTTTAACTGAAAAAATGGCTAGCTATTAACCAGGGGCTTCTTCTAAGGAAGTCTTTATAGTCCCTCGATGGCATCCCTCATTGCTTGGTTTACAAAAATTGCTACCACGATGTGCAAAATGCTCCCAGCCACGAAACTCGATGTTGAGGCACAGGGCCAGCACAGCATATGTGCAGTGACCGGCGACTCTCTTAGTCATCCAGCTTATGGAGGGAAAATCTATCAACCCTTCGCACTCTCACATGCTAATGTTCAAACCAATGCATTCACAGATTCACTCATCCAGGCACTACTGCTATCCCTACAGCTAAGTTAAAAGCCGGGGTCTTAGTTCACAGAAGAATGCATTCTTATGCTTAGTCACCTATACTGCGCAGAAGTACCCAGGTAAACATAGGTGTCCTAACTCTGGCCCTGTAACATGCATAGTGCAGACATGCAAACATTCATTGCATCAAACCTATCTAGGGATTAGGAGCACACATCCTGACGTCCTCTCCTGGGACAGATAGTGCATCTTACCAATCGCACAAGGGAGCTAACGTAATGTATCCATGTGCACCATGTTTCTTGTTACTGACCCCTGTGGCTAGGGTTTTAATTCAGTGCACTCCCTCCTTTTCCTGTATGTGTTTGCATTTGTTTGAACATTTGCATGTGAGAGTGTGAAGGGTTAATAGATTGTTTTGCTGTTTTCTGGCCACACCCCCTTCAGCATCTCCCTTTCCCTAATAACTTATTTAATGTCCTAACTAGAGGTGATGTGCCTGGATATATGTGTTTTTTTCAGCTTATGGAGGGGGACACCAGGAGAACTAAGCAGCATGGAATGATGGCAATAGATCAGGAAAATTTCAAGCGACGTGAAGAAGCCCTAGGTAGGTAACTGCCCAATTTTTTTTCCAGTTAAGTATCCCTTTTTAACGCTAGTACACAACTTCAATTTACATTTTCCAATCACTGGCCAATAGGGAGGGATGCTGAACATCATGAACAAATATTCATGAATGGGTTTGCAAATGTTACAGCAAAAATTAGTGAAACGATTGTTCGCAGTGAGCCTCATTGACTTTAATGACAGGTGAACGTCTAAAACCCTTAGGGCATCTCTGCATCCACAATTTCTTCTAAAAGGGTCTACCAAGTGTCCAAAAATCTGGACAGTGGCATGGCAGAGGTGGATCAATGGCAAACTATTCACCAAAAAATACTTTTTTAAACAGTTTTATTAATAGCTGATGCACAGGAGAAGGTTGTGGCCCTTGATGACTGGGAGAGGGGTTGATGGTGGCATCTGAGAGTCCCTCTTAAAAAGGGGACCCCCAGATACCCACCCCCTCCCCAAGTGAAATGACTATAGAGGTAGTGATATATCCCCTAACCATTTCTACAAGGAGCTAAAATGAACTAAAAATGAAACCACAAAAAATTCCTTTAATGTTTTTAATTAACCATAATTATTTACCTTTAGTTACTCCCACGACAGTATCCTAGGATATTATCCAGCACCATATCCTCTCTCTCAATACTCGGCAAATGATGGAAAATGCTGCACACGCTGATCCCTTCCCTGACGACCAAGGAATGCGCCACACATGTCAATCCCATTCCCAACCCTGGACTTATTTATTTATTTTAAGTATTTATATAGTGCCGACATTTTACACAGCGCTGTACAGAAGAGTATATTATCTTGTTACTAACTGTCCCTCGGAGGAGCTCACAATCTAGTCCCTACCATAGTCACATGTTTTATGTATGTATAGTGTAGTGTAGGTATCATAGTCTAGGGTCAATTTAGGGGGAAGTCAATTAACTTATTTATATGTTTTTGGGATGTGGGAGGAAACCGGAGTGTCCGGAGGAAACCCACACATACACAGGGAGAACATTTAAACTCCTTGCAGATGTTGACTTGGCTGGGATCCAAACTGGGGACTCAGCGCTGCAAGGCGAGAGCACTGACCACTATGCCACCATGCTGCCCCAAGTCTTGCCTAATCTAGCAAGCCCCAGAGCAATGACATTCTAAATTCTGCTGCAGAATGTTATTTTACTGACTTTTAAAACCATTTTTTCTTTGAAGTACTCAAAATTGATTTTCTCAAAAACTATAAGTTTTTTTTTCCTTTTGTTCTAACCTTTCTCCTTAACATACCCTCCAAATAGAGTGATTCTAAGCCCCTTTGCTATTAACCGCTAAAGACAAAGTCAATCAAGCTCACCATGAATGTTCGTTTTGTGAATATTTGCATTAGAATTTGTGAACGCATTCAAGAACATTCGTTCATGATGTATGGCCATCCCTATTGGCCAATCATAATTGAAAGTGTGGACCACACTTTACTCTCATCGTAACAGACATTCAAAATGGTGTAAAAACAGGATGTTTCTAACTGCAACTTTGTCCTCTGTGCTTGTGTTAAAATGGACACAAAATGTTTTTTCCCACATTACCATTTTCTTTCATTATGTCTGATTCTCGCTTGCTGTCTAAAAAAAATGCATGCAATAGGAATGTTCCACAGTGGAATGCAGAGAACGATAAACAACCACTTCAAGATGTGAACTAGCCCTCTGAAAAGCACTGCAGTATTTGGCCAGTCTATTTTGAGCTTGCTGCTCACTGTCGAAATGTAGGACATGCTGGCCTTGATTCACTAACCGGCACTAAGGCAGTTAGTGTGCCTTATCACTTAGTGGGCACAAACTACAGCTATCTGAGGTTAGTGTGCCTTATCTGAGGTTAGTGTGCCTTATCTGAACTTAGTGCCCCTTAAGTTGGTTTGTGCACACTAAAAGATGTAGCTTTGTGTATCTTTTACTGTGCACAAAGCTACTTAAAGAACAAGCACCGCCCATGCTAACCTAGAAATAAAAAAACACATATATAAGTAGATAAATACTACTTCTACTTACATAACAGATGTATTGTGCTATCCACGTAATGATTCTTGTGAATTTTATAAAGGAAAAGCAGAAAATCCTATTCTAGGCAGTGGCCATCTTGCCAAGCTAATGCTGACATCTTGTATTCCACCCTCCCTTCTCTTGCTCATTGTGTACTCATTAGCTGCCCTCCTCCCAGAGTCTTCAGACATTCCCACTGAGGTGTATACTAACAACTGCACTGTCTTTTTTATTTACACATCCAATCACTGAGTCACCTCAGCCTTGCTTGTAAACACAAGTAATCAGAGGGTGTTTCTGATAAGCAGCTAGATAGGGAAATAAATGGAAGAGGAGGAATATATTATAGATAAAAAGAACTCCCAGCATTCAACTCTTTGGCACTGTTTGGCACTAGGGCCAATGCTCCTAAAGTAAGTGATAACTACAAACCATAACAGCAGAAAAAGTTTTGCAAGTTTTGAATGCAGGATTAGCATCTTTATCACTTAATACACTCAGACCAGTTGCTGTTGAAATTTGATTTTTATGGTGACAATACCGCTTTAAGGGGCACTAAGTTCAGATAAGGAACACTAACTCAGATAAGGCACACTAACCTCAGATAAGGCACACTAACCTCAGATAAGGCACGCTAACCGGCTTAGCGCCGGAAAACTCTTTTTTACTCCGGCGCTAACACTTAGCGCCGGTTAGTGAATCAAGCCCGCTATAAATACGATCTCCATCTATATATACTATATATATATATATATATATATATATATATATATATATATATATATATATATATATATAGTACATATATATTGTACATAGTATATATAGTATATTACTCTTCAGCTCAGTCTGCTGGTAATATTTGATTCATGTTTTATATTCAAGTCTCCCATCATTAACTCGTTAACTAAGTCTTATCACCTAAATATAATTCTCACATTCATTCTTCCTTAAACATAATAGGGTATATTTACTAAAGGTCAGTACATTTTATGAAGCACTTGTTAAGTTTATCAACCTTTATGCAAACTATATAACATGTGAGATGCAACTAGCGAAACGTGTGCTGTACAAATAATGTCAATATTAGGACAGCGTGGCTTGGCGTCCTGAGGCTGTCTTACCCACCAGTTATGCCGCTATACAATATCTGATTGCTCTTTCTCTTGGCCGGATTTTGCTCAGTCCATTTGTTGGTCATTAAGGACTTCCATTCATACAACATAAGCACTGCTTGACAGGGCAGCGGGACTTTGCTGCTAACTACTGGGACAAGCCGCACTTTACAGCAGGACATACTCATTGGACACGCTGAAGGGAGCGGAGGTCTATTTCCTGATGGTATTATATATGTGGTTTGTCCACTTGGAATATGTTATACAATCATCTATATTTCCATAGTTTCGCTACATGCAGCTTTTGGTGTTCCTGCTTGTCCTGTGACGGATCTTTGCTTTGCCTTGTGCTTACAGTTTGTCGCTTACACTTGCTTGCATCCGCCAACTAAGTGCTGGACTCTGAGAACAAACTAAAGAGCCTGCTTTTTCCTTCCAAATCCATGCTTGACTGCATGGTGGCTGTGCTTTGCTGTGACTGCTGTGCATCTAAAGACTGCTCACTATACCATTGAATATAGCAGCACTGAATATAGCAGTATCTTCATTTCAGGAAGCCTTGTAGGGTACTCCCTCTTCTTTTTTAAAGGACATACGATTTTTTTGAGCAAAAGTCCCAAAAAACATTTTTCAGGTGGCCGGGTATGAATGTTGCGGATGGGGTGTGAATGGTGGGTATACTGACGACCAATGGGCTGTGTTTTTTATAGATGTGTAGGTGTTTGTGTTGATATTTGATAATTAATAATAAAGTTTTGATATTTTTATAAATCATGTGTCTGTTGCTTGGAGTATATGCCCTGCCTTAGTACCTTCTGAATTGTTTTCAATATTATTTGTATCACATGCATTATTGGCTGACATGGTCAGTGTTAGTCAGTCAGTAATGAACGTTATAAAAGCAACATAGATGTTGTTGGTTGTGTAACACAAGTTATAGTGTAGATTGTGTTAATGCTAGTATACCTTTACACGTGCTGTCTGGAAATCCTGAGAATGCCCCTTGAGGAGATAGACTAGACCAAAACCTGTCAGAGCTGTCAGATTTCGATTACCTACTGTATGTGACAGTATCATATAGAAAAAGCAATTTATAGTGCATTTTGCTCTGGGACAAATGTACATCTTGTATGTATGCATACACATGTATTTTACATTTTAATATTTTTTCAACAGTTGTCTTTATAGTGTACCTGTAATGTAAAAAGTGCCCCCTGGTGGTACTAGCCTCTGGATCCTAAGGAGGCTTCCCCCTCCTCCTCACCAGAGAGCATCCAGCTCTGTGATACCTAAAGATTCGCTTTGCACTGCTTGTCGGGAGCCTCACACAGGCACAGTAGCAACTTTTCGATGGGCTTTGGCAGAAATAGCCAAGCCCAAGTGTGTCTGCTCTACTGTGCAGGCGTAAGCACGTATAGTAGACCAGACTCAACCGTGCCCGGCTACTTCCACCGGAGGCCAAGGGGAGAGCTGCTACTGTGCCTGTGCAGGCAGGCCACTGGCTTTGTTTATGTTTTGATTTTTCCACGGCGGCCAGCACTGGATTTTGGTGACGTAGGGGGATGGGGAAAGCTTCATAGGATCCAAACATGAAAGAAAGGGGGAGAACCGAGAGCCCAATATGGTGTAGTATGTTAATGAGCTGATGTCTGATGCAAACACACACAATGGTTATACTCAAAAGGACGGGTCGCCTCCAAGGCAACCACTGGATAAGCAAGCAGGGAGAATTGTAACCTGACCCCACTCAGGGTTAAGAAGTCGCTCTCTGCAGATAGAAGGAAATGGGGATACACCCCTCCACCAAGGGTGGACTAAACAGTTATGTGGTATAACAACAGAGGCGCCAAGTAGAGTAAAATTAGTTAACATTGTTAAAAAGGGGGAAGTGGGTGGACTCACCTCCCTTCTGAAAAAATGGCCAGACAACGGGCAGGTTACTTCAAGTTTAAAGTAACAAAATGTTACTTTAAACTTGAAGTAACCTGCCCGTTGTCTGGCCATTTTTTCAGAAGGGAGGTGAGTCCACCCACTTCCCCCTTTTTAACAATTTTAACTAATTTTACTTTACTTGGCGCCTCTGTTGTTATACCACATAGGATCCAAACAGTTCCCCCTCGCGAGGTAAGTATCAGATTTTTGTTTAATTTAAAATTTCAGGTTTCCTTTAAGACTATAGATTTCAGAAGGTGTTCACTATCAGAATATCTGTATTTAGGGCCAGTTCATTTAATCATGACACTTGGCATTTGTTGCTCAAGTGCTGTCCATTCAAAAAGACAGCTTTTTTAAATGTCAGTAATGACTGTTCCCATCATTTGCTCAAATGCCATGCTTGATCCTGTCATCTCCCATCATCTCATTTCATCCTGGATGCTACAAGTAGGGTCCAGGATCAGCTAAGCATGCAGGGGTCAAAGTTCGACTTGTTTGCTGAATGATGGGAACCAGTCCCAAACACTTCTCTGCCCATTTGCTGGCAGGATTTCCCAGAATGCCCGTGGGAACTGGACCTAAGTCAGATCAAGACTAGTTACCTGATTTTCTCCCAGCAACATTTGCACAAATTCTTCTCTTTTTTGGAGAACCTTGCCTCAGTCTTTTTTTATTGAGACCCATGGCACTACATGTCTCCTTTAACACTCATAATACTGTTTATAAGCTTTTTATCAAGCTTTTAATGAGCTGCACCAGAGGTGGTTGCTCATTAAGTAAATCAAAATAAAAAACAAAACAAAACTTTTCTTTTTAGGGTTAAACCACATACATTAACTCAGCAATTTTATGTCAACAAGACAGAATGAATAGGAACATCAGAGATAGAACAATCAGGGTGTGTGTATATGTACACCAAAGATGATCTAAGGCACAGGATGAGCCGAATGATGGCTCATCCTGCTGCCATTCAAATCCCCAGCAGTGTAAAATATTATCCCCCCTCCGAGTCATCACAACTCAGAGGGAGATGTAATTCGGGGTCCGGCGATCACTGGAACTACCCGAATTACCCTTACAAAACTCAGATACTCTCAAAATCATGGAGATGATAATAGACTTTAGGAGATCTCCCCCCCCCAGCACCTCCCCTTAACCATAAATGGATCCACAATAACCCAAGTAGAGTCATTCAAGTTTCTTGGGTCCATGGCCTCAAACAACCTAAAATGGGACAACAACACTGCCACTATTGTCAAGAAAGCGCAACAGAGGATGTACCATATACGGCAGTTGAAAAAGTTTTGCCTACCTCAAAATCTAATGGTGCAGTTCTACACTGCAATCATCAAATCCACCATAACATCATCTATGACTATGGTTCAGCTCCTGCTCAGCATTAGAAAAGGGGAGGCTGCAGCGCATCATCCGAACAGTGGAAAGGATAACTGGCTTTAGCTTACCTTCCCTGCAGGATCTTTACGCTAGCAGGTGCAGAAAGAGAGCAGCCAAAATTGCCTCTGACCCCTCTCACCCAGCTCACTCCATCTTCCATGCCTTCAGGAGTAAGATTCCGGTCAATCTCTACCAAAACCTCCAGACACAGGAACAGCTTTTTTCCTCAAGCGGTAGCCATACTTAATGCTGAACCACGTTAGAGCTGCTAGGACTTGAAAGTAATTCAGCACAGAACTAAACATGAACAATTCTCACATTGCTTACTGCCACTATACTTGCATAATGTCCCTGACTTGTAATATACACACTGTCTGTCCTTGTATTGTTTTTGTTGTGTTTGTTAAGCAACTGACAAGACAAATTCCTTGTAGGTGCAAACTTACTTGGCGAAAATAAATTGATTCTGATTTTGATACTTAAAAACATAAATCCATTTGAGAATATAGAAAAGGAATATGGTTTTTGACAAATACCCCACTGATATCTAATCAAACTTAAGGTATAATAAAAACTAAGAATAAAGATAAAAAAATAAGGTTTATGAAAAAACAATAAGAAAAAAAAATTAATTTGAATCTTTAAATGTTTTGTTCTGATTTTCCTTTTATCTGCTTTCCAGTTTTTTTCCAAAACTGTTCTCTGTATTATAATTTAGTATCAGGTGAGGTTGCAGATTCAATCAAGAAGCAGTTCAAATATGTATGGTACCGTAGTGGATAGTACTCTCATCTTGAAGCATTAGGGTCCCCAGTTTAAATCTGCACCTGGATAGTAAATGCATGGAGTTTGTATATTTCCCCTGTGTTTGCTTGGTTTTCCTCTGAGTACCCCAGTTTCCTCCAAAAACAAAAACAAAGTTTATTAGTTCCCCACAAAAATTAGCTTCAGACTACACCAGGAGTATAACCCAAATGGCTGACTACGGTACCATGACTATATACCATATGAAGCACTGCAGAAGATGTCCACACTATATAAATACATAGTAATAATATTATTGGATGAAGGAGAATTAAAAAAATGGGCGCAGAATCCCTTTTTGAAAAAAATAATGCTGCCATAGGTATCTATAACAAACGCCATAATTCGCAGCAATGAAACTAAATTTGGGTGTGCGGGGGCCATTATCCGCCGCCACCGGGTGCCAAATTTCTTTGATGCAAATTGCAGCTCTTTATAATGGCTGTGATATGCTCCAAACAAGGTGAATTTCAGTGCTTGCTATGCAATGCTGCTATTTGCATTTCCGCAAACACTGGCACTCAGGAATATATCGGGTACCAATATTTAAAATGATTGCAGATAATCTGGTACCTCCGGGCACTGAAATTTACTTACTTTTGCTGCATATTGAGGCTTTGGGGTAGAGGGGGGGAGGAAAGGTTTAGGGGGTTTAGGGTTAGCTGCCACCAGGGGGGTTAGGATTAGGCACCACCAGGGAGGGTCTTAGGGTTAGACACTACTAGCAGGGATCTTAGGGTTAGGCATCAGTAGAGGGAGGGTTCTGTGTTATGGTAGGGTTAGGTTTAGCCAAAGTAAAATATTGGTAAATATTAGTGATATTTTGCTATCAGAATTCAGTAGTAGAATACCACTAGTTTTAGCGAGATTTTACTTGTGGCAAACCCCTGCACCCTTTTTTCCAGGCACCTTGTTTATATGTATGCAGTAATTGCTATTTCTATATCCTTAGTTGGTCAAGAATCCATTTTAAAAAGAAAAAAAAAACTCCTTGGCCCATTGTTTATGCCCTTGAGTATAATAGGGATTGAAAACAGAGGGTTATTCAATTGTTATGGAAAACTGCATCTATTCTAGACAAATACCAGCACATCATGGAAAACAGAAGACTACTAATATACTTTGAACTTTCTACTTTTGTTCTAAATGTAGATAATTGTGGTAGAACAAGAGCTAATGGCCACAGAGACAAATATCAAGATATATAAATGTTTATAATAAACTCCACACTGTTAACTTTAACAAACCAGAGGGAAGAAACCTGGGTTTAAATTGGCATCCCATGCATATACAGATAGATGAAACCAAGCACAAACTAATTAGTTGCACTGATCCTGGGGAACTGAACATTTGCTACACACAGTGATTTAATAGTCTAAGTGAAGAACAGAAGTTTAATTGGAATCTTTTAAAAAGCCTTTCTCACTGTCAACAGTTCTGCGTTCTGCATACTCCACGGATACAAGGTAAAAATGTAAATTTTTCTCCATATCCGTTCCATTCTAGCCCCCTTTTCTTGACATGTTTGCACTTTGAATTAAACTTAGCAAGTCAAACATTTATATGGAAAACATTATTTGAAGTAAGCAGTCAACATTTCCACCTAATGTCAGGGTCATGTTGAGGATAAACATTGGTATGCATTCACATACAGACCTAGTGTGTGCTTAGTGAACTTTTTTCTTCTTATTTCTGTGTGTTAAAATATCTACATTACTTTTTTTGCAAGTAACAGCTAGATTTATGTGTGTATTTAGTGACATTTATTCTTCTATCAAAACATTTCTATGTTTTAAAATCTTTTTAAGATACTTTTGTTTTTTTCATGAAACATGGCATTGCAGCTACATGTTTGTACACAAAGAGACCCAGCAAGATTGGAGTGCATGTTCAGTGCAAGTTCATTCTCCAAGCAAGTTTTTTTGTATTAAAATGTTGTATTGTATAATAAAATATCTGCAATACTTTTGTAAGAAATATAGAAAATTAATAAACTGACAAATTGTTGTATCTTATTGCTTATTACCTGTATTGTGTGGTCAGTCACCCCTGTTATCATTGTCTGTTATCCTATGTATTGTACAGCGCTGCATAATATGTTGGGGTTATATAAGTCCAATAAATAATAATAATAATTGGACGTGGAAACCAACCAGTCTTAAGGCAGCTGTAGAAGTTCTAAAACTTAAGGCCTGCAAAAATCTCATAATACATCAGGAAACAGCTGAGTGCATTGGTCCCCTCCTTACCTCACTCGATAAAAGCTGCTCCATTGTGTACTGCACTGCCATACTACCCTCTCTCCCCATAGCAACAGTACAGTTGTTTGGCTGTTTCCAAGGGGCATGTCTTTATGCGCTTGAGCTCAGAACCTAGCATTCAAGTTATTATTATTATTAATATTATTATTATAAATATTATTATTAACCACTTTACCCCCACGCGTACAAATTTCTCCGTCCCTTTTTCCATCCTTTCACCCTCAGGGACGGAGAAATCCGTACTTTCCGTGCTCCCGCCGCTGCCCGCGCTCCCGCTCGCTCTAGCGCGCACTCCCGCTCGTAAACACGCTGCCGGCAGCTCGCCCGGAGATCAATGAACGGGAAAATCCATTCCCGTTCGTTGATCTAAGCCCCGCAATGATCCGCTGCTTCTCCGCTAAGCAGCGCGATCATTGTGAAAAAAAAAAACTTTCTCAGCCTCCTAGTACTTCCTGCAAGTGTCCAGAAGGACGCTTGCAGGTTGCATTAAACAAAAAGTTACTGTTGCCATCTTGTGGCCAAATAGTAAAACTACACCCTAAAGCATTTTTTACATACAAATAAATTAGTTTTACACAAAAAATTAACTCCTTACCTCCCACACTCCCCAATTATTATTTTTTTTGTAATAAAAAAAAATTACAATGAAAAAAATACATAAATAGTTACCTTAGGGACTGAACTTTTTAAATATGTATGTCAAGAGGGTATAACACTGTTACTTTATAAACTATGGGCTTGTAATTAGGGATGGACGCAAAACTGAAAAAAAATGCACCCTTATTTCCAATTAAAATATTGGTGCCAAACATTGTGATAGGGACATAATTTAAACGTTTTTTTAACCGGGACAAATGGGCAAATACATTTCATGGGTTTTAATTACAGTAGCATGCATTATTTGAAAACTATAAAGGCCGAAAACTGAAAAATAATAAATTTGTTCCCACATTTTTTCCTATTTTCCTATTAAAACACATTTAGAATAAAATCATTCTTGGCATAATGTCCCACCTAAAGAAAGCTATAAAAAATGAGGTATGCACACCCGATATATGCAAAAAGACATGAGCTCTGGGTGCTAGGTACAGTTAATAGGACTCATCGTCCTTAGAACCAATAAAATCAATAAATTGACCTGCACACCAACATTGATGCAATAATACGTGTATTAAATATAGTATCAAATATAGTATCAAACAAATGACAAATGCACATAAAATACAATGATCACAATACAGACTGAGGCCCTTAACATCCAAAAGAAGACACTCTGTGTATATGGTATACCATAGCAGCTTATATAGTTAAAGTGAGTAATTTGCAGCAAGTACTGTAATAATGCAGTGTAAAGGAGACCATCACAGGACAAAGCTAGCCATGGTATTAACCACAACAGTCACTATAGCATTATCGTAGTGGATCTCAATAGAGCAGGCTTTAGCATAGTGGAAGCAGGGGATGCCATAAAAGATGTAACAGAGCGTCAGTAAAAGTCCATTACCCCGACAGCGCTGTTTCGGATTTAATCCTTCGTCAGAGGGTTTAGGTTTGGTGGATTCCCACGGAGTGCTGTAGTCAAACGATGTCCTGTGCAGTAAATTTATACAAAGCCTAAACGCTACTACGCCCAGCCTGGACACTGGGGCCGGCCCTATGACGCGCATGACGCCTCGCGGCGTGCGCCGCGGCGTCATGACGTCACTTCCGGTTCCGGCTGGCACAGCTCAGTGCGGCTCGCCATCCAGTCGTGTGAACAACACACGCAAGATGGCCGCCGCACATGCTCAGTGCGGTGCCCTCCGGCCGGGATTAGAAGGAAATACATAAACAGAAAATGCAGCAGTACAAGTATCCAGTAGATGGAGCTGGTGCGTAATTTGGCAGTGTCCAGGCCTGCACGGGCTGAAAGTAAACAAACAGGTAAACATTAACATACAATATTAAAATAAAGGAATCAAAAATCCCTCACCAGCTAAGATAAAACTAAGGATGTTAGAGCTAGCTATACACAAGGCTAGAGATCCAAACACCATCATACACAACTTTATTAAAGAAATGGTGCCAGATCTGCTTCCTCATTCATCCCTTGTGGCGAGATTGTGTTTAATCGATACATCCAATATAATTCTCTTTGTAACAATTTCTGTTCAATATCCCCACCCCTAAATGGCGGGGTCACAATCTCGACTACCCTAAAGCGTAATTGAGAAACATTATGTCCTGCCTCCATAAAGTGTCTAGCAACCGGGGAATCAACAGCACCGCAGCGAATATTGCTGCGGTGTTCACTGATTCGTGTGCGTACGTCTCGTGAGGTTTGGCCAATATATAATTGGCCACAGGGGCATATAAGACAATATACTACGTTTTTCGATGAACAGCTCGCAAAACAATTTAGTGCAATACGTTTGCCTGATCGTGGGTGGGGAAATGATACACCCCTTTGGACAAATCCACACTGGGCGCAATGTCCACATGGGAACATGCCTGTAGGACTGGGTAAATTAGAAAGCCAATTACCTCTTACTGTAGAGGTTGGTGGCATACTTCGCGCATGCACCAAGGAGTCGCGTAGATTTCTAGATCGTCTAAATGCACAGATTGGCTGTTCTCGAAAAACGTTTGGAAGAGATGGATCGCTGCCCAGAATATGCCAGTGTTTCCTCACGATGCGTTGTGCCTGCAAGGAGAGTGGAGAATAAGTTAATATCATGGGAAGGCGTGTCTGTTCTCGTCTAGGGTTAAACCGTAAAAGGGAAGCTCTATCCCTCTGTGAAGCCCTCTCTAGTGCACTGTCAAGAATAGCAGAATCATAGCCCCTAGCTCGGAAGTTCTCATACATGGTCCTAGCTTCCCTATAAAAGGATGCATCATCTGAGGAAATCCTCCTCAGCCTCAAGAACTGACCATATGGTAGGCCCCTCTTGAGGCGTTGTGGATGATAACTTTTAGCCGCCAAATATGTATTACGATCGGTAGGTTTACGATAAGGTGAAGTAAGTAGTTCACCATTCTCCATGCGGACCAGGACGTCAAGAAAATGTACGGAGTCAGCACTGTACTCCAGGGTGAAAGAGATTGTGGGAAAAGCACAATCCAAATCCTCCTTAAATGACAGGAGTGACTGCTCTGAGCCTGACCAGATGAAGAATATGTCATCTATGTACCTTAGCCAGCACATGGCATGACCAAGGTACATAGGGTGTTCATACACAAATGTGCGCTCAAACCAGTCCATAAAAAGATTGGCATAACTGGGGGCCACATTGCTCCCCATCGCTGTACCCCGTTGTTGCTGGTAATAAACATCCTCAAAGCAAAAGTAATTTTTGGTAAGGACCATGTCGAGTAACCTCAAAAGAAAAGTGGCCAGATGTGGGACCAATTGCATTTTCGAGAACACCTCCCCAATGACACCAACACCTTCAGAGTGCGGAATAGACGTGTAAAGACTAACCACATCCATGGTGCACAAAAATACTGGAAAGTGAAAAGAACCAAAGCCAGAAATTTTAGAAAGAAAATCAGTAGTGTCCAAAAGAAAAGAATGCATGCCAGAGACCATAGGACGTAAAACCTGGTCTAGAAGAACCGCAAGTGATTGAAAGACAGAACCAGAACCAGCCACTATAGGTCTTCCAGGAGGATCCACTAGAGATTTATGGATCTTAGGGAGAACATAAAAAAGAGGTATCAGAGGAAATGGAGTCAAGAGGAAATCGTGAAGTTGTTTAGTAATGGTGCCCACCTCAAAGGCACTCGTAATAAGATCATCAACCTCACGTTTGATGGTAAGTGTTGGGTTACCTGGAAGTTTAACATAAATATTAGTGTCCTGCAATTGACGTAATACCTCACATCTATATTTCGCATGATCCATGATGACCGTGGCGCCCCCCTTGTCAGCGGGCTTAATTATTATGCTTGTGTCATCACAGAGAGACCGTAAAGCCTGTCTCTCTGCGGGTGTCAAATTCGAATGGACTTGATTATCGGCACCATTGATCAAGTGGACATCACGCTGTACCATGGAAATAAATGTTTCTACTGCATGGGAGGTATTAGGAGGTAGCCACTTACTTTTAGCGCGGCACATTGTTAGGTTAACTTCAGGTGGAAAGAGGGAAACAGGGGAGGTGGTGGACACGGTATTAGATGTTCTCCCTGAGAAAAAAGATTTAAGACGTAAGGTCCTAAAGAAATTGTACAAATCACAATCTAGTTCCAATCTATTGCCAGTATGGGTTGGAACGAAACCAAGGCCACGTCTAAGTACCTGTTTCTCAGTCTGAGTCAGTGTACGAGAGGAAAGGTTCACTATTAAGTCCTCATCTGGGTCTGGCTCCTCGTGACTCTGGGGTCCACTGGAGCGCTTCCTGCCTCTCCTTGTTTTCTTCCTCTTCCTCGTCCCTTGTTTCTCTGGCGAGAGCCTAAAAAACTAGTGGAGCCTGAAGATCCTTCACCTGAACTATCTGTAGGTGGATTGCTAGGTGGTTGATTAAAGCGTCGACGCGGACGTCTGTCCGGGCGCCAAGAATATACGCGATCCTCTTGGTAATCAAGGGTATCGCGACGGAATTTGTCCAATTTACTAGAAAGGACGTCCTGTCTGTAGCTAAGGAGTGCAGACTCGTGAATCTCTATATAAACGTCAAAACTCTCTTTATCCAGAACAGTGCTAAGTTTGTTTCTGAGAGAAAGTGCTAAGGCTTCAAGCCTTGCAATTTCGTTTTGGATACCTTTAATGGTCAGATTAATTAAATCTAAACTACACTTGTTGAGGATACGAAACCAATCCTCACAAAACTCCTTGCTATTTCTACAAAAAGTAGGGCGTATATTGAGGCGAAGCCCTCTTGGTATACGTTTAGCTCTCAAATATTCAACCAAAGTATCAGAGTGAAGTTTATAGTCAACTACCCTTTTCTCTAGATCCTCATATTGCCTCTTTAAATAGGGTACATCAGTGGAGATATTACTATGAGTATTGGCGTATCTACTGACAGTATTGTCAATCTCAGCCTGTGTATAGGCTAGTGTCTCAGCTGAACGATTTGCTAGGCCACTTAAGTCAGAAAAAGACATAGTTTGTTCAACCAAACAGATAGCAAGGGGTGCAAAAAACCTGAAAAAAACAAGAACAATATATAAAAAATGAGGTATGCACACCCGATATATGCAAAAAGACATGAGCTCTGGGTGCTAGGTACAGTTAATAGGACTCATCGTCCTTAGAACCAATAAAATCAATAAATTGACCTGCACACCAACATTGATGCAATAATACGTGTATTAAATATAGTATCAAATATAGTATCAAACAAATGACAAATGCACATAAAATACAATGATCACAATACAGACTGAGGCCCTTAACATCCAAAAGAAGACACTCTGTGTATATGGTATACCATAGCAGCTTATATAGTTAAAGTGAGTAATTTGCAGCAAGTACTGTAATAATGCAGTGTAAAGGAGACCATCACAGGACAAAGCTAGCCATGGTATTAACCACAACAGTCACTATAGCATTATCGTAGTGGATCTCAATAGAGCAGGCTTTAGCATAGTGGAAGCAGGGGATGCCATAAAAGATGTAACAGAGCGTCAGTAAAAGTCCATTACCCCGACAGCGCTGTTTCGGATTTAATCCTTCGTCAGAGGGTTTAGGTTTGGTGGATTCCCACGGAGTGCTGTAGTCAAACGATGTCCTGTGCAGTAAATTTATACAAAGCCTAAACGCTACTACGCCCAGCCTGGACACTGGGGCCGGCCCTATGACGCGCATGACGCCTCGCGGCGTGCGCCGCGGCGTCATGACGTCACTTCCGGTTCCGGCTGGCACAGCTCAGTGCGGCTCGCCATCCAGTCGTGTGAACAACACACGCAAGATGGCCGCCGCACATGCTCAGTGCGGTGCCCTCCGGCCGGGATTAGAAGGAAATACATAAACAGAAAATGCAGCAGTACAAGTATCCAGTAGATGGAGCTGGTGCGTAATTTGGCAGTGTCCAGGCCTGCACGGGCTGAAAGTAAACAAACAGGTAAACATTAACATACAATATTAAAATAAAGGAATCAAAAATCCCTCACCAGCTAAGATAAAACTAAGGATGTTAGAGCTAGCTATACACAAGGCTAGAGATCCAAACACCATCATACACAACTTTATTAAAGAAATGGTGCCAGATCTGCTTCCTCATTCATCCCTTGTGGCGAGATTGTGTTTAATCGATACATCCAATATAATTCTCTTTGTAACAATTTCTGTTCAATATCCCCACCCCTAAATGGCGGGGTCACAATCTCGACTACCCTAAAGCGTAATTGAGAAACATTATGTCCTGCCTCCATAAAGTGTCTAGCAACCGGGGAATCAACAGCACCGCAGCGAATATTGCTGCGGTGTTCACTGATTCGTGTGCGTACGTCTCGTGAGGTTTGGCCAATATATAATTGGCCACAGGGGCATATAAGACAATATACTACGTTTTTCGATGAACAGCTCGCAAAACAATTTAGTGCAATACGTTTGCCTGATCGTGGGTGGGGAAATGATACACCCCTTTGGACAAATCCACACTGGGCGCAATGTCCACATGGGAACATGCCTGTAGGACTGGGTAAATTAGAAAGCCAATTACCTCTTACTGTAGAGGTTGGTGGCATACTTCGCGCATGCACCAAGGAGTCGCGTAGATTTCTAGATCGTCTAAATGCACAGATTGGCTGTTCTCGAAAAACGTTTGGAAGAGATGGATCGCTGCCCAGAATATGCCAGTGTTTCCTCACGATGCGTTGTGCCTGCAAGGAGAGTGGAGAATAAGTTAATGTCATGGGAAGGCGTGTCTGTTCTCGTCTAGGGTTAAACCGTAAAAGGGAAGCTCTATCCCTCTGTGAAGCCCTCTCTAGTGCACTGTCAAGAATAGCAGAATCATAGCCCCTAGCTCGGAAGTTCTCATACATGGTCCTAGCTTCCCTATAAAAGGATGCATCATCTGAGGAAATCCTCCTCAGCCTCAAGAACTGACCATATGGTAGGCCCCTCTTGAGGCGTTGTGGATGATAACTTTTAGCCGCCAAATATGTATTACGATCGGTAGGTTTACGATAAGGTGAAGTAAGTAGTTCACCATTCTCCATGCGGACCAGGACGTCAAGAAAATGTACGGAGTCAGCACTGTACTCCAGGGTGAAAGAGATTGTGGGAAAAGCACAATCCAAATCCTCCTTAAATGACAGGAGTGACTGCTCTGAGCCTGACCAGATGAAGAATATGTCATCTATGTACCTTAGCCAGCACATGGCATGACCAAGGTACATAGGGTGTTCATACACAAATGTGCGCTCAAACCAGTCCATAAAAAGATTGGCATAACTGGGGGCCACATTGCTCCCCATCGCTGTACCCCGTTGTTGCTGGTAATAAACATCCTCAAAGCAAAAGTAATTTTTGGTAAGGACCATGTCGAGTAACCTCAAAAGAAAAGTGGCCAGATGTGGGACCAATTGCATTTTCGATTGCAGGACACTAATATTTATGTTAAACTTCAAGGTAACCCAACACTTACCATCAAACGTGAGGTTGATGATCTTATTACGAGTGCCTTTGAGGTGGGCACCATTACTAAACAACTTCACGATTTCCTCTTGACTCCATTTCCTCTGATACCTCTTTTTTATGTTCTCCCTAAGATCCATAAATCTCTAGTGGATCCTCCTGGAAGACCTATAGTGGCTGGTTCTGGTTCTGTCTTTCAATCACTTGCGGTTCTTCTAGACCAGGTTTTACGTCCTATGGTCTCTGGCATGCATTCTTTTCTTTTGGACACTACTGATTTTCTTTCTAAAATTTCTGGCTTTGGTTCTTTTCACTTTCCAGTATTTTTGTGCACCATGGATGTGGTTAGTCTTTACACGTCTATTCCGCACTCTGAAGGTGTTGGTGTCATTGGGGAGGTGTTCTCGAAAATGCAATTGGTCCCACATCTGGCCACTTTTCTTTTGAGGTTACTCGACATGGTCCTTACCAAAAATTACTTTTGCTTTGAGGATGTTTATTACCAGCAACAACGGGGTACAGCGATGGGGAGCAATGTGGCCCCCAGTTATGCCAATCTTTTTATGGACTGGTTTGAGCGCACATTTGTGTATGAACACCCTATGTACCTTGGTCATGCCATGTGCTGGCTAAGGTACATAGATGACATATTCTTCATCTGGTCAGGCTCAGAGCAGTCACTCCTGTCATTTAAGGAGGATTTGGATTGTGCTTTTCCCACAATCTCTTTCACCCTGGAGTACAGTGCTGACTCCGTACATTTTCTTGACGTCCTGGTCCGCATGGAGAATGGTGAACTACTTACTTCACCTTATCGTAAACCTACCGATCGTAATACATATTTGGCGGCTAAAAGTTATCATCCACAACGCCTCAAGAGGGGCCTACCATATGGTCAGTTCTTGAGGCTGAGGAGGATTTCCTCAGATGATGCATCCTTTTATAGGGAAGCTAGGACCATGTATGAGAACTTCCGAGCTAGGGGCTATGATTCTGCTATTCTTGACAGTGCACTAGAGAGGGCTTCACAGAGGGATAGAGCTTCCCTTTTACGGTTTAACCCTAGACGAGAACAGACACGCCTTCCCATGATATTAACTTATTCTCCACTCTCCTTGCAGGCACAACGCATCGTGAGGAAACACTGGCATATTCTGGGCAGCGATCCATCTCTTCCAAACGTTTTTCGAGAACAGCCAATCTGTGCATTTAGACGATCTAGAAATCTACGCGACTCCTTGGTGCATGCGCGAAGTATGCCACCAACCTCTACAGTAAGAGGTAATTGGCTTTCTAATTTACCCAGTCCTACAGGCATGTTCCCATGTGGACATTGCGCCCAGTGTGGATTTGTCCAAAGGGGTGTATCATTTCCCCACCCACGATCAGGCAAACGTATTGCACTAAATTGTTTTGCGAGCTGTTCATCGAAAAACGTAGTATATTGTCTTATATGCCCCTGTGGCCAATTATATATTGGCCAAACCTCACGAGACGTACGCACACGAATCAGTGAACACCGCAGCAATATTCGCTGCGGTGCTGTTGATTCCCCGGTTGCTAGACACTTTATGGAGGCAGGACATAATGTTTCTCAATTACGCTTTAGGGTAGTCGAGATTGTGACCCCGCCATTTAGGGGTGGGGATATTGAACAGAAATTGTTACAAAGAGAATTATATTGGATGTATCGATTAAACACAATCTCGCCACAAGGGATGAATGAGGAAGCAGATCTGGCACCATTTCTTTAATAAAGTTGTGTATGATGGTGTTTGGATCTCTAGCCTTGTGTATAGCTAGCTCTAACATCCTTAGTTTTATCTTAGCTGGTGAGGGATTTTTGATTCCTTTATTTTAATATTGTATGTTAATGTTTACCTGTTTGTTTACTTTCAGCCCGTGCAGGCCTGGACACTGCCAAATTACGCACCAGCTCCATCTACTGGATACTTGTACTGCTGCATTTTCTGTTTATGTATTTCCTTCTAATCCCGGCCGGAGGGCACCGCACTGAGCATGTGCGGCGGCCATCTTGCGTGTGTTGTTCACACGACTGGATGGCGAGCCGCACTGAGCTGTGCCAGCCGGAACCGGAAGTGACGTCATGACGCCGCGGCGCACGCCGCGAGGCGTCATGCGCGTCATAGGGCCGGCCCCAGTGTCCAGGCTGGGCGTAGTAGCGTTTAGGCTTTGTATAAATTTACTGCACAGGACATCGTTTGACTACAGCACTCCGTGGGAATCCACCAAACCTAAACCCTCTGACGAAGGATTAAATCCGAAACAGCGCTGTCGGGGTAATGGACTTTTACTGACGCTCTGTTACATCTTTTATGGCATCCCCTGCTTCCACTATGCTAAAGCCTGCTCTATTGAGATCCACTACGATAATGCTATAGTGACTGTTGTGGTTAATACCATGGCTAGCTTTGTCCTGTGATGGTCTCCTTTACACTGCATTATTACAGTACTTGCTGCAAATTACTCACTTTAACTATATAAGCTGCTATGGTATACCATATACACAGAGTGTCTTCTTTTGGATGTTAAGGGCCTCAGTCTGTATTGTGATCATTGTATTTTATGTGCATTTGTCATTTGTTTGATACTATATTTGATACTATATTTAATACACGTATTATTGCATCAATGTTGGTGTGCAGGTCAATTTATTGATTTTATTGGTTCTAAGGACGATGAGTCCTATTAACTGTACCTAGCACCCAGAGCTCATGTCTTTTTGCATATATCGGGTGTGCATACCTCATTTTTTATATATTGTTCTTGTTTTTTTCAGGTTTTTTGCACCCCTTGCTATCTGTTTGGTTGAACAAACTATGTCTTTTTCTGACTTAAGTGGCCTAGCAAATCGTTCAGCTGAGACACTAGCCTATACACAGGCTGAGATTGACAATACTGTCAGTAGATACGCCAATACTCATAGTAATATCTCCACTGATGTACCCTATTTAAAGAGGCAATATGAGGATTTAGAGAAAAGGGTAGTTGACTATAAACTTCACTCTGATACTTTGGTTGAATATTTGAGAGCTAAACGTATACCAAGAGGGCTTCGCCTCAATATACGCCCTACTTTTTGTAGAAATAGCAAGGAGTTTTGTGAGGATTGGTTTCGTATCCTCAACAAGTGTAGTTTAGATTTAATTAATCTGACCATTAAAGGTATCCAAAACGAAATTGCAAGGCTTGAAGCCTTAGCACTTTCTCTCAGAAACAAACTTAGCACTGTTCTGGATAAAGAGAGTTTTGACGTTTATATAGAGATTCACGAGTCTGCACTCCTTAGCTACAGACAGGACGTCCTTTCTAGTAAATTGGACAAATTCCGTCGCGATACCCTTGATTACCAAGAGGATCGCGTATATTCTTGGCGCCCGGACAGACGTCCGCGTCGACGCTTTAATCAACCACCTAGCAATCCACCTACAGATAGTTCAGGTGAAGGATCTTCAGGCTCCACTAGTTTTTTAGGCTCTCGCCAGAGAAACAAGGGACGAGGAAGAGGAAGAAAACAAGGAGAGGCAGGAAGCGCTCCAGTGGACCCCAGAGTCACGAGGAGCCAGACCCAGATGAGGACTTAATAGTGAACCTTTCCTCTCGTACACTGACTCAGACTGAGAAACAGGTACTTAGACGTGGCCTTGGTTTCGTTCCAACCCATACTGGCAATAGATTGGAACTAGATTGTGATTTGTACAATTTCTTTAGGACCTTACGTCTTAAATCTTTTTTCTCAGGGAGAACATCTAATACCGTGTCCACCACCTCCCCTGTTTCCCTCTTTCCACCTGAAGTTAACCTAACAATGTGCCGCGCTAAAAGTAAGTGGCTACCTCCTAATACCTCCCATGCAGTAGAAACATTTATTTCCATGGTACAGCGTGATGTCCACTTGATCAATGGTGCCGATAATCAAGTCCATTCGAATTTGACACCCGCAGAGAGACAGGCTTTACGGTCTCTCTGTGATGACACAAGCATAATAATTAAGCCCGCTGACAAGGGGGGCGCCACGGTCATCATGGATCATGCGAAATATAGATGTGAGGTATTACGTCAATTGCAGGACACTAATATTTATGTTAAACTTCCAGGTAACCCAACACTTACCATCAAACGTGAGGTTGATGATCTTATTACGAGTGCCTTTGAGGTGGGCACCATTACTAAACAACTTCACGATTTCCTCTTGACTCCATTTCCTCTGATACCTC
The DNA here is from genome assembly GCF_040937935.1 of Hyperolius riggenbachi. Taxonomy (NCBI): domain Eukaryota; kingdom Metazoa; phylum Chordata; class Amphibia; order Anura; family Hyperoliidae; genus Hyperolius; species Hyperolius riggenbachi. The sequence goes on from NC_090646.1 coordinate 172,783,184, forward strand.
TTTTTTATGTTCTCCCTAAGATCCATAAATCTCTAGTGGATCCTCCTGGAAGACCTATAGTGGCTGGTTCTGGTTCTGTCTTTCAATCACTTGCGGTTCTTCTAGACCAGGTTTTACGTCCTATGGTCTCTGGCATGCATTCTTTTCTTTTGGACACTACTGATTTTCTTTCTAAAATTTCTGGCTTTGGTTCTTTTCACTTTCCAGTATTTTTGTGCACCATGGATGTGGTTAGTCTTTACACGTCTATTCCGCACTCTGAAGGTGTTGGTGTCATTGGGGAGGTGTTCTCGAAAATGCAATTGGTCCCACATCTGGCCACTTTTCTTTTGAGGTTACTCGACATGGTCCTTACCAAAAATTACTTTTGCTTTGAGGATGTTTATTACCAGCAACAACGGGGTACAGCGATGGGGAGCAATGTGGCCCCCAGTTATGCCAATCTTTTTATGGACTGGTTTGAGCGCACATTTGTGTATGAACACCCTATGTACCTTGGTCATGCCATGTGCTGGCTAAGGTACATAGATGACATATTCTTCATCTGGTCAGGCTCAGAGCAGTCACTCCTGTCATTTAAGGAGGATTTGGATTGTGCTTTTCCCACAATCTCTTTCACCCTGGAGTACAGTGCTGACTCCGTACATTTTCTTGACGTCCTGGTCCGCATGGAGAATGGTGAACTACTTACTTCACCTTATCGTAAACCTACCGATCGTAATACATATTTGGCGGCTAAAAGTTATCATCCACAACGCCTCAAGAGGGGCCTACCATATGGTCAGTTCTTGAGGCTGAGGAGGATTTCCTCAGATGATGCATCCTTTTATAGGGAAGCTAGGACCATGTATGAGAACTTCCGAGCTAGGGGCTATGATTCTGCTATTCTTGACAGTGCACTAGAGAGGGCTTCACAGAGGGATAGAGCTTCCCTTTTACGGTTTAACCCTAGACGAGAACAGACACGCCTTCCCATGATATTAACTTATTCTCCACTCTCCTTGCAGGCACAACGCATCGTGAGGAAACACTGGCATATTCTGGGCAGCGATCCATCTCTTCCAAACGTTTTTCGAGAACAGCCAATCTGTGCATTTAGACGATCTAGAAATCTACGCGACTCCTTGGTGCATGCGCGAAGTATGCCACCAACCTCTACAGTAAGAGGTAATTGGCTTTCTAATTTACCCAGTCCTACAGGCATGTTCCCATGTGGACATTGCGCCCAGTGTGGATTTGTCCAAAGGGGTGTATCATTTCCCCACCCACGATCAGGCAAACGTATTGCACTAAATTGTTTTGCGAGCTGTTCATCGAAAAACGTAGTATATTGTCTTATATGCCCCTGTGGCCAATTATATATTGGCCAAACCTCACGAGACGTACGCACACGAATCAGTGAACACCGCAGCAATATTCGCTGCGGTGCTGTTGATTCCCCGGTTGCTAGACACTTTATGGAGGCAGGACATAATGTTTCTCAATTACGCTTTAGGGTAGTCGAGATTGTGACCCCGCCATTTAGGGGTGGGGATATTGAACAGAAATTGTTACAAAGAGAATTATATTGGATGTATCGATTAAACACAATCTCGCCACAAGGGATGAATGAGGAAGCAGATCTGGCACCATTTCTTTAATAAAGTTGTGTATGATGGTGTTTGGATCTCTAGCCTTGTGTATAGCTAGCTCTAACATCCTTAGTTTTATCTTAGCTGGTGAGGGATTTTTGATTCCTTTATTTTAATATTGTATGTTAATGTTTACCTGTTTGTTTACTTTCAGCCCGTGCAGGCCTGGACACTGCCAAATTACGCACCAGCTCCATCTACTGGATACTTGTACTGCTGCATTTTCTGTTTATGTATTTCCTTCTAATCCCGGCCGGAGGGCACCGCACTGAGCATGTGCGGCGGCCATCTTGCGTGTGTTGTTCACACGACTGGATGGCGAGCCGCACTGAGCTGTGCCAGCCGGAACCGGAAGTGACGTCATGACGCCGCGGCGCACGCCGCGAGGCGTCATGCGCGTCATAGGGCCGGCCCCAGTGTCCAGGCTGGGCGTAGTAGCGTTTAGGCTTTGTATAAATTTACTGCACAGGACATCGTTTGACTACAGCACTCCGTGGGAATCCACCAAACCTAAACCCTCTGACGAAGGATTAAATCCGAAACAGCGCTGTCGGGGTAATGGACTTTTACTGACGCTCTGTTACATCTTTTATGGCATCCCCTGCTTCCACTATGCTAAAGCCTGCTCTATTGAGATCCACTACGATAATGCTATAGTGACTGTTGTGGTTAATACCATGGCTAGCTTTGTCCTGTGATGGTCTCCTTTACACTGCATTATTACAGTACTTGCTGCAAATTACTCACTTTAACTATATAAGCTGCTATGGTATACCATATACACAGAGTGTCTTCTTTTGGATGTTAAGGGCCTCAGTCTGTATTGTGATCATTGTATTTTATGTGCATTTGTCATTTGTTTGATACTATATTTGATACTATATTTAATACACGTATTATTGCATCAATGTTGGTGTGCAGGTCAATTTATTGATTTTATTGGTTCTAAGGACGATGAGTCCTATTAACTGTACCTAGCACCCAGAGCTCATGTCTTTTTGCATATATCGGGTGTGCATACCTCATTTTTTATATATTGTTCTTGTTTTTTTCAGGTTTTTTGCACCCCTTGCTATCTGTTTGGTTGAACAAACTATGTCTTTTTCTGACTTAAGTGGCCTAGCAAATCGTTCAGCTGAGACACTAGCCTATACACAGGCTGAGATTGACAATACTGTCAGTAGATACGCCAATACTCATAGTAATATCTCCACTGATGTACCCTATTTAAAGAGGCAATATGAGGATTTAGAGAAAAGGGTAGTTGACTATAAACTTCACTCTGATACTTTGGTTGAATATTTGAGAGCTAAACGTATACCAAGAGGGCTTCGCCTCAATATACGCCCTACTTTTTGTAGAAATAGCAAGGAGTTTTGTGAGGATTGGTTTCGTATCCTCAACAAGTGTAGTTTAGATTTAATTAATCTGACCATTAAAGGTATCCAAAACGAAATTGCAAGGCTTGAAGCCTTAGCACTTTCTCTCAGAAACAAACTTAGCACTGTTCTGGATAAAGAGAGTTTTGACATTTATATAGAGATTCACGAGTCTGCACTCCTTAGCTACAGACAGGACGTCCTTTCTAGTAAATTGGACAAATTCCGTCGCGATACCCTTGATTACCAAGAGGATCGCGTATATTCTTGGCGCCCGGACAGACGTCCGCGTCGACGCTTTAATCAACCACCTAGCAATCCACCTACAGATAGTTCAGGTGAAGGATCTTCAGGCTCCACTAGTTTTTTAGGCTCTCGCCAGAGAAACAAGGGACGAGGAAGAGGAAGAAAACAAGGAGAGGCAGGAAGCGCTCCAGTGGACCCCAGAGTCACGAGGAGCCAGACCCAGATGAGGACTTAATAGTGAACCTTTCCTCTCGTACACTGACTCAAACTGAGAAACAGGTACTTAGACGTGGCCTTGGTTTCGTTCCAACCCATACTGGCAATAGATTGGAACTAGATTGTGATTTGTACAATTTCTTTAGGACCTTACGTCTTAAATCTTTTTTCTCAGGGAGAACATCTAATACCGTGTCCACCACCTCCCCTGTTTCCCTCTTTCCACCTGAAGTTAACCTAACAATGTGCCGCGCTAAAAGTAAGTGGCTACCTCCTAATACCTCCCATGCAGTAGAAACATTTATTTCCATGGTACAGCGTGATGTCCACTTGATCAATGGTGCCGATAATCAAGTCCATTCGAATTTGACACCCGCAGAGAGACAGGCTTTACGGTCTCTCTGTGATGACACAAGCATAATAATTAAGCCCGCTGACAAGGGGGGCGCCACGGTCATCATGGATCATGCGAAATATAGATGTGAGGTATTACGTCAATTGCAGGACACTAATATTTATGTTAAACTTCCAGGTAACCCAACACTTACCATCAAACGTGAGGTTGATGATCTTATTACGAGTGCCTTTGAGGTGGGCACCATTACTAAACAACTTCACGATTTCCTCTTGACTCCATTTCCTCTGATACCTCTTTTTTATGTTCTCCCTAAGATCCATAAATCTCTAGTGGATCCTCCTGGAAGACCTATAGTGGCTGGTTCTGGTTCTGTCTTTCAATCACTTGCGGTTCTTCTAGACCAGGTTTTACGTCCTATGGTCTCTGGCATGCATTCTTTTCTTTTGGACACTACTGATTTTCTTTCTAAAATTTCTGGCTTTGGTTCTTTTCACTTTCCAGTATTTTTGTGCACCATGGATGTGGTTAGTCTTTACACGTCTATTCCGCACTCTGAAGGTGTTGGTGTCATTGGGGAGGTGTTCTCGAAAATGCAATTGGTCCCACATCTGGCCACTTTTCTTTTGAGGTTACTCGACATGGTCCTTACCAAAAATTACTTTTGCTTTGAGGATGTTTATTACCAGCAACAACGGGGTACAGCGATGGGGAGCAATGTGGCCCCCAGTTATGCCAATCTTTTTATGGACTGGTTTGAGCGCACATTTGTGTATGAACACCCTATGTACCTTGGTCATGCCATGTGCTGGCTAAGGTACATAGATGACATATTCTTCATCTGGTCAGGCTCAGAGCAGTCACTCCTGTCATTTAAGGAGGATTTGGATTGTGCTTTTCCCACAATCTCTTTCACCCTGGAGTACAGTGCTGACTCCGTACATTTTCTTGACGTCCTGGTCCGCATGGAGAATGGTGAACTACTTACTTCACCTTATCGTAAACCTACCGATCGTAATACATATTTGGCGGCTAAAAGTTATCATCCACAACGCCTCAAGAGGGGCCTACCATATGGTCAGTTCTTGAGGCTGAGGAGGATTTCCTCAGATGATGCATCCTTTTATAGGGAAGCTAGGACCATGTATGAGAACTTCCGAGCTAGGGGCTATGATTCTGCTATTCTTGACAGTGCACTAGAGAGGGCTTCACAGAGGGATAGAGCTTCCCTTTTACGGTTTAACCCTAGACGAGAACAGACACGCCTTCCCATGATATTAACTTATTCTCCACTCTCCTTGCAGGCACAACGCATCGTGAGGAAACACTGGCATATTCTGGGCAGCGATCCATCTCTTCCAAACGTTTTTCGAGAACAGCCAATCTGTGCATTTAGACGATCTAGAAATCTACGCGACTCCTTGGTGCATGCGCGAAGTATGCCACCAACCTCTACAGTAAGAGGTAATTGGCTTTCTAATTTACCCAGTCCTACAGGCATGTTCCCATGTGGACATTGCGCCCAGTGTGGATTTGTCCAAAGGGGTGTATCATTTCCCCACCCACGATCAGGCAAACGTATTGCACTAAATTGTTTTGCGAGCTGTTCATCGAAAAACGTAGTATATTGTCTTATATGCCCCTGTGGCCAATTATATATTGGCCAAACCTCACGAGACGTACGCACACGAATCAGTGAACACCGCAGCAATATTCGCTGCGGTGCTGTTGATTCCCCGGTTGCTAGACACTTTATGGAGGCAGGACATAATGTTTCTCAATTACGCTTTAGGGTAGTCGAGATTGTGACCCCGCCATTTAGGGGTGGGGATATTGAACAGAAATTGTTACAAAGAGAATTATATTGGATGTATCGATTAAACACAATCTCGCCACAAGGGATGAATGAGGAAGCAGATCTGGCACCATTTCTTTAATAAAGTTGTGTATGATGGTGTTTGGATCTCTAGCCTTGTGTATAGCTAGCTCTAACATCCTTAGTTTTATCTTAGCTGGTGAGGGATTTTTGATTCCTTTATTTTAATATTGTATGTTAATGTTTACCTGTTTGTTTACTTTCAGCCCGTGCAGGCCTGGACACTGCCAAATTACGCACCAGCTCCATCTACTGGATACTTGTACTGCTGCATTTTCTGTTTATGTATTTCCTTCTAATCCCGGCCGGAGGGCACCGCACTGAGCATGTGCGGCGGCCATCTTGCGTGTGTTGTTCACACGACTGGATGGCGAGCCGCACTGAGCTGTGCCAGCCGGAACCGTAAGTGACGTCATGACGCCGCGGCGCACGCCGCGAGGCGTCATGCGCGTCATAGGGCCGGCCCCAGTGTCCAGGCTGGGCGTAGTAGCGTTTAGGCTTTGTATAAATTTACTGCACAGGACATCGTTTGACTACAGCACTCCGTGGGAATCCACCAAACCTAAACCCTCTGACGAAGGATTAAATCCGAAACAGCGCTGTCGGGGTAATGGACTTTTACTGACGCTCTGTTACATCTTTTATGGCATCCCCTGCTTCCACTATGCTAAAGCCTGCTCTAATGAGATCCACTACGATAATGCTATAGTGACTGTTGTGGTTAATACCATGGCTAGCTTTGTCCTGTGATGGTCTCCTTTACACTGCATTATTACAGTACTTGCTGCAAATTACTCACTTTAACTATATAAGCTGCTATGGTATACCATATACACAGAGTGTCTTCTTTTGGATGTTAAGGGCCTCAGTCTGTATTGTGATCATTGTATTTTATGTGCATTTGTCATTTGTTTGATACTATATTTGATACTATATTTAATACACGTATTATTGCATCAATGTTGGTGTGCAGGTCAATTTATTGATTTTATCCACCTAAAGAAAGCCTAATCGGTGGCAAAAAAAAACAAGATATAGCTCATTTCATTGTGATAAGTAATGATAAAGTTATAGACGAATGAATGGAAGGAGCGCTGAAAGGTGAAAATTGCTCTGGTGGTCAAGGGGTAAAACCCCTCAGTTGGGAAGTGGTTAATATTATTATTATTGCACTTTATTGACATTGTTGCCATTGTGTAACACAACAATATTACTTTTTTGTTTTGTAACACTAATTTTTTTATTAATTTCAGATTTAAGTAGAAAATGATATACAGAATAGCAAACCATGCATAGGCTCGACAGTTACAGGAAGCACAGGTACAGAAGAAGTTGGACAAGCGCAGAAAAGGTATTAAAGTAAATGTCAAAGTCCAGATCCAAAATGCAGTTGACTCAAAACAAGAAGACTGGTGAGTTTCGAACCTATTTGTGGAGAAGAAGGTGGAGAAGAAGTACAGGGAATCTAATATAACAGCATTTATGTACTTATGGAATGTACAATTGTAACTAAGCAAAAGATAATAAACTCATATCTAAGGTAGTAGTTAGTCCCCAGGATTTATCATGAAGACTATTAGAAAATTCGTTGGAGTGGGGAGAACTTTGGGGGGAAGAAAGAAAGGTCTGGTTGGTTCCCTTAACTTTATATAGTAGAAAATAGCCAAGCGATGAACTAAGGTGAGCCCCATAGATGGCCGTAGAGTCTTGGTTCAGACGGACGTTTGCAGAGCGTTTACAGCCAGCGTTCAGGGCTTGGTGTTAAACGCTCCCATTCAAGTGAATGGGAGCGTTTGTACCAAGCTTTCAAGCGCGTTTACACAAACGCGGCGTTTGGGTCCCGATTTTCCCTGGCGTTCAAGGAGCCCCTGGAAGCTACATGTAGCTTCCAGGGGAGGTTAACCGCGACGGCTAATGTCCCCCTTGGGGAAGAAAAAACGCGACCGCATCCAAACGCACACGAACGCTGCTGAACGCGACGCCAGCAAACGCAACGCCTCCAAACGTCCGTCTGAACCAGCCCTAAATAAGGCTAGGAAAGGTTAGTAATTGGGGAAATGACTATCCCATGGACTCCAAATCTTATCAAAGTGAAGTTCAGTATCCCTCAGAGTAGCTGTGAGTTTTTCCATCAGTTTGATCCATTTCATCTTGATTATAACTTCAGAAAGTTTTCCAATTTGAAGAAATGGATAATCTAGCTGCAGTGAGTATGCGATTGATTAGGATTCTTTCAAATATATGAGTTTGAGGGGGGGGGGGGGGGATTTACCTAAGAGCATGAAAGTGGGGTCCAACGGGATAGTCACCTCCAACACCTGAGAAATTAGGTTTTGAGTTGCCAGCCAGAAGGATTTCAGGACTGGACATGACCAAAAGATATGATCCAAGGTCCCTTTGAGGCCACATCCTCTCCAACATAGATTAGAGCGGAGGATACTGGGTAAATCTGAGATAATAGAGCTGGGGTTAGATACCACCTGAATAAAATTGTATAAATATTCTCTTTAATTTGTGTGCACATAGAGGAGTCCTTGGCATTTTGCCAGATTGATTCCAGATTGATTCCCAGTCTGAGAGAGAGACAGATTGGGGTAGGTTGGATTCCCATTTGGTCATGTAGGCATGGGCAGAACTAATGGTGTATGATTTTGTACATAAAAGTGTACAGATCTGGGTGATCGGCCCTTTTGATGGCCTCTTTGGATACAGAGGTCCTCAAAAGCTGTTAGATGGCTTAGACTTGAAAGATTGGGGACCAGGGATACCAAAAAAATGGGAGATCTGATTAAATTCTAAGAAGAGTTTGGACGAGGGAGGAAAATGTTCGTATATATGGTCGTAGATTATGAATGAAGGGGATGAGGGTTGCAACCAATTTTGCAGACGAAAGAAGCCTTTGCAATACCAACGTTTCATGAAGTCATTACCCATTCCTGGTTTAAATTTGGGGTTACCCAGAAATGGTTACAGTCTGCATAGACCTGCATCCAAAGCTGTGTTAGCCCAAATGCAGATCATAAATCTGGCAGAGGAGAGACCCATGGAAACTGAGGGGAATTGAGTGGGGTCTGTCCAAATAAGTGAGGCTAAAGATATTGGGAGAACATGTGTTGCTTCAATTAAGGCCCATTTAGTCCTGGCCAAAAAAGTCAGACCATTCAGTAATCTGTAGTAATTGAGTGGCCTTATAGTACAAGGCAATATTAGGGAGACATAGGCCAACAACATTACTTTTGATGATCCTTCAGCTCCTGCTCAGTACTAGAAAAGGTGAGCCAGCAGTGCATCAACTAAACAGTCGAAAGGATAGTTGGCTGTAGCTTACCTTCCCTGCAGGATCTTTACACTAGCAGGTGCAGTAAGAGAGTGACCCAAATTGGTTTGAAGACAAGCTGTTTTCTGAAGTACTTCTACATCAAAGAAACAGTGAAAGACAAAGATAAGGTTTTTTTGTAGGGAAGTTCAAAGGGTAATTAGCTCTGCTCGGTTTCAATAGTGTCATAGTTTATATACAGAGTGTAGTTTTTAAACTGCAAATATTAGAGAATGATGCAATGTTATAAAAAAGCTATATATCTGAAAATAAAAATATGAGACTTTTTTCTTTGCTACTAATGTTCTATTTATTATCGGTTTATAATTCATTATGCGTTTTTTTTTTTTTGGCTTCAGTGTCACTTTAAAGCATTACAGAATCACAACAATATTCTCACCCTGTTTACTGCCACTATAACTGTTTACTGCCACTATAACTTACATACTGTCCTTGACTTGAAATATATATACTGTCTGTTTTTGTATTGTTTTGTTTGTGTTTGCTAATCAAATGCCAAGCCAAATTCCTTGTAAGTGCAAACTTATTTGGCCAAAAAAATGAATTCTGATTCTGATAACAACCCCACAGAGCATATAAGGAACACAGTGACAGTAAGAAAGGTTGAAATAGAAGAATTACACAAGTACGCCAAATATATAAAGTGCCAACATATTAAAGGGAACCTTAAGCTAGTAAAATTATGTAAAATAAACACATTACGTAGCTGCAAATGTATATTACATACGTACCTCGCCTTTAGTTCCTCTCAGAAGCTCACCAGTTTCTTCTTACAGTGATCCCTTCCAGTTTTGACAATATTTTGTCAGAACTGAAATATACCAGTTGCTGTCATATGTGTTATATTTCAGCAGCTGTCAGTTACAACTGAATGTGCAAGGTAATGTCCATGTTTCCCTATGGCTCAAGTGGGTGATATTACAGTTTAACAGTGTGCTGACCAGGAAGCTGTTATGGGGTAATGGCCATTTTTAAAATGGAGGACGTAGAATTCCATTGATCACAGTGGACAAATGGGACGCAGGAGAGGGGAAAGAGATTGAGGAGTAGACTACATGGGAGGTAAGTACAACCTGTGAATGGTCAGTTTGACTTTTTATTTTCAGTTCATGTTCTCTTTAAGCAGAGCTGTACAATGAATAAAGGAGACAATACAATGTTGTACAATACAACACTGGGGCACTAGAGTGTAATGCTGGGAATACACAATGAGTTTTTTTTAGCAGATTTACTGTCTGATCGTTTTTCCAATCGATTTTCCAATCATTTTGATCAAAATCAGATCAAGCCTGTTGGAAATTATCTTTTGAGCCATCTATCTGCCCCAAAAAACTCATAGGGCTTGATTCACAAAGCAGTGCTAAGTATTAGCACGTTTGTGAAAAGCCCTGCATCACGCCTAAACCTAGTTTAGGCGTGATGTCCTACACTCGCACGCAAAGTCCGGCGGGTAAAACTCTGTGCGTGCACATCGTGTTGCGTGCGCAACGTCGCATCGCTGTGCAACGATAACGGGGCACCCGATGCATCTATAAGGTCGCATGGGATGAGACCTTAACGGTAAATGGTGTGCTGTTAACTTCGCATCCCATGCAACCTTATAGGCGCATCTGGTGCCCCGTTATCGTCGCACTACGATGCGACATTGCGCGCCCACCGCGATGTGCGCGCGCAGAGTTTTACCCACTGGACTTTGCACGCGACGTTATTTTAAAAACGGTGCTAACCTACTTAGCACCCTGGTTATCACGCCCAAAGGTGCTAAGTAGGTTAGCACCACTTTGTGAATCAAGCCCCTGGTGTATTCACAGCATTAAACTATGGTGCACACAATAGTGAAACAATGGTGCACAGATTGCAAGGTAGGGATGAGTAAAGAACAGTCAATGAGTCCATATGGCGGTGCTAAAGAGCACACCCTGCCAAACACGCTTACAATCTAATAGGCTTACAATCAAAGTTGAAATACTGGCAGTGACATCATTCAAAACTAATATGGTTTCCATGTAAAAAAAATAAAAATATCAGCTTGGATTTGGCCTTCTACAGTAAGTTGAGTTTCTTGTTTTGACTTTAAGAAGTTCCATATTCCCATGCTTCCTTTTTTACACCATATATTTATAAATCTGTTCTGTGTTTGATTTAATATTATTAGTGACTTGTTTTTCAGCTTCTAGTTTTTCCAGTCTGATTTCCTTTTTACAGTTTTTATTACACTCCTTATATTTCATTAATGCAGATTCAGTCCATTCATGCTTTACGACCTTAAAAGCATTCCTTTTACAATTAATCATGCACAAGACATTTTTTATTTATCCATAGTGGGTTTTTCATTTCTAGAAGTTTTGTTCTCATAAGAGATATGTATATATATATAACAGTGTTCATTAAGAATATGTTTACAAGTTTACAATTTACTTTTTCTTTCCACTAAGTTACTAAGTTATAAAGTGACACATCAGCCATTTCTGGCTGTGTTTGATTTTGATGTTGCAGTAGTCATTTGTTTTTGTGCAGCGTCTGATATACTTAGCTGTTTGCTATTCCAGACCCAGAGATATACAGTCATTTTAGGCTTAGAGATGTTTTAACTTGGGTAAGAAAAGCAGAATTGAGATGACTATAGAGTAAGTCCACTTCTTAAATGGAAGTCAAAAGGACCTGAGTCCCCATAGTACACAAGAGTAGCTAATGTTCCAAAACAGCTGGTCACCCCTCACTAAGCTTTAAAACACTGTGTTGTTTTACACAGTGATAAAAAAGAGAACAGTGAAGCACATGCTGGATGTAGTTTCTGCACAGAAAAAAGGCAAACGCCTATGTGCATCTGCATTTGAGTAATAGGCAGCATTTACGTTAGATTTATTTAAGATTTAGATTAGAGATCAATCTGTAGTCTGGGTTAAAGAGAAACTCCGACCAAGAATTGAACTTTATCCCAATCAGTAGCTGATACCCCCTTTTACATGAGAAATATATTCCTTTTCACAAACAGACCATCAGGGGGTGCAGTGTGACTGATATTGGGGTGAAACCCCTCCCACAAGAAACTCTTCAGTACGTACTCCTGGCAGTTTCCTGTCTGTGAACCCTGCTGCATTGTGGGAAATAGCTGTTTACAGCTGTTTCCAACTGCCAAAAAAGCATGCAGCAGCTACATCACCTGCCAACAGTAAAAATGGCACCATGTAATAAATGTCAGAATGTAAATCAGGGATTTAAAAGATTTTACAATGGGCAAACACTGACTAAATCATTTATACATAAATATTGTAAAAATGAAGCACTTTTTTTATTACATTATTTTCACTGGAGTTTCTCTTTAAACATTACCAGAGCCAAAAGGCTCTAATTTATTTGGCATATGTTGTGGGTGGGGTAATCTAAGTAAATACTTACCGCGCATTCCATTTCCCTCCATAACTCGCCGTTCTCCTGCGGCAAGGCCTGTTCGCCTGAACACCGACATCATTGAATGTGACCACCAGGGACCTGAACGAGCACACTGTGCATGTGCAGTGCAGTATGCACAGGTCATAGGCTACATGAGTCACTCTGGTTGGCCTGTCAGAACGGGCCTTACTGCAGGAGAACAGCGAGCGATAGATGGGAACTGAAGGCATGGTAAGTATTTACTCATACCACCCCACCAACAACATATGCCAAATTCGGCTCTGGTATCCTTTAAACTCCTTGGTGGTAACCCCGTGTGTGACACGGGGTAAGCCGCCGGAGGGTGCCGCTCAGGCCCTGCTGGGCTGATTTACATAATTTTTTTTTCAAACACGCAGTTAGCGCTTTGCTAGCTGCGTGTTTGGTCTGATCGCTGCCGCCCGCCGCCGATGTGCCGCTACCCACCGCGGATACAGGCCCCCCCCCCCCCCATACCCCTTGCGCAGCCTGGCCAATTGCCGCCAGGCTGCGCTATTGGGTGGATCGGGACTCCCTGTGACGTCACGACGTCCATGACGTCGATTACGTCACTCCGTTCGTCGCCATGGCGACGGGGGAAGCCCTCAAGGAAATCCCGTTCAGAACGGGATTTCCTTATGGGCAAGCGGCGCCGGCGGGGAGGGGGGGAGCATGTAGCTAGCGCTAGGCATGCTAAAAAAAAAAAAAAAAAAGGTGAAAAAAACCCCTCCCACGGCTGCGCAGCCGCAGGAATTATACCGTCAGGGGGGTTAAGGTGCATACACATGTATGAAAAATGTGCCTACAGGGATCATGATTTGATCCCTTGGGCTACAGTTCAAAGCCAAGTGCTGTGCAGATTCACCACAATGTGACAACCTCACAACATGTTCTGATTGTACGGTGAGACAGCAGGGATAATAGCATGGCACAAGGGCCGGATTTGTACTTTTTACCGCACAAGGCCAACTATACCATCTGTATGGTTGTTATGTCTGTGTGCCCCAATGAGAATTCAACTTTCTTTCCATCATTGATGTCACAGACAATGGCTATTTTAGTAATACGTGTATAGATTAGAAGTTATGTTTTGAAATGTTATGTTATGCTTGCCATCTCATTAATGATGGACCCATTGCATCACCATGAGAGTTAGACTGATGTATACCTGCAGGATAGAGCTTACAGGTCTTGCAGGGACGGCACAAGTACAGGACAGAGAGTTCAAAGGTTAAAGCTGTTCTTGTAGATAGGGATGACTGCATAGAACAGCTTTCCTGCCTCTCACTGAGCCGCCCCTAAACTTCTGGTGCCCTAGGCCATGGCCTATGTGGCCTTGCCAGAAATCCGGCCCTGCATGGCACATAACCAAGCAGCTTTGAGCACAAGGGGTAAAAAGTAGAACAATTCACTGGGCCTGCACATGTATTATTTTACTGTAGGTATAGATTATTTCTTCACATAATTACCTTGGTTATTTTTGTTGTAGCAGTTTTACACTCTTCATCTATGAATTGTAGAGATTGTGTATGGGAGAGCCTTCATGTTAACATTGTTGAGCAAACAGTTGGGTGGTGGAGAACATTAGCATAGACAAGAATGGTTATTAGATGGTATCTTACAATTAGTGAAGTAAAGTAAGGGTGATACAGATTGATAAACTGAAAAGCAATGTACTTTGCCATCTTGGCATAAATAGTATGTTATTTTTATGAGCTTTTATACCAAGAAAGGAACCAGCAATAACTAATTTGGCATTTTATAATGGTCTATTGTCTACAATACAGATGATTTTCTTTTACAATTCTCCCTAAATAGGAGAAATACAATTTTCAGGCTTTTAGTTTGAGCATTTAAATTATAATGCCTCTGGCGTATTGAAGATCAATAGCAATTATATTTCATGGGGCAAGTTGTATTGTTGTTTACGCTCTTCCATACAGTTAAACATAGTTCATTCTACAATAGTTTTAAGAACACTTTGCTCAAATATTTTTCCAAAAGTTATAGGGTCATCAAAGGTATTTTGAAGTCATTATTCTTATTTCCACAACAACTTTAAATTAAATTGAGCCATAAACATTTGACATTTTAGGAAAAGTTCATAAAGTTTATTGACTACCATAACAGATAATGTGCGGAAGCTGTCTTACATAAAGGGAAATGTGCCAGTAGGAGGTACTGCATTTTAATGACTTTGAATGAAAGCTTACCAATTTATTTTTAGTACGTGTGATATCATAAAATTGGGTTATGACTTTTATCACTAATAACAATAGTGTGCGTATGAAATACTCCTGTCCTGCAATAAAGATAATAAATCACTTGTATACATGTAGTGAAGGTGCCTGAGATTCCTGCATTCAATTTTTTTTTTTCACAGATCATGGGCTTGATTCACAAAGCCCATGATCGCGCGCAAAAGTCCGCGATCACGCGAATCACGGCACTTTGCGCACGCAAAAGTCCGCGAACGGCACTTCACGTGCTAACTGTTTAGCACACCCGTGCTAAACAGTTTCCACGGCTTTGTGAATCAAGCCCCATGTCTTCAACCATGAGGGTTAAGTCAACTATTCTATGGGAGTCCCTTGTTGCTCTGCTCTATCTGAGTACCCAAAGGTGTACATCACAGTGATGGACCAAAGTAAAAAATAAAAAAAATCCGATACTTACTGCTGAAGATTTACTGTGTGACGGTAACTGAGGTTGTTCATCACAGTTACTCCTGAATAAAGATGGTCTTTTAAATTATTTAAATTCAATCCAGAACTAGAGATGGCCTGAATGGTTTGCGGGCGAATGGTTCCAGGCGAACTTCCGAGGGTTCGTGATCGCGGAGAACCACAAACTTTACCGGATATCGCCCCCATAGTGCACCATTAGGGTCAACTTTGACCCTCTAATTCACAGTCAGCAAGCACATTGTAGCCAATCAGGCTACATTCCCTCCTGAAGCCACTCCCCCTTAAAAAAGGCAGGCATCGCCGGCCATTTTACTCACTTGTGTGCCTGCAGTAAATAGTGAAGGGACAGCTGCTGCAGACTCTCTCATAGGGAAAGATTTGTTAGGCTCTTGTAGGCTTCTTAGCTTGCTCCTTGCTGATTCTTATTGCTAAATTAGCACCCCACAATAGCTCTTTTGAGAGCTAATCTTGTTTTTGTGATCTATGTTTTATTTTCTGTGTGTCTCACTGACACTTGTGTTGCATAGACAGCCTTGGTAATTCATACTGTGTGTGCCACTGCCAGGCCCAGCACATTCAGTGACTACCTGTCTGTGTGACAGGTGCACATTACCCATCACTGCATATACCTACCTGTTGTTCACTGTGCACCCACATACCTACGTGAATTGAGCGCACGCAGTGTCACTGTGCCTGCCTGCTACCTGTCTGTGTGTGGCAGGTGCACATTTTAATACACAATACTGCATATACCTACCTACCTGTTGTTCACAGTGCACCCACCTACCTATGTGAATTGAGCGCACGCAGTGTCACTGTGCCTGTCCGCTACCAGTCTGTGTGTGGCAGGTGCACATTGTAATACCCATTACTGCATATACCTACCTACCTGTTGTTCACAGTGCACCCACCTACCTACGTGATTTGAGCGCACGCAGTGTCACTGTGCCTGTTCGCTACCTGTTTGTGTGTGACAGGTGTACATTGTAATGCCCATTACTGCATATACCTACCCTGGGCCGGCCCTAGACTTTTTGCCACCTGAAGCAAAATTAGAAAAAATCGCCGCCCCCCCCAGCCGTGGGTGGGGGTGGGGGGGGGGGGGGCCGAGCTGGAGGGGTAGTGGGCAGAAAGGGGGTATTGGACCTAGTGGCGGGGAGGGGGGTCGGACCCCCCTCCCTCGCCTGGGTCCCCCGAT
Organism: Hyperolius riggenbachi; assembly: GCF_040937935.1. Classification (NCBI taxonomy): domain Eukaryota; kingdom Metazoa; phylum Chordata; class Amphibia; order Anura; family Hyperoliidae; genus Hyperolius; species Hyperolius riggenbachi. The sequence goes on from NC_090646.1 coordinate 172,799,520, forward strand.
CTGCGCTCCTCCTCCAGCGTTAAGTACAAGCCTGCATATGATGAAGAGGCAACGGGCGGGGGAATCACTCACCTCTTCCGCGTTCCATCGTGCGCTCCACTGACGTCACTTCCTGCAAGGCCATCCACTTACAATACAGTGGGCGGCGTTGCCGAAAGTGACGTCAGTGGAGCACGTGATAGAACGCGGAAGAGGTGAGTGATTCCCCCGCCCGTTGCCTCCTCATCATATGCAGGCTTATACTTAACGCTGGTGGAGGAGCGCAGATCGAGGGACCCAGGCGAGGGAGGGGGGGGTCCGACCCCCCTCCCAACCGCTAGGCCCAATACCCCCTTTCTGCCCGCTACCCCTCCAGCTCAGCGGGTGGCCCTCAGCGTCCATGGACAGGGGGGTGCCGCCCCCCAGATCTGACGCCTGAGGCAAATGTTTCACCCCGCCTCATGAGCGGGCCGGCCCTGTACCTACCTACCTGTTGTTCACAGTGCACCCACCTACCTATGTGAGTTGAGCGCACGCAGTGTCACTGTGCCCGTCCGCTACCTGTCTGTGTGTGGCAGGTGCACATTGTAATACCCATTACTGCATATACCTACCTACCTGTTGTTCACAGTGCACCCACCTACCTACGTGAGTTTAGCGCACGCAGTGTCACTGTGCCTGTCCGCTACCTGTCTGTGTGTGACAGGTGCACATTGTAATACACATTACTGCATATACCTACCTACCTGTTGTTCACAGTGCTCCCACCTACCTACGTGAGTTTGAGCGCACGCAGTGTCACTGTGCCTGTCCGCTACCTGTCTGTGTGTGACAGGTGCACATTTTAATACCCATTACTGCATATACCTACCTACCTGTTGTTCACAGTGCACCCACCTACCTACGTGAGCTGAGCGCACACAGTGTCACTGTGCCTGTCCGCTACCTGTCTGTGTGTGACAAGTGCACATTGTAATACCCATTACTGCATATACCTACCTACCTGTTGTTCACAGTGCACCCACCTACCTATGTGAGTTGAGCGCACACAGTGTCACTGTGCCTGTCCGCTACCTGTCTGTGTGTGACAGGTGAACATTGTAATACCCATTACTGCATATACCTACCTACCTGTTGTTCACAGTGCACCCACCTGCCTACGTGAGCTGAGCGCACGCAGTGTCACTGTGCTGTTCCGCTACCTGTCTGTGTGTGACAGGTGCACATTGTAATACCCATTACTGCATATACCTACCTGTTGTGTTCAGTGCACGCACCTCATCACTGCATATACCTACCTGTTGTGTTCAGTGCACCCACCTCATCACTGCATATAACTACCTGTTGTGTTCAGTGCACCCACCTCATCATTGCATATACCTACCTGTTGTGTACAGTGCACCCACATACCTACGTGAGTGCACGCAGTGTGATATACCACTCCGTGCATACCTGTTAACTGCACTTGTGTGACTGCACATTGTATTAGTCAAGGCAGTGCATACCTTTCACTTCATCCCCCCGATATGGACAAAACTGACAAAACAGATAAAGGCAGAGGTAGAGGCAGACCCAGAGGAAGGCCACCCGGCAGGTCTGTGCGAGGTCATGGTGATGTGATTTTGTGCGGCTCTGGACCAAAGTACAGTATTCAGAAGAAGGCACGTTGACTATTTAACACAGAACACCTCATCTTCCGCAGCCACCAGCGCTACTCCAAGTACCACATCCGCTACATTTGACAGTTCACAGGAGTTATTTGGTGGGGAAATCACTGATGCACAGCCATTATTGTTACAACCAGATGAAGGCGCTAAGTAAGTTTCACCACCTCATATGTCTGAGTTAGGCGACACTATGGACGTAACGTGTGCGGAGGGGGATGATGAAGTACCTGCTGTTGGTGCAGTTTTGGAGGTGTCTGAGGCAAGCAAAGCCTGGCAGGATGATTATGATGCTTATGATGATACGGATCCCACATATGTTCCCAATAGAGGAGATGAACAGGGGGACAGTTCAGAGGGGGAGTCAGAGAGGAGTAGGAGGAGACGAGTTCCTGAAAGAAGCAGGGGAAGCTCGTCATCAGAAACAGCTGGTGGCAGTGTCCGGCGCCATGTATTGCCACCTATGTACAGCCAGCCAACATGCCCTTCAATGTCAGCTGCTGATGCCACCATAGTGCCATCACCCCAGGGGGGCTCAGCGGTTTGGACATTTTTTAGTGTGTCTGCCTCAGATCGGAGCAATGCCATCTGTTCTCTCTGCCTCCAAAAATTGAGCCATGGAAAGTCCAACACTCACGTAGGGACAAGTGCCTTACGAAGGCACATGGAGAAAAGGCACAAACTGCAATGGGAAGAGCACCTGAGCAAAAGCAGCACACAGAACAGCCACCCTCCTTCTCCTCTTCCTCCTTCAGGTGCAGCATCTTCAGCCGCTTTCTCCCTTGCACCTTCACAGCCACCCTCCTCCACTCCACCTCTGCCCTTGAGCGGTTCCTGCTCCTCTGCCCACAGCAGCCAGGTGTCCGTGAAGGAAATCTTTGAGCGGAAGAAGCCAATTTCTGCCAGTCATCCCCTTGCCCTGCATCTGACAGCTGGCTTGGCGGAACTGTTAGTTCGCCAGCTGTTACCATACCAGCTGGTGGACTGTGAGGCCTTCCGTAAATTTGTGGCCATAGGGACACCGCAGTGGAAGATACCAGGCTGCAATTATTTCTCTAAAAAGGTGATACCCAAACTGTACCGTGAAGTGGAGAGACAAGTGGTGTCATCTCTGACACACAGCGTTGGGTCAAGGGTCCACCTGACCACGGATGCCTGGTCTGCCAAGCATGGTCAGGGCCGCTACATTACTTACACGGCCTATTGGGTCCACCTGGTGACCAATGGCAAGCAGGGAGTACGTGGCTTTGCAGCGGACCAACTTGTGACACCTCCATGGCTTGTAGGCAGGCCTCCTGCCACCTCCTCTCCTTCTCCTCCTGCTACATCTTTTACGCTATCGTCCTCCTCCTCCTCCTTGGCTGAATGGCAGTTAAACTCTACTTGTGCTGCGAGTAAGGCGCAGACCATACTGGGCTTGTACTATACACTTCTGGTGATATCAGCGGGAGCGAGGACGTGGCAACGCAGGCACAGTGGTTTTCAGACTTTAAAGTCTGAAATTTCTGAAGTGAATCGGAGGAGGGGCCAGAGCATCGATGAGTGGCTGTGCGGGTACAGGATGTCTGCAGGGGACCATTAGAAGCCCCGGGTAAGATCAACTCATTTTTCCCCGACCCCCCTACAGTATTCCTTTAAGAAAGACAACTTGGTTACAGGCAGACCACCTGATTACAGGTAGATAATATGTTTCAGCTGTTACTGAGAGGATAGCAGTCAATGGGCTTGATTCATAAAACGGTGCTAACTGTTAGCATGCTGTGAAAAGTGCGTAGCGCAAATTTTTGCATGATAGTGGTTATTATGCGCAAAAATTCGTGTTTGCATGTTAACATGAATTTTACATGCATTAACGGTTGTGTTCGCATGATAAATTCGTGTTCTTGCACGAACGTGAACCTTAACACACATTTTTGTGTGCGATAACCGTTTTTGGCGCGCAAAACCCAGTTTTCACGCTAAAATGCAGCTGTGCTAACAGTTAGCACCATTTTGTGAATCAAGTCCAATGCTGTTAATAGTCCCGTGTATACTGAATTTTACTTCAAAATTAGGTGATAGCAGACAGTTCAAATTTTACTGTAAGATATTAGCACTGATAAAAGTATTCTGTCACTGTTTTCCATATACTCCCGACAGTGTTGATTTTATTAACTTTCATTTGCAGTGGTCAGCAACAAGAATTTGTGGATTTCAGCTTCCGCAGAATAAAATAAAATCAATGATTCATAGAATATGAATTCATTTCCTTATCTAAGGGATGAGGACAAAATCCAATAGTGGATGGTCATGGTCTTCTGGCGTTCAGGCAGCACTGCATTACAGACAGACATAGTTGTGCTGTGAAAAAAAAAAGAAATATCTCCAAAAACTGTTGAATGCTTGTTATAAGCACACAATTCAAAAGCCAACTTTCATGATGGCATGATGGTGCATTAGTGCATATGGCATGTGTAGCATTCAGGAAAAGCCTTGCTTACTTCAGCAAGAAACCATATCCGGCTGCATCAGCATGAACAAAAATGGCTCTAAACAGTCCAAGTGCTTTATTTGCTTTCCTGCATGCTGGACTGGTTATCCACTAAAAACATTTGATGTATTATGTAATAAAAGATGTGATAAAGGGCACAAACTATTGAGAAGTGGAGACCTAATATCATAAAAGCTACATTAACTGTTGTTTTCAGGTCCCAATCACAGTGGTAGGGGGACCCGTAACTGTCCCACTATTACTGTCATCAAATCACCATCAAATTGAGCAATATCTAAATCAGTCTACAATGAATGCAATGCTAACACACTAATATAAATATATATATTTATTTACTCTTATTTTTTATTTTTTTTCCAGCTTTCAGTAGTCTAAATCATTGGAGCTCAGCTAATACATTTTCACTGTGTTATTTTTCCATTATAAAATCACTTTCTATTAAACAGGTTTGAAACATATTTGCTTTAAATAATCAATGGATTTTCCCATGTGTTTGGCATAGGGCACATTGTTTCTTCTCACTGCACTTTCTCTCCACCAATCAGCAGAGTTAATTAGATAATTTTGAACTCCATGGACTAAATATACTACTAAGTTCACTGACTGTGTTATCCTTTTTACAAAACTGTTTGCTAAGTAGCATGACTAGCTAAGATAATGGCACGAAAGGTTATAAAAACTTGAGTAATTATAATTCTATACTATACTTGAAATGAATGTATATAATGTAGGATGCTAAAAATATCTGTGCCTATCCATACAAGAAATGCATATGTTACTTCATATTATGTTTTATACAGCAGTTGACAAATCACATGTTTTATTCAACTGCAGCTTTTTAATAGGATTTTTTTAAATATAATATCATGCAGAAATGTGATGGACATTGGTAACATGTTATTATATTCTATTTTTCAGGCTTTACCCTTGGGCAAATTTTGTGCCATATTGTCAAGACTTCCATGCTTGGACATATGCAATTTAGTTAGACATGGCATTAAGATTGATTCACTTGAAGACCAGCATAGAAATACAAAATTGAGAATTCCCTGAAGACAAAGTTAAAAATTACCATGCTGTTCAAAACTTTAACATGCTGCTAAGGTGTCCATAGTAGGATATATATATATATATATATATATATATATATATATATATATATATATACAGTGGCTTGCAAAAGTATTCGGCCCCCTTGAAGTTTTCCACATTTTGTCATATTACTGCCACAAACATGAATCAGTTTTATTGGAATTCCACGTGAAAGACCAATACAAAGTGGTGTACACGTGAGAAGTGGAACAAAAATCATACATGATTCCAGACATTTAAAAAAAAAAAATAACAGCAAAGTGGGGTGTGCGTAATTATTCAGCCCCCTAAATCAATACTTTGTAAAACCACCTTTAGCTGCAATTACAGCTGCCAGTCTTTTAGGGTATGTCTCTACCAGCTTTGCACATCTAGAGACTGAAATCCTTGCCCATTCTTCTTTGCAAAACAGCTCCAGCTCAGTCAGATTAGATGGACAGCATTTGTGAACAGCAGTTTTCAGATCTTGCCACATATTCTCGATTGGATTTAGATCTGGACTTTGACTGGGCCATTCTAACACATAGATATGTTTTGTTTTAAATCATTCCATTGTTGCCCTAGCTTTATGTTTAGGGTCATTGTCCTGCTGGGAGGTGAACCTCCGCCCCAGTCTCAAGTCTTTTGCAGACTCCAAGAGGTTTTCTTCCAAGATTGCCCTGTATTTGGCTCCATCCATCTTCCCATCAACTGGTTTGTCACTGTGGGTGCATGCACATGACTGCATTGTCATGAACAATTGGATTTAGTCTGCACCAATGTACATTTCTATAAAAAATAAGCTGTAGAACTGTCATCCTACAACCCTTCCCCTTTCCAGCCATTCCCCAACCTGAGAAAAGGACATTGGTGGGTTCTAGTAGCGTAGTGGTGTTTGAACAAGCTTACAGCCACATTTCAGACAGGATCTAATTTCCTAACTTATTGTGAGACAAAAACAGTTTGCAGAAAATATTGGTAAAGTGGATATGGCAGTCCATACACAGTAGAGGACACTCAACCAAATATGTAGCATTGAAGGAAATGTTATCAGCACCAAAAACCCTAAGTATGCTAAGATACCTCTCCAAATGTACACAATGACTTATACTCCCACTAATGAGGTATCATCAGTCAGCACCACTGTAAAAATGATCAATCTTTATTAGTAAGCAATACGTGTACAGTCGGGGATTTTCTAGGATTATAATCAGGTGTATGACAAACCAATTATACCAAACAGGCGCTAATGAACATCAATGTCACACATAGGTTGAAACACAGTCATTAACTGAAACAGAAACAGCTGTGTAGGACTAGGAGGCCTAAAACTGGGTGAAGAACAGCTAAACTCTGCTACCAAGGTGAGGTTGTGGAAGACAGTTTAATGTCAAGGCAAGATTGAGCACAGCAACAAGACACACGGTAGTTTTACTGCATCAGCAAGGTCTCTCCCAGACAAAGATTTCAAGCAGACTGGGGTTTCAAGATGTGCTGTTTCCAGCTCTTTTGAAGAAGCACACACAGAAATGGGCAACTTTGAGGATCATGGATGCAGTGTTCGGCAAAGGAAACTTTGTGCAGCAGATGAAAGACACATCAAGCCTATTACCCTTGAAAAATGGAAAACGTCCTGCAGTGCCATCAGCTTCAAAATATCAGAAACTAGTGGGACCCAGGTACACCCATCTACTGTCTGGAGAAGTCTTGCCAGCAGTGGTCTTCAAGGAAGAGTTGCAGTCAAAAGTCCATACCTCCGAAGTGGAAACAAGGCCAAGTGACTCAAATATGCATGAAGACATAAGAACTGGGGTGCAGAAAAATGGCAGCAGGTGCTCTGGGCTGAGTCAAAATCTGAAATATTTGGCTGTAGCAGAAGGCAGCTTGCGCATAGAAGGTAGAAGGGTTGGTAAGCTGTACAATAATGAATGTCTGCAGGCAACATTGAAGCATGGTGGAGGTTCCTTGGACATGTAGGGCTGCATTTCTGAAAATGGAGTTTAAGATTTGCCCAGGAATAATGGTGTTCTCAATGCTGAGAAATACAGGCAGATACTTATCCATCATGCAATACCACCAAGGAGGCATATTATTGGCTCCAAATTTATTCTGCAGTAGGACAATGACCCCAAACATACAGCCAAAGTCATTAAAAACTATCTTCAGTGTAAAAAAGAAGTCCTGGAAGTGATGGTGTATGACCCCCACAGAGCCCTGATCTCAACATCATCGAGTGTGTCTGGGATTACTTGACGAGACAGAAGAATGTGGGGAAGCCTACATCCACAGAAGATCTGTGGTTAATTCTCCAAGATGTTTGGAACCCCCTTTCCAGCTGAGTTCCTTCAAAAACTGTGTGCAAGTGTACCTAGAAGAATTTATGCTGTTTTGAAGGCAAAGGATGGTCACACCAAATATTGATTTGATTTAGATTGCTCTTTTGTTTTTTCACTGCAGTTTGTTGATTGATGAAAATAAATGAAAAACCCTTACATTTTTGAAAGCATGAGGAACTAGTCTATAATGCATCATTTTTATATTAAGCCTAGTTCACATGTGTAAGGACTGGATGGGAGGGGATCAGGACCCGATTCCTCAGGCAATAGTTCAGGCCAGGGCCAGGGCTGTATGTTCAATTGCTGTGTGAGGGGAGGAGAGCTTAAGGAAAGGCGCACAATGGAGAGGCATGGGGCAGGTACTGGTGAGTAAAAAAAAACAATGGTGTTAGCCAGCATGCCAAGGGGGATCAGAGACCACTTTACATACACTAGATTCTCAGCAGAGGCGGCCTCAGCTAGATGTCTTGGACAAAAACCATCTATGTGTATAAAGCTTTACTCAGTTTGCTTCCATTTCATTACATAATGTTATCTACCACTTATGTACATACTATAGAAATTACTCATCTGCAGACCGTTTTTGTGCACAGTGTTTACAGATATTATCAGCATTTAAAGGGAACCTGAGGCGAGAGACATAAAAAGGCTGACATATTGGTTTCCTTTTAAACAATGTATATTGCCTGGCTTTTCTGTTGATCATCTGCCTCTAATATGTTTAGCCATAGACCCTGAATAAGCATGCTGATCAGATGTTTCTGACTGAAGTCTGACTGGATTAGCTGCATGCTTGCTTCAGGTGTGTGATTAAGACACTACCACAGCCAAAGAGATCAGCAGGACTGCCATGCAACCTGTATTGTTTAAAAGGAAATAATTATGGCAGCCTCCATATGCCTCTCACCTTGGGTTTCTTTTAAACAGACAGATAATTATAAGTCTATAGAGATAGTTTAACCCCATAAAAAGTTATAAACATCTTAAATATATTATTCAAACAAGGATCAGCACAGGCTATAGCTTCTTTATGTTTAATATCAACACAGTTTACTTATTTATGCTTTACATTCTGGGGTTGGCATGCCTGTATCTAAAAAAAAGTGTATAATAAATAATTTATTATATTATAATAATTTATTATAATATATTGACCAGAACCTCATTATAGGTTATGTTTAGAACAGTTAATTATAAGTACACTAGTAGTTTGGATAACTATCGGATTTGACAGAGAGGATGTTCAAAAACTATACTGATGGTTCAGAGAAAAAGCCAGCAGAATGCAGTATTCCCTATGCTCTGATTGTGGGGAAGTCACAAGCTGAACTGCTGTTCATAACTAATGCTGTGCATACAGGGCTCGTTTTTGAGCCATTTAGATGGCTCGATAATTTCCGACATGTCCAATTTCCCGCTCAATCGTTTCGCTGCTTGATTCCTGATAGCAGTGAATGGAAAAAGATAACAAAAATGAGTGGAAGATAAGAGAATCGACTGCAGAATCGAGCGGCAAAACGATCAAACGGGAGAATCGAGTGGCAAAAACGAGCCGTGTATGCCCGCCATAACATGCAATTTGCTGGCCATTTCCTTGCCTTTATATGTGTGTGTGTGTAAAAGTGCAATTTCAGTAAATGTGTTAATTATAATAATGTATCTATCTATCTATCTATCTATCTATCTATCTATCTATCTATCTATCTATCTATCTATTATCTCTTTACTTAAATATGTGTGTTTATTTTATTTAATTGAGAATTCCACTCAATGCCAAATAAGGGAGAAGGAAGGGAACAAGTTCTAATAGGTACAATAGAAATAGGAATTACAATTTGTAGGTATACTTGAAGGAGGACAGACCCAAAAATTCCAAGGACCAAGAAAACACAAAGGATTAAAACAAGGAGCCAATAATTCTAAAAGTGGCTATCCCTCTGTGCTTTAAAAAAGGGCAGCCATGCAGTTAGTCAATTAATCTGTATCCATCTAATGGGCTAAAGGCTCATACACAAATCAGACTATAGTCTTTGGAAAATGAAAGATCACAGACCAATCTTACCCCCTTCCATGTAGTATGAGAGCCATACCTACACAGTATTTTCTATGGAGCTGAACTCCCCATCAGAAAAAAAATCTTTGCAAGATGCTGCACACAAAGATGCTGTAGACATTCAAAAGATTAGTATCTGCAAAAGATTAGCTCCTACAAAAGATCAAATCAAATCAAATCAAATCAAATCAAATCAAAGATAGCTTTATTGGCATGACCAAGATTCATTACAGGTATTGCCAAAGCAAGGGGAAATAGGGGACATGGGAGGGGGTGGGGTAGGGGGACAATGGCTAAGCAGTCAGTGGACATTTTTAGGTTTACAGTTCTGTTATGCTCCTCTCAGTCTGTGGCATGCTGTGACATAGTGTGCAGCGATTGTCACTGTGGATTCCTCTTCTCCTAGTAGGATATATGTTTTTCTCTCATCTTCTAGTGTGAGAAAGTCTGGGAATAGTTCCGACAATTTCTTAAGGTAAGTGTCCCTGGTTGCAGTATATTTGGGGCAGTGCAGCAGGAAGTGGCTTTCATCCTCAAGGGTCTTCTGCTCACAGTGTTTGCATAGTCTCTCTTCCCTGGGTTTGTACGTCTGTCTGTGTCTCCCAGACTCTATTTCGAGGTTGTGAGCACTCAATCTGTATACACTCAGGATTTTCCTCTCTTGAGAGTTTTGCAGCTTTTCCAGGTATGGGGCCATTTTATATTCTCTTTGTAGAGACTGGTATATGGCTAGCTTTTGTGACTGTTTTATTTCACTCCTCCATTTTTCCACATAGTTTTCTTTGCTCTTAGCTGTGGCGTGTTTTATCTGGACTTTTGTTATGACCTGTGGGTCGGGGGTTGGAAGGAGTATAGAGCTGACCACGACTTTCAGTGCACACGGCTTTTCTTGGTCTTCATTGTGCAGCATGGCTTTGTAGTGGGGTGAGTCGGGGCTGCTGCTCTGTAGGTGGGCCCAGAAGGACAACACTCTCTTCTGTATCTCAAGCAGTAATGGGAATCTCCCCAGCTCAGCTCGGCAGGCATTGTTTGAGGTACTCCGATGGACATGGAGAAGGTGTTTGCAGAACTCAAGGTGGAATATTTCTGTTGGGCTGGATTCCCATTTTGATTGGTCTGGGTAGGTGGTGGGGCCCCATACTTCACTTCCATACAGTAGGATTGGGGTGATGACACTGTCAAAAACCTTCAGCCAGACCTTTACTGGTGGTTTGAGGTGGTACAGTTCTTTCCTGATGGCATAGAACGTTCGGCATGCTTTGGCTTTTAGGGCCTCCATGGCTGACTTAAGGCTTCCTGATTGGTTGATTTCCAGACCAAGGTAGGTATATTTATCGGTTCTGCTGATTTCACAGTCATTGAGTATAAAGTATAAAGATCCGTTCCTGCAAAATGCATTCATAGTCTATGAGATCTGCAGATCATCATATACACCTTGTTTAACTGACATTCATCTGCAGATCAGACAATCATCTGCAGATCTGAAAATCCATCCTGGTGGATCTGATCTGCAGATGAATGTCTGTTAAACAAGGTGTGTATGATGATCTGCAGATATCATAGACTATGAATGCATTTTGCAGGAACAGATCTCTTGCAGGAACAGATCTTTTGCAGATACTGATCTTTTGAATGTCTACAGCATCTTTGTGTGCAGCATCTTGCAAAGATTTCTGTCTGATGGGGAGTTCAGCTCCATAGAATAGACTGTGTAGGTATGAAGAGGGTAAAATTGGTCTGTGATCTTTCATTTTCCAAAGACTATGGTCTGATGTGTGTATGAGCCTTAAGGGTGCATACACACATCATCTGCAGATGAATGTCAGTTAAACAAGGTGTGTATGATGATCTGCAGATCTCATAGACTATAAATGCAATTTGCAGGAACAGATCTTTTGCAGATACTGATCTTTTGTGTCTGTACAGCATATTTGTGTGCAGCATCTTGCAAAGATGTGTTTCTGATGGGGAGTTCAGCTCTATAGAAAAGACTGTGAAGGTATGGCTCTCATACTACATGAAGGGTGGTAAGATTGGTCTGTGATCTTTCATTTTCCAAAGACTATGGTCTGATGTGTGTATGTGGCCTTAGACTTGCTGATCTGTATATTCACTAAGTCATACAGTATTAAATGCAGAAGATCAGAGTGAAATAAGCAGTAAAACAAGCAGTAGCACTTTTTACACTCTTTTTTTTCCTTCAAAGATTAACGACCAAAATTTGTGTGGCTTAGAATAATGCAAGGAAATAAAGTTTAAGGACCTCTCAGGTTTGTTTGAAATCACCAATGGAGCTACATAGTGTACAGCCTCCTTTGGCATCATTCAATTACAGAAAACACAGTACACCCTACAGACCTTATTTAGCATAATAAATGTTAGCATTCATGGGATTGAATTGCAAAGATATTGAACAAGTATGGCTCATGTAGAAGGATGGACAGAAGAAATAATTTTCTCTCTGAGAAGAACATGGCAGCATGGCTTGGCTTTGCGACATTGCATTAACAACAACAATCAGGAACAATGTTTTTGGTCAGATGAGCCCAAAGTGAAGATGTCTGGCCATAATGCAAATGCACAATGCATTATATCCTCCCAGTTCGCTCATCAGTGCTTTTGGGAAGTCCACATTCCAGCTGGGTTGTGTTTTACTATACCTGCATTGTTCCAGACCAAATACCTCTTCTATTGCTCTCCCATGGATGGGAGCATTCTGCTCAAGTGAAATTACAGGTGTTAACGAACTGAGCATGCACAAAATGCCACGGGAGCCCGGGGGCAGACCGAGCATGCGCAGTAGTCCATGACTGAGCTGTGTCATGGACAGTGGAACAATGGAGAGAATTGGAAGGACATAAAGGGAGTGAGCAGACTACAGTGAGCAGGGAGAATCACCAGGTAAGTAAAAATGCTTTTGCTCTCTTCATCTCAGGTACACTTTAAGTTTTTGACTTGAGGACAGAGGATCTTTAAGTTTCCTACAGCTTTATAATGCCATTCCAGTGCCCTGTCACTCCTGCAGTTATAGCAGATTTTCCATGATTAGAATTAAGTAAATAAAAAAGTGAAGCCTCCTGATGTCACATTATATTGCTGACTTTGACCCAGTTGGAGAAAACTGGTCCATTTGCTGTTCTTCACATGGGTGTCATTTAGAAGGAATCTCCCTAAGGGCTGGTTTCCACTAGTAGCTCCAGCTGTTTCCGATTCGGCTGCGGCTCCCGTAGTGCTGTGAAGGCACAGCCCGAATCACTAAACCGTGCCATGCACAGCTATAGGGATTCAGCTGTGTGCTGTAGAAATCTGCAGCATGCCATCCAGATTCGCAGTGAGGTGTGATCTTGGCGGTAAGCCATGAAAGAGATAGGCAGCGTTTCTCTGTCCCTCTTTCCTGCGGGGAAACACTGCAGATTCGCCTTGGATTTGGGCATAGTGCAAATAGGCTTTTTGTAGAAATTGAGCCAGCAATAACAAAAACACAGTGGCTCTAACACTTCACACCCTCTACAAAACATTTTTTTTGGTAGGGGGGGACCTTAAATATTACATAGTTGCTGTTATTGTTTTTTCTTTCGCTGCAGTTTCTGTGTGTACAATATGGGAACTAGTCTTTTTCTGTTTAAAATGTTAATATCTCTTGAAGCTTCACTTTAGCATTTTTATTCCAGGCATGTCCAGAACAGTCTTGAGGAAAACAGTAGGTGGCATTTCATATAAGTATTTTTCCGATTTTAGACCCTTTTAGAAAGCTTCTGTCTGTCTTAAAATAACTGAATGTGCTAAACAAGATAGAAGTCCCACTTTTAGCAATAAAAAGAAAATTGGTAGAAGGTTGAAATGTTCACAAAAGGAAAATCAATTTAGTTGAATGGGGAAAAAAAATATTAAACAGGAAAAGTTTGGAGCTGAAAAGATTTTTGCCACGTCTGGAAGAACTTTCACATCCAAAAGGTTATTTCAAATGCCTTCCTTACCATTTTTTTTTCTTTTTACTTGATTAATGTAATCCTTGCACAGTCTAAAGTAGTGCTGCCAAGACTTTTTTCTTTTACACATTTCACATTTAGCCATTCATATGAATCACATCCTACTGAATCTACATAGTCCAAATAAACAAAAATAGAACACTTACATAGAAGATTTATAAACCTTTTCTGGCACTTCAAACAGTTGCTCCTGTAACAGCCATGCCATTGTGACCCTGTGAAGAACTGCAAGTCAACGCTTTTCCAACACCTTTTTGTAAGACAGGCTGGTGTTAGCATGGAAATCTATTTGTCAGTAAAATAAAGTACTGTGCCTTCTTGATTTCTCAAGTAAAAGTGAACAGAGGCGCCAGCAGGATAAAAGGTGATAAAAGGCTTAAAATTCCTCGGGAGGTGGTGGTGGACTCGCCTCCCCGAAGCAGACAAGATACTGTCAGGTTTTTATAACAACAGGTGTATTTATATATTCCAAACAAAACAGTGCAACGCGTTTCACGGGTTTAGTCCCACTTCCTCAGGCCATAAACAGATAGGAGTACACTGAAAAGACAGAGACAAGTATAGTGTCCTTAGACCAACAATTATATATATATATATAATTTTGTGGGTACTTGTCTGTAAGGATTATGGTGGTGGTGGCAATGGGGTTAATAAGGAGTATGGTGATAGGGTTATATGGGAGGCCAGGGGTAGTGGGAATGAAGTTAGAATTAGGAGGGTTTTTTTGTTAAGGGGGTGTTGTTTTTTAAAAAAGGTGAGAGGGAACACACTAATAACTTATGGGAAAAAAACTGACCAACAAACATTAAATAGTATTTGGACTTACCAGTACAGTCTACAGTATACGTTTGAGACCGTATGAAAAAACATTGTTCTGGCTAAATATGTGTGATGGTCTCAAACGTATACCAAGATACCGCTTAAAACAAAAGTGAATAATATTACTGTATACACTGCCTGTGAAACATGGAAATAGCCATACAAATGTTTTACTCCAGCGTTTTGCTAAGTAGACACTAGGTGGCAGCAGTATGCGCCTTAAATTTAACACTAAGGGATTTTGCTTATATATTTATATTTATTTATATATATTTTTTATATATACTATTATGAATTTTATCTTTTGGACTTAATTTTTCAATAATCCTTTATTGTATTCATGTTTGTACTTTATGTTTTATGTCATGTCTAAATGTTTGTCCTTTTTGTCATATGTCACAGACTTTGTTCACCTTCATAACATGCCTTAACTTTTTTTCCCTGTTTCCCAATAAAGAAATGGCCGCACCCGTCCATGGGTTTAGACGGTGCATGCGCTGGCAGCACTCCCCCCCTTTCCCATCTGCGCGAGACGCATCACAGGCATCCGCGCATGCGCATAATGTTATGCATCACTATAGACGATTTGCCCATACTATGACACGCAGGCGGTGCAACGTTATCGTCTCACTGCCCTTACTATGATGTACTAGCGGAGCAATGTTATGGTCGCACCGCACAGAGGCTTAAAGCGGGCGGTGCGACGATATAAGCGCACCGCCCATACACTATTATGCAATCTACTCCTCACACTAGGATTGGCCAACTCTTTTTCCACATAACCCCTCCCCAAGTTCCTATTGGTTGACAGACATGCCCCCTTTTTCCAAATTCCATTACCCACATAATATATAATATATGATTGGACAGTATACACCCACACAGGTATTTAAAGAGCCATTCCAAGACTAACCAGTACAGAGGTGCTTATTGTAACCTAAATACTGTACTGGTAAGTCCAAATACTATTTAATGTTTGTTGGTCAGTTTTTTTCCCCATAAGTTATTAGTGTGTTCCCTCTCACCTTTTTTAAAAAACAACCCCATCCCCCTTAACAAAAAAACCCTCCCCTTTCTAACTTCATTCCCACTACCCCTGGCCCCCCATATAACCCTATCACCATACTCCTTATTAACCCCATTGCCATCACTATCATAATCCTTACAGACACTTACCCACAAAAATCAGCTCCTTATACATAGAACAATTTCTACTACTCAATATATATATATATATATATATATATATATATATATATATATATATATATATATACACACACATATATATATATATATATATATATATATATATATATATATATATATATATATATAAAAAAAAAAAAGCACAAGGAGTTGCAGCACACAGCTCTTTATTTAGAGCAAACAAAATTTCAATCAGCAAACAGTTTCGGTCGTCCCCGACCTTTGTCAATGCCAAACAACGAATGAATGCATGGTCATATATATACCCGCCCCACAGGATATGACATCATGACAAACTGGGGTCCACCCCTTAGTTACATCACCAAGTGGTGGTAAACACATAATATAAATAGTGTCAATCATATACACTTATCTCATTTATCATAAATCAGTCCATGATCCAAATCACGTAGTAATATTCTCTCTACCAGTGTAACAGTCAGTTTCTTTATATAACCCTAAGAGAGGGAGAGATTATAAAAACAGATGTAAGTCAAAATCTTTATTTAGGCCACCTGGGCTTAAGCTGCCTAATTTGTGAATCCACATAACTTCCCGGCGTTTTAACATCAAGATCCTGTCACCCCCACGTCTAGGTTTTGGAATATGGTCTATAACCATATATCTCAGGTCCACGTCTCTATGTCCAGCCTCCCTCCAATGTTTGGCAACTGGAAGGTCAGAGCTTACCGACCTGACAGAGCTCCTATGTTGTGAGATACGATCCCGTACCTTTTGTGTGGTTTCACCCACATAAAGCAGCCCGCAGGGGCAAATCAACAAGTAAACCACATAGGAGCTCTGACAGGTAAGGAAGTATTTAACCTTGTAACCATCACCGAACGTGGATCCCTTAATCACATATGAACATTCACTGCATGTGAGGCATGGATATGACCCCAACCTTTTTGAACCCAGAAAAGTCTCAGTCTGTTTTTGTATCGGTGGGGTATCAGCCCTCACCAATCTACTACCTAAAGTTTCGTTCTTTCTATAGGCAGGAATTGGTGGTGTACGGAATTCCGGAATTCCAGGGTAAGCACTACCCAAAATGTGCCAATGTCGCCTGATACAGGACATCACCCTCTGTGAGAGTCCATGAAATTGGCACACAAAGGGAAGGCGAGGACCCTCAAATTCACTTTTCTTCCTCCCTCCCTGTTCTCCGGACAATATTGTAGCTACCTCTTCCTGTAATAAGGTATCTGGGTATCCACGTTCCGAGAGCTTAGCAACCATCTGCTGTCTTCTTATGTCGATCCGGTCAGGATCTGAAACAATTCTCTCTACCCGGAGTAACTGACTCCTCGCTATGGATCGGAAGACAGCAGGTGGGTGGAAGCTCTCGAAACATAGAAGTTGGTTGCGATCAGTTGGTTTCTTGTAAAAGTCTGATGTGAGGGAACCCGCTTGCTTTCTGACAGTGGTATCCAAGAAATTAATCTCCTCACGACTATGGGTAATCTCAAATTTAATATTTGGATGAAACCGATTCAGTTCATCGTGGAATGTCATGAGGGATCCAATGTCGCCCCGCCAGATGGCGAACACATCGTCAATGAAGCGCCACCAGACACCACAGTGTCTGGAGAACGCCTCATTGACGTATACGTGTGTGCTCTCGAAGTGGTGCATAAACGCACCCGCAAAGGACGGAGCGACATTGGATCCCATCGCTGTACCCCGCTGTTGGAGATAAAAAACATCCTTAAATAAAAAGTAGTTGTTGTCCAAAACGAAGTGGAGAAGAGTTTCAAAAAGGCTCACTTGTGCCATACTGTATTCTCCACTGTTTTGGATCAAGTCAATGCAAGCTTTGATACCCTCACTCTGTGGTATAGACGTATATAATGACGAGACGTCCCAGCTTACTAACCATGTCTCATCCACAGGATCAATCTTCAATGCAGAAATCTTTTTAAGAAAATCAGAAGTATCTCTGATATATGAAGGTGTACACTTTATCAGGGGCGACAAAACCTTGTCCAATAGTGTGGCACAGGGAGTAAACACTGACCCTATGCCAGCCACTATTGGACGGCCAGGTGGTCTAGTAGCATGTTTATGCACCTTTGGCAGTGTATATATCACCGGTGTGATTGGGTGTGATACAAATAAATAATCAGACAGGTCCCTGGTAATCACTTTTGAATGAACTGCTCGATCAAGGATGCTGCGCAATGCAGTCTTTAGCTGGGGGGCGGGGTTCCCTGGTAGTTTTTTATATACATTTGTGTCTGCTAGTTGCGACATGATTTCATTTTCATAGTCCCTAGTGTTCATTACCACCAGGGCCCCACCTTTATCTGCAGGTTTCAAAGTAATGTCTCTACGTTGGCTCAAGTTGTGAAGAGCAGTCTTTTCTCCTAGACTCAAATTATTGCCCACATAGTCCTTTTTCTTTGAATCAAGTAAACGATTAATGTCCCCATTTACTTTCTCAATAAACATTTCTACCCCAGTATAAGTAGTTGGGGGAACAAATCGGCTCTTAGGGAATAAATTGAACTGTTTACTATTCAACATAACTGGAAAAGAGGACATAGTTACAGCAGGGCGTAATAAAAAATGAGCCTTGAGTCTGATCTGTCTGAATAACCTGTAGACATCTTGTTTGAGGGTAAAGGTGTCCATAGTGGACTTAGGAGCAAAGCCAAGTCCCTTTTCAAGGACACATACCTCATCTTGTGTTAACTGTGCATCCGAGAGATTCATGATGGCAGTCATCGTCTTTGGCTGCGTGTCACTCGGCGTTCCGGTAAGTCGTGGGGTGTCAGAGGTGCTGAAGCGGCCTCTCCTATGTTTCCGCCCGGCTCTGTGTTTGTATTGCCTCTGCCGCGTCTTGGACGATATCTGGATCGACGTTGGCCCTGGCCTAAAAAACGGCCTGTGGATGGAGAGGACGAGCCGGATGTTGGGATTGAGGAGGAGGAAGGTGCACGTTCAGTGCGTGACGCACGCCAGTTCCGCCCACCAGTTGCGTTCCAGTGATAGACCTCGTTGCGGCGATAGTCTTCCTGGTCGCGTTCGAACTTCGTACGCTTGCGCTCCTGGATGACGTAGCGTAGGTCCTTGAGCGTCTTCTCCACGCGTTCTTTGGTGCTGGCGAACTCCTCTGGCGAGAGTACGTTACGTAACTCCGCCTCCACCTCCGCAGCCCGAGTTTGTAACACCGGAATCTCCTATTGGATATGCGAGATGGTTAGTGTGATGATATCAAACGAGCACTTATTTAGGATCTGTCCAAAAAGGTTTTTAAACTCATCCGAGTCTGCAAAAAGAGTTGGTGTAAGTCTCACCCTCAAGCCACGTGGAATGTGGCGTACCCGGTGATACTCTGCCAGGGTGATACAATGTAATTCCAAGGCCAATTGGCGTTTCAGAAGCTTCTCCCAAGCTCTAGTATTCACAGTAGGGGTCTTCTGGGTAAGGAAATCCCGAGAGCCCGATACTTCCGTGTGTATCTTGAAGACAGCAGATGGTTGCTAAGCTCTCGGAACGTGGATACCCAGATACCTTATTACAGGAAGAGGTAGCTACAATATTGTTCGGAGAACAGGGAGGGAGGAAGAAAAGTGAATTTGAGGGTCCTCGCCTTCCCTTTGTGTGCCAATTTCATGGACTCTCACAGAGGGTGATGTCCTGTATCAGGCGACATTGGCACATTTTGGGTAGTGCTCACCCTGGAATTCCGGAATTCCGTACACCACCAATTCCTGCCTATAGAAAGAACGAAACTTTAGGTAGTAGATTGGTGAGGGCTGATACCCCACCGATACAAAAACAGACTGAGACTTTTCTGGGTTCAAAAAGGTTGGGGTCATATCCATGCCTCACATGCAGTGAATGTTCATATGTGATTAAGGGATCCACGTTCGGTGATGGTTACAAGGTTAAATACTTCCTTACCTGTCAGAGCTCCTATGTGGTTTACTTGTTGATTTGCCCCTGCGGGCTGCTTTATGTGGGTGAAACCACACAAAAGGTACGGGATCGTATCTCACAACATAGGAGCTCTGTCAGGTCGGTAAGCTCTGACCTTCCAGTTGCCAAACATTGGAGGGAGGCTGGACATAGAGACGTGGACCTGAGATATATGGTTATAGACCATATTCCAAAACCTAGACGTGGGGGTGACAGGATCTTGATGTTAAAACGCCGGGAAGTTATGTGGATTCACAAATTAGGCAGCTTAAGCCCAGGTGGCCTAAATAAAGATTTTGACTTACATCTGTTTTTATAATCTCTCCCTCTCTTAGGGTTATATAAAGAAACTGACTGTTACACTGGTAGAGAGAATATTACTACGTGATTTGGATCATGGACTGATTTATGATAAATGAGATAAGTGTATATGATTGACACTATTTATATTATGTGTTTACCACCACTTGGTGATGTAACTAAGGGGTGGACCCCAGTTTGTCATGATGTCATATCCTGTGGGGCGGGTATATATATGACCATGCATTCATTCGTTGTTTGGCATTGACAAAGGTCGGGGACGACCGAAACTGTTTGCTGATTGAAATTTTGTTTGCTCTAAATAAAGAGCTGTGTGCTGCAACTCCTTGTGCTTTTTTTGTATACTTCAAGGGTGCCTGGGCATCCCCAGTTGCGAGCACCCTCAACCTCCAGCCTGTGACAGCTGCTGACCCCCCCTGGACTCTATATATATATATATATATATATACACAATTGTTGGTCTAAGAACACTATACTTGTCTCTGTCTTTTCAGTGTACTCCTATCTGTTTATGGCCTGAGGAAGCAAGAGTATACCCTTGAAACGCATTGCACTGCTTTGTTTGCAGTACATAAATAAACATGTTGTTATAAAAACCTGACAGTATCTTATCTGCTTCGGGGAGGCGAGTCCACCACCACCTCCTGAGGAATTTTAAGCCTTTTATCACCTTTTATCCTGCTGGCGCCTCTGTTTACCTTTACTTTACCAGTATCCACCCCTGGTGGAGGGGTTGATCCCCATCTTGTTTCCTTATCTACAGAGAGCGACTTTTAATCCTGAGTGAGGACAGGTCTAATCTCCTCACCTGCCTGTACAGTGGTTGCCTATGCGGTAACCCACACTTTATCGCTTCTTGATTTCTGTTATTTTATAAATAAATGAGGGATGTACAGAAAAAAAAACGTTTTACACAGTAACAGTTTTCCATTTAACTGGGAACTTGAAAGACGTGATACCAAATATAACATGTAAACAAAAGATGTCCTAGATCTGCAGGGAACCGATACCAACTAATTTCATTGGTAGCCAGATGCAGATAAATTCTCAGTGTAAATCAACAATTTATTAAAGAACACCTAATTTAAATGGAATCTGAATTAATCTTTTTTGCCATAGTAAATGCATAATGTGGTGTCTTTAAGGCACACATACCTGGCCGTAGCAATCACTCAGCTTTACGGAAACCCCAGGACTAGTATGGCCCAAACCGCCGATTTTAGGTTCGCGAACCGCGTTCGCGAACCTCAGCAAACGTTCGCGAACTTGCAAACTTTTGCGAACCGCAATAGACTTCAATGGGGAGGCAAACTTTGAAAACTAGAAACATTTATGCTGGCCACAAAAGTGATGGAAAAGATGTTTCAAGGGGTCTAACATCTGAGTGTTTGCATGGGGGAGTGGGATAGACGCCAAAAGTCCCGGGGAAAAATCTGGATTTGATGCAAAGCAGCGTTTTAAGGGCAGAAATCCCATTGTATGCTAAATTGCAGGCCTAAAGTGCTTTAAAACATCTTGCATGTGTATACATCAATCAGGGAGTGTAATTAGAGTACTGCTTCACACTGACAGACCAAACTCACTGTGTAACGCACCGCAAACAGCTGTTTGTGTTGTGACGGCCATGCTGGACTGGTGCGCACCATGGCCAGAGTGCAGGCCATGACGGTTTTCAAGCCCATATGGTCGCCGGGCTGAGGTAGCTCAATGACAGAACAGTGACTGTCCAGATGATCGAATTTGGCCTGTCCACAATGAAGCAACGACCTTATTATCTTGGGTGTTCCCCCCCCGAGACACTCATATAGCCGTCGGTCATTGCTTCATTGTGATACGCAAGCCCCTTCACAGCGGCAAGGTAACGATCACGAAGGGGAATTGACACATGTACATGCCTTTTGTTTTGTTGTTGCAGCCGCAGTGCAGCCAGAAAAATTAGGCAGGCATGTACACGCACCAGAAAAATTATTATAGCGGCCGCTGCTAGCATCGGCCTTAAAAATTCAGGAATCCGCCTGGAGTCTCGGTGGACCCTGTTGGTGGTGGCAGAGAAGGCAGTCAAGTGGCCTGCAGCTCTTGGGGCAGGCAGTCACACGGCGTGCACGCAGAGATGCTGTGTGTGGGGACTGACTTAGTCTTCGGGCAGGCCTGAGTGTGCTTTGCAGACCAGGCATCCATGGTCAGATGGACCTTTGACCAACGCTGTGTGCCAGAGATGTCATCACTTGCCTTTCAACATCACGGTACAGTTTAGGTATCGCCTTTTGTTGAGAAAAAAATGCGGCCTGGTATCTTTCACTGCGGTGTGTGGCTTTGCTTTTGTGTGCTGCTTTTATTCAGGCGGTCATCCCATTGCAGTTTGCGCTTTGTCGTAGTTACATAGTTACATACTTTCTTGGATTGAAAAAAGACATACGTCCATCAAGTTCAACCAGTGAACAAAGTACAACACCAGCCTGCTCCCTCACATATCCCTGCTGATACAGAGGAAGACGAAAAACAATTACAAGGCATGGTCCAATTAGCCCCAAAAGGGAAAAAATTCCTTCCCGACTCCAGATGGCAATCAGATAAAATCCCTGGATCAACATCATTGGGCATTCCTAGTAATTGTAGCCATGGATGTCTTTCAATGCAAGGAAAGCATCTAAGCCCCCTTTAAATGTCATCATGTGCCTTCATAAGGTAGTTGTCCCTACGCGTGTCTTGGTCTTTCCACTGCTCAATTTTCAGTGGCAGAGAGTACAGAGGGCATTGCTCTCATCTGAGGCAGACGCACAAAGAAATTTCCACAACGCTGAGCCCTGGGGTGATGGCACTTTGGTGGTGGCGGCCGACTGAGTGTTAAGTGGGGTGCCAGAATCAGAGCAGGAGGAGGAAGATATGTCACGCTTCCGTGTGGAAGCTGAGAAAGATGAGGTGTTCTGTGTTAAATAGTCAACTTCGTCCTGACAATATTGGGGGTTGATGGCACGTGCCTTCTTCTGAACACTGTAATTTGGTCAAGGCCTGCACAAAATCACGACAGTGCGACCTTAAACAGACCTGCCAGGTGGCCTGCTTCTGGCTCTCCCTTTTGTTTTTGTCCATATTGGGGGGGATGAAGTGATAGGTATGCACTGACTTGACTAATACAATGTACGGTTACATAGGTGCAGTGAACAGGTATGCAGTGACTGCTGGTACAACAATGTGCAGTTACACAGGTGCAGTTAGGTATGCACGGACTGGTATATAAAACAGCGTGCGGTTACACAGGTGCAGTGAACAGGTTGCAGTGACTGGTATTACAAATGTGCAGCTGCCTGTCACACACACACACACACACACACACACACACACACACACAGGTACCCTGAACAGGTGCAATGACTAGTGGTATTAACAATGCCTGCGTTCACGTAGGTATAGATGTAAGTGCAGTGATTGGGATTACAAATGTGCAGCCGCCTGTCAGACTGCAATGACAGGTGCAATGATTGGTGGTATTAACAATGCGTGCGCTCAACTAGGTATAGGTAGGTAGGTGCACTGAACAGTGAACAGGTGCAGTGATTGGGATTACAAACAGTGCTGCTCGGATACCCCTTCTCAAAATCCGGATCAGATTTGGATCCGGATACCCCGCTCTCCAATCCGGGTTGGATATCCAAGTTCAAAATTTCCCGATCCGAATTGGATATCTGACCCTAGTATCCGGCGGATTCGGATATCTGGGTAGAAAACCGGAAGTGGCCTTTAAATTGCTTTAAAACGTTTTTTAGGGTATATGAGGCATGTAGCATCATTATTTTGTAAAGGGGAACACTAATTGATGATGTGGAGACTTAAAATCCCCCCCCCCCCAAAAAAAAATGGCTGTCAATTAACATTAGACCTAGGTTCCAGACAGCGGTCGTGCAGCCCACATTGTGTTTAAAGTTCAACCGCACAACTGGGACAAAGCAGTTTTCAACCACGGCACCTCCAAAAAATTACACAGCAATTGTGTTTTGGGTTAAATATAGGTGGTATCAGTGGCCTGTGGCACCCTGGCCTGCCGGTGGGAGCTGCACAGGCAGCAGGAGCAGGGCAATGCAGCAGCAGCAGGTGTAATGTGTGCCAGGAGCATGCCGGACGTGGCACGTTGCAATTGGCACTTATCACGTGGCACTTGCCAAGTGTCACGTGGCACTTGCCACGTGCCACGTGACACTTGCCAAGTGACACGTGACATGTTCCAACTGACACGTGCCGAGTGACAGTCATACAGCAGAGGAGAAGACACTAGTGCACACTAACTGTCACGTTGGCACTGCTTAAGGCACAGCAGTTCTGTAGTAAGCTAACACAGTAGTACTTCTACTCTAACAACTACTAGCACACTGAGCAGTACTACAGTACTAACTACACAAAAACACAGTAATCCTATCTCCTAATCCCTAACCTAACCTATACCTAAGGCTAATAGCTGGCCAGCAGGCAGCAGCTGGCCTGGTCTGTGCACAGCACACACACAGACACATAGCAGCTGCCTGCAGCACACACTGTGATTGTCACACAAATTACATCAAGCTAATTAATGATTTACAATAGTGTAGTGATAGTGAAGAGGTTAATCACTGAACAGCTTATCACTGTGTACAGCCCATGGCCCAGCAGCACTGGAGCACATACTCTTACTGTCATACAATGACATTAATCAAGCTAATTAATGATTTAACAATAGTGTAGTGATAGTAGTGAAGGGGTTAATCACTGAACAGCTTTAGGTTTATAACTGTGTACAGCCCCATTGCTAGGCCACCAGCAATGGAGCATGTCTCTCAGTGAGCATGGCCAGGGTTCCCCTCTGTGATTGGTTGCTAGGGCTTCTGCTGGGAGCCCTCTGATTGGCTCCAGAATGTCATCTCCTTAGTTACAGTAATTTGGATCCGGATATCTGCTATATCCACGGTTATGCGGCCAAATATCCGCAGATAGCTAACCGGATTAAAAAAAAATCCAGAATCCTGATTCCTGATGAGCAGCCCTGATTACAAATGTGCAGCTGCCTGTCACACTTACACACACACGGACTGCAATGACAGGTGCAATGACTGGTGGAATTAACAATGCGTGCGCTCCCGTAGTTATAGGTAGGTAGGTGCACTGAACAGTGAACAGGTGCAGTGATTGGGATTACAAATGTGCAACTGCCTGTTACAATCAGTCAGAAAAATTGATTGCAATTCTTGAATTGAACAGATATTTAAAAAACGGTATGGTGTGTGGCCACCTTAAGAGGCACAGTGAGCTGAGCATGCACAGGTGCAAACCCAAACTGCCCAAGCACCATTCACAGTTATGTTCTGGAGCAGGATTGCTTGCTTGGAAGTGTTGCATGCGCATGATGGGGTGATAGCCATGACCCAGAAGATCTCTAAGGTCATGGCAATCTTGGATAGGAAAAGACTGATCTTTTGGAATTACATTCTCTGTGAAGGAGAGTCGGTGGAGAGGCAGTAATAGCACTAATTAATTTCTATAATGACACTGCATAGATTGATGTGTTTTTTTGTAATATATTTATTGGGGGGGGGGGGAGGGGGGATTCATTTTAGATTCAGGTTTGCTTTCACGGAAAAAAATCCAAAATATAGGTATATTCTTAAAAACCATAGGATAAAATACTTTAAAACAAAGGTTTCAACATCACATAATTATAATTTGACATTAGGTTGCCACATTCAGCACAAAAAAATGGGAGAAGCAAGCCAGTAGCATACCTAGGGGGAGGTGCGTGGGATGGGCTGCTTTGTGTGACACCATGGCAGGGGCAGGAATGACACCCAGTCAAAATTACAGTGCTGGGGGGGACATGCAGTGAGGAGTCTTGGAATACGGGGGGGGGGGGGGGGCGACTTCATTCCTCCCTCCCTCTCCATGGGCCCACCTCCTGTGTCTCCCCCATTTTCAGAGCACAGCGAATTGAGTGATATAATCTTACCTGTTACCAATGTCTTCTCTGTCCATCCTTGTCACTAGCTGGCCTGCTCACCACTTCTTGTTCTCTGCATATCAGGTGATTACATAGGGCATGCATAGAGAGCAGGCCCGAGAGCAGCCATCTGATGACCAGTGATTCTCACCGGATGAAATCCGAATGAGTTTCATTTGGATTTCATCAAGGTAATCAAAACACCTGAGTGGGTGTGTGAGGGCCGGGGGGGGGAAGGTTAAACTTACCCAGCAGGCATCTTCTTTAACTAGTCTCACGCTGCGTTCCAGGCCGCATCACATGACTACTACGTTTCCTCCTTCAACCCAGAAGGAGGAAGTCTTTGTAGTCACGTGACTGCAGATTGGAACACAGCGTGGGAGGCGCCGTGGGACGGATGAAAGAAGACGCATGCTGGGTAGGGTTAACCCCCCCCCCTTACACACCCACTCAACTGATGTAATTAGTAGGATGAAATCCAAATAAACCCATTCGGATTTCATCCATTTGTAACCCATCACTCATCCCTGCTGGTGACAAGGATGGATGGAGAGGACATCAGGAGCAGGTGAGATTATATCACTCAAGCTGCATGCTGTGCTCTGAAACTGAGACACAGAAGGGGGGCCCTTGGAGAGGGAGAGGTTAAGGAATGAAGTCAGGCTTCCCTTCCCGTATCATGAAGTATTTGGAGGGTATGTATGTACAGCGGGGGGAGCTGTATGTACAGTGCTGCCCAGCATTGATGGGGGGCTGTTTAGCTTTTGTACTGAGACAGGTTCCATAAAATGCTGTCTTCAGAGGGTTTCTAGTGCTGTAACTTAAATCTAACTATAGTTTGTTCATTGCACACAGTCAGTTTGTTCTCCTTTTCCAGTCTGCCCCTATTCTGCTTTTATCAAGACACTGACAATGTCTGCCACATTTCATGTGTTGGAGGTAATGTTTGCTGCATTTCATGTGTCGAAGGTAATGTTTACAGCATTTCATGTGTTGGAGATAACTTATGCTGCCTTTATTATTTGATGGTCATAGTGGCTGCATTTGCTACTTTGGGGTTATTGTTGCAGCATTTGGCATTTTGGGGGCTCATAATTACTAAATGGCATGCTAATACATGAATCAAAAGAAACACAATGACAGGAAAATTGATATATTTTGATGCCTACTTCATTAGGTAGATCTTTCTAGTACTAAGATTGGCCGTGTTTTGCCTTCTTCATTTCAGAGATTTTGGTTCCTATTGACATGATAGCATCACGCAGATTCTGCAGATTTATCGTCTGCACATCCATGATTTGAATCTCCCATTCAACCACATTATGGGGCTTTCTTATGTGTTTTTTTTTTCTTTTGAGGAGGGACCACTTTTTTGGGGTAGAGGGGGGGGAGAGTTGGGTTGGGGGAAGAG
The DNA here is from genome assembly GCF_040937935.1 of Hyperolius riggenbachi. Taxonomy (NCBI): domain Eukaryota; kingdom Metazoa; phylum Chordata; class Amphibia; order Anura; family Hyperoliidae; genus Hyperolius; species Hyperolius riggenbachi. The sequence goes on from NC_090646.1 coordinate 172,826,746, forward strand.
TAGCACTCTTGCCTTGCAGCGCTGGGTCTCCGGTTCAAATCCCAGGCAGGGCATTATCTGCACTGAGGTTGTATGTTCTCCCCGTGTCTGTGTTGGTTTCCTCCAGGCACTCCGGTTTCCTCCCACATCCCAAGAACATACAATTAAGTTAATTAGCTTTCTCCTAAATTGGCCCTAGACTACGATACGCTACACAATACATACTGTATATAGACAAGTTACTATGCTAGGGATTAGATTGTGAGCCCCTCTGAAGGACAGTTGAGTGACAAGACAATATACTGTGTACAGCGCTGCGGAAGTAGTAGCTATTCACATCTACAAAAGCAACTGGTCTTGAACTGACTGATTATTATATCAACACAGCCAGCAAAACCCAAAAATAAAAATTCTATCAATGGTTAATTAGCAGAGTGTATAGATACCTTCCTTCTTAACCCCTTAAAGGACAATTGAAGTGAGAGTTATATGGAGGCTGCCATATTTATTTCCTTTTAAGCAATACCAGTTGCCTGGCAGCTCCGTTGGTCTATTTGGCTGAAGAAGTGTCTGAATCACACCAGGAACAAGCATGCGGCTAATCTTGTCATATCTGTCAAAATTGTCAAACACCTGATCTGCTGCATGCTTGTTCAGGGCCTGTGGCTGAAAGTATTAGAGGTAGAGGATTAGCAGGATAGCCAGGCAACTGGTATTGCTTAAATGGAAACCAATATGGGAGCCTCCATATACCTCGGACTACAGTTCTCCTTTAAGGAGTATGCTATATGTTATGGACAATACCAGTTTGACGTCGGCTACAAAACACAAAACAGGCTAAAAAGAAATACCTGTTATTCCAGTTAGTCTCCCAGGACTTTTCAGAATGTAAGCCAAACACACTATAAACTGTGTTACTTTTGCATCTGAGAACTTTTGCATTAAATGTATTTTTCCATTTTATGTATGTATTATTTTTATCTGACAGATCTACGTATTTACACCCTACCGGCTCAAGGCAATTGTTCTTGGTTTATTATGTGTTTGGAAAAGCAATCTCTTTTTTTGTATTCTCAGTTCTATTTGCACAGTTGTATTCATCCTTTCACTATACTCATCTCCAGTTTACAAGGCAGCAGGACGCAAGGATAATTTCAATCACATTCTTATGCTAAAGCTTTCCTTTAACACTGCATTCAGTGTTTCCCCGAAGGACTAAGCATACAGCTGCAAGAAGCAATCTATTTAACCACAGTTACAAACTAGACAGTCCTTTTACATATATATATATATATATATATATATATATATATATATATATATATATATATATATGTATATATATGTATATATATATATATATATATATATATATATATATACATATATATATATATATATACATTTTTTTCTTAGTGATTTTCGTCTTTTCCCAGATGCATGCATGTATTTTCAAGGCATTAGGATCTGAATATAGTGGGAAAGGACAGTAAATTATACTGCAAGTAAGTGTAAATATCTATGATGCTGTGTTAGTTGAAACCTATAATCAGTACTATAGATGTACGATAGATTATTTGGTGAAGAATGTGATGGGCTACAAGTGTATTAATGTGCACTGTTAAAACTTAAATGATATTCTATGGCTTTGGCTGTTGTGCATTTACTGAACAGCACCAAGGCCCTGTAAAAAGCTAAAACTGATAGAGTTGACGTGTAAGTGGGCATGTGTTTCACTGTGTTAAAACTATTTTAACCAAATAAATTTTTTTTTGTAATTTTATATCAAGGAATTCTTGTGTTTAGGGTTTACAGCATGGCTTTGCACGGTAAACATGTTTCTCTGACATTTTTGTAATTGTTGTTACACTGGGCTTGATTCACAAAATGGTGCTAACTGTTAGCACGCTGTGAAAAGTTCTTCGCACAAAATTTCACGTGATAACGGTTATGCGTGCAAAAATTCACGTTCGCGCAGTAACACAAATTTTTCACACATTACTGCTTGCGTTCGCGCAATAAATTCACATTATCACGTGAATGTTACCACGCAAAACATTCGCATTAACGAGCGTACGTGAATTTTTGCGGGCGATAACCATTTTTTTTACGCGAAAACGCGTTAAAACGTGCACAAAGCTGTGCTAACAGCCGTGCTAACAGTTAGCACCGTTTTGTGAATCAAGCCCCTAGTGAGCTAACCTTTATTTTATTTTTCTAGAACATTTTAGCTTAGTGTGGCTGCAATGCTCTTTTGAATGCTATGTTTACTATTTTAGTGTAAAATCCATACAAGGAAAATAGTGATCATTACTCAACAAAAACAGGAATGCAGATGCATAAAAACATGAGCACATTGTCTTTAATGACAGATTAGGCACTCACAAAGTGAATTCTGGGAATTGCTACACTGTCACTGATGTGCTAGAGTGCCTGCCAACTAATAGCTGGGACAGGTTAACAGTATATTAAAACATCCATCCTGACTATGACATTTTTATAAAGAATTCCTACATGCACTCAAATACTGTATACCAATGCTATGGCTTGTGACATGACTACTTGCTGATAACATTTGCTGGACCATAGATGCAAAACAGTACAATTTATTACAAGTGCTCTTCACACAGAAGGACTAAAGTAAGACACAAGACCAGAGATTCCTTATTCACAAAGGCACAAAACAAAATCCAAAATTACCTCAGCACTGTAACTTTTCATCTGGTACTCTCACACAGACTATGGTAGTTCTGCAGCCATCCAGTACACAACAATACCTTCAGATGACCACCATCACACAGAAATAAAGTGGTGTCAAGTACTGTACTCTAATTTTTCTAAACTTTCCAACATTTATTGGAATTGTAAAAACAGTCTTCAGAAATACAGCAACTTACATTGTGGGTCCTTCAAGACTGGACCCTATTGCATAAAAGCACATCAAAACAATTGCACATAAAGTGCTTATTTTATTGTAAACATTATTTCCTTCACCTTAGCTTAACTCATAAGAAAAAAAGTGGATTTTTGTCCATATAGGTAAAAGTTAAAAAGGTATGGAAAGTATAGTATCCGGGTGACTTTAGCCTTTTGCCGACCGCGTCACGCTGATGGGCGTGGCCGCGGCGGCAGCCCCAGGACCGCCTAACGCCGATTAGTGTAAAGTCCTGGGGCTCTGTTCTGAATGAGATCCCGCGCACGCTGTGCGTGCATCTCATTCTCGGAGGGCGGAGCTCCGCCCCCTCTTCAGTCTCCGAGCGGCTATTGCCACTCGGGAGACTGTTAGACGGCGTAATGGCCGTCTAATTACCTGTACATCGCTGCGATCAGCAGCAGCGCTGTACTGGGGACAGCCGTGTGACACGGCTGTCCCCTCCTGAGCCACAGAGGTGATCGGCTGTCATAGGCTGAAGCCTATGACAGCTGATTACAGGGATTGGCTGGCGGGGGGAGGGAGGGAGGGGGGTATACAACAGAAAAAAAACACACTTTATATTAAAAAACAAAACAAAAAAACAAACACAAATAAACAAACAAACACTGGGGGGGGAGGGGGCGATCAGACCCCACCAACAGAGAGCTCTGTTGGTGGGGAGAAAAGGGGGGAGGAATCACTTGTGTGCTGTGTTTTGCGGTCCTGCAGCTTGGCCTTAAAGCTGCAGCGGCCAATTTAATGAAAATGTGCCTGGTCTTTAGGGGGGTTTAACACAGCAGTCATCAAGAGGTTAATACTTTGAATTGGAAAAAAAAAAAAAAAAAACATGAGAACGAAATGAGCATGTGTCAATATGTGTCACTTCATCACTTCAAGTACGAGTCACATTATGCCAAAGTCACTTTAAAGCAATCCTGTTCTGTTGTAACGTGACCCTACTGTTTTATTCTTTTTTGAATTATAATGTTATTTTCTTTATAGGTGCAGATTGGCGCATGGCCCTTACTGATTGCTCATAGAGCTTCCTTGCACAATGATGTTTCTACGTTTAATCATCACATGTGGGTGCTTTCTGCGGGCGTTCATTTTTCCTCTTGGCATTCAGAAAGGAATAAGTATGTCAAATCATTTCTTCTCAAACTGGCATTAGTGTGCGACTGTATGGTTATTATGCTTTTTCTAACCTCCACGGGAACCGAGACTAATGTCAATGACACTATATACACTGTTACACTATGCAAAGTGTATCACCACTAAATATATAAATAAAATGAGTAATTCAATAAATCTATTTAATGTAAAGTAAAAACATTTACTGTGTAGCAAAAGTGCCATTACTATTATTTATGCTTCATTCCATGTAAGGAGTAATCCATTATTTTAATAATGTTGATGGTTATAAAGTTAAAAGTCCAGGTCTCTTTATGGGCAAATTGAGTTGAGGTATGATGTGTTTTCCAGGGCAATAAATTTAGTACAAATGAGAGTAAAATGGTAAAGTGATTTGTATTGCTCAATTCTACAGTGGCTTGTTCTTGAATTTCAATATAACCAGAAAAGCTGGCTTTACGGACCTTCAAAGCAATAGGATGCCAAGCTAGCGTAATAAGCAAAGTCTGAAAATAGATTTCATTAATTGTTTAATTCCTTCCAGGAGGAAATGCATTTCATGTGCACCAATTTAGAATATCTCATTAAATTAAACAAACACAGTAAGGTTTACAAAGAACACATAGTCACACAACTTGAAAACCCAGCAATCAGATTTTCACCATGTAATTTACTTTTTGTGGGGAAACTAATGAGATTTCAATTATCCACACAAAAGCTAAACTGTCTCTCTGATATATTGTAATTGGTATTTCCAATTGAAATATATTAATGACAAAATAAACTGGGTCATTTCAAACAGGATCTAAAAATCTGATATTTTCACTGCATCAACAAACACATGTCATTTTGCATAGTTTGACTTATTACTTATTTCATTCCTCGAGCAATTTGATAGGAAATAAGCAAGATTAGAGTGGAACATGCCTATCTTTATTAATAAAAAAAGGAAAACATGCATCAGAATGACTTTGCAACATCTATTTTGTATAACTACATACCCAAGGATTCATTAACCTCCCTGGCGTCTAATGTCCCTGTAATTTTTGTACCACAAGCAGTACAGTTTTTGTTTTCAAGCATTTCTTTATATTGTAACCATTTTTGCGCATTGCTTGCAAGTTGCAGTCTTGCAAGCTGTCTGCAAGCCTGTGTACAATATACAAAAAACACTTTTTACATTTTTTATTAAAAAAAATATATTTTTTTTTTCACTTTATTATTTGCTGCTATGCAGTGTCGTTCTGACACTAGAGCACTTAGAGCTCCAGGTACAGGGCAAGAGGGGGGTGTCAATAAGGCCAGTAGCAGTGACAGGGAGCCCCGTTTAGCTAGTGAGTGACAGGGAGCCCCGTTTAGCTAGTGAGTGACAGGGAGCCCCGTTTAGTTAGTGACAGACAGGGGCTCCGTTTAACTAGTGACAGACAGGGAGCCCTGTTTAGCTAGTGAGTGACAGGGAGCCCCGTTTAGCTAGTGAGTGACAGGGAGCCCCGTTTAGCTAGTGAGTGACAGGGAGCCGCGTTTAGCTAGTGAGTGACAGGGAGCCCCGTTTAGCTAGTGAGTGACAGGGAGCTCCATTTAGCTAGTGAGTGACAGACAGGGACCCCCGTTTAGGCAGTGAGTGACAGGGACCCCCGTTTAGGCAGTGAGCAACAGGGACCCCCCCTCTAGCCGCCACTCTCCCCTCACCTTGCAGTTAGTCAGACCTCAATCAGCGGGCGACCCGACCAGTAAGAGCGGGCACCGGACGCACCCGCTATATATGCGGAAGTGATGTCACTTCCGCATATCAGTGCGGTGTGCTAGGTCCTAGCGGCCGCACTATTGGTCGCTGCCTGATCGAGGTCTGACGTGCTAGGGGGGGGGGAGGGGCGGCTAGAGGGGGGAGTGGCGGCTAGAGGGGGGAGTGGCGGCCAGAGAGGGTGAGCGGCGGCTAGAGGGGGGAGCGGTGGCCAGAGGGGGTGAGCGGCGGCCAGAAGGGGTGAGCGGCGGCCGGGCGGCGCCTGTCAGAGAGGCGCCTGGGTGCAATGCACCCGCAGCACCCGCCCAGGTGCGGCCCTGCACATGCAGCAAGCAGTGCACTGTCCCCTCTGTACTACTGAAGTGCACTGCTTCTGCTACGAGGGAGAGAGGCTCTGTCACAGACATGTGCCAGACAGTCTGCAGCCCTGCACACTGTAAGTAACAACTCCTCATTACATAGGATGGCTAACAGATCTCTGCAGTGAGCTGGGACGCTTGCTTGCTGCTCACTCTGCATAGAGGAGGGGGAAGGGGATCTCTGTTCTGTCTGAGTCCAGGCATGGAGAGCTTGCCCAGACAGTCTGTAGCAGCCAGTAGTCTCTCTGCATCTCCGCTGTCTCTCTGAGACTCTGCTGTCTCTCTGTGTCTCTGCTGTCTCCCTGTATCTCTGAAGGGATGGAGGGAAAATGAGGAGGAGAGTCAGCACTGCTGTGAAGCTGTTTTTATTCCAAAGTGCGGCAATACAAGATTCAACAAGTGGAAATACATTGAAACATACTGTTGCTGTGGAGGCGGTGTGTAAATGGTGGGTGCTGGGCACATATTAGCCTTACGGCTGTTTCACGCTCAGGATGCGCTTCTACGGAGGCTGCCTCCAGGGGTGTTTCTAGCCACTTTGTCACTCCAGGCAAGAAAACCTGTGGCGCCCCCCCCCCCCACTCAAATCTCAGGGCCAGCCAGGGGAGAGTGGGGCATATAATATCAAGAGGGGTCACGCCACTCACTATGAGGGTGTCCCCTCTGCTGCTCTGTACACTGCGCAGCAAGTGTGTCTCCCTCCCTCCGAGTCCTGCCCAGACCCACACAGCAGCAGGCATGATGCTATATATGCCTGTGTTTAATATCCATTCCCAGGAGCCACTGGGCGAGCGGGGGGGGATATGGGCGAGCGGGGGGGGGGGCGGAATCAGGGCCGGCCAGCCAGCCAGGATGCATATAAAAAAATTATCAAGAGCAGCAGTCAGATCTGAGGATTGGCACTCACTGTCTGTGTGTGTGTCGTCTCTCAGGCTCTGCTAGTTTGTGCGCTGTGTGCACACTGACTCAGGTCAGGTGTCAGCCGGCGGTAGCACTGGTCCCTCCGTCTGGCGTCACACACAGGGCCGCCATCAGAAATTTTGGGGCCCCTCACAAATCATCAGTCCGGGCCCCCCCCAACGAGGTGCAAGTGTCCGAATGGACGCGTTGCAAGCCTCAATATCGAGCACTTCCTCCTTCAAGCCGGAAGGAGAAAGTGCTCCATCATTTTTTTAGAACCTCCCAGTTTTATTTTCTGTTTGAAAAAGCTAAAAAAGTAGGTTTAATGCTATTGTCTCATATGGTAATGATTCAGCTTTTCCCATAGTCTCGCAGTTAGCAATCATGTGACCCCCAACAAGACAAATTCAGCAATCATGAGGCCCCCAACAAACCATGAGGCCCCCAACAAGACAAATTCAGCCATCATGAGGCCCCCAACCAGACAAATTCAGCAATCATGAGGCCCCCAACAAGACAAATTCAGCAATCGTGAGACCCCCAACAAGACAATTTCAGCAATCATGAGGCCCCCAACAAATCATGAGGCCCCCAACAAATCATGAGGCCCCCAACAAGTAAACATTCAATCATTAGGCCCCCAACAAGACAAATTCAGCAGTCATGAGGCACATAGACAGACAGCATTTCACATAAATAGGCAGAATGCCCCCTTATTATGGTAGACACCTCTCACCTGGATTCTGACAGGGACCCCCAGGTTAGGTAGTGAGTGACATGGAGCCCTTTTAGGTAGTGAGTGAGTGACAGGGAGCCCCTTTAGGTAGTGAGTGAGTGACAGGGAGCCCCTTTAGGGAGTGAGTGCCAGGGAGCCCCTTTAGGTAGTGTGTGAGTGACAGGGAGCCCCTTTAGGCAGTGAGTGAGTGCCAGGGAGCCCCTTTAGCTAGTGAGTGAGTGACAGGGAGCCCCTTTAGCTAGTGAGTGAGTGACAGGGAGCCCCTTTAGGGAGTGACTGAGTGACAGGGAGGCCCTTTAGGGAGTGAGTGAGTGACAGGGAGGCCCTTTAAGTAGTGAGTGAGTGACAGGGAGCCCCTTTAGCTAGTGAGTGAGTGACAGGGAGGCCCTTTAGGGAGTGAGTGAGTGACAGGGAGGCCCTTTAAGTAGTGAGTAAGTGACAGGGAACCCCTTTAGGGAGTGAGTGAGTGACAGGGAGCCCCTTTAGGGAGTGAGTGAGTGACAGGGAGCCCCTTTAGGGAGTGAGTGAGTGACAGTGAGGCCCTTTAGGTAGTGAGTGAGTGCCAGGGAGCCCCTTTGGGTAGTGAGCGAGTGCCAGGGAGCCCCTTTAGGTAGTGTGTGAGTGACAGGGAGCCCCTTTAGGCAGTGAGTGAGTGACAGGGAGCCCCTTTAGGGAGTGAGTGACAGGGAGGCCCTTTAGGGAGTGAGTGAGTGCCAGGGAGCCCCTTTGGGTAGTGAGCGAGTGCCAGGGAGCCCCTTTAGGTAGTGTGTGAGTGACAGGGAGCCCCTTTAGGCAGTGAGTGAGTGACAGGGAGCCCCTTTAGGGAGTGAGTGAGTGACAGTGAGGCCCTTTAGGTAGTGAGTGAGTGCCAGGGAGCCCCTTTGGGTAGTGAGCGAGTGCCAGGGAGCCCCTTTAGGTAGTGTGTGAGTGACAGGGAGCCCCTTTAGGCAGTGAGTGAGTGACAGGGAGCCCCTTTAGGGAGTGAGTGACAGGGAGGCCCTTTAGGGAGTGAGTGAGTGCCAGGGAGCCCCTTTGGGTAGTGAGCGAGTGCCAGTGAGCCCCTTTAGGTAGTGTGTGAGTGACAGGGAGCCCCTTTAGGCAGTGAGTGAGTGACAGGGAGCCCCTTTAGGGAGTGAGTGAGTGACAGTGAGGCCCTTTAGGTAGTGAGTGAGTGCCAGGGAGCCCCTTTGGGTAGTGAGCGAGTGCCAGGGAGCCCCTTTAGGTAGTGTGTGAGTGACAGGGAGCCCCTTTAGGCAGTGAGTGAGTGAGTGACAGGGAGCCCCTTTAGCTAGTGAGTGAGTGACAGGGAGGCCCTTTAGGGAGTGAGTGAGTGACAGGGAGCCCCTTTAGGGAGTGAGTGAGTGACAGGGAGGCCCTTTAGGGAGTGAGTGAGTGACAGGGAGCCCCTTTAGGGAGTGAGTGAGTGACAGGGAGGCCCTTTAGGGAGTGAGTGAGTGACAGGGAGCCCCTTTAGGGAGTGAGTGAGTGACAGGGAGGCCCTTTAGGGAGTGATTGAGTGCCAGGGAGCCCCTTTAGCTAGTGAGTGAGTGACAGGGAGGCCCTTTAGTGAGTGAGTGAGTGACAGGGAGGCCCTTTAGTGAGTGAGTGACAGGGAGGCCCTTTAGTGAGTGAGTGACAGGGAGGCCCTTTAGCTAGTGAGCGAGTGACAGGGAGCGCCCCCTCAGCCGCCGCCGCTTTCCCTACCTTGCCAGCGTCAGACCTCAAGATCAGCGGCGACCCGACCAGAGCGGGCGCTGGACGCACCCGCTCTATATGCGGAAGTTACGTCACTTCCGCATATCAGTGCGGGCGCTGGGTCCTAGCGCCCGCACTATTGTCGCCGCCTGATCGGGGTCTGACGCGGCGGAGGCAGCGGCGGAGGCAGCGGCTAGAGGGATGGAGGGAAGGAGCAGCGGCCAGGCGGGGGTTGAGCGGCGGCCGGGCGGCACCCGCCAGGTCCGCGGCGGGGATGGGGCCCCCCTACAGGCCCGGGGCCCGTGACGGGAGTCACGGATGTCCCCCCCTGATGGCGGGCCACACGGTGCCTTCAAGCACGTGTGACAGGCGGGGGGCGGAGTTAGGGGCGGCGCCGGCGCGGCGTGTAAACAAACTAGCGTGCGGCGGCCGCACGCTCTAAACAGAGAGGGAGAGAGGGGGCGGGGAGAGGGGGCGAACCAGTAGGCGGCGGCACAGCACTCCCACATAAACTAATGTGCGTGCTGCTGCTGCTCGCTCGGAAAAGAGGAGAGGAAGGGGGCGGACCAGTAGGCGGCGCCGGGCACAGGCTGAGCTGCCTGTCACAGCCGGCGCCGACCTGGCTGAAAAAAAGAAATAAAATAAACACGAACAGAGCGGTGACTTGTCGGGAGGGCGCCCACTTCCACCAATGGCGCTATAGGCAAAAATTTAGAGTTGCCTAGTGACTCAGACGCCCCTGGCTGCCTCCATTGAAGCGCATGCTGAGCGTGAAACGGCCTTAAGGAGATGCTGTGTGGGGAGCAACTTAGTTTTGGGGCAGGCAGTCACAAGGCGTGCAGGCAGAGATGCTGTGTGTGGGGACTGACTTAGTCTTCGGGCAGGCCTAAACGTGCTTTGCAGACCAGGCATCCGTGGTCAGAGGGACCCTTGACCCAACACTGTGTGCCAAAGATGTCACCACTTGCCTTTCAACATCACAGTACAGTTTAGATATCACCTTTTTTGAGAGACAATTGAGGCCTGGTATCTTCCAATGCAGTGTGTGGCTTTGCTTTTGTGTGCTGCTTTTCCTCAGGTGGTCATCCCATTGCAGTTTGTGCTTTGTAATCATGTGCCTTCGTAAGGTAGTTGTCCCTACGCGGGTCTTGGTCTTTCCACGGCTCAATTTTCAGTGACAGAGAGTACAGATGGCATTGCTCTCATCTGAGGCAGACACGCAAAACAATTTCCACACCGCTGAGCCCTGGGGTGATGGCACTTTGGTGGTGGCGGCCAACAGAGTGTTAAGTGGGGTGCCAGAATCAGAGCAGGAGGAGGAAGATATGTCACGCTTCCGTGCGGAAGCTGAGAAAGATGAGGTGTTCTGTGTTAAATAGTCAACTACGTCCTGGGAATATTGGGGGTTGATGGCACGTGCCTTCTTCTGAACACTGTACTTTGGTCGAGGGCCGCACAAAATCATGACAGCGCAACCTCGAACAGACCTGCCAGGTGGCCTGCCTCTGGCTCTGTCTTTTGTTTTGTCCATATTGGGGGGGATGAAGTGAAAGGTATGCACTGACTTGACTAATACAATGTGCAGTCATCACACTGCGTGCACAGGTAGGTATATGCAGTGATGGGTATTACAATGTGCACCTGTCACACACCGACAGGTACCAGACAGGCACAATGACACTGCGTGTGCTCACGTGTGTAGGTGGGTGCGCTGTGAACAACAGGTAGGTATATGCAGTAATGGGTATTGTAATGTGCACCTGTCACACACAGACAGGTACCGGACAGGCACAGTGACACTGCGTGCTCTCACGTAGGTAGGTGGGTGCACTCTGTGAACAACAGGTAGGTATATGCAGTGATGGGTATTATAATGTGCCACTGGCACAGTTGTAATTATACCACCAAGGGGCCAAAGGCCAGCTGCAACTGACTGACAGGGCTGTATATAATGCAAGTGGGCCACACACAAAAAAAACAGATCACAAGAACAAGATTAGCTCTCAAAAGACTCAAAAGAGCTGTTGAGGGGTGCTTTTTTAGCAATAAGCATCAGTAAGGAGCAAGCTAAGAAGCCTATAAGAGCCTACCTAAGCTTTCCCTATAGGTCTCTGCACAGCAGCTCACCCTTCTCTAACTACTGCAGGCACACGAGTGAGTCCAATGCCTGAGGCTGCCTGCCTTTTATAAGGGGTGTGGGGCTCCAGGAGGGAGTGTAGCCTGATTGACTACAATGTGCCTGCTTGAATGTAATGTAGAGGGTCAAAGTTGACCCTAATGATGCACTATGGGGGCGAATCGAACTTCCGGAAAAGTTCCCGGTTCCCCGCAAACGCGAACCACTGAAGTTCGCCGGGAACCATTCGCCGGTGAACCGTTCGGGCCATCTCTATTGCCTGGCTGTCCTGTTGATCCTCTGCCTCTAATACTTTTAGCAATAAACTGTGAACAAGCATGCAGCAGATCAGGTGTTTATGACATTATTGTCAGATCTGACTACATTAGCTGCATGCTTCTTTATGGTGTTATGCAGACCCTACTGCAACCAAATAGACCTGCAGGGCGGCCAGACAACTGGTATTGTTTAAGAGGAAATAATAATGGCAGCTTCCATATTCTTCTCACTATAGCTGTCCTTTAAGTTTCCAGTCTTTGCCACAGTATCCTTCTTCAGGGCCTTTGTTCTGTTTATTTTCCATGTAGAAAAAAAGTTAGCAAAAGCTTAAGCACATGAAATCCTGTATCAGGCAATAATATTGAAAATATTTCACTTTCGAAACCACAGCAACTGGTCTTCCTCTGTGTTTACAGAGGGTGATTTAACAGTGGTGGGCATGAACTTTTTGAAACATACAGTATTGCTAATGTTAACATTTGAAATTAGTAGGCTTTTCAAATAACATTAGTACTTCTCAATTTCAAAATAAACCATGCTGTCTTTTGTACTATTCTCAGTTAAACAAACTGGATTAAGGATCCTTTTCCATTGACTACGGTTTGCTCTTATTTTTGGATTGCATGCAGTTGGCAACAATTTACCAATTGCAAGAGCGTTGTGATTATGTTAGTAATTGTGGTGCCTATTTTCCACTAATTTGATTTGATTTCTTCTCAAACTCAAATGCAGTGCATGCAGCATTTTTCTTGCGTTTGCATTTTTTTTAATCAGATAAACTGTCAGGAAAACACAACCACACAGTGAAAACTAACAACTCAGTGTGAAAAAATGTTGCTCTCAGTGTGATCATAATTTCAAGTATTAAAAAGCAATTACGTAGTATGGAAATCATTGTATGCTTTTATTATTTAAATTTTGCATGGAAATGAAAACTTTTTATAAATTGGGTTGTACATAAAGCATTTGTATAGCTAGAATAAAACACAAGCAGTAATAGCTGAATAATAAAAAAAAATGTTAATTATGTTAGCTTTATATTAGTCTACTATTTTTTTGTTTATAAATATGCTAAAATCATATGCTTCTTCAAATTAGATGATACACTGCACTATAACTGGAAAATTTAATCAGTTGAGTTATTCAATTTGTATTCCCCATTACCAATTTTTTATTGTCTAACAGAGCAAGACGTTATTGATGTAACTTTTTATGAGGTCACTCCTTGACGTTATTTTTATTTCTTTAATGTTAAATCTCTGTTCCAAGTAAATGTGACTATAAAACTTTCAAAAGATTGATAGTAACAATGCAAAGATTTTCCTTGGAAATTGCATCTGCTTGTAAATCACTTACAATTAAGTGCATTCTTATAAAACTCACAATGATGAATAATAGCGCAGACATACAGTAATTTAAACTTAAGATTTTATAGCAAATATGTTGTCATAAAAACTGATTTCAACATCCTGGCTATACATCAAGCAGCTATTATATTCAAGTGTTGTCTGAATATCAATAGAGATGGCCTGAACCTCCGGTTTTAGGTTCGTGAACCTCCCCAAACGTTTGCGAACTTGCGAACTTTCGCAAACCGCAATGGACTTCAATGGGGTGGCAAACTTTGAAAACTAGAAACATTTATGCTGGCCACAAAAGTGATGGAAAAGATGTTTCAAGGGGTCTAACATCTGAGTTTTTGCAAGGATGAGTGGGATACATGCCAAAAGTCCCAGGGAAATATCTGGATTTGACGCAAAGCAGCGTTTTAAGGACAGAAATTACATTGCATGCTAAATTGGAGGCCTTAAGTGCTTTAAAACATCTTGCATGTGTATACATCAATCAGGGAGTGTAATTAGAGTACTGCTTCACACTGACACACCAAACTCACTGTGTAATGCACCACAAACAGCTGTTTGTGTTGTGACGGCCATGCTGGACTGGTGTGCACCATGGTGAGAGTGCAGGTGATAGCGGTTTTCAAGCCCATATGGTCGTCAGGCTGAGGTAGCTCAATGATAGAACAACAGTGATTGTCCAGCTGATCGAATTTGGTCTGTCCAAAATGAAGCAACAACCTTATTATCTTTGGTGTGCCACCCCCGAGACACTCATATAGCCAGCGGTCATTGCTTCATTGTAATACGCAAGCTGCAGTGCAGCCAGAAAAATTAGGCAGGCATGTACACGCACCAGAAATTTTTTTATAGCGGCCGCTGCTAGCAGAGTCCTTAAAAATTCAGGAATCCGCCTGGAGTCTTGGTGGACCCTGTTGGAGGTGGCGGAGAAGGCAGTCAAACAGCCTCCAGGCAGAGATGCTGTGTGGGGACCGACTTAGTCTTGGGGCAGGCAGTCACACGGCATGCAGGCAGAGATGCTGTGTGTGGGGACTGACTTAGTCTTCGGGCAGGCCTGAGCGTAGGTAGGTGGGTGCACTGAACAACAGGTAGGTATATGCAATGCTGCTGGGTATTACTAATGTGCACCTGTCACACACACGTACCCTGAACAGGTACAGTGACTGGTGGTATTAAATATCACACTGTGTCCACTCACGTGGGTAGGTGGGTGCACTGAACAACAGGTAGGTAGGTATATGCAGTGCTGCTGGGTATTACCAATGTGCACCTGTCAAACACACACATGTACCATAAACAGGTGCAATGACTGGTGGTATGAACAATGCGTCCGCTCACGTAGGTAGGTGGACTAAACAGTAAACATGTGCAGTGATTGGGATTACAAATGTGCAGCTGCTTGTCACACACACAGGTAGTCACTGAATGTGCTGGGCCTGGCAGTGGCACAGTAGGAATTAAGGGGCCAAAGGCCAGCTGCGACTGACTGACAGGGCTGTTTATAAATATGATGCAAGTTGGCCACACACACACAAAAAAAAATAGATCACAAGAACAAGATTAGCTCTCAAAAGAGCTGTTGAGGGGTGCTTTTTTAGCAATAAGAATCAGCAAGGAGCAAGCTAACAAGCCTACAAGAGCCTAACTAAGCTTTCCCTATGAAAGTCTGCAGCAGCTCTCCATTCTCAAATTACTGCAGGCACACGAGGGAGTGTAGCCTGATTGGCTACAATGTGCCTGCTGACTGTGATGTAGAGGGTCAAAGTTGACCCTAATGATGTACTATGGGGGCGTATCGAACTTTCGGAAAAGTTTGCGGTTCTCCGCGATTGCAAACCCCGGAAGTTCACCGGGAACCATTCGCCGGCGAACCGTTCGGGCCATCTCTAAATATCAATGTAAACCCCAACTTCAGGCAATTTACTTTTTTCAGAAGTATTAATGGGGAGGCATATGAACTTGAAGTACCTCCATTGTGAAAAAATGTAAAATACCTGTAAACACATACAAGTATGAGATATGTTTCTTCCAGAGTAACATGAGCTATGAATTAAGTATCTTCTATGTTGCTGTCACTTACAGTAGTTAATAGAACTGACAGGTTTTTGACTAGTCCATCTCTTCTTGCGGTATCCTCAGTATTTCATTTATTCTTTACAAAAGCACTCCCTGGAAATGATCTTTACAAAGATACAGACTGCACCCTAAAGGTTTGCACATTATTCTGGCAGTTGGACTGAGCAATTGTCATTTACTAGGTGCTTTTGAAAATAATAATAATAAAAAAACTTGAGAATTCTTTGCAATAGTTGTCCTTTAAACGGGAACTGTAGTGAAAATAGCATAATATATCAAATTGCTTATTTCTTTTACAAAATTAATTTATTAATTAATTAATGTATTATTAACCTTAGTGGCGATAAGGAACTTGATTTGCTAAAGACAATACTATATGCCTTTGTGTCCCATTTAACTAAAAAAATATCTGCCTTTAGGCATAATCAGAGATCTTATAGCAATTCCAGTGGGCTTTATTCTGGGGTGATCCAGAAATCCTGGACTGGATCAAATAAAAAACAAAAAAAAACAAAAACCAAGAGGCAAAATCAAATAAAAGTTATGTATTTAACCTTTCTTTGACCCCCACTATGTTTCAATACCAGGACAAGGTTGAAATCTTTCACCATCTGTGAGCACTTGGGACTCAGCCTATATTTCTCTTCCTCTTTTGGAAGCCTATAGCCCGATAAAGGTAATGTAGCTCCCAAGTTACATAGCAGTGGTTACAAGGGAGCACGAGACAGTGCACACGTACCACCCCTGCTAAACTCCTAATTGCATTATTATGTGAAACTGATGTGAGATAGTGGAATCAGTTTCAAACCTTGCTAGTTCTGGTACCGCTGGTGCATCTGCACTTACTCTGCCTTTACATTTTCCAGACAGGCTTTCCCTGCAGACCATTTCCAAGCCAGGTACAGCTTGGTAATGACTCTTTACCATTGTTGTGTTAGTTTAACTTGGAGTGGTTGTGATTAGTTTTCCCAGGTAGTATGGGCACTTGATGCACTGCCTAAGCTGCTCAGCCTTTGAGGCGTAGTTTGCGGGTGGTTTTCCCAGGTCGTAAGAGTGCTTTGGGCCTCACCTGTACTGCTCACTGCTCACACCCATTTGGGAACCATATAATATAAGCCATTTTTTTTTTTTATCCAGTCCAGAATTGCCAGATCACTTATGATATTTCCACTGGAGATGCTTGGAGATCAATGTAGATGCCTCAGTAAATTAGGATTACATCAGAGGCTGGATAGTGTTCTGGTTAAGGGCTCTGCCTCTGACACGGGAGACCTGGTTTTGAATCTTTGCTCTGCCAAGTAAGCCAGCACCTATTCAGGAAGGAATTCCTTGGACAAGTCTCTCTAATGCTGCTAGAGCGTGCTCTAGTTGCTGCCTCACAAACTATTTGAGACCGACAGGAGAAAAGCGCTATACAAATATAGGAAGTATTATTATTATTGCATTTTCTTGACCTGAAATTGTCATTATCCCCACTACTAATTCAAAACACTCAATTCTTGTCCCAGCTGCATGCAAAAGATGGAGATCCATTATTGCTAAGACATTCTCCACCCTCAGCAATGAACTGGAGTACCTCAAAATCTCATGGGTGAGCAATTATTAAGAAGGTGATATAATTTATTGACATCTAGAGACATCTTACTGTTGTGTGGCTCTTATCAGAATATTAGGATTGTGGCTTCTTCTGTGCTATGCGTTGGTGGATGAGATTTACTTTGCTCAGTTCATGAAGCATAATGTGAAGTATATCTGTTCCTTTTTGAACACATATAATACAATGATTGAGAAAGGATTCACATTTTCAACAATAAAAAGCATAATTTAATATTACACCAGAACACTGAAAGCTATCTTATTTCTTATAAATAGATTTATAGGTGGAGATAAGCTAATTTTGCATGCAACAGAGTTTGGAATTCCATTTATTCTTGTCACATATCTGATTCATAGCATCAAAAGCCTTTTCCAGCTTTTAATTGGGATTTGGAAACAGCATAAACTAGCAGATGTTTATGTGGAGGCTTGATCAAGGTTCATGGCTTAATATATTGAGTGATTTAATGTAGCTGCTCAGCAAATTGCTGTTATAAAGTAGAGAGTCTCCATGGTGTGCTGCTTTATTATATTATTCTGGGGTAAAAATGCATTTCATTTACAGAAGATTGTGAATAGGCTGTCAAACAAAAAGTAAAATAACAAATGCATCAGTATAACAATCCATTCTTGACTATATCTAAATCACTGTATCATTTTGAACAGAAGCATAAAGATAGTTTAATAAATGTTAGTTTATACCTTAGGAAAAATATATACCTCTATATATCTCTAAATAAAACTGAAATCTATGACTATAAGTATCTCAAATATTTAACAATTGTTAAATTCAAAACAATTGTCACTTCAAAATGAATGTGTGTGTGTGATGATGATGGTTAAGAGCTCTGCCTCTGAGAGACCAGGGTTTGAATCACGACTCTGCCTGTTCAGTAAGCCAGCACCTATTCAGTAGGAGACCTTAGGCACGTCTCCCTAACACTGCTACTGCCTATAGAGCACACCCTAGTGGCTGCAGCTCTGGCGCTTTGAGTCCGCCAGGAGAAGAGCGTTATATAAATGTTATTTGTCTTGTCTTATGTGTAATACTATCTCCATTTTTTCTAACTGCTGCCATTTTTTTAGAGTACAATCACACCATGTGCATTTTATAACTGTGTATTTTATAACATTCATACTATGTGCATTTCATACCAAAAACAGTGATCAATTTGTGCCGCCAAGCTCCCTCCAGCTCGCTTGTTCCCTCCACTCCCACCACCGATCGTTAGCTTAATGAATGGGAATGAATCTCCCCTCAGGTTCCTGTGATCACGTGCATCGATGAGATGCCTGTGTCACTTCTGAAGTGTAACAGCCAAGCATTACTTTCTATTTTGCGTACTTATTGTACACGTATATAAATAATGCACGTGGACATCTTGTGGCCAAATAGTAAAATTACATCTACATACAATAGGGACTAAAAATGTTTTAATATGTATGTCAAGGGGGTATATTATTAATAAATGATTTGCTTAAAGAAAACCTGAACTGAAAATTAAAAGTCAAAATAAACATACACAAGTCATACTTACCTCCTGTGTAGTCTACTTCTCAATTTCTTTTTCTTCTCCTGCGTCCTGTTTGTCCACTGTGATCAAGGGAATTCCCCATCCTCCATTTTGAAAATGGCCATTACACCATAACAGCTTTCTGGTCAGCACACAGTTAAACTGTAACATCGCCCATAGGCAAACATGGACACATCAGTTCTCCTCTCAGCTGTAACTGACAGCAACTGATATATTTCAGTTCTGACAAAATGTTGTCAGAACTGGAAGGGATCATTGTCAGAAGAAAATGGTGAGCATCTGAGAGGAACTGATGGCAAGGGAACTATGTAATGTTCATTTGAAGTTACCTCATGTGTTTATTTTAAATAATTTTACGCAGTACAGGTTCCCTTTAAAATTAGTGATGGATGTAATACCGGAAAAAAATTGACCTTTATTTCCAAATAAATATTGTCACCATACAAGGAAAATATTGCACAAATGGGTATATAAAACGTGTGGGTTTTAATAACTGTAGCAATTATTATTTAAAACTATAACAGCCGAAAACTGAGAAATAATGTTTTTTTTCCATTTTTTTTATTATTCCCATTAAAATGCATTTAGAATAAAATAATACTTAGCATAATATACCACCCAAAGGAAGCCTAATTGGTGGTGAAAAAGCAAGGTATAGATCATTATGTTGTGATAAGTATTGATAAAGTTATTTGGGAACGAAAGGGAGAAGTGCTGAAATGTGAAAATTCCTCTCGTCCAAAAGGTGAAACAACCCGCAAGCTGAAATGGTTAATTTTGGCTTGAAAATGGCTGTTCAAATTTGGACATTGCCAACACAAAAAAACATTGATATTCGATTAGCAAAATTTGGCTTTTTAGGCAACATTACCATGATTCCTAGCAGCCCAGGTGGGCTCCCCATAATATCTAGGGCCCTCCAATCACAGGAGGAATCCTCTCCTCCATCTTTACGGTTGCAAGAAGCTTATTGGCTGCCTGACACCCCAGCATCACAGGCAGCTATAGTCCTATGTAAGCAATTGGGTTGGCCACCTCATGCACCTGTGAGCTGATCTTTGCTAGTGACACAGCTCCTCTTTGTCAGTGGCTGTAGCTTGTGTGAACGACATTTGTTGTTTCATTACTGATAGACAGATACAGTAGATAGATAGATAGATAGATAGATAGATAGATAGATAGATAGATGGGAAGGAAGGAAGAAAGGAAGGAAGGAAGGAAGGAAGGAAGGAAGGAAGGAAGGAAGGAAGGAAGGAAGGAAGGAAGGAAGGAAGGAAGAATGAATTACATGCAGTACTTCTGCAGTTGCAACACTGCAGTATAAATGCTCCTGTACGGAATCACCCATGGTGTGAAACAGCCAAGAGCTAGATAGATAAGAAATAGAAAGACAGATAGATAGATAGACAGATAGATAGATCCATTGTTTCACTGCTGATATAAACAGTAGACAACAGTGGCTGACATACGGCCATGCAGGCTGTGCCGCCGCACGAGGGTTCCGTTGCTTCAGGGGCCCATTAAGTATTGCTGTTTTTTTTATATTATTTTTTTTTCCTGGGGGGGCCCGACTCCTATCCTCCCCCCCCCCCTCACCTTGGGGCCCCCCTCATGCGGCGGGAGAGCGGCAAATACAGGAAGTTTCCGGGGCTCCAGCAGGCGCTAGAGGCTCAGCCGCTTGGTCTCCGATGTCTCCTAGTATACTCTGTATACTGCTCGCTACTAAACCAGGAAGTAGCGAGCAGTATACAGAGGACAGGCGACACGGGAGACCAAGCGGCTGAGCCTCTAGCGCCTGCTGGAACCCCAGAGACTTCTTGTATTTGCCACTCCCGCTTCGCGAACCGGGAGGGGGGCCCCCGAGGTGAGGGAGGATAGGAGTCGGGCCCCCCACCCGGATAGCTACCCACTCATCCACCCACCCAGCTACCTACCTACCTACCCACCCACTCGGCTACCTACCTACCTAACCACCCACCCACCCAGCTACCTAACCACCCACCCAGCTACCTAACCACCCACCCGGCTACCTACCCACCCACCAGGCTACCTACCTAAAGACCCACCAGGCTACCAACCTACCCACCCACCCGGCTACCTAAGCACCCACCCGGCTACCTACCTAACCACCAACCCACCCGGCTAGCTACCCACCCACCAGGCTACCTACCTAAAGATCCACCAGGCTACCTACCCACCCACCAGGCTACTTACCTACCCACCCGGCTACCTAACCACCCACCCGGCTACCTACCTACCCACCCACCAGACTACCTACCCACCCACCAGGCTACCTATCTAACCACCCACCCACCTGACTACCTACCTACCGGGCTAGTTACCAACCCACCCACCAGGCTACCTAACCACCCGGCTACCTACCCACCCACCTACCTACCCACCTGGCTACCTACCCACCCCCCAGGCTACCTACCCACCCGGCTACCCAGCCACCCACCTGGCTACCTACCCACCTACCCACCAGGCTACCTACCCATCCGGCTACTCACCCACCCACCAGGCTGCTTACCTACCCAGCCACCCACCAAGCTACCTACCTACCTACCGGGCTAGTTACCAACCCACCCACCTGGCTACCCAACCACCCACCCACCAGGCTACCTACCCACCCAACAACCAGGCTACCTACCCACCTGGCTACCTACCCACCAGGCTACCCACACACCAGGCTACCTACCCACCCACCCACCAGGCTACCTACCTACCTACCCACCAACCCACCAGGCTACCTACCCACCCACTAGGCTACCCACCCACCTGGCTACCTACCTACCCACCCACCAGGCTGCCTACCTACCTACCCACCCACCCCCCAGGCTACCTACCTACCCACCAGGCTACCTACCTGTCCAACCAACCACCCACCAGGTAACCTATCCACCCACCCAGCCATGGGAGCTGCGTGCCGGATGGAGGCTGGGACAGGAGGTCTGCTGCTGCAGGTGAGTAAATGTTTTTTTTTTAATTTATATTAGCAGGTGTATGTTCTGGGCATGTCTGCCACATGATTGCATGTATTTTCTGGGCAAATCTGCTACACGATTGCATGTATTTTCTGGGCAAATCTGACGACATGATTGCACGTATTTTTTGGGCAAATCTGCCGGTATGATTGCATGTATTTTCTGGGCATATCTGCCAACATGATTGCACGTATTTTCTGGGCAAATCTGCCGACATGATTGCATGTATTTTCTGGGCAAATCTGACGACATGATTGCACATATTTTCTGGGCATATCTGCCGACATGATTGCACGTATTTTCTGGGCATGTCTGCCGACATGATTGCACATATTTTCTGGGCATATCTGCCGTCAAGATTGAATGTATTTTCTGGGCATATCTGCCGTCATGATTGAATGTATTTTCTGGGAATATCTGCCGACATGATTGAATGTATTTTCTGGGCATATCTGCCGACATGATTGAATGTATTTTCTGGCAAATCTGCCAACATGATTGAATGTATTTTCTGGGCAAATCTGCCGACATGATTGAATGTATTTTTTTGGCAAATCTGCTCACATTATGTGTATTTTCTTGAGAAAACCTTCACAATTATGTGAATTTTCTGGGGAAAGGGTCACCAAAACGTGGGCCCACTGTCTTTGCGTTGCACTTTTCAAGGGAACCTGAGGTGAGAATAAAATTGAGGATGCCATATTTCTCTCCTTTTAAGCAATACCAGTTGCCTGGCTGCCGTGCTGGTCCTCTGCCTCTTATTCTTTCAACCATAGACCCTGAACAAGCATGCAGCAGGTCAGGGGTTTCTGACAATATTGTCAGAACTGAGAAGATTAGCTGCATGCTTGTTGCTGGGGTAATTCAGTTTAATACTGCAGCCAAATAGATCAGCAGGGCCGCCAGGCAACTAGTATTGTTTAAAAGGAAATAAATATGGCAGCCTCCATATCACTCTCACCCCGGGTTCACTTTAAATTACAGTTAACTCCGCCCTCATCTGGTCATTGCCACGCCCATTTTTGCAGGTTCTATCCACACCCATTTCTTGCCGCGCCGCAGGTTATAGCCACACCCATTTTTTGACGCAGGTCATAGGAGCCCACAATTGCAATTTTGCACAGGGGCCCACTGCTGGCTGTGTCCGCCACTGAGTAGACAGACTGGTAGTGATGTACATATGCTCCTGTAAACTGCTGAGCATTGCAGTCAGCGTGTTTACATTATGTTATCCTGTTATATTTTCCACCACTTTAGACCAGTGTTCATATTCATCATTATGATGTGTCACAGACTGCTATACAAGCTGAGAGTGTTTTGGAAACTTACAAACTATGTCTAGCCAAAGAGGAAGGACATCTTTGTCTGGGGTTGGATGGAAAGGGGTTTTGGGTTGTGTTGAGCCTCCAGAACCAAGAAAAAGAAGCCAGCCAGACCTTAAACATTTTCATGATGCCGGTGGTGTTGTTTAGTACCCACTACTACCGCAAGCAATCATTCCTCCTCCCAGTACCAGATAGAGGGTTCACAGGGGTCCCAGAGCAGAGGTGTATATACACCTCCACCTTCTTCTCCCTCTTATGTAAAGTCTCGTGGTCGTGGTCCATCTAAAGTTGTGAAGCAGTTTTTGGAGGACTCCACTCAGGGCCTTCTGCCTCTACTTAGAAGCCCATATATCACTAGTAATGGAGCTGTGAAACTGGCTAATTTATGATTCAATGAACCCCACTTAGGGCCACTTGCCTCTACGCTGAGATCTATACTGTGCAGAGCTGTTGGAGTCTTGACATACCTTTTTAAATGTATTTGAAGGCTGTAGAGCTCTATACAGTTCTGAAAACTAACCCAAATTTTTACTTTAGTGGTCTTTGAATTCGGCTTTTGATCAATCCTAGAACTTTTGATCAACACCAGTTATTTCATATCATGGTGACTATATTAGTATGCACACATCTTTGCACACATATAGGGTCAATGAGCTCAAATGCAATGCAATGCAATATGCATAGTGTATAAACACTCTCCAAATTATTTTACAAGGGTGTGTGGTTTGCCTTCATAAAACAGATTTTCACTTAAAGCTGAATTATCGCAAATACCTTCCGTTTTAAGAATGCAAACCACACTAAGCATTGCTTTTAAGTAGGAGGGCTTTTCGGTCTCTTTTAGTCCCCTATACTTTCCTAGTGGTTTTGGGCCACCCTGAGCTGCTTGGTTACTCTGTTGTACTGGTCCAAGCTTTATCCCATAGAGCCATAGCAATCCCTGTCATGCACTGAGGAGGACCAAAAGTCTGACACAGGCTGTCTGCATGGGAGGTTGGTGTGACTCTGTAAAAATTAAAGCTATGTAAGTCTGGCTTCAGGGGCATAAAGAGATCATTTGCATATTCAGTAGTTGTGTATTGTGGGTAACCAAAGATGGTCACTTAAAGCCGAATTATCGCAAATACCTTCTGTTTTAAGAAGGCAAACCACACTAAGCATTGTTTTTAGGTAGGAGCGCTTTTCGGCATCTTTTAGGCCAGAAACCCACTAGGAGCGATTTTCTCTGCGATTTGAAAACTCTTGCTAATGTAATGCTATGGGTGTGATCCCACTTGAGCGATGTGATTTTATTAAAATGCCCCATAGCATTGTATTAGCAAGAGCTTTTTCAAATCACTAGAGATTAGAAATCGCTCCTAGTGAGTTTCTGGCCTTAGTCCCCTATACTTTTCTTGTGGTTTTGAGTCACCCCGAGCTGCTTGGTTACTCTGTTTTACGAGGCTGGAAGGCAAAGACTAGTAGTTCAGGGGTAGCTTGAAACACTGTCATTGAAAATCTTAAAGAAGTTTTCAAAGATATTGATGTCTTCCAGATATGTAGGGTTTACCTGGTTTACTTCATTGCACATATCATACAGGATTTGCAGAAATACTGTCTAATTTAAATCTAATCACTGTAGCTGTTAGCTTTGTAATGCCCAATGCAGTACAAAACTATTGCAACCCCTATCATGAACTGCTGCCACCTGCAACAGCCTTATGCTTCCACTGGTATTGATCAGGAAATTAACAGACACATACAATCCCTGGCCTCAATTCACTAAGATAATGCTGGTGATAATAAGGCAAGTGAAAATTTATCAGCACATATCCATCTGTATATTATGTGTTAATTCACTAAATAAGCTTGCCTTATTAAAGTGTGGTGATACGTTTTCATGGTGAAAGTGGTGTCTTATCACTCCAATCCTTAAGGTATCACCTCTGTAGTTATTTTCACATGCAGTAGATAGGGATGGGAGAAGCACATGTAGGAAGGATGTAGCTCCACCCCTCCTGCTCACAGGATGATTACAGCTAGCCTGGGCAGGACAGCCAGGAAATAGAGTGAGAGAGGCTGTGTGTGTGTGTGTGTGTGTGTGTGTGTGTGTGTGTGTGTGTGTGTGTGTGTGTGTGTGTGTGTGTGTGTGTGTGCGTGCGTGCGTGTGCGTGTGCGTGCGTGCGTTCGTGCGTGCGTTCGTGCGTGCATATATGCTTGGTCTGTCTCTTTATCCCTCTCTGTGTGCCTGTTGTGTATATTTCTCTCTATACAGTCTCCTTCTGCATAAGCTAGTAAAAAAATAAACAAGACAGCTCAGAATGCTTTACTTTATATTACAGTGTGTAGCAACACTCCACTTAATGAGAACTCATACCAGGTGATAACTCCTTACACACATTACACTTGCATTCCTCTCTGGGAATGTACATCCTGTATTTACCTTAAAGCAGATCCGAGATGAAAAACTAACTATAACAAGTAACTTGTCTATACATCTCATCTAAAGTTTACACAGCAAAACTAGCTGAAAACAGCTTTAATCGAATACGATTATTTCTTCCTGTGATACAATGACAGCAGCCATGTTGTTTGTAAACATTACACACAGCACTCAGCCTCTGAAAAAAACCTAATCCCCCCTCCTCCTCCCCCCTCCCCTCTGCCTCTGAAATCTCTGGCTAGTAATACCTCCCCCTCCTCCTGCCCAGACTGAGCTCCCATGAGCCCTTGCTACTGCCAAGGCTCTCTGAAAACCTGTGGGTGAGGCTTCTTCAGTTTATAGGGAATTAGAGTATTAAAACAAAAACAAAAAAGTATTTGGCTTGAGAAATGCCCTATAAACAATAGGAAAGGAACACAATTATGCAATGAGTAAAAGTTCATCTCGGATCCACTTTAAGAATCATGTCATTATTTTAAGGATTGACACTTTAACTTTAGACATTTCTCCTTATGTTAAGGTTTGGCTTAGATAAATTGCTTTGTGAATTCTGCATGCTTTATCACTATGGTGATAGCAGTAAAAACAGTTCAGAAATGTTATGAAAGTGGACCTGAACTAAGAACGTCTTCTCTGCTCTAAAATATATGCAGCAGCACAATAACCCTTAAAGCATTTCTTTGTTACGGCTGATACAAATCCTACAATAAATCTGCACATTTTTTACTTCCTGATTCATTGAAGCAGACCTATTGTTAACATCCCCTGCTTTTAAATTAGCTTATCTGCCATCTCTTCCATGGCAGTCATGTGACCCAGGGGAGAGATCCAATTACAACTTGTGATTGGACACAAATGAGGGGGAATTACAGGCTAAACTCTCTAAATACATACAGGGTGCATTTCTGTATGTTTTCCTTCTGTCCTGTGCAAGAGTTCAGGTCCACTTTAAAGACAGGAGATGTGTCCAATATTTAAGTGACATTTAAATCATAATGCAATATTTACTAATTATTGGTCAAGTCGCCATGCACAATAAGCGCACAGCAATTTTCCTGTTACTAATGACTATATAGTGTGCATTGGACAATTAGCACAACCCACAATACATAATGTGCACGTTGCTAGAATAATGCACGTTATGCTAGTGAATATGGCCCATAGTATTAATTGTAAAGGCTTTAATAGGTTTAATAGACTTTAAAGATTTTAAGATGTTTTCAGTAGATTTTTTGTTTATGTTGAATATAAAGTCTATTCATTTAAAAACATTGTGTAAACTATGCCTTTTATTTCTCAAATTTAGAAATAATTAGCAGAAAAATGTTCTGATTTTGGTTTTTATGCCAATTTTGTTCCAATGCCAATTAAATTGGAAACAGTGTCTCACAGAATGTTATCAGTACGCTGCTTACGCCTCCTTTTAAACTCTCTCCTGTGACTTTCTTTTTTTCTATCTCTACCAAAAAATAGTTGGCTTCATGCAAAACTTTATCAGGTATCTTCTAATCATGACGGTTATTTGAGTTGTGTTCCAGGACCAGCTCATGCCTGCTGTGACCAGCGTCACCTCTTCTTCAAAACTTCACACTTCTAAATCATCTTAAAAATGTTTCTTTCATCACAAAAACATTTAATAGCCTTACACATTAGTCACATATAAGGCTTCAGGAACTGGGAAAAAACTTTGATATTAATAAATTAGAAAGAAAATCCCCAGTAGAAGTAGTTTCTGTGCAGTCATTTGAGGGAGTTTGGAAAAAAAAGGGCGCCAGATGTAGCCGAGAAGCATAATTGTGGTTAGAAACAGTGCCATATATAGCATGGAAAAGAGCCTTTGGTTATAAAGGGGCACAGGTTATAGCCACAAAAAATGATAGGGTGCTGGATATAGCTGAGAAAAGTGATTTCAAGTATAAAAGGATGCCGGGTATAGCTGAGATAAGTGATGTAGGTTATAAAAGGGTGGTGGTGGATATAACCAAAAAAAAGTGATTTTGGTTATAAAATGGTGCTGCATATACAGCGGGATGCAAAAGTTTGGGCAACCTTGTTAATCATCATGATTTTCCAGTATAAATCGT
The DNA here is from genome assembly GCF_040937935.1 of Hyperolius riggenbachi. Lineage (NCBI taxonomy): Eukaryota > Metazoa > Chordata > Amphibia > Anura > Hyperoliidae > Hyperolius > Hyperolius riggenbachi. The sequence continues at coordinate 172,853,979 of NC_090646.1, forward strand.
TGGTTGTTATGATAAAAAATGTCAGTTAAATATATCATATAGAAAACACACACAGTGATATTTGAGAAGTGAAATGAAGTTTATTGGATTTACAGAAAGTGTGCAATAATTGTTTAAACAAGATTAGGCAGGTGTATAAATTTGGGCACCACAAAAAAGAAATGAAATCAATATTTAGTAGACCCTCCTTTTGCAGAAATTACAGCCTCTAAACACTTCCTGTAAGTTCAAATGAGAGTCTGGATTCTGGTTGAAGGTATTTTGGACTATTCCTCTTTACAAAACTTCTCTAGTTCATTCAGGTTTGATGGCTTCTGAGTATGGACATCTCTCTTTAACTCACACCACTGATTTTCAATTATATTCAGGTCTGGGGACTGAGATGATCATTTCAGAACGTTGTACTTGTTCCTCTGTATGAATGCTTTAGTGGATTTTGAGCAGTGTTTAGGGTCGTTGTCTTGTTGAAAGATCCAGCCTCGGCGCAGTTTCAATTTTGTCGCTGATTCCTGGACATTGGTCTCCAGAATCTGCTGATACTGAGTGGAATCCATGCGTCCCTCAACTTTGACAAGATTCCCAGTCCCTGCACTGGCCACACAGCCCCACAGCATGATGGAACCACCACCATATGTTACTGTAGGTAGCAGATGTTTTTCTTGGAATGCTGTTATTTTTCCTCCATGCACAACAGCCTTTGTTATGCCCAAATAGCTCAATTTTAGTTTCATCAGTCCACAGCACCTTACAGTGGTTTACAAAAGTATTTGGCCCCCTTGAAGTTTTCCATATTTTGTCATATTACTGCCACAAACATGAATCAATTTTATTGGAATTCCACATGAAAGTGGTGTACACGTGAGAAGTGGAATGAAAATCATACATGATTCCAAACATTAAAAAAAAAATAAGTGCAAAGTGGGGTGTGCGTACTTATTCAGCCCCCTGAGTCAATACTTTGTAGAACCACCTTTTGCTGCAGTTACAGCTGCCAGTCTTTTAGGGTATGTCTCTACAGCTTTGCACATCTAGAGACTGAAATCCTTGCCCATTCTTCTTTGCAGCTCCAGCTCAGTCAGATTAGATGGACAGCATTTGTGAACAGCAGTTTTCAGATCTTGCCACAGATTCTCAATTGGATTTAGATCTGCACTTTGACTGGGCCAATCTAACACATGGATATGTTTTGTTTTAAACCCTTCTATTGATTCCCTGGCTTTATGTTTAGGATCGTTGTCCTGCTGGAAGGTGAACCTCCGCCCCCGTATCAAGTCTTTTGCAGACTCCAAGAGGTTTTCTTCCAAGATTGCCCTGTATTTGGCTCCATCCATCCTCCCACCAACTCTGACCAGCTTCCCTGTCCCTGCTGAAGAGAAGCACCCCCAGAGCATGATGCTGCCACCACCATATTTGACAGTGGGGATGGTGTGTTCAGAGTGATGTGCAGTGTTAGTTTTCCGCCACACATATCATTTTGCATTTTGGCCAAAAAGTTCAATTTTGGTCTCATCTGACCAGACCACCTTTTTCCACATTTGCTGTGTCCCCCACATGGCTTGTGGCAAACTGCAAACGGGACTTCTTATGCTTTTCTGTTAACAATGGCTTTCTTCTTGCCACTCTTCCATAAAGGCCAACTTTGCGCAGTGCACGACTAATAGTTGTCCTACTGACAGATTCCCCCACCTGAGCTGTAGATCTCTGCAGCTCATCCAGAGTCACCAAGGGCCTCTAGACTGCATTTCTGATCAGCGCTCTCCTTGTTCGACCTGTGAATTTAGGTGGACTGCCTTGTCTTGGTAGGTTTACAGTTTTGCCATACTCCTTCTATTTCTGAATGATCGCTTGAACAGTGCTCCATGGGATGTTCAAGGGTTGGGAAAACATTTTTGTGGCCTAAGCCTGCTTTAAATTTCTCAATAACTTTATCCTGACCTGTCTGGTGTGTTCTTTGGACTTCATGGTGTTGTTGCTCCCAATATTCTCTTAGACAACCTAAGGCCGTCACAGAGCAGCTGTATTTGTACTGACATTAGATTACACACAGGTGCACTCTATTTAGTCACTAGCACTCATCAGGTAATGTCTATGGGCACCTGACTGCACTCAGACCAAAGGGAGCTGAATAATTACGCACACCCCACTTATGTGGGTATTTATTTGTAAAACATGCTTGGAATCATGTATGATTTTCATTCCACTTCTCACGTGTACACCACTTTGTATTGGTCTATCTCATGGAATTCCAATAAAATTGATTCATGTTTGTCCCAGTAATATGACAAAATGTGGAAAACTTCAAGGGGGCTGAATACTTTTGCAAACCACTGTATTCCAAAATGAAGCTGGCTTGTCCAAATGTCCTTTAGCATACCTCAAACGGCTCTGTTTGTGCTGTGGGTGGAGAAAAGGCTTTCTCTGCATCAATCTTACATATAGCATCTCCTTGTGTAAAGTGCACCAAATGGTTGAACGATGCATAGTGACTCCATCTGCAACAAGATGATGTTGTAGGTCTTTGGTGCTGGTCTGTGGGTCGACTCTGACTGTTCTCACCATTCGTCGCTTCTGTCTAGCCGACATTGTTCTTGGTCTGCCACTTTGTGCCTTAACTTGAACTGAGCATGTGGTCTTCCATTTCCTCAATATGTTCCTAACTGTTGAAACAGACAGCTGAAATCTCCGAGACAGCTTTTTGTATCCTTCCCCTAAACCATGATGGTGAACAATCTTTGTCTTCAGGTCATTTGAGAGTTGTTTTGAGATCCCCATGCTGTTACTCTTCAGAATTAAAAGAGGAGGGAAACTTACAACTGACCCCCTTAAATACTCTTTCTTATAATTGTATTCACCTGTGTATGTAGGTCAAGGGTCACTGAGCTTACCAAGCCCATTTAAGTTCCAATAATTAGTTCTAAAGGTTTTGGAATCAATAAAATGACAATGACAAATTTATGCACCTGCTTATTTATTTTTAAACAATTATTGCGCACTTTCTGTAAATCCAATAAACTTCATTTCACTTCTCAAATATCACTGTGTGTCTCCTATATGATAAATTTAACCGACATTTTGTATCTTAAAAAACCAACGATTTATACTGGAAAATCATGATGGTTAACAAGGTTGCCCAAACTTTTGCATCCCACTGTAGTCGAGAAAAGTGTAGTCTTAATCCCCCCTGGTGTTGTCTAATCTTAACTCCCCCATGTGGAGTTAACTCCCCCAGCAGTGCCTGCTGGCAGCGGGCTGGCAGTGCCTGCTGGCAGTGGTAAGGCAGGGGCATTGTGGCTGCTGCCAATGCCTGGCAGTGGTGAGGCAGGGGCTCTGTGGCTGCTGCTGGCAGTGGTGAGGTTGGGGCACTGTGGCTGCTGCTGGCAGTGGTGGTGAGGCTGGGGCACTGCGGCTGGCCTGGCTGGCAGTTCTGGCACCTAACCGCTAGCTCTGTCTCCTAGTTACCCCAAGCTAAACCCCCATGTGAATGGCGGAGCCACCGTGCATTCAGGTATTTATATACCCGAACCACGTCACCCACTCGGCCAATCACAGTTATGGTCACAGCCAGCTAGGCTGTGTGACCATAGATGTGGAAAAAGCATCGTCGCCGCTTATTGGCTGCCTGCAAAGGCGCCAATAATCGTGGGGAGGAGACCGAACAGTGCGGCCGAGCACCATGCGGTGCTCGGCTGCGCACGACCCGAACCCAAACAGGTGAATGTTCGGGGAATAACGAACGGTGCACTGTTTGATCAACACTAGTTATAGTAACTGTGCTGTCAGTAATATTATAATGTAGTTTAGACTCTCTCTCTCTCTCTCTCTTTCTAATGGCCTGGCAAAAACCTTAGTCATACTCATCAACTTAAGGCTTTTTCTTGCTGGGAATAACCGATGCTGACTCTTATTGTTCTCTGTTACTGTTTCTCTCTCCCATCCGAGTGCCTCTCTTCTTCCGCATACCCCCACGTCACTGCCCTTCTAGTGATTGATGGCTGCAGAGGAGGGATCCATCGAATGCTGATGTCTTTCCGCAACTGTCCCATAAGAATCTGTTCTGCTGCTCCCACTGTGTTCGGTAGTGGTGCTCAAATACCCCTTTTTAAAATTCGAGTTTGGTCGAATTCGAATAGTAAATTATTCGAGGTCAGTCGAATATTCGAGTCGAATAATTTTTACTATTCGATTCGACCTCGGACTTCGAGCTCACTATTCGAGTCGGTATTCAAGCTCATTATTCGAGCTGACTATTCGAATTGGCCTTAAATAGCTTCCAACACTTGTTTTGAGGGTGAATGATGCAAGAAACATCTTTTTTTCCAAGTAACAACAGCAAGTGATTATGTGGGGATGTTCCTTTAAAAAAAAAAAAGGTGAAAAGAGAAGTTGTGTCCAGAATTTTGTTCAGTACTGTATATACTTCTTCTTCTTCTTCTTCTTCTTTATCTTCTATCTTCTTCTTCTTCTTCTATATCTTCTTCTTCTATATCTTCTTCTTCTTCTATATTGTCTTCTTCTTCTTCTTCTTCATCTTCTTCATCATCATCTTCTTCTTCTTCATCTTCTTCTTCATCTTCTTCATCTTCTTCTATATCGTCTTCTTCTTCACTTATTTCTCTTTTCAATTTTTTTTTTACAGAAATGCAGCTATTTTTGAGCGTAACAAATAGCTGGTGGCGCACGCATGTTGGAAGCGCCATTGTATGTGCTCCCTGGCAGTGGAAACACACAGACAGCAGGAGGTAAATTCAGCAGCAGGAGGAGGAGGATGAGTGTGTGGCAGCAGGCAGTCAATGAGGCAGGCAGCGTGACATAATAGCCCTGGTACCTAGCGGTGATACCAGGGCTGTAAATAAACACGACAGGAGGTCCCAGACAGCGGTCGTGCAGCCCACATCGTGTCCAATACACAACTGGGACAACGCAGTTTTCAACCCGGGCACCTCAGAAAAATTAAACCTTTTTTTTTTTTTTTTTAATGGTTTTTTGGTTTTGTTTGTACAACCAATTACACAGATATATAGCTATTGTTTGACGTAATAGCTGGTGCCAGAGTGGCAGCAGAATGTAATTCTGTGTACCCTGGCAGTGGGAAACACAGACCGACAACAGCAGCAGCAGGAGGAATGGAGGAGTAATGTGAGCAGCTATTGTTTGACGTAATAGCTGGTGGCAGAGTGGCAGCAGAAGGTAATTCTGTGTACCCTGGCAGTGGGAAACACAGACAGACAGCAGCAGCAGGAGGAATGGAGGAGTAGTGTGAGTGTGGCAGCAGGCAGGCAGCGTGACATAATAGCCCTGGTACCTAGCGGTGATACCAGGGCTGTAAATAAACACAACAGGAGGTCCCAGACAGCGGTCGTGCAGCCCACATCGTGTCCAATACACAACTGGGACAACACAGTTTTCAACCCGGGCACCTCAGAAAAATTAAACCTTTTTTTTTTTAATGGTTTTTTGGTTTTGTTTGTACAACCAATTACACAGATATATAGCTATTGTTTGACGTAATAGCTGGTGGCAGAGTGGCAGCAGAATGTAATTCTGTGTACCCTGGCAGTGGGAAACACAGACCGACAGCAGCAGCAGCAGCAGGAGGAATGGAGGAGTAATGTGAGCAGCTATTGTTTGACGTAATAGCTGGTGGCAGAGTGGCAGCAGAAGGTAATTCTGGGTACCCTGGCAGTGGGAAACACAGACAGACAGCAGCAGCAGGAGGAATGGAGGAGTAGTGTGAGTGTGGCAGCAGGCAGGCAGCGTGACATAATAGCCCTGGTACCTAGCGGTGATACCAGGGCTGTAAATAAACACAACAGGAGGTCCCAGACAGCGGTCGTGCAGCCCACATCGTGTCCAATACACAACTGGGACAACACAGTTTTCAACCCGGGCACCTCAGAAAAATTAAACCTTTTTTTTTTTAATGGTTTTTTGGTTTTGTTTGTACAACCAATTACACAGATATATAGCTATTGTTTGACGTAATAGCTGGTGCCAGAGTGGCAGCAGAATGTAATTCTGTGTACCCTGGCAGTGGGAAACACAGACAGACAGCAGCAGCAGCAGGAGGAATGGAGGAGGAATGTGAGCAGCTATTGTTTGACGTAATAGCTGGTGGCAGAGTGGCAGCAGAAGGTAATTCTGTGTACCCTGGCAGTGGGAAACACAGACAGACAGCAGCAGCAGGAGGAATGGAGGAGTAGTGTGAGTGTGGCAGCAGGCAGGCAGCGTGACATAATAGCCCTGGTACCTAGCGGTGATACCAGGGCTGTAAATAAACACAACAGGAGGTCCCAGACAGCGGTCGTGCAGCCCACATCGTGTCCAATACACAACTGGGACAACACAGTTTTAAACCCGGGCACCTCAGAAAAATTAAACCTTTTTTTTTTTTTAATGGTTTTTTGGTTTTGTTTGTACAACCAATTACACAGATATATAGCTATTGTTTGACGTAATAGCTGGTGCCAGAGTGGCAGCAGAATGTAATTCTGTGTACCCTGGCAGTGGGAAACACAGACAGACAGCAGCAGCAGCAGGAGGAATGGAGGAGGAATGTGAGCAGCTATTGTTTGACGTAATAGCTGGTGGCAGAGTGGCAGCAGAAGGTAATTCTGTGTACCCTGGCAGTGGGAAACACAGACAGACAGCAGCAGCAGGAGGAATGGAGGAGTAGTGTGAGTGTGGCAGCAGGCAGGCAGCGTGACATAATAGCCCTGGTACCTAGCGGTGATACCAGGGCTGTAAATAAACACAACAGGAGGTCCCAGACAGCGGTCGTGCAGCCCACATCGTGTCCAATACACAACTGGGACAACACAGTTTTAAACCCGGGCACCTCAGAAAAATTAAACCTTTTTTTTTTTTAATGGTTTTTTGGTTTTGTTTGTACAACCAATTACACAGATATATAGCTATTGTTTGACGTAATAGCTGGTGCCAGAGTGGCAGCAGAATGTAATTCTGTGTACCCTGGCAGTGGGAAACACAGACCGACAGCAGCAGCAGCAGGAGGAATGGAGGAGTAATGTGAGCAGCTATTGTTTGACGTAATAGCTGGTGGCAGAGTGGCAGCGGAAGGTAATTCTGTGTACCCTGGCAGTGGGAAACACAGACAGACAGCAGCAGCAGGAGGAATGGAGGAGTAGTGTGAGTGTGGCAGCAGGCAGGCAGCGTGACATAATAGCCCTGGTACCTAGCGGTGATACCAGGGCTGTAAATAAACACAACAGGAGGTCCCAGACAGCGGTCGTGCAGCCCACATCATGTCCAATACACAACTGGGACAACACAGTTTTCAACCCGGGCACCTCAGAAAAATTAAACCTTTTTTTTTTTTTTAATGGTTTTTTGGTTTTGTTTGTACAACCAATTACACAGATATATAGCTATTGTTTGACGTAATAGCTGGTGCCAGAGTGGCAGCAGAATGTAATTCTGTGTACCCTGGCAGTGGGAAACACAGACAGACAGCAGCAGCAGCAGGAGGAATGGAGGAGTAATGTGAGCAGCTATTGTTTGACGTAATAGCTGGTGGCAGAGTGGCAGCAGAAGGTAATTCTGTGTACCCTGGCAGTGGGAAACACAGACAGACAGCAGCAGCAGGAGGAATGGAGGAGTAGTGTGAGTGTGGCAGCAGGCAGGCAGCGTGACATAATAGCCCTGGTACCTAGCGGTGATACCAGGGCTGTAAATAAACACAACAGGAGGTCCCAGACAGCGGTCGTGCAGCCCACATCGTGTCCAATACACAACTGGGACAACACAGTTTTAAACCCGGGCACCTCAGAAAAATTAAACCTTTTTTTTTTTTTAATGGTTTTTTGGTTTTGTTTGTACAACCAATTACACAGATATATAGCTATTGTTTGACGTAATAGCTGGTGGCAGAGTGGCAGCAGAATGTAATTCTGTGTACCCTGGCAGTGGGAAACACAGACAGACAGCAGAAGGGCAGTACACAGCAGCCCACTGTAGGTGTAAAATGTGTGGCTGCAGGCGACGTAATAGTCAAACTGAACCAGGCTGGCTTAGTGAGCAGGAGCCAGGAGGTGGTAAAGGGTTGTAAGGCACATTAACGATGGTTCTTAGCCAGTTCATGTCCCCCTCTCGCCGACAACAGGGGCCAGGAACTCGCCTTCCACCCACGCCTGGTTCATCTTGAGAAACGTCAGTCTGTCCACAGACTTGTGAGACAGACGTGAGCGTTTCTCGGTGACCACGCCACCAGCTGCACTGAAGCAGCGCTCGGACAGCACGCTGGAAGGGGGGCAGGACAGCACTTCCAGGGCGTACTGCGCCAGCTCGCTCCAGATCTCCAGGCGCTTGACCCAATACTCCATGGGATCAACAGGGGCATCGCTGTCAAGCCCGCTGTAGGACCCCATGTAGTCAGCCACCATGCGGGTCAGGCGCTGGCTGTGACCGGAGGAGGATGCTGCTGCATCATGCACCTCCTCTCTAGTCACTGCTGCCGGAGCCTCTACAGTCCTGTAGAGCTCGTGGCTGAGAGACAGCAGGTCTGTGGGGCGCTTGCTGCTGGATGCAGGCACCTGCTGCTGCCTCTGTGCTGGCTGCTGGACAGTGGGGGTGGAAGGCTGGGGGAAGGCTGGGGGAAGGCTTCCTCCAAGCGCTCAACAAGGGCCTGCTGCAAGCTCCTTATTTGTTGCGCTGGGTCTCCTCCTGCAGGCGGCAGGAACTGGCTCAACTTCCCCTTGAGGCGTGGGTCCAACATCATGCTGATCCAGATGTCCTCCCTCTGCTTCATCTGGATCACCCTGGGGTCCTTGCGCAGGCACGCCAGCATGTGCACTGCCATTGGGAAGAGGCGGGCCACGTGTGCTGGCACATCGACGGCAGTGCTGTCCTCCCTATCCTCTTCCTCTGCCGCCTCATCCTCTCTCCACCCCCGCACCAACTCAGCTGCGCTGTGCTGATCCCCCTCATCAGCAGGAAGGTCAGGGACCTCCACCAAGTCCTCCTCCTCCTCCCCCTCAGAGGTGGACTGTGCAGCTGCTTGCCGCTCCTGCTGGTCCAAGGCTGCCGCTCCCTGTTCCAGCAAAGCATCGAGGGCCCTGTTCAGCAGACAAACCAGGGGCACCCACTCGCAGACCATAGCATGGTCCCTGCTCACCATGTTAGTGGCCTGCAGAAAGGGAGCCAGCACTAAGCACACCTGCTGCATGTGCCTCCAGTCATCATCGGGGACGATGGACGGGATGTTGCTGGTCTTGTCCCTTCTCCGAGCGGCGGAAACAGTGGCCAGGGCAAGGTACTGGTTGACAGCGTGCTTCTGTTCAACCAGACGCTCCAACATCGCCAGGGTGGAGTTCCAGCGAGTCGGAACGTCAAGGATCAGCCGATGGCGTGGCAGCTCCAGCTCCTTTTGCACGTCTTCCAGGCTCGCACAGGCTGCAGCCGAGCGCCGGAAGTGACGCACAACGTTCCTTGCCGTTTCCAGCAGTTCGCCCATCCCCTGGTAGGTGCGCAAGAACTTTTGCACCACCAGGTTCAGCACGTGGGCAAGACAGGGGATGTGGGTCAGGTTTCCCCTGTCTATTGCGGCAACCAGATTGGCCCCATTGTCGGCCACCACCTCTCCGACTCTGAGGCCTCTGGGGGTCAGCCAAATCCTCTCCTGCTCCTGGAGTTTGGCCAACACATGGGTTGCCGTCAGCTTGGTCTTCCCAAGGCTGACCAAGTGCAGCAGCGCTTGGCAGTGGCGGGCCTTCACGCTGCTGCTGAGGCGGGGGGTTTGGCCAGGTGTGCCGGAGGATGGCAGAGGATCGGAGGAACCTGCTGCAGTTCCCCTGACCCTGCAGGGGGGCACCACCCACTGTGTTGCTGCTGCTGTGCCCGCTGCTGCTCTCCCATCCTCACCCCCTTCCACCAAGCTGACCCAGTGGACAGTGAAGGACAGGTAGCGGCCTGTCCCGAAGCGGCTGCTCCAGGAGTCCATGGTGACGTGGACCCTTTCACCAACCGCGTGCTCCAGCCCTCGCTCCACATTGGCCATCACAAAGCGGTGCAGTGCAGGAATGGCCTTGCGGGCGAAGAAGTGTCTGCTGGGGAGCTGCCAGTCTGGGGCTGCGGAAGCAAGCAGCGCACGCATGTCGCTCCCCTCCTGCACAAGCGTGTACAGCAGGAGTTGGGAGCACATGGCCCGTGCCAGCAAGCCGTTCAGCTGCCGCACGCGACGGCTGCTGGGAGGCAGAGCCCTAACCACCCCCTGGAAGGACTCGCTCAAAAGGCTCTGGTGTGGCCTTTTGCTGGCCCGGGAATCAGCAGACACAGCAGAGGAGGCCACTGAGGACTGGCTGCCAGAACAGGCCTCAGTGTCGGCGGCAGGAGTTGCAGAGGGGGGAGGAGCAGTGCATTTCCGCACTCCTGCTGGTGCTGCTGGAGGAGCAGGAGGGCGGGTGGCTGCTGTTGCTGCTGCTGCTGCTGCTGAAGGCTGTGCAGTGATGGGTGTGGTGCCACTGCCAGCACCAGATGCCTTCAGCCTCTGGAACTCCTCATGCTGGTGGAAATGTTTCGCAGCAAGGTGGTTGATGAGCGAGCTGGTGCTGAACTTTAAGGGGTCTGCACCTCTGCTCAACTTCCGCTGACAGTGGTTGCAAGTGGCGTACTTGCTGTACACTGTGGGCATGGTGAAAAAACGCCAGATTGGTGACAAAAACGACCCCCTACGGCATGGAACCGCTGCTGCCTGTCTCCCTGTGGTGGTTGGGGGGGGGGGGGGGGGGGCTTGGGTGTGGCTGGTGGTGGTACTGGCAGATGCTGCTGCTGCTGCTGCTGCTGAGCCTGAGACACCAGCAGGCTGTGGGACCTGCCTACTGCTGCCAATGCTTGCAATGATGCGCCTCCTTGCAAGGCCCACAAGCGCATCCTCCTCCTCCTCCTCAGAGCAGCTGAGGACGACATCCCCTGGAGGTGGTGGCACCCAGTCTCTGTCTGTCACCGTGTCATCATCATCCTCCCCCTCCTGAAACATGTCCTGCTGGGATGATGACCCCCCAAACTCCTCTCCTGATGCATGGATGGGCTGCTTGACTGTCGCCACAGTCTTGCTGTCCAATCCCTCATCCCCCAAAGTGCCCATCAGCATCTCCTCCTCAAGATCGCCAACAACAGCAGACAATTTACTCATGATGCCTGGGGTCAAAAGACTGCTGAATGACAGGTCGGCGAGTGACGGTGAACTGGCCTCCTCCCCAGGCCCTGCTGGGCGGCTGCTGCGAACAGGGGTGGTGGTGGTGGTGGTGGTGAGGGTGGAGGCCTCGGATGCAGAGCTGATGGGGGGCTGCTCATCCACCGTCATCAGTTGCACCACAGTGTCTGCATCCTTTTCCTCAATGGGACGTTTCCGACCCGGCTGGAGGAAAATCGGAGCAGGTGCTACACGCTGCTGCTGCTGCTGTGTCTCTGCAGCGTGAGTTGCAGATGCTCCTGCTGGGCGGCGCCCAAGGCGTCCACGGCCAGTGCCTATGGGAGGAATGTTAGCCACTGACGCTGCTGCTGCTGCTGCGGAACTGTGCATGGTGGCGCGCCCACGCCCGCGGCTTGCCACAATGCTGCTCCCTCTCCTCCTGATTCCCTTGCTGCCCTTCCCCTTGCCCAAACCGCGCTGGCTGCCACTTCCAGACATCTTCGATGTTTTGGGCGTAAACGCAAAAGTTTTTGAAAAGGGCGGGTGAAAAGTGAGGTACTTTAATGGAGTGGGTTGGTGGGTGAGGTGACTGAATGAGTGTCCCGACTCCCTAGTACAGTAAGTAAGTAGTAACAGTCAGGAAGTACAACTAGAAGTTACAATAATCAGTAGTAATCACAAGGAAATAGAGTGTGTGTACACTACAGACAGTGAGTGCACGCACGCGCACACACGTGCAGGAGCTAGCCTATGAACAGTGACTGAGTGAGTGTCCCTACTACAGTAAGTAAGTAGTAACTGTCAGGAAGTAGAATTTACAATAATCAATCAGTAATCAGAAGGAAATAGAGTGTGTGTACAGTACACAGACAGTGAGTGCACACACACACGCAGGAGCTAGTAGCCTATGAACAGTGACAGTGAGTGTCCTAGTACAGTTACAGTATATAACTATTCAGAAGGAAATAGAGTGTGTGTACTACACAGACAGTGAGTGCAAGCACACGCAGGAGCTAGCCTATGAACAGTGACAGTCAGTGAGTGTCCTAGTACAGTTACAGTATATAACTATTCAGAAGGAAATAGAGTGTGTGTACTACACAGACAGTGAGTGCAAGCACACGCAGGAGCTAGCCTATGAACAGTGACAGTCAGTGAGTGTCCTAGTACAGTTACAGTATATAACTATTCAGAAGGAAATAGAGTGTGTGTACACAGACAGTGAGTGCAAGCACACGCAGGAGCTAGCCTATGAACAGTGACAGTCAGTGAGTGTCCTAGTACAGTTACAGTATATAACTATTCAGAAGGAAATAGAGTGTGTGTACTACACAGACAGTGAGTGCAAGCACACGCAGGAGCTAGCCTATGAACAGTGACAGTCAGTGAGTGTCCTAGTACAGTTACAGTATATAACTATTCAGAAGGAAATAGAGTGTGTGTACACAGACAGTGAGTGCAAGCACACGCAGGAGCTAGCCTATGAACAGTGACAGTCAGTGAGTGTCCTAGTACAGTTACAGTATATAACTATTCAGAAGGAAATAGAGTGTGTGTACTACACAGACAGTGAGTGCAAGCACACGCAGGAGCTAGCCTATGAACAGTGACAGTCAGTGAGTGTCCTAGTACAGTTACAGTATATAACTATTCAGAAGGAAATAGAGTGTGTGTACACAGACAGTGAGTGCAAGCACACGCAGGAGCTAGCCTATGAACAGTGACAGTCAGTGAGTGTCCTAGTACAGTTACAGTATATAACTATTCAGAAGGAAATAGAGTGTGTGTACTACACAGACAGTGAGTGCAAGCACACGCAGGAGCTAGCCTATGAACAGTGACAGTCAGTGAGTGTCCTAGTACAGTTACAGTATATAACTATTCAGAAGGAAATAGAGTGTGTGTACACAGACAGTGAGTGCAAGCACACGCAGGAGCTAGCCTATGAACAGTGACAGTCAGTGAGTGTCCTAGTACAGTTACAGTATATAACTATTCAGAAGGAAATAGAGTGTGTGTACACAGACAGTGAGTGCAAGCACACGCAGGAGCTAGCCTATGAACAGTGACAGTCAGTGAGTGTCCTAGTACAGTTACAGTATATAACTACAATACAAAATACAATCACTAAGTAGTAGAGGACAGCAGAAATACTGTCTAATACTATCTAATACTGTCTAAATACTAATGAGAAATAAACTAACAGAGGACAGGAGGACAGCTGCCCACACAGGCAAGGCCCTGAGGCCTAAAGCTGTAAGCCTGCAGCAGCTGTCTGAGTCTCTCTCTATGTAACACAAAAGCTACTAACTAAAATACAATGTCTATCTAACAACAATATAGGTGTGTATAGGAGGTGTATGTGAGCAAAAACGCTAGGTAAATGACCACAATAGAGCTCTTGCTAAGCCAAAGCACAAAGGAGCAACTCTCTCTCTATGCAAGTCTCAGGCAAGGACGGAGAAACGGAACATGGCGGCCGCTATTTATAGGGTAGCTGGCTGGCCAGGGTCCCCCTCTGTGATTGGCTGCCGTCAGAGGGCCTGGGAGCCCTCTGATTGGCTCTAAGGACATCAATCTGGGCTATGACGCTATTCGAGCTCGGTATTCGAGCTCGAATAGCGTTGTTTGCTCGAATAGCTCGAATAGTGAATGGGCTATTCGCGTTTACTCGAATAGCCCATTCGAATAGCTGCAGCTATTCGGAGCTCGAATACCGAGCTCGAATAGCTGAAAAAGAGCTTGAATATTCGAGCTACTCGAATATTCGAGCTCTGCTGAGCACCACTGGTGTTCGGCTCCTTCCCTCATGCCGCTGCTACTACTGCGCAATTACCTGAGAGAGCTGGTTATAACCAGTTCTCTCTCGCAGCTCCCCACGCGCTGCCTCTACTGCATCCTCGTGCTCTCAGTGCGAGCGCCCCCCCTGTTTCCAGAGGTTTCGCCGCACTCGTTCCCCACTGTGCATCCCCCGTTGCCAGGCAACCGAGAGCAGTGCACGTGACTATACTCACGCGTGCACTCTCTCCTTTCCACCGCAGCCACCAACAGCCTGACTGCCTGTCACCTGTGCCTGAGCCAGCAGCAAACAAAATCAGCTGCAGCTCAGGAAATATAAGCATAAACACACACCTCCTTCCTTGAGAGTTTGCCCCATGGCACAGGTTACAATTTCAAATGTAACACCTCTGTAATGCTTTAACTGTAAATAAATCCTCCAGACACAAATCAAGTTCTTTTTAAGAAATATTTGTATTAAATTATATGGATAAAAAAGTTCAGTGACAAAACACATTCATAAACTTCTTCTTAGCAGATGAGTATAGGTAGGCCTTTTGTATACATCTGCCTGCTAGGATCAAGGCTTGTTCAGGAAACAAATATGTGATACAGTTTATTAGCATTAACTTGCCAGAATTTTCCTCAGACAGCACTCCGCTGTCTGCCACTTCTTCACCACTGTCTTTTTAAAGTGGACCTGAATTCTTTCATAGGACAGAAGGAATAGTAGAAAAATGTCTGGCGGTTACCTAGCAACATCCAGGATGAATAAATATGTTGAATTGCTGATTGTGAATGATCACTTAACATATAAGAAGCACTGCTGTCTCCTCTGTATTTTGTCTACCAGCTGTTGTCACACCATCTCTTCAGACACTGCACTGCAGTCTTCTCTGTCTCACTCTTGTATACATTGCTGTCCTGTTGTCCCTCTGTCACTCTTATGTCTCTGCTGTTTTCTGTTATCTCTCTCTGTTACAGGTAAATTGTAATATCCTGGTCTTTTTTTCTTATTGCTTACTGTTTCTCTTCTGGCTTATCTCTCCAGTATCGCTGCTCAGTCTTTAATGGCCTGTAGCTGTGAGTGGTCTATCTCCTCTCCTGTAATGTCTGCAGCTCTCTTTCTCTTCCTTACTTTAGTTTTCAGTAGAGCTCTCTTATCGTTATCTGTGGCTCTGACATGTTCCGTCTTTCTCACTAATGGCTGGTCTCTGTTTTTGTCTCTCTGCTCTATATCCTCCACATCACACACTCATTTCTTGCTGCATCATCAATTCAGTCTCCAAGGATTCTTAGGCTCCTCCCCCTAACTAGCCTTTAACTGCTAAAACCCAACTGCCATTTCCCCTTGCACATGCCCAGCTTCTCTCTCCTCTTTTCTACTAATGGGCTCCCCCTGGTGGCACCTGCAGGCTCTCTTTACAGCAGCACTTTCCACAAAAATGAAATGTATATTTAACCCTTGGTGTGTGTGTCTATTGCAATGACACACACACAGGGTTATATTCACCCCCTTTTTTTCAAATTGTAGTCCCTACAATTTTCTTTTAATCAAGTCGCAGTGTCTGCATATATTTTATCTCCTACTAAGAAGTCATTAATCATTACTTTCTTAATAGGTCCTGGTATTTCTTTATATCTCCGACATTCTTCAGCCTTCTGATGGCCTAAATCTTCTATTGCTTTACCCTGGTCCTGAATAACAGGTTTACCTGGAGTCTTATCATTTTTCTTTCCTTCATTAGTTCCAGCTTCCAGTATCACTTGTTGTTCTAACTGGTTGAGGAACAGATCAAACACAGACAAACACAACATTTATAGTGCGCTTTTCTCCTGGCAGACTCAAAGCGCCAGAGCTGCAGCCACTAGGACGCGCTCTATAGGCAGTAGCAGTGTTAGGGAGTCTTGCCCAAGGTCTCCTACTGAATAGGTGCTGCCTTACTGAACAGTGTCATCAGAAGAAAAGGATTGAGGCACTGTAACTTGCAAAAGGCCCCGTCACCCCCACCGCAATTCCACTGTCTGTATACTGTGAGTAAAAGTACCTTTTGCAAGTTACAGTGCCTCAATCCTTTTCTTCTGATGACACAGTAAGCAATCTATATGTTGCGCACGTAACTATAGGTATACTCCAGTACTAGCCATCCTCCTCTGATCTTCATCTAGTGCCACCAGCCTTTTTCTCCTTTATACACACGGATTGCCTTACTGAACAGGCAGAGCCGAGATTCGAACCCAGGTCTCCTGTGTCAGAGGCAGAGCCCTTAACCATTACACTGTCCAGCCACCCAACGAACAGATGAATCCGGATCACACCTCTGTCTAAATTCTTCATATAAAGTAGGTTGTACAGAGTATTTTGCTCCTCCTTTTTTCTGGCTGTACAAGAAGCTCTTCAAGTGATAATCACAATAGTTTCCCTGAGGCTTATACGGTCTCCAACATCTTGCATCCTTGCTACCTTGAACTGGAGTACCACCAGGACCAGTTAAATGCTGTACCTGTCCTTCCTTCCACAACGTCAAATTCAACTGATTCTCCTTCTCTTACATTGCAAAGATAATGCCTGGGGTTGTTCTTCTTTATGGCAGACCAGTGCACAAACACATCTTCTTTGGTGTCATTCCGATTTATAAATTCGTATCCATTTTGCACATGAAACCATTTGACAATGCCTAAAACTTTGGTTGCGATGACCTTATTTTTCCTCTTTAATTTATCTTTCTTCCATTTCTCTGAGGCCTTCCTGTTTTGTCCTGTAATGCGACCCACCACTGCAGGATTCCTTGATTTTCTCTGAAAGCCTCTTCCACAGTCTCTTGCAGTATGATCATTATGGTGACAGATCCAACATCCAGATTCCTCTGTGTTACTATTTCTCCACCTTAGATTTTCTCTTTTGAGTCCACCTTTCTCCATGTTTTGTTTCATTTTGGCTATCTCTTCACTTACTTCTTTGAGTGTTGTTTTTACTTCTCTCAATTCCCCCTCAGTATTATTGGTATTGACTTCAACTGCTGAATTCTTATGAGTATTCATAGTGGTGTTTTGTTGCAGTGTTCCCAGCTGATTGGCTTCTTCCTCCTGACAGAGCTTGATAGCTAAGCTTTGAAGTTTCCAGAAATTCTTGGATAAAATTCTACCTTCTGTTTTAAGAATTTTTTAATACAGTTGCTCCTTAATCCCCATATAAATTGATCTCTCAACCACAACCACACAGCAAAATCTATGGTAGTTTGTCCTCTTTTCTTTTCCTCTTTTATCTGTAGTCCACTTTCTTGTAAGGCATTGGCGAACTGAGGAATATTTTCTTTATCCTTTTGAATTCTGTCAACAAATCTCTTTCTCCATAAATGCAGCTCTGTGGGATCTCCATATATGTCTTCCAATACCTTGATAATTTGTTTCAGTGATACTGGTGTGGGCACTGCAGTTTAGCATTAATTACTGTTCGTTGAACATCTCCCTCCAAGGTTATCATTGCTATTTCCATATGCAGCTCTATGGGCACTTTATAAGCCTGCACAGCACTCTCTATTCTTTCACTCCACTCTCTCAGGGCCATATTATAACCATTGAACCTTGGTAGGTACGCAGCTAACATCCCCATCGAAGTCATGGTAAACACCGATGTGTAGCTTGCTGACCATTCTCCTGCAGCCTGAGTAGCTGAAACATCATTTCTGGTGGATAGTGTAGGCTGAGATTCCATCTTCCAATTTTAAGGCACTTAGGTAATATCCTGCCGACTATGCCAAATGTAACACCTCTATAATGCTTGAACTGTAAAGAAATCCTCCAGACACCAATCAAGTTCCTTTTAGGAAATATTTGTATTAACCTCTTGAGGACTGCAGTGCTAAACCCCCCTAGGGACCAGGCCATTTTTAGTAAAATTGGCCACTGCAGCTTTAAGGCCAAGCTGCAGGGCCGCACAACACAGCACACAAGTGATCCCCCCCCTTTTCTCCCCACCAACAGAGCTCTCTGTTGGTGGGGTCTGATCGCTCCCCCCATGTTTATTTTTATTGTGATAAATATTATTGTATGTGTTTTTTTTTAAACTGTCTCTTTAAACCCCTTCCTTCCCTCCCCACAGCCATCCAATTACGGCGATCGGCTGTCATAGGTTTCTGCCTATGAGAGACGATCGCTCTCTTGTCCCCCAGGGGGACAGCCGTGTCACATGGCTATCCCCAGTGCAGCGCTGCTGCTGATCGCAGCGCTGCACCATGTAAATAGACGGCGATCACGCCATCTAACAGTCTCCCGAGCGGCAATAGCCACTCGAAGACTGAAGGCGGGGTGGAACTCCGCCCCCAAGCAGGAGATGATCGCGCAGCCTGCGCGCGATCTCCTGCAAAACAAAGCCCCAGGACTTTATGCCAATCGGCGTTAGGCAGTCCTGGGGCTGCCACCGCGGCCACGCTCATCGGCGTGACACGGTCGGCAAGAGGTTAAATCATAAGTATAAAAAGTTCAGAGACAAAACACATGCGTAAGCTTCTCTTTCAGCAGAATGAGTATAGGTAGACCTATTATATACCTTCAGCCTGCTAGAATCAAGCCTAGTTCAAGAAACAAATATCTGATACAGTTTATTAGCATTAACTTGCAAGAATTTTCCTCACACAACACTCTGCATTCTGCCACCTCTTCACCACTGTCTTTTTAAGGTTTCTTCACTACTGTTTCCTCTGTAGCTTGTCTGCCAGCTGCTATCTCGCCAGACACTGCACTGCAGTCTTCACTCTTTCTCTTTAATCCTGTCACTTGTTTCTCTGTCTCACTCTTGTATGCATTGCTGTGCTGCTCTCTCTGTGTCACTGTCGTGTTTCTGCTGTTTTCTGTTACCTCTCTCTGTTACAGGTAATTTTTACTTTCCTGGTCTTTTCCTTTTTATTCCTCACTGTTTCTCTTTTGGCTTATCTCTCCAGTATCACTGCTCTTTATTGGCCTGTAGCTGTGAGTGGTCGCTCTCCTCTCCTGTAATGTCTGCATCTCGCTTTCTCTTGATTTAGTTTTAAGTTGTGCTCTCTTATCTGCGGCTGTGCTCCCTTGTCTCTGGCTGTGCCTTGCTCAGTCTGTCTCACAAATCGCAGCTCTCTTTTTGTGCCTCTCCTCCATATCATCACACATCAAGCTCATTTCTTGCTGCATCATCAACTCAGTCCCAACAGCTTCCTAGGCTCCTCCCCCTCACTAGCCTTCAACTGCCAAAACAAAACTGCCATTTCCCCCTGCACATGTCCAGCTTCTCTCACTTGTTTCCTGCTCATGGGCTCCCCCTGGCGGCACCTGCAGGCTCCCTTTACAGCAGCACTTCACAGAAAAAAGTAATTGCATATTTAACCCTTGGTGTGAGGTTCCATTGCAGTGACACACATGCACAAGGTTACACCAGCCCCCTGCAGTTGCTCTGTGCCCGCGCCCTCCTCAACAATCCTCCGGTACCCTTCTGTGGCCCAGTTTAACTTTTGTCGACTAAGCCTGTCACTGGCCTGTGCGGCCCTGGCCACGCACATCGTCGTTTACTCTCCTGTCACCAGGAACGTCCTGCACAGGCGCAGTAGTGATTTTCTCAGTCGCCGAAAGCAAAACTGAGCCATGACGGAGGACTAGAGGATTGTTGAGTACCAGCACGGGCACAGGGTGACTGCAGGGGGGCGGTAGAAGCCTCAGGTAAGTAAAACTGCCTTTTTTTATCTGACTTAAGGTTTCCTTTAAGTAAGTCTTTTAATGATGATTTCTACTAGCCTATTTTTAGCACTGATGCTTGAAGTTGTTATTATTTCTTACAAAATACTTTTTTCGTATATAATTCATTTTAAACACTTTTTTTTTCTACAAATTAATTTATGTCAGTCACAATGCTCCAGGTAATCCTGTACATAGAGACCGGCTTTTATAATCTATGCAGCATAAAGCTGACATATTTTGACAATATATACACTGTGAAACAGAATTACAGCAAAGCAAAAAAGCAACAATGATGAATTGAGACACAATCGATTGCACCTACTATGGCATTCAAGAATGCCTTTGCTTTGAATTGTTTTAGCTTGACACCTTTACATTGTGCTGAATCAAGGACATGACGGGAAGAACAAAGACTAGTAGGGAAGAAATGCAGGTTATTTCCAACATAACCCATTCATTTCACCATATGGCCTCATTAATCTGATATCCTCTATCCAGGTTTCAGAACACAGAAGAATGAACGGTGATAGATGACAGATATTTTTATTTTAACTGTGGCAGCCTCTAGTGAACATTTAAGATATATTTTTGTTAAAACAAAAGATATTAGTACAGAGACAGAGAGAGATTAACTATAACTCCTGTTTATGGATAGAACAAATCTTCTTAATTATGCATAATTCTAGAGGGCAGCATTTCTCATTACATTGGTTTACAGCTTATGCCTGCGAATTAAATATGATTATCTCTGTTTTGTGTTGCTGTCCTTCGTTAACTATGTTTTATTAAAACAGGATCTCAAAGATAGGAAAGTTTCTTTATTTTAAAACTTTACATACTGTTTCAGCACCTCAGAACAGATTGCACCGTCATGAACAACTCTAAACTGCAGGTTAGATTGTTTTTTTAGAACCTGTTTTCACACCAATCTGCACAAGCTAAACAGACTGCGTAAGCGTTGATTCTGCTTAGAAGGTTGCTGTTCCCTTGTCTCCACTTAATGGATAGTGTAGATGTATAGTGTTTTAGCGCTCCCATAAAGATTAGACTAGAGGTATGCTCAGAGATTCTACCTGTATTATGGCAGCTTACATTATGGCAACAAATACACACTGCAGTTCCATAGTTCCCAACTGTACCTTTTTTTGGAGGGACAGTCCCTCTTTGAGAACCAAATCTCCCTGGCTCTTTTTCTTCCTCATTTGTCTCTTGTTTACGTCTGCTATACAGATCTATGTAAATATATCTATTTTTCTCCTGAAAATGTTTCTAATTGACATTGAAATTTTGTTTACTTTCAAATGTTATGAACAGGCCCGTATTTACATCACAGGAGCATGTAGGCACAGATGTTCTGGCACCCTAAACTTCTCCCTCCAGGAACCCACTAACTTCCACTAAACTGTACCACGAGTGTGCTGGCTGACCCAGCTGTAACTTCTCCCTTACCCATCATAGGTAGCTACAGGTGTACCTTAGTATTAGGTAGCCAGAGGTACCTTCTGTATTAAGTAGCTAGAGGTGCCCCAACTGAAGGGAGATCTTCTTAGTGGAATGCCGAGAGCCAGGTGACTAAATTCTCATTTACGCTCCTCTCAGGACTCAGCATAGGGAACAGGGGAGGCGCTAGGGAAGGGGAGTGAGCTGCCCCTTCATCATCAGGCGCCCTATAGGCCTGTGCCTACAGTGCCTTATGGTAAATCTGGCCCTGGTTATGAAATAAAACTGATGCTATTAGAAATGACCAGTGTGGTGTGAATTATAAAACAAAATCTTTTGCTTGTGACTTTGCGAGACTAGGGGTGTGACTGAACATAATTAGGCAGGTGCGTGGCTTAAAGTGTCTCTCTTTCTTAAAGAGAATCTGTACTCTAAAATTCTTACAATAAAAAGCATACCATTCTAATCATTATGTTCTCCTGGGCCCCTCTGTGCTGTTTCTGTCACTTCCTGCTGCAAGCCTGGCTTGTAATTGCCAGTTTTAGGCACTGTTTACAAACAAAACACATGGCTGCTAACCAGCATGTGATAGGCTGAGAGAAGCTCAGTCTGTGACTCATACAGAGCCTGGAGGGGGCTTGGAGAGGGTGTGTATAGCTTCTGTCTATTACAAGCAGAGCAGCACATTCCTGCCTGAGTGCCTGAGCCCGACAAAGCTGACAAAGGAAAGATTAGATTATATAACAGAGAGAATACAGCCACTGTGCAACTAGGAAAGGCTGCAGTAAGACAGACCACATTAGAACAGGAATAGGAACTTATAGGATAGAAGAAATAAGGCTGAACATTTTGTTATAGAGTGTCTTTAACTAAAAAAAATTGGGAGGTAGGCACTTGTGTAATTGTCAATCATCTTTCTCCGTACATGATCACTGCATGGGATATTGGTAGCCTCTACACACATGGAAAATATTGTATATTCTCCTTCTCATATTCTCAATTTGGAATCAGGATTGGAATTTGGAAGACGTTTGGTAATCAGACGCCCAGCTGGTCATTTGGGCTCCCGATGCGAGTAGTAGCTAATCAGCTACTATATAGAGTTTAATGGTGGTAGTTGGCTATGACTATCAGTCGTTTAGTCACCCAAGGTTAAAGTTAGGCATTAGGTGAAGGATTTAGGGTTAGGCACCTACAGGGGGTTAGGTTTAGGCACTAGTTGGGGAGGTTAAGGTTAGGTATTTAGAGTGGAGTGTTTAGTGTAGGATAGGTGTTGGGTAGTGCATAGTAAAAATTGTTAATTTCAATTACCAATATTTTATTCTTAGTGGCACCATCCGGCGCCCAACTGATGTGGTAGCACCGCAATACATACTCAATACTCCTTTGGTAGTCCAGCATGTAAAAAGAAGGTAAAAAGGACGTCCATTTTAAGGGTGTATTTAAAAGTATTCTCTCTGAGCATGACACCAGCTGTCCTAATTATTTTCTTGGTCAATATTACATGCAAAATATAGTACTGATACAAAATGCAGTACAGATGTTTGTGTCCACCTGCTCCTATGTCTGCCCCTGCCATACTGCCCAGGCGACCTAGCACCCATTAAGAAACGGGCCGAATGCCTAGCGAAATATAACAACCTCCTGTACACATTGTTTAGACAGTTCTTTATAAAAAATCGTGTACTGCATACCATGTGAGCAATGTCTTCTGTTTCACCTACCTGTGATGTGTAGTAAAGTGTGATCTCGGTTATCTATCTAGACTTTCTTTTTCCTGTACAAATTAAAACAGAAAACACATTTGTAGATACAGTATAGAAAAGATACAGTAATGATCAAATCTAATAATTAACCACTTCAGCCTACAGTGTCATTTCACCTTATGCATCCAAGCAACTTTCACCCCCCATTCATTCGCCAAGAACTTTATCACTACTTATCACAATTAATTGTTCTATATCTTGTTTATTCCACCACCAATTAGGCTTTCTTTGAGTGGTACATTTTGCTAAAAATTATTTTTTTCTAAATGCATTTTACGGGACTATTAAGAAAAAAAATTATTATTTCTCAGTTTTCAGCCATTATAGCTGTAAAACTATTCATGCTACCATAATTAAAACCCAGGTATTTTATTTGCCCATTTGTCCCAGTTATTACACCATTTAAATTATGTCCCTATAACAATGTATGGAGTCAATATTTTATTGTGAAATAAAGGTGCATTTTTTCAATTTGCGTCCATCACAATTTACAAGCTTATAATTTTAAAAAAAATTATAGTAATATACTCGCTTGACATGCATATAAAAAAAAGTTTAGACCTTTAGGTAACTATTTATGTTGTTGTTTTTTTATTGTAATTTAAAAAAAAAAGTTATTTGGGCTTTTTTGGAGTGGGGAGGTAAACAGGTAATTTTTGTGTATATTTTTTTAAAAAATTTATGTAGTTGTAGTTTTACTATTTGGCCACAAGATGGCCACAGTGATTTTTTGATTTGTCATCCTGTAAGCAAGAGCTCTTGCTTACAGGAACTGAAGGGGTGACGTGGGGCATAGAAAAAATGCGGCTTTTCAGAGAAAGCCGTCGGTTTTTCTTAGGGGGACATAGATCAATGAATGGGATCTGTATTCCCAAAAGTATGTTATAGGTGTGAGCAGTGGCGTAGCAATAGAGGTTGCAGAGTTAGCGACTGCATCGGGGCCCTTGGGTCAGAGGGGCCCTCCCTCAAGCACAATATTAGCTTTGTATTGGCCCTGTGCAGTTATTCTGTTAACCTGCTGAGCGGTCTGGACGAGCTCAGCTCGTCCAACACCGCCAGAGGCTGCCGCTCAGGCCCTGCTGGGCCGATTTTAATGAAATAAAAAGCAGCACACGCAGCCAGCACTTTGCCAGCCGCGTGTGCTGCCTGATCGCCGCTGCAGCGCGGCGATCCGCCGCATGCAGCGGCGAAAGAGGGTCCCCCCAGCCGCCCGAGCCCAGCGTAGCCGGAACAAACAGTTCCGGCCAGCGCTAAGGGCTGGATTGGAGGCGGCAGACGTCAGGACGTCGGCTGACGTCCATAACGTCACTCCGCTCGTCGCCATGGCGACGAGGTAAGCGAAACACGGAAGGCCGCTTATTGCGGCCTTCCGTGTTACTTCTGGCCACCGGAGGCGATCGGAAGAACGCCTCCGGAGCGCCCTCTAGTGGGCTTTCATGCAGCCAACTTTCAGTTGGCTGCATGAAATAGTTTTTTTTTAATTTAAAAAAAACCCTCCCGCAGCCACCCTGGCGATTTAATCAGAACGCCAGGGTGGTTAATAATCACTTTTATAAATGCTTCAAATAGTAGTAATCATTAACAAACTGTTTTCCATCCCCTACTTGCACCCATTACACTGTGGAAATCCTTGGCAGGTTTTGGTGCTCTGTATCAATTGTTATGTATTCAGTGCTTGGGGTTGGGGTGCCCCATGTAAAACTTGCACCAGCCAGGGCTCATAGTTCCTTAGCAATGCCACTGGGTGCAAGCGTCTTTAGATGTCATATAATCCGCTGGCTTCAAATGCGTGATTGGCCTTCAAGGACAAAAGTAACTACTGGCATTACTTCACCCAGAAAAGATAGACTATGTTTTTTTCCTTTTGGACATGTGATGAAAGTGATGATCTGCAATTACCTTATGTTTTAAGAAGGCAATAATGTACTTTGCTTCCTGCTTAGAATGCCTGCATGACTGTAGTTACAAATACATATTTTAGCGCTTTCACTTCAGTTTCATAATATATTCTGCATTTCATTATAAAACGCAGCGTGATCAGTGGAATCCTAATGTTGCTGCTGGCTGCTGGCTAGGTGGACTGTCATTGAGCACTTATTAAATCCCTAGCACAGCATACGTTACACCAGTGGAGCTGTATGTCACAGATTCACTCTAGAAGGGCAACTTCATTCATGAACTATTCACTGCGCTGATATTTAAAATGTGCAATTTGTTTTTATCAAATTCTCATCACAAGACTGTTGCTTTTGTATATGAACTCATGAAGTGATAAAGTTACAAAAAAAGAAAAAAAATCTGAAAAAAGTGATACGGAGATAGTACTTTGATATGCATTACATTGGTGCCAGCCTGTTGCAGTCTTGATTAACCACCTAGATGGACTTAGAACCTAGCAAAGAAAATATGCAAGCTCTCATCATTCCAGGAATTTGCAACACTTTCACACATTCCTTAACCTCCCTGCCGTGCGCAGCAATTTTTTATAACGGCAGGGAGGTTAAGGAATGTGTGAAAGTGTTGCAAATTCCTGGAATTTGCTAGGGTGTTTTTGCTAGGGTGCTAGGGTGTTTTTTGGCATTTTTTTTTTTAGCATGTAGCTAGCCTAGCGCTAGCTACATGCTTCCCCCCTCCCTGCGGCGTCCCCCCGAATGCGCCGATCGCCGCCGGCGCATATACCCATCCGGAAATCCCGTTCTGAACGGGATTTCCAGGAGGGTTTCCCCCGTCGCCATGGCGACGGGCGCGATGACGTCACCGACGTCATCGACGTCGTGACGTCAGAGGGAGTCCTGAACCACCCCTCGACGCTGCCTGGCACTGATTGGCCAGGCAGTGCATGGGTCCCGGGGGGGGGGCACCCTCTGATGCGGCGGGTTGCGGCGAATCGGCGCGGATCGGCGGCGATCGTAAGTTACACGCAGCTAGCAAAGTGCTAGCTGCGTGTAACAAAAAAAATTATGCAAATCAGCCCAGCAGGGCCTGAGGAATCCTCCGCGGCAGGTTACCCCGAGCTGAGCTCGGGATAACCGGCAGGGAGGTTAAAGGGATACTGTAGGGGGGTCGGGGGAAAATGAGTTGAAGTTACCCGGGGCTTCTAACGGTCCTCCGCAGACATCCTGCGCCCATGCAGCCACTCACCGATGCTCCGGCCCCGCCTCCAGTTCACTTCTGGAATTTCAGACTTTAAAGTCTGAAAACCACTGCGCCTGCGTTGCCATGTCCTTGATCCTGCTGATGTCACCAGGAGTGTATAGCATAAGTCCAGTATGGTCTGTGCCTGCACAGTACACTACTGGTGACATCAGCGGGAGCGAGGACACGGCAATACAGGCGCAGTGGTTTTCAGACTTTAAAGTCTGAAATTCTAGAAGTGAACTGGAGGCGGGGCAGAAGCATCGGTGAGTGGCTGCACGGGCGCAGGATGTCTGCGGGGGACCGTTAGAGGCCTCGGATAACTTCAACTCATTTTCCCCCGACCCCCCTACAGTATCCCTTTAAACTGAAACTCTATGCCAAACCATGAGCAGAGAAGCACCTGTGACAGGTGGTAAGTAATGTGACATCACAGATAGGCAGCAGTAGGATATACTAGAAATCATTTGACCACCATAGCAGAATTTTACTTTGGCCTCAGACATAGTCACATTTTAGTAATGACAACTGTACTCACCTTATGTATGTGAGTTGGCATGGCACTGCACGCTTTTGTGTAATGTATTGTGTATACAGCGGCAAGTCACAGGGTGGAGTAATATTAAAAAAGGTAGTGAACCTATTAAAGTGGACACGGGACAGAAGGAAAACATAGAGGCCTGCACCCTGTATGTATTTAGATAGTTTAGCCTGTACCCCTAGGCCTTGATTCACTAACCGGCACTAAGCCGGTTAGTGTGCCTTATCACTTAGTGGGAACAAACTACAGCGCTAACCTTATCTGAGGTTAGTGTGCCTTATCTGAGGTTAGTGTGCCTTATCTGAGTTAGTGTGCCTTATCTGAGATTAGTGTGCCTTTTCTGAGGTTAGTGTGCCTTATCTGAACTTAGTGCCCCTTAACCCTCCTGGCGGTCTATTAAAAATCGCTGTGCAGCGGCATCCCCCTAGCCTCTTTGATCGCCTCCAGCGATCAGCGATCTGGATTTCCTGGAGGGCTTCCCCCGTCGCCGTGGTGACAGGGCCGGATGACGTCACCGACGTCATCGACGTCGTGACGTCATCGGGAGTCCCGATCCACCCCTCAGCGTTGCCTGGCGCCGATAGGCCAGGCTGCGCAAGGGGTCTAGGGGGGGGGGGGTGTGGTGGATAGCGGCGAATCGGCGCGGGGCGGTGACGATCGATGTGCTCATGCAGCTAGCAAAGTGCTAGCTGCGTGCAGCAAAAAAAAATTGTGCAAATTGGCCCAGCTGGGCCTGACGGGGTTACCGCCAGGAAGGTTAAGTAGCTTTGCGCACACTAAAAGATGCACAAAGCTACATCGCGCACTGCACCGCGTACAGCGCGCACAGTGTAGTGCTGTTGATAACGTTGCACCCGCTATACTGTATATGATGCGACGATAACGGTGCACTGATATACGACCTAAACGGCGCATCATGTACAGCATAGCGGGTGCGATGCTATTGTGCAGTTCGCGATGAAGCTTTGTGCATCTTTTAGTGTGCACAAAGCTACTTAGGGCTTGATTCACAAAGCGGTGCTAACCTACTTAGCACGTCTAAAGTCTTAAGGCGCGCTAACCAGGGTGCTAAGTAGGTTAGCACCGGTTTTCTCAATTGAGAAATCTGGTGCTAACCTACTTAGCACCCTGGTTAGCACGTCTAAAGACTTTAGACGTGCTAAGTAGGTTAGCACCGCTTTGTAAATCAAGCCCATAAGGGGCTCTAAGTTCAGATAAGGCACACTAACCTCAGATAAGGCACACTAATGCAGATAATGCACACTAACTCAGATAAGGCACACTAACTCTGATAAGGCACACTAACCTCAGATAAGGCACATTAACCTTAGATAAGGCACACTAACCTCAGATAAGGTACACTAACCTCAGATAAGGTACACAAACTCAGATAAGGCACACTAACCGGCTTAGCGCCGGTTAGTGAATCAAGCCCCTAATCTAATTTGAGCTGAATCAGCTGGCTGCCTCAGCAGAGCTGCTAAACACATGATATTAACCCCATGAAAGCAGGACGTAGACACACTGCAGATTTTTTTGCAGGATTGTAACAAATATTTTTTTTCTTGAAAGGTTATTATGCTGTTGCTTATCTTCTAGAGCAGAGAGGAAGTTCTGTTCTAAAATCAGGTCTGCTTTAAAGGATACCCAAAGTGACATGTGACATGATGAGATAGACATGTGTATGTACAGTGCCTAGCACACAAATAACGATGCTGTGTTCCTTTTTTCCTTTCTCTGCCTGAAAGAGTTAAATATCAGGTATGTAAGTGGCTGACTCAGTACTGACTCAGACAGGAAGTGAATATAGTGTGACCCTCACTGATAAGAAATTCCCCTTGTTATCTCTTTCTTGCTCTCAGAAGCCATTTTCTGCTAGGAAAGTGATTTATAGTTGAAATTTCTCATCAGTGAGGGTCACACTGTAGTCACTTCGGGTATCCTTTAAGGACTCCCCCTCACATACACACAGAAAGCAGCAAAAGGTGTATGTATGGGGGTGGTAGGTGATGATGAGAATGTATAAGAAGGTGGGGAACTTGATAGGGAGTAGGGATATATATATATATACTAGCTGACCCGCGGCGTAGCATACGCCGCATAAGGGGGTAGAGGGCAGGAAGGGGGTATTGGGCACAGCGGTGGGGAGGGGGGTTGGACCCCCCCTCAACTGGGTCCCCCATGTGTGCTCTACCTCCATCTTAAGCTCAGCAGGAACCCCCCTCCTCACCTGGGTCCCCCATGTGCACTCCCCCTCCAGCTTAAGCTCAGCAGGACCCCCCGCCCCTCACCTTGGTATCCCATGTGCACTCCCCCTCCTGCTTAAGCACAGTAGCAGCCACCACTATTAGTAAGAGGCAGCAGGCGGGGATGACTCACCTCTTCAGTGTTCCATCGTGCGTTCCACTGTCGTCACTTCCTGCAATGTCGCACACTGTATTGGTGTAATTTGCCTTTTTAAAACAGAAGGAAATCTGCAATAGTTCAGCTATAAGTGAACATTTGCGGTTACCCACAATGCACTGCGACTAAATATGAAAACTACCCCTTTTCCCCCTTGATAAGCCAAGCAAGCATCCAAAGCTGCTGGTGTATAGCAAGCATATAGCTTTAAACTTTACACAGTCATATCAATTCCACATGTAGACAGCCTGTTTCAGACTTTTGGTCCTCATCAGTACATGGCAGGTATTGATACAGCTGAGTGAGATAGGGCTTGGACCAGTACAACAGAGTAACCAAGCAGCTCAGGGTGACCCAAACCACTCGTAATGTATAGGGGGAATAAAAGGGACCAAAAAGACCTCCTACTAAAAAAAAGCAAAGCTTGGTGTAATTTGCCTTCCTAAAACAGAAAGAAATATGCAATTACTCAGCTATAAGTGAACATTTGTGATTACCCACAATGCACCGCTACTAAATATGCAAATTATTCCTTTTCACCCTTAGTAAGCCAAGCAAGCCTATAGCTTTAAGTTTTACACAGTCATATTAAACCCACATGTGACAGCCTATTTCAGACCTTTGGTTCTCATCACTACATAGGCTATCATTCATAAAGCATTTCCGTATGCGGAAATGCTTAAAACAGCTGACTTTCCCGCACACGTAGCAAAATCTGCATTCATAAAGGCTCCTTCCGCATCAAAAGCTGACATTACCGAGCAGAGCGATAAATCTCCGCCTTGTGCGGTGATTGTTGTAAAAAATTTAGCAAAATGTTAATTCATAAAGATCATCGCAAGCGGTGTGAGGTCAGGAAGTACCGCTCCCTCTGATGTGGCAATAACAATGTTAAGTGAATGGAGACACAGAGACCTCCCAGGCAGCTGCAGTAGAGCGGAACACGGAGAAATGTATCAACTTAGCAACTTCCGTATCTCCGCAAGCCTACCACCAGCCTAGTTTAAGGAATCTCCACACTGCTACTGCACCTGGATACTTTTTTATGAATCAGCAGTCAGAAGTCTAAAACACCATCAGCAGTGTTGTCCCACACTGATTCTCCATACCAACAGCACTTTCATGAATAATAGCCATAGCAGAGATTGATATGGCTGTATGAGATAGGGCTTGGACCAGTACAACAGAGTAACCAAGCAGCTCAGGGAGACCTAAACTTCTAAGAATGTATAGGGGGATAAAAGAGATCAAATCTGCAATAATTCAGCTATAAGTTAACATTTGTGGTTACCCACAATGCACTGCTAGTGAATATGCAAATTATCCCTCTTTGCCCTTGGTTTGATATGGCACTACTTCTTCTTCTTGCTTGGACCAGCCCCTTCTTCTTGCTTGGACCGGCCCTGGGGGCAGAGCACTACTTCTTCTTCTTGTTTGAAGGTTGAGGCACTTACTCTATTATATATATAGATATAGACAAGAGATGAGATTAAGAGAACATATAAGGAACATATAAGAACATATAAGGATGTGGCGCACACATGGGGGGAAGGCAGCAGGAAACACAAGTTGGGGAAAGCAGGGAGAACATAAATAGGTAAAAGGCACACAGTTTTTCCACCTTCTTTCCCAATCAATTCCTACCCTCCCTTTACACCCCTTATTCAAGCTACCTTCCATCCCATTCCCTTTTTACAGGGTAATCTATAACTTAGTTTCACAAGTAAAATGTTTAAGTGTGAGGCAGGATAAAAGGGTGCCAGACATTTGAGCGCCTCTGGGCGCCACCATAGGCTGTAATGGGAATTACAGCTAAAGAGGTGCTCACAATCACAGGTAATTTGGGTGCCAGCTAAGAACGGAGCCATAATTAAGAAAAGAACAGTAGAAAGCATAGGCATCCGCACGTCGGGCAAATTGGGGTGGCTGGACCCCCCTGGCTGCCCACTGCCCCCCCCCCCCCCCTGGCCACCCCCCCTGGCCAAATCAGTGGCAGCGCCACTTGGTAATCCCCCCACCCAGAGAAGGGGGAGCGTTTCTGCACAGCGGCCCCTTCCTTCACCTTGAGGCTCTCCCTTACTCGCTCCATCCTCCATAATTGAGTGGCGGACCGGGTGGCAGCAAAACACTTCCTCTATTCCCTGCATGCGAGGAAGATTCTGTGCGCAGCTGGTCTGGTCTAGGCAGTGAGGTCAGACCAGCGACGCACAGATCTCCCTCTCATGCAGGGAATAGAGTAAGTGTTCCGCTCCACTGTCGCCTGCTGCCAGCCACTTAATTATGGAGGGGGGACCGAGGAAGGGTGAGCCCCAAGGTGAGGGAAGGGGAGTATGTCCCCACTTCCCTGCCACTGTCCCTACCAGCCGCACGTCACTACCTAAACTGCGGGGTCCCTGTCATTACCTGAACTGGGGGGGTCCCTGTCACTACCTAAACTGGGGGCTTCTGTCACTACCTGAACTGGGGGCCCCTGTCACTACCTAAACTGGGGGCTCCCTTTCACTACCTGAACAGGGGGGTCCCTGTCACTACCTGAACTGGTGGGTTCCTGTCACTACCTGAACTGGGGGGTCCCTGTCACTACCTGAACTGGGGGTATCCTGTCACTACCTGAACTGGGGTGTCCCTGTCACTACCTGAACTGCGGGCTCCCGTCACTACCTAAACTGTGGGGTCCCTGCTACTACCTGAACTGGGGGGGCTCCTGTCACTACCTGAACTGGGGGGTCCCTGTCACTACCTGAACTGGTGGGATCCTGTCACTACCTGAACTGGGGGAGTCCCTGTCACTACCTGAACTGAGGGGGCTCCCGCCACTACCTGAACTGTGGGGTCCCTGTCACTACCTGAACTGGGGGGCTCCTGTCACAACCTAAACTGGGGGGTTCCTGTCACTACCTGAATTGGGGGGTTCCTGTCACTACCTGAACTGGGGGGCTCCTGTCACTATCTAAACTATAGGGTCCCTGTCACTACCTGAACTGGGGGGCTTCTGTCACTACCTAAACTGTGGGGTCTCTGTCTCTACCTGAACTGGGGGCTCCTGTCACTACCTAAACTGTGGGGTCCCTGTCACTACCTGAACTCGGGGGCTCCTGTCACTAACTAAACTAGGAGGCACCTGTCACTACCTAAACGAGGAGGCACCTGACACCACCTAAACTGGGGGCGCCTGTCACTACCTAAACTGGGGGGCCCTGTCACTACCTAAACTGGAGGGCTCCTGGCGCTACCTAAACTAGGGGGCACCTGTCACCTAAACTATCCAGGCTAGCCAGCCCAGCATCACTGCCAGCCAGGCCAGCACAGCGTCACCGCCAGCCAGGCCAGGCCAACATCACCACCAGCCAGGTCAGCCCAGCATCACCACCAGCCAGCCCAGCCCAGCATCACCACCAGCCAGGCCAGCCCAGCATCATCACCAGCCAGGCCAGCCCAGCATCACCGCCAGCCAGGCCACAGCATCACTGCCAGGCCTTTCAGCCCACACATCATCCCCAAGCCAGCCAAAAACAGTATTGCTAGGCCAACCAAGCACAGGAGCCAGTAGAGGAGAATTCAGAAGCCAGGTGAGAGGTGTCTACCATATTAAGGGGTCTTCTGCCTATTTATGTGAAATGCTGTCTATTTATGTGCCTTATGACTGCTGAATTTGTCTTTTTGGGGGCCTCATGGTTACTGAATTTGTGTTGTTGGGGCCTCATGATTGCTGAATTTGTCTTGTTGGGGGCCTCATGATTGCTGAATTTGTCTTGTTGGGGCCCTCATGATTGCTGAATGTGTCTTGTTGGGAGCCTCATGATTGCTGAATTTATCTTGTTGGGGGCCTCATGATTGCTGAATTTGTCTTGTTGATGGTCACGTGATTGCTAACTGTGAGACTATAGAAAAAGCTGAATCATCATCATCATATGTGACAATAGCATTAAACCTACTTTTTAAGCTTTTTAAAACAGAAGATTAAAACTGGGAGGTTCTAAAAAGATGAATACATTTTTCAGGAGTAGGATGGATGAAATTGTTTATCTTCACAGTTGATTTTCAACTTGGATTTTCCATAGTGTTCATGTATTAGTTAAAATGTTTGTATTTAGTTTAAATTGCCGTGTTGGCACTTTGCGACAGATAAGTGACTTTTCTGTTGCAGTTTGGGCACTCAGCCTCCAAAAGGTTCGCCACCACTGTCCTAGTCTACGGTCCCACCATTGCTAAGTTCATGTAAATTTGTCTCCACCCTTGACCACACCCACATTCTGGTCCATGACCACACCCAATGGACTGAGGGAATAGGATGCTTATTTTTGTCAGATTAACTGCCTGTTTGTTATCCACCTCTTCTACACTTTCACCCTAGGCATCGGTCTTGGGGGCCTTCCCACAAATATAGCCCTATATGCAGGACTGCATTCCTATCTTGCATTAAAGCTGCACAATATTTGGCACTTCATTCCTGTCTAGCACAATGCAACTGCACTACACTAACAGCTATGACTGACATTACGAATGAAGCACTACTGTGTGCCCCAGTGACTTTCCATAGTTAAATGAGAATATGAACTTAGCTGTCAATTCCCTCCCCCCTCACGACAGGACAGCTGCATGACCTCAGTATTGGTACAGTGACCAGGAGACTGATGACATCATAAGGAGACCAAACAAGGGGTGGAGGCCATGACTGGCAAGGCGGTGATCTGATAGGACATGGGTAGGATGGGTGTGGCAGGATCAAGGGCTTCCAAATCAAAAAATCCAGCTAAACTACTGTAATCTACAAGGCCAAAGAGGGACTTATTACTGGCAGTTCCCTGTGTTGGAGAAGATGGAATTTTTTTGTACAACATAGTATAAAGGTAGCCATACACTGGTCGATTTGCCATCAGATTCGACCAACAGCTAGATCCCTCTCTGATCGAATCTGATCAGAAAGGGATCGTATGGCTGCCTCTACTGCAAACAGATTGTGAATCGATTTCAGCCTGAAACCGTTCACAATCTGTGGTGGTGGGGGTGGTGCTGCTGCTGCCGCCCCCCCCCCCCCCCGCATACATTACATGCTCCGCGGGCACGACTCCCCAGGTCTCCGCTGTCTTCTTCTCTGCTCTGGTCTGGTCTCCGGGTTTGGCATGCTTCACTTCTTCCTGTCTGGGGGAAGTTTAAACAGTAGAGCGCCCTCTACTGTTTAAACTTCCTGCCGGGACAGGAAGAAGTGAAGAAGTGAAGCATGCCAGACCCGGAGACCAGACCAGAGCGGAGAAGAAAGCGGAGACCTGGGGAGTCGCGCCGGTGGAGCAGGTAATGTATTGCTGTCGGTCGTCGGGCACTCGAACGCCGCTAGCAACGCGCTCCCTACCCGCGGGCGATCGACGGTAATTTTCCGCAAGAATCGATCGATGGGATCGATCTATTTCGGGATGAAATAGATCAAAATTTAGCGTGTAGCGTGAACGATGTGACAGCAGATTCGATCCCAGTGATCGAATCTGCTGTCGATCGGCGGGGAATCGGCCTAGTGTATGGCCAGCTTTAGCCTATTTGCTGTGTTGGTGTCCTCTTCAGGATAGATATATCATCTAAATCACCACCCCTAATTTGTATAACAATGATGTTCTGATTAACATAACAATGAGGTGACAGGTGTTGTTAAGGTGTTAATTAAGCTTGTAATTGAAAAAATAAAAAATAAAAATAATAATAATAAAAAATAATAATATTAATTGTATTAGACATTCTTTGCAGACTGTCAAAGCTTCAGGATTCCTAGGACAATATTCAGCAATGTAAAATGTTCTGTAGCTATGCATAACACAGAACAGAACATAGCCAAATAACTCAGCAATGACAGATTTGTTATTATTTGTCAATGTTTTGCTCAAAAGAAATATAAAACAAAAGATTTAGAGAATAAGGTGGCTTATAGGGACTCCGAGCAGTGCAAAAACTGTATTACACAGGGCAACATTCAGCAGAATGGAGCTACTTACTTTAGGAAAAAGTCGCCCGGTGTAATACAATGTAACTATGGAAAGATGGATATCATTTTAAAGCTCTCTTTCTCCTCTTTCTGACGACCCCTAAATCATCGCCCTACACCTTTTAGTTTCTATTTTCGCGAAATCAAGGCCGCAGCAAATTCAATTGCAAAAATAGCGAAAACTAAACGGCGTAGGGCGGCGATTTATATATCATTGGAAAGAGGAGAAAGAGAGCTTTAAAATGATATGCATCTTTCCATAGTTTCTGCACTGCTCGGAGTCCCTTTAAATGCTTGTCATTACGAACAAACATAATGGAATATCAGAAAAAAAAGAGATACCGTAATTAATAAATACATTTTAAATCAATTATCAATTAAATCATTTAGAATAGAATAGAATGGGCTTTAACTGTTTGCTTTATACAGCAATACAGTATCATTGAACTCCTTGCCCAGAAACAGTTTAAAAGAAGAACAAAAAGTTCAGATAATCTTATTCTAGTTTTACTCTGTTATGTTTTTCCCCCTTCATTTCTTAATGCTTAAAGTGTACCAGAGATGGTACATTAGTGCTAATTTATACTTTCCTGGCACTTCCTAGAGCCCCATAAGCACTGTGGCTTCCCTTGCCATCCTCTTCAGCCTCTCCGTTCTGGCGGTATGACTGCCAGTAATCCGGTTAGTCTCTGCCAGTTGAGGGCTTTGACGCATGCGCGGCCTAGCTGCACGTGCGCCCCCATCCCCTTGAGCATTCTGTACTCTGCGCAGATTACCGCGACTCATATCTGTGTAACGGAGGGGCAGAGGAGGACGTCGGAGGAGGCCACAGTACTTATGGGGTTGAAGGAAGCCCCCCAGGTAAGTATAAATTAGCGCTAGTGAACCATCTCAGGTTCACTTTAAAGTGGTATGAAACACAAAATGGCATTTTTGCCCTAAAACTGTAAAGAAAGAAAGAAAGAAAGAAAGAAAGAAAGAAAGAAAGAAAGAAAGAAAGAAAGAAAGAAAGAAAGAAAAGCTTAATAAAAACAGAAAAGGATATAGGTATAGCTGCATATGGCAGAAGATTTTTTGCTTTGTTTACACAGTTCAATACTGCCCAATCTCATAATTCTGGAATGGAAACTGCAATCTTATAAATTAGCTTCTTGAATTTTGAAATATTAACCTCCAATCATATCTTTTTTCCTTTTAGTTTTATGCTGTGTTTAATGCTTTTAGTAATCAAAATTTGAGGTTTATACCACTTTAAAATAGCATTGAATGAGCAGTCTACAAAACCTCTTACTGGGGTGAATAATTGTTTAACCTCCTTGGTGGTTCATTTCCATCTGAATTTATGGATCTAAAAGCGGATAAGCGGTAAATTTTTTTCAAGAATTTTAGGCCTCCAATTCTTAAGTCATAACTCACCAAAATATGTCAGAATAAAGGTCTTGTAGACATTCCGCATATAATAAAGGACTAGAACACAAAATTGCTGAAATAATCCAATTTATGAATAAACGTAAAAAAATAGTGAAACTGTACAAATAAGGCAGAAAATCAAACTTAACCTGTGCTCAAACGACTCTTGCGCGGTATGCAAGGGGCTGAAGGCCGCCACAAACTACAAGCCCCAACCCCAGCATGCAACACCCAGCCCGATACTAGTAGAAGAACTCAGCAGATTCTACTGCAGGTTCGAGAATCAGGAAGAACCGGAGGAGACCAGGTACCAGCTACCCCACCTCCATGCCCTGCTGACAACACCCTGAGACTGCCCTCTTCCATGGTGATGAGTGAAGCCAAAGTCCTGCGCCTCCTATCAACCATAAACGCCAGGAAAGCCCCCGGCCCCGACGGAGTATCTCCAGCTTGCCTGAAAACCTGCTGTAGGCAGCTTGCTCCTATCCTCTTTGCTATCTTCACCAAGTCCCTGGGGGAAGGCAAGGTCCCTGTGTGCTTTAAGAGGAGGTCTACCATCATACCTGTGCCTAAGAAACAAGGGGTCACCAAACTTAACAATTTTAGGCCCGTGGCCCTGACATCCGTCATCATGAAAACCATGGAGCGTGCGGTCCTGGCCTACCTCAAGCTCTCTACTTTGCCCCTCCTAGACCCCTTCCAGTTTGCATACAGAGCAAACAGGTCCACTGATGATGCGATCAATATCTGCCTAGAGCTCATCAACGACCACCTTGATAGGCCAGACACATACGCTAGAATACTACTCCTGGTTTTCAGCTCGGCCTTTAACACCATCTGCCCAGGCATTCTCCAACGGGACCTAGCTGCACTTGGAGTCCATCCAAGCCTACAACTTTGGATCACGGACTTTCTCTCCAATAGGTCCCAAGTCATTAGACTGGGCGATATCCACTCTCAAACTGTGGCCACGAACACTGGAGCACCTCAAGACTGCGTACTGTCACCACTGCTGTTCTCCCTCTACCCGAAAAATTGCAGGTCTGAGGCAGACTTCGTCAAGGTCATCAGGTTCGCTGACGACACCACCATCGTTGGCCTTGTCACCAAGGATAATGTCCAGGAGTACAGTCAGCAGGTGGAGAGAATTTGCAACTGGAGCAAGGAGAACAGGCTGGTGCTTAACACCACAAAGACCGTCGAGTTAATAATTGACTTCAGGAAGGCTGCTCCCACCCCACCTCCAATCTACATTGGCGGCAATGAGGTATCCAGAGTACCCTGCGCGTAGGTTCTGGGTACTACCATCTCCAGTGGCCTTAGCTGGAAGCAGAACATCAATGCCACCCAACGCAAAGCCCAACAGAGACTCGTCTTCCTCCACCGGCTGAGAAAGTTCGGCATTACTCAAGAAATTCTAACCAGCTTTTACTCCGCCACCATTGAGTCGATCCTATGCTCTCCCATCTTGGTGTGGGATACTGGCGCTAGTGTTGGGACGAACAGTGTTCGCCACTGTTCGGGTTCTGCAGAACATCACCCTGTTGGGGTGATGTTCGAGTTCGGCCGAACACCTGATGGTGTTCGGTCAAACTGTTCGGCCATATGGCTGAACTAAGAGCGCTGTGATTGGCCGAACGGGTCACGTGGTTCGGACCCGAACGCGCTCTGATTGGCCGAACGGGTCACGTGGTTCAGGTAAATAAATACCCGATCCACGTCATTTCTCCGCCATTTGTCTGTGGGTTTAGCTTTGGGTAGGCAGGCAGGGTAGTTCTCTCTCCAGCCAGGCTAGCAAGGGTCCCCCGGTCATTGTGTCGCTGCTGGGAATAGTAGTACACCGCTCACCCACACTATATAACATTGTGTTTACTGCCACTCTGTGTGTCTGCTGGGAACAGTAGTACACCGCTCACCCTGTATAGCATTGTGCTCTGTGTCGCTGCTGGGAACAGTAGTACATCGCTCACCCACACTATATAGCATTGTGTTTACTGCCACTCTGTGTGTCTGCTGGGAACAGTAGTGCACCGCTCACCCTGTATAGCATTGTGCTCTGTGTCGCTGCTGGGAATAGTAGTACACCGCTCACCCACACTATATAGTATTGTGTTTACTGCCACTCTGTGTGTCTGCTGGGAACAGTAGTACACCGCTCACCCTGTTTAGCACTGTGCTCTGTGTCGCTGCTGGGAATAGTAGTACACCGCTCAGCCTCCACTGTATAGCATTGTGTTTACTGCCACTCTGTGTGTCTGCTGGGAACAGTAGTACACCGCTCACCCTGTATAGCATTGTGCTCTGTGTCGCTGCTGGGAATAGTAGTACATCGCTCACCCACACTATATAGCATTGTGTTTACTGCCACTCTGTGTCTCTGCTGGGAACAGTAGTACACCTCTCACCCACCACTGTATAGCATTGTGCTCTGTGTCGCTGCTGGGAACAGTAGTACACCGCTCACCCACCCACCACTGTATAGCATTGTGCTCTGTGTCGCTGCTGGGAACAGTAGTACACCGCTCAGCCACACTATATAGCATTGTGTTTACTGCCACTCTGTGTCTCTGCTGGGAACAGTAGTACACCGCTCACCCACCCACCACTGTATAGCATTGTGCTCTGTGTTGCTGCTGGGAACAGTAGTACACCGCTCAGCCACACTATATAGCATTGTGTTTACTGCCACTCTGTGTCCCTGCTGGGAACAGTAGTACACCGCTCACCCACCACTGTATAGCATTGTGCTCTGTGTCGCTGCTGGGAACAGTAGTACACCGCTCAGCCACACTATAAAGCATTGTGTTTACTGCCACTCTGTGTCTCTGCTGGGAACAGTAGTACACCGCTCACCCACCACTGTATAGCATTGTGCTCTGTGTCGCTGCTGGGAACAGTAGTACACCGCTCAGCCACACTATATAGCATTGTGTTTACTGCCACTCTGTGTCTCTGCTGGGAACAGTAGTACACCACTCACCCACCACTGTATAGCATTGTGCTCTGTGTCGCTGCTGGGAACAGTAGTACACCGCTCACCCACCACTGTAGAGCATTGTGCTCTGTGTCACTGCTGGGAACAGTAGTACACCACTCAGCCACCACTGTATAGCATTGTGTTTACTGCCACTCTGTGTCTCTGCTGGGAACAGTAGTACACCGCTCACCCACCACTGTAGAGCATTGTGCTCTGTGTCACTGCTGAGAACAGTAGTACACCGCTCAGCCACCACTGTATAGCATTGTGTTTACTGCCACTCTGTGTCGCTGCTGGGAACATTAGTACACCGCTCAGCCACACTATATAGCATTGTGTTTACTGCCACTCTGTGTCTCTGCTGGGAACAGTAGTACACCGCTCACCCACCACTGTATAGCATTGTGCTCTGTGTCGCTGCTGGGGACAGTAGTACACCGCTCAGCCACACTATATAGCATTGTGTTTACTGCCACTCTGTGTCTCTGCTGGGAACAGTAGTACACCGCTCACCCACCACTGTATAGCATTGTGCTCTGTGTCGCTGCTGGGAATAGTAGTACACCGCTCACCCACCACTGTATAGCATTGTGCTCTGTGTCGCTGCTGGTAGTAGTAGTACACCACTCACCCGCCACTGTATACCATTTCTGTACTGCCACTGTACTGCTGCCAGTCAGCGTGTACTTTAAGGATAAGTGAAATAAAGAAGAAATCCTGTGAAAGAGGGAGGGGCAAGGGAAGAGGTGTTTCCCCTGACGGTTCACGTACAGGCCACAGTGGAGCACCGAAGAAAACCCACTCAATACCGCCCATGTTGTCCAGGAAATCAACCCTCACAAATCCAAAAGAACAGGACCAGATAATTACTTGGATGACCTCTCAAGCGTCCAGCAGTGGGTTAAGCAGCACCAGCACATCACGTACGAGGTCCGAGTCCTCAGCCAGTTACAAGGAGCCAGTGGGCACAAAGCTGACACAACCGGCAGCGACACCACGCACACAACTGCCAAATAACCAGTCCGAAGAATTTCCTCAGGACACAATGGGGTATTCGCAGGAGCTATTCCCAGCCCAACAAACTTCTACCTTTCAAAGGTCAATGGAACAGCCAGAAATGTTGTGCCCGGATTCACAACCATTGACTGTGGGAAATGCCCCGCGCACTGAAATGCAAGGCGAGTCCGAGGAGGACTTTGAAACCCAAATCCCAGAGCAAGTTGGGCAGGAGGGGTTTCAATTGCAGGAGGTCGGCCGAGAAGATCTTGAAGACGAGGTTGGAGTGTGCTGCGCAGAGGTTGTTGTGGGGAGCTCTACTCCACGGCGGCGGCCCACAATCACATATGACGAGTTTGAGGAGATGGAAGAGGAGGAGGGTATGGACAATGTTGACAGAGACCCAGATTTTATATGTGAAGGAGAACATCGCCGTCGTAGCAGCACAGATGAGTCTGTTGAAGAACCCACTGCTGCACGAGTTCGCCTTTTGCCACAAGGTAGGCGGCGCGAAATTTCAGGCACCACAAGCGTGGAAGTTACAGTGAGACGCAAAAGAGGCACAAACAGAAATCGCCAGCAAGGCAGGTGCTCCAAAGTCTGGCCTTTCTTTGAAGACTGCAGTGAGGATGGTACCATGGTGATTTGCAAGGTGTGCAAGACCCGCCTGAGCAGGGGGAAACATATTAACAACCTCTCCACCACCAGCATGACCCGCCACATGGTATCCAAACATCCCACTCTGTGGCTGCCAGGACAGGGTACCAGCAACACTGCCTCCCTTGGGGTCACCATACTCACCACCAGACCCTCCTCAGCAGCAGCAGTAGCCCAGCCATTGCGTGGTTCACAACAACATTCACAAACATCAGACGACGCTGACACTGTCACTTTCCGGAATAGTGCTCTTGAGGTCTCCCAGTCTTCATCAAACACAACAACCAACAGCCCTTCAGTGTGCAGCCCTACGGTTCAGTTGTCTGTCTCGGAGATGTTTGAGCACAAGAGGAAATTGCCAGCAAATGAGCCCCGGGCCGTGGCACTAACAGCCAGCATAGCCAAGCTTCTGGCCTGCGAAATGCTGCCATATCGAGTGGTGGAGACAAACAGCTTCAAGGGCATGATGTCAGTGGCCATCCCACGTTATGTGGTTCCCAGCCGCTACCACTTTGCGCGCTCTGCAGTGCCTGAGTTGCATGAGCACGTGGTCAGCAAAATAACCCGAAGCTTGAAGAATGCCGTTGCCTGCAAGGTTCACCTCACCACTGACACCTGGACGAGTGCGTTCGGCCAGGGTCGATACATCTCCCTTACCGCGCACTGGGTGAACCTTGTGGAGCCTGGCAGCGATTCCTCACCTGCTACGGCGCGGGTGTTGCCCACACCGCAAACAGCTGCACCGCCGTCCCTCCCACTGGATAACAACAGCAGCACCTACCTCTCTGACTCCTTCTCCTCCAACGCATCTCAAAGCTGTACCTCATTCAGAAACGCTAACCCAGCAGCAGTAGGATTGTGGAAGCAGTGCAGCACAGCTGTTGGCATGCGTCAGCAAGCGTTGCTGAAGCTGATCTGCCTTGGGGATAAGCAGCACACAGGGGAGAAAATTTGGAGGGGAATAAAGGAACAGACGGATTTGTGGCTGGCACCGCTGGACCTGAAACCGGGCATGGTTGTGTGTGATAATGGGAGTAATCTCATTCGTGCTTTAAGGTTGGCTAAGCTGACACACATCCCTTGCCTGGCGCACGTGATGAACCTAGTAGTTCAGCGGTTCCTGAGGACATACCCAGGCGTGGCCGATCTTCTGTTGAAGGTGCGACGAGTGGCCAAACATTGTAGAAATTCCAGTACTGCTTCGGGGGCACTCGCCAAGATGCAGGAGCGCTTCAATCTCCCCTACCATCGCTTGCTGTGTGATGTCCCTACGCGCTGGAATTCTACGCTGCACATGCTAGCCCGCTTTTGCAAGCAGAAGAGTGCAGTGGTCCAGTACATGACAGCGCAGTACCGAGGCGCATCCGGACAGCTGCCAAGCTTCTGTGGATCCGATTGGGCCAACATGTTGGACCTCTGCCAAGTCCTCCAAAATTTTGAGCAATCCACGTTGCTTGTGAGTAGTGACAACTCTTCAGTCAGCATTACCATACCACTGCTGTGTTTACTGAAGAAGTCAATGTTGAAAATTAAGGAAACAGCTGTCATGATGCAACTGGGGAAATCTGAAGGAGAAAACGATCAGCGTGATGATACCAACATCAGGCCATCTGCTTTAGGAAACGCTGGCCCCA
This sequence comes from Hyperolius riggenbachi, assembly GCF_040937935.1. Classification (NCBI taxonomy): domain Eukaryota; kingdom Metazoa; phylum Chordata; class Amphibia; order Anura; family Hyperoliidae; genus Hyperolius; species Hyperolius riggenbachi. Next base: position 172,896,536 of record NC_090646.1, read on the forward strand.
GCAGCTATGACGAAGAAGAGGAGGAGGAACAGCTGGAGTTGGAGCAGGAATTTCATGCCACCACTGATGAGGGCCAGAGCGGTGCACGTTGGACTTCCACAATTCAGCGTGAATGGTCAGCAGAAGCAGACCAGGAAGAAGGTGACGACTATGATGCATCACAACAACTATCACAACGCTCACAAGAGGATGATGAGGATTCTGGCAGGACTCTGGCACACATGGCTCAATTCATGCTAGACTGCATTGAACGCGACCCACGCATTGTGCGCATTCTGGACAACATCAATTACTGGGTTTATACCCTTCTGGATCCACGGTACAAACACAATGTTCCAAAACTGCTTGAAGAAACAGGTCAAAATGGAAGAATACCAGCAGGCCCTTGTGAAGACTTTAGAGAGGAGATTGACATCCTCCCCCTCCTCTAGCCAGTTGTACGCCGACAGACTGACTTTCGCAAACCCAGGACGACCAGGAGGGCAGCAAACAACACAAGCCGTAGCTAGTGCCCAAAAGGGAATGGTATCGGCAGTGTGCTTGGAGTGGGAACATTTTCTGACACCCATGCAGCAGCCCACAGAACAGCAAGCGTGCAGATCCACCTCCAACACCGATCGCCTGGAGAAGATGGTCAAGGACTACATGTCAGATGGCGTAGCTGTGTTGAACAATCCATCTGCACCCTTCAACTATTGGGTATCGAAGCTAGACACCTGGCACGAACTGGCAATGTACGCAATAGAGGTGCTGGCTTGCCCGGCAGCCAGCGTTATGTCGGAACGCTATTTCAGTGCTGCCGGAGGCATCGTCACAGATCGGCGTATCCGCCTCTCCACAGAAAATGCAGACCGTCTGACTCAAATTAAAATGAATCAATCCTGGATTGGAAATGACTATGCAACACTCCTGGACCCCAACCAAGTAACATGAACAATGACCATCTGTGATGGGTTAGCGTTTCCGGTCCCTGTTTATTGAACCTCTTATCTGTATTACATTTATGACTGCATGGCGGCAAAAAGCATGCTATCCGCACGCTTTTTGTCCTCATGCAAGGCCTGGGTTGTTGTGTCTGAAAGCGTGGCCTTCTCCTCCTGCGCCTCCTCCTGTTCCATCACGTGTGCTGCTGCTGGGTTAGCGTTGCTGGTCCCTGTTTATGGAACCTCTTATCTTTATTACATTTATGACTGCATGGCGGTAAAAAGCATGCTATCCGCACGCTTCTTGTCCTCATGCAAGGCCTGGGTTGTTGTGTCTGAAAGCGTGGCCTTCTCCTCCTGCGCCTCCTCCTGTTCCATCACGTGTGCTGCTGCTGGGTTAGCGTTGCCGGTCCCTGTTTATGGAACCTCTTATCTCTATTACATTTATGACTGCATGGCGGTAAAAAGCATGCTATCCGCACGCTTCTTGTCCTCATGCAAGGCCTGAGTTGTTGTGTCTGAAAGCGTGGACTTCTCCTCCTGCGCCTCCTCCTGTTCCATCACGTGTGCTGCTGCTGGGTTAGCGTTGCCGGTCCCTGTTTATGGAACCTCTTATCTTTATTACATTTATGACTGCTTGGCGGTAAAAAGCATGCTATCCGCACGCTTCTTGTCCTCATGCAAGGCCTGGGTTGTTGTGTCTAAAAGCGTGGCCTTCTCCTCCTGCGCCTCCTCCTGTTCCATCACGTGTGCTGCTGCTGGGTTAGCGTTGCCGGTCCCTGTTTATGGAACCTCTTATCTTTATTACATTTATGACTGCATGGCGGTACAAAGCATGCTATCCGCACGCTTCTTGCCCTCATGCAAGGCCTGGGTTGTTGTGTCTCAAAAAGCGTGGCCTTCTCCTCCTGCGCCTCCTCCTGTTCCATCACGTCTGCTGCTGCTGCTGCTGGGTTAGCGTTGCCGGTGACGGTCCCTGTTTATGGAACCTCTTATCTTTATTACATTTATGACTGCATGGCGGTAAAAAGCATGCTATCCGCACGCTTCTTGTCCTCATGCAAGGCCTGGGTTGTTGTGTCTCACAAAGCGTGGCCTTCTCCTCCTGCGCCTCCTCCTGCTCCATCACGTCTGCTGCTGCTGGGTTAGCGTTGCCGCATGGTCCCTGTTTATTGAACCACTTATCTTTATTACATTTATGACTGCATGGCGGTAAAAAGCATGCTATCCGACGGTCTGACTCAAATTAAAATGAATCAATCCTGGATTGGAAACGACTACGCAACACTCCAGGACCCCAACCAAGTAACATGACCAATGAACATCTGGGATGGTTTAGCGTTTCCGGTCCCTGTTTATTGAACCTCTCATCTGTATTACATTTATGACTGCATAGCGGTAAAAAGCATGCTATCCGCATGCTTCTTGTCCTCCTGCAAGGCCTGGGTTGTTGTGTCTCAAAGCGTGGCCTTCTCCTCCTGCGCCTGCTCCTGTTCCATCACGTGTGCTGCTGCTGCTGGGTTAGCGTTGCCGGTCCCTGTTTATGGAACCTCTTATCTTTATTACATTTATGACTGCATGGCGGTACAAAGCATGCTATCCGCACGCCCCCGGCAGCACTGAAACACCGTTCCGACATAACGCTGGCTGCCGGGCAAGCCAGCACCTGTATTGCGTACATTGCCAGTTCTTGCCAGGTGTCTAGCTTCATGCCCGGTTTCAGGTCCAGCGGTGCCAGCCACAAATCCATCTGTTCCTTTATTCCCCTCCAAATTTCCTCCCCTGTGTGCTGCTTATCCCCAAGGCAGATCAGCTTCAGCAACGCTTGCTGACGCATGCCAACAGCTGTGCTGCACTGCTTCCACGATCCTACTGCTGCTGGTGCTGGGTTAGCGTTTCCGGATGAGATACAGCTTTGAGATGCGTTGGAGGAGAAGGAGTCAGAGAGGTAGGTGCTGCTGTTGTTATCCAGTGGGAGGGACGGCGGTGCAGTTGTTTGCGGCGTGGGCAACACCCGCGCCGTAGCAGGTGAGGAATCGCTGCCAGGCTCCACAAGGTTCACCCAGTGCGCGGTAAGGGAGATGTATCGACCCTGGCCGAACGCACTCGTCCAGGTGTCTGTGGTGAGGTAAACCTTGCAGGCAATGGCATTCTTCAAGCTTCTGGTTATTTTGCTGACCACATGCTCATGCAACTCAGGCACTGCAGAGCGCGCAAAGTGGTAGCGGCTGGGAACCACGTAACGTGGGATGGCCACTGACATCATGCCCTTGAAGCTGTTTGTCTCCACCACTCGATATGGCAGCATTTCGCAGGCCAGAAGCTTGGCTATGCTGGCTGTTAGTGCCATGGCCCGGGGGTCATTTGCTGGCAATTTCCTCTTGCGCTCAAACATCTCCGAGACAGACAACTGAACTGTAGGGCTGCACACCGAAGGGCTGTTGGTTGTTGTGTTTGATGAACACTGGGAGACCTCAAGAGCACTACTCCGGAAAGTGACAAAGTCAGCGTCGTCTGATGTTTGTGAATGTTGTGAATCACGCAATGGCTGGGCTACTGCTGCTGCTGAGGCGGGTCTGGTGGTGAGTCTGGTGAACCCAAGGGAGGCAGTGTTGCTGGTGGTACCCTGTCCTGCCGCGTTTGCCCACAGAGTGGGATGTTTGGATAGCATGTGGCGGCTCATGCTGGTAGTGGAGAGGTTGTTAATACTTTTCCCCCTGCTCAGGCGGGTCTTGCACACCTTGCAAATCGCCATGGTAACATCCTCAGTGCAGTCTTCAAAGAAAGGCCAGACTTTGGAGCACCTGCCTTGCTGGCGATTTCTGTTTGCGCCTCTTTTGCGTCTCACTGTAACTTCCACGCTTGTGGTGCCTGAAATTGCGCGCCGCCTACCTTGTGGCACAAGGCGAACTCGTGCAGCAGTGGGTTCTTCAACAGACTCATCTGTGCTGCTGCTACGACGGCGATGTTCTCGTTCACAAACAAAATCTGGGTCTATGTCCACATTGTTCATACCCTCCTCTTCCATCTCCTCAAACTCGTCATATGTCATTGTGGGGGGCCGCCGCCGTGGAGTAGAGCTCCCCAGAACAACCTCTGCGCAGCTCACTCCAACGTCGTCTGGTTATATGGCAGTTGTGTGCAGTGCGTGGTGTCGCTGCCGGTTGTGTCAGCTTTGTGCCCACTGGCTCCTTGTAACTGGCTGAGGACTCGGACCTCGTGCGTGATGTGCTGGTGCTGCTTAACCCACTGCTGGACGCTTGAGAGGTCATCCAAGTAATTATCTGGTCCTGTTCTTTTGGATCTGTGAGGGTGGTTGTCCTGGACAACATGGGCGGTATTGAGTGGGTTTTCTTGGGTGCTCCCCTGTGGCCTGTACGTGAACCGTCAGGGGAAACACCTCTTCCCTTGCCCCTCCCTCTTGCACCGGATTTCTTCCTCATTTCACTTATCCTTAAAGTACACGCTGACTGGCAGCAGTACAGTGGCAGTACAGAAATGCTATACAGTGGTGGGTGAGCAGTGTACCACTATTGCCAGCAGCGACACAGAGCACAATGCTATACAGTGGCAGGTGAGCGGTGTACTACTGTTCCCACCAGACACAGAGTGGCAGTAAACACAATGCTATATAGTGTGGCTGAGCCGTGTACACAGAGTGGCAGTAAACACAATGCTATATAGTCTGCTATATAGCCACCCCGAACGGGATAATGTTCTGCAGAACCAGAACAGTGGGGAACACTGTTCGCCCAACACTACTGGGAACGCAGATTTTAGTACCTAAACACACGATACAACATGTTTTCCGGGGTCGGACTCTGAGGCACATACAGATGGTCCCGATCATCATCCTCATCATACAACTCTTCTCCTGAGTCTGACCCACCCACCACCTCTGCCACCCCAACATCCCCAGACACAGACCCCTCATCGTCCTCAACATTAACTTGGGATGCTGGCCTGAGCCAGACCTCCTCCTCCACATCAGGCCCCATCATCTCCTCAATGGCAGCCCTCATTAATCGCTCTGGCGACGGACCGATGGACACAACGTTCTCCTCCGGGGAGGGCTGCTGCTGACCACTGGCTGCTGGGGTGGATGTTATAGCTTGCGTGGGGCGTTGGCTGTTGCTGTTGTTGGGAGTGCTGCTCACAGCGGAGGTCTCTGAGGAACTCATGGTGAGCTCATATAGTGGTTGGCGGTGAGTGGAGTATTACTGATCCCAGCAATATACACACTGACTGGCAGAGTACGCAATGCTATATAGTGTGGCTGAGCGGTGTACACAGAGTGGCAGTAAACACAATGCTATATAGTCTGGCTGAGCGGTGTACACAGAGTGGCAGTACACACAATGCTATATAGTCTGGCTGAGCGGTGTACACAGAGTGGCAGTACACACAATGCTATATAGTCTGGCTGAGCGGTGTACACAGAGTGGCAGTAAACAATGCTATATAGTGTGGCTGAGCCGTGTACACAGAGTGGCAGTAAACAATGCTATATAGTCTGGCTGAGCGGTGTACACAGAGTGGCAGTAAACAATGCTATATAGTGTGGCTGAGCCGTGTACACAGAGTGGCAGTAAACAATGCTATATAGTCTGGCTGAGCGGTGTACACAGAGTGGCAGTACACACAATGCTATATAGTCTGGCTGAGCGGTGTACACAGAGTGGCAGTAAACAATGCTATATAGTGTGGCTGAGCCGTGTACACAGAGTGGCAGTAAACAATGCTATATAGTCTGGCTGAGCCGTGTACACAGAGTGGCAGTAAACAATGCTATATAGTCTGGCTGAGCGGTGTACACAGAGTGGCAGTAAACAATGCTATATAGTGTGGCTGAGCCGTGTACACAGAGTGGCAGTAAACAATGCTATATAGTCTGGCTGAGCAGTGTACACAGAGTGGCAGTACACACAATGCTATATAGTCTGGCTGAGCGGTGTACACAGAGTGGCAGTAAACAATGCTATATAGTGTGGCTGAGCCGTGTACACAGAGTGGCAGTAAACAATGCTATATAGTGTGGCTGAGCCGTGTACACAGAGTGGCAGTACACACAATGCTGTATAGTCTGGCTGAGCGGTGTACACAGAGTGGCAGTAAACAATGCTATATAGTGTGGCTGAGCGGTGTACACAGAGTGGCAGTACACACAATGCTATATAGTCTGGCTGAGCGATGTACACAGAGTGGCAGTACACACAATGCTATATAGTCTGGCTGAGCGGTGTACACAGAGTGGCAGTAAACACAATGCTATATATAGCGTGGCTGAGCGAGGTACACAGTGGCAGTACACACAATGCTATATAGTCTGGCTGAGCCGTGTACACAGAGTGGCAGTAAACAATGCTATATATAGTGTGGCTGAGCGAGGTACACAGTGGCAGTAAACAATACTATATATAGTGTGGCTGAGCAAGCGGTGTACTACTGTTCCCAGCAGCGACACACAATGACTGGGGGGGACCCTGGCTAGTGTGGCTGGAGAGCGAACTACCCTGCCTGCCTACCCAAAGCTAAACCCACAGAGAAATGGCGGAGATATGACGTGGTTCGGGTATTTATTTACCCGAACCACGTGACCGTTCGGCCAATCAGAGCGCGTTCGGGTCCGAACCACATGACCCGTTCGGCCAATCACAGCGCTAGCCGAACGTTCGGGGAACGTTCGGCCATGCGCTCATAGTTCGGCCATATGGCCGAACGGTTTGGCCGAGCACCATCAGGTGTTCGGCCGAACTCGAACATCACCCGAACAGGGTGATGTTCTGCAGAACCCGAACAGTGGCGAACACTGTTCGCCCAACACTACTCCCTGGTACATAAAGTTTGTGGTTTGAGCCCGGGGACACTGCTTTTTCTTCAGAACAGCACAGAGGGTGCCTTCGCATATGAGGCAGTAGAAGTGTGATTCCTTTCTGACTTTTTTCACTTTGCTATCAGTTGTTGGCGGCAGGCAGAGAGTAGTCAAAATTCAGGCAGAGGTCGGTACAGGTGACAGACAGAGATTAGTAAAAATCCAGGTAGAGGTCGGTATAGGCAGCAGGCAGAGAGTAGTCAAAATCCAGGCAGAGGTCAGTACAGGTGGCAGGCAGAGAGTAGTCAAAATCCATGCAGAGGTCGGTGCAGGCAGCAGGCAGAGAGTAGTCAAAATTCATGCAAAAATCGGTAACAGTAAGGCAGATCATCAGAAGCACTTAGCTCAGAAGCACTTAGCTCAGAAGCAGTTGAGAACCAAATGGCTGTATTGTTAACATCCTGTGCTTTCATATGAGCTTATCTTCCATTTCTGCCATGGCAGTCAGCTGACACAGGAAGAGATCAAATTACAACTTGTTGTTAGAGACAAATGAGGAGGAATAAGACAGGCTAAACTCTCTAGATACATACCAGGTGCCTTTCTATATGTTTGCCTTTTGTCCTGTGCAAGAGTTATCCCACACGTATCGTTGGTCACTGGAGATCTGCACACTACCCTATAGTGAACAATAACAAAATCTAAAAGTTGCTGAGTGGTACAATAGTGTGAAACTGATTGTTAAATGAAGTGCTAAAATGTGCATTTTTAAAACTTTTCTATAAAAAAAAGAAAAAAAAAAAAAGCTCGGAAATTCTATGAAATTCTAATTCATTTTTAAAAATCCAGTGTTCCCTCTATTGGACTTACATAAAAATCAAAAATCATCTTACAATAGGCAAGATCCTATGTGTCTTTGTGAGTTTACACTCAGCTGTGAAAAACCTGTTGAATGATACCCTGTGCCCCTATAGCTCATTAAAACGCTGGTGATCTAGACAGGGGTGTAGCAATAAGGGGTGCAGAGGTTGCGACTGCATCGAGGCCCTTGGGTTTACTGAACCATAAACTGTGAAATGTAAATAAGTACAATTTTCTATTTGGAATGCATTAGTAAACCCCTTCATTTCTCACTACTGCAGCACAGTGGCACAGTGGTTAGCACTCTCGCCTTGCAGCCAGGGCACTATCTGCATGGAGTTTGTAAGCTCTCCCCATGTCTGTGTGAGTTTCCAACAGGCCCTCCAGTTTCCTCCCACATCCCAAAAACCTATAGATAATTTAATTGGCTTCCCCCTAAAATTGGCCCTATACCGTGATACATGCACTACACGATATATACATAGACAAATAATTATGGTAAGGATTAGATTGTGAGCCCCTCTGAGAGACAGTTAAGTGACAAGACAATCACTAACAAGACAATATACTCTGTATAGCGTTGTGGAAGATGTCAGTGCTATATAAACACTAAATAATGATACATCAAATATCTAAAATTAGAATCAAGTGTATATTGAAATGATGAGAACAGCATCAGAGACAATCTTATTTGATCTTAAAGGGATACTATAGGGGGGGTCGGGGGAAAATGAGTTGAACTTACCCGGGGCTTCTAATGGTCCCCCACAGACATCCTGTGCCCGCGCAGCCACTCACCGATGCTCCGGCCTGCCTCCGGGTCACTTCTGGAATTTCAGACTTTAAAGTCTGAAAACCACTGTACCTGCATTGCCGTGTCCTTGATCTCGCTGATGTCACCAGGAGCGTACTGCGCAGACACAGACCATACTGGGCCTGTGCAGTACGATCCTGATGACATCAGCAGGAGCGAGGACATGGAAACGCAGGCGCAGTGGTTTTCAGACTTTAAAGTCTGAAATTCCAGAAGTGAACTGGAGGCGGCGCCGGAGCATCGGGGAGTGGCTGCATGGGCACAGAATGTCTGCGGGGGACCATTAGAAGCCCAGAGTAAGTTCAACTCATTTTCCCCCGACCCCCCTACAGTATTCCTTTAAAGCAACTAGTTTAATGTGCACTTTGCCGTTAAAGTGTTTGGTATCATCATGAATAGTGTAAAAGGTTCCCTAAGCCTTCAGAAACAAGTTAATTGATGCCTCTGGGGAGGGATTTAAAAAGGATCACCAAACATTTGGATATCAAACTTTCCTGTGCCTACAAGTGCAAATGATTTCAAGCAAGTACCATCTTGCCCTGGTCAAGAAGAAGAAGACTGAACATGACAGCATAATGAAAAAATGCTGTAAAGATATTTAGAACTCATTACATGACTACTATCACTGAAGTCATAATGCTAGAGTTTACCATTAGCTGCACAAACTAGATTTTTGGCAATCTTTGCTGAATAAAAGTATCAGGGCAAGGCTAAAGATTATTTGTGCTTGGAAAATGGGGAAATGTTACCAAGAGCCCAATATAGTGTAGGAAGTTTGTGTTATTGTGTGGTTGTAGAGTTAGAAGAGGAGTAATACAAACATGGGTTACCTCAAAGGTAACCACTGTGTAGGCAAGTGGGGGGATAAAGCCTGATCCCACTTGGGTTAAAACACTACTCTTCGTAGAATAAGTAAAAATGGGATAGCACCCGTCCATAAGGTGCCACTTATGCTAAGCAGGGCTGGATTTACAACTGAGAGGCGTGTAGGCAAAGGCGTTCTTGCACCATAAACTCCGCCCCTGAACACAGGCCACACCCCCAAGTAAAAATATTCTGAACTCTAATCCCTGCCTTATGTCACTAAGGGCTGGTTCAGACGGACGTTTGGAGGCGTTGCGTTCATTGGCGTCGCGGCGGCAATGCGTTCGGGCTTTCAGCAGCGTTTGCATTGCGTTCGGATGCGGTCGCGTTTTTTCTTCCCCTAGGGGGACATTACCCGTCACAGTTAACCGCCCCTGGAAGCTACATGTAGCTTCCAGGGGCTCCTTGAACGCCAGGGAAAATTGGGATCCGAACGCCGCGTTCGTGTAAACGCATATGAAAGCTTGGTACAAACGCTCCCATTCACTTGAATGGGAGAGTTTAACGCCAAGCCCCGAACGCTGGCAGTGAACGCTCTGCAAGCGTCCATCTGAACCAGCCCTAACTGTCCATAGAATTTTACATTTGAATCACTGTCTCATATCATCCTTGGTGACATGAGGCAAGGATAAGGGTGTAAGTGCCTGAGGTCAGTGATATGAGGCAGGGATTAGACTGCAAGCTCCTGAGGTCAGTGATCTGAGGAGGAGAGGCTGCCTTTCCTACATAAGGCGCCTGTAGGCTGGTGCCTACAGTGCCTTATGGAAAATCCGGCTCTGATGCTAAGTATACACAATGCAATTTTCCATCAATTTCTGACATGTCTAGTCTGTTCCTGATTGATAACGGCATTGATTTTCAGATCACTACTGTACAAAATTGATCACCTTAGAGCAGATCAAACATCTCAGAAATGATTGTTGCCTTGCGCCGATCTGACAGAAAATTGCATCGCATCTACCTAGCATTAGGATAAGATACAGTAAAAAATTTAAAAAAACTATAGTGGTGGCCTTTCCTCTAGGTATATTTTCTAAAATAGCTTTTAATGATGACATGATACAGTCTAACTGCAACACGTTTCAAATAAATTTTGTGTTTCCTCACGCAAAAATGTAGGAGTTTGTAGCACAGCAAGTGTAGGCTCCATGATGGAGGCCCTGAGCCAAACGCCAAGCTGATTGTGTTGCAGTTGGAGTGTTTTTATACATTTTTTTCATAATTAAATGCTATTTTAGAAATTTGACTACCCGCGTCATATACCCAGAGGTAAGTCCACCACTACTTCCTTTCTAACCAGATTTTAATGTATCTTACCCTAAATGGCACCTCTGTTTACCTACGCTATTTTGTTTAAAGAATAAAGATTATTTATGAAGATATAGTCACTATGACTTCTGAAATAATGCACTGTAATAATGGACAGACAAGGCAATTATAGAGTTCTTTGGCAACACTATCAGAAGACATCTTTTCAAACACTGAAAACAGCATTTTCTCAAAACAACCTGATATTATCTATAAAGAAAGGTATAAATGTTATGATTTAGGGCTGCCTTACTGTTTCAAGACCTGGATATTGCTGTTATTTCAGTAGAAACCACAGCACTTTTTACACACCCATATTGATAAAAGTTGAAACCACCAACACTTTTAAAAGAGATCAGTACTTTTCTCATTGTTGCAAATTCTTCATAAGTGCTATTTTTGTGGTTATCAACACATTTATAAAGAGACAATCATCCCAATTGGCTGGGGGGTTAGGGTTGGGGACCATAGGGGTTAGGGTTAAGCAACGCTGGTGGGGGGGTTTTGGGGGTTAGTTTTAGGCAGCACCAAGGGAGTGGTTAGATTTAGGCACCACCAGGGGAGGGTTCTGTGTGAGAGTATGGATGGGTTAATCTGTATTGTTGAATTATGTAATGATTTTTAAAGTTAATATCTTTTCGATTTCATCTCCCATGTGCTTTAAAATGGTATTTATCGTTAATGATGTTTATCGTTATTGAGATTTCGTTATCCAGCCGTGCCAATTTGTTATCCAGCCGGGCCCTTTTTTATCATAGGCACCCATTACAAACTTCTTACAGTGATCCCTTCCCTTCCAGTTCTGACAATATTTTGTCAGAATTGAAATATACCAGTTGCTGTCAGTTATATATCAGCTGCTGTCAGTTACAACTGAATGTGCAAGGTAATCCATGTTTCCCTATGGCGCAACTGGGTGATATTACAGTTTAACAGTGTGCTGACCAGGAAGCTGTTGTGGGGTAATGGCCATTTTTAAAATGAAAGACGAAGAATTCCATCGATCACAGTGGACAAATGGGATGCAGGAGAGGAGAAAGAGATTGAGGAGTAGACTACACGGTAGGTAAGTATGACCTGTTTATGGTTATTTTGACTTATTATTTTCAGTTCTGGTTGTCTTTAAAATATAGGTCCCTCTATAGCAGGGGTGTCAAACTCAATCACGTAAGGGGTCCAGAATCTGAAATATACTCCAAGTCATGGGAAAAATGTTTATTAAGATTTAATATTTATTAGTCTCCAACTAAGTGACGCAACTGTAGCTCCCATGGGGGACCACTCCTTCTCCTTCTGCAGATGCAAGGAACATGCTTTACTACTTACTGTGTCTGTGCATTTGAAAATACATTTATAATTAGTAAGTAATTCGGATTAATTACAACCTTGCTTCTTTCAGTTATTCATAAAAGTTTGATTTTTTTGTTTCCCAGTAATTTTTTCATCTGTAAAAATCACAGTGACCAAAATAAAAACTCAGTTATTACAGGTGTGTAAAATAAGCTACAACAGTTCAATTTATTCACACAGGAAAAGGAAACAGCCTAGACTTTTTTTTAAACTGTAAATTACTAAAAAAAAGTACAGATTCTATATTTAAAAAGTAGTGCTTACAGTTAGGTTTGGAAATTCAGGGCTGGCTGCAAATTGGAGTAGAAAGGTAATTAAAATAAATAATATTACAATAAAAATAGAATGATTACACACTAAAAAATGTGAAGGAAATTTGCACAACCCTCACTGATAACTGCTTACAAGCAATGAAAACCTGGCGTGACAAAGAACAGCCTCTGATTGTAGGGAATAGATAAAAAAAAACTCAATAGTTAATAGAATGTGGTTCTAGAGTTCTAAAAGACTGCATCACTTAGCTGAGAAAAAAAATAACATTATTTTTACACACAAAAATAAATCTGCGTGATTCCAAAAAAAAAAATCATATTTAGGATTGGGAGAATAAGTATACAATTGTTTATTTTCTCAGTTTATTTTCAGCTTAGGTTTCCTTAATAAAGAGGCAGCAGCTGAGGATTGGGGATCTCTGTACAAACAGTAACTTGTCACCTGAAAAGATTATACATATGGAGACTCTAGTCTGCTGTCAGCTTACCGGTACTTCTTGTGGTTAGAGATGGCCCAAACGGATCGCCGGTGAAAGGTTCCAGGTGAACTTCTGGTGGTTCCAGATCGCGGAGAACCGCAAACTTTACCGGAAGATTGATTCGCCCCCGTAGCGCACCATTAGGGTCAACTTTGACCCTCTACATCACAGTCAACAGGCACATTGTAGCCAATTAGGCTACACTCTCTCTTGGAGCCACTCCCCCCTTATAAAAAGCAGGCAGCGCTGGCCATTTTACTCACTCGTGTGCCTGCAGTAAATAGAGAAGGGATAGCTGCTGCAGACTCTCATAGGGAAAGATTAGGCTTTTGTAGGCTTCTTAGCTTGCTCCTTGCTGATTCTTATTGCTAAAGTAGCACCCCACAACAGCTCTTTTGAGAGCTAATCTTGTTCTTGTGATCTATTTTTTTTTCTGTGTGTCCCACTTACACTTGTGTTGCACAGACAACCTTGATAATTCATACTATGTGTGCCACTGCCAGGCCCAGCACATTCAGTGACTACCTGTGTGTGTGACAGGTGCACATTGTAATACCCATTACTGCATATACCTACCTACCTGTTGTTCACAGTGCACCCACCTACCTACGTGAGCTGAGCGCATGCAGTGTCACTGTGCCTGTCCGCTACCTGTCTGTGTGTGACAGGTGCACATTGTAATACCCATTACTGCATATACCTACCTACCTGTTGTTCACAGCACACTCACCTACCTACGTGAGTTGAGTGAATGCAGTGTCACTGTTAGAGTTGGGCCGAACGGTTCGCCTGCGAACGGTTCCATGCGAACTTCCGTGGTTCTCGTTCGCGTCCCGCAGGCGAACGTTTGCCAAAGTTCGGTTCGCCCCATAATGCACCATGGAGGTTCAACTTTGACCCTCTACATCACAGTCAGCAGGCCCAGTGTAGTAAATTAGGCTACACTAGCCCCTGGAGCCCCACCCCCCTTATATAAGGCAGGCAGCGGCGGCCATTGCGGTCACTCATGTGCCTGCATTAGTGAGAGTAGAGCGAGCTGCTGCAGACTGTCTCTCATAGGGAAAGATTAGTTAGGCTTAGCTTGTTCCTGGCTGCATACCTGTTCTGTGAACCCACCACTGCATACCTGTACTGTGAACCCACCACTGCATGCCTGTTCAGTGAACCTGCCACTGCATACCTGTTCAGTGAACCTGCCACTGCATACCTGTTCTGTGAACCCACCACTGCATACCTGTTCTGTGAACCCACCACTGCATACCTGTTCAGTGAACCCACCACTGCATACCTGTTCAGTGAACCCACCACTGCATACCTGCTCAGTGAACCTGCCACTGCATACCTGTTCAGTGAACCCACCACTGCATACCTGTTCAGTGAACCTGCCACTGCATACCTGTTCTGTGAACCCACCACTGCATACCTGTTCCGTGAACCCACCACTGCATACCTGTTCAGTGAACCCACCACTGCATACCTGTTCGGTGAACCTGCCACTGCATACCTGTTCTGTGAGCCCGCCACTGTATACCTGTTCTGTTCAGTGAACCCGCCACTGCATACCTGTTCTGTTCAGTGAACCCGCCACTGCATACCTGTTCTCGCCATGGTGCGCACCAGTCCAGCACGGCCGTCACTACACAAACAGCTGTTTGCGGTGCGTTACACGATGAGTTTGGTGTGTCAGTGTGAAGCAGTACCTTAATTACACTACTTGATTGATGTATACACATGCAAGATGTTTTAAAGCACTTTAGGCCTGTCATTTAGCATTCAATGTAATTTCTGCCCTTAAAACGATGCTTTGCGTCAAATCCAGATTTTTCCCGGGGACTTTTGGCATGTATCCCACTCCTCCACCTGGGGGTCCAGGTGTTAGACCCCTTGAAACATCTTTTCCATCACTTTTGTGGCCTGCATAATTTTTTTTTTTCAAAGTTCGCATCCCCATTGAAGTCTATGGTGGTTCGCGAACTTTTACGCGAACCGAACCTTCCGCGGAAGTTCGCGAACCCGGTTCGCGAACCTAAAATCAGAGGTTCGGCCCAACTCTAGTCACTGTGCCTGTCTGCTACCTGTCTGTGTTTGACAGGTGCACATTGTAATACCGATTACTGCATATACCTACCTGTTGTTCACAGTGCACCCACCTACCTATGTGAGTTTAGCACATGCAGTGTCACTGTGCCTGTCCGCTACCTGTCTGTGTTTGACAGGTGCACATTGTAATACCCATTACTGCATATACCTACCTGTTGTTCACAGTGCACCCACCTACCTACGTGAGTTGAGCGCATGCAGTGTCACTGTGCCTGTCCGCTACCTGTCTGTGTGGGACAGGTGCACAGTATAATACCCACTGCATATACCTACCTGTTGTTTACTGTGCACCCACCCACCTACGTGAGTGCACACAGTGTCACTGTGCCTGTCCGGTACCTGTTTGTGTGTGACAGGTGCACACTGTAATACCCACTGCATATACCTACCTGTTGTTCACTGTGCACCCACCCACCTACATGAGTGCACACAGTGTCACAGTGCCTGTCCGTTACCTGTCTGTGTGTGACAGGTGCACATCGTAATACCCATCACTGCAGATACCTACTACTACCTGTTGTTCACTTCAGTGCACCCACCCACCTACGTGAGTGCACGCAGTGTGATATACCACTCCGTGCAAACCTGTTAACTGCACCTGTGTGACTGCACATTGTATTAGTCAAGTCAGTGCATACCTTTCACTTCATCCCCCCAATATGTACAATACTGACAAAACAGCTAGAGGCAGAGGTAGAGGTAGACCCAGAGGAAGGCCACCCGGCAGGTATGTGCGAGGTCATGTTGATGTGATTTTGTGCGGCCCTGGACCAAAGTACAGTGCTCAGAAGAAGGCACATCCCATCAACTCCCGAAAATTATCAAGACGTGGTTGACTATTTAACACTGAACACCTCAACTTCCGAAGCCATCAGCGCTACTACAAGTACCACATCCGCTACATTTGACAGTTCACAGGAGTTATTTGGTGGGGAAATCACTGATGCACAGCCATTATTGTTACAACCAGATGAAGGCGATAAGCAAGTTACACCACCTCATATGTCTGAGTTAGGCGACACTATGGACGTAACATGTGCGGAGGGGGATGATGAAGTACCTTATTGTGTGTAGTTGCCACGACTACAGCTATTTCAGGTGTACTCAACCTGATATTTTGCCAGTGCCAAGTCTCAAACCGGACGGCTCACACGGTTTTGAGGTAACCTCCAACCAAAGAAAAGAGACGGCACTCCACTGGCTGCAATTCAAATTGATATATTCAGGAACAAGACATGTCTTGTTCCTGAATATAGCTATTTGAATTGCAGCCAGTGGAGTGACGTCTTTTTTCTTTGTTTGGAGGATGATGAAGTACCTGCTGTTGGTGCAGTTTTGGAGGTGTCTGAGGCAAGCAAAGCTGGGCAGGATGATTATGATGATACGGATCCCACATGGGTTCCTAAGAGATAAGATGACCAAGGGGAAAGTTCAGAGGGGGAGTCAGAGAGGAGTAGGAGGAGACAAGTTCCTGAAAGAAGCAGGGGGAGCTCATCCTCAGAAACAGCTGGTGGCAGTGTCCGGCGCCATGTATCGCCACCTATGTACAGCCAGCCAACATGCCCTTCAACGTCAGCTGCTGATGCCACCATAGTGCCATCACCCCAGGGTGGCTCAGCGGTTTGGAAATTTTTTAATGTGTCTGCCTCAGATTGGAGCAATGCCATCTGTTCTCTCTGCCTCCAAAAATTGAGCCATGGAAAGGCCAACACCCACGTAGAGTCAAGTGCCTTACGAAGGCACATGGAGAAAAGGCACAAACTGCAATGGGAAGAGCACCTGAGCAAAGGCAGCAAACAAAAGAAAAGCCACCCTTCTTCTACTCTTCCTCCTTCAGGTGCATCATCTTCAGCCGCTTTCTCCCTTGCACCTTCACAGCCACCCTCCTCCACTCCGCTTCTGACCTTGAGCGGTTTCTGCTCCTCTGCCCAGAGCAGCCAGGTGTCTGTGAAGGAAATCTTTGAGCGGAAGAAGCCAATTTCTGCCAGTCACCCCCTTGCCCGGCGTCTGACAGTTGGCTTGGCGGAACTGTTAGCTCGACAGCTGTTACCATACCAGCTGGTGGTTCCTTCTGTAAATTTGTGGCCATTAGGACACCGCAGTGGAAGATGCCAGGCTGCAATTATTTCTCTAAAAAGGTGATACCCAAACTGTACCGTGAAGTTGAGAGGCAAGTAGTGTCATCTCTGGCACACAGTGTTGGGTCAAGGGACCGCCTGACCACGGATGCCTGGTCTGCCAAGCACGGTCAGGGCAGGTACATTACTTACACAGCCCATTGGGTCAACCTGGTGACCGGTGGCAAGCAGAGAGTACGTGGCTGTGCAGCGGACCAACTTGTGACACCTCCACGGATTGCAGGCAGGCCTCCTGCCACCTTCTCTCCTCCTGCTACATCCTCTTCGCTGTTGTCATCCTTTTCCTCCTCCTTGGCTGAGTGTCAGTTCAACTATACTGGTGCTGCGATCTCCTCTCCAGCTACAAAGCCCCAGCTCCCCAGGGCCTATGCTGCATGTCAGGTACGACAGTGTCACGCCATCTTAGACCTGTCTTGCCTCAAAGCGGAGAGTCACACTGGACCAGCTCTCCTAGCTGCTCTTAGCAAACAGGTGGATCAGTGGCTGACCCCACACCAGCTGGAGATCGGCAACGTGGTGTGTGTCAATGGCAGCAATCTCATTTCCGCTTTGAATTTGGGAAAGCTGACACATGTACCCTGCATGGCATGTGCTGAATCTAGTCATTCAAAGATTTGTGTCAAAGTACCCAGGCTTAGAGGATGTCCTGAAGCAGGCCAGAAAGTTGTGTGAGCATTTCAGGCGGTCTTACACGGCCATGGCAATCTTTGCCAAGATTCAGTGGAGAAACAAGTTGCTGGTGAGACGCCTCATTTGCGATAGCCCAACTCGCTGGAATTCGACCCTCTTTATGTTCTCTTGCCTGCTAGAACAGGAGAAAGCCGTCACCCAGTACCTCTACAATTTCAGTAGAAGAACACAATCTGGGGGAGATGGGGATGTTCTGGCTTAACAACTGGACACTGATGCGAAATGCATTTCAGGAGGTGACCAACCTGGTGAGTCGCAGTGAAGGCACCATCAGCGACTTGATCCCGTATGCTTACTTCCTGGAGCGTGCCGTGTGTAGAGTGGTGGATCAAGCTGTGGAGGACTGTGAAGAGGAACAGTTATGGGAGGATTAGTTGTGGGAGAAATTTTCAGCAGAACCAGTTGTTTCCTCAACACCTGCGGCAGCACAGAGGGGGGAGGAGGAGGAAGAGTCGTGTGGGGAAGAGGAGTCAGACTCAGATGACGTGAAAGGTTTTTCTTTGGAAGAGGAGGCGGCTGCAGAAGAACAACTGCAGCAGGCGTCACAGGGGGCTTGTGCTGCTCAACGTTCGCGTTGTATTGTTTGTGGCTGGGGGAGGAGGAGGACTTACCTGACGTCACTGAGGAAGAGCAAGAGGAGTTGAATAGTACGTCTGCAGATGGCATCTTTCATGCATTTCAGCCCCTGTCCAGTCCCTGTTGAGGGACCCCAATATAAAAAAACTCAAGGGGAATGAGCTGTACTGGGCGGCCATGCTACTAGACCCTAGGTATAGGCACAAAGTAGTGGACATGTTACCAACTAACCTGAAGGCAGAAAGGATGCAGCACCTGCAGAACAAGCTGGCAACTATGCTTTACAGTGCGTTTAAAGGTGATGTCACAGCACAACGTTACAAAGGTACCACTGCCAGTAATCCTTCTCCCATGTCCACGCAGGCAAGGACAGGACGCTCCAGCGATCTCATGGGGATGTCGGACATGCGGACATTCTTTAGTCCAACGTCTCGCCTTAGCGCTTCCGGATCCACTCTCCACCAACACCTGGACCGGCAGGTAGCCGACTACCTGGCCTTAAGTGTGGATGTAGACACTGTGAGCAGCGATGCACCCTTGGACTACTGGGTGCGCAGGCTTGACCTGTGGCCAGAGCTGTCCCAATTTGCCATCCAACTTCTGTCTTGCCCTGCCTCAAGCGTCCTATCAGAAAGAACCTTCAGCGCAGCTGGAGGCATTGTCACTGAGAAGAGAAGTCGCCTAAGTGTTCAGTACCTGACTTTTATCAAAATGAATGAGGCATGGATCCCGGAGGCCTACTGCCCGCCCCAAGACTAAGTCAGTCCCCACACACAGCATCTCAGCCTGCACGCTGTGTGACTGCCTGCCCCAAGACTAAGTCGCTCCCCACACAGCACCTCTGCCTGCAGGCCACTTGACTGCCTTCTCCGCCACCACCAACAGGGTCTAGGACTCCAGGTGGATTCCTGAATTTTTAAGGCCGCTATAATAATTTTTCTGGTGTGTGCACATGCCTGCCTAATTTTTATGGCTGCACTGCAACTGCAACAACAAAACAAAAGGCATGTACATGTGCCAATTCCCCTTCATGATCATTACCTTGCCGTGGTGAAGGGGCTTGCGTATCACAATGAAGCAATGACCGCAGGCTATATGAGTGTCTCAGAGGGGGGGCACACCCAAGATAATAAGGTTGTTACTTCATTGTGGACAGACCAAATTTGATCAGCTGGACAGTCACTGTTCTGTCATTCAGCTACCTCAGCCCGGCGACCATATGGGCTGGAGAGCCGCCTTTACCTGCACTCTCGTCATGATGTTGCGCACCAGTCCAGCACGGCCATCACTACACAAACAGCTGTTTGCAGTCACTGCATACCTTTCACTGCATCTGTGACTGCACATTGTATTATACCTGGCAGTCAGTGCATACCATTCACTTGAATGGATGGCAGACTTGCCCTCCATAACTGATTCTCATTACAGGTAGTAAAGTCGATCAGTGTCATATACAGCAGGGCCTCGAAAGTCCTCCTGTATTGTTATTTATGGTCACTACCTCAGGACGTGCATGCCATGCCTGCTGCCTTCCTTGGATGTGTGGTAGCTGTTCCTGCTCCTTTGCCCACAGCGTGCCTGCTGCCTTTCTTTAATGTGTGCTGGTGGTAGCTGTTTCTTAGGCTCCCACTCCGGACCGGAATCGAACCCCGATTCCCCGGCCATTACCCGTGGTCACCCACAATGGCAGACTTGCCCTCCATAACAGATTCTTGTTGCAGGTAGTGAACAGCAAACAGCAAGTATTTGAAAAAATAGATGTAAGCTTTAACAATGGTAGAGAAAGAACCATCGAAAGTTGATAAGGCAGTCAGACATTACCTGATATCACTGAGGAAGAGCAATCTCGCCATGGTGCACACCAGTCCAGCAAGGCCGTCACAACACAAACAGCTGTTTGCGGTGCGTTACAAACTGAGTTTGGTGTGTCAGTGTGAAGCAGTACTCTAATTACACTCCCTGATTGATGTATACACATGCAAGATGTTTTAAAGCACTTTAGGCCTGCAATTTAGCATTCACTGTGATTTCTGCCCTTAAAGAGAACCCGAGGTGGGAATTACTTTTACTATTGGGGCACAGAGGCTGGTTGTGCGCACTAAGACCAGCCTCTGTTGCCCCATCGTGTGTCTCCATGTCCCCCCTGCTCGCCGCTATACCCCCCGCATTGCTGGCGACACGCAGCGTGTCGCCAGCTCAATGTTTACCTTGCGCTGTCAGTCAGCGCTGCTCCCCTGCCTCCTCCGCATCGGCGCACCCGCCCGTGTCCCTTCCCTCCCGCTGATAGGAGGGAAGTGACGCGGCGGGTGGCGCCGATGCGGAGGAGGCGGGGGAGCGGCGCTGACTGACAGCGCAAGGTAAACATTGAGCTGGCGACACAGCCAGCAATGCGGGGGGTATAGCGGCGAGCAGGGGGGACATGGAGGCACACGATGGGGCAACAGAGGCTGGTCTTAGTGCGCACAACCAGCCTCTGTGCCCCAATAGTAAAAGTAATTCCCACCTCGGGTTCTCTTTAAAGAGACTCTGTAACAACAAAAACCTCCCCTGGGGGGTACTCACCTTGGGTGGGGGAAGCCTCCGGATCCTAATGAGGCTTCCCACGCCGTCCTCTGTCCCACGGGGGTCTCGCCGCAGCCCTCCGAACAGCCGGCGACTGTGCCGACTGTCAGTTCAATATTTACCTTTGCTGGCTCCAGCGGGGGCGCTGTGGCGACTTTCGGCACGGAAATAGACGGAAATACCCGATCTCCGTCGGGTCCGCTCTACTGCGCAGGCGCCGGAAACTTGCGCCTGCGCAGTAGAGCAGACCCGACGGCGATCGGGTATTTCCGCCTACTTCGGCGCCGAGAGGCATCAGAGTGCCTGCGCAGGAGCCAGGAAGGTAAATATTGCGTCACGGCTGTACGGAGGGCTACAGCGAGACCCCCGAGGGACGCAGGATGGCGTGGGAAGCCTCATTAGGATCCTGAGGCTTCCCCCACCCGAGGTGAGTACCCCCCAGGGGCCGTTTTGTCGTTACAGTTCCTCTTTAAAACGCTGCTTTGCGTCAAATCCAGTTGTTAGACCCTTTAAAACATCTTTCCATCACTTTTCTGGCCAGCATAAGTGTTTCTAGTTTTCAAAGTTCGCCTCCCCATTGAAGTCTATTGCGGTTCACAAAAGTTCGATCGAACCAAACTTTTGCGGAAGTTCGCAAACCCGGTTCGTGAACCGAAAATCAGAGGTTCGGGCCATTTCTACTTGTGGTGTCTGTTGTGAGCATGAACTTTTTAAACAGTTTATTGTAGTACCTATTGTAGTTAAAGCAAATCAGTCTGCTCATCTCTGCTAAGGCTAGGTCCACAATTGTCCATTGTCTGATCATTTTGTTTTCCTCCATTTTATACTCTTGTAATGCATTTGCAGCATACGTTTCCAGTCCGTGGAAACATATACCCTGGCCGAGGTGGGGGCGCCAAACTGGAGGCAGAAGCAGCCAGGACGGGGGTGGCAGCGGATGACGGGGAGAGGTTCGTCCCCCCCCCCTAACCTGGGTCCCCCGTCCCTACTCCCCTCCAGCTATTTGCGCAAAAGGTATTAAAATGTAGCAGCGAGTGGGAATGCTTACCTTCCTCTCTTGTGTTCCACCACTCGCTGCTTGACTTCCTGCAATGCTGCTCTCTATACTTCAGAGGGCTGCATTGCAGGATGTGACGTGGCGAGCAGAGGAAGTAAGAGAGAGAAGGTAATCTTCCCCGCTCGCTGCTACATTTTAATCTTTTTGCGCAAATAGCTGGAGAGGGAGTGGGGGCAAGGTGAGGGGGTGACCCCCTCCCCGCCGACCGCTGCCACCAACGTCCCAGCTGCTTCCCCCTCTAGCCTATACCTGGGGGGAGCAGGCAGTAGTGGGAGATCTGCTATTTTGCATTGCCTGCCACTACGCCTACGTGTATCCGGTTCCATGTGCGGTCCGTGAAGTCCGGACAAGTCCAAACCCTGCGTTCAGTTTTTCAAACCGTATCCCCCGGAATGCACATTGATCCGTTTTGAAACTGAAGACTACTGCTATTTTTAACATTGTATACGTTTTTAAAATAAGTGTGAACCTATTCTTACACTAGAGACTGTTAAAGGGAACCTGAAATGCAGGGGTGCAACTGCAGGGGAGCAACCCCTGAGACCACAGGGGGTCCAGAGCTCTAAAGGGCTAACTGTTACGTCACTCTCACTGATCCTTCAGATCAAGTGTCTTTATGATTACACTTGTAATGGATGTGAAAATTATGATGTTCAAAGTTTTGCTGGGGGCTCATGATTTGTAGTTACACCCCTGCTGAAGTGAGAGGGCATATTTATTTCCTTTGAAACAATACACAATGGGCTTGATTCACTAACGGCGCTAAGCCGGTTAGTGTGCCTTATCACTTAGTGGGCACAAACTACAGTGCTAACCTTATCTGAGCTTAGTGTGCCTTATCTGAGGTATAGACTAACCAGCAAGCCCATGGTGACCCAGAACTTATTGGAGTGTGTAAGGGACTACAATGGTCCCAAAAGCCCCCTTACTAAGATGTTAAGAAAAACAAAAGTTTGCTTTCTTAAAACAGAAATAATTTCTGTTCTGTTTTAAGAAAGCAAACTTTTGTTTTCTTATCTGAGTTAGTGTGCCTTATCTGAGGTTAGTGTGCCTTATCTGCAGTGTGCGATGCAGCTTTGTGCATCTTTTAGTGTGCACAAAGCTATTTAGTGTGCACAAAGCTACTTAAGGGGCACTAAGTTCAGATAAGGCACACTAACCTCAGATAAGGCACCCTAACCGGCTTAGCGCCAGAAAACTCTTTTTTACTCCTGTGCTAACACTTAGCGCCAGTTAGTGAATCAAGCCCGTTGTCTGCTGATCTTCTGCCTAAATACTTTTTACCTTAGACCTTGAACAATCTTGCACATCAAATGGTTTGACTGGATCTGCTATATGCTTGTTTCAAGTGTGTGATTCAGACACTACTGATGCCAGAGAGAACTTGCTGATATAGGAATGAAAAGGTTGTTTAACCACTACAGTTGTACCTGTATCAATTGCTGGTCACTCTAACCTCCTTCTCCCCCTCTCTCTGGCAAGCCAAACATTCAGGAATGGAACACATTAAGCAAAAACGCTAGCGTTGCAGAAAATGTTAACGTTTTGCTAATGCAAGTCTATAGGTCACATGTAAAACCGCATACAAGTGTGTTTTACATTGGGTGTTTCTGAAAACGCACAACTTGCTGCAAAACGCTTGTAAAATGCACACAATGTATCTAAATGGGGATGCAGGTGGATACATTTTTAAATATGCTACTTTTTATGTCATTGATTATTGCATACAGTAAAAAATGCAAATGTGAAAAGCAACAAAAAAATGCATAAAAAGCATGACAACTGCACACACAAAACTCAAATGCATAGAAAATGCAGCAACAAATGAAAAGTACACACTGCAGAAAATGCATGATTTTCTGCACTGCCTAGTGTGTGCCCAGCCTCAAGGTTGCTTGGCAGTACTTGCAATTCATATCTCCAGTTCATACTTCAGGTTTGATAAAGCTGAATGTGTTGTACTTAAGTGGAAAAGCAAGATCTGAAAATAGAGAAAGAAATAGAACAGAGGAAACATTTGTTGTTAAAATAAACAGAAAATGTTTTCTGTGTGAAACAGAGCAGCATACTGTGACAGCACTCATTATAGATCGATAACATACTGTATGTTTTCAAGACAACTGTCTCTTTCTAATATAACTTTCTGAGAACACTCACTATAAACTGACAAATGTGGCAATCTATACAAGATACAGACATAAGCAGCAAGGAACACGCTTTACCATTTTCATACTGTGTCTGTGCATTTAAAAGTACATTTATTTCTGTTTTTGCCACAAAAATATAGCTGCATGTGAACACTTTTCAGTTGGTTACTTCTTTCTGAATGAGACCAATAGAGATGAGCAAAATGTTAGAATCTTTCTTTATTCCGTTTTTTATAAAAGTTAGATTTTTTTTGTTTGCTTGTTTGTTTGTTTCCTAATACTTTTTGCATCTGTGAAAATCACATTGACCAAAGTAAAGACTCAGTGACAACAGTTCAGTGACATCTAACCAGGAAGAGGAAACTACATGGGCTGTCTTAAGGGCCCGTTTCCACTATCGCGGACCCGCATGTGTTGCCCGCATGCAGATTCGCACAACCAATACAAGTGAATGGGACTGTTTCCACTTGTCAGTTTTGCTGTGCGTTTTTCTGTGCAGGATTTTTCTGCACGGCAGAGCCCTCAGAATTCGCTTGCGTGTGGAATGCAGGCGAATCGCACGCAATGTATTTAATAGGGAAATCTCATGCGTATTCCCCATGCATTTTTTGCCGCGAATTCGCATGCGATTTCGCATAGGTACCCATGTTAATTCACACAGGCAGTGACATGGTTAAAATCGCATTACCCTAACCTATGCGAAATCGCATGCAAAATCGCACCCGCATGCGATTTCGCTGCAGTGATTCGCCGGCGATTCTGCAACGCAATAGTGGAAACGGGCCCTAACTGCAAACTACTGAAAAAAGTACAGATTCTAGAATTAAAAAGAAGTGCTTAAAGTTAGTTTTTAGAATTCAGGGTTGGCTGCAAATTGGAATAGAAAGGTAATTAAAATAAATAATATTAAATTAAAAATAGAATGATTATACACTAAAAAGTAGAATTTCAGTCAGGGAGGAAACCCATGCAGACGCAAGGACAATATACACACTCCATGCAGATAGTGCTCCGGCCCAGATTAAAATTGGGGACCCTATTGCTGCAAGGCAAGAGTGCTATCCACTATGCCACAATGCCAACTATAGTCTTAAGATAACTATTGTACATGCAGAACACATGCATGTAGTCAAGCAACCATTGCAATAATCATTGTATCAAGCCATTATGATTTATTTCATACTTTCAATCTGAGATGGGGTCCTGAAGGGTGCAAACAGGAGCCCACCCAGAAATAAGCATAAATGATATGACATTGTTGCAGACACCACAAAGAACTACATAAAATTTTCTCTGATGTCCAAGCGGATAACAAGGTTTAGTTTTTATAAGATGGCCCACACAAACATTGATGATGATTCCAGATCATTGCAGGAGGATTAAGTAGTTCTGATTGAGTCCTATTATAATCTGCATAATTCAAAACTAACAACTTTTTCTGTTTCAAGGGCAAAGTGGTCAGAAAAAAAAACTAGATCAGACTGGTGGTGGATAAACCCACGAAGCAGTCGTTTTATCTTGCAACAAGCTTTAGGAAACCATATATATAGTGTGTGTGTGTGTGTGTGTGTGTGTGTGTGTGTGTGTGTGTGTGTGTGTGTGTGTGTGTGTGTCTGTGTGTGTGTGTGTGTGTGTGTGTGTGTGTGTGTGTGTGTGTGTGTGTGTGTGTGTGTGTGTGTGTGTGTGTGTGTAAACAATCTGCAAGCTGGATCGCTGGCTGGCTGCTTACTTCCTTACACAGGCAGGATTCTCTGCAGAAGCTGTTTGTTAATAGTGATGCTCTCACGAGTAATCACGAGTGCTTACTCGTGATTCAAATGATCTTCATTGCTGCATGAAAATTGGTTATTTACCCATAATTCTGCCGTCCGCCCTGTGTTCCAACAGCTTGCACGCGTCCTGTTGGTCGTGTTGCAAGCCTCACCAAGCCGCACTTCCTCCTTCCGGAAGTGCCCGCAGTGAGGCTTGCAACACGACCAAAAGGACGTGTGCAAGCTGTTGGAACGCAGGGCGGACGGCGAAATTATGGGTAAATAACCCATTCTCATCCAGCCATTCAGCTGTAGCAATTAAAGCTCATTTGAATCACAAGCTAACACTCGTGATTACTCGTGAGAGCATCACTGCTTGTTAATTGACAGCTGCCTCAGCGAAGTTTTATCTAGCATATGTATGGACCTTAAGGGCTATAGTACACAATGGGAATGAAGCAGCGCCACATCTCTAGCTGTAGTTGCTGCTAATGTCATCCAGTGTAATTGTTACCCACTGTGTGATACTTGCAGCAACTTGTAGCTGCATAGACTTGTATTGTAGTCAGGTAAAAATCCCTCTATATGCTATAGTCCTAAGGTGGCTCCATGTATATGATGGAAATGATTATTTATCAGTTATCTGCAGAAAAATGTTTCAGAATTCATATCGTTATAGTTCTCTGCCACACTGTTTTCTAACAGAAGCCTATCTGATACTTCATCGTGTTCATTTAACTAGTCAGTCGTTGTTACCTATTCTATAGCTACACGTAAAACAGACTTCCAGCACTGTAATCTGTCAAGTAACTTCAAAGACTACTTTGATGAAGTAGGGGGGAATGATCAAAGTGTAAGCTTTATAACAAAAAAATAGCACAGTGGAAAAGTTTCTTATTCAAGTAAAATCTATTATCGTATACAGCATGCCTATTTTCCTTTGGGTTTTTGGAACTCATTGAAGTATACAACATGGTGAAGTTTGATAACACCCAGCTCCTGACTCCTGCTGATATGACAATATTGGGAAAAGAGCTGATGCCTCTGAGATAATGCTTGAGAGATTCACTGCGCTGCTGTAGAGTTGCAGTTTGTAAAGAAAGAATTCTAGTATGGTATAAAAGAATGAGATTGCTCACTTTTATCTAATCTAAATCAATATAATTGTGTTTTAAGAAAGGCAAGAGAATTGAAAGGCAAGAGAGAGTTTTTAGACAACAGTGTTCAATTGATAACACTTATGCAAGAGAGTTTGGTTTGATTTGCCAAAGGCTGAAGAAAAATGAAGAACATACTTTAAAGAAGCCATCAATTCAGGACTAAAGTTTCTAAAGACTGTTTGCTATAAGTTGGCAAAAGTTTTCAACTCTCGCCTGGTTCATGTCAGAATATAGTCAGGATTGCTTAATGGTTAGTGAAAAAGAGTTTGTGTGACTGAATGTGCATAAAGACTCCTTCAGCAAAAACATAGTATCAATAAATCCAGGACCATCTGTATTTGTTAAAAATAAATAAACAAATTTGGGGTAAACGGGTAAAATATTAGACTAGTAAGCTTCCAATCAAATACATTATTTTAAATTATCTTGCAAAGACATTAATAAAACACACCTCAGTCATATTTAGCACACACTAACATATATTACAGGAAAAGTAGGACCTTCCTCTAGATGCAAAAATGCAACATGGCAAATTAGAACCAAAAACAAAATCCCAGTCCAAAGAACCGCCGATACATCAAGAAAGACCTAAGAAACCGTTTTTGATAAAGGTTTAATAGTTTTTGTTTCATCTACTAATGTACTGCCACATTTCAGGGTCAAGGACAAATATCATCAAAGAATGTGTAAGAACCATTCACACCTAGGGAAGCTAGCAAAAAAAGCTTCATAAAACTGCCCAGGCTCAACTCCATCTAACATTATTGCATGACTGAAGATGCACTTACCCCCCCCCCCCTCCTCGCCATTCCCATTTGCTTTCATGGTATCTTCTCCTCAACTGGTAAAGGTATGGGACCCTATATATTTGAATGATGGGCAAAGGAATCTTCTACTTCCATCTCAAAAATATTTCCAGAATCCGTCCCTTCCTTTCACAAGAAGCAACTAAAATGCTTGTGCATGCCCTAATCATCTCCCGTCTTGACTACTGCAACACCCTACTCTGTGGTCTACCAAAAAGCAGACTGGCACCTCTCCAATCCCTACTAAACTCTGCGGCCCGTCTCATCCACCTCTCTTCTAGATCCTCTGAGGCAGCCCCTCTCTGCCAATCCCTCCATTGGCTACCAGTTGCCCAAAGGATCCAGTTTAAACTTCTCACACTTGCATACAAAGCTCTACACAAGCTATCGCCTCCATACATTTCCTCTTTAATCTCCAGATACCTCCCCGCCTGGACCCTCCGTTCCTCACAGGAGACCCTTTTGTCCTCCAGCCTAGTCACCTCCTCTCACTCTCGCATCCAAGACTTCTCACGGGCTGTCCCTCTCCTTTGGAACTCCCTCCCTCAGCCGGTTCATCATGCCACGAGTCTGGAAACCTTCAAACGTACTCTGAAAACACACCTGTTCAGACAAGCCTATGATTTGCTATAGGCAGCACTGAAGGCACACTGGCTCACCCACTAATCCTTGTGTTTCCTTCCCTTTTGTTTCCTCCCCACTACCCTCTAGATTGTAAGCCCGCAAGGGCAGGGACCTCCTCCTAGTGTTTCTCATACTGCTGTTATTTTAACATTTGTACATGTACCAACTACATATCAACTATGTATTTATCTATATTTATTCTATTCAATGTCATGACTGTACAGTGTCTTGTATTTCGTATGTATATTTGTTCCCCATTATTTGTTTGTATTATGTACAGCGCTACGGAAGATGCTGGCGCTATATAAATAAAAAATAATAATAATAATATATCAACACAAGAGAGGATAGGATGGGGGCCGGGGTTGCTAATTCTTTAATCAACCAAATATATTGCAGATAAAGAAAATAACACAGATGGATTCGAAAGAAGGTGAACACATTATTATATTGTATTTAGGACAACCAAATAGTAGGCAGCAGCACCCAACCATCCAAGTGTACGCTAAAAGGTTATATTTAACCTTTTAACAGCCCTGCACTAGTTGTCTTGTTTGAGACAACAGTTTTCCCTAGTAATAAAGGACTAATTTGTACCAAAAAACTACACATTGAACAGCATGTCATCAATCAAACACTTTATTGAAACACTTGCTCCAGAAGTTACATACAAAAACATCTAAAAACAAGGCGTGGCCTTCGGATTCTCCATTGTAGTAAACAATATAGGTAGTGGAAAATATAAAAGTTGGATTCTTAGAAGTATGACACATTAACCAATGTAATATTGCCTGGAGTGCCACTGATCCCTGGGGCACCATGCCCCCTGAATGAAGCCTCATCCCCTGACTAAGCTACATCCCACAGGTGTTCCATCACCTGCTTCTGCTGCGTGTGTGTTTAGCAGCAGGAAGCTTGGTGTCCTGAGGATCAACAGCATTGCAGGTCCCTGGAGAGCAGACATTGCAATGTCCTGATAGTGTACGTTGCAGGCCAGGCAGCCTCCACTGTGTCCATCTGTGCCAAACCTCCCCATGCCTCCCTCTGTCCCTCTGTGCCTCCTTCTGTACCCCTTTGGGTGTCCTTCAGTACCCCTATATGCCTCCCTCATCAAAGCTCAGGCTAAGGTTGTACACTAAGGCAATCTAAAATAATCAAACCCAGCAGAGTATCACACAGATAAGTTAAATGCTATCATGTTCAAGGTGTAATGGACAAGGGCAGAGTTTTATTTGAGCTGGGACCAATCAGGTGGGACTACAAGACCCAGTATACCATTGGCTGACAAAGTAACAGATTTGGCCATTCACTAAAGCTCAAATAGTAATTTCCCGTCTCGCAGCTAGTGCCACCGCCAGAGGGAATAAGACTTGCTCTTACCTGCATGCCTATCCATGAGGACACCATTAGGCCCGGTTCACATTAGCGGTTGCTATCCGGAATCGCCGTGCCGGAGCCGTGCCGGAGCCGGACCGCATGCGGACCGGACGAAACGGACGCACGGCATAGCAATGAAAGTCTATGCGACCGTTCACATGCGTCCGTTTCGTCCGGACCGGAGCCGGACCGGATCCGGACTCCGGCGTCCGTTCCAACATGCGCTATTTTTTGGTCCGGCTGGTCCGGCTGGTCCGGCTGACGTATCCGGACCGGAGCCGGAATGTTGCATCCGGCCGATGGAAACCAATGAGAACCGGAGAGCGCACAACACACTGGCTATAAAAACCGGATGTTGTACCACACTTCCTATGCTGACTCTATGGTATGGTGGCCATTTTGGATGGGGACCACATGGCACCAGCGTTCACAGAGTGGAGCAGCAGTGACTTCATGCTGGAGCTCTTTGGCAGCAATATGGAGCAGGATCTGTCTGATAGCGAGGGGGTGAGGCCCTACACATCAGAAGACCTCATCCTACAGGTGCAGCAGGTACCAGCCCTGTGGGACAAGGGGGATGCGGACCACAGCAACATCAAAAAATGCAGAGGCCTGTGGAAAAAAATTGCCAAGCTGTATGTGGAGGACTTTGAGAACTTGAGCAAGAGACAGCAAGGCACAGAGGGTATGTTGACTAGAAGTTTTTGGGGGGGGCTTGTGGTTTAAGCTTGTGATGTATTCCACTTTTGCTATGGATTTGTGTCACCCACGTGTTGCCCACCCACCTGTTCCCCACCCACCTGTACCCCACCTGTGATGTATCCCACCCACCTGTACCCCACCTGTGATGTACCCCACCTGTGCTGTATCCCACCCACCTGTGATGTATCCCACCCACCTGTACCCCACCTGTGATGTATCCCACCCACCTCTACCCCACCTGTGATGTATCCCACCTGTGATGTATCCCACCTGTGATGTATACCACCCACCTGTACCCCACCTGTGCTGTATCCCACCCACCTGTGATGTATCCCACCCACCTGTGATGTATCCCACCCACCTGTACCCCACCTGTGATGTATCCCACCCACCTGTACCCCACCTGTGATGTATCCCACCCACCTGTACCCCACCTGTGATGTATCCCACCCACCTCTACCCCACCTGTGATGTATCCCACCTGTGATGTATCCCACCCACCTGTACCCCACCTGTGCTGTATCCCACCCACCTGTGATGTACCCCACCTGTGATGTATCCCACCCACCTCTACCCCACCTGTGATGTATCCCACCCACCTCTACCCCACCTGTGATGTATCCCACCCACCTCTACCCCACCTGTGATGTATCCCACCTGTGATGTATCCCACCCACCTGTACCCCACCTGTGCTGTATCCAACCCACCTGTGATGTACCCCACCTGTGATGTATCCCACCCACCTCTACCCCACCTGTGATGTATCCCACCCACCTCTACCCCACCTGTGATGTATCCCACCCACCTCTACCCCACCTGTGATGTATCCCACCCACCTGTACCCCACCTGTGATGTATCCCACCCACCTGTACCCCACCTGTGCTGTATCCCACCCACCTGTGATGTACCCCACCTGTGATGTATCCCACCCACCTGTACCCCACCTGTGATGTATCCCACCCACCTCTACCCCACCTGTGATGTATCCCACCTGTGATGTATCCCACCCACCTGTACCCCACCTGTGCTGTATCCCACCCACCTGTGATGTACCCCACCTGTGATGTATCCCACCCACCTCTACCCCACCTGTGATGTATCCCACCCACCTCTACCCCACCTGTGATGTATCCCACCCACCTCTACCCCACCTGTGATGTATCCCACCCACCTGTACCCCACCTGTGATGTATCCCACCCACCTGTACCCCACCTGTGCTGTATCCCACCCACCTGTGATGTACCCCACCTGTGATGTATCCCACCCACCTGTACCCCACCTGTTATGTATCCCACCCACCTGTACCCCACCTGTGATGTATCCCACCCACCTGTGATGTATCCCACCCACCTGCGATGTACCCCACCTGTGCACATAAAACATACACAATGACCAATTATTATACATCAATTTATTGTAAAAAATTAATACATTTAAAATCACTCAAAAACTTGAAACTCCAAAATAAACACATTTCAACAAAACATATTAAAAACCAAACATTCACCCTCGTCCTGGTGGTGTGGTAAAATAAAGTCTCAGTTGGTCCCTGTTCCGCAGTGACACTACCCTTGGCCTGGTTGCATACCTCCGCAGGGGCATTAGTGGAAGCACATTCGGGGGTTCCGGAGTCTCTCTTTCCTCCTGCCGCACAAAGTTGTGGAGGATGCATGCTGCCTTCACCACGACAACTGCGTTGCCCGGTTTTAGCAGCATGGGCGTGTGGAACACCCTCCACTTTGACACCAGGATCCCAAATGTGCACTCCACCATTCTCCTTGCACGGCTCAACCGAGCATTGAAGTGTAGCTGGCTGGCATCAAGTCCCCTGTCTGGGTACGGACGCATTACATGGTCGGACAGGGCGAAGGCCTCGTCCCCCACAAACACATAGGGGTAGGCCGGTGCCCTTGTCCCAGGCCAGGGTCTGTCACGGGGGAGACGCAGTCTGCCTTCCTCCATCAGCCGGCAAAGGGTCGTACGCTGGAAAATTCCAGAGTCATTGGAACTACCGTACGACCCCACATCCACGTACACAAACTTGTAGTCCGCATCTGCCACTGCCATTAGAACAATGCTGAAGTATTTTTTATAGTTGAAATAATGGCTGCCACTCCCCACGGGTTTCTGAATCCGGATGTGTTTCCCATCCAGTGCGCCAACACAATTAGGAAACTTGCACTCGGTCCAGAAGCCCTGGGCGATCTCCTCCCATTTCGTGGTGTCCGGCACAGGCATGTATCTGGCCCTCAGTCGCGTCCAAAGGATCCTCGAAGTCCTCACGACGATGCCTGCCACCGTGCTCTTCCCAATACGAAATGTGACATGTAGCGATGTATATGTTTGTCCAGTTGCGATGTACCTACAAGAGAAATAATCGAAATCAATTTTTCATGTCGTTACAGGAGAAAGGTTCAAGACAAGGTGGCGCAATATACGGGATGCATACGTGAAATGGCTACGGAAGAAAAAACTTGCCGAACGAAGTGGCAGTGGCGGGGGAAGGCGACAAAAAGACTACCAATTTGCCAAGCAATTGTCTTTCATCAATGCAAGCCTGGAACCTAGACTGTAAGTACCACTACTGTGGGCAGGAACTGAGAGCTCATACCATGACTTCGGCCATGTATTGCTATGGCCTCAATTCCCATGGCTAGCGAACTTTTCTCACAAGCTTTATCAAATGTTGGGTAGAAACGGTTGATAAAGTGATTGCTAGTGTTTGCTAGCTCTGTGAATTGACGCCACATGCTGTTTGGCACACCAATAAATATTGTTTTTATCTACAGGACTGAAGACAATTTGGAGCAAGAGGAACCGACCCAGGAGGCACGGTTCAGCAGTGAGGAGAGCTTGGTGGATGATGACGTCGCCGATGTAAACTATTGCCCCGAGGAGAGGAGTAGGAGGAGGGAGTCCTTAATCCCAACTCTCTCCTTTGATGATGACTTGGCAGAAGAGAGCTTGGATGTTGAGGTTGCAGGACCGAGTGTGGAAGAAGCTGAACCTCCACAATCGACCGCTATGGAAGCTCCAGGGGAACAAGAACAAAGTGAGGAGCACCGAGAGACTGCAGCACAACCAGCGCGCAGGGCAACCCCGACACAGGCCAGAGGACGGGAAGATGCTGCCACACCACCAGTAAGGACCACCACACCAGTGAGGCGTCGAGGTACCCTCCCCCCAACAAGGAGAGAGACAGAGTCCGAGATGTCCGGGGCTGTCTCTGGACTTCTCGGGATTCTTCAGAGCCACCAAACTCTCATAACCCGGCAGTTGCAAGATGAGGACAGGGGCCACATCATGGAGCAGTACAAGTCCCACATCACTTCACTGCAATGTGAGCTCGACGCTGTACATGGGCACTACAGGGACGAGCTTAAAATGATGCATGAGATGCACAGAGGAGAAATCGACCAACTGCGTGCGCAGCATCATCAGTCGGTGGGCCAGCTGCAGAACATGATGCAGCAAATGCATCAACAAAGCAAGGAACTACTGAAATTGCAGGCACACCCGTGTTTTCACACTGTGATGTCTCTAATACCATATCTGGAAAAGGTGCCTTCCCAAAACCTGATGGCGTGCCATTCCAATTTGCTGGAGGTGATTAAACAGCACATGGACACGCCATTATTGCAACCACCAATTTTTAGACCCCCACAACCAACAGCGGTGCCCACCTGGCAATCATCACAGATGTACACCGGCTACAGAGGCAGTCAATATGGGCCACCGCTGTCAGGGTCCAGCTCATCCACGACCAGCACCCAAGAGAGTCCATATTTCCAGGCAGCAACTCCCACCTTTTCGAGTAGTGGTGCCGATACAATTTGAAAAAAAAAGTCAAATTGTTCCTGGACATGCTCCTCTGAATACCTCCGATCCGCGGAGGAAGGATACCATCACAGGGCTTTTTAACTTTTGGTTTTGCTGGACTTGAACTTTAGGGCCTGGTGTCCCCGAAAGACACTACCTGGGTCACAACCTTGTGCCTGTTGCACTGCACCTGTACTCCTGCACCTGTGCCTTTGATTCCTCTTGTTCCTTACTTTGTTGATCCTAATCACTTGCACAAGACCCTTGGAGCCATGGGTGAAGGACACCTTCACTGGTCGGTGAGAGGCCTAGCCTTTTCACTGACCTGTGTCCTTCATCCATGGCTCAGAGGGTCCTGTGCCAGTGGTTAGGTTTTAGAAGCACTAATAATTTAGGGCCTGGTGTCCCCGAAAGACACTACCTGGGTCACAACCTTGTGCCTGTTGCACTGCACCTGTAGTCCTGCACCTGTGCCTTTGATTCCTCTTGTTACTTACTTTGTTGATCCTAATCACTTGCACAAGACCCTTGGAGCCATGGGTGAAGGACACCTTCACTGGTCGGTGAGAGGCCTAGCCTTTTCACTGACCTGTGTCCTTCATCCATGGCTCAGAGGGTCCTGTGCCAGTGGTTAGGTTTTTGAAGCACTTCAATTTTAGGGCCTGGTGTCCCCGAAAGACACTACCTGGGTCACAACCTTGTGCCTGTTGCACTGCACCTGTAGTCATGCACCTCTGCCATCGGTTCCTCTTGCTCCTCACTTTGTTCTTGTTCCTAACCACTTGCACAAGACCCTTTGAACCATGGATGAAGGACACCTTGACTGGTCGGTGAGAGGCCTAGCCTTTTCACTGACCTGTGTCCTTCACCCATGGCTCAGAGGGTCCTGTGCCAGTGGTTAGGTTTTTGAAGCACTTCAATTTTAGGGCCTGGTGTCCCCGAAAGACACTACCTGGGTCACAACCTTGTGCCTGTTGCACTGCACCTGTAGTCATGCACCTCTGCCATCGGTTCCTCTTGCTCCTCACTTTGTTCTTGTTCCTAACCACTTGCACAAGACCCTTTGAACCATGGATGAAGGACACCTTGACTGGTCGGTGAGAGGCCTAGCCTTTTCACTGACCTGTGTCCTTCACCCATGGCTCAGAGGGTCCTGTGCCAGTGGTTAGGTTTTTAAAGCACTTCAATTTTAGGGCCTGGTGTCCCCGAAAGACACTACCTGGGTCACAACCTTGTGCCTGTTGCACTGCACCTGTAGTCATGCACCTCTGCCATCGGTTCCTCTTGCTCCTCACTTTGTTCTTGTTCCTAACCACTTGCACAAGACCCTTTGAACCATGGATGAAGGACACCTTGACTGGTCGGTGAGAGGCCTAGCCTTTTCACTGACCTGTGTCCTTCACCCATGGCTCAGAGGGTCCTGTGCCAGTGGTTAGGTTATTAAAGCACTTCAATTTTGGGGCCTGGTGTCCCCGAAAGACACTACCTGGGTCACAACCTTGTGCCTGTTGCACTGCACCTGTAGTCATGCACCTCTGCCATCGGTTCCTCTTGCTCCTCACTTTGTTCTTGTTCCTAACCACTTGCACAAGACCCTTTGAACCATGGATGAAGGACACCTTGACTGGTCGGTGAGAGGCCTAGCCTTTTCACTGACCTGTGTCCTTCACCCATGGCTCAGAGGGTCCTGTGCCAGTGGTTAGGTTTTTAAAGCACTTCAATTTTAGGGCCTGGTGTCCCCGAAAGACACTACCTGGGTCACAACCTTGTGCCTGTTGCACTGCACCTGTAGTCATGCACCTCTGCCATCGGTTCCTCTTGCTCCTCACTTTGTTCTTGTTCCTAACCACTTGCACAAGACCCTTTGAACCATGGATGAAGGACACCTTGACTGGTCGGTGAGAGGCCTAGCCTTTTCACTGACCTGTGTCCTTCATCCATGGCTCAGAGGGTCCTGTGCCAGTGGTTAGGTTTTTGAAGCACTTTAATATTAGGGACTGGTGTCCCCGAAAGACACTTGGGCAGCTATGCCCTGCAACTCTTCCAGCACAAAGTTGGTGGTTGGTGTTCCTTAAAACTGACCGGGCTATACCATAGATATGTTATTTTTTGTCTTCCATGTTGGAAGAATGTTTCCATGTTGGAAAGTGGTAGTTTTTGCAATAAAAAAATTTGTTTTTACATACCTCAGTGTGATGAGTAGTTGTTCTTGTGGTGTGACTGCTCTCCTGAACGTGGTATCCTTCTTCCTAAGGTCATCCTTCACCATCTCCAAAAGGGTATCAAACCTGTCAGGAGATGGAAAGGAAGAAGCTGTAAAGTATGTTGTGGGACAAGGTGTTGGGTGGAGGATGGGGGAGGTGTGTTTACAGAGGTTTGGGAGTGTTGTGGAGGGTGGGGGTGTAGTGTATAGCTAGGTATACAGGGGTGTGGGGGTCAGGGTGGTGTGTTTAGCTAGGTATACAGGGATGAGGTGTTGTGGGGGTGAGGGTGGGGTGTTTAGGGATGGTGGGGGTTGGTGTATTTAGGCCTAGATACTTACAGGGGAATAGACATCCGAGTGTAGCTGTAGAACTTCTGTGGGTGTCGTCTGAGGTCCCGGTAGAGGGCCTGGAACTCTCCCTTCCTCTGCCTCCTGGCTAGTAGAGGGTGCACCCACCATCTCCTGCGAGGAGCACGCCTTCTCCCCACATAGTAGTAGGTAAACAACAGGAAGGAGAGAATTCCCAGGTAATAAGCGTAAAAAATGACTGGATCCATGGTCCCAACTGCTGTCTCTGTATCCAAGGATGGTCTCCACACGTCCAGCTGTCTCCAACAATGACCCCAGAGCTTCTGCTGACCTCCCAGAACCCCAGGTATTTATACAGGTTGTTATCTCTTTAAGAATCCGGAACCGGACCGCAACCGTGTTCATACCGCACGGAAACCGTATGCAACCGGACCGGATCCGGACCGGATCCGGACAGGAACCGTACGGTTCAGGTCCGATCCGGCTCCGGTGCGGTCCGGACATCCGGTGCGGTTTTTGCAAAACCGCAAGTGTGAACGGGGCCTTAGGGATGAAGCACTTTCCCATGGAATAAGCTGACTGGACATTGGAATGCCAACTGGGTGACTATATTAAAATAGGGCTGTTTGTGGATGTAGGAGGGCTTTAATTTGCTTATCCAGATAGTTTAATGATGTGGAAGGAAACTGAAGTGTCTGGAATAAACCTACTGAAACACAGTTACAGCATATAAACCCCATGAAGATCGTGTACTCACCAAAATAAGTACTTGTTGGGCTACAATGCCACAATTGGAGAGCCCCAGCCGTACTGCTGCTGAGCTCCCCTGGACATTCTTAAAGTGTATCCGAGGCGATATGTGTCAAGATGAGATAAACGTATATGTACAGTACAAAACATATTAATAACCAGGCTGTTTTACTTCTTTTAATTTGCTGCTTGTAAGAGTTAATTTCTAGGCATGGAAGTGACGGTTTCTGTCTTGTCGGTGCGTACGAGAGGAATCGGTGTGGTAGACTTGGGCGCAGGATACAGCCGGTATA
The DNA here is from genome assembly GCF_040937935.1 of Hyperolius riggenbachi. Taxonomy (NCBI): domain Eukaryota; kingdom Metazoa; phylum Chordata; class Amphibia; order Anura; family Hyperoliidae; genus Hyperolius; species Hyperolius riggenbachi. The sequence goes on from NC_090646.1 coordinate 172,934,286, forward strand.
TGGCTGATCCTACTGCTGCACAAGTCTCGTCCGTGTTAAATACTATTCCCCTTCAGGCCACCATGGGTGGTGGGGAATGAAATAGTTAGGCTTACAGCAATTCCTAAAAGCCGAATTATTGTGTTTTAAAAGCAACTTCAGCTCCGTCTTCTGATGACGCCAAAGTTACTCCCTGTGTGCCCAAGTCTCCTGCGCTGGATTCACGGGGCCTGATTCACAAAGCGGTGCTAACAGTTAGCACGCGGGTGAAAAGTCCTTTATCACGCCTAAACTCAGTTTAGGCATGATAAGTTTAGGTGTGATAAGTTTAGGTGTGATAAGTTTAGGCATGATAAGTTTAGGTGTGATAAGTTTAGGCATGATAATTTTAAGCACCAACTGCGTTAGCACCGCAGTGCACAGCTGATCAAAAGTTTTGCGCTAGCAAAGTCTGGTGCACTTTGCATAGAGTTTAATGGCGCTGCTTTGCGTGCGGGACTTTGCACGCTATCTACACTTATCTAAACTTAGCATGCCTAAACTTATCACACCTAAACTTATCACACCTAAACTTATCACGCCTAAACTGGCTTTTCACCAGCGTGGTGCAATGGTTATCACGCCTAAAGTCTCTAACTGGGTTAGCACCGCTTTGTGAATCGAGCCCACAGTGTTCGCTTGTGGGTACCTTGTAATATAGTAACATCACTGATAAGCAAATTATGACCATAAAAGTTTTCCTTGCAGAATACAACTTCTGAGGACAGGGAGAGATAAAATACATGAATGATTGACCTTTTTCTAACTCTGGGACACTTAATAGGCTGCCACTGATACCAGACAGTAAAACATACAATCTACTGTGCAAATGTTTAAATATAAGAGAAAACCCTGGGATACTTAAAAAAAAGGTTATTTTTAGGAGTAGGAGGATAATTATAATTCTTTATCTCATCAGTTTATTTTCATCTTGGGTTCACTTTAACTACTTTGGCCTCCTGGACGTACTAGCTACGCCCAGGAGGCCATGTGCGCGTCCGCGCGCTCCCGCGGCCGATCACGCGCGTGCACGCGCACTCCCGGCCACGGATCGTTAGCCCACGAATCAGTGAATCGGGCTATGGTGCCCGATCACTGATTCCTCTCCCCCGCAGAAAAAGCGACAGCTTCTCTCAGAAGCTTTGCTTTTTCTGGCTGTTGCGTCCCCCATGAGTCTCTCTAAGCGTATGTTATGCTTAGAGTGACGTCATGTAAACAAACTCATGGCCGCCATCTTGTGGCCAAAAAGTAAAACTACAACTAAAAGTGAAAAAAATTAAACTCAACACACATTTACATTACAAAACTACTGTTTACATCCCACCCTCCCAAAAAATACCCAAATAAAATGTTTAATATAAAAAATAAAAAAACAACAACATTACAATAAAAAAAACATGTAAATATTTGCCTAAGGGTCTAAACTTTTTAAATATCATTGTAAAGATGAAATATTTCTATATTTTTTTATTTTAAACTTGTAAATAGTGATAGATGCAAAATAGAAAAAATGCACCTTTATTTCCAAATAAAATATTGTCGCCATACATTGTGATAAGGACATAATTTTAACGGTGTAATAACCGGGACATATGGGTAAATACAATACGTGAGTTTTAATTATGGAGGCATGTATTATTTTAAAACTATAATGGCTGAAAACTGAGAAATAATGAATTTTTCCGTTTTTTTCTTATTCTTCCTGTTAAAATTCATTTACATTAAAGTGGCTCTTAGCAAAATGTACCACCCAAAGAAAGCCTAATTGGTGTCGGAAAAAACAAGATATAGATCAGTTCATTGTGATAAGTAGTGATAAAGTTATAGGCAAATGAATGGGAGGTGAAAATTGCTCGGATGCATAAAGTGAAAACGACTGAAGGCTGAAGTGGTTAATGAACAAAACAATGAAAGCCTCCCATATTCCTCTTAGGTCAGGTTTCCCTTTAATAAACACTTTCCCAGCTTATTGCAATGTGCCTAGTTCAGTAACATTGCAATAACTAGGATCTTAATTTTAACTGTGGCGATTAAAATATATACATACAAATATATTGCATTTATATGAACTGTCCCTTCATGTATTGTGTTGCAAATGTTGACATTCTGTTAAAGCTCCACAAAACTTGAATCTACATAAATCATTCATCATTCAATTTACCAACGGAAATGTCAGCTCTGCTGAGAGCACTATGGTTATTTCCTTTTATAAAATATGAGACATTCTGTATTTTGTGCTCTGCTTTGATAATGCCATTGTTACTGGTCCACAACATAAAGCATGGAATGCATTTGTCATTGACCTATTATTAAACACTCGGCTGAATATTGTGCAGCTTTACATTATTACCTAACTGAAGGCCTTGAGAAGTTAAGAAAGTTAAATTTTATTAACTATATTGAGTTCAGCAGTTGTACTAAACTGTGAGGAAATGTACATTACCAGTTAAGCTATGTTCATCATATTTAAGATCAGAAAATGTGTCCATCTACTGATTATTTTTTTATATAGTATACATAGTTTTTTCACATTTATTAAATGTATACAGTACAGTAATCTGTCAAGAAAATTGCAGCCATAAAAGTTTACCTCAAGCAACCCAGTTTGAAACAGAAAAAGGAGAAGGGTGCTCTAAGTGGATATATTTCAGGCAAATTTTATTGGAAGTAGTAAAATCAATGAATAAAATTGCCGTATAATCACTCACATCATGAGGGTCCTAAACCAATTAGGACACTCTCCAGCTAGATCGCTTACCACCCCTGTGGTACTCAGCAACAATTTCGATCAGAGATGCATAGCCCGCTCTCATCCCTCGGCCATCCGCATTTGTATGCGTTGCATGGCTGATCCCATTCACTGAAAAGTGAATGGGACAGCCATGCGTTTTGGGAAAAAATGCGTGCAACATGCGTTCCCGGACCGCACAGGTCCGGAACGCATGCAGTATGAACATCAGACAGTGCAGTCTATGCACTGTCTGATGCCGTGCGTGTCGGCCTCCCGCACGCGTTTCCGAAACGCGGATGGGAACACGTGCAGTGTGAACGGGGCCTAACCTAGTACTGCATAGTGAAAAATTTTTGGTTTGCAAATATCTATTGTATCATATACTGTATACTCAATCTCTGCTTTGTTGACTAGGTTTTTTGTGTTCATTATTTTCTGTATTTTACTGCATACATTAGTTTATATGCTTGAAGAAGATGAATACATTTGTCATATAATGCTGTTAATTATCCTAATTTGTTATATTCTTTCTCTACATATCAAGGTTTTAAAGCAGATATCACTGATTGATTTCTTTGCTCTACCTGTTATTGCACTGTAAGTGATATGGTAGCATTTTATGAATGAGGCTATTAGCAAAGCATCAATTTAAGCAAAATTCATAGCACACGTCAGCCACTTTTTGAAAAACAAATATATATGTATGTATATAAACAGATATAATTTTTATATTGCATATCCTTATGCTGTTATTGGTTACTGTCTGTATCTATTATTCAGTTTGTGTTACTTTTGCATTTATTCAGGTTCACTGAATTGTGTATGATCCCTAAAAAGGCCATTTGAAATAAACTGCTTGCACTTTGCTTGGACGTAGGGAATGGGAAACTACAATTTTCATAAATTGGATCTGAAAGCCTGTTCAGTGACATGCTGCAAAGAAAATGAAAGTCCAGCCATGAATGCTAGACTCAGAGAGTTGCCCATTACAGAATTTGTTCCCTATGCTGAACATCAATCAATGTACATAGATGTGTGTGACCTTGTGCTGTCTTTAGGAAATGACCCAGAAAATTCTGCTGTTGCTGTTACTATTTCCTTATCAGTTTTGTGTGCTGGCTGGCTCAGTATGTATTTACAATTGAAGCATTAAAAAAGTTGATCAAAAGGTTTTTTGATTTCTGTTTACAGAATCTGCATGTTAAATTATTATTATCATCATCAATTAAAGCCAAGGTAAAAGCAGTTCATAAGAATATCATAGAGCTAACAAAACCTCAAAGACAAACAGCCTAAAAACTAACAAACAGTACAGTCATGCCAGTGTCCACATAAGGAAAGAAAGCCCATCATCTGGATTTTAAAAAACATTTTTTTTTTAAATTTCTATAAATTAGTATTTTTTTACCTTTTGTGATGGACTTAGTCCTTACAGATATAAACAGATTAAGTGACGTAGTTGAGGAGATTGGGGCCCCAGTTTTAGATGGGGCCCCAAGCACTCTCTTGGGGCTCGATTCACAAAAGGGTGCTAACTTGGTTAGCACGCCTAAAAGCTTTGGGCGTGCTAACTAGGGTGCTAAGCAGTTAGCACGCCCAAAGCTTTTATTGATCGCGCGCAAAGTTTAGCGCTGCACTGTGTGCGTGAAAACGTCCCACCGGGTGCGCCTAAAACGTTGCACGGGGTGCGCTGCGACGTTTGAGCGCACCCCATGCAACATTTTAGGTGCACCCGTGTGACATTTTGATTATGCAGCACTAAACTTTGCGCGTGCTAACTTAACGCACAAAATTTTGCGCGCCCTAAAGGGCTTTAGGCGTGTTAAGGGGCTTTTAGGCGTGCTAACTAAGTTAGCACCCTTTTGTGAATCAAACCCATGAAATGATGTCCCAACACTTACCAAGGACAGTTTCAGTGTCAGAGAAGTGTAAGAAAACAGTTAATGATTACTTCTATTCAATGTACATATAGAGGTTTTCATTACCAGCATAGCACCAATTAGAAGTTAATAAGACGGATCAAGGAGGGCCCCTTATGGGGCCCTCTGGTGCAGGGGCCCTGGTTTGGTCACAACCTCTTCATCTCATATTGCTATGCCACTGGATCTATATCCGTTGTAATAAGTTTGCGCATCCATATATTGAGTGATTGCTTGATCATCTTTCCATTATTATATTAATACTGTGGAATAGCAGATTGTCTTGCTAATTTCTTCTTTATCAGCAGAGAAAGATGCACAATGCGGAACTTCTTTTATCCCTATAACTACAGGTGTGTTTTTCAAGAATCATAGAGAGGAATTGCTGCTTCATGTGAAAAAAAGAATCTGAAACCCTCTAAAAGTTGCTCTGCTGGTTATATACCAAATCAGCATCTTTGAACATTTTTTTGCTATCTTTAGGCACCTCAACAATAGGACAGCCCATGTTCTGTACAGCAAATGAGATGATTGGTTGGAGTGCTTTTATTTTATTGACAAGAGGGACCGCAAATGTATGAACAACATTACCACTGTAAAAATAACCTGTTATGGACTTATTAGGAGTGTGGCACATCTCCATAAAATGGAATTAGTTTAATAATAATCATGAGGATAAAAAGAAACACGGTACGGGTTTCTTCACCTCGATGTCACTAACAGTGACACCCAAATTGGTAAACATCTCTTCCAGTTCATATACCAATTCTAATTGGATGACCCAGCCCAGTAAAATTAACACACCCACTTCCTGTTAATTAAAAACAATAGAGTACTGCAACAAAATGTAATTTGCCCAACTTAATCTGCATAGCTGGCAATAACTTGCCTTTATCACAGTCAACATATCATTCCACTGTGTATAAATTTGTAATAGATAGATAGATATGCCAAATCTCTGAGGGGAACAAAGTAAGTAATGAAAACTACAATACATATACAAATTTTTAACAAAAAAAAAAAAGTTTTAAGCTATGATCACAGTGGTGCAACGTAGCAGATGCACGTTTATGCAGCTTGTCACACTGCAATATGCTACCTATATGACGTTCACAGAGTGGTGGGTGTGGTGTGGTATAAACGCATGCAGCATCCCAACACACTACATGCAGTATGTTACTGCAATACATGTGCATTAACAGTGAAGGGAAAGCATACTTTACATTGACTGACTTTACTGTATGCCACGCAACAGGCATAACATGTGGTGCTACTTTCTTGTTCCATTGCGGTGTGTTCCTGCTGTTACAGGGAATGCAACAAAATGGCCACTGAGAATCTAGCCTCAAGATAAATCCATGCTACAGTGTTTTTCAGGCTTTAACTAGCCTACATTTTAGACCTTTATATTTCCAGCAGGAGAGATTGATAATTCAGGAGTAAATATATATATTTTTTAAGTGCAGCTATAAATATAAAGCTGTGGTCTTTACAAATACATTTATTTGCCTGCTCTTTTCTGTGTGGTGTCTAGAGATGGCCCGAACCTCCAATTTTAGGTTTGCAAACCTTCGGCAAACGTTCGATTCGCGAACTTTCGGCGAACTGCATTAGACTTCAATGGGGAAGCGAACTTTGAAAACTAGAAACACTTATACTGGCCAGAAAAGTGATGGAAAAGATGTTTCAAGGGGTCTAACACCTGGAGGGGGGCCATGGCGGAGTGGGATAAATGCCAAAAGTCCCGGGTAAAAATCTGGATTTGACGCAAAGCAGCATTTTAAGGGCAGAAATCACATTGAATGCTAAATTGCAGGCCTAAAGTGCTTTAAAACATCTTGCATGTGTATACATCAATCAGGGAGTGTAATTAGAGTACTGCTTTAAACTGACACACCAAACTCACTAAGTAACGCACCGCAAACAGCTGTTTGTGTAGTGACGGCCGTGCTGGACTGGTGCGCACCATGACAAGAGTGCAGGTGATGGCAGTTTTCCAGCCCATATAGTCGGGTTGAGGATACGCAAGCCCCTTCACCGCGGCAAGGTAATGATCACGAAGGGGAATGGGCACATGTACATGCCTTTTGTTTTGTTGTTGCAGCTGCAGTGCAGCCAGAAAATTAGGCAGGCATGTACACGCACCAGAAAAATGATTATAGCAGCTGCTAGCAGTGGCCTTAAAAATTTAGGAATCCGCCTGGAGTCCTGGACCCTGTTGGTGGTGGCGGTGAAGGTAGTCAAGCAGCCTGCGGTCAGACGTGCTGTGTGGGGAGCGACTTAGTCTTGGAGCGTGCAGCTAGTCACACGGCGTGAAGGCAGAGATGCTGTGTGTGGGGACTGACTTAGTGTTCAGGTGGGCAGTAGCCCTCCGGGATCCATGCCTCATTAATTTTGATAAAGGTGAGGTACTGGACACTTTTGTGACTTCTCAGTGACAATGCCTCCAGCTGTGCTGAAGGTCCTTTCTGACAGGACACTTGAGGCAGGGCAAGACAGAAGTTGGATGGAAAATTGGGACAGCTCTGGCCACAGGTCAAGCCTGTGCACCCAGTAGTCCAAGGGTTCATCGCTGCTCACAGTGTCTATATCCACACTTAAGGCCAGGTAGTCGGCTACCTGCCGGTACAGGCATTGGTAGAGGGTGGATCCAGAAGTGCTAAGGCAAGGCGTTGGACTAAAGAATGTCCGCAAGTCCGACATCACCATGAGATCGCTGGAGCGTCCTGTCCTTGCCTGAGTAGACATGGGAGGAGGATTACTGGCAGTGGTACCTTTATTGCGTTGTGCTGTGACATCACCCTTATACGCATTGTAAAGCATACTTGCCAGCTTGTTATGCAAGTGCAGCATCCTTTCTGCCTTCAGGTGAGTTGGTAACATGTCCGCCACTTTGTGCCTATACCGAGGGTCTAGTAGTGTGGCCACCCAGTACAGCTCATTCCCCTTGAGGTTTTTTACACGGGGGTCCCTCAACAGGCTGGACAGCATGAAAGACGCCATCTGCACAAAGTTGGATCCAGACATACTATCCATCTACTCTTGCTCTTCCTCAGTGACGTCAGGTAAGTCCTTCTCCTCCCCCCAGCCACGAACAATACCAAGGTAACATCGAGCAGCACAAGCCCCTGGCGACGCCTGCTGCAGTTGTTCTTCTGCCACCACCGCCGCCTCCTCCTCCTCCAAAGAAACACCTTCCTCAGCATCCGAGTTTGACTCCTCTTCCCCACACGACTCTTCCTCCTCCTCCCCTCTCTGTGCTGCCGCAGGTGTTGAGGAAACATCTTGTTCTGCTGAAAATTGCTCCCACAACTGTTCCTCCCATAACTGTTCATGTTCACGCTCCTCCACAGCTTGATCCACTACTCTTGCGCACGGCACGCTCCAGGAAGTAAGCGTACGGGATCAAGTCGCTGATGGTGCCTTCACTGCGACTCACCAGGCTGGTCACCTCCTCAAACGGCCGCATGAGCCTGCATGCAATTTCCATCAGTGTCCAGTTGTTGGGACAGAACATCCCCATCTCCCCAGATTGTCTCCTTTTACTGTAATTGTACAGGTACTGGGTGATGGCTTTCTCTTGTTCTAGCAGGTGAGAGAACATGACCAGGGTCGAATTCCAGCGAATCAGGCTATCACATATCAAGCGTCTCACCGGCAAGGTGTTTCTCCGCTGAATGTCTGCAAAGCGTGCCATAGCCGTGTAAGATCACCTGAAATGCCCACACAACTTCCTGGCCTGCTTCTGGACGTCCTCTAAGCCTGGGTACTTTGACACAAATCTTTGAATGACTAGATTCAACACATGTGCCATGCAGGGTACATGTGTCAGCTCTCCCAAATTCAAAGCGGAAATGAGATTGCTGCCATTGTCACACACCACGTTGCCAATCTCCAGCTGGTGCATGGTCAGCCACTGATCCACCTGTTTGTTAAGAGCAGCCAGAAGAGCTGGTCCAGTGTGACTCTCCGCTTTGAGGCAAGACATGTCTAAGATGGCATGACACCGTCGTACCTGGCATGCAGCATAGGCCCTGGGGAGCTGGGGCTGTGTAGCCGGAGAGGAGATGGCAGCACCAGTAGAGTTGAACTGCCACTCAGCCAAGGAGGAGGAGGATGATGACAGCGAAGAGGATGTAGCAGGAGGAGAAGAGGTGGCAGGAGGCCTGCCTGCAATCCGTGGAGGTGTCACAAAAAGTTGGTCCGCTGCACGGCCACATACTCCCTGCATACCATTGGTCACCAGGTTGACCCAATGGGCTGTGTAAGTAATATACCTGCCCTGTCCGTGCTTGGCAGACGAGGCATCCGTGGTCAGGTGGACCCCCTTGACACAATGCTGTGTGCCAGAGATGACACCACTTGCCTCTCAACTTCATGGGACAGTTTGGGTATCACCTTTTTAGAGGTATAATTGTGGCCTGTTTTTTTCCACTGCGGTGTCCCAATGGCCACAGATTTACTGAAGACTTCAGAGTCCACCAGCTGGTATGGTAACAGCTAGCGAGCTGTCAGATGCCGGGCAAGGGGGTGACTGACAGAAATTGGCTTTTTCCACTCAAAGATTTCCTTCATGGACACCTGGCTGCTGTGGGAAGAGGAGCAGGAACCGCTCAAGGGCAGAGGCAGAGTGGAGGAGGGTGGCTGTGAAGGTGCAAGGTAGAAAGCGTCTGAAGATGATGCACCTGAAGGAGGGTGACTTTTCTTTTGTGTGCTGCTTTTCCTCAGGTGCTCTTCCCATTGCAGTTTGTGCCTTTTCTGCAGGTGCCTTGGTAAGGCACTTGTCCCTACGTGAGGCGCCAGGTGTTACCCGGACAGACTGCTGTTGTGTACTCCTATTAACTATTGCCTGAGGAAGCGGGTTGAGACCTGCAAAACGTGTTGTGAATACCTCCTGGAGTGTACCAATAAACTGCCTAACTCAGACATATGAGGTAGTGTCACTTGCTTGGCGCCTTCATCTGGTTGTAATAATAATGGCTGTGAATCAGTTAATTCCCCACCAATTAACTCCTGCGAAGTGTCAAATGCAGCGGCTGTGGTGCTTGTAGTAGCACTGGTGGCTGCAGAATATGAGGTGTTCAGTGTTAAATAGTCAACCACGTCCTGACAATCTTGGGAGTTGATGGGACGTGCCTTCTTCTGAGCACTGTACTTTGGTCCAGGGCCGCACGAAATCACATCAACACAACCTTGCACAGACCTGCTGGGTGGCCTTCCTCTGGGTCTGCCTCTACCTCTGCCTCTACCTGTTTTGTCCGATTTGTCCATATCGGGGGGGGGGGGGGGGGGATGAAGTGAAAGGTGACTTGACTAATGCAATGTGCAGTCACACAGGTGCAGTTAACAGGCATGCATGGAGTGGTATACCACACTGCGTGCGCTCACGTAGGTGGGTGGGTGCACAGTGAACAAAAGGTAGGTATATGCAGTGGGTATTGCAAAGTGCACCTGTCACACACAGACAGGTACCGGACAGGCACAGTGACACTGTGTGCGCTCACGTAGGTGGGTGGGTGCACAGTGAACAACAGGTAGGTATGTGCAGTGGGTATTACAATGTGCACCTGTCACACACAGACAGGTACCGGACAGGCACAGTGACACTGCGTGCGCTCATGTAGGTGGGTGGGTGCACAGTGAACAACAGGTAGGTGTATACAGTGATGGGTATTACAATGTGCACCTTTCACACACAGAGGTAGTCACTGAATGTGCTGGGCCTGGCTGGCAGTGGCACACGCAGTAGGAATTACCAAAGCTGTCTAAGCAACACAAGGGTCAGTGGGACACACACAAAAAAATAGATCACAAGAACAAGATTAGCTCTCAAAAGATCTGTTGTGGGGTGCTTTTTTAGCAATATGAATCAGCAAGGAGCAAGCTAAGAAGCTTACAAGAGCCTAACTAAGCTTTCCCTATGAGAGTCTGCAGCAGCTTTCCCTTCTCTAATTACTGCAGGCACACGAGTGAGTGAAAAGCCTGACGCTGCCTGCCTTTTATAAGAGGGGGAGAGGCTCCAGGAGAGAGTGTAGCCTAATTGGCTACAATGTGTCTGCTGACTGTGATGTAGAGGGTCAAAGTTGACCCTATTGGTGCACTATGGGGGCAAATCGAACTTCCGGTAAAGTTTGCGGTTCTCCGCGATCGCGAACCCCGGAAGTTTGCCGGCGAACCGTTTGGGCCATCTCTAGTGGTGTCATAAAAACGAGGATATTTGCACTTTAATCTCTCAAAAAGTAAGATTGATCTGCCAATAAAAGTATGTTTATGTGCCTAACCTATGATTTCTCTTGGTTACTGTAATTGGAAATTTATAAAATTACAGCAAGAATGCAGTGAAATATAAATGCTAAAACAGCTAAAAGCGTGAAATTAAGTACTTTAATTCATTATTTTTATTCTCTCTATATATACACTAATAAATGTCATTATATGTAAGAGTTAATGAATGGCAATGATAAAAGGGGTTATATTGTTTTTTTAACAGGCTAATAATAACAGGTTATTCTACCTAATTAACCTTTTTACTGCCACATTACATATTTGTAGATAAGTGTAGGCAAAACCCATTTAGTATGAATGATCATGTCGTCCCAAAGGGTGGTGAAAATGAGAGAGTCCATTGATACAAATTGGTCCAGGAAAAGATGTCTGTGTAGGTTAATCATGACTGGCCCCTATCTGGACAGTGTAATTACCTGAGAAAACAGCAGAATCTCAGTTCCCCATTTCATTCAGATTGACAGTGTTCAATAGGAAAATCCATTTCACATCTCATTAGTGCATGAACTGAATTTCCATTTCTTGAAAATGGGTTATGAACATTTACTGTCTCTTACACTGAACTTAGTGAACCAATTTTAGGTTAAATGCTGTTGGTGTACGGGATCAAAGCAGCTTTTTTCCAGGTTAAAATAAAATCAGACCTCCAACAACTGTTGACACTTTCCACAGCACTTGTTTCACTAGAAACTAGAGCCCCAACTCCAAATATTTTGGATCCTTCCAAAAGGAATCCTGAAGGATCCTTTGGATCCTTCCATTGAAGGAAGCCTGTAGGGGTAAAAAGTGCCTACTTTGGATATTTACCTAGTAGAGGGAAGCTGTTTCCACCAAAGCCCGAGCGGATCTGTGCTACTGGGCAGGTACAGTGTGCAAGTGTCCCAGCGTTAGATCAGCCTGGCGGAGGTGGACAGGGTAAGCCTGTGGTGGATCCCCTGCCCCTCTCCAGAGGTAAGTATCTAAACATATGGTATGGAAACCTCACAGGTTTGCTTTAAGAACTATCAATGGGTCATGTTTTTACGCCTTAAAAGCTTTGTTTTCCTGTCAAAAGTAAACAAAGTGCTATAAGGGTGGTGGGGCGGGACAGGGCTGCGTAGGGAAGAGGCAACTGCTAATCATACCTGCTTCTGCTACAAGGGACACCCCACCAAAACACATTTTTGCTGCTTCAGGTGTTATGGTTGGGGGTAGACATGGTAGAGAATACATGATTCCTGGCTGATTGGTCTCCTGGCTGTAGGGGTCACAATGGTAGAAGGGGATTTGAACTTTGTATGAGTGCACCAAAGTTTTTGTAGGGGCCCATTATATTATTTGTATGTATGCTACTGATAGTTTGATTGTTTAGAATAACATTGGAGGAGTTTCACAGTTTTTATCTGAAGCAAAAAAATATTTTAAAAATGACACTCATTATTAGAGATGGGCCGAACGGTTCGCCGGCGAACGGTTCCAGGCGAACTTTGGTGGTTCGCGTTCGCCTGGACCAGGCGAACTTTTGCGGAAGTTCAATTCACCCCATAATGCACTATGAGGGTCAACTTTGACCCTCTGCATCACAGTCAGCAGGCACATTGTAGTCATTCAGGCTACATTAAGCCCTGGAGCCCAACCCCCCCTTATATAAGGCAGGCTTGCCGGTCATTACACCCCTTTGTGTGCCTGCTAGAGACAGACTAGGGACAGCTGCTGCAGACTTGTTCTCCTAGGGAAAGCTTAGTTAGGCTCTTGGCTTGCTCCTGGCTGATTGTTATTGCTAAAATAGCACCCCTCAACAGCTCTTTTGAGAGCTAATGTTTTCCAGATGTGTTTTTTTTGTGTGTGTTGCTCACTGACATTATACAGCCCTATCTGTTGCAGCTGGACCTTGGTAATTGTTATTACTGTGCCAGCCAGGCCCTGCCCAACTATCTATACTGGGACACCTACCTATGCCTACCTAACTACTGGGGCACCTACTTACCTATACGGGGACACCTACCTACCTATACTAGGGGACCAACCTATGCCTACATACTTATACTGGGTCTCCTACCTATGCCTAGCTAACTACTGGGTCTCCTACCTATGTCTAGCTAACTACTGAGGCACCTAGCTATGCCTAACTACCTATACTGGGACTCCTACCTATGCCTAGCTAACTACTGGGACACCTACCTATGCCTACCTACCTATACTGGGACTTTTACCTATGCCTACCTACCTATTCTGGGACTCCTTCCTATGCCTAGCTAACTACTGGGTCTCCTACCTATGTCTAGCTAACTACTGAGGCACCTACCTATGCCTACCTACCTATACTGGGTCTCCTACCTATGCCTACCTACCTATACTGGGACTCCTACCTATGCCTAGCTAACTACTGGGACACCTACCTATGCCTACCTACCTATACTGGGTCTCCTACCTATGCCTAGCTAACTACTGGGACACCTACCTATGCCTACCTACCTATACTTGGACTTCTACCTATGCCTACCTACCTATACTGGGACTCCTACCTATGCCTAGCTAACTACTGGGACATCTACCTATGCCTACCTACCTATACTGGGACTCCTACCTATGCCTACCTACCTATACTGGGACTCCTACCTATGCCTACCTACCTATACTGGGACTCCTACCTATGCCTACCTACATACAAGAAGATAATAAGGTCGTTGCTTCATTGTGGACAGACCAAATTTGATCAGCTGGACAGTCACTGTTGTTCTATCAATGAGCTACCACAGCCCGGCGACCATATGGGCTGGAAAACTGCCACGGCCTGCACTCTGGCCATGTTGCGCATCAGTCCAGCACGGCCGTCACTACGCAAACAGCTGTTTACGGTGCGTTACACAGGGAGTTTGGTGTGTCAGTGTGAAGCAGAACTCTAATTACACTCCCTGATTGATGTATACACATGCAAGATGTTTTAAAGCACTTTAGGCCTGCAATTTTGCATTCAATGTGATTTCTGCCCTTAAAACGCTGCTTTGCGTCACATCCAGATTTTTCCCCGGGACTTTGGGCATGTATCTCACTCCGCCATGCCCCCCTCCAGGTGTTAGACGCCTTGAAACATCCTTTCCATCACTTTTGTGGCCAGCATAATTTTTTCTATTTTTCAAAGTTCGCATCCCCGTTGAAGTCTATTGCGGTTCGCGAGCTTGTTCGCGAACCTAAAATCAGAGGTTCGACCCATCTCTACTCATTATGGTCTCATGATCAGAGGTTGAGAAATATCAACATTTGTTTTCTACAACTATGAAGTGATTATTGTGTATGTTGCATTGGCAATTTATTAATTTATGTATTTATTTACATCAGTAATTTTAAAAACAATGCATGAATAGAACTAAACATGCATTGTTTTTAGCATTTAGCCCACACATTTATTCTGCACTGCTGTAAAAAGAACAATTAACATGTCACATTACAATCTGTCCCTCAGCAGGGCTTCCTCTCATGTGAGTTTTCTTCCTAGACTCATTATATTTAATAAATGAAGCATAGAAATCAGTAGATATTGGTGAGTATTTACATATTTAAAGAACGTACATATTTAACCACTTCACCACTTAGGGGTTTTACCCCTTGAACACCAGAGCAATTTTCACCTTTCAGCGCTCCTTCCATTCATTCGTCTATAACTTCATCATTACTTATCACAATGAAATTAACTATATCTTGTTTTTTTCACCACCAATTAGGCTTTCTTTAGGTGGGACATTATGCCAGGAATTATTTTATTCTAAATGTGTTTTAATGGGAAAATAGGAAAAAATGTGGGAAAAAAATGTATTATTTTTCAGATTTCGGCCTTTATAGTTTTTAAATAATGCATGCTACTGTAATTAAAACCCATAAAATTTATTTGCTCATTTGTCCCGGTTATAAAACCATTTAACCACTTGCCGACCGCCTTAAGCCGGGCAGCGGCAGCGGCAAGGGCTGGGCCCAAACGACTGCAATACGCCCATCGGCGGTGGCGGCGGCGGGCGTGGTTATGCGGCGATCGCGTCACTTGTGATGCGATCAGCCGCAGGCGACAGGCTCTGTTCCCCTCGCGCTGTAACCCGCCGGCCTTTTGGAAGCGCAGGCGGGTTACTAGCACCCGGATCGCCGCATGAAATAGGTATAATAGGCTTTGTAATGTATACAAAGCCTATTATACAAGCTGCCTCCTGCCCTGGTGGTCCCAGTGTCTGAGGGACCACCAGGGCAGGCTGCAGCCACCCTAGTCTGCACCCAAGTACACTGATCTCCCCCCCGCCCCCTGATCACCCACAGCACCCCTCAGCCCCCCCCTGCCCACCCCCCAGAACACTGTTTACACTCAATCACCCCCCTAATCACCCATCAATCACTCCCTGTCACTATCTGTCAACGCTATGTTTTTTAACCCTAAACTGCCACCTGCTCCCTCCTTATCACCCCCCACCCCTCAGATTCTCCCCAGACCCCCCCCCGACCCCCCCCCCCCCTGTGTACTGTATGCCTCTATCCCCCCTGTAATAACCCACTGATCACCTGTCAATCACCTGTCAATCACCCATCAATCACCCCCTGTCACTGCCACCCATCAATCAGCCCCTGTCACTGCCACCCATCAATCAGCCCCTAACCTGCACCTTGCGGGCAATCTGATCACCCACCCACACCATAAGATTGCCCGCAGATCCGACGTCAGATCACCTCCCAAGTGCATTGTTTACATCTATTATCTCCTCTAAACACCCACTAATTACCCATCAATCACCCATCAATCACCCCCTATCACCACCTGTCACTGTTACCCATCAGATTAGACCCTAATCTGCCCCTTGCGGGCACCCAATCACCCACCCACACCCTCAGATTGCCCTCAGACCCCCCCCCCCCCCCCCTATCAATTCGCCAGTGCAGTATTTACATCTGGCTGAAAAGTGTACTGGTTAAGGGCTCTGCCTTTGACATGGGAGACCAGGTTTCAAATCCTGGCTACCTCAAGTATCTATTCAGTAAGGAGTTCAAGGCAAGACTCCCTAACACTGTAGGGTGGCCTCTTGAGTGCGTTCCAGTGGCTGCAGCTCTTGAGTGCTTTGAGTCCAACAGGAGAAAAGCGCTATACAAATGTTCCGATTATTATTATTATTACATCTGTTATTCCCTGTAATAACCCACTGATCACCTGTCAATCACCTGTCAATCACTCCCTGTCACTGCCACCCATCAATCAGCCCCTTTCACTGCCACCCATCAATCAGCCCCTAACCTGCACCTTGCGGGCAATCTGATCACCCACCCACACCATAAGATCGCCCGCAGATCCAACGTCAGATCACCTCCCAAGTGCATTGTTTACATCTATTATCTCCTCTAAACACCCACTAATTACCCATCAATCACCCATCAATCACCCCCTATCACCACCTGTCACTGTTACCCATCAGATTAGACCTTAATCTGCCCCTTGCGGGCACCCAATCACCCACCCACACGCTCAGATTGCCCTCAGACCCCCCCCCCCTTATCAATTCGATAGTGCATTATTTACATCTGGCTGAATAGTGTACTGGTTAAGGGCTCTGCCTTTGACATGGGAGACCAGGGTTCAAATCCTGGCTAGGTCAAGTATCTATTCAATAAGGAGTTCAAGGCAAGACTCCCTAACACTGCAGGGTGGCCTCTTGAGGTCGTTCCAGTGGCTGCAGCTCTTGAGTGCTTTGAGTCCAACAGGAGAAAAGCGCTATACAAATGTTCCGATTATTATTATTATTACATCTGTTATTCCCTGTAATAACCCACTGATCACCTGTCAATCACCTGTCAATCACTCCCTGTCACTGCCACCCATCAATCAGCCCCTGTCACTGCCACCCATCAATCAGCCCCTAACCTGCACCTTGCGGGCAATCTGATCACCCACCCACACCATAAGATCGCCCGCAGATCCGACGTCAGATCACCTCCCAAGTGCATTGTTTACATCTATTATCTCCTCTAAACACCCACTAATTACCCATCAATCACCCATCAATCACCCCCTATCACCACCTGTCACTGTTACCCATCAGATTAGACCCTAATCTGCCCCTTGCGGGCACCCAATCACCCACCCACACCCTCAGATTGCCCTCAGACCCCCCCTCCCTATCAATTCGCCAGTGCAGTATTTACATCTGGCTGAAAAGTGTACTGGTTAAGGGCTCTGCCTTTGACATGGGAGACCAGGTTTCAAATCCTGGCTAGGTCAAGTATCTATTCAGTAAGGAGTTCAAGGCAAGACTCCCTAACACTGTAGGGTGGCCTCTTGAGTGCGTTCCAGTGGCTGCAGCTCTTGAGTGCTTTGAGTCCAACAGGAGAAAAGCGCTATACAAATGTTCCGATTATTATTATTATTACATCTGTTATTCCCTGTAATAACCCACTGATCACCTGTCAATCACCTGTCAATCACTCCCTGTCACTGCCACCCATCAATCAGCCCCTGTCACTGCCACCCATCAATCAGCCCCTAACCTGCACCTTGCGGGCAATCTGATCACCCACCCACACCATAAGATCGCCCGCAGATCCGACGTCAGATCACCTCCCAAGTGCATTGTTTACATCTATTATCTCCTCTAAACACCCACTAATTACCCATCAATCACCCATCAATCACCCCCTATCACCACCTGTCACTGTTACCCATCAGATTAGGCCTTAATCTGCCCCTTGCGGGCACCCAATCACCCACCCACACGCTCAGATTGCCCTCAGACCCCCCCCCCCCCCTTATCAATTCGATAGTGCATTATTTACATCTGGCTGAATAGTGTACTGGTTAAGGGCTCTGCCTTTGACATGGGAGACCAGGGTTCAAATCCTGGCTAGGTCAAGTATCTATTCAATAAGGAGTTCAAGGCAAGACTCCCTAACACTGCAGGGTGGCCTCTTGAGGTCGTTCCAGTGGCTGCAGCTCTTGAGTGCTTTGAGTCCAACAGGAGAAAAGCGCTATACAAATGTTCCGATTATTATTATTATTACATCTGTTATTCCCTGTAATAACCCACTGATCACCTGTCAATCACCTGTCAATCACTCCCTGTCACTGCCACCCATCAATCAGCCCCTGTCACTGCCACCCATCAATCAGCCCCTAACCTGCACCTTGCGGGCAATCTGATCACCCACCCACACCATAAGATCGCCCGCAGATCCGACGTCAGATCACCTCCCAAGTGCATTGTTTACATCTATTATCTCCTCTAAACACCCACTAATTACCCATCAATCACCCATCAATCACCCCCTATCACCACCTGTCACTGTTACCCATCAGATTAGACCCTAATCTGCCCCTTGCGGGCACCCAATCACCCACCCACACCCTCAGATTGCCCTCAGACCCCCCCTCCCTATCAATTCGCCAGTGCAGTATTTACATCTGGCTGAAAAGTGTACTGGTTAAGGGCTCTGCCTTTGACATGGGAGACCAGGTTTCAAATCCTGGCTAGGTCAAGTATCTATTCAGTAAGGAGTTCAAGGCAAGACTCCCTAACACTGTAGGGTGGCCTCTTGAGTGCGTTCCAGTGGCTGCAGCTCTTGAGTGCTTTGAGTCCAACAGGAGAAAAGCGCTATACAAATGTTCTGATTATTATTATTATTACATCTGTTATTCCCTGTAATAACCCACTGATCACCTGTCAATCACCTGTCAATCACTCCCTGTCACTGCCACCCATCAATCAGCCCCTGTCACTGCCACCCATCAATCAGCCCCTAACCTGCACCTTGCGGGCAATCTGATCACCCACCCACACCATAAGATCGCCCGCAGATCCGACGTCAGATCACCTCCCAAGTGCATTGTTTACATCTATTATCTCCTCTAAACACCCACTAATTACCCATCAATCACCCATCAATCACCCCCTATCACCACCTGTCACTGTTACCCATCAGATTAGACCTTAATCTGCCCCTTGCGGGCACCCAATCACCCACCCACACGCTCAGATTGCCCTCAGACCCCCCCCCCCATCAATTCGATAGTGCATTATTTACATCTGGCTGAATAGTGTACTGGTTAAGGGCTCTGCCTTTGACATGGGAGACCAGGGTTCAAATCCTGGCTAGGTCAAGTATCTATTCAATAAGGAGTTCAAGGCAAGACTCCCTAACACTGCAGGGTGGCCACTTGAGGTCGTTCCAGTGGCTGCAGCTCTTGAGTGCTTTGAGTCCAACAGGAGAAAAGCGCTATACAAATGTTCAGATTATTATTATTATTACATCTGTTATTCCCTGTAATAACCCACTGATCACCTGTCGATCACCTGTCATTTACTCCCTGTCACTGCCACCCATCAATCAGCCCCTAACCTGCCCCTTGCGGGCAATCTGATCACCCACCCACACCAATAGATCGCCCGCAGATCCGACGTCAGATCACCTCCCAAGTGCATTGTTTACATCTATTGTCTCCTCTAAGCACCCACTAATTACCCATCAATCACCCATCAATCACACGCTATCACCACCTGTCACTGTTACCTATCAGATTAGACCCTAATCTGCCCCTTGCGGGCACCCAATCACCCACCCACACGCTCAGATTGCCCTCAGACCCCCCCCCCCCCCCCCTATCAATTCGCCAGTGCATTATTTACATCTGTTCTTCCCTGTAATAACCCACTGATCACCTGTCAATCACCTATCAATCACCCATCAATCACCCCCTGTCACTGCCACCCATCAATCACCCCCTGTCACTGCCACCCATTAATCAGCCCCTAACCTGCCCCTTGCGGGCAATCTGATCACCCACCCACACCATCAGATCGCCTGCAGACCCGCCGTCAGATCACCTCCCAAGTGCACTGTTTACATCTGTTCTCTCCTCTAAACACCCACTAATTACCCATCAATCACCCATCAATCACCCCCTGTCACTACCTGTCACTGCCACCCATCAGATTAGACCCCTATCACCCACCCACACTCTCAGAACGACCTCAGACCTGCCCCCAGACCCCCCCCCCCTGTGTACTGTATACATCTATTCTCCCCTGTAATCACCTGTCAATCACCTGTCAATCACCTGTCATTCAACCGTCATTCACCCGTCAATCACCCGTCAATCACCCGTCAATCACCACGTGTCACTCCCACTTATCAGATCAGACCCTAACCTGCCTCTTACGGGCATCTGATCACCCTCCCACACCATCAGATTGCCCCAGACCTACCCTCAGATCACCTCCAAAGTGCTTTGTTTACATCTGTTCTGCCATCTAATCACCCACTGATCACCCATCAATCAGCACCTGTCACTGCTACCCTTTAGATTAGACCTCTATCTGCCCCTAGGGCACCCAATCACCCGCCCACACCCTCAAAACACCCTCAGACCCCAGCCCTGATCACCTCGCCAGTGCATTGCTTGCATCTATTTCCCCCCTCTAATCACTCTTGAGACACCCATCAATCACCTCCTGTCACCACCTGTCACCCCGGCACACCTACCCATCAGATCAGGCCCTAATTTGCCCCGTGTGGGCTCCTGATCACTCAACCAAACCCTCAGATCCCCCTCAGACCCCCTTCCGATCACCTTCCCAGTGCATTGATTGCATCTATTTTCCCCTCTAACCACCCCCTGAGACACCCATCAATCACCTCCTGTCACCCCCCTAGCACTCCTATCCATCAGATCAGGCCCAATACAACCTGTCATCTAAGAGGCCACCCTGCTTATGACCGGTTCCACAAAATTCGCCCCCTCATAGACCACCTGTCATCAAAATTTGCAGATGCCTATACCCCTGAACAGTCATTTTGAGACATTTGGTTTCCAGACTACTCACGGTTTTGGGCCTGTAAAAATGCCAGGGCAGTATAGGAACCCTACAAGTGACCCCATTTTAGAAAAAAGACACCCAAGGTATTCTGTTAGGTGTATGACGAGTTCATAGAAGATTTTATTTTTTGTCAAAAGTTAGCGGAAATTGATTTTTATAGTTTTTTTTCACAAAGTGACATTTTTTACTAACTTGTGACAAAAAATAAAATCTTCTATGAAC
This sequence comes from Hyperolius riggenbachi, assembly GCF_040937935.1. Taxonomy (NCBI): domain Eukaryota; kingdom Metazoa; phylum Chordata; class Amphibia; order Anura; family Hyperoliidae; genus Hyperolius; species Hyperolius riggenbachi. Next base: position 172,955,276 of record NC_090646.1, read on the forward strand.
TCACCATACACCTAACGGAATACCTTAGGGTGTCTTTTTTTCTAAAATGGGGTCACTTGTGGGGTTCCTATACTGCCCTGGCATTTTAGGGGCCCTAAACCGTGAGGAGTAGTCTAGAAAACAAATGCCTCAAAATGACCTGTGAATAGGACGTTGGGCCCCTTAGCGCACCTAGGCTGCAAAAAATTGTCACACATGTGGTATCGCCGTACTCAGGAGAAGTAGTATAATGTGTTTTGGGGTGTATTTTTACACATACCCATGCTGAGTGGGAGAAAGATCTCTGTAAATGGACAATTGTGTGTAAAAGAAATAAAAAAATTGTCATTTACAGAGATATTTCTCCCACCCAGCATGGGTATGTGTAAAAATACACCCCAAAACACATTATACTACTTCTCTTGAGTACGGACATGTGTGGCACTTTTTTGCAGCCTAACTGCGCTAAGGGGCCCAAAGTCCAATGAGCACCTTTAGGCTTTACAGGGGTGCTTACAATTAGGCACCCCCCAAAATGCCAGGACAGTGAACACACCCCACAAATGACCCCATTTTGGAAAGTAGACACTTCAAGGTATTCAGAAAGGAGCATAGTGAGTCCGTGGCAGATTTCATTTTTTTTTTTGTCGCAAGTTAGAAGAAATGGAAACTTTTTTATTTTTTGTCACAAAGTGTCATTTTCCGCTAACTTGTGACAAAAAATTAAATCTTCTATAAACTCACCATGCCTCTCAATGAATACTTTGGCATGTATTCTTTCCACAATGGGGTCATTTGGGGGGTATTTATACTATCCTGGAATTTTAGCACCTCATGAAACATGACAGGTGGTCAGAAAAGTCAGAGATGCTTCAAAATGGGAAAATTCACTTTTGGCACCATAGTTTGTAAACGCTATAACTTTTACCCAATACAATAAATATACACTGAATGTTTTTTTTTTTTTTATCAAACACATGTAGCAGAATAACTTTCGTGCTCAAATGTATAGGAAATTTTACTTTATTTGAAAAATGTCAGCACAGGAAGGTAAAAAAGTCATTTTTTTTGACAAAATTCATGTCATTTTTGATGAATATAATAAAAACTAGAACTCGCAGCAGCAATCAAATAGCACCAAAAGAAAGCTGTATTAGTGACAAGAAAAGGAGGTAAAATTCATTTAGGTGGAAGGTTGTATGACCGAGCAATAAACTGTGAAAGCTGCAGTGGTCTGAATGGAGAAAAAGGCTCTGGTCTTTAAAGGGCGAAAAGACTGTGGTCCTCAAGTGGTTAAATTATGTCCCTATCACAATGTTTGGCACCAATATTTTATTTGGAAATAAAGGTGCATTTTTTTCAGATTTGCATCCATCCCTAATTACAAGCCCACAGTTTATAAAGTAACAGTGTTATACCCTCTTGACATAAATATTCAACAAGTTCAGTCCCTAACGTAACTATTTATGTATTTTTTTTAATTGTATTTTTTTTTTAATTACAAAAAAAAATTGGGGAGTGTGTGAGGTAATGAGTTAATTTTTAATGTTTAACTAATGTATTTGTATATGAAAAATGCTTTAGGGTGTAGTTTTACTATTTGGCCACAAGATGGCCACAGTGAGTTTTTGTTTATGCGACCTGCAAGCGTACAGGAAGTACACTTGCAGGAAGTTCAGGGAGGCTGGGCAACTTTTTTTTCACAATGATCGAGCTGCTGCTCGTAGAAGCAGCTGATCATTGTGGGGGACTGAGATCAACGAACTGGAAAGGTTTTTCCCATTCATTGATCTCTGGGCGAGCGGGCGGCGGTGTGCATGAGCGTGAGGGCGCGCGGTCGAGCGAGCGGGAGCACGGACAGTGGCGGGTGCGGCGTCAGGTATGGATTTCTCCGTCCCTTGGTGGTGACAGGGTGGAAAAAGGGAAGGAGAAATCCGTACCGCCGGGGGTAAAGTGGTTAATATATAATCTTACACAATCGTATCTTACTCCTTTCACATCCAGCCAAATACATTTTTAAAAATTAGTTTAATCTAATAATGAACATCTAACTTTGACAATTTTATTTATGTACAAACAATGCTCATTCCAAGACGTGCTACTAAACCAGACTTCAGGTGCATATACATGTCCAACTTTATGCATGATTGTGGTTTAAACTGGTCATTTGAACGACTTGAAGTGCATACAGCAAGTCGTTCAAACGTCATATACACACTGAACAACAAAGCGTCTGATATGCTAATTTACCTAATTTACTTGTTGTTTAACCAACTTGATAATGGACAATGGACTGGATAGAATAAGGGACTAGATTGCATGACTGATTAAACAACTGTATGTTTGAACATCTATTAGTTGGACAAATGACTAGAAGTCGTTTGTACACACGTACGGACCTGACAGTCATTTGAATGACAGTTGGCCCAACGAATCTGCTAAGCGGATTGGGCAAACCGGCTGTTATCAGTTGCTCAACAACATGTACACACATCCAAGTCAGAGGACAAGTTGGTCGAAAAAGTTGGACGTGTGTACGTACCTTTACAGCTACTCCCTGATCAGGCAAACAATTTAACCAAACCACAAACAGACACACACTACAGGGTTAGAGATGGGCTGAACGGTTAGCCGGCGAACGGTTCCAGGCGAACTTTGGTGATTCGCTTTCGCTGGACCAGGCGAACTTTTGCGGAAGTTCGATTCGCCCCGCAATGCACTATGAGGGTCAACTTTGACCCTCTGCATCACAGTCAGCAGGCACATTGTAGCCATTCAGGCTCCACACCCTGGCGGCCATTAGCCTCACTTGTGTGCCTGCTAGCCTGCTAGAGACAGACTAGGGACAGCTGCTGCAGACTTGTTCTTCTAGGGACAGATTAGTTAGGTTCTTGGCTGCTTAGCTTGCTCCTGGCTGATTATTATTGCTTTTATAGCACCCCTCAACAGCTCTTTTGAGAGCTCATCCTGTACTTTTTTTTTCTGTGTGTAAAACTAACACTTTTGTTGCATGCACAGCCTTGCTAATTCATAGTGTGTGTGCCACTGCCAGCAGCCCAGCACATTCAGTGACTACCTGTGTGTGTTACAGGGAGCTGCACATTGTACTACCCAGTACTGCATATACCCAGTACCTGTTGTGTTTACTTAACCCACCTCATCACTGCATATACCTTGCTATGTGTTGAGTGAACCCAGCTCACTGCATCTAACTACCTGTTGTGTTGAGTGAACTCACCTCGTTGCATCTAAGTACCTTTACTGTTCAGTGAACCCAGCTCACTGCATCTAACTACCTGTTGTGTTGAGTGAACCCACCTCACTGCATCTAAGTACCTTTACTGTTCAGTGAACCCAGTTCACTGCATCTAACTACCTGTTGTGTTGAGTGAACCCACCTCACTGCATCTAAGTACCTTTACTGTTCAGTGAACCCACCTCACTGCATCTAAGTACCTTTACTGTTCAGTGAACCCACCTCACTGCATCTAACTACCTGTTGTGTTGAGTGAACCCACCTCACTGCATCTAAGTACCTTTACTGTTCAGTGAACCCACCTCACTGCATCTAACTACCTGTTTGTGAGAAAATGCGGAAAAGTCGCCGCATGTAACGACAGTAAGGTGGCTGGTTCCGCGTCCAGCGCGGCGGTTTGCACTGCAATTTACACTGAGCCAGATTACTTGTGTTATTATTCTGTTATACTCCAGACTAGTTCCAGGGTGTAGAGACCACGGACCTCACACCCAAGACTAGGGAACTTGTGTTATCATTCTGTTATACTTCAGACTAGTTCCAGGGTGTAGAGACCACGGACCTCACACCCAAGACTAGGGAACTTGTGTTATCATTCTGTTATACTTCAGACTAGTTCCAGGGTGTAGAGACCACGGACCTCACACCCAAGGCTAGGGAACTTGTGTTATCATTCTGTTATACTTCAGACTAGTTCCAGGGTGTAGAGACCACGGACCTCACACCCAAGACTAGGGAACTTGTGTTATCATTCTGTTATTCATCAGACTAGTTCCAGGGTGTAGAGACCACGGACCTCACACCCAAGACTAGGCATTGTTTGATATTTGTTATGACCTGTTGCTTTCCTGACTATCCCTCTGCTTTCTGATTCGGTACCACGCATATCTGATATTCCATTGCCAAACCCTGCCTGCCTTGGATACCGAATCAGCCTTCTGTCTTTGTACTTTGTCTATCCGTGTTGTTGTCGACCTGGCTTGCCCGACCTCGAGAACTATCTCTCTCCACTAAAGAGATAGTCTCCAGATCAGTCAGTGACATCCACCTTCAGGTGTCACTCACTCTCCAGTCCTTCCTACCTTCAGCCTGACTCCACCCCTTGGAGAGTCTCAGGCTGCAGGAAGGTTTCTTTACTCTCTATAGCAGCGTCTTCTGCACTGCCTAGGATCACCTGCTCGTCAGGTGGTTCACTCAAAGTCATACTGTTACACCAAACACTCACAATATATATATATATATATATATATATATATATATATATATATATATATATATATATATATATATAGGTGTCCAGAGGTTAGTACTATATCTGTATTATTGGTGATTCTGCAGATCATCCATAATCAGGTATAGATCTGTATTCTTGGTGATACTGCAGATCACCAATAATCAGATTCTCTCTGTGTGCTGACACAGATCGTTGCAGAACGGCAGACCAAACCCAAATGGACGCACTTAGCAGCCGTCTTGATGCACTCACCACTACGGTGGAGATTTACACCCGAGTGCTGGACAGTCACCAGACCCAAATCAACGCTTTGTCTGGAACTGTACAAGTCTATCAGACGGCTGTAGATACAGTGCGATCTCCTCCTAGCACAGACATATGCATGCCTGTACCTGAAAGGTTTTCTGGTCACAGATCTGACTTTCGGAATTTTAGAAATAGAGTGTTGTCATACTTTGAGTTAAGGCCTAATTCGTCAGGAACCATGGCACAGAGAGTAACTTTTATTAAGACCTTGTTGTCAGGGGATTCCCAGACTTGGGCATATAATCTTCAGCATCCGGCCCTAATTTCGGTGGAAGAATTCTTTAAAGCTATGGCTATAATTTATGATGATCCGGGCTTTGCCTCTACCGCTGAGCGGAAGCTCAAGACACTTCAGCAGGGCAAGAGTCCGGTAGAGCAGGGGTCCCCAACCTTTGTAAGCCCGGTGCCCACTATACTGACCAACATTTTCTCCGGGGCCCCCCGGGGCGGGGTGGAGGGGCGTGGCTAGTGGCGGCGGCAGTTAGCCCAGTATAGCAAGTATAGTTACCACAGTATAGCAAGTACAGTTAGCCCAGTATAGCTAGTAGTTAGCCCAGTATAGCAAGTACAGTTAGCCCAGTGTAGCAAGTACAGTTAGCCCAGTGTAGCAAGTACAGTTAGCCCAGTGTAGCAAGTACAGTTATCCCAGTATAGCAAGTACAGTTAGCCCAGTATAGCAAGTACAGTTAGCCAAGTATAGCTAGTACAGTTAGCCCAGTATAGCTAGTACAGTTAGCCCAGTATAGCCAGTAGGTACCCTAGTAAAACTGCCCCAGTGTAGGTAGGAGAGGTGCCCTCTCTGAACCCCACCACCAGCCCCCCCCCGCGGCCGCCGCTCCTGTTACCTTATGAGCGGGCGGGCGCTTTCTTCCTTATATTCCCCCAGGCGCTCCTGTCCATGGTTGCAGCATCTCGTAATACAGCAGCGCTTCCCGCGCGGCTGCTGTAAGGAAGGAAGCAGGGCAGCGGCTTCCTGTAGCGGCGATCGCCGTTACCATGGGAACCGCTGCCCCGCCTCCTTCTCTCCTTACAGCAGCCACACAGAAAGCGCTGCTGTAATAAATGCTGCAAAAAGGAGAGGGGCTAGCCGCTATGGGATTGGGGAATATAAGGAAGGAAGTGGCCACCCGCTCATAAGCTAACAGGAGCGGCGGCCACGGGGGGGAGAGGGAGAAAGGCCAGATCCGCCGCGGCCCCCCAGAAATTTGCCCACGGACCACCAGGGGGCCGCAGCCCCCAGGTTGGGGACCTCTGCGGTAGAGAACTATGCTGCAGAGTTCAGGAAATGGGCAGTGTCAGCTAGATGGGACTCATTCGCTCTTCTAGACTGCTTTTTGTCATGCTTGTCAGACGCAGTTTCTGATCTTATGTTGGGTCATCCTGAGCCAAATTTCATCGGCCATCAGGGTTGACCATCGCTTACGTTACCAAAGACAGACTCGGGGTAGGAACAATGTGAGATATGTGTCCTACACTGCACCTCTATCTGTTTCATCTCCACCCACTTCACCTCCACCGGAACCAATGCAGATTGGTCGATCGAGATTGTCCCGGGTGGAACGAAAGCGCAGAGAAACAGAGCAGCTCTGTCTATACTGTGCAGATGGTAGTTATAAAGTGCAGAATTGTCCCAAGAAGTCGGAAAACGCTGCCGCCTAGGTGTAGTCGGAGGTAGTACCCTAGGCGCGCAGTCGTTACCTCTAGATGATAAACGTTTGCTCCTCCCTTGTACTATATTTTGGAAGGATAAGACAGAAACCACTGAAGCTTTCATTGACTCTTGTTCAGCAGCCAATTTTATGGATTATGAATTTGCTAAGAAATTGGGAATTCCTATTTCCCCATTGAAGCAACCGATTCTGGTCACTGCGGTGGATGACTCCCCCCCGCAGAGTAACCACCCTCTGTCTCAAACCCCTGAGTTAAGGGTTACAGTAGGGGTGTTACATAGAGAGAATTTGCAGTTCCTGGTGTTGCGAATGACAACCTCCACGATCATTCTTGGTATGCCATGGTTACAACTTCACTCGCCTCAGATTAATTGGGCTACAGGTCAGCTAACGAGCTGGTCTACCCATTGTTATCATCATTGTCTAGAGAAGGTAACCTTGGGTGAAACCAAGATTCACATGGAGGGATTGACAGATCAGTATTCAGAATTCGCGGACGTGTTTTGTCCTAAGTCAGCCGACAAACTTCCTCCCCACCGTCCTTTTGATTGCCCCATTGATCTCAGGTCTGGTTGTATGCCCCCTAGAGGTCATCTCTATAATCTGTCTGGGCCAGAGAAATTAGCCATGCAAGAATACATCCGAGAAAATCTAGCTAAGGGTTTTATTCGTCCTTCTCGGTCTCCAGCAGGGGCCGGGTTCTTTTTTGTGAAAAAGAAGGATGGAGGCCTCCGTCCATGCATTGATTATCGGGGCTTAAATAAAATTACAGTAAAGAATCGTTATCCCCTGCCCTTGATAGACGATTTGTTTACCCAGGTCACCAGTGCTAAGATTTTCTCGAAACTGGATTTAAGGGGTGCATACAATCTTGTGTGTATCAGGGACGGTGATGAATGGAAGACGGCCTTTAACACGCCCGATAGGCATTACGTGTACCTAGTGATGCCCTTCGGGTTGTCTAACGCCCCAGCCGTCTTCCAAGAGTTGATTAATGAGGTGTTCAGAGAGGTATTGGGCAAATTCGGCTTGGTGTATTTATACGACATACTAATTTCTCTCAGAACACAGAAATCATGTTAAGTTTGTGTTGCGAAAATTAAGACAAAATATGCTGTATGCTAAATTGGAAAAGTGCATTTTTGAAGTGACCTCTGTCGCCTTTCTGGGGTACATAATTTCGACCTCTGGCCTCTCTATGGACCCTGGGAAAGTTTCAGCTGTCTTGGAGTGGCCCCAACCTGTAGAGCTGAAAGCTCTCCAGAGATTCCTGGGGTTCGCCAACTACCATAGGAGGTTCATAAAGGGGTACTCTACAATGATTTCACCTCTCACCAGTCTCACCAAAAAAGGGGCAGACAGACACTCACCACTGGTCTCCTGAGGCCCATGCTGCTTTCTCCACCCTGAAGAAAGTGTTCTGTTCTGCACCCATACTGAGACATGGTGACACCTCATTCCCCTTTATCGTGGAGGTAGATGCTTCAGAGGTAGGGGTAGGGGCTGTGCTGTCTCAGCGTTCCGGTTTGCAGGGAAAACTGCATCCTTGTGCCTATTTCTCCCGTAGGTTTTCACCCGCAGAGAAAAACTACGATATAGGCAATAGGGAACTTCTAGCCATCAAATTGGCCTTTGAGGAATGGCGACATTGGCTAGAAGGGGCAGAACATACCATTATGGTTTACACTGACCACAAGAATTTGGAGTACATTGAAGGCGCTAAGAGACTTAGCCCCCGACAGGCTCGGTGGTCATTATTTTTCTCAAGATTCAGATTTTTAATCACGTATACCCCTGGTAGTAAGAACATCAAGGCTGATGCTTTGTCCAGATGTTTTGAGCCTGAGACAGCACAGCCCTCAGACCCAGAAACCATTGTTCCTCAAAAGATGGTTCTGGCAGCCACTGAGACCTGGAAAGACTGGTTAGTCACACTGGGTCCGTTCCAACACGATGTACCAGAGGGCAAGCCTGAGGGGGTCATGTTTGTACCATTGCCTTTTCGCTTACAAATATTGTAGCTGTTCCATTCCCACAAGAATGCTGGGCATCCTGGGGCCACCAGAACTCAAGATCTCATTGCTAGATGTGCTTGGTGGCCGTCATTGGCAACTGACTGCAAAGAGTATGTGAGGGAATGTGCAGTGTGTGCTAGGAGCAAACCCTCCCGTCAGGCACCTGTTGAAACATTGCAGCCTCTGCCAGTCCCGAGTGAACCATGGACCCATTTGTCCATGGATTTTGTGGGCGAGCTCCCCAGGTCTGAGGGCATGATGGTCATTTGGGTGGTAGTCGATCGGTTCAGTAAGATGGCCTATTTTATCCCCCTGAAAGGACTCCCTTCGGCCCAGGAATTGGCCGATCTCTTCATCCAGCATGTTTTCCGGCTGCATGGCATTCCGGAAAATATAGTGTCAGATCGGGGAGTCCAATTTGTTTCCAAGTTTTGGAGGGCATTCTGCCATCAGTTAGACATGGAGCTTTCTTTCTCATCAAGCTACCACCCACAGACCAATGGCCAGACCGAAAGAATGGACCAGTCTCTGGAACAATTTCTGAGGTGTTATGTTGCAGATGCACAAACCGACTGGGTCAAAATTTTGCCGTCTGCAGAATTTGCACACAACAATCTGAAGAGTTCCTCCTCAGGATTTTCCCCATTTCAGGTGGTGATGGGAAGGTTACCTAAGTTCACCCCATTGCCAGTGGCTTCTACCCCATTTCCAGCACTGGAGAGCTGGCAGAAGTCTTTAAAACAGATTTGGGGAATGGTTGAAAGAAATCTGGGGAGGGCTTTTCAGAACCAGAAAAAACAGGCTGACAAGAGACGTTCCATTGAATGGGAATTTTTTTCCAGGAGACTTGGTCTGGGTGTCCACTTGACATTTGGTTCTAAAGCAACTGTCACCCAAGTTAGGTCCTAGATTTGTGGGTCCTTTTCCAGTAACCAGGAAAATCAATAATGTCACTTATGCCATTGATCTCCCTACCAGCATGCGAGGTGTGAGATCATTTCATGTGTCCTTGCTCAAGCCAGCAGTGCACGTGGATTCCGCTCCCCCCCCCCCCCCCCCCCCCCGTGTTGATTGATGACCAACCTGAGTATGAAATTGAGAAGATTCTGGACTCACGACTTGTGCAGAACTCTGTGCAGTATTTGGTTCACTGGAAGGGGTATGTGTGAGGAAACGCGGAAAAGCCGCCGCAAGTGCTCAGAGTGAGGCGGCTGTTTCCGCGTCTTACATGGCGGCACAACGCCGCATGCCGCATGGGCAGAGCGGTGGAGTCCGCGTTGGATGCAGCGGATTGGGCGCATAGCAATACTACTGACATTGTGGTTGGACGCGGGGAAGCCGCCGCTTGCTTGGAGAGCGGGGCGGCGGCCCCCACGCCCGAATTAGCGGATACATTGCAAGACATGTCTGGTGTGGCTGGGACTGCTAGTCCACACAGGTTCAGAAGTACGCGCGCGCGTGCTGAGAGGCAGAGCTTATATGACAGCCAGAGAAGAGTCAGCTGACCAAACGGGTCAGCTGACATTTTCACCACCTTCCATTGGTCCAGCATTTAGGGGTGGCGCTGGTGAGCGCTATAGTATATATACTGGGTGCTGGTCATTTCTCTGGTGTCTGGCGTTGCGATCACTACGTGGTAGCACTCAGACCTTGTCTGTATCTGTGTTCTAGCATAGTTTCCAAAGGTGTTGATGATCAAGAAACTCACACCTTAGCATTAGGAATATTGAACTGTATTATTTGTTATGACCTTCTTCCTGCCTGACTATTCCTCTGAACTCTGATTCTGTACCTTGCTACTTCTGATATCCTGTTGCCAAACTCTGCTCATTCCTGGACTCTGTATTTGCCTCCTGATTCTGTACCTTGCTATTCTGATACTCCGTTGCCAAACCCTGCCTGTTTATTGGATTCCGTATCTGTCTTCTGAAACTGTACCTTATCTGTCTGTGTGTTAACGACCTGGCTTGCCCGACCTCGAGAACTGGCCTTACTGTTAGAGGCAGATCCCAGACCTGTTAGTGACACCCTCTCACTGGTGTCACTCACGCTCTGCCCTTCCTACTCTCAGCCTAGCTCCTCCCCCGGGAGAGTCTAGGCCATCAGAAGGAACATACTTCTGTGCCGTACTCAAAGTATACTGTTGCATCTAACACTCACTTGTTATCTCAGGTGTCCAGAGGTTAGTAGATATATCTGATTATCGGTGATACTGCAGATCACCAATAATCGGGTATATTCTGTATTCTCAGTGATATTGCAGTTCACCAGTAATCAGACCCTCTCTGTGTTACACCGATCGTTACAGTATGGCATAGAGGAAAGAACTTGGGTGCCAGACTGTCGTATGCACCCAGAGGAGTTGAAAAAGGAATTCCATAACTTGCATCCTGGGAAGCCAGGTAGGAGATGTCCGGAGTCCACTCCTCAGGGGGGGTACTGTGAGAAAATGTGGAAAAGCCGCCGCGTTTACTGACAGCAAGGCGGCTGATTCCGCGTCCAACGAGGCGGTCTGCACGCGGAAGCGTGCATCTAGTGACATGGCAGAACGCGGAAAAGCCGCCGCATGTAACGACAGTAAGGTGGCTGGTTCCGCGTCCAGCGCAGCGGTTTGCACGCAGTAGCGTGCAGCTAGTGTGACTGAGCCTGTTAGTTCACACAGGTTTAGGAATACGCGCGCGCGCACGCGCTGAAAGGCAGAACTTTTATGATGGCCAAGGAGGGACCAGCTGACCAGGCCGGTCAGCTGACCTCAGAGCTGGTAGCCATTGGTTGATCACTTCAGGGTGGCGCCAGGGAGCAGTGCACTATATATGTTTACTGCTGGCCACTCTCTAGTTGTCTGCCGTTGCGAACACTACGTGGAAGCACTCAGACCTTAGTCAGATCCAACAGTGTGTTTGAACCAGGAGGACCTGGGAATTCACACTGAGCCAGATTACTTGTGTTATTATTCTGTTAAACTCCAGACTAGTTCCAGGGTGTAGAGACCATGGACCTCACACCCAAGACTAGGGAACTTATGTTATCATTCTGTTATACTTCAGACTAGTTCCAGGGTGTAGAGACCATGGACCTCACACCCAAGACTAGGGAACTTGTGTTATCATTCTGTTATACTTCAGACTAGTTCCAGGGTGTAGAGACCACGGACCTCACACCCAAGACTAGGGAACTTGTGTTATCATTCTGTTATTCATCAGACTAGTTCCAGGGTGTAGATAGAGAGATGCACATAAGTCGGCACTGCTGTACAGATCGTGTATTTAATCTTCACAAGTGGCATACATCAGAAGAGTTCAAAATTAGAACAACAAGTGAACATACCATATTCAGGAGGCTGTGAGCTGACGGTGGGTGCAGGGCACAGAGTTAGGCTACTCTGTGCCCTGCACCCACCGTCAGCTCACAGCCTCCTGAATATGGTATGTTCACTTGTTGTTCTAATTTTGAACTCTTCTGATGTATGCCACTTGTGAAGATTAAATACACGATCTGTACAGCAGTGCCGACTTATGTGCATCTCTCTATCTACATTCCAGTGACTCTATTTACAAGCCAGAGCACGCTGTTTTCGTGGAAAGAGGCTGCAGTTACTGCCAAGATCCCTCCTCCATGCATAGTGTACTGTAGTGCCGGCCTTCTCCTTTCCTCTCCCCGCTCTAACCTAGTTCCAGGGTGTAGAGACCACGGACCTCACACCCAAGACTAGGTATCCAAGGCAGGCAGGGTTTGGCAACGGAATATCAGATATGTGTGGTACCGAATCAGAAAGCAGAGGGATAGTCAGGAAAGCAACAGGTCATAACAAATATCAAACAATGCCTACATTGTTTGATATTTGTTATGACCTGTTGCTTTCCTGACTATTCCTCTGCTTTCTGATTCGGTACCACGCATATTTGATATTCCGTTGCCAAACCCTGCCTGCCTTGGATACCGAATCAGCCTTCTGTCTTTGTACTTTGTCTGTCCGTGTGTTGCCGACCTGGCTTGCCTGACCTCGAGAACTATCTCTCTCCACTAAAGAGATAGTCTACAGATCAGTCAATGACATCCACCTTCAGGTGTCACTCACTCTCTAGTCCTTCCTACCTTCAGCCTCATTCCAAGGAAGGTTTCTGTACTCTCTATAGCGGTGTCTTCTGCACTCCCTAGGATCACCTGCTCGTCAGGTGGTTCACTTAAAGTCATACTGTTACACCAAACACTCACAATATATATATATATATATATATATATATATATATATATATATATATATATATATATAGGTGTCCAGAGGTTAGTACTATATCTGTATTATTGGTGATTCTGCAGATCATCCACAATCAGGTATAGATCTGTATTCTTGGTGATACTGCAAATCACCAATAATCAGATTCTCTCTGTGTGCTGACACCGATCATTACACTGTTGTGTTGAGTGAACCCACCTCACTGCATCTAAGCACCTTTACTGTTCAGTGAACCCACCTCACTGCATCTAAGTACCTTTACTGTTCAGTGAACCCACCTCACTGCATCTAAGTACCTTTACTGTTCAGTGAACCCACCTCACTGCATCTAACTACCTGTTGTGTTGAGTGAACCCACCTCACTGCATCTAAGTACCTTTACTGTTCAGTGAACCCAGCTCACTGAATCTAACTACCTGTTGTGTTGAGTGAACCCACCTCACTGCATCTAAGTACCTTTACTGTTTAGTGAACCCACCTCACTGCATCTAACTACCTTTACTGTTCAGTGAACCCACCTCACTGCATATAACTTCCTTTTGTGTTGAGTGAACCCAGCTCACTGCATATACCTAGCACCCCCCCGAGATGGACAAAATGGGCAAACCAGGTAGAGGAAGAGGTAGAGGCAGACCCAGAGGAAGGCCACCAGGCACCAGCAGGTCTGTGCGAGGTGGTGTTGCTGTGATTTCGTGCGGACCTGTCCCAAAATACAGTACTCAGAACAAGGCATGTGTCATCACTTCCCAAAATTGTGAGGATGTGGTTGAGTATTTAACACAGAACACCTCATCTCCTGCAGGCTCTAACAAGCACCACATCCGCTGCATTTGACACTTCGCAGGAGTTATTTGGTGGTGGTGGTGAAATCACTGATTCCCAGCCACTACTGCAACAACAAGAAGAAGGCGCAGGTACACCACCTCATACGTCTGAGTTAGGTGGCGATAGTATGGACGTAACGTATGAGGAGGTGGATGATGAACCACCTGAAGTTGGTGCAGTTGAGGAGGTGTCTGAGGAAAGTGAAGCTGGGCAGGAGGATTATGATGACGATTATATGGATGCTACGTATGTTCCCAGTAGAGGAGATGACTAGGGGGACAGTTCAGAGAGGGAGTCAGACAGGAGTAGGAGATAGATAGCATGATAGAAGCAGAGGGAGGTTGTCCTCAGAAACAGCTGGGGGCAGTGTCCGGCGCCATATATCGCCAGCTATGGGCAGCCAGCCAACATGCCCTTCAACGTCAGCTGCTGATGCCACCGTAGCGCCATCACCCCAGGGGGCTCAGCGGTTTGGAAATTTTTTAACATGTGTGTCTCAGATCGGAGCAAAGCCATATGTTCTCTCTGCCAGCAAAAATTGAGCCGTGGAAAGGCCAACTCTCACATAGGGACAAGTGCCTTACGAAGGTACCTGGAGAGAAGGCACAAACAGCTATGGCAAGAACACCTGAGGAAAAGCAGCACCCAAAAGACAAGCCACCCTCCACCTCCTCTTCCTCCTTCAGGTGCATCGTCTTCATCCGCTTTCTCCCTTGCACCTTCACAGCCACCCTCCTCCACATAGACTCTTCCCTTGAGCGGTTCCTTCTCCTCTGCCCACAGCAGTACCCAGCTGTCCATAAAGGAAGTATTTGAGCGTAAGAAGCCAATGTCTGCCAGTCACCCTCTTGCCCGGCGTCTGACAGCTGGCGTGGCGGAACTATTAGCTCTCCAGCTATTACCATACAAGCTGGTGGAGTAAGAGGCTTTCCGTCAATTTGTGGCCATTGGGACACCGCAGTGGAAGATACCAGGCTGCACTTATTTTTCACGAAAGGCCATACCCAAACTGCACTGTGCAATTGAGAGGCAAGTGGTGTCATCTATTGCGAAGAGCGTTGGGTCAAGGGTCCACCTGACCACGGATGCCTGGTCTGCCAAGCACGGGCAGAGCTGCTACATTACGTACACAGCCCATTGGGTCAACCTTGCAGCACCATACGTTGTGTTAGGTGCACGTTATGCGACCTTAACGTAGCACCTAACGCAACGTCTTGGTGTGCAAGTAGCCTAAATGTGAATCGAGCAAAAAAATGCGCCTGACATTTGGGTGCCTCTAGATGCCGTCATTGGTTGTAATGGGAATTACAGTTATAGCGGTGCTCAGAAGGTTTTATGGGTGCCGGCAAACGATGGCACACAAATTACGAAAAATTCAGTGCAATTCTTCCGCCACCAATAGCTGGCAGCCAGATTGCATCTTACTTCTGAGTCCATGGCAGACTGGAGATGAAATAGCAGGGTGAGATGTTTATTGGCTTCACTCTGAGCCCAAATTTCATGGTGCCCTTTTTATGCGACCTAATGAGCAGTCTTGGCTTAAATTAATTCCTGTTAAAGCTGATGTAGACAGAATTGTCTTAAAGGAATACTGTGGTGAACATAAACTGTTTAGATAAACAATTTTATGTATCCTACTACTCCTAAAAATGACTTTTTAAATATCCTATAGTTTTATATATATATATATATATATATATATATATATATATATATATATATATATATATATATATATATATACACACATGAATATATACGTACATACATACACACGAACACACATACACACGCACACACACACGCACACACACACGCACACATATACCTACATAAATATACACACACATATACACACACACACGCGCACACACAAACACACACACATATATATACACACACAGACACACACATGTATACATATATACACACACACATACACAAGCATACAAACACACACACACACACTCACACATATATACACCCACACATACACATATATACACACACACTGTATATATACACACACACACACACACATATACACACACACACACACATACACACACACACACACACACACACACACACACACACACACACACACACACACACACACACACACACACACACATATACACATATCCAGGAAAGGAACTTTAAACTCTCAAAGACAAAAAAAATGTTTTTCATAAAATGATAAATATCGTTTTTTGGTAAAACGATAAATACCGTTTTTAGTAAAAACGATAAATATCATATATATATATATATATATGTATTGAGAGAGAGAGAGAGAGAAAAAGAGAGAGAGAGAAAGAGAGAGAGAGAGTGAGAAAGAGAGTGAGAGAGAGAGAGAGAGAGAGAGAGAGAGAGAGAGAGAGAGAGATGGCCCGAACCTCCGATTTTAGGTTTACGAACCTCCGCAAATGTTTGCGAACTTGCGAACTTTCGCAAACCGGAATAGACTTCATTGGGGAGGCGAACTTTGAAAACTAGAAACATTTATGCTGGCCACAAAAGTGATGGAAAAGATGTTTCAAGGGGTCATGTGAGTTTTTGCATGGATGAGTGAGATAGACGCCAAAAAGTCCCGGGGAAAAATCTGGATTTGACGCAAAGCAGCGTTTTAAGGGCAGAAATCATATTGCATGCTAAATTGGAGGCCTAAAGTGCTTTAAACATCTTGCATGTGTATACATCAATCAGTGAGTGTAATTAGATTACTGCTTCACACTGACACACCAAACTCACAGTGTAACGCACCGCAAACAGCTGTTTGTGTTGTGACGGCCATGCTGGACTGGTGCGCACCATGGCGAGAGTGCAGGTAATAGCGGTTTTCAAGCCCATATGGTCGCCAGGCTGCGGTAGCTCAATGACAGAACAACAGTGACTGTCCAGCTGATCGAATTTGGTCTGTCCACAATGAAGCAACGACCTTATTATCTTTGGTGTGCCACCCCCCGAGACACTCATATAGCCGGCGGTCATTGCTTCATTGTGATACGCAAGCCCCTTCACCGTGGCAAGGTAACAATCACAAAGGGGAATTGACACATGTACATGCCTTTTGTTTTGTTGTTGCAGCCGCAGTGCAGCCAGGAAAATTAGGCAGACATGTACACGCACCAGAAAAATGATTATAGCTGCCACTGCTAGCAGCGGCCTTAAAAATTCAGGAATCTGCCTGGAGTCCTGGACCCTGTTGGTGGTGGCGGAGAAAGCAGTCAGGCGGCCTGCAGGCAGAGATGCTGTGTGGGGAGCAACTTAGTCATGGGGCAGGCAGTCACACGGCGTGCAAGCAGAGATGCTGTGTGCAGGGACTGACTTAGTCTTCAGGCGGGCAGTAGCCCTCCGGGATCCATGCCTCATTAATTTTGGTAAAGGTGAGGTACTGAACACTTTTTTGACTTAGGCGACTTCTTTTCTCAGTGACAATGCCTCCAGCTGTACTAAAGGTTCTTTCTGACAGGAAGCTTGAGGCAGGGCAAGACAGAAGTTGGATGGCAAATTGGGACAGCTCTGGCCACAGGTCAAGCCTGCGCACCCAGTAGTCCAAGGGTTCATTGCTGCTCACAGTGTCTACATCCACACTTAAGGCCAGGTAGTCGGCTACCTGCCAGTCGAGGCGTTGGTGGAGGGTGGATCCGGAAGCGTTAAGGCGAGGCCTTGGACTAAAGAATGTCCGCATGTCCCACATCACCATGAGATCGGTGGAGCGTACTGTCCTTGCCTGCATGGACATGGGAGGAGGAGGATTACTGGCAGTGGTATCTTTATTGCGTTGTGCTTTGACATCACCCTTTAACGCATTGTAAAGCATAGTTGCCAGCTTGTTCTGCAAGAGCTGCATCCTTTCTGCCTTCTGGTGATTTGGAAACATCTTGGCCACTTTGTGCCTATACCGAGGGTCTAGTAGCGTGGCCACCCAGTACAGCTCATTCCCATTGATTTTTTTTTAATACGGGGGTCCCTCAACAGGCTGGATAGCATGAAAGACGCCATCTACACAAAGTTGGATGCAGACGTACTATCCATCTCCTCTTGCTCTTTCTCAGTGATGTCAGCTAAGGTCTCCTCCTCCCCCCAGCCATGAACAATACCACGGGAAAGTTGAGCAGCACCAGCCCCTGCGACACCTGTTGCGGTTGTTCTTCTGCCTCATCCTCCTCGTCCAAAACAACACCTTCCTCATCATCTGACTCCTCTTCCCCAAATGACTCTTCCTCCTCCTCCTCCTCCTCCCCCCTCTGTGCTGCCGCAGGTGTTGAAGAATCATCTGCTTCTGCTGAGAATTGATCCCACAACTCTTCCTCCCATTCCTGTTCCTGTTCACGCTCCTCCACAGCTTGATCCACCACTCTACGCACAGCACGCTCCAGAAAGAAGGCATATGGGATAAAGACTCACAGGTTTGTCACCTCTTCAAACGGCCCCATGAGCCTACAGGCATTTCGCATCAGTGTCCAGTACTTCGGCATGAACATCCCCATCTCCCCAGACTGTGTTGTAGCAGCCAGTCGATCATCAGGAGGGTCGAATTACAGCGAGTGGGGCTATCGCAAATCAAGCGTCTCCCCGGCAAGTTGTTTCTCTGCTGAATATCGGCAAAGCGTGCCATGGCCGTGTAAGACTGCTTGAAATGCTCACACACCTTCCTGGAC
The DNA here is from genome assembly GCF_040937935.1 of Hyperolius riggenbachi. Lineage (NCBI taxonomy): Eukaryota > Metazoa > Chordata > Amphibia > Anura > Hyperoliidae > Hyperolius > Hyperolius riggenbachi. The sequence goes on from NC_090646.1 coordinate 172,973,465, forward strand.
TGCTTTAGGACGTCCTGTAAGCCTGTGTACTTAGACACAAATCTCTGAATTACGAGATTGAGCACATGTGCCATGCAGGGTACATGTGTCAACTTTCCCTAATTCAAAGCCGAAATGAGATTGCTGCCGTTGTCACACACCAAGTTGTCAATCTCCAGTTGGTGTGGGGTCAGCCACTGATCCACCTGTTTGCCAGGAGAGCTGCTCCAGTATGACTCTCCGCTTTGAGGCAAAACTTGTCTAAGATGGCGTGACACCATCTTACCTGGCATGCAGCATAGGCCCTGGGGAGCTGGGGCTGTGTAGATGGGGAGGAGATCGCAGCACCAGTAGAGTTGAACTACCACTCAGCCAAGGAGGAGGAGGAGGATGACAGTGAAAAGGATGTAGCAGGAGGAGTAGGAGGAGAAGGAAAGGAGGTGGCAGCAGGCCTGCCTGCAAGCCGTATAGGTGTCACTAGGTCCGCTGCACAGCCACGTACTCCCTGCTTGCCAGCGGTCACCATGTCGACCCAATGGGCTGTGTAAGTAATGTACCTGCCCTGACTGTGCAAGGTGGTGACTGGCAGACATTGGCTTCTTTCGCTCAAAGATTGCCCTCAAGGACACCTGGCTGCTGCTGTGGGCAGAGGAGCAGGAACCGCTCAAGGTGAGAGGCGGAGTGGAGGAGGTTGGCTGTTATTGTGAAGGCGCAAGGGAAAAAGTTACTGAAGAAGATGATGCACTTGAAGGAGGAAGAGGAGAAGGAGGGTGGCTTTGCTTTTTTTGCGCTGCTTTTGCTTAGGTGGTTTTCCCATTGCAGTTTGTGCATTTTCAGCATGTGCCTTCGTAAGGCAGTTGTCCCTACGTGGGGTTGGCCTTTCCACAGCTCAATTTTTGGTGGCAGAGAGTACAGATGGCATTGCTCTGATCTTTGGCATACACACTAAAAAATGTCCAAGCCAAATAGCTTGTGGGCACTATGGTGGCGTCAGCAGCTGATGTTGAAGGGCATGTTGGCTGGCTGTCCATAGGTGGCGATACATGGCGCTGGACACTGCCACCAGCTGTTTCTGATGATGAGCTCCCCCTGCTTCTTTCAGCAACTCGTCTCCTCCTACTCCTCTCTGACTCCCCCTCTGAACTGTCCCCTTGGTCATCATGTCTCTTAGGATCCCACGTGACATCTATGGCAGTATCATCATCATAATCATCCTCCAAAGCTTAGCTTGTATCAGACACCTCCAAGTCTGCACCAACAGCAGGTACTTCATCATCCTCCTCCTCACACCTTACGTCCATAGTGTCGTCTAACTCAGACATATGAGGTGGTGTAACTAGATTAGCGCCTTCATCTTGTTGTAACAATATTGGCTGTGAAACAGTGATTTCCCCACCAAATAACTCCTGTGAAGTGACAAATGTAGTGGATGTAGTACTTGGAGGAGCACTGGTGGCTGCAGAAAATGAGGTGTTCTGTGTTAAATAGTCAACCACGTCTTGATAAACTTGGGAGTTAATGGGACGTGCCTTCTTCTAAACACTGTACTTTGGGCCAGGGCCGCACAAAATCACGTCAGCATGACCTCGAACAGACCTGCCAGGTGGCCTGCCTCTGGGTCTGCCCCTGCCTCTGCCTCTACCTGTTTTGTCCATATCGGGGGGGGGGGGATAAAGTGAAAGGTATGCACTAACTTGACTAATACAATGTGAAGTCACACAGGTGCAGTGAAAGGTAGCAGTGACTGGTATTACAATACAATGTGCAGCTGTCACGCAGGTGCAGTTAACAGGTATGCACGGACTGGTATACTAAACAGCGTGCGGTCACACAGGTGCAGGGAACAGGTATGCAAGGATTGGAATTACAAATGTGCGCCTGTCACACACAGGAACCGTGAACAGTTGCAATGACTGGTGGTATATGGTACACTGCTTGCGCTCACGTAGGTAGGTAGGTAGGTGCACTGAACAGTGAACAGGTGCAGTGATTGGAATTAAAAATGTGCAGCTGCCTGTCCCACACACACACAGGTACCCTGAACAGGTGCAATGACTGGTGGTATATTACACTGCTTGCGCTCACGTAGGTAAGTAGGTAGGTGCACTGAACAGTGAACAGGTGATTGGAATTACAAATGTGTCACACACACAGAGGCAGGTACCCTGAACAGGTGCAATGACTGATGGTATTAACAATGCGTGCGCTCACGTAGGTATAGGTAGGTGCACTGAACAGTTAAAAGGTGCAGTGATTGGGATTACAAATGTGCAGCTGCCTATCACATACACACAGGCAGGTACCCTGAACAGGTGCAATGTCTGGTTGGTGGTATTAACAATGCGTGCGCTCACGGAGGTGTAGGTAGGTAGGAGCACTGAACAGTGAAAAGGTGCAGTGATCGGGATTACAAATGTGCAGCTGCCTATCACACACACACAGGTAGTCACTGAATGTGCTGGACCTGGCAGTGGCACAGTAGGAATTAAGATGCCAAAGGCCAGCTGAGACTGACTGACAGGGCTGTATATAATGCAAGTGGGCCACACACAAAAAAAAAAAAAATAGATCACAAAAACAAGATTAGCTCTCAAAAGAGCTGTTGAGGTGTGCTTTTTTTTAGCAATAAGAATCAGCAAGGAGCAAGCTAAAAAGCCTACAAGAGCCTAACTAAGCTTTCCCTAATGTCTCTGCAGCATCCTCTCCCTTCTCTAATTACTGCAGGCACACGAGTGAGTCCAATGCCTGACGCTGCCTGCCTTTTATAAGGGGGGTGGGGCTCCAGGAGGGAGTGTAGCCTGATTGGCTGCAATGTGCCTGCTGACTGTGATGTAGAGGGTCAAAGTTGACCCTAATGATGCACTATGGGGGTGAATTGAACTTCTGCAAAAGTGTGCGGTTCTCCGCGATCGCAAACCACGGAAGTTCACCGATTCTCCTGTCATATGAGACTACTTTTTAACCCTTGAAAATCTTCTGAAAAGTCAGGGGTCGTCTTATACGCTGGGTGTCATAGATGCCGGATGATACGCCCTATCGTGTTATCGAATCTCAGACCTCGCTGCTGAGGACTGTAGTGAAGCGGCGCAGGCAAACATGTGTGAGATCTGAGAGGCAGAGGTAAATAGGATACAAGGGCGGGCCAGACGGGTGAAAGAGGTGTGTTTTATAGGCACAGTGCAATTTGTTCTTCCATACCGCTCTGCTAAATAGGTAGACAAGGAAAGCTGACTAATGCAGTTAGGGAGAGTTGACCAATCCAAGTCAATGGCCTATATACTCTTATATACTGGGTACCACATACAGTACAGCACCAGTATCTGTTCATACACAGCACCAGTATATGATTATTTCTTATTTTAGTGTGCGTTGGAAGAGGGATAGTCTTATACGGGAAGTATATCCCAAACTCTATATTTTAACTGCAAAAGTTGGGGGGGGGGGGTCGTCTTATAGCCGGAATATACAGTATATATATATACATATATATATATATATATATATATATATATATATATATATATATATATATATATAAAGAGAGAGAGAGAGAGAGAGAGAGAGAGAGAGAGAGAGAAAGAGAGAGAGAGAGAGAGAGAGAGAGAGATAAATATAACACAGTCTTTAAAATATATGTCAGAGCTTAAATCTATGAAGTATTGACCTTTTTTGTCTCTTCTCTACTCTCAGAAGGCATTCTCTGCTGGTAAAGTGTTTTATGGCTGCAAGTCCTAAGACACACAGTAGTTATTTGTACATACACTGTACATGCACATGTCTATCTCCTCATGACACAAGCCCTGTCAGTATTCCTTTTAAGACAGTTAACTTAAAAATTAATAGTGATGTGGACAAATCAAATATAACATGGAAAAGGCCCATTAAGTGGTGCTAAGTCAGGAATGACCTCATCACAGTGTCCCTATAGTAGACACAAAACATTTATTTTGCACTTTTTTTTTCCTGGTGGACTCAAAGCGCCAAAGCTGCAGCCACTAGGGCACACTCTATAGGCAGTAGCAGTGTTAGGGAGTATTGCTCAAGGTCTCCTCACTGAATAGGTGCTGGCTAACTGAACAGGAAGAGCCAAGATCCAAACCATTACACTATCCAGCCATTGCCCAGTACAATACAATAGTACAAAACTATTTATGGTTAATGTTACTTATATCCCTGCATATTTTTGTTCATTTGGTGATCTCTTTTTGACTACCTGCATTTTGCATATAATAAATATTGTTGTATTTACTTTATGTTATCCTGATTCTTTTAGTACAGTATTATACAGTGATAACTGCAAATGTTTTCATTGTGATGCATGTTGTTAGATTTCAGTGATTAAACAGAGATTTGTTTCAGTGATTAAACAGAGATTATTTATATTACTGAGGTTCAGTGTTACCTGTTCGACTTTCAACATTACACATAGGTTGCTAACAAGCTGTAGAGATCCAGAGTTATGTTATGCCCGTACTATTTCAGTAGTGCACTAATGATGTACCTTATCTTTTTTTCTCATATTTTTTTTTTTTTTAATGTGGATTGGACTTTTGACATTTTGCTTGCCTTTGCTGTGGTATATTGTGATGATCTTTTCTGTATTAGTTAAAAATACTTCATTATTTTCTCTCCATTATGATGCACTGGCCTTCTTTCCTTTTGTTTTACTGTACATGAGCTGTAATTACACCAAGGTTTATAGGTATCAATCATCATTTTGAAACTTAAAGAGACACTGTAACAACAAAAAGTTCCCCTGGGGGTACTCACCTCGGGAGGGGGAAGCCTCAGGGTCCCAATGAGGCTTCCCATGCCATCCTCTGTCCCACGGGGGTCTCGCTGCTGCCCTTCAAAGCCAGCCCGACAGATCCGACAGCCTGTTCAATATTTACCTTTCCAGGCTCCAGCAGGGGTGCTGCTGCGGCTTTCGGCTCTGATCTCAGTCGGGTCCGCCATGTCCGCTCTATGCTTCTGTTCTTTATAAATTTGCTTTGCCTCTAAGTTTCTTCTGTATAGGTTCTAATTGTGAGAAAGCCTCTCACGCAAGTCAAGGAGAGTTAACTCATTCAAGAACCAGAATAGCTAATATGTCTAAAACTCACACGTACAGCACATTTACAAAGGGAAAACTGTCTGGTAGCTTCATATTCCTATTTTTATCTTTAGCTTTCTTTCTTCTTTTGTAGACTCTATCTTCTATTCTGTATCCTTCTTCTCTCTTCTGAATAACATATTGCATTATCTTCTTAATACATCTATTGTCCTCGGCCATTTTATTCATATATTTTTTCTTCTTTATTATTGAGTTTTTATTTATTTATATAGTAACAATATCTTCTATATTGTACAGGGTACAAAACAGACAATAGTGGGGACCATAGATACATAAGGGGCTTGATTCACAAAGTGGTGCTAACAGTTAGTACGCAGGTGAAAAGCCCTTTATAACGCCTAAACTCAGTTTAGGCGTGATAAGTTTAGGTGTGATAAGTTTAGGCGTGATAAGTTTAGGTGTGATAAGTTTAGGCGTGATAAGTTTAGGCATGATAAGTTTAGGTGTGATAAGTTTAGGCGTGATAACTATAGCACCAACTGGGTTAGCACCGCAGTGCACAGCTGATCAAAAGTTTTGCGCTAGCAAAGTCTGGTGCACTTCGCATAGAGTTTAATGGCGCTGCTTTGCATGTAGGACTTTGCGCATGATCTAAACTTATCTAAACATACCACGCCTAAACATACCACGCCTAAACTTATCATCACGCCTAAACTTATCACGCCTAAACTTATCACGCCTAAACTTATCACGCCTAAACTGGCTTTTCACCAACGTGGTGCAATGGTTATCACGCCTAAAGACTCTAACTGGGTTAGCACCGCTTTGTGAATCAAGCCCATGTAATTCAAAGCACAGGACAATCAGAACATCAAGCAACATTAGAACAAAATACATACTTATGTTATGTGTGCTTTAAATAATCTGCAATCTTCTATATATATAATAGAGTAAGTGCCTCAACCTTCAAACAAGAAGAAGAAGTAGTGCCCTGCCCCCAGGGCCGGTCCAAGCAAGAAGAAGGGGCTGGTCCAAGCAAGAAGAAGAAGTAGTGTCATATCAAACCAAGGGCAAAGAGGGATAATTTGCATATTTAGTAGCAGTGCATTGAGGGTAACCACAAATGTTCACTTATAGCGGAATTATTGCAGATTTGCTTCTATTTTAAGAAGGAAAATTACACCAAGCTTTGCTTTTTTTTAGTAGGAGGGATTTTTGGTCTCTTTTATCCCCCTATACATTCTTAGAAGTTTGGGTCACCCTGAGCTGCTTGGTTACTCTGTTGCACTGGTTCAAGCCCTATCTCATACAGCCATATTAATCTCTGCTATGGCTATCATTCATGAAAGTGCTTTTGGTATGGAGAATCGGTGTGGGACAACACTGCTGATGGTGTTTTAGACTTCTGGCTGCTGATTCATAAAAAAAGTATGCAGGTGTGGTAGCAGTGTGGAGATTCCTTAAACTAGGCTGGTGGTAGGCTTGCGGAGATACGGAAGTTGCTCAGTTGATATGTTTCTTTGTGTTCCGCTCTACTGCAGCTGCCTGGGAGGTCTCTGTCTCTCCATTCACTTAACATTGTTATCGCCACATCAGAGGGAGCAGTACTTCCCGACCTCACATCGCTTGCGGTGATCTTTATGAATTAACATTTTGCTCATTTTTTTACAACAATCACTGCACAAGGCGGTGATTTATCGCTCTGCTCGGTAATGTCAGCTTTTGATGCTGAAGGAGCCTTTATAAATGCAGATTTTGCTACGTGTGCGGGAAAGTCAGCTGTTTTAAGCATTTCCACATGCGGAAATGCTTTATGAATGATAGCCTATGTAGTGATGAGAACCAAAGGTCTGAAATAGGCTGTCACATGTGGGTTTGATATGACTGTGTAAAACTTAAAGCTATAGGCTTGCTTGGCTTACTCAGGCTGAAAAGGAATAATTTGCATATTTAGTAGCGGTGCATTGTGGGTTATCACAAATGTTCACTTATAGCTGAGTAATTGTATATTTCTTTCTGTTTTAGGAAGGCAAATTACACCAAGCTTTGCCTTTTTTAGTAGGAGGTCTTTTTGGTCCCTTTTATTCCCCCTATACATTACGAGTGGTTTGGGTCACGCTGAGCTGCTTGGTTACTCTGTTGTACTGGTCCAAGCCCTATCTCACTCAGCTGTATCAATCCCTGCCATGTACTGATGAGGACCAAAAGTCTGAAACAGGCTGTCTACATGTGGAATTGATATGACTGTGTAAAATTTAAAGCTATATGCTTGCTATACACCAGCGGCACTGGATGTTTGCTTGGCTTACCAAGGGGGAAAATGGGTAATTTGCATATTTAGTCGCAGTGCATTGTGGGTAACCACAAATGTTCACTTATAGCTGAACTATTGCAGATTTCCTTCTGTTTTAAAAAGGCAAATTACACCAATACAGTGTGTGGCATTGCAGGAAGTGACGACAGTGGAACGCACAATGGAACACTGAAGAGGTGAGTCATCCCCGCCTGCTGCCTCTTACTAATAGTGGTGGCTGCTACTGTGCTTAAGCAGGAGGGGGAGTGCACATGGGATACCAAGGTGAAGGGGGTTCCTGCTGAGCTTAAGCTGGAGGTAGAGCACACATGGGGGACCCAGTTGAGGGGGGGTCCAACCTCCCTCCCCACCGCTGTGCCCAATACCCCCTTCCTGCCCTCTACCCCCTTATGCGGTGTATGCTACGCCGCGGGTCAGCTAGTACTACTAACTACTGTTCATGTGATAAATAAAATACAGCAGAGAATGAGGGTGGACTTGTGAATCCTGAGTTCTGGTATCCCACAGCATCACAGTAGCTCCCAGCAATGCCAGACACCCAGAAGAAGACCTTATTGAGGTGAATGCTTCTAAAAAAAAGAAAAAAAAATCTAGCATGCATTTCTAGCATGTAAGTGGGGCTTTTCTATTAACCGCTAAAGTCGGCGGGTTTTTAATCACGAATACCGACCAGTGATCATAAGTAACTCGTAACCTCGAGTCGGGTAACTAGTGTAATTAAGAGTGCGTTCGTGAGCGGCATTTGTGATTGAGAGCCAATCACTAATGCCGATAACGACCTCATGATCACAAAAAAAAAAAAATGAGGTCGTGACGAGCAACCCTGTAGGTAAGTAAAAGGAATGGTTACTGAAATAGTCCAGTGATGGAGGTTACTATTAGACCTGGTTTATAGCAGGTCTGAATGTTGGTTTGATTTGAATTATGGTGTCAAGGTCATAAAACAGCAGAATACAGAGGCCCAAACTCAAAAAAAAAAGCTCAGAAGGATGAGGTCCTGCATACAGGTTACTAGTTATGACTGGTGGAAAAACTACAATCAAACAGTTTTAAACTTGTGAATGTGTAGTCCATAAATGGTTGTTGCAACCAACAGCTAAAATGCTGTGATTAAGCTTACTGAGCTACAGTTGTCAATAGGTTAAAAAAAAAAGTTGATCGGGCACCAGTTGCAATAATCCAGTATTACTTTTAATCCAATAGGTACAGCTTACACAAAGGAGTAGAAAGGGTCGGCCTACCCTTTCTACTCCTTTGTGTAAGCTGTACCTATTGGATTAAAAGTAATACTGGATTATTGCAAATGGTGCCTGTGAGAGATCGCGGAAAAGCCGCCACATGTGCTACTGAGCAGGCGGCTGATTCCGCGTCCAGTGCAGCGGTTTGCACGCGGAAGCGTGTGTTGGGTAGCAGGGTAGAACGCGAAAAAGCCGCCGCATGCAACAACAGTAAGGCGGCTGGTTCCGCGCCCAGCGCGGCGGTTTGCACGCGGCAGCGTGTGTCTGGTGTGGCTGAGTCTGTTAGTGCACATAGACTTAGGAATACATGCGCGCGCGCTGAGAGGCAGAATTCTTATACTAAGCAGGAAGAGTCAGCTGACCACGCCGATCAGCTGACTCCTGAGCGGGATACTATTGGTTGAGCAATTAGGGGTGGTGCTGGAGAGCACTACTCCATATATAGTTCCTGCTGGCCACTTGCAAGTTGTCTGCCATTGCAATCACTACGTGGAAGCACTCAGACCTAGTCATATCCTCAGTGTGTTTGAACCAGGTGGACCTGGGAATACACGCTTAGCCAGATTATTTGAATTGTATTCTGTTTATGCTTAAGCTAGTTCCAGGGTGTAGAGACCAAGGACCTCACACCCAGCTTAGGGAACTGTGTTATCATCTGTGTTATACTTCAGACTAGTTCCAGGGTGTAGAGACCACGGACCTCACACCCAGCTTAGAGAACTGTGTTATCATCTGTGTTATACTTTAGGCTAGTTCCAGGGTGTAGAGACCAAGGACCTCACACCCAGCTTAGGGAACTATGTTATCATCTGTGTTATACTTCAGACTAGTTCCTGAGACTACGGACCTCACACCCAGTCTAGGGAATACTGTATTATCATCTGTGTATTCTTCAGACTAGTTCCGGGGTGCTGAGACCAAGGACCTCGCACCCAGAATAGACATTGTTTGATATATGCTATGACTTATAGCTTTTCTGACTACTCCTCTGTCTTCTGATTCGGTACCTAGTATCTATATATATAATAGAGTAAGTGCCTCAACCTTCAAACAAGAAGAAGAAGTAGTGCCCTGCCCCCAGGGCCGGTCCAAGCAAGAAGAAGGGGCTGGTCCAAGCAAGAAGAAGAAGAAGAAGAAGTAGTGTCATATCAAACCAAGGGCAAAGAGGGATAATTTGCATATTCAGTAGTAGTGCATTGTGGGTAACCACAAATGTTTACTTATAGCGGAATTATTGCAGATTTGCTTCTGTTTTAAGAAGGAAAATTACACCAAGCTTTGCTTTTTTTAGTAGGAGGGATTTCTGGTCTCTTTTATCCCCCTATACATTCTTAGTAGTTTGGGTCACCCTGAGCTGCTTGGTCACTCTGTTGTACTGGTCCAAGCCCTAGCTCATACAGCCATATCAATCTCTGTTATGGCTATCATTCATGAAAGTGCTGTCGGTATGGAGAATCAGTGCGGGAAAACACCACTGATGGTGTTTTTGACTTCTGGCTGCTGATTCATAAAAAAGTATCCAGGTGCGGTAGCAGTGCGGAGATTCCCCGAATTAGGCAGGCGGTAGGCTTGTGGAGACACGGAAGCTGCCGAGTTGATACATTTATCTGTGTTCCGCTCTACTGCAGCTGCCTGGGAGGTCTCTGTGTCTCCATTCACTTAACATTGTTATCGCCACATCAAAGGGAGCGGTACTTCCCGACCTCAAACCGCTTGCGGTGATCTTTATGAATTAACATTTTGCTACATTTTTTACAACAATCACCGCACAAGGCGGTGATTTATCGCTCTGCTCGGTAATGTCAGCTTTTGATGCGGAAGGAGCCTTTATGAATGCAGATTTTGCTACGTGTGCGGAAAAGTCAGCTGTTTTAAGCATTTCTGCATGCGGAAATGCTTCATGAATGATAGCCTATGTAGTGATGAGAACCAAAGGTCTGAAATAGGCTGTCACATGTGGGTTTGATATGACTGTGTAAAACTTAAAGCTATAGGCTTGCTTGGCTTACTAAGGCTGAAAAGGAATAATTTGCATATTTAGTAGCGGTGCATTGTGGGTAATCACAAATGTTCACTTATAGTTGCGTAATTGCATATTTCTTTCTGTTTTAGGAAGGCAAATTACACCAAGCTTTGCTTTTTTTAGTAGGAGGTCTTTTTGGTCCCTTTTATCCTCCTATACATTTCGAGTAGTTTGGGTCACCCTGAGCTGCTTGGTTACTCTGTTGTACTGGTCCAAGCCCTATCTCATACATCTGTATCAAACCCTGCCATGTACTGATGAGGAACAAAAGTCTGAAACAGGCTGTCACATGTGGGTTTGAGATGATTGTGTAAAATTTAAAGCTATATGCTTGCTATACACCAGTAGCTCTGGATGCTTGCTTGGCTTACCAAAGGAGAAAAGGAATTATTTGCATATTTAGTAGCAGTGCATTGTGGATAACCACAAATGTTCACTTATAGCTGAATTATTGCATATTTCCTTCTGTTTTAGGAAGGCAAATTATACCAAGCTTTGCTTTTTTTAGTAGGTGGCCTTTTTGGTCCATTTCATCCCCCTATAAATTACGAGTGGTTTGGGTCACCCTCAGCTGCTTGGTTACTCTGTTGTACTGGTCCAAGCCCTATCGCATACAGCTGTATCAATCCCTGCCATGTACTGATGAGGACCAAAAGTCCAAAACTGGCTGTCTACATGTGGGTTTGATATGACTGTGTAAAATTTAAAGCTATATGCTTGCTATACACCAGCGGCTCTGGATGCTTGCTTGGCTTACCAAGGGGGGAAAGGGGTAATTTTCATATTTAGTAGCAGTGCATTGTGGATAACCACAAATGTTCACTTATAGCTGAATTATTGCAGATTTCCTTCTGTTTTAAAAAGGCAAATTACACCAATACAGTGTGCGGCATTGCAGGAAGTGATGACAGGAAATGCACGATGGAACACGGAAGAGGTGAGTCATCCCCGCCCGCTGCCTCTTACTAATAGTGGCGGCTGCTACTGTGCTTAAGCAGGAGGGGGAGTGCACATGGGGGACCAAGGTGAGGGGGGGGGTTCCTGCTGAGCTTAAGCTGGAGGTAGAGCACACATGGGGGACCCAGTTGAGGGAGGGTCCAATCCCCCTTCACACCGCTGTGCCCAATACCCCCTTCCTGCCCTCTACCCTCGTATGCGGCGTATGCTACGCCGCGGGTCGGCTAGTATCTGATATTCTGTTGCCAGACCCTGCTTGACTTGGATACCAAATCAGCCTTCTGTCTTTGGTCTTTGTACTTTATCTGTCAGTGTGTTGCTGACCCAGCATGCCCGAACTCGAGAGCTATCTCTCCCCTTAAAAGAGATAGTCTCTAGATCAGATAGTGACATCCATCTTAGGTGTCATTCACTCCTAGGTCCTTCCCGTCTCCAGCCTGACTCCTCCCCCCGGAGAGCCTCAGGCTGCTGGAAGGTTTCTGTTCTCCCAGAGCTGTGTCTCTATATTGTATACCACCTGCTCAGCAGGTACATTACTCAAAGTATTACTGTTACACCAAAAACTCACTTATCCTTAGGTGTCCAGAGGTTAGCAATATATCTGATTATCAGTGATACTGCAGATCATCAATAATCAGGTATATATCTGCATTCTTGGTGATACTGCAGATCACCAATAATCAGATTCTCTCTGCGTGCTGACACCAATCGTTACAGTGCCCGATCAACTTTTGTTTCTGACCTATCGATATTGAACTGTATATGATGGTGAGCACAGTTGTTTGACCAGGATCCGGCTGTTTATCCAGTCATGCTCGAGTGCCAGCTCCCAACTGTATCTTTACCTACTGAGCTACAGTTGTGAATAACCTCCACATTCTCCCGATCTAGCTAAATTAAAGAAAAACTGTAACCAATGATTGAACTTCATCCCAATCAGTAGCTGATATCCCCTTTACCATGAGAAATCTTAACCTTTTCTCAAATATATCATCAGGGACAAGGTGAGAGTAGAATTCAGAATGTCCAGTTTCCTTTGTATATACAATTGCCTAAATACATAAGTACTTTCATAGATATGCTGCTGCAAAGGGATTCTAACAAATCTTTAATTTATCTTGTTGATATACTGTCCCTATACTGTATAATCATATCAGTGTTGCTTTAAATAGATAGTGTCTTAAAACTTAACAGGAAACTTTTTACTTTACAAGTACAGGTAGAAAATAAGTGATAAAATATTTAATCATATTTGACATTCTTTCATCCTATGGCAAATAAAGAACAAAGACATATCCACACTTCAAATACACCACTAACACTGCATTCTGTATCTTGCTATAATACTGTTTAGATCTTTGAAGTGTAAATTCCTGAGTACCGTCTTGCTAGGTTCTAGTGACTACCAGAATAGCAATAGTTAAGGGGAAGTGTGTTTTCAAACATAGTAAGCTGCATTTGGATCACTGATCATTTTCAAACCCAAGAAGAAGCCATAGTTGCTTTTACAGAATGCTGATGGGCAAAGACTGGTAATTTAAAAACTCCTGCTCAATGCTTGAGAAAAGGAAAAGAATAGGCCACTAGGGAAATGAGGTTGCAATTGATGAAAATATAAGAGACTGATTGAATAGGACTGACAAAGCAATCTTCAGAAAGTTGCCTGAAAGAATAAAGACATAGGAAAGATGCAGCAGACAAAAATTGTTTTAAAACTGTTGATAATAATTGAAGATTTTGTACTCTTGTTGTGTAGAATGTAAAAATTATGGCAACAGTTGTATTATCCAGGGATGTGCTCAATCTGAACTCTGCATTGCACTGGGAAGATAGACTTTTGCCTTCTTAAAGTGGATCCGAGATAAACTTTTACTCATTGCATACTTGTGTTCCTTTCATATAGTTTATAGGGCATTCCTCAAGCCCAATATTTTTTTTTTGTTTTTGTTTTAATACTCTAATTCCCTATAAACTAAACAAGCCTCGCCCACAGCTTCTCCCGTGCCTTGGCACTCTCAGACCCATGTAGCAAGGGCTTATGGGAGCTCAGTCTGGGCAGGAGGAGGTTACTAGCCAGAGATTTTAGAGGAAGAGGGGAGGAGGGAGGAGGAGAGGAGAGTGAAGTTTTCACAGGCTGAGGGCAGGAGATGCACAGCAGCTTGCCTGTGTGTAATGTGACAAACAGAAAATCACCGCTCTCATTTTATCAAAGGAATAAATAATCATAAACTGTTAAAGCTGTTTGCAGCTAGATTTGCTGTGTAAACTATCTAAAGTTTAGATAAGATATATAGACAAGTTACTTGTTATAGTTAGTTTTCATCTCGGATCAGCTTTAAAACAGAACGTTTTTGCAATAATTCAGCTTTACATGAGCAAGTGAAGTTTCCCATAATGTATCACTCCCAAATAGAATCAGAATCGGAATAATTTTATTTATTGCCAAGCACGACTTGGTCGTGCCTGGAATTGGGCTTGGCACAAGCAGGTACAGAAAAGGACAGGCAACAGAGATAACAGGTAGCATACATCAAACATAATGTAGTACAGTGGTGATATACAACAGAGAAAAACCTTGTTCAGAGTAAATATGTAGATCTGTCATGCAGACATGCTTAAGGGACGGTTCTGGATAGTTGAGGGAGAAGGGTTCTGGCTAGTTGAAGAGCAGGCTGATGGGAGGACGGTGCGGTGGTGGAGGGGGATAGGAGTGAGTCTAGAGAGTTCAGTGATTTGACTGCTGAGGGGAAGAAACTGTTCCTGTGTCTTGAGGTCCTGGTGTAGATGGACCGATACCTCTGGCCCGAACGGAGCCGACTGAAGAAGCGAGAGCCTGGGTGCGAGGGATCGTTAGCGATCCGCAAAGCTCTGGAGCACAGTCTGGTGTTGTAGAGGAGGTCCAGCGGGGGGAGAGGTTTTCCAATGATTCTTTTCGCCGATTTGATGACCCTCTGTAGCTTGTGTCTATCACTGGCAGAGGAGCCAGCGTACCAGACCAATATAGAAGAGCACAGGACAGATTCAATTGTGGCTGAGTAGAAGCTTGTCAGAAGTTTCTGGTCCATACCAAACTTCCTCAGTTGGCGGAGGAAGAATAGTCTCTGCTGGGCTTTCCTCTGGATGGAGGTGGTGTTGGTCTTCCACCTCAGGCCGTTGGAGATGGTTGTGCCCAGGAGACGAGCGCAGGGGAGTCGAGTGACTTCCGTGCCTTCAATATGGATTGGGGGCGGGGTGGGGCCGTGCTTCCTAAAGTCTATGATCAGCTCAACAGTTTTTGCAGTGTTGAGGACCAACCCATTCACCCTACACCAGTTGCAGATACTTTCGACCTGGTGACGGTAAGCCTCCTCGCCGCTGTTGGAGATGAGTCCAACAATGGTGGTGTCATCCGCAAATTTGATAACTTTGAAGGAGCTTTCAGTGGATTTGCAGTTGTTTGTATACAGAGAGAACAGGATCGGTGACAGGACGCAGCCTTGTGGGGCCCCTGTGTTGGTGGTCCTTGGCTGAGAGAGGATGGCACCCAGCTTGATGACCTGGGATCTGTTTGTGAGGAAGTCAGTGATCCACAGGCGCAGGGAGGGGTGGACATTGAGTGCAGCAAGGTTCTCCTTAAGTATTTTAGGGCCGATGGTGTTAAACGCCGAGCTAAAGTCAAGGAGAAGGATCCTGGCGCATGAGTTCGCTCTGTCCAGGTGCTCGTAGACTGGCTACAGGCAGATGTTGATGGCGTCTTCGGTGGACCTGTTCGCTCTGTATGCAAACTGGTGTGGGTCTAGCAGGGGCTCTGTTGAGATTTTTAGAAGGGGCATGACCATGCTCTCAAAAGTTTTCATAATGACGGATGTGAGAGCCACAGGTCTGAAGTTGTTGAGGTCGGTGACTCCCTGCTTCTTGGGGACAGGGATGATGGTCAACCTCTTGAAGCAAGCAGGAACTTTGCCTTCCTGGAGGGATCTGGTAAAGATGGCAGAGAGAATAGGAGCTAGCTGTTGTGCACCGGTTTTCGGGTATGTTGGTGACACACCGTCTGGGCCTGAGGCTTTCCTAGTATTTAGCCTTGACAGGTGCCTCAGGATGTCGCCCTCGTTCGCAGTCAGAGAGGGTGAGTTTGGGCATGGAGCAGGCGGGGTGGAGGAAGGAGCAGGTGGCTCCGGGAGCCCTGCACATGCTGCTTGGTTCTCGAATCTGCAGTAGAATTCACTGAGGTTCTCGACAAGCTCAGTGCTGGGATTTGCATTTGAGGGGGGGCTTATAGTTGGTGGCAACAGTAGGTCCTTTCCATACAGCTCGGGAGTTGTTTGAGGAGAGTTTCTGTTTCAGCTTTTCCACATAGCTCTTTTTGGCATCTCTCAGTTCTTTGTTCAGGTTGTTTTTTCCCCTTCTGTAGTGCTCCTGGTTACTTAAAAGCTTAAAAGTTTTTGTTGGTATACACTGGTCCTCACAGAAGCTAATATATGATGACACGTTGTCCGCCCACTCATCTAGGTTTGGTGATTCCAGGGCCTCCCAGTCCGTGAAGTCGAAGCAGGCTTGAAGTTGTAGCTTAGCCTCACTTGACCATACTTTGGTGGACTTCAGGACTGGTTTTGCAGTTTCCAGGTGCCTCTTGTAGGTTGGTATCAGGTGGATGAGGCAGTGATCGGATGAGCCTAGTGCTGCCCACGGAACAGCCTTATATGCGCCTTTCAGGACCGTGTAGCAGTGATCAAGGGTGTTAGTGTTCCTGGTGGGGCAGGTAATATGCTGGTGGAAGCATGTTAGCTCTTGGTGGAGCTTGGCCCTATTGAAATCCCCCATTATAATGAACAGAGATTCTGGAAGGGACGTCTCCAAATGCGTGACTGTGTCGCTGAGAATGCTCAGGGCAGATTTGACATCAGCATCCGGGGGGATGTATGCGCCAGCAAGGACATAAGAAGAGAACTCCCTCGACGAGTATTGTGGTCTGCAGTTTATGAGGAGAAGCTCAAGTTCCGGGGAGCATATTTTGGCAAGTATGGAGGTGTTGGAGCACCAGGTGGGGCTGATGTAAAAACAGATTCCTCCACCTTTTCTTTTTCCCAGAGAGGCTGCTGTCACGGTCTGCTCGGATGAGGCTAAATCCTGGGAGATCCTGGGAAATCCTGGGAAATAGGTAAATCATATATTTCCCATAAAAGCCAGGCACACATCCAGAATTGCTGATGTGTAGCAATCCTATAAAAGTTTATACATTTTACAGAGCCACACCAATCTAACATGCATACAGCTGTTTCAGAGTTTTACTCCTCATTAGTCCAAGGCATGGCTTTATATGGCTCTATGGAATGAGTCATGGACCATCGCTTTTCAGTCTCTTTTATCCCCTTATAGTTTCCTAATGGTTCTGGGTCACCATGAGCTATCTGGATACTCTGTACTGCTCCAATCTCTATCCCAAAGAGTCATATGCATAGACAGAGTAGGGACAAGGTCCTCCAGCACCCAAGGCTGAGACACCAAAGTGCGCCCCTCCATCCCTCCCACCCCAGCCGTCACACACTGATTGCTATTAGACTAAGAGGGCCACAGGGCCCACAACCTCCCCAACACCTTAATATCTAGTTATCTGGCTTGCAGTTACTGCCATGTATCCCCTTTTCTTATTTCCTTCTGCTTCATACACAATTAGGAATGACAACTGAATGAATTGTGCGCCCCCTCCTACACTGCGCCCTGAGGCTGGAGCCTCTCCAGCCTATGCCTTGGCCCGGCCCTGTGCATAGAACCTATACCATGCACTGATGAGGAGCAGGGATGGAAATGCTTAGGAGAACTCATGGTGAAGCATGTGATTAGTTTGATACATTGATAGATTTATATGGTTCTGATTTGCTGTGGTGGCTTCCTGGTTTAACGCATGAATATGACTAGCCAATCAGAGCCTTACAAATCTATCAGCTGTTAAAACTGTTCACATGCTTTTCCATGAGTTCTCCTAGGCTGGGCCATCCCTAATGAGGAGTAAAAGTCCAAAATGGCTGTATGCATGTTGGATTGCTGTCACTCTGTAAAATGTATAGGCTTTAAGCACACTATACAGCAGCAGTCTTAGATGTGTGCATGGCTTTCAGGGGTGTAAAGAGATGATTTGCAAATGTAGGAGTGATGCATCCTGGGAAACCACATGTGCTCATTAAAGGCTCATGCTAGATAATTTAGCACATGCTAGATTAAGGTCAGCTGAGGCAGCCGAAAGGAGCTGTCTCTGCTGACAACCCAACATGTGTACCGCAGCCCCTGACTGATGCCTGGCCAGCGATACGCAAGGTGGGTTAACTTGGCCGAGTGACAGCTGATAGCTTTGTACTTACCACTCACCCCACCTGCCACATGATGTCACATCTGCACCACTCTGTCAACAGAGACCCATATGCAATTCACTCTCTCTCCTGAATGAAACGTCTTCATTTCCAACCTCCACTTATACATCCCTAAAAAGCCAGTCAGAGACCACTATACAAATACTTTTAAATTACAAAAAATAAATGAAAAAGCATCACTTTTGAAAGTTTATGCATAAAAGTTGAAACTGTGTACTTGGCTTTAAAATAAATACCATAAATAATAAAAAAACACAATAATATACAAATCCATCACATAAATTCTGTGAAATAAGTTCTTTACTGGGTCCTTTAATTTACAAGGATGGATAGTATTGTTTTACTTGGTAAAGTGTAGATAACTATTGCATTTTTCTTTTGCACTGTTTGGTTTCTGTCTATATAATTGCTGTCGTTGTACTTGTCAGAATACAGATTGCTCTGAATATGTGAATTCTAGTTGCTTTCACAATACATTCTGACCTTGAGTACACAGTAAACTTGGATTAACATAGCACAGCTGCCTTAGGGTACAAATTAATTAATAATACCAAGCTGACCAGTCTCATTATCTCTTCATTTATGCTCTAATATAGACAGTCAGTTTAAGCTACAATTAACACTTCTTTGCTACATTACAATAGTTTGTGCAGTTTATTGCATGATGTTATGAATTAAAAAATACACCTCATGCTGCCGAACGTGAAGTTTAATAAAAATATAATAGTAAAGAGAATCTGTCACAAAAAGTGCTCAGTATTTTATTAATTTAAACTGATATTCACATAATATTAGGACTATATATAGAGTTTGGAAGTTTACTGCAGATCCCTGTCCACCACCACCCTGGCAATAATCTATTGCCTTTTAGACACCAATTAATATGAACATTCTGATCACATCATCATAAAATAACTGTTACAAGTAAATTGTTTGTTTACCAGCTGATGGCCCGGCATTGCCCGGGTATGTATTTGGCTGGTGTTGGCTCCGCCCACTTTTTCTAACCCTAGCACACAATTACTCAATTACTCAATAACCTAGTTTGTGAGCTTTGTGGTCATTGGCATCAATAATTTGCATTGAAATGAAACAAAATGAATTAGCTGTGTGTGGCTCCATCCCCTTTTCTGAATTTGAACACCAGTCACCCAATGACCAACTGTACCAGGTTTTGGACTTGTGCCATTAACAGTGTAAGAATGGTAGCAATTCAATAGGTGCATTTTGATTGGCTTTTGTAGGCTCCACCCACTTTTCTGAATATTAATCACAGTCACCCAGTGACCAACTGTGCGAAGTTTGAAAACCCTACCATAAACAGTGTAAGAATGGCTGCAGCCTACATTTTCCCAGTGAAACTTGTATTTGTCTCCTCCCACTTTTTGGTTATGGGGATAAAAAGTATCCTATATGTTATTCCAGATAATGTACTATGTGTGTGCTGAATTTCATTCAAATCCATTCAGCCATTGTTGCGTGATTTAGTAACAACCATCCAAACATCCAAACTTTTGCATTTATAATATTAGTGAGATTACTCAAATTGATTCTATTTTTTTATTTTTAAATTAATAGTTGGATGTTTTATTATCATTTTTAGACATTTTTGGCAAATGCTTTTCAAAGAAATGGCTAAACAGAGGGATGGCACGTTGCACAGTTACCAAAGTTCTTGAAATCAGTACTTCCGGTCTTACAGACAGTCCTCAATAAGTGGGTCCTCAATAAAACAGTCCTCAATAATAGGTTAAAGGGCTAGAACTCTGAACATTACATAGTTACATAGTTACATAGTTATTTTGGCTGAAAAAAGACATACGTCCATCGAGTTCAACCAGTATAAAGTACAACACCAGCTTGCTCTCTCACATATCCCTGTTGATCCAGAGGAAGGCGAAAAAACCCTTACAAGGCATGGTCCAATTAGCCCCTAAAGGGAAAAATTTCTTCCCGACTTCAGATGGCAATCAGATAAAATCCCTGGATCAACATCATTAACCTAACTCATTGCTCAGTCAAGAATTGTCCAAAGGAAAGTCTCCATGGGAAAGTTAAATATGCTAATGATGGAGGTCTGATCATTACCTCATTATGTACACACTAGTAGTTGATAGGCTATTAGCAGCTAAATGGCTACTAGTTGGGCAATGGAGGGGGAAGGGGGGGGGGTTATTGTTAGATTTTTTTGGGGGAGGCACTAGGAGGTATGGGGTCATGCTAGGCATTAGGAGGGAGGGTTAGTGTTAGGCATTAGGAAAGGTTCGAGTGAGAACGGGCACCAGGTAAGCCAAAAGGAAAATATCAGTAAGAAAAGATTGCCAATATTTTTACTATCTGCATCGTCTGGAGCCCAACTCAAAGGACAGCACCGCTATACATACTCAACCAAATGGTGGAATGCCCACACCCTACCTTTTTAGCAAATGTTACATCAACTGTGGTACAGGGCTTCCATACATGGGTCCAACATGGGGAGCAGGGAGGCCATACTGGGAAGTGGGAGCCCTGTAAATGTGCTGATAAAGCATTTGCTACGAAATGGTTGTAAGATAGGTGGAGCATCATCATCTGGGTCACCCCAGTCACTTCAATGATTAAACAGATTAACAATGGGTTTGTGCCATCTAACTATCTGGCCATCTAACTGTACACTTGAAATACATTTAACTTATTAGGGTGGCACCATCTGGCCAGTTTGATGGCCATTGATGTAGAGAGAATTATGCACACTTATGCACTGTTTCCTATTTATTTTTTGGGAGATGTTCCCAGCTGCAGTAGCAACCAGTCATGCTCTAAAAGTCCAGTAGACTACAATTTGGAGATTCCGCTACTGCTCACCTAGTGTTTAGGCAATCATTGAAGCTCTAAACCAAAGTGCTGTGGTGTGAAATACTTTGAGTCAGCAACTTTGGTACTACCAGTACTACCTTGTAATTGAAAATCTAGAAAGCCTGCTCTGGAATAGTCAGTAGAGAAACACTGAAGCAGAGTTAGAGGGGGATCACTCTGTCCCAAGAATAGTCTTGTCTTGTCTAGAAAGAAACAACACAACACCAGTTTTAAAATAAAGATTTTGGTTGTTCTCATGAATTCAAATCTTTCGAAGATAGTGACACTTCTATGGAGGCATTTTGTTATTTATTCAGGCCATGCTACTGGCCCCGCATTTTTAGTATATATTGCTATGCAAATTTATTACCCTGCTGTCATTTAATGTTTCCCTTATTATTGTTGTAAAACAATGCAATCACAGCTACCTTGCATTACAAAGCAGCATCTACTGTATCCTGTTTGATTTGCTAGGCACTAATTTTAAATTTGCCAATGCAAAGCCAACACTATGTTTATGCGCCCATAAAATTGCCAGGTCTAAGCAGATGCCTAAGCACTTTCTGCCAAATACATCATAGTACAGCCCGCTCAGCAGTTTTTATCAGTTGCATAAGGAAAACAATATTTTGCTATCAAAGAAAGAAAAAAACATTTAAGAAAAACCTATACTCTGCTTACAAAAATGTGAAAATTCTATTTTTGAGTCGATGAGATAGCGTATAGTTTACTCAAGCTTCAGGGTATATAAGTCATGTTTTGTCATTTTACAAGAGCTGAACTACAATCTTGTAAAATGACCTGCAGCTGTACTTACTACCTCATCAAGAACAGGTAAAATATCATACGTAAAGAAACTTTGTAAAAGGTGGTATTATGCCTGATTAATGACACTTTAGCTTTGACATTTTAATAGGAAAGTTGAAGCCTTGCCGACCATAAAGTAAACATGACAAGCAACATCACAGCTCAAAGGTGATCCATGCAGTAAATGAATAGTGATTCTACCTGGGATGTAAAGCGTAAATGCTTGGGATGTTTACTACGCTCATATCCTCTTTATAAATAGCAAAGTATTCACTTTATAAAAGGAAATAGATGCATCTCTGCAGTATTTCAATCATGCGGCTCCTTCTGTGAGTGACTGACTGAATAAGTCAAGTGGCTTTTATAACGCAAGTCAGAAGCTAAGATAAAAGGAACTGGCATTTCCTATACTCCATGGATCTTTTCACATTTTCAGAAAATTGCCTTTCTGAAAAAGAGTGCCAGTGAGGAGAAAACGGCTGTGTCCTTCTGTTTGCACATTGAAATCCTCGCTTTAGATCTCAACCTCTTGAAGGAAGCAGTGATATTTACGGCATAGTCCAAATTTGTGTTGAACAAAAAAATAAAACCCCACCCAAGAGAAAAATAATGTTAAGCTTTTGCTTAGCCTGTAATTTGTCAATTTCTATTCTTTGTACAAAAAAAGCTGGAACACCAAAAATATAAGTACATACAAATAACATGATCGTAGTAATAGTTTATGAAATATTTATTGTCTTTGTATCACTAAGTCATATGGTTTTATATTAGTAATTTAAAATGATAAATATTGTAATAAAATGTGATTTACAAATGATTATGATTTTATTCTCAGTGGTATGGTTTGGATATCTGGGGGTCCCAGATTCCTCCTCAGCAGCTACCTCCCCATTATTACCCTAACCTTTAAAGCATAGAGGTGGGGATGAGCCCCTTATTTTTGCTGTGGTCTGGGGATTTAAAGGATTTTCCATTCTCCTCTCCTGTAGAGGCTCCTGCATGCCATGGACCATGTAGGTTACTCTGAGGTGTTTGATATGACTTGTCACCTGAGGTAAAGCCTGTGATAAATTTTTCACCGTCTATACTAATTTCTGCTGGGAAACAAAGTTTACCCACATCTACAGGTACTAAGTTAACCACTTTGTCCTCCTTGACCTAGAACTACGTCAAGGAGGCCATGTGTGCTCCCGCGGCCGATCGCGCAGGAATCAATGAATCGGG
The DNA here is from genome assembly GCF_040937935.1 of Hyperolius riggenbachi. Classification (NCBI taxonomy): domain Eukaryota; kingdom Metazoa; phylum Chordata; class Amphibia; order Anura; family Hyperoliidae; genus Hyperolius; species Hyperolius riggenbachi. Next base: position 172,996,239 of record NC_090646.1, read on the forward strand.
CCATGGTTCCCGATCACTGATTCCTCTCACCCGCAGAAAAAGCGACAGCTTCTCTCGGAAGCTTCGCTTTTTCTGCCTCCTATGTCCCTCGTCATGTAAACAAACTCAAGGTTGCCATCTTGTGGCCAAAAGTAAAACTACATCTAAATGTAAAAAAAAAATACACATATAATTATTATTATTATTATTGATTTATAATGTACAAAGTAAGAAACAAACATGGGGTACATAATACAGACAATGGTGTACACTAATATACAAGATACATAATTAGTGACAAATACAAAAAAATGACACAGCACATAGAATACAAAATACAGAAGTGGTAATGACAGTGATAAAGTAACATGATGAATAAAATGTATAATGATTTCCAAGACACAAAAGGGGGAGAGAGCCCTGCCCTTGCGAGCTTACAATCTAAAGGGAATGGGGGAAACAAGAGCAGGGGTAGTATACGATAAAATATATAAAGACAGTGTGTTTTAGGATACCTAATGGGAGTGCAATTTGGTCTTAGGACAAAGGGAAGTGGCTTAAGGTAGTGCATATGCTTATTTACTCCAAACAAATACGGTTTACATCCCACCCTCCCAAAATTACCCACATAAAATGTTTAATAATAAAAAATAAAAAAAACCTTACAATTAAAAAAAACAAACAAACACATAAATACTTACCTAAGGGTCAAAACTTTTTAAATATCTATGTAAAGATGAAATATTTCAATTTTTTTTTTTATAAGCTTGTAAATAATGATGGGTGCAAAACGGAAAAATTGCTCTTTTATTTCCATTTCCATTAAAATATTATTTATTATTATTTATTATTTATTTCCATTAAAATATTGTCGCCATACATTGTGATAGGGACATAATTTAAACGGTGTAATAATCAGAATCAGAATCGTTTATTCGCCAAGCATGACTGGGTCATGCCCGGAATTGGGTTTGGCACAATACATAGCTCAGAGGTGCAGGAGGTCAAAAGAAGATACCGTTTACAGGGCTATAGTAAAACAGTGATAGGGAAAGGCATAACACATACATACACACTATAATGTCAGCAGCACAAAAAAACATAGCGAACACAATAAGCTCTCCCGAAAGTGGCACGAGAAAACATATGATCAGTTCAGTTCAATTATATAACCGGGACAAATGGGCAAATACAATACATGGGTTTTAATTATGGAGGCATGTATTATTTTAAAACTTTAATGGACGACAACTGAGGCTAATGAATGGGAGGTGAACATTGCTCGGATGCATAAAGTGAAAACGACCGAGGGCTTAAGTGGTTAATAAGGGGAAAGGAACTTGGGGTGAGAAGAAAAATTGTCCAAATCTGTTTTTCTCGTACTATCAGGTGAGCTTATATTCGCCTGGCAATGTAACATTAATTGAATCATATTGAAAAATGTTGGCAACTTTTTTTTTTATTTGCATAGGGCCCTTTGTCTGGATCATTCCATATTTTGCTCTAAAACCTATATAAATCATTCAGCTTTAATAGTACTCTCCCTGAAGTGCAAGTCCCCCAAGTCCCCCATAGTAGAGTTTTAACTTGCACTTGTGGATTCAGGGATGAACTGTGCTCCCACTCTGTGATTTTCAGAAGTGATTCTCACTACAGAATAGTGCCTGGCTGCTACTGAAGAACATATGACTATAGTAGAGTTTATATTGTGACGGACAGTTAGTTATTTCATACTGCAGAAGATCCCAGGACTACACAAATACACAATACATACAAATAAACACATGGCACAAGGAATAACACTACATTACTATATTTTGATGACTCTGTACCACTTTACTTAAAGAGAACCAGAGATGAAGCACCCTCATGTATTTTATTACATTTTGCAGTGGGAACATGGCAGTAAACACCTACCCTGCTTTTGTAGTGCATACACACGCACTACTACAGAGAACGATGGGTTCGTCAGATCCTCCCGCTGGGCGGTCGTTCTCCTGACAGTAGTGCATGTGTACAGTCTGTCTGCAGACTGATAAGGCTGTTTCTGAACGATCTGCTTTTAAGCCCCATCTACACGATGGGACATTGCAGCGATCCGGCGGCTCGATTAGCCGCCGGATCGCCTCTTCCGCGTGCCCGCCGCGTCCCTGCTCGCCGCGCGTGCGCCGGCATCAATACCCGCTCGATTCCCGCTCGTCCCCGCGCCGTGTCGCTTATCTTCCGCTCGATTCCCTGCCATTGTCCCCTCGCGGGGAGCGAGCAGGGAATCGGCGGAAGCAAGATCCGTCCTGTTGGATCTTATCAATCGAGCTGCATCAGCGGCTCGATTGATAAGGAGCATCGCGGCCGCATCTACGCGTGTAGATGCGGCTATAAGCAGTACATTTCTCCCAGATTAAAATGTACCATGAATTAGATATAATTATATTATACTAATTTAAAGGGATACTTAAGTCAAAAATAAAAAAATATTTTTACTCACCTGGGGCATCCCTCAGCCCCCTGAAGTTGTATGGTGCCCTCGCACCCTCGCTCCGATCCTCCTGTCCCTGCCGGCGGTTACTTCCAGGTTCGGCGACAGCCGCTGACAGGCTGGGAACGCGAGTGATTCTCCACGTTCCCAGCCGCTATATCACCCTCTGTGCTGCTATAGCGTATATGTTATACGCTATAGCAACATAGAGGGTGATATAGTGGCTGGGAACGCGGAGAATCACTTGCGTTCCCAGCCTGTCAGCGGCTGTCACCGAACCCGGAAGTAACCGCCGGCGGGGACAGGAGGATCGGATCGAGGCTGCGAGGGCACCATACAGCTTCAGGGGGCTGAGGGATGCCCCAGGTGAGTAAAAATCATTTTTTATTTTTGACTTAAGTATCCCTTTAAATAATATTACATAATATGTAAATGCTTAATATTCATTTGTACGTACATTATGTGTTTATTTTAATTTTACTCGGTACAGGTTCCCCTTAAGTATGAGCACATTAGTAGCTGAAGAGCAAGATATACTATTGTTCTCTTGATTCTATTCCTCTTTATTAAGGTCATCTCATTACAATGACACTTCACATCATTATACTTTTTTTCTCTGCACTTCCGCAACCCTATACTAAAGGAATCATCATCTTTTGTGCACTAATTGAATTAAAATTAGCAAGTAATGAAGAAAAGCCCACACTTCCAGAAGGACCTTTTTACAAGTTCATTTAAATAAGATTGTCTTTAACAATGTTATCAAAAGCAGGGAAATGGTAGCACTCTTGAAGAAAAGTCCACTCCATCTGGTACACTGCACTGCTAGTTAGTGGGTTTTCAAGTATTTTTCATCTCTAGCAACTACAAGTTCAGTCTCTGCCTTTATTGCTATGGGAAACAGATTTCATGTTGACGGTGGCGTAGTGGCTAGCTCTCTCGCCTTGCAGCGCTGGGTCCCTGGTCCGAATCCCAGCCAGGGCTATCTGCAAAGAGTTTGTATGTTCTCTCCGTGTCTGCGTCGGTTTCCTCCGGGCACTCCGGTTTCCTCCCACATTCCAAAAACATACGGATGAGTTAATTGGCTCCCCCTAAAAATTGGCCCTAGACTACAGTACTTACACTACATAATATAGACATATGGCAATGGTAGGGATTAGATTGTGAGCTCCTTTGAGGGACAGTTAGTGACAAGATATATATATATATATATATATATATATATATATATACACTGTACAGCGCTGCGTAATATGCCTGCGCTATATAAATACTAAATAATAATAATAATAAAAATAATAGTGATGGCCGTGCTGGTGCGCATGTTGGCGAGAGTGCAGGCAATGGCCTTTTAACGGCCCATATGGTGGATCACAAAGGGGATTTGACACATGTACATGTCTTTTGTTTTTGTTGTTGCAGCCACAGTGCAGCCAGAAAAATTAGCCATGTACACACGTCATAAAAATTATTATTCTTTTTGGTAGCGGCCGCTGCTAGCAGCAGGTAGTGTTGGGCGAACAGTGTTCGCCACTGTTCGGGTTCTGCAGAACATCACCCTGTTCGAGTGATGTTCGAGTTCGGCCGAACACCTGGTGGTGTTCGGCCAAACTGTTCGGGGTTCGCCCGAACTGCGGAATGACTAGCCGAACAGGGCCCCTGTTCGGCTGAACAGGGCCCTGTTCGGCCGAATACTGCCCCCCTATGGGGTCGCAGGCATAAGGGGGGAGCATGCCCCGATCGGATTTCAGTCTCTAGATGTGCAAAGCTGGTAGAGACATAATGTCTCTACCAGCTTTGCACATCTAGAGACTGAAATCCTTGCCCATTCTTCTTTGCAAAGCAGCTCCAGCTCAGTCACATTAGATGGACAGCGTTTGTAAACAGCAGTTTTCAGATCTTGCCACAGATTCTCGATTGGATTTAGATCTGGACTTTGACTGGGCCATTCTAACACATAGATATGTTTTGTTTTAAACCATTCCATTGTTGCCCTGGCTTTATGTTTAGGGTAATTGTCCTGCTGGAAGGTGAACCTCCGCCCCAGTCTCAAGTCTTTTGCAGTCTCCAAGAGGTTTTCTTCCAAGTTTGCCCTGTATTTGGCTCCATCCATCTTCTTATCACCTCTGACCAGCTTCCCTGTCCCTGCTGAAGAGATGCACCCCCCGAGCATGATGCTGTCACCACCATATTTGACAGTGGTGATGGTGTGTTCAGAGTGATGTGCAGTGTTAGTTTTCTGCCACACATAGCGTTTTGCATTTTTGGCCAAAAACTTCCATTTTGGTCTCATCTGACCAGAGCACCTTCTTCCACATGGTTGCTGTGTCCCCCACATGGCTTGTGGCAAACTGCAAACGGGACTTCTTATGCTTTCTGTTAACAATGCCTTTCTTCTTGCCACTCTTCCATAAAGGCCAACTTTGTACAGTGCATGACTAATAGTTGTCCTATGGACAGAGTCTCCCACCTGAGCTGTAGATCTCTGCAGCTCGTCCAGAGTCACCATGGGCGTCTTGACTGCATTTATGATCAGCGCTCTCCTTGTTCGGCCTGTGAGTTTAGGTGGATGGCCTTGTCTTGGTAGGTTTACAGTTGTGCCATACTCCTTCCATTTCTGAATGATCGCTTGAACAGTGCTCCGTGGGATGTTCAAGGCTTTGGAAATCTTTTTGTAGCCTAAGACTGCTTTATATTTCTCAATAACTTGATCCCTGACCTGTCTGGTGTGTTCTTTGGACTTCACAGTGTTGTTGCTCCCAATATTCTCTTAGACAACCTCTGAGGCCCTCACAGAGCAGCTGTATTTGTACTGACATTAGATTACACATAGGTGCACTCTATTTAGTAATTAGCACTCATCAAGCAATGTCTATAGGCAACTGACTGCACTCAGATCAAAGGGGGCCGAATAATTATGCACACACCACTTTGCAGTTATTTATTTGTAAAAAATGTTTGAAATCTTGTATGATTTTCGTTCCACTTCTCATGTGTACAACACTTTGTGTTGGTCTTTCATGTGGAATTCCAATAAAATTGATTCATGTTTGTGGCAGTAATATGACAAAATGTGGAAAACTTCAAGGGGGCTGAATACTTTTGCAACCCACTGTACTGTATATATACTGTATATATAGATATACGGTATAGTTATTACTGCTTGTAAATGGAGTATTCCATCCTATATTAAGAATGTATCTTGCAAATAAAATGAGCAGATTATTAGATGGGATCTTTGCATTCAGCAATTGTTCTATCATATTTCTGTTTGTATGTCTGCTACACTTTTATAAGCATCCTTAAAATGCCAGAAGATGCCCCAAAAGCTGTAACAATGTCTCTCTGAAGAAATATAATCGCCGACACAGAAAATAAAATAGACATTTGCATGCTACCAGGAACTCCCGAGCCGTAGCTGGCTGATACGTCCAAGGTAACATTCACTCTTACAAGTGCTTAAATCACAGGCTGTGTGCAGGCAAAAAGAATTACCATTGGAAGAATTGTACAGAATTACAACTCTTGACCCTGGCTTTTGGTTATTTTGTTCGCCTTTTGGAAAGCACGTTTGCAATCAGTCTGTGTACTGGGGAAGACATGGCTTTCTGAACAATAGAGATACTCCTGAGTGGCTCAGGGTGATGTACAAGCTAGCTCAGATTTATGCTAGTAGTCTTATTCAAATATTCAAATATATTTAAAATTCACAAGTTCATTAGATAGAGTCATATACACTGTTCTATAATTCAGGACCAAGCTGAGTCAGTGCAGCACCTTGCACAGTCAAACTACTCAAACACAGTGCTGGGCCAAGCTCATGAAAGCTTTCACTTTGATTACAATACAGACTGACAACAAAACGTGAGGTCAGCAGGAGATCAAACTCCTTCCATTAGAAGGTAACATGCCACTTATATTTTGGAATCTCTTTCTAAAATGGTTATAGGACCCTTGTGTCATCTAGTGTTGTGAGAAAAACATAAATAGCTTTAAACTGAACATAATCATGTTAATAATAGAGGAAGCAGCTGTACCCTTTATGTATCAAATATTTTCAAACATCTTCAGTGTATTTATGTATTTTTCTGTTTGTATTTCTATAAATAAAGGGCTGATATTTTTGTCAGCACTTCATAGAATGCATAAAGCCATTTACAGTATATCCTTTAGTTTATTTTGCTGTACTTAAAGAGACACTGAAGCGAAAAAAAAATACAATATAAGGAATTGGTTGTGTAGTACGGATAATTACTAGAACATTAGTAGCAAAGAAATTATTCTCATATTTTTATTCTCAGTTATACAGTTATTTTTATACCATTGCATCATTCTCTAATATTTGCAGTTTACTCAGAATTCTAAATGATTTTACAGAGCAGGCCAGTGAACTATTGAACCCCTCTGTGCAGAGAAAAAGAAAATACAGTGACTGACAGTTAAGATAACAAGCTTCAGAAGACAAAGCTCTTTGTGACTTTGAAAGTCGTGGAGCTCAATGGCTCTTTTGCATAGATAACAACTGGAGTTTCTTAACTCCTCCTGTACTGGAAACAATATTAGACTCATGTCTCTGCTACTAATGTCTTATTGCTTAGCTGTACTACACATACAAATCATTATATCATTATTATTATTTTTTCTTTGGCGTCTCTTTAACCATATAAACATGTACCAATTTTAGTGACACCTCAATCCACACATCAACTATGTATGTATTTGCATTACAGGATGTCATGACTGTACAGTTTCTTGAACTTCTCATGTATATATGTTCCCCGATATTTGTTCTGTACTATGTACAGCACTACATAAGATGTTTTTGCCATGTATTTATTAATAATAATAATAATAATAATAATAATATCCCTTCCTATCAATTAGAGGGGCTTACAAAGTAATATTCTAGCATATTATAAAACTAATTTTGTGAAGGAACTAGTTATTCTACCAGCAGGGCGGGATCTACATAAACTAGGACACTGGGTAAAAATTAACATGCGGCCCCTCTGACCTCATACCCCCCCTTCCCCAGAAAGAAGCAGTAAGTGGCTCCATTGTGCCACTCCCCCAGGTAGCACCATAGTGTGGCATTTGGAAGCTTTTAGGGTTAGGCATAGATAGGGGAATGGTGAGTGTGAGGATAGGATAAGATAGGATGAAACTAGAGTATCTGTAAAAAAACTATTTACAGTAGGTGCACCCAAATTAACATGCAGTGCTTTGAAATGTACACACAGGAAGCCTGCCCTGGTGGTTGGCAGCAAGATGACAGCTGAGAGAGCATATCAGGGGCCCCTACAGTAATGGTTTCTTCTAATTCCAGCATGTACTATTCTGGATCAAAGAGGTGTAAATTGGCTGTTGAAATCATGGCCACCTTGACTTTTCATACCTACAAAAGTTCAGAGCTCACCACAAAAAAAAGTTGTTTCTGACAAATTACAGCCAATCACTTTGCTTCAGGGTACAATTCTCCTGGTACTGCATGTCCACAGATTCAAGAAAATACATCCCCTATATTTCTGATAAAGAAGATATCAGGTTCATCAAAGTTGAAAAGATTCAAAATGGAATCACTACAATCAGTCATTCTGTCTTCTGTAATTCAGCCATGTCTTCTCCATTTATCCTGTTCACTCAAACTGTTTTAAAAAAGGATTTTGGCAAATATGTCCTTACTTTGTTTTCTCTTCAAGAATCAAGAATGTTCCATTATCTAGTAATCTAGATGATATATTAACTCTTGCTTATTTACGCTCATAAATTAATGTATTTTCAAGCAAACAAATAAATTGACATTCTTTTTGACCAAGAAATGAATCAATAGCCCCTGGCAATGGATGGCTAAAGGACTGAGATAAGACTGATAAGATGTTTAGTGATAACTAGTGTTGGGCGAACACCTGGATGTTCGGGTTCGCGAACGTTCGCCGAACATGGCCGCGATGTTCGGGTGTTCGCACCGAACTCTGAACATAATGGAAGACCCGAACTTTCGTGCTTTGTTAAGCCTCCTTACATGCTACATACCCCAAATTTACAGGGTATGTGCACCTTGGGAGTGGGTACAAGAGGAAAAAAAATTTAGCAAAAAGAGCTTATAGTTTTTGAGAAAATCTATTTTAAAGTTTCAAAGGGAAAACTGTCTTTTAAATGCGGGAAATGTCTGTTTTCTTTGCACAGGTAGCATGCATTTTGCCGCCATGCTGTCATAAATGTAATAAGGATAAGAGGTTCCATAAACAGGGACCGGCAACGCTAACCCAGCAGCAGCACACGTGATGGAACAGGAGGAGGCGCAGAAGGAGAAGGCCACGCTTTCAGACACAACAACCCAGGCCTTGCATGAGGACAAGAAGCGTGCGGATAGCATGCATTTTGCCGCCATGCAGTCATAAATGTAATAAAGATAAGAGGTTCCATAAACAGGGACGAGCAACGCTAACCCAGCAGCAGCACACGTGATGGAACAGGAGGAGGCGCAGGAGGAGAAGGCCACGCTTTCAGACACAACAACCCAGGCCTTGCATGAGGACAAGAAGCGTGCGGATAGCATGCATTTTGCCACCATGCAGTCATAAATGTAATAAAGATAAGAGGTTCCATAAACAGGGACCAGCAATGCTAACCCAGCAGCAGCAAACGTGATGGAACAGGAGGAGGCGCAGGAGGAGAAGGCCACGCTTTCAGACACAACAACCCAGGCCTTGCATGAGGACAAGAACCGTGCGGATAGCATGCATTTTGCCGCCATGCAGCCATAAATGTAATAAAGATAAGAGGTTCCATAAACAGGGACCGGCAACGCTAACCCAGCAGCAGCACACGTGATGGAACAGGAGGAGGCGCAGGAGGAGAAGGCCACGCTTTCAGACACAACAACCCAGGCCTTGCATGAGGACAAGAAGCGTGCGGATAGCATGCATTTTGCCGCCATGCAGTCATAAATGTAATAAAGATAAGAGGTTCCATAAACAGGGACCGGCAACGCTAACCCAGCAGTAGCACACGTGATGGAACAGGAGGAGGCGCAGGAGGAGAAGGACACGCTTTCAGACACAACAACCCAGGCCTTGCATGAGGACAAGAAGCGTGCGGATAGCATGCATTTTGCCGCCATGCAGTCATAAATGTAATAAAGATAAGAGGTTCCATAAACAGGGACCGGTTGTGTCAGCTTTGTGCCCACTGGCTCCTTGTAACTGGCTGAGGACTCGGACCTCGTGCGTGATGTGCTGGTGCTGCTTAACCCACTGCTGGACGCTTGAGAGGTCATCCAATTAATTATCTGGTCCTGTTCTTTTGGATTTGTGAGGGTTGATTTCCTGGACAACATGGGCGGTATTGAGTGGGTTTTCTTCGGTGCTCCACTGTGGCCTGTACGTGAACCGTCAGGGGAAACACCTCTTCCCTTGCCCCTCCCTCTTTCACAGGATTTCTTCTTCATTTCACTTATCCTTAAAGTACACGCTGACTGGCAGCAGTACAGTGGCAGTACAGAAATGCTATACAGTGGCGGGTGAGCGGTGTACTACTATTCCCAGCAGCGACACAGAGCACAATGCTATACAGTGGTGGGTGAGTGGTGTACTACTATTCCCAGCAGCGACACAGAGCACAATGCTATACAGTGGTGGGTGAGCGGTGTACTACTGTTCCCAGCAGAGACACAGAGTGGCAGTAAACACAATGCTATACAGTGGTGGCTGAGCGGTGTACTACTGTTCCCAGCAGCGGCACAGAGCACAATGCTATACAGTGGTGGGTGAGCGGTGTACTACTATTCCCAGCAGCGACACAGAGCACAATGCTATACAGTGGTGGGTGAGCGGTGTACTATTGTTCCCAGCAGAGACACAGAGTGGCAGTAAACACAATGCTATACAGTGGTGGCTGAGCGGTGTACTACTGTTCCCAGCAGCGACACAGAGCACAATGCTATACAGTGGTGGGTGAGTGGTGTACTACTATTCCCAGCAGCGACACAGAGCACAATGCTATACAGTGGTGGGTGAGCGGTGTACTACTGTTCCCAGCAGAGACACAGAGTGGCAGTAAACACAATGCTATATAGTGTGGGTGAGCGGTGTACTACTATTCCCAGCAGCGACACAGAGCACAATGCTATACAGAGTGAGCGGTGTACTACTGTTCCCAGCAGACACAGAGAGTGGCAGTAAACACAATGCTATATAGTGTGGGTGAGCGGTGTACTACTGTTCCCAGCAGCGACACAGAGCACAATGCTATACAGGGTGAGCGGTGTACTACTGTTCCCAGCAGAGAGACACAGAGTGGCAGTAAACACAATGCTAAATAGTGTGGGTGAGAGGTGTACTACTATTCCCAGCAGCGACACAATGACCGGGGGACCCTGGCTAGCCTGGCTGGAGAGAGAACTACCCTGCCTGCCTACCCAAAGCTAAACCCACAGACAAATGGCGGAGAAATGACGTGGATCGGGTATTTATTAACCCAAACCACGTGACCCGTTCGGTCAATCAGAGCGCGTTCGGGTCCGAACCACGTGACCCATTCGGCCAATCACAGCGCTAGCCGAACGTTCGGGTAACGTTCGGCCAATGCGCTCTTAGTTCGGCCATATGGCCGAACAGTATGGCCGAACACCATCAGGTGTTCGACCGAACTCGAACATCACCCGAACAGGGTGATGTTCTGCAGAACCCGAACAGTGGCGAACACTGTTCGCCCAACACTAGTGATAACCAACAACAAAGCCGTCCTTTGATTATATTTTATAAACTTGCCTACAGCTTGGAATTAAGTATATAAATGAGAAACACATCAGCCTTGCACCCCCCCCCCCCTCCAGAAAGGATTGGGCCTATCAGCTGTGCAGCTATAGCTTCAAAACAAAGGGATGTAATAGGGTCTTCTGTTCTATTACCAGCACATGATGACTATGACGCCCAGCTCACATTACATGTAAGATAAAACTCATATTTTTATTTTTTTAATCTGGTGTACAGTAAGCTGTGTTACCTGCTAGCAATGGGGGCAGGGTCTAACATTTTTTTTAGTTTCACTTTTGCAGTGCTGCAAAAGAGGAGAAATGTTTCACATACCATATATACCTTATGCTGGGAATACACGGTGCGTTTCCGCAGCTCGATTCTGCCGCCCGATCGATTCCCCACTCGACCCTGCGGGCGATTCTCTTATCTTCTTCTAATTTTCCTTCTAATTTTCCATTGTCCCCCATGCGGTATTGAGCGCAGAATCGATCGGGCGGGTGAGCGGACATGTCTGAAATTATCAATCGAGCCATCTAAAAGGCTCAATCGAGCAGTACCGTGTATTCCCAGGATTAATTAAAAATATGAGGGTAGAAAGTAGAGATGGCCCGATCCTCCGATTTTTGGTTTATGGCGGAGGAAGAGTCATGTGGGGAAGAGGAGTCGGACTCGGATGATGAGGAAGGTGTTTCTTTGGAGGAGGAGGAGGCGGCGCCAGAAGAACAACCGCAGCAGGCATCGCAGGGGGCTTGTGCTGCTCAACGTTCACGTGGTATTGTTCGTGGCTGGGGGGAGGAGGAGGACTTACCTGACGTCACTGAGGAAGAGGAAATGGATAGTATGTCTGGATCCAACTTTGTGCAGATGGCGTCTTTCATGCTGTCTAGCCTGTTGAGGGACCCCCGTATAAAAAAAACTCAAGGGGAATGAGCTGTAACTTAAACTACAGTTGACACTGTAAAATCTCTGACAGTAAAAGCACTTTAGAACTCTGATATTCTTTTTAAACAGAGTAAAAGTATCTGTACTGAAGGAGTACATAAAGAAAATATTTGCCATATTTAGAGAACCGTGAAACTTTCCAAATTAATCAAGCCTCCCAAGGCTATTCCATGACCTATGCTATACATCACTTAACCTCAATTTGCCCTTTTCATTATTGCACTGCAAGGATCTCAGTGCGGTCCTATATTCATTTTATAAACTAGCAACTATAAAAGACTTAAACAAGCCACATTAATTTCACTGACATTTCTGCTGATGGAGGTTTAACTGGTTTCCCCTACTGCATTAAATGTAATCCAGTAGAGAGCCTTTTAACTTATAGCCAGAGTAGATGAGTCTAGGGAAACTTTATAGGGCTGCGAATGCATTCTGATTATTATGTAGTATTCATTTTTATAACCCTAAACTGCCTACTTTAACATTTTCATGTAATACATTAGAAAGAGCCAGCAAAAGACAGCATCCACTGTCCACAGAGCTTGCCCATTTGCAGGGAAAAATCTATTCACAGACCATTTAGCCATCTGTTTATTAGAGTATTAAAATGAGAAGTCCGCTAGCAAACAGATGCAAATGGAGAATTTGACCAAAAGCTATAATTTGGACATTTGAAGTTACTCAGAATGAGAAAACCCAGCACTGATCTCAAGTGTATAACTGCACAGGGAAAAAAAACAGTTTTTTGTTGTTGTTTTTTTAAAGAGGGATCGTCAGCCACAAAATCAAATTCCATTTACCCAATGCCCTATGTTTATTATGCAACCTGGAACCTCACCCGGCATTGCAAGCACTCCAATCAGAAATGTTTCTGCTGTAATAAATCTTATCTCAGTCAGCCTCGCCATCGCCGATGAGAAGGAAGCTTGTCATCATCATCACCCTTCCACATTCCTGCTCCTCACTGATTGGCTGGGGGCAGTTCAGTGGGAAGCTGAAATCTGATGTATGCTGGCTGTGCTCAAATGTTTACAAAGCAAGCTAGTTATGACAGTGCTATTTGTAGGAGGAAAAAAGTAAGGGAGGAAGTGACATCAGGATTGGCTTCAATCAGAGGGAAGCAAGATGGCAAATGCCAGGAACAGAATTCTCTTTATTTTTTATATAAAATTCATGGAAATCAAAATGTGGACAAAACATAACATCTATTATGTAAATAGAACAAGTATTTATCTGCTCACATATACGTTGTTTTTGTTGTTGTTGTTTTCCTGGGATAGTATGGCTGTCCCTGCTGCTTTAAACAAACCTGAATCCTCCAACGAACAATGAGCTCTTTTTTTTTTTTTTTGTCTTCAAGATCTGTAACTAGAGTAGTAAAAATAATTTTTAGAAAATCTTATTTTTAGCGAATTTCTGCGGGTTGCACTTTTCATGTCAGATTATTTAAAAGTTCAGGTTCTAATTTGCAGTTAGACTTCCTAAAATACATGCTTTGTGAAAGTAAAAAAAGAAGTGCTATTTTAACATCACGGTGGATGTGGATCAGCCCCTGTGGAGAACTCAGCTATATGACAGATTGCCTCTTCATATTAATAATTGTCAGCAGATGTGTTAAGAAGTGATTTCACATTAAAATATGATGTTAAGCATGCAGAGAGAGATCACTGGATTAGGGCACTAATTATCCTTGCAAGGAGAGCAAGGTTCGGTTTCATTAGAGTAGAGTTTGATAAGGAAGGAGAATACAGTGTCAACTATCTTAAATATACAGTATTTTTTCAGCAGGTCTTTTAAACTATACTGTCAAACGCTATTATCGGTGCTGAAGCCTGAATAAAATCTGTAAGACTCTGCATATTTAATGCCACAGATACCTTCCATAAAAGATGCTAACTATAAACCATAGGCCTCTACTGCACATTCCCTCTGTGTGAAATGTCATGCCCAGTGTTGCTCAAATGATCATGATTATTTATATATAGCACCATTATCTTCTGTCTGTGTGCTGTACATAGTAAGAAACAAACATGGGTGCATCATTTATGTACTTGTAAAAAATATAGTTCATGTAGAAAGCACAAATATCACAGTGACTAATGCCATTTGTCTAACAAAATGCACAGCTATTACAAAAACAATAGGTAGAAAACCCCACCCTTGTGAGTTTACCATTTAAAGGTGGCCAAACATCAGGCGACTTGGTGGCCGATCGACTATCCGATTCCATTATTATAATCGTAATTGGATGAAACTTGGTGTTGCCAAGTGTATGCAACAAATTCAACAAAACCCCCAATGCTGTCCCCCTAATGTTTAATGTGCCCACCGGTGCTCAGTGCACTCTATACATTACCTGTCTGCGGCCACCTCTTGCTCCATGCTCTCTCCGTTGCCCATACATGCGCCCCACTGGTTGCCCACATGGGGCGTGTGACATCACACACGCGTCACGTTACTGGGCAACCACGTGGGGCCTGAGGTAGGAGTCAGGTAATCTATATAATCACATTAAACATTAGGGGGGACAACGTCGGACAGGCAAGGCAGCGGATGCGACGTCACAAGGCCAATTCCAGATTGATTTTAGCATGAAATTGATCGGGAACCGGCCTGCGGTGTATAGGCAGCCGACAGATCTCTCTCTAATCCGATTCCATTACAGAGAGAGATTTGTCGCTTGGTTGAATCTCCCCATCATCACTAGATGTATGAGTACCTTAGTGGTATACAGAGGAAACAGGAAGGAGGTAGTGCAATGCAAAAAGGTTTGCAATGGCAGCAAATGGATACTTACCTTGGGAGGGGGAATCCTGTGCATCCCAGAGAGGCTTCCCCCATTATACTCCACAAGCTCAATCCAGTGCTAGGACCACCAAAGGGAGGCTGCACTGCCCCTGCACAGTAGCACAGACCCACTTGAGCTCCAGCAGAAAAAGCCAAGCCTGGATGGGTCCATACTAGTGCACAGACGCAGTTGCAGACGGCTCATTCTTGCGCAGTTGCAGGGACATGATCAGACCAGCTCTTACTGATGGAGCCGGAGTGGGACTGTGCTTGTGCGAATGCATAAGTTGGGAACAAGCGTCAATAAGTCATTTTGGGGGGTCCCAGTACTGGAATAAGCTGGTGGAGGCGGACAGGGAGGTATCCAGAGGCTTCCCCCTCCTGAGGTGACTACCCAGTAGGGGAACTTTCTTTCTCTACAGGTACACTGTAAACAATATTCTACAAGTAGAAGAGCCTGGTTAGTGGCTGAATGCAATTTATATATCGTGGAGGGCAATATGTAAATAACACAGATTTCAGTCTATTGTTTTGGGGGGGTTTCTGGAATCCCTTAATAGTGTCACAGAATCAGTGCATACTTTGAGGAGTACACCAGCATTTTCTTAGTAGACCATTCTCCCAAGTCGCATTAACCCTATGTCCCCAATGTAGACTGATATGACCCAGGTATTGAGAAGACCACCTATGTGGGACTCTACCCCTATGCGAGAGCAGCCTATATGGTCCGTAACATTGGGGGATCTCTACAAAATAAAGTGAAGAAAAAAACTTCGCTTGTTTGAAGTTTGTCTTTTCATTGTTATAAGTAATGTAATCATCCAAGCAGTAATAGACTAATCCTACTTAATAAAAGGCAAGTGTCTCTGCATCCCATGTCCCTGTGTCAGTGCTTTTGCGCTACTTTGCATGCACTGACAGCTGTTGGGACAGGACGCAGGACAGGCCAGCCCGCCGGGCGAGTGTGTGGGCGGGTGTGTGTGCGCTGTAATGTGGTGGTGGTGACAGACCTAAAGTCTGTTTTTAAACGGGCTTAGGTCGCCTAGTCCTTCATATTTTTTGAGGGACATAAGATTTAATTATTCCAAGAGCTTCTCTCATCACTTTAAAGGAAAGAAAGATATAGATATTATAAAAGAAAACCTGTAACGAAAAAAACCTCCCTTGTGGGTACTCACCTCGGGTGGGGAAAGCCTCCAGATCCTATTGAGGCTTCCCCCGTCCTCCTCGGTCCCTCGGCGGCGCTGATAAAGCTCCCCAAACAGCAGGGATGTAAACATTTACTTTCCCGGCTCCAGCACAGGTGCAGTATCGTCTCTCCGCTCGGAGATAGGTGGAAATAGCCAATCGCTGTCGGGCCACTCTACTGCGCAGGTGCAAGTCTCCTGCGCCTGGGCAGTAGAGCAGACCCGACAGAGATCGGCTATTTTCGCCTATCTCCAATTCTCAATGCGGTGTGCCGCAACAGCACCCATGCTGGAGCCAGGAAAGGTAAATAAATCAGTGTTTGTCAGGCTTATCGAGGGAGGATTCCGGGACACTTTTTGGGAGCCAGCGCTGGACTGCCTGCAGCTACAAGGGAGGGGGAAGCCTCATTGGGACCCTGAGGCTTCCTCCTCCTGAGGTGCGTACCCCCCAGGGGAACTTTTTTTGTTACAGGTTCTCTTTAATTAACTATTGTAACCTATTGATAGCGAGGATAAAATACCATTTGAAATCTGTTTTTATATTGATTGCTTAGCATCATGTAAAGACTTCCTGGACATGTTTAAATCGAAGCCCAATTTGTCAGTACTAGCGATATTCCAACCCAGTTCAAGCAACAGACTCTGATCAGTGCACTATTGCATGGCCTTGTGCCCACTATTCATGCATATTAACATCTAGGGCCTTTTAACTGCTAGAAACCTAGTTTTGTTTAATAGTCATTTGTTTTTCATAACAATTGATTGGTTAACCTGCATATTGATTGGCCATACAATTGATGGGTTAACCTGCATATTGATTGGCCATACAATTGATTGGTTAACCTGATTCAAAATATTCAGGCACTGAAAGTTATTATCATCTTATGTCTTTTTAATTTTTGTGCAGGTTAACCACTTAAGTACCAACGGTCTCTTCCCCCTTAAGGACCAGAGACCACTGGTACAATAATGACAGAATCCCGACAAATCCCAGCGCATACTTGCCGCAATCGCCATCACAGCCGCACACCGGGATCCTGCTGACATCCACTCTGCCGTCTCTATGATGCTTTCATTGGCTCCTGACCGTGTCTATCAATGTAAGCCAATGGGAGTTGCTGCTTACATTGATAGAGATCGGCTCCTGACCGACTCACATGGCTTTGCCGTCATAGGGACAGGCAGAGCCAGTGAGCTGCAGTGAAGAGATGTCGGATTTGAGCGGCAAGATTGGCGGGGAGCGACAGAAACAGCGGATGCGCGCTGCGGCGGTGATTGAAATCTACGCCCTGCCAGCCAGGAGCCCACCAAAACAGGGCGTAGATTTCAATCACCTTGGTCCTTAAGTAGTTAAATATTATTATTCCACAAGAAACACATTTTCATTTCATATTTCTATGGCCTACTTTAATGAAACTTTTACAAAGGCTGATTGTACAACCTACAAAATAAAGTAGAAGGGGTTGCAACCTTTATTCTTAGAAGTAGGCTCTCTGAAGTTGCAGAGGTGTGCAGAGACTTAAAAAGTAGTACGGATTTTGAAAAATACTTTTTGTAATTAAAGTGTACCCGAGGCGACATGTGACACTATGAGATAAACATTCGTATGTACAGCACAAACCAAATTAATAACTAGGCTGTTTATCATTTTTTTTTCTGCTTGAAAACGTTAATTTTCAGGCATTGAAGTGACAGCCTCTGTTTTGTCGATACCTAATTGGGAATATAATAAACAACACTGATATGCAAATTACAGCCATAAAAGTTTTCCTGGCAGAATACAAATTCTGAGGGCAGGGAAGGGATAGTAAAGGGTCAATAGTTCATCATGTATTTTATCTCATCAGTTTATTTTCACCACTTTAAGGACCTAACCATGGGCAGCACGACACTGGGGTACACTAGGGCACTGGCCCCCCGAGTGCCCTCCTGTTCAGTAACAAACAGTTAACTGTTTCCGCAGCGTATGGTAAACAGGATAGGGTCTGTAGAGAAACGCTCCATGTCAGCCTGAGTCTATGCAGGGGTTAAGTAAACCAATGGTTTTATCTATTTGCCATAAATACCTCACAATCCTTGCAAGATCACTTGTAATTATTTATCTAGGTGAGACTTATATTTGCAAAAAAAAATCTCTCTACCTACTTCTGATTGTACGTTCTAACATTGTCAGTCAACAGGAATAAAGTATGAAAAAGGCTTAAAAGCTGAAAGCTTACTTTTTCTTTTAAATTAGCCAAAAAACTAGAGCTTGTATTTTACAGACAGGAAGTTTTGAATCATGATAATATTCCTGATTCAAAACACTGTGTCTGTATAATATAAGCTCTAGACTTCAGCAATGCTTAGCAACTAAGATAAGGAATTACACATACAGTGTTTCTCTCCCTCCTGTCTCTCCCCCATCCCCTTGCTTGTAGAGTGCTGAGACATCAACTGTGCCTGGAATGATTTGTCTGCAATATGTCAACACAGGAGCAGCTTTCTAGCAAGTAAGGATTAAAGCATGCCAACAAACTAGCCAAGTATATCTGGGAGTAACTTACTTCAGTAATAGCACCATCATTTGGACAATCTGCGCTGCTCAAAGGCTCTGAGCTCTGTTTGTGATGTTTACATTTGGTACCTATCATTGCTGAGCTAGTTAACCTGAATTTTATCACCTGAGCTAGGCAAAAAATATCTAACGCTCGCCATACAAACATCGATTTTGATCACCCAAATGGGCCCCACCAGCCAGCCATCGTGCCCCCTTTGTGCCTCCTATCTCCCAAAAAAACCTTGTATACACTTGATAATTAAGCTGATCTAATTGTATATTGACAGGTGGTTTCAAAATCATCCCTGATATTAAATGTAGATAATAGTAGACTCAAAATTATTTTGTGTTCCCTAAACTTCTCACTAAAGCAACAAGAAAAAAGCATTTAACTTAAAGCGGTTTAACACCCAGCATTACAACTTTGCTTTAAACGATTGCTTACAGCTTACAAACTATTATGCCAGATTTTTTTTTTAAGCAGAAATTCACTGAATGTAAACATGACATTTTAGTGTTGGATTTAACTAGGAATCCGCATCCGTTCTTATCTTTAGATACAAAATGTATCTTTATTTGGAATACAAATAGACCTTTGAAAAGCCTGCCGGGGAAGCCCTCTTTGTTCTCTCAGAGCAGTATTTGTTTGTTACATTGTAGATAGATACATTCGTAACTAAACAAGCAAGCAAGGAGGAGAATTTCTAGCTAAATGCAGCACTAAAATGTCATGTTTAATCCATTCAGTGAATTTCTGCTAAAAAAAAATCTGGCATAATAGTTTATAAGCTGTAAGCAATCTTTTAAAGCAAAGTTGAAATGCTGGGTGTTAGACCACTTTAATTATATAAAATCCTGAGAACACTTGTTATATATAGTCCCTCAAAATTCATATGTGTAATTAAGACAACACCTGTTATAGGAGCAAAGGTCTGACCATTCAGCACTTACCTCCTCTTTTAGCGAAATTAGACTTGTTAAACGTGGGGAAATTGGGCACTTAAAGTGGCCATACAGTTATAGATTTCCACCTGATTTGAACATCAAATAGATTCCTGTCAGATTAAATCTGAACGGAATCTATCTGATGTGTGCAATTTATCAAACTGCTGGGTTGCAATGTTCGGTCCAGTGCAAAGCCATGGGCTGCTGATCTGCCACTGCTCGCCAAGCAACCTAGACTTTCACTCCAATCGACCGATCAGGCTGCCTGCTGCATCAATTTCTAGCCAATTCCATCAGCACGATCAAATTAGCCGTATATCAATGGGAGAAATCCTTGAGCAAATAGCCACCTTTAGGCTCTGTGCCCACTAGGACAGCTGCTTTGCATTTTGATGACACAAGGAGAACATACAAACTCTGTGCAGACAGTGTCCTGGCTGGGATTCACACTGGGAACCCAGTGCAGCCAGGAGAAAGTTGCCAACAACTATGCCACCGTGCTGCTCACAATGCCACTGTACTGCCTACTGTGCCACCTTGCTAAACTTTATCAAAATTTAATTGTCTTTGGGATCAATGGGCGAAGTACAGATGACGGAATTTTACTTTTGAAGTTTACTTCTGTGCAATATTTTCTCCACCTTTCAGTAGCACTAAGCAACAGTGAATATGTAAAGCCTATTCATTTTTCACAATCTAAAATGTATACTTCTGTGATGTAATTTTTGTTTCTGTTGTGCAATCATGTTTCAAAAAAGTCAGAAAGCTGTGTAAATGTAATGGCCTATGACTGCGAATGCAGAGGGAAATCAGGGGAGGCAGGAAGGGCAGGCTGATAGTGCAGTCCTGGGGGCAGTATGGGTCAAGCAGCAGAAGAGACCCAGACACTTTTATGGCAGTAGCAATCTACAGATATATTGCCAGAGCCAAAAAGAAAAAAATATTTATAACAGCCAAGGATACATTTTCCAATATTAACATTGTCCCTCCCTATCTGTGTCAGAATCACAATCTAGAACTGAATTAGAAAAGTGTAGAGATTAGGCTCGGCACTCCATACATCAGGGAGAGGGGCAGCAGTATTAAAACAAACATTTAAACAATGACTACAGGGCTGGGACAGGCTTCGGTCTGGCCGTGCTCACAGATGAGAGGCTTACTACAGCAGCCAACGACGGGTCCTTCGGCACCTCCCGCTGGGCGGGTTTTCATCAGACTGTAGTGCGTGTGTACGCACTGTCTGCAGACTGATAAGGCTGCTCCTGAACGATCCGCTGGGCTTCTGTAGTGTGTGTGTATGTTGTGTACGCACCTTTATTGAGCAGTAGATAAACACGTTGTTGCAAAGAAGAAAGATCCAGACACTGTCTCTGTTGATGCAAAGCTGGTTTATTTGTGTCACATCCAGCAAATGAATAGCAAACACTATTAACAGCGGCGTGAGTGGAATGGGTGCTTGGGTTGTGATCAGGCTGGCATAATGGACGTTTCACATCCTGATGCCTAGGCACCCAGACCAGCATGTGAACAAGTGTCCAATAGGATGCGAAACGGCCATTATGCCAGCCTGATAACCCAAGCACCCATTCCACTCACACCGCTGTTAATGGTGTTTGCTATTCATTTGCTGGATGTGATACAAATAAACCAGCTTGATATCAAGAGACACAATGCCCGGATCTTTCTTCTTTGCATCATAGAACTGAACTAGCACTGCAAGCAATGCAAGTTCAATTCCATTTTAAAGAGGATCTGAACTCAGAACTTCCACTCCACTAAAAGATAAGCAACAGCATAATAACCTTTAAAGAAAAATATTTCTTTGTTACAGCTGATACAAATCCTGCAATAAATCTGTAGTGTGTCTACTTCCTGCTTTCACTAAAAAGCGGACATAGGGTTTACAAATTAGCTGCTCTGCCGAGGCAGCCAGCTGACACAGCTGAGAAATCAAAGTACACTAGTGATTAGACACAGATAAATTCTCTAAATACATACAGGGTGAATTTCTCTATGTTTTCCTTCTATCCTGTGCAAGAGTTCAGGTCCACTTTAAGATTAATGTTAGGCATATGGGGCCATATGCAATTCACTTTTTCACCTGACTTTTCTCCTAGGAGATCATTTTTCATCTTCAATTTAGAATAAGTTTTCAGCAATTTGCAAAGGAAAAAGTACCACAAAGTAGGAGAAAAGGTACTATCAAAATTATTTTGAGTATTTTTTTGCTTGCTGGGGGTTTAAAACGCATTTTATTGACAAGTTTCAAAATATCACCTAGGAGAAAATTCAGGTGAAAAACTGAATTGCATATGGCCCATGGAGTGGTAAGAACTGGGAACAGGAACAGGACATGAGGCGAGATAAGTGTTTAGCTATGTAGATAAAATAAGGTTCTCAAACCATCTGGACGAAGAAGCAGAATACATCCATCTATGTATTTCTCATCTATGATGTTAATTAGTTATACTTTTATTTATATTTATATTACATAAATGATGTTTCTTTTTAATTCATTAATAGATTTACTTTCATTTTGAGTATTTACCCTCTTTTCAACATTATTATAATGCTTTTTAAATAATGTTCTATAACCCCTGTCTGGCTCTTGTCAGCAGGAATAATACTTCAAAAACTCTTTCCTACATCTTCAGTAAAATAGCTTTAGGTTCTTTTTTTCCATGTCTTAGAAGAGTACATCTGTGGATAGAATAATTTGAAACAATTTCAAATTGTGCATTCATAGGGATTGCCAATGGAAATGCATAGGCCTTTATTGTATATTATGTGCCCCAAGGCCAATGATGGATCTCAAAAATGGAAACAAGTGGGAATTTGGAAAATGCAAAGAATAACTAAGGTTATAACATACATTCACTAAATCTTTTCCAGATCTCAACACTTCATATCACTATTTTGTTAGTTATAGTTAATTATCTGTATTGCCACTGGTTTGGCTAAAAGGCCGCACATATGAAAAGCAAACAGTAAGGTGGCTCTAAGATCATTCATGGGCAGGAGGTTGGAGGGAGGGGAGAGTATTAAAATCCATTATAGCTGCATTACAGAGTTTGGGGCAATGTTTTATGCATAAGTTCTATTATTGATTCCATATAGAATCTTATTAAAGACTAAGATTTAACATACATAATAAGGTATCAGTTCTCTAATAATCTCCATCATCCCTAGTATTGCATATATATGAGAAACAAAAGCCTTCCACATAATATAGAATAAAAGGATTTAAAAAAAAACAATAGACGAAGTGAGACTATGGCCTCTATTTCATGAAAATGTGTCCTACGATTTCTCCATTGAGATACAGTATTTTTCCATCTTTTCTAAGAAATATTTTTTCAGCACATGACAATTGAAAAAAACCCTAACATTGATTAAAACTACTATCAAACTTATTTTGAGTATTTTCTTTCTGGAGGCTTACAAGATGTTTTATTAAAAAGCTATGAAAACATCTCCTGTGAGAAAACTTGAATAATTCAAGAAGAGAGACAATCTAAATTGATGCAGTGAAAGGTATGCAGTTGCAGCTGGTATAACAATGTGCAGTCACACAGGTGCAGTGGCTGCTGGTATAACAATGTGTGACTACACGGGTGCAGTGAAAATTGATGCACTGGCTGCTGGTGTATAAAACAGCGTGTGGTAACACAGATGCAGTGAAAGGTATGCAGTGAATTCTGGTATAACAATGTGCAGTCACACAGGTGCAGTGAAAGGTATGCAGTGATTGCTGGTAGAACAATGTGCAGTCACACAGGTGCAGTGAAAGGTATGCAGTGACTGCTGGTAGAACAATGTGCGGTCACACAGGTGCAGTGAAAATGGATGCACTGACTGCTGGTATATAAAACAGTGTGCGGTCACACAGATGCAGTGAAAGGTATGCACTGACTGGTATATAAAACAGTTTGCAGTCACACAGATGCAGTGAAGGGTATGCACTGACTGCTGGTATAACAATGTGCAGTCACACAGGTGCAGTGAAATTGGATGCACTGACTGCTGGTATATAAAACAGCATGCAGTCACACAGATGCAGTGAAAGGTATGCAGTGACTGGTATTATAATACAATGTGCAGCAGTCACACAGGTGCAGTGAAAAGGTGTGCTGAATGTGCTGGGCCTGGCACAGTATAGCAATTAGCAAGGGCCAGCTGCGACAGACAGGGCAGTATATGCAGTGTCAGTGGGCCACACAAAAAAAACACATCACAAGAATATTAGCTCTCAAAAGAGCTGTTTTGGTGGTGCTTTTCAGCAACAAATATCAACAAGGAGCAAGCTAACAAGAGCCTAACTAAGCTTTCCCTATCTATGCAGCAACCTCTGTCCCTTCTCTCACTAACACAGCAGCACACAGAGTGAGAACATGGCCGGTGCTGCTGCCTTTTGTAAGGGGGGGGGGCTCCAGGATGGAGTGCAGCCTGATTGGCTGCCATGTGTCTGCTGACTGTGATGTAGGGGGTCAAAGTTTAGCACAATGATGTGGTATAGGGGGCGGGTCGCACTCGCAAAAGGTTTGCAGTTCGACGCGAACGCGAATCCGCGTTTTTCACGTGAATAACTTTGCATGCGAACCGTTCGGGCAATCTCTACTAGTGAGTTCAGAAAGGTATGTCTAAAAAACATTGGCATATATGAACAGGCATCACTGTGCCAAATACATGGGTACGAAGTTGGGTGGTGAGGCACTGGATTGACCTGCGACGGCCATTTCACATCCTTCTCCATGCTTGGTCATGCTTGTTCAAAGGTGCTTAGTAATATCGGTTCATATAAGCCGATGTTTGTTAGACACGCCTGTCTGAACTCACTAGCTGGATTGTTCCAAGAAATTACAATTTGCAATGGATGGTACCCATGTCCTGTCTCTCCACATCACAAGTACCATCTTCCTTCTATACTTCAGCTGAAGCACACCAACCAGGACATACAGCAGGGACAGGGCCTACACATGGTGAGATACAGTGGCTTGCAAAAGTATTCGGCCCCCTTGAAGTTTTCCACATTTTGTCACATTATTGCCACAAACATGAATCAATTTTATTGGAATTCCACGTGAAAGACCAATACAAAGTGGTGTACACGTGAGAAGTGGAACGAAAATCATACATGATTCCGAACATTTTTTACAAATAAATAACTGCAAAGTGGGGTGTGCGTAATTATTCAGCCCCCTAAGTCTATACTTTATAGAACCACCTTTTGCTGCAGTTACAGATGCCAGTCTTTTACGGTATGTCTCTACCAGCTTTGCACATCTATAGACTGAAATCCTTGCCCATTCTTCTTTGCAAAACAGCTCCAGCTCAATCAGATTAGATGGACAGCGTTTGTGAACAGCAGTTTTCAGATCTTGCCACAGATTCTCGATTGGATTTAGATCTGGACTTTGACATGGCCATTCTAACACATGGATATGTTTTGTTTTAAACCATTCCATTGTTGCCCTGGCTTTATGTTTAGGGTCGTTGTCCTCCTGGAAGGTTTACCTCCGCCCCAGTCTCAAGTCTTTTGCAGACTCCAAGAGGTTTTCTTCCAAGATTCCCATCACCTCTGACCAGCTTCCCTGTCCCTGCTGAAGAGAAGCACCCCCAGAGCATGATGCTGCCACCACCATATTTGACAGTGGGGATGGTGTGTTCAGAGTGATGCGCAGTGTTAGTTTTCCTCCACACATAGCGTTTTGCATTTTGGCCAAAATGTTCTATTTTGGTCTCATCTGACCAGAGCACCTTCTTCCACATGTTTACTGTGTCCCCCACATGGCTTGTGGAAAACTGCAAACGGTACTTCTTATGCTTTTCTGTTAACAATGGCTTTCTTCTTGCTACTCTTCCAAAAAGGCCAACTTTGTGCAGTGCACGACTAATAGTTGTCCTATGGACAGATTCCCCACCTGAGCTGTAGATCTCTGCAGCTCGTCCAGAGTCACCATGGGCCTCTTGACTGCATTTCTGATCAGCGCTCTCCTTGTTTGGCCTGTGAGTTTAGGTGGACGGCCTTGTCTTGGTAGGTTTACAGTTGTGCCATACTTCTCCCATTTCTGAATGATCGCTTGAACAGTGCTCCGTGGGATGTTCAAGGCTTTGGAAATATTTTTGTAGCCTAAGCCTGCTTTAAATTTCTCAATAACTGTATCCCTGACCTGTCTGGTGTGTTCTTTAGATTTCATGGTGTTGTTGCTCCCAATATTCTCTTAGACAACCTCTGAGGCCATCACAGAGCAGCTGTATTTGTACTGACATTAGATTACACACAGGTCACTCTATTTAGTCATTAGCACTCATCAGGCAATGTCTAGGGGCAACTGACTGCACTCAGACCAAAGGGGGCCCGAGTAATTACGCACACCCCACTTTGCAGTTATTGATTTGTAAAAAAATGTTTGGAATCATGTATGATTTTCGTCCCACTTCTCACGTGTACACCACTTTGTATTGGTCTATCACATGGAATTCCAATAAAATTGATTCATGTTTGTGGCAGTAATATGATAAAATGTGGAAAACTTCAAGGGGGCCGAATACTTTTGCAAGCCACTGTAATTCTCAATCTTTCTCATTGCATACAGGATCTTCTCAAAAAATTAGCATATTGTGATAAAGTTCATTATTTTCTGTAATGTACTGATAAACATTAGACTTTCATATATTTTAGATTCAAATACACACAACTGAAATAGTTCAAGCCTTTTATTGTTTTAATATTGATGATTTTGGCATACAGCTCATGAAAACCCCAAATTCCTATCTCAAAATATTAGCATATTTCATCCAACCAATAAAAGAAAAGTGTTTTTAAAACAAAAAAAGTCAACCTTCAAATAATTATGTTCAGTTATGCACTCAATACTTGGTCGGGAATGCTTTTGCAGAAATTACTGCTTCAATGCGGCTTGGCATGGAGGCAATCAGCCTGTGGCACTGCTCAGGTGTTATGGAGGCCCAGGATGCTTCGCTAGCAGCCTTAAGCTCATCCAGAGTGTTGGGTCTTGGGTCTCTCAACTTTCTCTTCACAATATCCCACAGATTCTCTATGGGGTTCAGGTCAGGAGAGTTGGCAGGCCAATTGAGCACAGTAATACCATGGTCAGTAAACCATTTACCAGTGGTTTTGGCACTGTGAGCAGGTGCCAGGTCATGCTGAAAAATGAAATCTTCATCTCCATAAAGCTTTTCAGCAGATGGAAGCATGAACCCACTTTTGAACCAGAAACAGCGGCAGAAGCGCCTGATCTGGGCTACAGAGAAGCAGCACTGGACTGTTGCTCAGTGGCCCAAAGTACTTTTTTCGGATGAAAGCAACTTTTACATGTCATTCGGAAATCAAGGTGCCAGAGTCTGGAGGAAGACTGGGGAGAGGGAAATGCCAAAATGCCTGAAGTCCAGTGTCAAGTACCCACAGTCAGTGATGGTCTGGGGTGCCATGTCAGCTGCTGGTGTTGGTCCACTGTGTTTTATCAAGGGCAGGGTCAATGCAGCTAGCTATCAGGAGATTTTGGAGCACTTCATGCTTCCATCTGCTGAAAAGCTTTGTGGAGATGAAGATTTCATTTTTCAGCACGACCTGGCACCTGCTCACAGTGCCAAAACCACTGGTAAATGGTTTACTGACCATGGTATTACTGTGCTCAATTGGCCTGCCAACTCTCCTGACCTTAACCCCATAGAGAATCTGTGGGATATTGTGAAGAGAGAGTTGAGAGACGCAAGACCCAACACTCTGGATGAGCTTAAAGGATACCACAACTGACATGTGGCATAATGAGATAGACATGGGTATGTACAGTGCCTAGCACACAAATAACTATGCTGTGTTCCTTTTTTTCTTTCTCTGCCTGAAAGAGGTAAATATCAGGTATGTAAGTGGCTGACTCAGTCCTGACTCAGACAGGAAGTGACTACAGTGTGACCCTCACTGATAAGAATGTCCCCCTTTTTTATCTCTTTCTTGCTCTCAGAAGCCATTTTCTTCTAGGAAAGTGTTTTATAGTTGGAATTTCTTATCAGTGAAGGTCACACTGTAGTCACTTCCTGTCTGAGTCAGGACTGAGTCAGCCACTTACATACCTGATATTTACCTCTTTCAGGCTGAGAAAGAAAAAAGGAACACAGCATAGTTATTTGTGTGCTAGGCACTGTACATACCCATGTCTATCTCATTATGCCACATGTCAGTTGTGGTATCCTTTAAGGCCGGTATTGAAGCATCCTGGGCCTCCATAACACCTGAGCAGTGCCACAGGCTGATTGCCTCCATGCCAAGCCGCATTGAAGCAGTCATTTCTGCAAAAGGATTCCCGACCAAGTATTGAGTGCATAACTGAACATAATTATTTGAAGATTTACTTTTTTTGTTTTAAAAACACTTTTCTTTTATTGCTCGGATGAAATATGCTAATTTTTTGAGATAGGAATTTTGGGTTTTCATGAGCTGTATGCCAAAATCATCAATATTAAAACAATAAAAGGCTTGAACTATTTCAGTTGTGTGTATTTGAATCTAAAATATATGAAAGTCTAATGTTTATCAGTACATTACAGAAAATAATAAACTTTATCACAATATGCTAATTTTTTGAGAAGATCCTGTATAAGTCATATGTGAGTGCCGAACTACACACTTTTACTGTAGGAGTCTATGTTCTGACTAGGAGTGATCAATGAGATGCAAATATTTCAGAGTTGATGCAAATGTATTCAAATTGGTATGCAAATATATGCATCTTGAAAATGGACCAATCCCACCTGAGTGAGACTTAACTGGTCCATTTTCAAGATGCATATATTTACATTAAATTTGCATAAATTTGCATCAACTCTGAAATCTTTTGTATCTCATTGATCATCCCTATCTCTGACCCCTAAATCACTTTCTCAGCCGCTGACATCTCTACAGTCTTTATTCCTTACAGGTAGTTAGATACTTCCTCATTCAAGACATCCAGCTTTATCAAACTTTAAGAGGAACTGTAGTGAAAATAGCTTAATTTAAAAAAATATATTATTTTTTACAATGTTTATTTATAAATTGAATCAGTGTTTGCTCATTGTTAAGTATTTCCTCATCCTGATTTATATTACAAAACTTATCACAGGTGGCAACAAAGTCCTGTCAGGTGCAACTCTGTGGAATGTTTTGTTTCCTCTTCTTAACTACCTGAGGTCTGCCTAACGCCAATGGGCGTGGTCGCGGAGGCAACCCCAGGACTACCTAACGCCAATTGGCATCAAGTCCTGGGGCTGCAGTTTCCCAGGGAACAGCCGCGAGCATGCGTGATCGTTCCCTGCCAGTTCCATGATTATCCGATTGTGGCTAGCAGGCTGTTTGTAAACCAAAGGGGAAATAAATCACCTTTGTTTACATCCGTACAGAGCTGCGGTCCCCGGCAGCGCTGTAGGAGATTGGCGATCCACGGCCTCTGATTGGCCGGGGAGCGCCGTCCTCTCATAGGCTAATGCCTATGAGAGGCGGAACAGGACGGATCGCCGTCCTGTTCAATACAGGATCTCGGAGGTGAGAAGGGAAGGGGAGGGAGACAGAGCCTCATAGAGGCTAAGAAAAAAAAACGGCCACAGCGATCAGACACCTCAGGCAGCATGGACAAAAAAAGGAGGTGAGTCCGATCGCTGGGCTCTTTAGCTGGGCTTTGCAGGAGGCTTAAAAGCCTGCACAGCCGAGTGCAGCCAAACAGAGCCTGCTCATTATGGGGGTTAACACTGTGGTCGTCAAGTGGTTAATGGACAAATGTAGCTATCCTCAGTTTCCTAAAAATTACTTTTTTAGATATTCCACAATTTTATCTTATACTAGTAGTCCCAAGCCCGTTTAAAAACGGGCTCTAGGGTCTGTTTCTTGCCGCCGCCCGCCACATGTTACTGCGCACGTGCACGCACCCGGCACACACACCCGCCGCACATGCGCACGCATCCACGGCAAACACGCGGGAGCACCTGCCACGCGCACACCGCCGCACACCGCACTGCCCGCTCAAACGCCCACCCAGCTCCCTGGCCACGTCCTCCTGTCTCTGACTCTCTGTAAGGCTGGGTCCGTGCTGCGTACATGCGCAGTGGCAAAAACCACGGACCAGCTACACAGAGACAGCACACGCAGGGACACAGGGAGATTATTATAGAGGATTTAGATCTAGTTTTTAAGTTTTTACTGTTTCATTGTCTCTGCTCAATGATACCTTCATTGTCATGTCAGAGCTCAAATCTATGAATTTTTGACCTTTTTTTTATCTCTTTCCTGCTTACAGAAGCCATTTACTGACAGGAAAGTGTTTTATGGCTGTAATTACTTATCAGTGTGGATTATGCCATAGTATGGCCCAGTCTGACCTGGTCCCGACCTAGGCAAAAACTGTCACTTGCATACCTAATATTTAACTTTTTCAAGCAGAGAAAGAAAAAAAGGAACACAACCTAGTCATTTGTGTGCCTGGCACTGTACATACACGACTATCTCATCATGTCACATGTCACCTCGGGTATCCTTTAACCCCCTTGGCGGTATGAAAAATACCGCCAGGCGGAAGCGCAGCAGTTTTTAAAAACATTTTTTTTTTATCATGTAGCGAGCTGAGGGCTCGCTACATGATAGCCGCTGCTCAGCGGCATCCCCCCGCCCGCTTCGATCGCCTTCGGCGATCACCGATCAGGAAATCCCGTTCAAAGAACGGGATTTCCTGGAGGGCTTCCCCCGTCGCCATGGCGTCACCGACATCATTGGGAGACCCGATCCACCCCTCGGCGCTGCCTGGCACTGATTGGCCAGGCAGCGCTCGGGGTCTGGGGGGGGGGGGCCGCGCGCCGCACCGGATAGCGGCGATCGGGCGCGCGGCGGCGGCGATCGGGGTGCTGGCGCAGCTAGCAAAGTGCTAGCTGTGTCCAGCAAAAAAAAATTAAGTAAATCGGCCCAGCAGGGCCTGAGCGGCACCCTCCGGCGGCTTACCCCGTGTCACACACGGGGTTACCGCCAAGGAGGTTAACCTTACCTACATAGAAAATTTTGTTTTTAGTTTGAGTCTAACCACTAGCCCTTGCTGTGTTCTGTCTACTTGCATCTGATGTAACTGTAAATTAATAGTGCCTCTCTACACTTTTAAACTATATACAGTATATATACATATATATATATATATATATATATATATATATATGTATATACATATATACATATATATATATATATATATATATATATATATATATATATATATATATATATATATATACCTTTATCTTATATTTAATGGGAGCTACCACTATAAGCCAGCCATTTGACTGTGGCAGTGGCGAAATGTCTTACATATTACCTTTTTAATTTTTTGTTTGCTGAAATATGTTTTGGGTCTATGTTACTCCTATCTATTTGTAGAACTTGTAGACAGAACAACAAAAGTTGTGTAGGGTGATACCTTTAATGACTAACTGTACAAGATTTCTTTGCAAGCTTTCCAAACTTTAAGTTTCTTCTTCAGGCATGTTTCAGAACTGGATCCAGTTCTGAAACATGCCTGAAGAAATAACTTAAAGAGACTCTGTAACAAAAAAAAAAGGTCCCCTGGGGGGTACTCACCTCGGTAGGGGGAAGCTTCAGGGTCCCAATGAGGCTTCCTCTGCTGTAGCTGCAGGCAGTCCATCGCTGGCTCCCCCGAAGTGTCCCAGAATCCTCCCTCGACTATCCTGACAAGCGCTGATAAGGATGATTTACTTACCTTTCCTGGCTCCAGCGGGGGCTCTGTTGCGGCAAACTGTACGGAGATAGGCGTAAATAAATGATCTCTGTCGGGTCGCTCTACTACGCAGGTGCAGGAAACTTGCGCCTGCACAGTAGAGCGGGCCGACAGTGATCTGGTGTTTCCACCTATCTCCGAGAGCGGATACTGCGCCTGCGCTGGAGCCGGGGAGGTAAATATTTACATGCACGCTGTTCGGAGGGGCACAGCGAGACCGCCGTGGGACAGAGGAGGATGGGGGAAGCGTCGATCGGATTGGGAGGCTTCCCCCTACCAAGGTGAGTACCCCCCAGGGGAGGTTTTTGTAGTTACAGGTTTTCTTTAAAGTTTTAAAAGCTTGCAAAGAAATCTTGTACAGTTATTAATTAAAGGTATCACCCTACACAACTTTCGTTGTCATGTCTTCGGATACTCTCCATGACTAATACCGAACCACACACATCTAGAACTTGTAGCACTCTCAATAAATTAATTTATTGATTGACAAAAAAAAAACCTTGACATGTGCCCTCACAACTTACCTCTGCAGGCAAGCATGTAATGTGAGTCGCTGAGCCACATCAGATACAGATTATGCACTGCCTTGCCTAAAGTCCCTACTCTGTTTTCTTCTAAATTGTAAGCTTGTTTCTTCTATTACACATTATTACTACTACTACTACTACATACATTTGAATGTATTTGTCATTTACATATATATTTATTTGTACACATGATTACCCACACAAGATTATGTCATACTCTGTAGCATTGTGGAAGATTATGGTGTTCTGTAAAAATAAGTAATAATAATATCCAACCTAGGAGGGAGTTGGCAGAAGGAGATTATGTGATAAGAATGATTTATCTTAGCACTTGCTTTGGAATTTCACTTTTTTATTTCAAAACAAATACATACATGTTCTATTCTTATTTTTTTGATGCATGTATTCAATAATATTTTATATTCTTGTGTTTAATTTTATTAAGTATTGCTCAGCTACAGTTTTAGCACATACTTGCTTAAAATGTCTGACATTAGTATTGAACCAGCCAAATTCACAGAAGATCTCCAAGATTCGTGCATGGCTTTTGAGACAGTGGGAGTGGTATAAATAGATGAGTGTTTATGCAGTTAATACCAAGAGACATATCTTTAAATAAACATGCAGGGTGAGGCCGAGATGCAGGTTACTAGAAATAAATATTGAAACACATGTAATGTATTCACATCCTGTGCATACATCTTCGTTAGCATGAAAATAAAATGCCCTTTTTTCTATGTTGTAACCTTTGTGTTTTAGGTAGGTAATTAAAAATGAAAGGAACATTTTTTTGTCATTTTCTTTGGAAGAGGTTCAAACTAAATTGCAATTAAAATAGGATTGATTTCCTAAAATTAATCTTTTTATGGTCTACATGATAGAAGGAATTGAATGCAATATTAATGACACATACAACAAATGCTGAATGGGTTCCTGGCAACTTTCATTATGCTAATTTGGAACCCTGTGTGTAATACTAAGTGAATGTGCCATTGTTTTCTCTTTCACTTGTTGTAAATCATATGTAAATGAACTTCCCCTTCTATGTGAACAAATGGTAATAGTGTGTTGTTTCCTCTCTAGGCTATGAAAGGCCTTCATAGCTGGTCCCACACTTTTAATATAAAGCAATCATTGTTCCACTTTCTTGCAATGCTGCTAGGGCCTTGAAACTGTTGGGGACTGAATGCATTAAATTAACATGGAAGGGAGCTATTCAGCTATTCAGTTTGTTGTTGTGCTTCAGTTTCCAGCATATCTTTTTCGTCAAGTTGGAAATTTGAAAATGTGGCATCTGTGGACAATGGGAAGTTTTTTGTTTTTTTTAATAGCGGTAGAGTATTGTACCGTGTTAGCCGTCAGTAAGAGCAAGGCATTTTGAATCAGGATGATAAATAGTATCATCCTGATTCAAAACTTCTAGCTTTTTCATAAAAAAGACAAACACTTATATAGCACTTTTCTCCTGGCTAACTCAAAGCACCAGAGCTGCAGTCACTAGGGCACGCTCTATAGGCAGTAGCAGTGTTAGGGAGACTTGCTTAAGGTCTCCTGCTGAATAGGTGCTGGCTTACTGAACAGGCAGAGCCGAGATTCGAACCCTGGTCTCCCATGTCAGAGGCAGAGCCCTTAACCATTACACTTTTCAGCCATATACTGAGTGCAATTGCCTTCTTGAAACTGAATTTGCATATTCAGAAGTGATGCATCACAGAAAACTTTAGTAGCTCACTTAAAGCTTGATTTTTGACTTTTTTTAAGGACCAGAGACTGCTGGGTACAGCAAAGTGGCGCAAAATGGTGCTTACCTGTTTCGCCGCTGAATACAGTATCTCTACAACTACAGTCAAAGGATGCAGTCTGGGGAGATGGGGATGTTCTGGCCGAAGTACTGGACACTGATGCGAAATGCCTGCAGGCTCATGTGGCCGTTTGAGGAGGTGACAAACCTGGTGAGTCGCAGTGAAGGCGACTTGATTCCATGTGCCTTCTTCCTGGAGTGTGCCGTGCATAGAGTGGTGGATCAAGCTGTGGAGGAGCGTGACCAGGAACTGGAAGAAGTGTTGTGAGATCAATTCTCAGCAGAAGCAGATGATTCCTCAACACCTGCGGCAGGGGGGAGGAGGAGGAGGAAGAGTCGTTTGGGGAAGAGGAGTCAGATGATGAGGAAGGTGTTGTTTTGGAGGAGGAGAATGAGTCGGAAGAACAACCGCAGCAGGTGTCGCAGGGGGCTTGTGCTGCTCAACTTTCCTGTGGTATTGTTCGTGGCTGGGGGGAGGAGAACTTAGCTGACATCACTGAGGAAGAGCAAGAGGAGATGGATAGTACGTCTGCATCCAACTTTGTGCAGATGTCGTCTTTCATGCTGTCCCCCTGTTGAGGGACCCCCGTAAAAAAAATGAGAATGAGCTGTACAGGGTGACCATGCTACTAGACCCTCGGTATAGGCTAGGCACAAAGTGGTGGAGATGTTTCCAAATCACCAGAAGGCAGAAATGATGCAGCACTTGCAGAACAAGCTGGCAACTATGCTTTACAATGCGTTTAAGGGTGATGTCACAGCACAACGCAATAAAGGTACCACTGTCAGTAATCCTTCTCCCATGTCCACGCAGGCAAGGACAGGACACTTCAGCAATCTCATAGTGATATTGGACATGTGGACATTCTTTAGTCCAACGTCTCGCCTTACAGCTTCCGGATCCACCACAACGCCTTGACCGGCAGGTAGCCGACTACCTGGCATTAAGTGTGGATGTAGACACTGTGAGCAGCGATGAACCCTTGGACTACTGGGTGCACAGGCTTGACCTGTGGCCAGAGCTGTCCCAATTTGCCATCCAACTTCTGTCTTGCCCTGCCTCAAGCGTCCTGTCAGAAAGGACCTTCAGCGCAGCTGGAGGCATCGTCACTGAGAAGAGAAGTCGCCTAAGTCAAAAAAGTGTTCAGTACCTCACCTTTATCAAAATGAGACATGGATCCCGGAGGGCTACTGCTCGCCCGTAGACTAAGTCAGTCCCCGCACACAGCATCTCTGCCTGCACGCCGTGTGACTGCCTGCCCCATGACTAAGTCGGTCCTCACACAGCATCTCTGCCTGAAGGCCGCTTGACTGCCTTCCCCGTCACCACCAACATGGTCCACCAGGACTCCAAACGGATTCCTTAATTTTTGCGGCTGCTGCTAGCAGCGGCCGCTATAATAATTTTTTGTTGCGTGTACATGCCTGCCTAATTTTTCTGGCTGCACTGTGGCTGCAACAACAAAACAAAAGGCATGTACATGTGTCAATTCCTCTTCATGATCATTACCTTGCCGCGGTGAAGGGGCTTGCGTATCACAATGAAGCAATGACCGCCGGCTATATGAGTGTCTCGGGGGGTGGTACACCAAAGATAATAAGGTCGTTGCTTCATTGTGGACAGACCAAATTCAATCCGCTGGACAATCACTGTTGTTCTGTCATTGAGCTACCTCAGCCTGGCGACCATACGAGCTTCAAAACCGATATCGCCTGCACTCTCGCCATGGTGCGCACCAGTCCAGCAAGATGTTTTAAAGCACTTTAGGCCTCCAATTTAGCATGCAATGTGATTTCTCCCCTTAAAACGCAGCTTTGCATCAAATTCACATTTTTCCCCGGGACTTTTGGCGTGTATCCCACTCCTCCATGCAATAACTCAGATGTTAGACCCCTTGAAACATCTATTCCATCACTTTTGTGGCCATCATAAATGTTTCTATTTTTCAAAGTTCGCCTCCCCATTGAAGTCTATTGCGGTTCGCAAAAGTTCGCGTGAACCTAACTTTTGCGGAAGTTCACGTTCACAGTCCACGAAACAAAAACGTTCAGGCCATCTCTGCATCTGTGATCACATGTAAAATGAGGCAGGCAACAACAGTATTAAACATATTTAACCATGCAGCTGAGTGGAAGGCCCCCTTGGTCCAGAGGCAGAGCCAAAAAAGGCTAGCTCACACAGCTCCATCCCTTTCTCATCACCATATCTGAGGCCTCTTTCACAGTGCGATGGTAAAGTCGCACGTTAGAAAACGCTTCAATGCAGACTAACGCACAGCAATACTAAGTCTGTGTGACATTCACAGTGCACACGTTGCGTTTGTGTGTACCGTGTAGCGTTATTAGAATGTGATGCATGTTGTGCGTTATACACGTTATTTGCTGCGTTGGACTGTTTGCACATGCTCAGTAATGACTTGGAAGCATACTTTTCATTGCCTGTATGCTCTACTGCATGTGACGATAGCGGGGCATTAAGTTGCGTTGTGACTTTTTTAGGGCGTTGCGTTGTAATTTGCGTTGCGACTTTAAAATTGTATCAAAACGTCCTACTGTGAAAAAGGCCTAAATCTTCCTTCTTTACCTACCTACACATATTGATGCCACAGTACCCGGTACAGTCTACTCCTCCACTTCCAAAAAGTATTATTAACAACTATGTTGGCAGGGTAAGTGAGTATGTGCTGGGGTTGTGTGTGAATAATTTATAAAAGCTAAGGTTAGGTGATTGGAAATTGGGTAGTTAACTTTCAGCAGAGGGGAATGGATTAACGTTTAAAGAATATTATCTCAAACTGATCTTGTATACTTTTGAGATATCCATGCCCAATACACAGACAAGTATTTTCAGAAGGCGATTAACAATGGCAGATTTCATATTTCCCCTTTGATATATTAATTTTGTTTTTTTTATGAATAATTACTATGCCAAATTATTATTGTGAATAGATTATGGTTAATATGTTAAAACGCGAACATTAAATAAAACACCAATATTTCGCCGCAACCGACCCCCTAACCCCCAGCCCTGGCGCACTACCCATACTCGCAACCTCCAGAGGAAAACACGTGCCACTGAACGGAAATGGAGGAAAACTAGACTTAACCAGGATTTCCTACAGTACAAGACCAACCTGCTGCAGTTCCACACTGCCCTTGCTCATGCGAAGCAGGAATACTTTACCAAGCTCATCGGAGCACAAGCTTCCAACCCCCGGCGTCATTTTGCCACTTTCAACTCCCTGCTTAAACCCACCCCCCCACACTTTCCGTTTCCTCCCTCTCTGCCACAGATTTAGCCACCCACTTCACCAACAAAATTGTCTCCATCTGCCAGGAAATATCCAATCTCAAATCTTCGCCTCCCACCCCCTCCCAACCAGCTCCTCCTCCACCCTATCCTCCCCTCACATCCTTCACTCCTACTACCACCGAGGAAGTCATCCACCTACTGCAGACTTCCCATACCATTACTTCCCCCCTTGACCCCATCCCTTCTGATTTACTCCAGCCTCACTTCACGGAATTGGCCCCAGTCCTCACTACCCTGTTCAACCTCTCCCTATCCACAGGCACCTTCCCCTCAGACTTCAAGCAGGCCACTGTACTACCCCTGCTCAAGAAACCCTCCCTTGACCCCTCACTACCCTCCAACTACCGTCCTATCTCCCTCCTCCCCTTTGCCTCAAAACTCCTTGAGCGTCTGGTTCACAAACGCCTGACCCAATTCCTCAATGCCAACTCACTGCTAGACCCACTGCAATCTGGATTTCGGCCTGCCCACTCAACCGAAACTGCTCTCACCAAAGTGGTCAATGACCTTGCCTTAGCTAAAGCTGAAGGTAAATACTCCATTCTCCTCCTCCTTGACCTTTCAGCAGCTTTTGACACAGTAGATCATCCCCTACTCCTCCAGTCCCTCCAGTCCATGGGCATTCACGATCTTGCCTTGTTCTGACTTTCATCCTACCTCTCTAACCGCTCCTTCACGACTGCCTTCAATGAGTCCTCATCCACCCCCAACCACCTCTCGGTGGGAGTCCCCCAAGGTTCAGTCCTTGGCCCCCTACTGTTTACCTTATACACATCCTCCATTGGCAAGGTTATCTCCTCCATGGGTTTTAATTATCATCTGTATGCAAATGACACCCAGATCTACCTCCACACCCCTGACATATCCACCACTACCATGGACAAGGTCTCCTCCTGTCTATCAGCCATCTCCTCCTGGATGTCCTCTAGGTTCCTGAAACTAAACCTAGACAAAACGGAATTTATGATCTTCCCACCCCGGACATCCATAAACCTCCCAGATGTGCATGTCACTGTTAACCACACTACCATTCACCCTACCTCTCAATCCCGCTGTCTAGGTGTCACCCTGGACTCTGCACTCTCCTTCACTCCCCACATCCAAAACCTCACAAAGTCCTGCAACTTCCACCTTCATAACATCTGTAAGATTCACCCTTTCCTGACCTCTGCCACCACCAAACTCCTCATCCATGCCCTCATAATTTCCCGCCTTGACTACTGCAATGCCCTGCTGTCTGGTCTCCCTATGACCCGAACAGCCCCACTGCAGTCCATCATGAATGCGGCAGCCAGAATTATCCACTGCTCCCATCGCTCCACCATGGCGGATCCCCTCCTTGAATCCCT
Source organism: Hyperolius riggenbachi (assembly GCF_040937935.1). Lineage (NCBI taxonomy): Eukaryota > Metazoa > Chordata > Amphibia > Anura > Hyperoliidae > Hyperolius > Hyperolius riggenbachi. The sequence continues at coordinate 173,034,611 of NC_090646.1, forward strand.
CCACTGGCTTCCTATCCAGTCCAGAATCAGATTCAAGATACTGTGTCTGACCTACAAATCTGTCCACAAAACCTGTCCAACCTACATTTCTGATCTTACTCAGAGGTACACACCTAGCCACTCACTCCGCTCTTCCAATGAACTTCACCTAACCGCCCCCCGCATCACCCAGTCCCATGCATGCCTCCAGGTCCCAGAGCTGCTCCAACACTATGGAACTCCCTACCTCCACCCATTAGGGCAGCCCCCTCATTCAACATTTTCAAGAAAGCCCTCAAAACTCACCTTTTCACTCTGGCCTACTACCCCTCACAAGTGCTCTAAACCCACAGCTGAACTCTGATCCCCTACCTTCCGTGTCCTTACCTCTCCCTCTAGATTGTAAGCCTTTGGGCAGGGTCCACTTCCTTTTGTGTCCTACCTGATCATGCACCTCCATTACTGTGAACCCATGCTATGCATCTGAGTGAACCTAACTTGCCTAATCTCCATTCTCCCATCCAGTGACTAAGCATTACCTTGTACTCATACTGTGCTGCATGATCTGGTCTTTCTTGTATTCAGGTATTGTCATTTTGCTGTATGTCACCCCTAAATATTGTATGTATCCCTATTTATTGTCCAGCGCTGCGTAATATGTTGGCGCTTTATAAATACAATAAATAAATAATTAAATTGACCTTCTATCATCACAATCTCCATTTAAAAAAAAAAAATTATTAGAGGTCTTTCTGACTTAAATATAGAGTCAGGATAATTGCTAGTGATTCATTTGCCTACAGCCACTCTAAGTTGTCTTTCCAGTATTAACATTCAGGACACTGTTTAATTTGCAAATTAAATTTGAGCTTAACAATTGCTGTAACCAGTTATATAGAAAAAGTAATCAAATACATTTAACAATTTTTAATTGTTATATGTATTAGTCACTCTCATTTCGTTTGTGCATTTGTGTTATATATTGTGCTGTAAGGTAGGAATTCCATTGAGTAGAAAGTGTTTAAGTAAGGGGAATGAGCTGACTGAAGTAGGAAATTGTTTCTTCAATAAATACCGGAGCAGTTCATTGACTGGTGTGACCTTCACGCTAGGACAACAGTTGAACTGATTTCTGTAAAATGTTAGTCGCTGCGCTCATCTAAATGCACCAAATCCTATATTGAATATGCGGCCAATAATAATTCCCCCTAGGGAGGAGACCAGTTGCCATTATTTTTCAGAGCAAGGATCTGTGGTCCATTTCAAAGAGCATATTATGCATTAGTTACTAACCTGGAAGACCTTCAGATAAAATAAGCTGTATGAAACGGTCAAATACATAACACTCTGCAGAATACTTATAGCCGTTTTAAATATGAATCAATTTTATCACATTTCAAAATGCAAGGCAGTGCTGCTACTAAACCTCCCAACACAGCTTAGTCCATTCCCAACTTAGGTGATCCAAAAGTTGCATAGCATAACTTTTCTCTTAGGGAAATGTTATTACTAGGGTGATGTGGTCCAGCGTGGGATTAATGAAATCTGAAATCTACAAAAGTACCCATATTTTTTAAGCAATCAGAATTTCATATGCTGACTTGGATTTTTGTTATTGTTTGATGGCCGGATGAAGTCTGCCGTCGGCTTAAAGTGAATGTTTACCAATTAAAAAATAAAAAAGTCAGATACTCACCTGAGAGGGAAGGCTCGGTCCTAATGAGCCTTCCCTCTCCTCTCCCGGTGCACGGTCCCACGCAGGATCCCCCGTAGCAGTATTCGACCAGTTCGGTCAAATACTGCCACTTCCGCCACCGAAGGGAGGTTTCGGAAGCCTTCGATAGCACTCTGGCTCCCGAAGACAGGCCGCTCCATACTACGCATGCGCGAGTGCCCTCTATGACGCACTCGCGCATGCGTAGTGTGGAGCGGCCCGTCTTCGGAAGCCCGAGTGCTCCCGAAGACCTCCGGCGGTGGACGCAAACGGGGGAGCCAGCGCAGCACCGAGGGCACCGGGAGAGGAGAGGGAAGGCTCATTAGGACCGAGCCTTCCCTCTCCTTAGGTGAGTATCTGACTTTTTTATTTTTTAAGCGGTACCCATTGGCTTTAAGCCAAACATATATTTTACCGAAATGACTACTGTATACGCCAAACAAGAGAATTCTTAGTCCAAAAGGCTAGTACTTTTCAGATCATTGCTAGATCTCTACCCCTTTACTGCAAAGGTCTCTCTCCTAATCTGCATTTCAAGTGGCCAAGATAGGTTTCAGTTTTTACCTTGCAACTAGAAAACACACATAAGAGACTAAAGCTGTGTGGAAAATAATAATAATAATAATAATAAGAAGAAGAAAGAAAGAAAGAAAGAAAGAAAGAAAGAAAGAAAGAAAGAAAGAAAGAAAGAAAGAAAGAAAGAAAGAAAGAAAGAAAGAAAGAAAGAAAGAAGGAAATCCTATACTATTTATTTTTTGAAATCAATAAGTTTTGAAACTTTTCTAAAAGCATGGAGCTGTTGTCAGAATTCTAGTGGTTTTATTTATGCAGGAAAAGCTGTCATATGTATAGGTTTTATGTTTTAATGTTGTATGCAAATTTAATTGCAAACTGTAAAGTTAGAGTATTTTATATTGCTCTGTGACATCTCAGCATATTCCAGGCTGTAAAGCTTATAAGATTACTTTAACTTGCAAGCTGGAAGATTGTTGATGTACTGGTTACAAAAAGCCAGAACATTCTTGTTTATGTTTGTGCGTGGCCCTGACATTTGAAAGATGTTTCTGTGTACAGACTGGGAACAAGTTAAAACTCACATTACTGCAGTAATTATATATGTACATTTTCTTAATTATTACACATAGATATTATTAATCTAAATATTAATAATCAATACAGTCCTTCTAAAGAAAGAAATAATTATTGTTAAACCCTATATAATATAATTTAAATACTTTTAAATACAGTTATAAAGCTGGATTCTGCAGTGAAAGTTTCAAAATACATTAGCTGTTTTCCACAAAGTTGTTTAAACTATGATTGTTCTTTGGAATGTCAATACAAGTTCCAAGGTTTTTTTATTGTCCCGTATTTAGGACAAACTATGCCACCTGGCGGTGTTCTAGTCTTATAATTAATATTATTAATACTGCTTGTTATTTATGATGAGATAGTGACATCTGCCAGTTGAAGTTATTATATTTATTTGTAAGAAAGGCAAATATATAGAACATGATTTTATATTATTAAGATTTAATATGCAATTAATCTTATATGATTCATTGTTTTAAGAAGAATTATATAATAAGCTTTATATTTAAAAAAGTGTATTAGAAGCCCTGTAATGTTTCAATAAGCCTTAAATTGCTGAAGACTCTCACAGGTCTGGTTACAGTGTCAACCTGACCAGTTAAGTCTGGGAAAGAATGACACATTATCAGACATGCGTCATGAATAACATTGTTTAGTCTCAATGTCTGGGGAAAAAAGTCAACCAGCAGACAAGATGGCTGGTGACATCCATTTTTAATTAACTGCGTCAGAAATGACCTGATTAGAATGTGTAAACATTGCAAACCTAAGTAGATTCTCACAGTTAAGATAATTAAGGTATTCAAAACAAAAAAGTGTTATGGGTATTTTAAATGTCAAAGATAGCAAGCTACGCATGGAAGCTTTAGCCAATCAGAACCTGGGATTCAGGGAAATTCCAGATTAGGCAGCCATATTGCATCTAATCACTATAAAAGTAGGAGCTGAAGGCTCATAGTTTGCAGAAGCTCAACAATCTCGTGAGAAGACACATGAGGCAGAAGCTACGTTCCCACAAGTGGTTCTAGATGCTGAAGAGATGACAGAGAAGGGGTAATATGCTTAATATTCTGGTGATTTACTTTATTAATTTTTCAGCATTAAGTTTTGTTAAGATGTTAGCAAGAAGTTTTTTTTTAGAAGTTATTTTTTATGCTATTTCTTTAAGAAGATTACTACAAGTTTTACACAGCTATTATATACACAGCTATTGATACAGATGAGACTACTGCTGATCTTATTCTACATAACACAACTGTTATATTCGTTTTTGAATGTACTTAGAAGATTGATGATCGCTTGGCTATAAAGCCTCGATAAGATGGAATACTGTTAGAAGGAAACACTACTTAGAACTGTTCATATTTTGTATATATGCTGTATGATAAGCAAATACAATTTTTTACATAAAATCAAATACTGGGTGCTCTGATTCATTTCAAGGTACACTGTCAATCTATAATTACTGTTATAGAGGGTTCAGACCCCACTATGCCGGATTTATATGATAGCAACGCTTTAAGGGCTGGTCCTTTACTGAGTTAGCAATCATGAAAAAGGCAAGAACCGCTCAGGTTTTTGACACCTTCAGAATTAAAATCAAAATTTCCCACTAAAGATAACATATAAATCTTAAAAGTGGATCTTAAGCGTAAATTCCAAAGTGAAAAAGAAACAGAATAACACTTACTATGACTGACTCTCTACCCTCCACCCCCCCCCCCCCTTTTTTTTGTTTTGTTTTTTTATTACCCAAAGCAGATAGAAATGATTTCTGTAAAATACAGGAGGAAAGCACTGCAACAACTTTGGTATATGCCCTAGTGTGTCAGTCACTGTGAATACTGTGGTTGGCAGTATACTCCTTTTCTTTTATCCTCTTTTTTTTGATTAACTGGCTCAGTGACACACAAGACACCTGAGCTGTTGTAAGGACTACTTCCTTCTCTCCTATGACACAATCTCTTACAGATCTTTGCAAGGGTCGAAACCTGCTTTCACAGTTTTTTTTCAGGAGGGGGCAAAAAAAACAACACCTGTATTTTCTGGCACAAAAGGTCAATTTTTAAACATGTATTCATGCCATTCTATAACTTCTGTGGACTGTGCTGACAGTGTGGAATTTATTTTTACACTTTAGTTCAGCATATTCAGATTGGCAAATTAGTACACTTATCTTAAATTGTTAACAATGCCTCAGAATTTAACCTTATTAACCATTTTTTTCAAAAATGTTGTATTCTTTTGTATCCCATGTCACAAGGGGCTGTTATAGCACTAATGCGATAGCATGATGTAGTAGTGAGAGGATGAAGTATATGTGTATGAAGGATTAGTACAAGTTATCTGTGTGGTACTGGATCGGTGCTTGTGCTGTGAAATCATAGAATTTTTCAGAAAGAGCTGCCAAAGACCTGCATAAATAACTAATCCTTCCTTGCACTAATACTTCAGTCAATGACCTCCCCTCTCTGTGACCGAGGAGAAAAAAAGAAAAGGCTTCTATCCTCTAGTAATGAGAGGTGAGGGTACAGAAGGGCATCTTAGTCATGGGTGCAATGATAAGTTAGGCAGTTCTAACAATACAGCAACTGATTCAGCAGTGTAAAGCCTAGTACACACCATAGAATTTTCTGTTAGATTTTCTGTAAAAGATTTTCTGTAATTAGATTATTTTCTGTAAAGTACTGGTAGAGACTGGTCATTATCGCTGGTGCATTGTCTTCCTGTTATCTCCTGCTGAGTAGAACAATGCTTAATTGCTAGGCAGATAGATGGTTAGATAGATCATTTCCAACAGGTAAATCTAATGCCGGGCTTACGGCGCATCCCCGCTAGTCCACACGTGTGCGCGGATCGATTGCCGCTCGTCCCGAATCGAACGGGCGCTGGTCAAGCAGGATGATCAGGCCAGCTGAATATTATCAGCTGGCCGGATCAGCTGGTCGATACACGGTACAGAAACATACCATGTATCCCCAGCATAACAGAAAATCTTAAAGAAAATTGTATGGTGTGTACTAGGCATAAGGATAATGGATTAAGCTTTTTCATTGGTGTTTGAATTAACCATAATGTAGCTTTTTACTTTTTTTCACCACATGTTTGTTTAAAGAACTACTGTCCCCATTTCTCCCTTCACAGTGCAAACTGTCTTGGAACCCATGAAATGACATATTTGATGACCACCCACTGGTCCAAATAACAGACCAATGGCAATCTACAGTGTCATGTTCTGATATGGCGCCATGCAGAGAATGATCCATTAGCTTGAACCAATGGAAAACCTCAGCAGGGAATTCAGAATGTGGGTGATGAGTTGATCATTCTTTAATCAAGCAACTATGTTACAGATTGAAAAAAAAAAACACAGATGATGAAAAGAATAAGATTGGGTAAACTAGCCATGGCGTGCATGCTGCATTTTAATAAAATATTTTAAAAAAGATATGTATGTTTTTTTCCATTATTAGATTTCCTTTGTGGTTGTGTTTTTTAACCATTTGTGTCAATAGTTAGGGAATCAGAAAATTACCACATTGACTGCTTCACTTGGCAAAATTTTTTGTTTCCCCCTGATCAAATAATCCTGCCTCCTTTTTGAAATGCATGGTGGTAGGAGGAGCCTAGGCAGGCAGGCCCATAAAATTAAAAACATGTCACCGAACCCCTTGCCTCTCCCACCTCTCCCATCCAAGTCTTGACCAACTTACTTTCTGGAATTTTGAGAGATGGGGACTGAGAGAAGAGGAGGTCCAGTGACTTGTTTTTACTTTTTTTTTTTTAACTTAACAAGTCATCTTTATTGTGGGTGTGAATAAGACATACAGGTAACAACCGTACGCAGACGGCTTGCATGGTACAGTTGCAGGTAAGTGGTACAGAATTGAGGGGAGAAATGTAAAAAACATTATTATAAGGTGTTGATTTAGATGTAAAGGAAAAAACCTGCAGGAGAATAGTTACAGTCTTACTTTAGATGAGGAGAGATTGACCAACAAAGTGACGTTATATGCTAATTAACATAAAAGAGACCCAACAAAATACAAAAATATATACATATACAGCCGGCCGAGCTCCAGGAGGGAGTCCCCCCGCCTCCCCCCCCCCCCCACCACACAGCAAGTTCCGTATAGTTACATGGTCCGTTCACAGGGATTAGCCCCTAAAGCGAGTGTAGCGGGAAGTGATCCAGGTGTCCCAAATAGAGTGGAACTTACGGTCTGCTCCCCTGCGGGTGTATAATGCTTTGTGGAATGGTAGCATGGTGTTTATGACTCTAATCCAGTCAGATAGATCGGGAACCTGTGGCTGTATCCAGGCCTGAGTGAGAACCTTGCGGGCAACATGAAGCGCGTTAAGTAGGAAAAGTTTAGTAAATTTGTTATAGGTGTTGTGTGGGAGCAAGTTAAGCAAACAAAGTTTGGGATCAAGTGTCACTGGACAACCCATTTTATCGTTTAGAAATTTTATAATTTGTTGCCAATAGAGGTTCACTTCAGGGCAGGACCAAATCATGTGATAGAAAGTGCCCTGGGTTAGGGCACATTTAGGACATAGAGGTGAGTATCCGGGTCGAAACTTAGCCAGTCGGATTGGAGTAAGGTAGGCCCTATGCATCACGTGGAGACTAAGTAGTCTATCTGGTATGTGGGGGGAAACCCTGGCAGAATCTTCAAGAGCCTCCTCCCAATCTTCATCGGAGATCTCTCCAAGATCCTGCACCCACTGAGATTTCTTAACAAAGGCTCTACGCGTAGCACCAGTAATCATAATGGCAGAGTACAAGGCAGAAATTAATTGATTGGAAGAGGGGCCAGTGACAATGTTAAGTATGCCAGAGTCAAAAAGAGTAGGTGGTATTGTAGAAAACTGAGTTTTTAAGGCATGCGATAATTGTATGTAGTAAAATTGCATAGATGATGGCAATTGGAATTTGGCCGCTAGTTGCTCAAAAGGGACAATAGATCCAGAGTCAATAACCTGGTGCAGATAAAGTATACCTCGGTTAACCCATAGTCTACAATTGGGGAGTTTACGGATTTCAGGAAGGCCTCGATTTTCCCAGAGAGGGGTAAACTTCATAGGGGCATCTGGTTCAAGAAATTTATGTGCAGTATCCCAAACTTTAAGTATCCGGAAATGATTTGATATGGGGAGAGTTTTTAGCACCAGTTGCTATAATGGAGAGGGGGTCCATGTGTTGGAGTGGGGGGATGTCACTAAACAGACAGCAGGAGCGATTCCGGTTAATAGTGAGATCAGAGAATATATGTGACAGCTGGGAAGCCAGGTAATATATATGGCAGTTGGGGACTGCTATGCCCCCTAGATCTTTTGGATTTTGGAGAGTAGTCAGAGAAAGGCGGTGTCTTGAAGACCCCCATATAAATTGAGTTAAGAGGGTGTTTATTTTGACAAAATTAACATATGGTAGATAAATCGAGGCATTCCATGAAACGTAAAGCACCTTAGGAAGTAGGATCATTTTAAATAGATTGGCTCGACCAGCCACCCCTATAGGGAGTTTGGACCAGGCCTGAAATTTAGCAGTTATATAATGTAGCAGTGGTGTCCAGTTTAAAGACACAAAGTCCTGAGATGTACGTGAGATCTTTATACCAAGGTAGGTGATAACTGACGCCCATTGGAGAGGAGAGGAGGCTTGAGACAGAGTTGGGGGGAAGACATCAATGGGGAGTATGTAGGATTTAGACCAGTTAATGCGTAGTCCAGAGTATTGCCCAAAGCTGTTTATAATTTGGAGAGAGCGGTGTAGTGAAGGTCCAGGATCGTTTAGATATAAAAGCATATCGTCTGCATAGAGACTGATTTTATCAATGTTATTAGCTTTTTTGAGGCCTTGAATTAAAGGGTCTGATCTTATCAGAACAGCCAGGGGCTCAATTGCCAAGTCGAATAAAAGGGGGGATAGGGGACAACCCTGTCTCGTGTCTCTAGTTATGGGGAAAGCGTCAGAAACCCAGCCATTGATACGTATCCTGGCGCAAGGGTCAGTATATAAGAGTTTTACCCAGGAGATAAATCGAGGACCAATGTTATAGCGATGTAGGACTGCTAGCAAAAAGTCCCACTCAATTGTATCGAAAGCTTTGGCGGCGTCAAGAGACGCCACTACCCTAGTTCCAACACTCTCATGCTCTGTCTGCATAGCAAGAAACAGTCTACGAATATTTAAGGAGGTTGATCTGCCTGGAATGAATCCAGATTGGTCTGAGTATATCAGAGAGGTTATTACTTTATTTAATCGCAGTGACAGTAGCTTGGCAAGGATCTTAGTGTCGGTCTGAATTAGGGAAATTGGGCGATATGCATCGCATTGGAGAGGATTTTTGCCTGGTTTTAGAATTAAGGTTATTAAGGCTTCTCTCATAGAGAGGGGGAGAGACTCTGATTCTAGGGCATGGTTATATAGTGCTAAAAGCTTAGGTGCTAATAGGGATCTGTATTGTTTAAAGAATTCGCCTGGCAGGCCATCAGTGCCTGGGGACTTGGAAGCAGGAAGGAAAGAGATAGCTTGTTTTTACTTTTTAATGGGCCTGTCTAGTGTTTACATTGATCAGACCATGCTACCGGTAAGAAGAAGGATTGCAATTTGAAATCCTATGGTTGAGCAAATTAATTGTCTTACCACTTACAGTATGTTCTAAACAAATGGGATAATCTGAGATATCATAAAGTCATTTGACTGGAAAACCCTAGCTGTCTGTTTCTGTAAAATAATTGAGAAATGTTATTTTTCATAGGTGCTCTTTTGCTAGCAAAACTACAACAACTCTATAGTGCAGGTACAGTTATTAATTAGTGTACAATGCAATAAACAATTTTTTAGTCATATGTGTACCTTTTGTAATTTATACCCATAAGAAATAAAAAAGTTGGAAATACTTTCCTTGTATGAGGTTAGCAAAAAAATAAAATTCTTACATAATGCAATATTTTTTCCTCATCCCAATTAATTTAGTCAACTCCGACTCTGTGACCATTTGTATGTCTGCACGCCAGATGTCTCTGTCAATCACAGCTTCTTTCAGCTGTTGCATAGGCATGTTGATAGTTTCACATATGCTGTCTATCCCTCTTAGCCTCTGTCATCCTCTTCTTTTACCCTCAATTTTTCCAAGCATCAAGAAGTTCTCAAAAGAATCCAATATTCTCAATATGTGACCAAAGTATTTGAGTTTTAATAGCAGTATCAGCCCTTTTAGTGAACACTCTGGCCTTATTTGTTTAAGTATTGACTGGGTAGTAATTCTGGCAGGCCATGGAACTCTTAGTGGCTTTTCCACAGCCACAGTTCAAAAGCATCAATTTGTCTATGCATGACCTAATTTATAGCCTAAAGGCTAGTACACACGTGTGACTGAAGCCAACGACGGGTCCGTCGGCACCTCCCGCTGGGCGGGTTTTCAGCAGACAGTACGGCGTGTGTACAGTCTGTCGGCGGACTGAGAAAGCGCAGCAGATCGCTCAGAAACAGCCTTATCAGTCTGCAGACAGACTGTACACACGCTGGACTGTCGCTGGAACGCCCACCAGCGGGAGGGTCTAACGGACCCGTCGTTCCATAATATCAAGCGTGTGTACGAGCCTTAACTTTCACAGCCATATGTAACTTACTACTGGGAAGACCATGGCTTTAACTATCCTGAGATTTGTTAGTAAAGTGACATCCTTTAACATCTTGTTCATACTTGCCATAGCTTTCCTTCTAAGCAACAAGTGTATTTTAATCTCATGACTGCAGTCACCATCTGCAGAGATCTTTAATCCCAGGGAAATGAAATCTATTACGACTTCTACTTTTTACTCATCTGTTTGCAGATGGTTCATTGATGCAGATGATATGAGTTTAGTTTTCTTGATGTTTTGCAGTAGACCTGCTTTGGCACATTCTTGTTTGACATTCATAACTAGCTGTTGAATTTTTCCTCAGCTTCAGCCATCAGAATGGTATCATCGGCATATCTTTAATATTAATATTCCTGCCATTTACTTTATTTCCAGCATGTGACAAAAAAGCTCTCTGCATTACATGTTCAGCGTACACGTTCTTTACAGTAAGAGTGATTAAAATGTGGAATGTATTGCCACTGTTTGAAGGGGGGCTTAGATGCTTTCCTTGCATTGACAGACATCCATGGCTATAATTACTAGGTAATTCCCGGTAGTGTTGATCCAGGGATTTTATTTAATTGCCATTTGGAATTAGGAATAGGGATGCTCATTTGGATTTCCGATCGGAAATTGCATTTCCGCATCAGAATTCAGAAATCGGTAAGTGCGGTAGGCGGATTTTTGCAGAAATTTTCGCTGCCTTTAACACTGATTTTCTCAAAAACTATAAGGTCTTTTTGAAAGATGTTTTTCCCTCTTGTTCCCACTGTTCTGCTTAACACAGCCTGAACATTTGGTGTATCTAGTACCTATTGGGGCTTTGCTATTAACCTCTAAAGTCAGTGGTTATTCAATGTAATGTAAAATGCGGAAAATTCGCATTACCGATATGTGGTATGCCGCCAACTTTAGAGATTAATAGCAAAGCCCCATAGGTGCTAGAAACACCAAATTTTCAGGGTATGTTAAGCAGTGAGAACAAGAGGAAAAAAAATCAAATAGACCTTGTAGTTTTTGAGAAAATCTATGTTAACTGCTTGCCGACTGCTCCACGCCGATTGGCATGGACGCGACGACAGCCCCAGGACCGCTCAACGCCAATTGGTGTGAAGTCCTGGGGCGGGGTTTTGTAGGAGATTGTGCTCATGCATTTCCGCTTGAATGATGGAGATCCGCTCTGTCATCAGTCTCCCAGCGGCGATCGCCACTAGGAGACTGTTAGACAGTGAAACGGCCATCTATTTACATGGCACAGTGCTGCGATCTATGGCAGCGCTGTACTTGCGACAGCTGTGTGACACAGCTGTCCCCCTGGGAGGCACAATAGCAATCGGCTGTAAAAGGTTGATGCCTATGACAGCCAATCACTGTGATTGGCTGGAGGGGGGAGGAAGGGAGGGTTAGCGATAAAATAAAAAAGTGAAATATATTAAAAAACAAACAAACAAATAAATAAAAAAATAAACAAACTGGGCAGTAGGGATCAGAGCCTACCAATAGAAAGCTTTGTTGGTGGGCAGAGAAGGGGGGGTAATCACTTGAGTGCTGAGTTGTACGGCCCTGCAGTGAGGCCTTAAAGCTGCAGTGGCCTAAACTGTAAAAAATAGCTTGGTCACTGGGGCTGTGTAAGCCTACAGTCCTCAAGTGGTAAAAGTGGCAGAAATTACCGTGAAAATCTGCATCGAAATGTGGAAATTGGTAGCAGAAAGCAGACTAAATAGCGTTAGCAGTAGTCGGCAATGGTGGAATGTGGATTTTCTGCGGGAATTGGCACTTCCGACCATCCCTATTTGGGAAGGTGTAACGATTGGGGATTTATTTTCGTGGTCAGCGTACAAGATGCGCGCTGACACTACGGAAATCCTCCACAAGCGTATAAAACAACAACAGAACCCAGCTATGGTGTAATGCACCTGTAGAGAGAAAGTGAGCACAGAGACAGAATGTATGTGTGTCCACCAATCTAGTCGCCACCCGGCGACGGTGAACACACAACAGCAGAAACCAAGTGAGAACGCAATCGCCAACAGTGACACAAGACCGAGTAAGACAGAGCACAAGTGTAGCAAGAAAGGCACAGCAAATAACAATGATCAGAACACCAAGGAAAATAACAAACGCACTCGCTAGCGAAAAGTGCAACAGTGACAAAGCAGGCCAATGGCGCGGTCTCCGCACGAAAAGCGCAACAGAGACAAAACACGCCAACCCTAACTAACCAATGTAACACGAAAATGAATAGAGAATGCGAACGCTTGCTAAACGGTTACCTCACCGAGCCTACAGCAAGCGTCCGTTCCAGACAAGACAGACAGAAGGAGTAACCATTAGCAACCATAGCTCTGGCCTACACTCCCAGACAGAATACAGAAGGAACCAATGCCACTACCGCTAGGGGGAATGCGAACCAGACAAACAGACAGAACGATTTCCTGTTGACCGCCGCTGGCGACAAGACAATCATAAACACAGTAACTGACTAGTTTGTCAGAACCTCACCAGAGGAGCTGGTGGGTACTATATACAGATAGACAGAACAAGGCAATACAGATAATACAACCTGACTACGCTAGAAGGAATGCCTAGTGCACTCCCAAGGAATTACTGTAAGATAATCTTAGCAAACAATTAGCAAATGCTGAGACTCCAGGTAAGTTAGCAGGAACAAACTATCATGACCAGCAAGGAATTCTGGGAAGAAATGGTTTTTATACTGCAAGCCATCAGAGGAAGCAGCTAAGAAATTTGCATGACAAGTGGATGCAAATTCTTCCCCAGAACAGCAACTCTGCAGCTTGCAGAGTGGAGACAAGTCTCTTTTCCAGGGACCTGCCGCACTCAGATTTACAAAATGGTCAAACAGCTGTCTGCCTGTGCAGACAGCAGAGCAGATCATTACAGTACCCCCCCCCCTCTAGGGATGGCTTCCAGACGTCTCTCAAAACTGACGTTTCCAAAAAAATCTGACTAAACACTCATGAAGGTCGGGTCAGCCCGACAAGGCCCAATTCCAGAGCCAATCCTTCCGAAACCGACCTCGTCGGAAGCAGAAGCCACCGAAACATGCCCATCAGCACTACAAGTCTCAGCGTAACCCCCATCAGAACTGAGAATGCCAGAGAAGAACCCACCAACACCCTTCAAGCAATACCCACCACCTTCCAGAGACCGCCCAAAAATACCAAACCTGCCACAATACCTATTCGAAGTGCCCCTTTCAACATAAAAGCCACTGTTGATCTCATCCAGGGTACCAAGCTAAATTTCTCCCAGAATCTCCCAGAAAACTTTGAAGGTCCGCAGAGATCCCAACAGGCCAGAATGCTCACCAGGCTCATATGGAGAACTATCAAGAACCCCTATGGAACCAATGACAATTCCGGATTCAGGATTACCAGGACAACCATCAAGATCAGGGCTTTCAGGGACCAATTCTGGGCATGCAGGCAAAATCAGAACATGTCTCCACCGAGGAAGCATCTGAGCATGCTGGTAACCGAGACACACTTGGGCATTCTGGCTCACAGAGCATATTGGGGTACACTAGCACAAGAGAACCCTCAGGGCACGTCGAGGAACTGCCAACCTCAGAGTCCATCACGACAAGACCAAAACCAGGACCGGGCAGAAAATCATCACGAGTAGTGGTCACAGGTACTGGTCTTTCAAAAGAAGACTTGGACTCAGACTTAGAAGTTTCTGTGACTGTAATAGTATCTAACCAAAACTCATCATTGACTACGCATGACTGAAGCTCCACAAGAGCTGCAAAAGTAGTCAGCATAATAGCAATGCCTACCGAAGTGGGCAAAACCTCAAATGGCCCTGCGGGGCAGGAGGCACCTCCTAAAAATTCTGCACCCTTTGGGAGGAACTTGGAGACCTCCAGAACATCAAACAAGACCTCAGAAGCATCATTTCCCAAGTTTTCTGACAAGGATTCTGAACTATCCATGTTACAGGGCCGAACATCAAATACCTCTTGCGGACAAGGCAAGTGTCTCAGGGATGGTTTTACCATATGCTGAGACTGAATTTCATCATCTAGAACAGGAATATCTAGTGAAACCAATACTGACTTCCTGAGTTTAGTTTCACTGCAAGCAGAATCCTTCATAGCAGTCAAACCAGACTGCAATTCTGAAATGGCAGAACAACAGATAAAATTAGCTTCAATACCTAGAGGTGCCTCTTGGCTCTCTGCAGAAGATTTATTACACAGTAATATTGACTCATCCAGAGTACAGGGTGGAAAGTCATTACTTTCCTAAGTATCAGATTTGCAAAACCAAAGCGCTGTCTCACCCTTAGACTTGGCTAACAATGTCGAATCTGAGGAGTCAGAGTGCAAAATTTGCGAATCCAAGATAGCTTTAGGTTGTGAGACTGACGCTTCCAGAGCGCAAGCTTCCGCAATCTGCAGAGCAGACTGCAAAGTGTTCAAAACAGAAACACTTGAACAACTGTCATCTGGCAACATGCCTTTACAGGTGTGAACAGAGCGAGACATAGATTTATTTGCAGAAGAGATGGTGACAACAACATGAGAGACTTTATTAGTCATATTAACATTACTCTTGAGGCTGCATGGTTTAGGAATTTTTCCCATAGCAGGATCATAGATGGAGGATCTTAAAGAATCACTGGGAGGAAAAGATCTGTTTTTAAACGACAAGGGATCCCACATATCTTTGACAAAACTGACACACTCACGCCGATCATAATCTGTAGGAACGTCTGAGAAACAGGCCTCAGATCGCACAGACTCAAACTCCACACAAGCAGAAGAGAATCTTTCAGAATTCACACAGGTGTCAACCACAGTAGTACACCCATTCATTTTAGATCGCACAGTGTCCAAACTCACTTGCTTCACCCCAGAAAGGCAGGAACAATCATCTGATAACGGTGTCTCTTTATTGGAATCAATTGGTTGGTGTGTGTGCAATTCATCTAAAATCGTCTGCCACACACAAATCACCGGATCCACAAAACATTCATCACACTCATCAGAGTCAATCAAAGTGTACACAGAATTAACACAAGCATTAAGAGTCACTTCTTTTTTGGCGATGTAAAAATCGCAAAACCCCTTCCAATCCATCTCGAACACCTCAATCAGAGCCCCAATCTCCCACGGAGCAAATGGAGGCTCAAACAAGCCTGTATCAAGGTAATACTTATATGGGTTGAGCTCAAGAACATGCATAGATCTTCTTACTCCTTTAATATACTGAATGGTTTTGCATGGATGGGATAGAATAGTTGAGTGATTCGCAGATACATACTCATCAAGAATGGGTGGTAAACAAGGCAGTTTAAACCAGTGGGAGAAAATAAATGTAAGAAACTGATAAGGATTAGCATCCCAGGAATTACTTTTCAAAATAGCATAAGCCCACACAAACAGATCTCCATGCAATAGAGTATGAGCTAATTGAAGAGCTGACGTGGACGAATCAGAAATTTGAAAGGTAGGATTCAGAAGAAATCTTACACATTCAGAAAGGAAGTCCTCTTTAGTTTCAGAGTCTAAATTTTTAAAGCTCTTAAAGGTATAGGAACCATATTTGACAAAATCATACAAATCGGAAATTCCCTCTACACTGGGAATTTCGGTTTGGCTGGTCATACTGTAACAATTGGAGAATTATTTCCGTGGTCAGCGTACAAGATGCGCGCTGACACTACGGAAATCCTCCACAAGCGTATAAAATAACAACAGAACCCAGCTATGGTGTAATGCACCTGTAGAGAGAAAGTGAGCACAGAGACAGAATGTATGTGTGTCCGCCAATCTAGTCGCCACCCAGCGACGGTGAACACACAACAGCGGAAATCAAGTGAGAATGCAATCGCAAGAGTGGCGATTGCCAACAGTGACACAAGACTGAGTAAGACAGAGCACAAGTGTAGCAAGAAAGGCACAGCAAATAACAATGATCAGAACACCAAGGAAAATAACAAACGCACTCGTTAAGCGTGGTCGCTGCTCGAAAAGCGCAACAGCGACAAAGCACGCTAATGGCGCGGTCTCCACACGAAAGCGCAACAGAGATAAAACACGCCAACCCTAACTAACCAATGTAACAAGAAAATGAATAGAGAACGCAAACGCTTGCTAAATGGTTACCTCACCGAGCCTACAGCAAGCGTCCGTTCCAGACAAGACAGACGGAAGGAGTAACCAGTAGCAATCGCAGCTCTGGCCTACACTCCCAGACAGAGTACAGAAGGAACCATTGCCACTACCGCTAGGGCAAATGCGAACCAGACAAACAGACAGAACGATTTCCTGTCGACCGCCGCTGGCGACAAGACAATCGTAAACACAGTAACTGACTAGTTTGTCAGAACCTCACCAGAGGAGCTGGTGGGTACTATATACAGATAGACAGAACAAGGCAATACAGATAATACAACCTGACTACGCTAGAAGGAATGCCTAGTGCACTCCCAAGGAATTACTGTAAGATAATCTTAGCAAACAATTAGCAAATGCTGAGACTCCAGGTAAGTTAGCAGGAACAAACCATCATGACCAGCAAGGAATTCTGGGAAGAAATGGTTTTTATACTGCAAGCCATCAGAGAAAGCAGCTAAGCAATTTGCATGACAAGTGGATGCACATTCTTCCCCAGAACAGCAACTCTGCAGCTTGCAGAGTGGAGACAAGTCTCTTTTCCAGGGACCTGCCTCACTCAGATTTACAAAATGGTCAAACAGCTGTCTGCCTGTGCAGACAGCAGAGCAGATCATTACAGAAGGATTGTTTTCCCTTTTGGGGCTAATTGGACCATGCCTTCCTCTGGATCTACAGGGATATATGAGGGAGCAGGCTGGTGTTGTACTTTGTTCTCTGGTTGAACTCGATGGACGTATGTCTTTTTTCAACCCAAATAACTATGTAACTATGTAAGTTAAAGGACCACTATCACAAAAAATAGTTACATTTAAAATACATGAAAACACATAAATAAAAAGTTAATTTCTCCCAGAGTAAAATGTGCTATAAATTACCTTTTTTATGTGTTGCTATCATTTACAGTCTGACAGATCTGACAGGTTTTGGACTAGCCCATTTACTCATGGGGGATTCTCAGGGTTTTCTTTTTTTTTTCAAAAGCACTTAGTGAATGGCAGTTGCTCAGTCCAACTGCCAGAATAGTGTGCAAACAGGTGGTGGTGGTAGTGACCTGCATGTTTGTATAGATCCTTTCTAGGGAGTGCTTTTGTAAAGAATTAATAATATACTGAGGATCCCCCATGGAGAGATGGACTAATCAAAACCTGTCCTTTCTGTCAGATTTCTACTAACTACTGTAATTGATAACAACATACGAGAAAAGTAGTGTATAGCTCATTTTACACTGGAGGAAATGTTCATCTTATTTGTATGTGTTTACATGTAATTTACATTTTACATTTTGCGATAGAGGTCCTTTAAATAAGTATTTAATTCTATTCTGTTTATTAAGTGCATAATAATTATTTGAAGTGTTGTTTTTTTAATTTTATTTTTTAATCTCTAATGGAGCAAGCATAGAGCCAGATAAATAGAATATCTGATGCCCTAGTTTTGGGATAGTGAAAATAAGAGAATTGAAGATCAGAATAACAGTCAATAAACTAGCTTCTTTTTTCAGAAGTAAATCAGTAATGCCAGCCTCCACATTTCGTACATAACAGGTTTTCTTTAAAGCAGTTTCTGGCTGGGGAATTCATTAGAACCATATTGAACTGTTTTGATTCTGAGTCTTTGATGGTAAAACTGAATATAATTGAATCCCACTTGTTTTAGTGCAGCTATGCTAGACGACCTACCCAAAGGGCTAACATTACTGTCGTGTGTGATTGGGATTTATCACTTGGTGCAACATGCAAAAATATTCCTGTTTTGTTAGTAGTTACTGTGAGGGATATAATCAGAAACAGCATACTATTAAAACATATTTTTCTATAGTGGGATTTAGTTGTTGCTCCTTCCTAAAGCAGTAGCCTTTTGATTTGGAGGCTAGCAGACTTTATCACAGGTTTTGTTGGCATCCCAATTGAGTTACAGTGGCTTATGGGACAGTTGCATTGCATCATGGAGGAGTAGGTGAAACCACAATAGTGATGCATTTCATTACTTTACATTTAAGACAAGTGAAAAGTCTTCATTTTACAGCAAAATAGTTTTGTAATATAAACAAGTTCAATCCTTGTATCCCGCTTTTAAAAAATACTACTGGTGGTTATTCTTCTGCAGTCAGAGTGAAAAAGGGATAGACGATTTGCATATTTGTTGTAAAATCAATCAATTAATTCAATAAGCATAAAACCAAATGAAACCCAATAATACATTAGGACATTTCAGCAATCTGGAGGAAAAGTGAATATAAAAAGTGAGTAAAGTCAAAGTGCTTGTAGGAATGTGTATTTCATGAAACAATTGTACTTATGACAGCTATAAAGCTTGCTTACTTTCCTCTCTGCATTTAGCAGGTGGGTGGGTCAATCAAGAGTGACCGTGTGATGCTCAAAATAGGAAAAAACAATACATGTCAAACTACAGCTGTGCTGATAAGTTTACATTTTTGTAAAATGTGTACCATTCTTTCTTGGAAAACATGAGTAATTAGGCCAAACACATCTCATTTATACTTAATTGTGTTGTTCTTGTGCAGTACAGTTGTGCTCATCTTTGGAACTACACCAGGACTCCAGAGACTGAGTGCAGAACAACTATTTGTATAAGGTCAAATGACTTCAACCGAAGATGGCGCAGGAACAATTGGATGGGCTGAGGATCAGAAAGGCTCTATGGTATCCAGAACATTTCCTCTGCTTAGATAAGTATCAAAATTGAAGTGTTTCCTCACCACCATCCCCCCCCCCCCGGCCCCTACCTCCTCCTGGACATAAGAGGTGGACAAAGGCTTTGAAGGAAAGGATGGAGCTTGGCTGCCCCTCTCTTCCAGAGCCTCTTGCATTATGGACCATGCCGGCTGGTATAGCTCAGGGTGTGGAGCCCCTTGCTCATGCTATACCAAGCCTGCATGGTTGACAAGGGGTTAAAGAGTTTTAGGAGGCAGAACCCCACCTTGTTTTCTTAAAATAAAAAAATGCGTATAACTAAACTTGGTACTCTGTATATATAAAAGTTTACTGCAGCAAAATGTAAATTAGAGACTTTATAGAACATTTTTTTCCATTTTTTAAATCAATTTTCTCAAAAACTACAAGTTTTTTTTAGAAAAAATGTTGATATGGTCTCAAAGAAGCAAATTTCCCATTTTTGCATAATTACAAAAGAATTGTTAAATTATGGGTCATAATTACAGTTACTTGCATGATTAACTACACATTTCCCCAGAAATGTTGCATTGTAATTGTGAATGCTAATGCAAAATTATGATCATGCTAAATTTTAGCTCAACACTATCAAAATTTAGTTCTTACAATTTATGTATATCACCAAATTACTTTGAGAAGTTAAACTTGTCTTATTTAATATTGGGTTTAGTTGGGTTTGAAAGGTTGAGGATGCAAGCCAGGAACGGAACATTTTGTGGAAAGTCAGCAATGGCAACCTCTGATTTAATCTAAGCATGCCACTGCCGTACATTATCATTTATGGCATCATATATACAATGTTTTATTACATGTATTAGATATGCAACAAACCCACTTAGATTGAGAATAGCGGAACACCTATGAAATGATACAAAACCCAAGCTAAAAATCCTTATAGTGGTGGGATACATTTCTTAAAGTAATGGCACAAAAAACTAGAACAAAAGTGGAGTAGTTATTGAGGACAACCAATCAGATTTCAGCTTGCAAAAAAAAAAATTATAATAATTTTGATAAGTTGCGCTTCTCTGCTCCTGACTTTTGTGCACTTGCCATGATAAATTAGCAACAATGATGTTTATTCAGTAATGGCCAGTAAAATGAATGTGCACCAACAGAGCATATACATTGTATAAACCATTGTGCAAACTATCAAATGCAAATTATGTCGTTTGTGTAATAAGCGTTATACACACAACACTTGCATTGCTTGTGTAATCTGTATATACTATACAACCAACATACAAGTGGTGTGTATGGCATGAAATATGTAAAACGTATGTGTATTTTCTGCACATATACATTTTACTAGCCATTAGTGAATAGACCCCAATGTCTCTAAACATCTTTTCTAAGCTCATGGTTGTGGGGATATTGGCAAACTTTTCCTCCCATGGTAAGAAAATATCCTTCACCAACTGTACAGGATTTTCATAAATTATTAGGAAAATATTCTAATATATTTTTCTTTTAACCCAGAATATAAGATAAGTCTAGCTCCTGCTAGGGAGTTAAAGTGAACCTGACAGAGAAAATGTGTTTAGTAAGGTGAAACGGTGGGGCTACATAATTTGCACCCTTGCCTTTTGCCTCTCGAATTTGGACTCTGGGCTTTGGCAAGGACATTATGATCAAGAAATTTGTGTGTTCTTCACTTACTTTGGATTACCTGTAGGTGCCACAGCTTCCTCCCTATCCTAGAAACTGCTAGGACAATTGATGTCTGACCAACCTGTCCCACCTGACTACTCACTAAGATTAAACAATTAAAGTAAAAACATAAAAAAGTTAAAAAAAAAAGTAAATAATAGTAAAAGAAGTTAAAAATTCCTTCAGACCATAAAGAAGAAAACAATCATTATGTTATAGTCCATATTACTCCTTATATCTGTGCATGCATTTGGTTTACTAATCACATCTTTATTCTGTTAATTAGCATTACTAGTTGATCTCTGTATTTGCCTATATATATTTTGTCATCAATTCTTTTTAACCCTTTAGCAGCCAATTTATTTAGAGGCTTGCTCCTGGCCGTCTTCGTTAACCACTTCAACCTTCAGTCGTTTTTCACCTTATGCATCCGAGCAATTTTCTCCTCCCATTTAATCGCCAATAACTTTATTACTACTTATCACAATTGATTGATCTACAGGGTAGGCCATTTATATGGATACACCTTAAAAAAATGGGAATGGTTGGTGATGTTAACTTCCTGTTTGTGGCACATGAGTATATGTGAGGGGGTAAACTTTTCAAAATGGGTGGTGATCATGGCAGCCATTTTGAAGTTGGCCATTTTGAATCCAACTTTTGTTTTTTCAATAGGAAGAGGGTCATGTGACACATCAAACTTATGGGGAATTACACAAGAAAAAACAATGATGTGCTTAGTTTTAACATAACATTATTCTTTCATGAGTTATTTACAAGTTTCCCTTTGTTTACAGCCATTGACATGTCGTCGAGATTAACACATGAGGAGTGTATAGAAATTGTGTTGATGTCTGGTGAATGTAGTAACCGGGTCATTGCAGCAGATTTCAATGCAAGACACCCTACAAGACCACCCATCTCCCATGCTACAGTTAGAAAACTGCTTGCTAAGTTTCGTGAAACTGGTTCAGTGTTGGATTTGCCAAAATGTGGACGCAAAAAACCAAAGTTAGATTCAAAATGGCTGACTTCAAAATGGCCACCATGGTCACCACCCATCTTGAAAAGTTCCCCCCCCCCTTACATATACCAATGTGCCACAAACAGGAAGTTAATTTTATCAAACATTCCGATTTTATCAAGGTGTATCCATATAAATGGCCCACCCTGTATATCTTGTTTTATTCCGGCACCAATTATTAAATTTTTTTCAGTTTTGCGTCCATCACTATCAAGAAGCACAAGGAGGACGCACTTAATTTATTTTTTTAAAGTCAGAGAAAAGAAGCCGTCGGTTTTTCTACCAGGGACTTAGATCAATGAATGGGAACAATGTTACCATTCACTGATCTCTGAGCTACTGCAGGATGGCACGGGAGTACTCTGGCGCGCTCACGATCGTGCATGGGAGCAAGCAGATGTGCGCAGCAGCCCAGCAGCCCAGCAGCCGCCTTTTGGATGTGAAAGTCACGTCCAAAAGGCGAAAATGGTTAAGCATATTTTTTTTATTTCTTATTTGATACATTTGCTTGCTACTAAATAGTACCGCTGCAAAGTGTATTTATTGTCATCTGTCACTAGGGGGCAGTTTGAGACTAATAGAGGACTTCTGCTTTCAGTTTCCATATTTTATGTTAGCAGGGAGAAATCAAAGCATTTCAAGAATTTACAGCATGAGCTCTGCCGACTGAGGTCAAAAACAGTGCACTTATCTCAAACAAGATATCTGTGCATGCATTTGGTTTACTAATCACATCTTTATTCTGTTAATTAGCATTACTAGTTGATCTCTGTATTTGCCTATATATATTTTGTCATCAATTCTTTTTAACCCTTTAGCAGCCAATTTATTTAGAGGCTTGCTCCTGGCCGTCTTCGTTAACCACTTCAACCTTCAGTCGTTTTTCACCTTATGCATCCGAGCAATTTTCTCCTCCCATTTAATCGCCAATAACTTTATTACTACTTATCACAATTGATTGATCTACAGGGTAGGCCATTTATATGGATACACCTTAAAAAAATGGGAATGGTTGGTGATGTTAACTTCCTGTTTGTGGCACATGAGTATATGTGAGGGGGTAAACTTTTCAAAATGGGTGGTGATCATGGTTGCCATTTTGAAGTTGGCCATTTTGAATCCAACTTTTGTTTTTTCAATAGGAAGAGGGTCATGTGACACATCAAACTTATGGGGAATTACACAAGAAAAAACAATGATGTGCTTAGTTTTAACATAACATTATTCTTTCATGAGTTATTTACAAGTTTCCCTTTGTTTACAGCCATTGACATGTCGTCGAGATTAACACATGAGGAGTGTATAGAAATTGTGTTGATGTCTGGTGAATGTAGTAACCGGGTCATTGCAGCAGATTTCAATGCAAGACACCCTACAAGACCACCCATCTCCCATGCTACAGTTAGAAAACTGCTTGCTAAGTTTCGTGAAACTGGTTCAGTGTTGGATTTGCCAAAATGTGGACGCAAAAAACCAAAGTTAGATTCAAAATGGCTGACTTCAAAATGGCCACCATGGTCACCACCCATCTTGAAAAGTTCCCCCCCCCCTTACATATACCAATGTGCCACAAACAGGAAGTTAATTTTATCAAACATTCCGATTTTATCAAGGTGTATCCATATAAATGGCCCACCCTGTATATCTTGTTTTATTCCGGCACCAATTATTAAATTTTTTTCAGTTTTGCGTCCATCACTATCAAGAAGCACAAGGAGGACGCACTTAATTTATTTTTTTAAAGTCAGAGAAAAGAAGCCGTCGGTTTTTCTACCAGGGACTTAGATCAATGAATGGGAACAATGTTACCATTCACTGATCTCTGAGCTACTGCAGGATGGCACGGGAGTACTCTGGCGCGCTCACGATCGTGCATGGGAGCAAGCAGATGTGCGCAGCAGCCCAGCAGCCCAGCAGCCGCCTTTTGGATGTGAAAGTCACGTCCAAAAGGCGAAAATGGTTAAGCATATTTTTTTTATTTCTTATTTGATACATTTGCTTGCTACTAAATAGTACCGCTGCAAAGTGTATTTATTGTCATCTGTCACTAGGGGGCAGTTTGAGACTAATAGAGGACTTCTGCTTTCAGTTTCCATATTTTATGTTAGCAGGGAGAAATCAAAGCATTTCAAGAATTTACAGCATGAGCTCTGCCGACTGAGGTCAAAAACAGTGCACTTATCTCAAACAAGATATCTGTGCATGCATTTGGTTTACTAATCACATCTTTATTCTGTTAATTAGCATTACTAGTTGATCTCTGTATTTGCCTATATATATTTTGTCATCAATTCTTTTTAACCCTTTAGCAGCCAATTTATTTAGAGGCTTGCTCCTGGCCGTCTTCGTTAACCACTTCAACCTTCAGTCGTTTTTCACCTTATGCATCCGAGCAATTTTCTCCTCCCATTTAATCGCCAATAACTTTATTACTACTTATCACAATTGATTGATCTACAGGGTAGGCCATTTATATGGATACACCTTAAAAAAATGGGAATGGTTGGTGATGTTAACTTCCTGTTTGTGGCACATGAGTATATGTGAGGGGGTAAACTTTTCAAAATGGGTGGTGATCATGGCAGCCATTTTGAAGTTGGCCATTTTGAATCCAACTTTTGTTTTTTCAATAGGAAGAGGGTCATGTGACACATCAAACTTATGGGGAATTACACAAGAAAAAACAATGATGTGCTTAGTTTTAACATAACATTATTCTTTCATGAGTTATTTACAAGTTTCCCTTTGTTTACAGCCATTGACATGTCGTCGAGATTAACACATGAGGAGTGTATAGAAATTGTGTTGATGTCTGGTGAATGTAGTAACCGGGTCATTGCAGCAGATTTCAATGCAAGACACCCTACAAGACCACCCATCTCCCATGCTACAGTTAGAAAACTGCTTGCTAAGTTTCGTGAAACTGGTTCAGTGTTGGATTTGCCAAAATGTGGACGCAAAAAACCAAAGTTAGATTCAAAATGGCTGACTTCAAAATGGCCACCATGGTCACCACCCATCTTGAAAAGTTCCCCCCCCTCCTTACATATACCAATGTGCCACAAACAGGAAGTTAATTTTATCAAACATTCCGATTTTATCAAGGTGTATCCATATAAATGGCCCACCCTGTATATCTTGTTTTATTCCGGCACCAATTATTAAATTTTTTTCAGTTTTGCGTCCATCACTATCAAGAAGCACAAGGAGGACGCACTTAATTTATTTTTTTAAAGTCAGAGAAAAGAAGCCGTCGGTTTTTCTACCAGGGACTTAGATCAATGAATGGGAACAATGTTACCATTCACTGATCTCTGAGCTACTGCAGGATGGCACGGGAGTACTCTGGCGCGCTCACGATCGTGCATGGGAGCAAGCAGATGTGCGCAGCAGCCCAGCAGCCCAGCAGCCGCCTTTTGGATGTGAAAGTCACGTCCAAAAGGCGAAAATGGTTAAGCATATTTTTTTTATTTCTTATTTGATACATTTGCTTGCTACTAAATAGTACCGCTGCAAAGTGTATTTATTGTCATCTGTCACTAGGGGGCAGTTTGAGACTAATAGAGGACTTCTGCTTTCAGTTTCCATATTTTATGTTAGCAGGGAGAAATCAAAGCATTTCAAGAATTTACAGCATGAGCTCTGCCGACTGAGGTCAAAAACAGTGCACTTATCTCAAACAAGATAACTCTATTGAAGCTGCTAATACCTTAATATATGCTATATTATGTAAAGCAGATTTCAACACTTGTGGACTGAAATGTTCTAGGAAAGCTAAAAGACTTTTCTTCCTTATTTTCTGTTAAATAAAATACCATTAAACTAAGCCAAATGTGCTACTGTGTTTATTCCTCGGATCGCTGCACTTCAATATGCTTGAGTCATTTAAAAATAATTTTATTTTTTAGAAAAATAAGGCCATTAGAGTTTTCATATCTTTCTATTATTTCCCCCATTTTTTCTTCTAGATAAGGTATGTCGTTCAATGGATTAATTAGGAAAAACACACTCCTTAATACCAGTACATTTTGTTTTATTTTGAAGGTCAATTTCTTTTACTGCCAGTATCCTCAGATATGTTCCTTAACCACTGCGATTTCTCTGGGCAAGTAATGTGTTAGTGTTATTTTAAGCAATTAAAACTTAATGAAGCAGGATGTTTTTTAACACAAGTCAATTGTGCTTATCCTCCCCATCTGAGATTTCTTATCATTTCAATTACCTATTCAGCTTTAGTCAGGTTTAGTGTTGTTGTAAAAATCTCTCTGAAGATTCATCTCAGCATTTTAGAAAGCTCTTGCAAAGTAAGCATTATGTTTTTAGTATGGAAATAACTTTCCTCAATGAACCAACTGCAGAGCAATTGCCATTTATAAGTTCTGACACATGGCTTGACAAATGTGTCATATTTTAAATAAGTAGATTCAAAAAGAGAAATGGTGAGAAAAGAAGCTAGCTAGAGGAGAGACGGCAATGTCATTTAAAAAAAAAAGAATTATATTACCACTTAGGGGCTAAGGCATCAAGTTACGTTTTTCGGTGATTTCATGTGATTTGGCTGATACAGTCCCTTAGGCAGTTTCATTCATTTTTTTCCATTTATCCTTAAAAGACAAAATAGCAGCAGCCAGAACTCCAACAAGTGATTTGTATTAAAGTTAAACCCATGGTTTCACTTTAGTTGTTGCATATAGATTACCAGAAGTGCACAGAGTCAAATAACTAAAAATTCTAGCATTTAATACTGACTTTGCAATATTTGAAATTATCTCTTCCATTCTCTCAAGCCTACCCACCAGTGTAATCTTTAAGTTCTGGAAATGTCATGCATTGTCACATGCCCATACTCACATGCTCTGCTTACTGTTTTTTATGTCTGTGACATCACCTGGCACTCAAGTGAAAAATCTCAATGCACTGTTAATATGCCTGAGCAAAGAGCTTCATGGGGTTACTTCAAAACCTAATGTCCTGTACAAACGCCTGTTTATTATATACATTGCCATCTCCCTTTTTCTAGTACAGTTGTTGCTGTGTCAAGTCTTATTCTGATAATTCCTGATGACATATTGCTACAATGCTCCACTTACTCTACTGAAAGCAAGCGCACGGCCTCAATTCACTAAGCTTAACTCCTGTCTTTAATAACTCTTCTGAGCGGGTTTACAGTTATCACCATGGTGATATAATTGTGATAACTGTAAAACAGCTCAGAAGAGTTATTAAAGACAGGAGTTAAGCTTAGAGAATTGAGGCCAATGACTCAAGCTTTCAATGGAGTAGGTGGAGTATTATAGCCACTCCTCTTCAGGAGACAGGATCCTATCAGTTCAAAGAGTGTGTCCTTTGATTGGCCACATAACCAATGGGGGGAACTTCTGCTGGTCATATATAGCTGAACACTCCATTGCTGCTTTAGTTTTGCTGTATGTGCCTATGCTGCCAGTTTGACATTCTAGCGCAGGGGTCTCAAACTCAATCATGTAAGGGGCAAACCAAAATCTAAAATATATTCTAACTTGTGGGCCAAATTGTTAATTAAGATTTAGCATTAATCAAGCAGTCTCAAATAATGTGGCATAACTATAGTGACCATGGAGGAGGCCTGGATCCCCGCTCCTCCCCCTTCTGTAGAGTAGTACAGGGAAGGAGTTTTATTTTTACTTATATTGTTCTTTTACTGCTTACAATAATGCACATTTAACGCTGTCAAGGGTCATATAAAATGGCAAGGAGGGCCACATTTGGCCCGTGGGCCTTGTGTTGGAAACCTGTGTTCTATTGGATGAACTGTGAATTACTGGATATGAGCTTTGATGCAAGATTTATGCACATTTGGCAAATGCTGGTTGGAACTCTGGACACTCCCTTATGATTATTCCATCATTGTCGGCCATTTCAGTGGTCAGGGGTTCAAATGTGCAATTATGTGTATGGGAGTGTGTGTATGTTTGATGGAAGTTGGCCAATTCGCGGTGTTTGAAATATATATCTGGTTTAATAAAGTAATTTTGCATTTCATGTTAATGTAGTTTTAATCATGATTATCAGAGTATACACTAATGGCTATATTCACTTTCTTAACAATTTTTATATATTAAAGCTGAACACTGAGTGGCCACTCACTAGCTCTGACATGGACTAGTGTTAGGCTGCTGCTTATTACATTGTGTTTGTAAATTTTGTAAATTTTGTAAATTTTGTACATAGCATTACTGCACATCATCCCTTTTGAACCCTGTTTTTCAGGCAAAACATGTTGGATATAGGGTTTTGTTTGTCATTAGTACTTATATTGGATATTTTGGAAGTTTTCGCATGAAGTAGGAATCTAGAGGAGAGGAGGATACTGAGTTAATTCAGATTGTCAATTAGCAATTAAGCCTTGCAGCTAAGGTTAATTACCTCATCCCATGCTAACCATTGAAAGTACGTGATACTTGTGGATACCTACCGCATTAACAAACAGAAGATCCGGCACTGCTTGATCATTTATTTGCCGTGGTAACATGAAGCCATGCAAAATGTTGTAAAAAAAATAAATATTGCAAATGGAATTAGTGTTGAAAACAGACATATCAAGATACTTGGAGATGGTGTGTGCTAGGTGGGATGTACATGATAATTTTGCATGGCTGCTACACTTGTTCCAAGGCTACACCACCCGGTGGTTTAGCCTCTGAAGAAGCACCACTCAAGGCTCCAAGCCTAGTAATTATTGTTTCCAAAAAAGTTATCTATTCTTTGAAATGCCATACAAGCACATTGGATGCAATATTCTACCTTTCTCCAGCAAACTTCAAGTATCAAAGCTGTAATTTTATTGTTAACGTTACAGAGGTCTTTTGCGAATTCTGTTGCTGCTCCCTGCTTACATACTATTTACAACTATTAAGAAAACAGATTTTTTTGCCCTGCTTGTTTTGTGATGTTTTTGGTTGCTAAACCGACACACATTCATTCTACAAAACAAAAGCATTTACATTTATTGCACAGTTCTATACATGTGTCTCTAGGTGTGTAGAACAAAAGTTTTTTAGAGGGGGCAAAATAGAGCAAAGTACTAATGTATTGATTCCCAAAAATGAGCCTTAGTGATTTTACTACTGTCCACCTTGTCCAGCATGATGAGACTTCATACGTGGGTGTAAATTGAAGGATTGGCATCTTTCCTATATTACTACACAAATTACAATAAACCATTCACACTACTGTACAGGTTTCTCCCCTTTTTTATTAGCCCAGCGTTTCTCAGTCATGTGCTGGGATTCTGTTTTGGTAGCAGGTATCTTTATAGCAAAACAGTACTAAAAATAATCTTGAGATAATTAATTGTATGTGTAGTAGAAATGCTATATAGAACTTTCCTGTAGTCTCACACCTGGAACAGGTAAATGACAGTGGAATAAGAGCAGTTTAACCTCTTGAGGACCAGAGGTTTCTAGTGACCAAGCAATTTTTTTACAATTCAGCACTTTACAAGTTTAACAGTTTATTGCTTGGTCATACTACTTAACATCAAAATGAATATTACCTCCTTTTTTCCCACCAATAGAGCTTTCATTTGGAGGTATCTGATTGCTGCTGCAGTCACTTTTTTTTTATTAATAAATAAAATATAAATAAAAAAGAGCATTCTTTTGTCATTTTTAACTGCCCTCCCTCCCCCTTTCCCCCTAAACTGGCCCTACACTACAATCCATATACTATACATTAAATACATAGGCATATGCCAATGATAGGGATTAGATTGTGAGCCCATCAGAGGGGCAGTTAAGTGACAATGCCGTTCTCTGTACAGTGCTGCACTAGACCGCTTTTAGTGTTTTTTACCTCGCTGGCTGGCAGGCTGTTCGCACCGTCCCCCTGTGTTGTCTACAGGGAACATGCGCTCGTGTGAGCGTTTGTTCCCTGCTAAACTTGCGAGGAGCGAGATGATGCCATTCGGCGCTAGGTGGTCCCCAGAGAGCCACGCTACCACCGCCGATCAGCGTGAGGCAGTCAGGAGCAGGTTATATTATGTTTTTAGTTATCCTTATTTCATTTTGCTTTACTCAAAAATGGAATCTGTTATTATGTTTTGTCCCTTCTATTTGCATGTTTTTGTATTTTGTTAAGCACATATTATTTAACATACTTAGTTTTTTTAGATTTTGTGGATTTAAAATGAATTTGTTCATCTGGCTGTCAAACTTTATTTTTTGTCTGATAAACATTTTAGCAATTGCTTTAAATGGCATTTTCTGTACAATCTCACAAAACAGACTGTCAGTTTTGTGAGGACTTTTACCATGAAAAAATGGTTATTAAACTGAAGTGTTTTGTTTTGCTCTTTTTTGCTTTGCAATTTTTATTTTGAGAAGATGATGCAGTTTATACAGAAACTCACAGCCTTTACAAAACTCAGTACCTAACTATTATAATACCAACTGGCATTGTTGATAAGCGTTATGTAGTTTCTGCCTTGTAGCTTTATATTCTGAACTACAGAAAATTCCAGAACGTAGTATGTTTGCATAAAGATTTGTTTTTCCTATGGGTAATGTTATAAGAAGACTTTTGAGCTGATCAAAGTAATACTGAATAAATGATAAGTAATGATGGTCAGCACATTTAACTGCTGTATAGAACTGTTGATAGAAATTTCAAAAATGTTTCAGTCACAGGAAAAAAGTATTTTGAAATATCAATTCAAAATATACTATGGACAAAGTATTCTAAGAACCTCCAAAGGTGGAGACCATTAGATATAATATGTTCTCCATGAAACTTAGCTTGGATTTAGAAAAAAAATGTTCTTCTTTTTAATCCACACACAGTAAGGGTTTAAAAATGGATTTACAAATAATGTGTTAACAGAGGATGCAGTCATGCTGTTGGCCCCTCTGACCCCCACAACTGCAGATGGGCCTGGGGCCTTATTTTGCAGATTAAAAGCACAGGTAGTGCTGTTGTATTTACCTTGTCCATGCTGCATCGGATGTCCTCTTCTTCCAGGCATCGGCTTGCTGTATGCTGATCATCCAACTTCTGATGCATTTCATGTGATCAGGAGCCACAGGGGGCAGCATACAGGACAGCAGTGCACAGAGGAAGAGGACACCCAATGCAGCATGGACTAGGTAAATCTATAGCAGTGTTTCCTGCACTTTTTGGTCTGCCAAAGAGAAAGGGGGAGGAGTGAAAGAGTGGGGGATTCTAGCAATGTTGAAGGGGCGCCTGCCACAAGCCACTAGATTTACGCCCCTGGCTAACTCACTTACTTTAATGACACTCACTATGACCTAGGCGGTACATGGACCCTAGAGCTTCTTTTGTTGGGCTTAGGGGGTACTTTGACTTGGCATAGTCAATCTATTATAAAAATTTATAAGATGAAAGATACACCATATATAAATGAACCCTGAATAAGTATTTATAATATGGGATAGAGGGAGGTTAGAGAAGGGTGCTTAGGGAATAGAGCTGATCAATAGACAACTGACACTAAGTCAGAAACTGACTTTTGGCAGTGTATGGGCCAAAATTACTTTGTGGCACTTCTAAATGTAGGTGCGAGATGATGAGATGATGTTACTCACAACAGGTTGTATTCGGCCAAAGCAATCATTAATAAAGGGGTACTCCCTGCAAAATTTTTGGAAAACACTGCATTAAGGTATTGTATGACCATTCAGCCTTGGAAGCGATTGAGGCGGTGGTGCTATGTGGCAGCTCAGCCTGCTAGCAGCAGTCTCTGCCATTAAAACAGCAGGAGGCCACATTGCTAGCTGGCATCATGAACCAGATGACATCTGGAATGAATGCTACTCATTAAGGTGTCTAGAAGTAGTGGGAACAATATTCCCAAGAATGGAGGATCTGAGATGGAACATGGGTCAACAAGAGCAGCAGCAGAGTGTGGCCTCTGGCCAGCTATCACCAGGAAGACCACATAACTAGCTGGCAGCGTGACATGGGTAGAGAGTGGATCAGCAAAAATGCCAACCAGAAGTGTACATACAAGTATACAAGGAGTGCTGAAATGCAGCAGTGGAGTTCTGAATAGAGATGGCCCGAACGGTTCACCGGTGAACGGTTCCCAGCGAACTTCCGGGGTTCGCAATCACGGAGAACCGCAAACTTTTCCAGAAGTTCGGTTCGCCCCCATAGTGCTTCATGAGGGTCAACTTTGACCCTCTACATCACAGTCAGCAGGCGCATTGTAGCCAATCAGGCTACACTCCCTCCTGGAGCCACTCCCCCGTTATAAAAAGCAGGTAGCGTCAGGCTTTTCACTCACTCATGTGCCTGAATTAATTAGAGAAGGGAGAGCTGCTGTGCAGACTCAAATAGGGAAAGCATAGTTAGGCTCTTGTAGGCTTCTTAGCTTGCTCCTTGCTTCTCTTATTGCTAAAAAAGCACCCCTCAACAGCTCTTTTGAGAGCTAATCTTGTTCTTGTTGATCTATTTGTTTTTTGTGTGGCCCACTTGCATTATATACAGCTCTGTCAGTCAGTCAGTCACAGCTGGTGGTATAATTACTGCTGTGCCAGGTGCACATTATACTACCCATCACTGCATATACACACTACCTGTTGTTCACTTCAGTGCACCCACCTACCTTCGTGAGCGCACGCAGTGTCACTGTGCCTGTCCGGTACCTTTCTGTGTGTGACAGGAGCACATTGTAATACCCATCACTGCATATACCTACCTGTTGTTCACAGTGCACCCACTTACCTACGTGAGCGCACGCAGTGTCACCGTGCCTGTCCGGTACCTGTCTGTGTTTGACAGGTGCACATTATAATACCCATCACTGCATATACCTACTACCTGATGTTAACAGTGCACACACCTACCTACGTGAGCACACGTAGTGTCGCTGTGCCTGTCCGGTACCTGTCTGTGTGTGACAGGTGCACATTGTAATACCCGTCACTGCATATAGCTACCTGTTGTTCACAGTACACCCACCTACCTACGTGAGCACACGCAGTGTCACTGTGCCTGTCCGGTACCTGTCTGTGTGTGACAGGTGCACATTGTAATACCCATCACTGCATATACCTACTACCTGTTGTTCACAGTGCACCCACCTACCTACATGAGCGCACACAGTGTCACTGTGCCTGTCCGTTACCTGTCTGTGTGTGACAGGTGCACGTTATAATACCCATCAATGCATATACCTACTACCTGTTGTTCACAGTGCACCCACCTACCTACATGAGCACACGTAGTGTTACTGTCCCTGTCCGGTACCTTTCTGTGTCTGACAGGTGCACATTGTAATACCCATCACTGCATATATCTACTACCTGTTGTTCACAGTGCACCCACCTAACTTCATGAGCGCACGCAGTGTCACTGTGCCTGTCTGGTACCTGTCTGTGTGTGACATTGTAATACCCATCACTGCACATTCCTACCTGTTGTTCACAGTGCATCCACCTACCTACATGAGCACACGCAGTGTCGCTGTGCCGGTCTGGCCGGTACCTGTCTGTGTGTGACAGGTGCACTTTGTAATACCCATCACTGCATATACCTACCTGTTGTTCACTTCAGTGCACCCACCTACCTACGTGAGCGCACGCAGTGTCACTGTACCTACTCGGTACCTGTGTGTGTGTGACAAGTGCACATTTGTAATACCCATGATTGCATATAACTACCTGTTGTGTTCAGTGCACCCACCTACCTACGTGAGTGCACGCAGTGTGATATACCACTCCATGCATACCTGTTAACTGCACCTGTGTGACTGCACATTGTATTAGTCAAGTCAGTGCATACCTGTCACTTCATCCCCCCGATATGGACAAAACTGAGAAAACAGGTAGAGGCAGACCCAGAGGAAGGCCACCCGGCAGGTCTGTGCGAGGTCATGCTGATGTGATTTCGTGCGGCCCTGGACTAAAGTACAGTGCTCAGAAGAAGGCACGTGCCATCAACTCCCAAGATTGTCAGGACGTAGTTGACTATTTAACACAGAACACCTCATCTCCCGCAGCCACCAGCGCTACTACAAGCACCACATCCACTGCATTTGACACTTCACAGGAGTTATTTGGTGGTGAAACACTGATTCACAGCCACTACTGCAACAACAAGATGAAGGCGCTAAGCAAGTTACACCACCTTATATGTGTGAGTTAGGCGACACTATGGACGTAACGTGTAAGGAGCAGGATGATGAAGTACCAGCTGTTGGTGCAGTTTTGGAGGTGTCTGAGGCAAGCGAAGGTGGGCTGGATGATTATGATGATGACGATGAAACGGATGCCACGTATGTTCCCAATAGAGTAGATGAACAAGGGGACAGTTAAGAGGGGGAGTCAGAGAGGAGTAGGAGGAGACGAGTTCCTGAAAGAAGCAGGGGGAGTTCGTCATCAGAAACAGCTGGTGGCAGTGTCCTGTGCCATGTATCACACCCTATTGACAGCCAGCCAACATGCCCTTCAACGTCAGCTGCTGAGGCTACCATAGTGCCATCACCCCAGGGGGGCTCAGCGGTGTGGAAATTTTTTAGTGTGTCTGCCTCAGATCGGAGCAATGCCATCTGTTCTCTCTGCCTCAAAAAATTGAGCTGTGGAAAGGCCAACTCTCACGTAGGGACAAGTGCCTTACGAAGGCACCTGGAGAAAAGGCACAAACGGCAATGGGAAGAGCACCTGAGCAAAAGCAGCACACAAAAGAAAAGCCACCCTCCTTCTCCTCTTCCTCCTTCAGGTGCAGCATCTTCAGCCGCTTTCTCCCTTGCACCTTCACAGCCACCCTCCTCCACTCCGCCTCTGACCTTGAGCGGTTCCTGCTCCTCTGCCCACAGCAGCCAGGTGTCCGTGAAGGAAATCTTTGAGAGGAAGAAGCCAATTTCTGCCAGTCACCCCCTTGCCCGGCATTTGACAGCTGGCATGGTGGAACTGTTAGCTCGCCAGCATACATAGCTGCTGGACTCTGAGGCCTTCCGTAAGTTTGTGGCCATTGGGACACCGCAGTGGAAGATGCCAGGCCACAATTATTTCTCTAAAAAGGCGATACCCAAACTGCACTGTGAAGTGGAAAGGCAAGTGGTGTCATCTCTTGCGCACAGCGTTGGGTCAAGGGTCCACCTGACCACGGATGCCTGGTCTGCCAAGCACAGTCAGGGCTGCTACATTACTTACACAGCCCATTGGGTTAACCTGGTGACCGATGGCAAGCAGGGAGTATGTGGCTGTGCAGCGGACCAACTTGTGACACCTCCACGGCTTGCAGGCAGGCCTCCTGCCACCTCCTCTCCGGCTGTTACATCCTCTTCACTGTCGTCATCCTCCTCCTCCTTGGTTGGTGCCGCGATCTCCTCTACAGCTACACAGCCCCAGCTCCCCAGGGCCTATGCTGCATGCCAGGTACGACAGTGTCACGTCATCTTAGGCATGTCTTGCCTCAGTGGAGAGTCACATCGGACCAGCTCTCCTGGCTGCTCTTAACAAACAGGTGGATCAGTGGCTGACTCCGCACCAGCTGGAGATCGGCAACATGGTGTGTGACAACGGGCAGCAATCTCCTTTCCACATTGAATTTGGGAAAGCTGACACATGTACCCTGCATGGCACATGTGCTCAATCTAGTCATTCAAAGATTTTTGTCAAAGTACCCAGGCTTAGAGGATGTCCTGAAGCAGGCCAGGAAGTTGTGTGGGCATTTCAGGTGGTCTTACACGGCCATGGCATGCTTTGCGGACATTCAGCAGAGAAACAACTTGCTGGTGAGACCTTTGATATGTGATAGCCTGACTCGCTGGAATCTGACCCTGCTCATGTTCTCTTGCCTGCTAGAACAGGAGAAAGCCGTCACCCAGTACCTCTACAATTTCAGTAGAAGGACACAATCTGGGGAGATGGGGATGTTGTGGCCCAACAACTGGACACTGATGCGAAATGCATGCAGGCTCATGCGGCCATTTGAGGAGGTGACCAACCTGGTGAGTCGCAGTGAAGGCACCATCAGCAACTTGATCCCGTACGATTACTTCCTGGAGCGTTCCATGCGTAGAGTGGTGGATCAAGCTGTGGAGGAGCATGAAGAGGAAAAGTTATGGCAGGAACAGTTGTGGGAGCAATTTACATCAGAACCAAATGTTTCCTCAACACCTGCGGCAGCACAGAGGGGGAAGGAGGAGGAAGAGTCGTGTGGGGAAGAGGAGTCAGAGTCGGATGATGAGGAAGGTGTTTCTTTGGAGGAGGAGGAGACGGCAGCGGCAGAAGAACAACCACAGCAGGCTTCGCAGGAGGCTTGTGCTGCTCAACGTTCCCGTGGTATTGTTTGTGGCTGGGGGGAGGAGGAGGACTTACCTGATGTCACTGAGGAAGAGCAAGAGGAGATGGAGAGTACATCTGGATCCAACTTTGTGCAGATGGCATCTTTTATGCTGTCCAGCCAGTTGAGGGACCCCCATATAAAAAAAACTCAAGGGGAATGAGCTGTACTGGGTGGCCACGCTACTAGACCCTCAGTATAGGCACAAAGTGGCGGACATGTTACCAAGTCACCTGAAGGCAGAAAGGATGCAGCACATGCAGAACAAGCTGGCAGGTATGCTCTACAATGCGTATAAGGGTGATGTCACAGCACAATGCAATAAAGGTACCACTGCCAGTAATCCTTCTCCCATGTTCACGCAGGCAAAGACAGGATGCTCCAGCGAGCTCATGGTGATGTCGGACATGCGGACATTCTTTAGTCAAATGCCTAACCTTAGCCCTTCCGGATCCACCCTCCACCAACGACTGGACCGGCAGGTAGCCGACTACCTGGCCTTAAGTGTGGATGTAGATACTGTGAGCAGCGAGGATGAACCCTT
Organism: Hyperolius riggenbachi; assembly: GCF_040937935.1. Taxonomy (NCBI): domain Eukaryota; kingdom Metazoa; phylum Chordata; class Amphibia; order Anura; family Hyperoliidae; genus Hyperolius; species Hyperolius riggenbachi. Next base: position 173,071,376 of record NC_090646.1, read on the forward strand.
GGACTACTGGACGGCGCAGGCTTGACCTATGGCCAGAGCTGTCCCAATTTGCCATCCAACTTCTGTCTTGCCCTGCCTCAAGCGTCCTGTTAGAAAGGACCTTCAGCACAGCTGGAGGCATTGTCACTGAGAAGAGAAGTCGCCTAAGTCGCAAAAGTGTTCAGTACCTCACCTTTATCTAAATGAATGAGGCATGGATCCCGGAGGGCTACTGCCCGCTCGAAGACTAAGTCAGTCCCCACACACAGCATCTCTGCCTGCAGACCGCTTGCCTTCTCCGCCACCACCTACAGGGTTCACCAGGACTCCAGGCAGATTCCTACATTTTTAAGGACTGTAATTGTTTTTCTGGTGCGTGTACATGCCTGCCTAATTTTTCTGGCTGCAGTGCAGCTGCAACAACAAAACAAAAGGCATGTACATGTGTCAATTCCCCTTCATGATCATTACCTTGCCGCAGTGAAGGGGCTTGTGAATCACAATGAAGCAATGACCGACGGCTATATGAGTGTCTCGGGGGAGGGGGGGGGGGGGTTGGAGGGGGGTGCACTCCCAAGATAATAAGGTCATTGCTTCAATGTGTACATACCAAAGTCGATCAGCTGGACAGTCACTGTTCTGTCATTGAGCTACCTCAGCCCGGATACCATATAGGCTTGAAAACTGCCATGGCCTGCACTCTGGCCATGGTGCGCATCAGTCCAGCATGGCCATCACAACACAAACAGCTGGCCTTAAAATGCTGCTTTGCAAAAGTTTGCATGTTTGCGAACGTTTGCAGAGGTTCCCGAACGCAGTTCGCGAACCTAAAACTGGAGGTTCGGGCCATCTCTAGACCTGGTATTGTTCATGCAGTGGAACCCCACACTCCCTCCTGAACCAATAAATAACTTAAATGTTTTTGGTCAGGAATAGGTACTGTTGATCATCAAAAAGACATTGTCACATGATACTTATTACAAAAACATCTAGTGTAGATACATTTATGAGATTGTGTTTATCCCAAAGAATTAAAGGAAGTGTTATTTTTTGCTGCTTTTCTTGGTTATTTTCTTTGTGTAATCCCCTTTTTACTATAGATTTTTCTTTTTTGCTCATTTCATTTTTACGTAACACTTAGACTTCCTTTTAAGTATTGTTTTAATACTATTATTATTATTATTATTATTACTACTACTACTATTATTATGTCATCTTACACTATTTTATCATGATTATTCACTAGTTAAAAAAAATGGTTCTGGAAACATGAGACCAGTGGATATTTATAGCTTTGCCAAGTTGTCATGGATGACTGTACATGGAATTTACTGTATCAATGTACAAATAAATCTTTATGATCTTTTGGCTTTCACATAATAGATTGCTTTGGTTGTATTCTCCTCCCTTTGTTAGGGTCTGTCTATTATCACCCTTACTATAGTTTAAATATTTTTTATTTTACTACTTGTCTTTGAGGACACAATCAATACTTTATTTTGTAGACAACAATTATTCCATGATTATCTTGGTTGCATTTCTCCATAAGTTTACTTTATTTCTCTTTAAACTGACATTTGTATAACTGCCCCGCTTTTAGGGTGTTCTTTAATATCTATTATGGTTACAACTTAATATTTATTGTGCTTCTTTTACCCTAGAAGGGAAACCAGTTTTATGTTTTGAAATTCAGGGTAGGCCAATTAACCACACAGAAGTGCATCTGAAGTAATAATGCAAACGCAACAGTGCCTGGAGATTGGGGGAACGTCCACTTTTAATCTCTAGTACTATAGTGTCAGCAAGGCTCCGAATAAAGTAGCAACTTGCTGTGAGATACACATGTCATTCTTCTATGAGTGGGCAATGTCTGTATGAGACCTTGTTGGTCATTCCTGAATCTCTCTAATACTTGCTGGTAATATTTTATTATATTGTTCGAAATATAAATTGTGATTTGGGGGCATGTTTATACCACTGAATTAAAAAGGTGTTCTCTTTAATATATTATTGCACACTTCAATACTTATGCTGTATTGATTTACATATATTTTGGACATGCATTTTGTACATTTAAAAGATATGAGACCTACCCTTGGAGGGATTCTGTCAACCTGATTTAAAGGGGAACTATGGTGAAAAATTGTAAAATTTTAAATATGTGCAAACATATACAAAAAAGAAGTATGTTTTTTCCAGAGTTAAATGAGCCATAAATTACTTTTCTCCTGTGTTGCTGTCACTTACAGTAGGTAGTAGAAATCTGACAGAAGCGACAGGTTTTGGACTAGCCCATCTCTTTATAGGGGATTCTCAGGGATTTATTTATTTTCAAAAGCACTTAGTGAATGGCAGTTGCTCTGTCCAACTGCCAAAAAACTGTGTAGCAAGCAAGGAAAGCTGGCCAGCATCATTGTTTAAATCCTTTTTAGGGAATATCTTTATGAAGAATAAAAGCCTTGCTGAGAATCTCTGAAGAGATGGACTAGTCCAAAACCTGTCACTTCTGTTAGATTTCTACTACCTACAGTAAGTGACAGCAACATAGGAGAAAAGTAATTTATGGCTCATTTTACTCTGGAAAAAAACGTACTTTTTATTTGTCTATGTTTGCACATGTTTAACATTTTACAATTTTTTACCATAGTGCCCCTTTACGGGAAATTATTATTATAATATATATTTATAGCAAATGCTTTATTATATGTGAATGTATTTGTTCTATTAATATATTGATTGAGATTGTATTTTCTAAAATGTTGAATATTTGTTACTTAAAGTATAACTGAATTTCTTTTAAGGCTACTTGCACACCAAGACGTTGCGTTAGGTGCTACGTTAAGGTCGCATAACGTGCACCTAACACAACGTATGGTGCTGCAAGAGAGGACGGTAGAGTGAGCCGCGTTAGGCGGCTCTATCCCTATAAGGTCTCCCAGAGTGGCGCTGATTGGCCAGTGGGACCACATGATGCGGAGCGAGACACTCCGCATCACGTGGTCCCGCCGGCCAATCAGCGGCCGCCAGTGCAGTAAATATTAAGTAGCCATGTGCGCGGCTACTGTAGCTGGCTCTCCCCGCCTCCTCTCCGCCCCCCACTGAGCATGTGCAAACAGTCTAACGCGGCTATAGCCGCTCTAACGCCGTAGCATGCTGCACTTTCCGGACAACGTGCAGCGTTACATGTAACGCAACGTGGGCTGTGTGAACAGCCCACTTGTGTTACATTGCTGTGCGTTGGGGGAGCATTATAGGTGCACTAACGTGCGCCTGTAACGTCCCTGTGTGTAAGCAGCCTTAAGCAATACCAGTTGCCTGGCTTTCCTGCTGATCCTCTGCCTCTAATACTTTTAGCTATATACCCGAACAAGCATATGCAGATCAGGTGTTTCTGACATTATTATCAGATCTGACAAGATTAGCTGCATGCTTATTTCTGGTTTGATTCAGACACTACTGCAGCCATAACGTAAAGATCAAGGGAAATGGGGGTTGGGAGGCATGTGTAATAAGTTCACTGTACAAGTCAAAGTTATAAAAATGCAAAAAAGCTTTATTAATTATTATTATCAAAAAACACAAGAATCCATCATAAAAACCCACACATGCAGCAATCATCAGAGGGATATCGCACGCATACTGACCCGCACATCCATGCACTCACAGCCCTAACTTGAACCACCTAATGTGGTTTAGGGATCCCAATGCATGTGATAGGCCAAAAGTCCAGCTCAGCAGATGATCTCATAAGCACAGTTGTAGCAATATAGATGATATCAATGTGCAAGATGTTGATTGCAAAGCAAAAACCAAAAAAGCAAGCATTGGCCAAAATGAAACAGTCAGTTCCCAAGGTTGATGCAAAGCAGGGACAGGCAAAGTAAATTGCAGCAGCAGATGAAGCGTAAAATCATGCACCAAGCTGTTATTAAAATGACCAGGTTGGATATTAGAACCTGTATACTGTACCCACTCCGGGCGACGGCATTCCAAATAGGTGCTTGTGTTTCAGGGTTCCTCAACCCACCGCCGGAGCTCACGGCTAGGGGAGGAACAGGAAGCAGTCCAGACAAGTCCACTGGTGATGGTGCGGAGATCCGAGCAGAGACCGTTGTACACCTGGTGAGCTGCAGCCACAAGAGGAGGCAGGACTGTGGGACCGTTCAAGCGGTCATGCATGGATAGCAGCAGGCAGCGGCGGATGAACCTGACAAGGCGGCATGTGCGTAGAGCCGTGTCACGCCAAACGCCCTAACATGTTTCGCCGGACACTTCCGGCTTTCTCAAAAGGGAGGCGTGGCTAACTGGGTCTCGTGTCCTGCCTAAATACGCGCACACGCCGCCGTCAATGGCGGCAAGTGCGCACATCATTCCCCATAACAACGAGCCACAGCCAATCAGATACAGGGGAGGGGCTGGATCCAAAGTAAACAGCTCCAGCGTGTGAAGGAAGTCACACACAGATGTTACATGTAGACCGATGGCTATTGGTCGTGACAGGAGAATACAGGCAGAGTACACACAGACCACATCCATTCATTATTCATTCAGCTTGATGTATTAACTACCATGAAAACAAAAACTATAGTCAAACTATAATATAAAAAAGCTAAGAATTATAATAGTGACTGGAGCAAACATTTGGGCAAAATGTACTATATAGGAAATCAATCCAAGTGACCTCAATATTGGGTCAGATGTCCTGTGCAAAAAATTATTATCAAAAAAAGGGGGAAATAAATTCCATCAAATGTGTAGCCATGTGCACGGTCATACCGCAGAGAGAGAGCCCAGACCACCAAGGCCAAGGCAACCCATCCACAGACACAGTGCGCGCAGGACAGACAGAGAAGGGCGCAGTTGGAGGAACCAGAGCACACAGAGGGGAGAAATGGACAGTGGTGGCCCGGGCAACAAAGGGGCCCAAAGTCATATCGGTAAAAATGGTGAGAATCCAATTGACTCATTTAGACCTGGAGGATCGGTAGCTTTTAATTCAAAGATCCATCGAGATTCTTTTTGGAGAAGCAACCGATCATAGTTGCCCCCCCTGATTGTTGTATGTATACGATTCAGGCCGATGACTCGCAGGCCCCGATAGTCGCCCCCATGCATCGTTTTAAAGTGTCTGGCCACAGATGTGGTGGACGTGGTACTCTTAATGTTGGTGAGATGTTCACCGATCCTGCTTTTCAAATCACGTCCCGTCTTGCCAATGTAGAAAGCCCCACATCGGCAAGAAAGGAGATATACCACATATGGGGTGTTACAATTAACGAAATGTTGTAATGACCAATGATGGCCATTGGGGAGTACAATCTCCCTGCCGACAGCTAGAAATCGACATATACCACATCCACCACAGCCGTAAGTGCCAGTGACACTACAATGGGGGCGTATGGAGTCAGTTCCGCGGAAATGACTCCTAACAATAAGGTCCCAGATGGATGGTGCTCTTTTGAAAGCAATCTTAGGCTCCGGTGTCACCAAGGTATTAATCTTTGGATCATTTATCAAAATGTACCAATGGCGTTCAAAGATTCGAGCAATCTCTTTATGTTGAGCGGAATACTTGGTGCAGAACCGTATGCCATCTTCACCATCCCTCCGGGACCCATTCCTCAAAATCAGGGCCGAGCGATCAGCCGCACTGGCCCGTTGATATGCCCTCCTCAGCAGGTTATCTGGATAGCCCCGCTCCCTAAAGCGGGAGCGCAGGTTTGCTGCCTCCATTTCAAATGTGGAGGCCTCAGTGCAGTTACGTCTCACCCGGAGGTACTGGCCTACAGGAATGCCCCGGATTGTATGCTTGGGATGGAAACTGAAAGGAGGGCATTAGTGGCAGTGTCCTTCCTATATAGGCCGGTCGACAGATGACCCAGATCATCAATCAAAATCCAAGTATCTAGAAATGGAATTTTTTTTTTTGGAATCATACGTTCTGCAGCCAAACAGATCAGCAGGGCTGCCAGGCAACTGGTATTGTTTAAAAGGAAATACATATGGCAGGCTCCGTATTCTTCTCACTTCATATGTCCTTTAAGGTGTTACCGTATGTTCTTTTCCCATTGTCAACAAAAATCGAGATTGTAAGCTCGCAAGGGCAGGGACCTCCTTCTAGTGTTTCTTATTCTGATGTAATTTATCATATGAACAAGAACATGCCTCAGTATTGGTGATGTCTCAAACCACACATCAACTATGTATGTATTTGTACTTGTATTGCTGGATATCCTCATTGTTCAGAGTTTTAAACCTCTCCTGTATCTATTTTTCTCACTTTTTGTTTAGTACTATGTACAGTGCTACGGCAGACATAATAATAAACTGTCTTTTATTTTTATTTCAGAGTGCAGTCCATATTGGAGCTGTTTTGTATGATTTATAATATTGTCAGGGCATTATGAAATATTTTGTTATTGGCACATGCGGGGAAAGGATGGAGTAGGATGTGGACACTTAGATAATGGGAAGTTAAACCGCTTGAGGATCAGAGGTGTACACCTCCTAGTGACTACGTCATTTCTTACAATTCGGCACTTAACAAATTTAACGGTTTATTGCTCAATCATGCAACTTAGCACCCAAATGAATTTTAGCCCATTTTCTTCTCACAAATAGAGCTTTCTTTTGATGCTGCTTGATTGCTGCTGCAATTATGAGCCCTCCGACGGACAGTTAAGTGACAAGAAAATAATCTGTGCAGCACTGCCTAAGATGTCAGCGCTATATAAATATTATTTTGCAAATAAATCAAATAACAAGTCTGCCAGTGCTGATCAGCCACTGACAGGCTGATCGCTGTGCCCTGCTCTTTATAGTGACTGGAGCTAGGGCCCCGTGCGAGCACGCGTTAAATCTCGCTCCTTGCCAGATGATGCCATAGGCAGCGCGAAGGAGTACAGAGCCACTCTGACGCCTCCAATCTGCGTTAGTGGGTGGGAGAGTGGTTAAAGGTCAAGAGCTCAAGGTCAAATATAACCCCCAGGCATATGGGTTTGAGGTTTGATATAGCTGGAGCTTTTTATACATAAATTCATATTACACAATGTTGAGCAGAAAGAGATGGTGGAAAGAGACAATGCACTATTTCACCATTTTAAGGCTGAGTAAGCAGAAGGATATAAGCTGATATTCAGTTTGGAATGCTAGAAACATACTTTTCTTTCTTATAGTTTTGCTGCTCAACAAATAAGCCAATGTTAGAAGGTAGCATATAATCCCCTTGCAGGGAAGGTGAAATAATTCTAATGTGCTTGCAGGTTCAAGCAGAGCTCTCAGAATACTTGTCTCTAAGCCTATGGGTATGCTGGAACATATTACAATTCACTGCAAAATTCTACTTTACATTTTATTTCCCTATGTGAAAGCTTCCTCTTGTTTCTTAAACACTCGCATCCATCCTATGCTACAATGATTCCACACAAGTTCATGTGAAAGTAAAAATGCATCGCATCTCTGCAGAATGTACTACAAGATGAGTAATTCTGATTACTGAAGATTACGTACAATATTTGTATTCTGCTCAGACGCTGGAAGTTTCAGCGCTTGCAGAATTAAATAACCTATTTACCAGATGAATTCTATTAACAGAAAAAGAACAAATCAGCCTCCTGGGTTGAAGAAAAGTACTCAATTATCTGTGGTATATGGCATTTGAAAAAATAATTTTGCAAATGGTGTGTGGGATTTCCTTAATGGTTACATTGTGTTGATTTTGCTCATTAAAGCAATGGTTTACTTGATTGCAGTCATACTCCTGTTAAGTAGTTTGAAACACCACATTTATTTTAGATATTTATATTGCATTTTAAAGAGTCACACAGCCCGTCAAACATCTGAGCAGCAAAATGACTGTTATAGTAACAAGTTAAGTAAAACCCTTTGTCCATCTGCACTTACTGCACTGGTTTAGAAAATAATTGGTAACCTTTATATTGAGAGCAAACATATGTTTAGCACTGTGATACTTTCCACACAGTGTAGTTCTTACATTTCAATGGTCCATAAAATTTCATCTTTTGCATTGGGGGGTAGAAGCACACCCATAGCTTGAGGTTTACCTAAAAAAAAAAGAGGGAAGCTTAGAGACAAGTTATAATTCAACTCTTACATTAGATAGTAGTTGTTACTTCCACAGTGTTTTCTCCTAGGTGATATTTTCACACCTTGGCAATAAAATGCCTTTTAAGCAACCGGCTAGCGAGAAAATACTCGCCTTTTCATCTACTCTTTAGTACTTTTTCGATTACAAGATGCTGAAGAGTGAATTGAAAAAAAAATAAAAAAAGAGAAAAATCAGGTGAAAAAGTTAATTGCATATGGGCCCCTGTAAATATAATGCCTTTTAAGCAGTTAATACCAATCTATCGTATCAAAACGTCATGTTTTAGCCTGTTAACGGCAACATGACGTTTTAATACGTTGCGCTTTCCTGCCGCCGCTCCGCACATGTGCATGCTGCTCCCGCTGCTGTTTCCGTCGGGATTCCGTGTTAAGTGATTGGGGAAGAGGACCGAGCGGTCCTCTACCCAGTCGCACTGCCTGGAATAAATGGACGTGACCGCAATCAACGGCCACCTCCATTCATAAATCAGGAAACTGTCACAGTTTAATAAAATGTAAAAAAAAAAGTGATCACGTCCTATAACGGGAGTGTGTTCACTAGCGCCATCTTGTGGGCAAAAAGTAAAATGACACATACAGGCACATACATATATACACAATATTAATACAATTAAAAACTTACACTTCCAAAGCTCCCCCCCCCAAAAAAAAAAATAAATAAATAAATAAACACTTGTAAAAAAATTAAATCAGCTTTAAAAAAATACATAAATAGTTGCCTTTTTTATCTATATTTTATGAGGGAAAATTACTTTTACTTTACTACATAGGGGCTTGTAATTATGGACCGGACAAAAAAAAACAAAACAGAAAAAAAACACCTATATTTAAAACTAATATATTGTCGCCATACATTGTGATAGGGACCTAATTTAAACAGTTTAATAATCAGGACGACTGGGCAAATAAAATGTGTTGGTTTTATCCACAGGAGAACATTTAATTTTAAAACTATAATAGCCGAAAACTGAGAAATAATAAATTTTTCCATTATTTTTGTATTTTTTCGATTAAAACCCATTTAGAATAAAAAAAATTCTTAGCAAAATGTACTACCCACAGAAAGCCTAATTGGTGGTGAAAAAAACGAGGTATAGATCATTTTCTTGTGATAAGTAGTAATAAAGTTATTAGGGAATAAATGGGAGGAGCACTGACAAGTGAAAATTGCTCTGGTCCATTAGGGTAAAAACCCTTGGGGGTGAACTGGTTAAACCACCAGCAAGTGAGAAAATACTCAAATAATTTTAATAGTACTTTTTCATGTACTTTTGTTACTTTTGTTACAGCAACGTGCTGAAAAGTTATTTTAAAAAGACCTTGAAAAATTATCTACCTGAATAATTACCAGCTCTTACCCTACCTGCTACTTTTTTGTGGTATGGTAGCTGTTGTAGGCAATTTGTCTCAGCAGAGGAGTAAGGGGGGGAGTAAAGGAATAGAGAGAGGGGCACCCGGGAGGAGAAGTTGGTTCTACTAGTTAGGTTGTTAGATTGATGTGAGATAGTACCACTAGTGTTCTTTATAGGCTGGGGTGGTGTAATGTTTTGGTTATTTTTAAGCTTTGACTATTCAATTATATATTTTTTCATGTTACATAAAACCCAAAAATTATCATATACAGTGGGATGCGAACGTTTGGGAAACCTTGCTAATCGTCATGATTTTCCTGTATAAATCATTGGTTGTTTTGATAAAAAATGTCAGTTAAATATATCATATAGGAGACACACACAGTGTTATTTGAGAAGTGAAATGAAGTTTATTGGAATTATAGAAAGTGTGCAATAATTGTTTAAACAAAATTAGGCAGGTGCATACATTTGGGCCTCACAAAATGAAATGAAATCAATATTGAGTAGATCCTCATTTTGCATAAATTACAGCCTCTAAATGCTTCCTCTAGGTTCCAATGAGAGTCTGGACTCTGGTTGAAGGTATTTTGGACCATTCCTCTTCACAAAACATCTCTTGTATATTCAGGTTTGATGGCTTCCGAGCATGGACAGCTCTCTTTAACTCACACCACTGATTTTCAATTATATTCAGGTCTGGGGACTGAGATGGCCATTCCAGTATGTTGTACTTGTTCCTCTGCATGAATGCCTCAGTGGATTTTGAGCAGTGTTTAGGGTCGTTGTCTTGTTGAAAGATTCAGCCGCGGCGCAGCCATAGCTTTGTCGCTGATTCCTGGACATTGGTCTCCAGAATCTGCTGATACTGAGTGGAATCCATGCATCCCTCAAATTTGACAAGATTCCTGGTCCCTGCACTGGTCACACAGCCCCACAGCATGATGGAACCACCACCATATTTTACTGTAGGTAGCAGGTGTTTTTCTTGGCATGTTGTGTTCTTTTTCTTTCATCCATAACGCTCCTTGTTATGCTCAAATAACTCAATTTTGGTTTCATCAGTCCACAGCACCTTATTCCAAAATGAAACTGGCTTGTCCAAATGTGCTTTAGCATACCTCTGTTTGTGTTGTGGGTGGAGAAAAGGCTTCCTCTGCATCACTCTTGCATAACAGCATCTCCTTGTGGAAAGTGCGCTGAATGGTTGAATGATGCACAATGACTCCATCTGCAGCAAGATGATGTTGTAGGTCTTTGGTGCTGGTCTGTGGGTTGACTCTGACTGTTCTCACCATTCATCACTTCTATTTATCCGAGATTTTTCTTGGTCTGCCACTTCGAGTCTTAGCTTGAACTGAGCATGTGGTCTTCCATTTCCTCAATATGTTCCTAATTGTGGAAGCAGACAGCTGAAATCTCTGAGTCAGCTTTATGTATCCTTACGCTAAACCATGATGGTGAACAATCATTGTCTTCAGGTCATTTGAGAGTTGTTTTGAGACCCCCATGTTGCTACTCTTCAGAAAATTAAAAGAGGAGGGAAACTTAAAATTGACTTCCATAAATACTCTTTCTCATAATTGGATTCACCCGTGTATTTAGCTCAGGGATCACTGAGCTTACCAAGCCAATTTCAGATCCAATAATTAGTTCTAAAGGTTTGGGAATCAATAAAATGACAACAGTGCCCACATTTATGCGCCTGCCTAATTTTTTTACTTTCTGTAAATCCAATAAACTTAATTTCGCTTCTCAAATATCACTGTGTGTGTCTCCTATATGATATATTTAACTGACATTTTTTATTGTAACAACCAAGGATTTACACAAGAAAATCATAATGATTAACAAGGTTGCCAAAACTTTCGCATCACACTGTAATAATTTATATTACACAAACACCTCCAGGAGGTGTTAAGATTAGGCACCACCAGGGGGAGGAGTTAAAGTTAAGCAACACCATGGGGATTAAGGTTGAGCACCACCGAGGGGTTAACATTAGGCACTATATAGTAGCAAATATATCGGCGCCAAGGGACAATGGAACCGCCGCTGAGAAGAACAATGTCCAAAAGTTCAGAAGTCAGGCATACATCAAAGGTCAGCGCAGGTTTAGAAAGTCATTATATGTAGGGAATGGTAAATTCTTCACCACAATATATCAAATGCTCAGAGGTAGATATCCGCCAAACATCAAAACTAGAAAAGGCTTACCAGCTCCCAACAACCCACATTATAAGGTTGTAAAATGGCTCAGGTCACAGATAACGTCCAGGGAACATCAGACGTCGTGAAGATCCAGTGGACATCCGTATGGAGGTAAAGTTTCAGGAATTTATATAGGAAAACAAAAACGGCAATATCTAAGCGTAACCCGTTTATTTAGATAAAATTTCTTTAAAAGGCGCAAGACTGCGAAACCGGTCGGGAAGGTAACAGGCGGCACCATTGTCTATTGATCTATGATTGACCATTACATGCGCGCTAATCTTCCGGGGTTCCCTGTTTATGGGCCCCGTATGTGAGTTATCGTTTTTATATCTACTGCCTTTTAAAGAAATTTTATCTAAATAAACGGGTTACGCTTAGATATTGCCGTTTTTTTTTTCCTATATAAATTCCTGAAACTTTACCTCCATACGGATGTCCACTGGATCTTCACGACGTCTGATGTTCCCTGGACGTTATCTGTGACCTGAGCCATTTTACAACCTTATAATGTGGGTTGTTTGGGAGCTGGTAAGCCTTTTCTAGTTTTGATGTTTGGCGGATATCTACCTCTGAGCATTTGATATATTGTGGTGAAGAATTTACCATTCCCTACATATAATGACTTTCTAAACCTGCGCTGACCTTTGATGTATAACATTAGGCACTAACTGTTTAGGGCTCTGTGTGCAAGTAAGGAGAGGTTAGGTCATAGTAAAATATCAGTAAACATTACAAATATTTTACTATATGAATGAAGCAGTACAATATTGGGAAATCATACCAATGTTTTATCACATTCAGTGATGCTCAAATACCCCTTTTTAAAATTCGAGTTTGGTTGAATTCGAATAGTAAATTATTCGAGGTCAGTCGAATATTCGAGTCGAATAATTTTTACTATTCGATTCGACCTCGGACTTCGAGCTCACTATTCGAGTCGGTATTCGAGCTAACTATTCGAGCTGACTATTCGAATTGGCCTTAAATAGCTTCCAACACTTGTTTTGAGGGTGAATGATGCAAGAAACCTCTTTTTTTCCAAGTAACAACAGCAAGTGATTATGTGGGGATGTTCCTTTAAAAAAAAATGTGGAAAGAGAAGTTGTGTCCTTAATTTTGTTCAGTAGTGTTACTGTATATACTTGTTCTTCTTCTTCTTTATCTTTCTTCTTCTTCTTCTCGATCTTCTTCTTCTATATCTTCTTCTTCTTCTTCTTCTTCTTCTTCTTCTTCTTCTTCTTCTTCTTCTTCTTCTTCTTCTTCTTCTTCTTCTTCTTCTTCTTCTTCTTCTTCTTCTTCTTCATCATCATCATCATCTTCTTCTTCTTCTTCTTCTTCTTCTTCTTCTTCTTCTTCTTCTTCTTCTTCTTCTTCTTCTTCTTCTTCTTCATCTTCTTCATCTTCTTCATCATCTTCTTCATCTTCTTCTTCTTCTTCTTCTTCTTCTTCTTCATCTTCTTCTTCTTCTTCATCTTCTTCTTCTTCCTCTTCTTCATCTTCTTCTTCTTTTTCATCTTCTTCTTCATCATCTTCTTCATCTTCTTCTTCATCTTCTTCTTCTTCTTCATCTTCATCTTCTCCTTCCTTTTCAATATCGTCTTCTTCTTCTTCACGTATTTCTCTTTTCAATTTTTTTTTTTAAGAAATGCAGCTATTTTTGAGCGTAACAAATAGCTGGTGGGCGCACGCATGTTGGAAGCGCCATTGTATGTGCTCCCTGGCAGTGGAAACACAAAGACAGCAGGAGGTAAATTCAGCAGCAGGAGGAGGAGGATGAGTGTGTGGCAGCAGGCAGTCAATGAGGCAGGCAGCTCGCCGTGACATAATAGCCCTGGTACCTAGCGGTGATACCAGGGCTGTAAATAAACACAACAGGAGGTCCCAGACAGCGGTCGTGCAGCCCACATTGTGTCCAATACACAACTGGGACAACACAGTTTTCAACCCGGGCACCTCAGAAAAATTAAACCTTTTTTTTTTTTTAATGGTTTGTTTGGTTTTGGTTTTGCAACCAATATAGCTATTGTTTGACGTAATAGCTGGTGGCAGAGTGGCAGCAGAAGGTAATTCTGTGTACCCTGGCAGTGGGAAACACAGACAGACAGCAGCAGCAGGAGGAGGAATGGAGGAGTAGGCGAGCAGCTATTGTTTGACGTAATAGCTGGTGGCAGAGTGGCAGCAGAAGGTAAATCATCTGTGTACCCTGGCAGTGGGAAACACAGACAGACAGCAGCAGCAGGAGGAGGAATGGAGGAGTAGGCGAGCAGCTATTGTTTGACGTAATAGCTGGTGGCAGAGTGGCAGCAGAAGGTAAATCATCTGTGTACCCTGGCAGTGGGAAACACAGACAGACAGACAGCAGCAGCAGCAGCAGGAGGAGGTATGGAGGAGCAGTGTGAGTGTGGCAGCAGGTAGGCAGCGTGACATAATAGCCCTGGTACCTAGCGGTGATACCAGGGCTGTAAATAAACACAACAGGAGGTCCCAGACAGCGGTCGTGCAGCCCACATTGTGTCCAATACACAACTGGGACAACACAGTTTTCAACCCGGGCACCTCAGAAAAATTAAACCTTTTTTTTTTTTTTATGGTTTTTTGGTTTTTGGTTTTGCAACCAATATAGCTATTGTTTGACGTAATAGCTGGTGGCAGAGTGGCAGCAGAAGTTAATTCTGTGTACCCTGGCAGTGGGAAACACAGACAGACAGCAGCAGCAGGAGGAGGAATGGAGGAGTAGGCGAGCAGCTATTGTTTGACGTAATAGCTGGTGGCAGAGTGGCAGCAGAAGGTAAATCATCTGTGTACCCTGGCAGTGGGAAACACAGACAGACAGCAGCAGCAGGAGGAGGAATGGAGGAGTAGGCGAGCAGCTATTGTTTGACGTAATAGCTGGTGGCAGAGTGGCAGCAGAAGGTAAATCATCTGTGTACCCTGGCAGTGGGAAACACAGACAGACAGACAGCAGCAGCAGCAGCAGGAGGAGGTATGGAGGAGCAGTGTGAGTGTGGCAGCAGGTAGGCAGCGTGACATAATAGCCCTGGTACCTAGCGGTGATACCAGGGCTGTAAATAAACACAACAGGAGGTCCCAGACAGCGGTCGTGCAGCCCACATTGTGTCCAATACACAACTGGGACAACACAGTTTTCAACCCGGGCACCTCAGAAAAATTAAACCTTTTTTTTTTTATGGTTTTTTGGTTTTTGGTTTTGCAACCAATATAGCTATTGTTTGACGTAATAGCTGGTGGCAGAGTGGCAGCAGAAGTTAATTCTGTGTACCCTGGCAGTGGGAAACACAGACAGACAGCAGCAGCAGGAGGAGGAATGGAGGAGTAGGCGAGCAGCTATTGTTTGACGTAATAGCTGGTGGCAGAGTGGCAGCAGAAGGTAAATCATCTGTGTACCCTGGCAGTGGGAAACACAGACAGACAGCAGCAGCAGGAGGAGGAATGGAGGAGTAGGCGAGCAGCTATTGTTTGACGTAATAGCTGGTGGCAGAGTGGCAGCAGAAGGTAAATCATCTGTGTACCCTGGCAGTGGGAAACACAGACAGACAGACAGCAGCAGCAGCAGCAGGAGGAGGTATGGAGGAGCAGTGTGAGTGTGGCAGCAGGTAGGCAGCGTGACATAATAGCCCTGGTACCTAGCGGTGATACCAGGGCTGTAAATAAACACAACAGGAGGTCCCAGACAGCGGTCGTGCAGCCCACATTGTGTCCAATACACAACTGGGACAACACAGTTTTCAACCCGGGCACCTCAGAAAAATTAAACCTTTTTTTTTTTTTTAATGGTTTGTTTGGTTTTGGTTTTGCAACCAATATAGCTATTGTTTGACGTAATAGCTGGTGGCAGAGTGGCAGCAGAAGGTAATTCTGTGTACCCTGGCAGTAGAGGGCAGTACACAGCAGCCCACTGTAGGTGTAAAATGTGTGGCTGCAGGCGACGTAATAGTCAAAGTGAACCAGGCTGGCTTAGTGAGCAGGAGCCAGGAGGTGGTAAAGGGTGGTAAGGCACATTAACGATGGTTCCGGCAGCCAGTTCATGTCCCCCTCTCGCCGACAACAGGGGCCAGGAACTCGCCTTCCACCCACGCCTGGTTCATCTTGAGAAACGTCAGTCTGTCCACAGACTTGTGAGACAGACGTGAGCGTTTCTCGGTGACCACGCCACCAGCTGCACTGAAGCAGCGCTCGGACAGCACGCTGGAAGGGGGGCAGGACAGCACTTCCAGGGCGTACTGCGCCAGCTCGCTCCAGATCTCCATGCGCTTGACCCAATACTCCATGGGATCAACAGGGGCATCGCTGTCAAGCCCGCTGTACGACCCCATGTAGTCAGCCACCATGCGGGTCAGGCGCTGGCTGTGACCGGAGGAGGATGCTGCTGCATGCATCTCCTCTCTAGTCACTGCTGCCGGAGCCTCTACAGTCCTGTAGAGCTCGTGGCTGAGAGACAGCAGGTCTGTGGGGCGCTTGCTGCTGCTGGATGCAGGCACCTGCTGCTGCCTCTGTGCTGGCTGCTGGACAGTGGGGGTGGAAGGCTGGGGGAAGGCTTCCTCCAAGCGCTCAACAAGGGCCTGCTGCAAGCTCCTTATTTGTTGCGCTGGGTCTCCTCCTGCAGGCGGCAGGAACTGGCTCAACTTCCCCTTGAGGCGTGGGTCCAACATCATGCTGATCCAGATGTCCTCCCTCTGCTTCATCTGGATCACCCTGGTGTCCCTGCGCAGGCACGTCAGCATGTGCGCTGCCATTGGGAAGAGGCGGGCCACGTCTGCTGGCACATCGACGTCAGTGCTGTCCTCATCCTCCTCCTCTGCCGCCTCATCCTCTCTCCACCCCCGCACCAACTCAGCTGCGCTGTGCTGATCCCCCTCATCAGCAGCCAGGTCAGGGACCTCCACCAAGTCCTCCTCCTCCTCCCCCTCAGAGGTGGACTGCGCAGCTGGTTGCCGCTCCTGCTGGTCCAAGGCTGCCGCTCCCTGTTCCAGCAAAGCATCGAGGGCCCTGTTCAGCAGAGAAACCAGGGGCACCCACTCGCAGACCATAGCATGGTCCCTGCTCACCATGTTTGTGGCCTGCAGGAAGGGAGCCAGCACTAAGCACACCTGCTGCATGTGCCTCCAGTCATCATCGGGGACGATGGACGGGAAGTTGCTGGTCTTGTCCCTTCTCTGAGCTGCGGAAACAGTGGCCAGGGCAAGGTACTGTTTGACAGCGCGCCTCTGTTCAACCAGACGCTCCAACATCGCCAGGGTGGAGTTCCAGCGAGTCGGAACGTCAAGGATCAGCCGATGGCGTGGCAGATCCAGCTCCTTTTGCACGTCTTCCAGGCTCGCACAGGCTGCAGCCGAGCGCCGGAAGTGACGCACAACATTCCTTGCCGTTTCCAGCAGTTCGCCCATCCCCTGGTAGGTGCGCAGGAACTTCTGCACCACCAGGTTCAGCACGTGGGCAAGACAGGGGATGTGGGTCAGGTTTCCCCTGTCTATTGCGGCAACCAGATTGGCCCCATTGTCGGCCACCACCTCTCCGACTCTGAGGCCTCTGGGGGTCAGCCAAATCCTCTCCTGCTCCTGGAGTTTGGCCAACACATGGGTTGCCGTCAGCTTGGTCTTCCCAAGGCTGACCAAGTGCAGCAGCGCTTGGCAGTGGCGGGCCTTCACGCTGCTGCTGAGGCGGGGGGTTTGGCCAGGTGTGCCGGAGGATGGCAGAGGATCGGAGGAACCTGCTGCAGTTCCCCTGAGCCTGCGGGGTGGCACCACCCACTGTGTTGCTGCTGCTGCTGTGCCCGCTGCTGCTCTCCCATCCTCACCCCCTTCCACCAAGCTGACCCAGTGGACAGTGAAGGACAGGTAGCGGCCTGTCCCGAAGCGGCTGCTCCAGGAGTCCATGGTGACGTGGACCCTTTCACCAACCGCGTGCTCCAGCCCTCGCTCCACATTGGCCATCACAAAGCGGTGCAGTGCAGGAATGGCCTTGCGGGCAAAGAAGTGTCTGCTGGGGAGCTGCCAGTCTGGGGCTGCGCAAGCAAGCAGCGCACGAATGTCGCTCCCCTCCTGCACGAGCGTGTACGGCAGGAGTTGGGAGCACATGGCCCGTGCCAGCAAGCCGTTCAGCTGCCGCACGCGACGGCTGCTGGGAGGCAGAGCCCTAACCACCCCCTGGAAGGACTCGCTCAAAAGGCTCTGGCGTGGCCTTTTGCTGACACGGGAATCAGCAGACACAGCAGAGGAGGCCACTGAGGACTGGCTGCCAGAACAGGCCTCAGTGTCGGCGGCAGGAGTTGCAGAGGGGGGAGGAGCAGTGCGTTTCCGCACTCCTGCTGGTGCTGCTGGAGGAGCAGGAGGGCGGGTGGCTGCTGTTGCTGCTGCTGCTGCTGAAGGCTGTGCAGTGATGGGTGTGGTGCCACTGCCAGCACCAGATGCCTTCAGCCTCTGGAACTCCTCATGCTGGTGGAAATGTTTAGCCGCAAGGTGGTTGATGAGCGAGCTGGTGCAGAACTTTAAGGGGTCTGCACCTCTGCTCAACTTCCGCTGACAGTGGTTGCAAGTGGCGTACTTGCTGTACACAGTGGGCATGGTGAAATATCGCCAGATTGGTGACTTAAACATCCCCCTACGGCATGGAAGCGCTGCTGCCTGTCTCCCTGTGGTGGTTGGGGGGGGGGCTTGGGGGGCTTGGGTGCGGCTGGTGGTGGTACTGGCAGATGCTGCTGCTGCTGCTGCTGAGCCTGAGACACCAGCAGGCTGTGGGACCTGCCTACTGCTGCTGCCAATGCTTGCAATGATGCGCCTCCTTGCAAGGCCCACAAGAGCATCCTCCTCCTCCTCCTCAGAGCTGCTGAGGACGACATCCCCTGGAGGTGGTGGCACCCAGTCTCTGTCTGTCACCGGGTCATCATCATCCTCCCCCTCCTGAAACATGTCCTGCTGGGATGAGGACCCCCCAAACTCCTCTCCTGATGCATGGATGGGCTGCTTGACTGTCGCCACAGTCTTGCTGTCCAATCCCTCATCCCCCAAAGTGCCCATCAGCATCTCCTCCTCAAGATCGCCAACAACAGCAGACAATTTACTCATGATGCCTGGGGTCAAAAGACTGCTGAATGACAGGTCGGCGAGTGACGGTGAACTGGCCTCCTCCCCAGACCCTGCTGGGCGGCTGCTGCGAACAGGGGTGGTGGTGGTGGTGAGGGTGGAGGCCTCGGATGCAGAGCTGATGGCGGGCTGCTCATCCTCCGTCATGAGTTGCACCACAGTGTCTGCATCCTTTTCCTCAATGGGACGTTTCCGACCCGGCTGGAGGAAAATGGGAGCAGGTGCTACACGCTGCTGCTGCTGTGTCTCTGCAGCGTGAGTTGCAGATGCTCCTGCTGGGCGGCGCCCAAGGCGTCCACGGCCAGTGGCTATGGGAGGAATGTTAGCCACTGACGCTGCTGCTGCTGCTGCGGAACTGTGCATGGTGGCGCGCCCGCGGCTTGCCACAATGCTGCTCCCTCTCCTCCTGATTCCCTTGCTGCCCTTCCCCTTGCCCAAACCGCGCTGGCTGCCACTTCCAGACACTTAAATGTTTTGGGCGTATAGACAAAAGTTTTGTAAAAGGGCGGGTGAAAAGTGGGGTACTTTAATGGAGTGGGTTGGTTGGTGAGGTGACTGAGTGAGTGTCCCCTAGTACAGTAAGTAAGTAGTAACAGTCAGGAAGTACAACTAGCAGTTACAATAATCAGTAGTAATCACAAGTAAATTTAGTGTGTGTACACTCAGACAGTGAGTGCACGCACGCAGGAGCTAGTAGCCTATGAACACAGTGACTGAGTGTCCTAGACTCCTAGTACAGTAAGAGTAAGTAGTAACAGTAAGTAGAACTAACTAATTACAATAATCAATCAGCGATCAGAAGGAAATGGAGTGTGGGTGTGTGTACACTCAGACAGTGAGTGCACGCACGCAGGAGCTAGTAGCCTATGAACACAGTGACTGAGTGTCCTAGACTCCTAGTACAGTAAGAGTAAGTAGTAACAGTAAGTAGAACTAACTAATTACAATAATCAATCAGCGATCAGAAGGAAATGGAGTGTGGGTGTGTGTACACTCAGACAGTGAGTGCACGCACGCAGGAGCTAGTAGCCTATGAACACAGTGACTGAGTGTCCTAGACTCCTAGTACAGTAAGAGTAAGTAGTAACAGTAAGTAGAACTAACTAATTACAATAATCAATCAGCGATCAGAAGGAAATGGAGTGTGGGTGTGTGTACACTCAGACAGTGAGTGCACGCACGCAGGAGCTAGTAGCCTATGAACACAGTGACTGAGTGTCCTAGACTCCTAGTACAGTAAGAGTAAGTAGTAACAGTAAGTAGAACTAACTAATTACGATAATCAATCAGCGATCAGAAGGAAATGGAGTGTGGGTGTGTGTACACTCAGACAGTGAGTGCACGCACGCAGGAGCTAGTAGCCTATGAACACAGTGACTGAGTGTCCTAGACTCCTAGTACAGTAAGAGTAAGTAGTAACAGTAAGTAGAACTAACTAATTACAATAATCAATCAGCGATCAGAAGGAAATGGAGTGTGGGTGTGTGTACACTCAGACAGTGAGTGCACGCACGCAGGAGCTAGTAGCCTATGAACACAGTGACTGAGTGTCCTAGACTCCTAGTACAGTAAGAGTAAGTAGTAACAGTAAGTACAACTAACTAATTACGATAATCAATCAGCGATCAGAAGGAAATGGAGTGTGGGTGTGTGTACACTCAGACAGTGAGTGCACGCACGCAGGAGCTAGTAGCCTATGGACAGTGACTGAGTGTCCTAGACTCCTAGTACAGTAAGAGTAAGTAGTAACAGTAAGTAGAACTAACTAATTACAATAATCAATCAGCGATCAGAAGGAAATGGAGTGTGGGTGTGTGTACACTCAGACAGTGAGTGCACGCACGCAGGAGCTAGTAGCCTATGAACACAGTGACTGAGTGTCCTAGACTCCTAGTACAGTAAGAGTAAGTAGTAACAGTAAGTAGAACTAACTAATTACAATAATCAATCAGCGATCAGAAGGAAATGGAGTGTGGGTGTGTGTACACTCAGACAGTGAGTGCACGCACGCAGGAGCTAGTAGCCTATGAACACAGTGACTGAGTGTCCTAGACTCCTAGTACAGTAAGAGTAAGTAGTAACAGTAAGTAGAACTAACTAATTACAATAATCAATCAGCGATCAGAAGGAAATGGAGTGTGGGTGTGTGTACACTCAGACAGTGAGTGCACGCACGCAGGAGCTAGTAGCCTATGAACACAGTGACTGAGTGTCCTAGACTCCTAGTACAGTAAGAGTAAGTAGTAACAGTAAGTACAACTAACTAATTACGATAATCAATCAGCGATCAGAAGGAAATGGAGTGTGGGTGTGTGTACACTCAGACAGTGAGTGCACGCACGCAGGAGCTAGTAGCCTATGGACAGTGACTGAGTGTCCTAGACTCCTAGTACAGTAAGAGTAAGTAGTAACAGTAAGTAGAACTAACTAATTACAATAATCAATCAGCGATCAGAAGGAAATGGAGTGTGGGTGTGTGTACACTCAGACAGTGAGTGCACGCACGCAGGAGCTAGTAGCCTATGAACACAGTGACTGAGTGTCCTAGACTCCTAGTACAGTAAGAGTAAGTAGTAACAGTAAGTAGAACTAACTAATTACAATAATCAATCAGCGATCAGAAGGAAATGGAGTGTGGGTGTGTGTACACTCAGACAGTGAGTGCACGCACGCAGGAGCTAGTAGCCTATGGACAGTGACTGAGTGTCCTAGACTCCTAGTACAGTAAGAGTAAGTAGTAACAGTAAGTAGAACTAACTAATTACGATAATCAATCAGCGATCAGAAGGAAATAGAGTGTGTGTTGTGTGTGTACACTCAGACAGTGAGTGCAGTGCGCACACGCAGGAGCTAGTAGCCTATATGAACAGTGACAGTGAGTGTCCCTACGGGTACAGTAAGAGTAAGTAGTAAGTAAGTACAACTAACTAACAATAATCTATCAGTAATCAGAAGGAAATAGAGTGTGTGTACACACAGACAGTGAGTGAGTGCACACACGCAGGAGCTAGCTAGTAGCCTATAAACAGTGACAGTCAGTGAGTGTCCTACTCCTAGTACAGTATAACTACAATACTATTAGTAAAGGACAGCAGAAATACTGGTATAGATGAGAGAAATAAACAGAGGACAGCTGCCCACAGAGGCAAGGCCCCCCTGAGGCCTAAACCTGTAAGCTTGCAGCAGCTGCCTGTCTCTAATGTAACACACAAGCTACTAACTAAAATACAATGTCTATCTAACTAACAACAATATAGGTGTGTAACCCTGTGTGCGTGTCATTGCAACGGACACACACACCAAGGGTTAAATATGCATTAACTTTTTGTGGGGAGGGCTGCTACAAGGGGAATCTGCAGGTGCCGCCAGGGGGAGCCCATGAGCAGGAAAGAGGAGAGAGAAGCTGGGCATGTGCAGGGTGGAAGTAACAGGTTTTTGGCAGTTGTAGGCTAGTGAGGGGGAGGAGTCAAGTAGCCGTGGAGACTGAGCTGATGAGGCAGCAAGATATAAGCTTGATTTGTGAGGAGATATAGGAGAGAGACAAGAAGAGACCAGCTATTGGTGAGACAGTCTGAGCAAGGCAGAGCCACAGACAAGTGAGCACTACTGAAAACTAAAATAAGGAAGAGAGAGAGCTGCAGAGACATTACATGAGAGGAGAGAGATCATTCACAACTACAGGCCGGTAAAGAGCAACAATACTGGAGAGATAAGCCAGAAGAGAAACAGTAAGCAATAAGAATGAAAGACAAGGATATTAAAATGTACCTGTAACAGAGAGAGATAACAGAAACCAGAAGAGAAATTACAGTGACACAGAGACAGCAGGACAGCAAAGCATACAAGAGTGAGACAGAGAAACAAGTGACAGGATTAAAGAAAAGCAGTGAAGACTGCAGTGCAGTGTCTGAAGAGATTGTGTGACAACAGCTGTCAGACAAAATACAGTGGAGAGAGCGGTGCTTCTTATATGTTAAGTGATCATTCACAATCATCAATTTCACATATTCTGTCCTATCCTGGATGTTGCTAGGTAACCGCCAGGCATTTCTCTAAGTTTCCTTCTGTCCTGTGCAAGAATTCAGGTCCACTTTAAAAAGACAGTGGTGAAGAACTGTCAGCTAGCGGAGCGCTGTGTGAGGAAAATTCTGGCAAGTTCATGCAAATAAACTGTATCACATATATGTTTCCTGAACTAGCCCTGATCCTAGCAGGCGGATGTATACAGAGGCCTACCTATACTCATCTGCTAAGAAGAAGTTTATGAATGTGTTTTGTCACTAAACTTTTTTTATCCATATGATTTAATACAAATATTTCTTAAAAAGAACTTAATTGGTGTCTGGAGGATTTCTTTGCAGTTCAAGCATTATAGAGGTGTTACATTTGGCGTACAGTCGGCAGGATGGACGCTCATGCAGCGGAGGTTTCACCCCTGTCAGAGTCTTCCACTTCAGCAGCTGGAGAAAGGGCCATGGCTGTACCCTCTGCCCTAACAATGACTGCCATGGGAATGCTAGCTGTGTACTTACCAAAGTTTAATGGTTATAATGTGATCCTAAGAGAGTGGAGTGAAAGAATCCAGAGTGCTGTGCTGGCTTATAAAGTGCCCATAGAGCTGCAGATGGAGGTAGCGACAACTGCCCTAGAAGGAGATGCTCGTAGAACAGTGATAAATGCAAATCTGAGAGCTCCTGTTCCGCTGGAGGACATTATTTTGGTGTTAGAAGAAGTGTATGGTGATCCGTCTGACACGCACGTATTAAGAAAGAGGTTTCTGGAGCGCAATCAAAAAGAAAATGAAACATTACCACAATATGCTAATGCACTGAAGGAATTGATGGGAGCTCTGCACAAGAGAGAGGAAGTGGATGGAGTTAATAACCCTGCAGATGATACTACTTGGTTGCGAGATCAATTTGTTTTAGGAATCAAAAGCAATTTCGTCCGTCAAGCCCTGAAGCAAAGATTGGAAACAAAACCTGATCTTGATTTCCTTAAGCTGCAGAATTTGGCTATCAAATATGGGCAAGAGGAAGAACCATTTCAAATGTCTTTTCTCCATCGAGAGATGGCTGGATCTAGCAATACCTACCTCCCTAAAGAAGATACGAGTGAACAAACAGAGAAAGAGCTAAAAGAGTTAAGAGTGTCCATACAAGAAATAAAGGAGGAACTGGTTCACCTTAAAAACAACTGTCTAGGACTCGGGCCATCACAAAAATGTAGACAAACTCCAGAGGAAAGAGAAGAAATTAAAGAAATTGTGAAAACTATGAGTGAAGAAGTTTCTGTGTTAAAGCAGCAATTGAGTCTGTCACGAAGCATATCTCCAAATGACATAACCATAGATAGGTATCCTGTACGTAAGTGTCGAACTGCAGAAGACATCCAGCAGGCCCATGTTAATCATTTAGGAACTTTTGTGGGGTGTCAGATGGCCAAACCATTAAAACAAGTCAGAAGAAGATGGAAGAAAAATCTATGGAAAATGGAAAAGAATATCTTGGCCAGTAAGGTCTTGGGTACTGTAAGTTGGTTTAATATGAAACGAGGTTATGGATTTATAACCCGGAAGGACACTAAGGAAGATTTGTTTGTACACTGGACTGCTATTAAAAAGAACAACCCATGGAAAATTCTGTTTAGTGTGAGGAGTGGAGCAATCGTCCAGTTTGATGTTGTGGAAGGAAGAAAAGGAAAACAGGCCGCTAATGTGACTGGACCTGGTGGTACTAAAATTCAATGCAGTGGATATGCTACAGTATGCAAACAGTTTCAGTCGTATGGAAGTCGAAGTAATTGCTCCCATGGTGGAATGTCCAATGACCAACAAGAAGAAGAACATCAGTCCTCCTGGAGGTGTCCCAGTGTACCATATCAGTGTAGAGCTTCGACAATTAGACATCCACCTATCAAGGTTGCAACACTGAGAGAAGAACCTAGGAGTTTTGATATATCAGAGAAAGAAGAGCTAAGATGTTCTATATCATCAACGTTGGAACAGGATTCTAGATTGAAACATGTCCAGGGTTCACTTCCTCCTAAATTGTACAGTACATTCTTTGATAGTAAAAGATCAATGAAAGATGGAAATAATGAGCAAGAAGGAAATTATCTGGAAAACTGCAGAAAAAACAAGCCTGTAGTAAACCAGTACTCTACTCAGATGGCTGATCCTAAACAACTTTCAGAGAAGACTGAAGATGGATTGATACAATGGAAAATGGAGCCTTCTCGAAGAAATGAGTTGGAATCATATTGGCAGCTGGTGCCCCAACCTCAACGGATCAAGCGCTATAAAAGGACTCTACATTCACCAGAAATCCTACAACTTACAAGCATCAAGGAAGCTCAAGACAAAGAGTTTGGGAATTCAGAGAAGGAATAGCAAAGATGTTCTACATAAACAGAACTAGACCACGAGTCAAAATGGAAAAATAATTTACCTTCACCGCTTCCTGAACAGTTTGGAACATATGTTGACATTGTGCTTTAGTTAAAAGAAAAATTGTAGGGACTACAATTTAAAAAAAGGGGGTGAATGTAACCCTGTGTGCGTGTCATTGCAACGGACACACACACCAAGGGTTAAATATGCATTAACTTTTTGTGGGGAGGGCTGCTACAAGGGGAATCTGCAGGTGCCGCCAGGGGGAGCCCATGAGCAGGAAAGAGGAGAGAGAAGCTGGGCATGTGCAGGGTGGAAGTAACAGGTTTTTGGCAGTTGTAGGCTAGTGAGGGGGAGGAGTCAAGTAGCCGTGGAGACTGAGCTGATGAGGCAGCAAGATATAAGCTTGATTTGTGAGGAGATATAGGAGAGAGACAAGAAGAGACCAGCTATTGGTGAGACAGTCTGAGCAAGGCAGAGCCACAGACAAGTGAGCACTACTGAAAACTAAAATAAGGAAGAGAGAGAGCTGCAGAGACATTACATGAGAGGAGAGAGATCATTCACAACTACAGGCCGGTAAAGAGCAACAATACTGGAGAGATAAGCCAGAAGAGAAACAGTAAGCAATAAGAATGAAAGACAAGGATATTAAAATGTACCTGTAACAGAGAGAGATAACAGAAACCAGAAGAGAAATTACAGTGACACAGAGACAGCAGGACAGCAAAGCATACAAGAGTGAGACAGAGAAACAAGTGACAGGATTAAAGAAAAGCAGTGAAGACTGCAGTGCAGTGTCTGAAGAGATTGTGTGACAACAGCTGTCAGACAAAATACAGTGGAGAGAGCGGTGCTTCTTATATGTTAAGTGATCATTCACAATCATCAATTTCACATATTCTGTCCTATCCTGGATGTTGCTAGGTAACCGCCAGGCATTTCTCTAAGTTTCCTTCTGTCCTGTGCAAGAATTCAGGTCCACTTTAAAAAGACAGTGGTGAAGAACTGTCAGCTAGCGGAGCGCTGTGTGAGGAAAATTCTGGCAAGTTCATGCAAATAAACTGTATCACATATATGTTTCCTGAACTAGCCCTGATCCTAGCAGGCGGATGTATACAGAGGCCTACCTATACTCATCTGCTAAGAAGAAGTTTATGAATGTGTTTTGTCACTAAACTTTTTTTATCCATATGATTTAATACAAATATTTCTTAAAAAGAACTTAATTGGTGTCTGGAGGATTTCTTTGCAGTTCAAGCATTATAGAGGTGTTACATTTGGCGTACAGTCGGCAGGATGGACGCTCATGCAGCGGAGGTTTCACCCCTGTCAGAGTCTTCCACTTCAGCAGCTGGAGAAAGGGCCATGGCTGTACCCTCTGCCCTAACAATGACTGCCATGGGAATGCTAGCTGTGTACTTACCAAAGTTTAATGGTTATAATGTGATCCTAAGAGAGTGGAGTGAAAGAATCCAGAGTGCTGTGCTGGCTTATAAAGTGCCCATAGAGCTGCAGATGGAGGTAGCGACAACTGCCCTAGAAGGAGATGCTCGTAGAACAGTGATAAATGCAAATCTGAGAGCTCCTGTTCCGCTGGAGGACATTATTTTGGTGTTAGAAGAAGTGTATGGTGATCCGTCTGACACGCACGTATTAAGAAAGAGGTTTCTGGAGCGCAATCAAAAAGAAAATGAAACATTACCACAATATGCTAATGCACTGAAGGAATTGATGGGAGCTCTGCACAAGAGAGAGGAAGTGGATGGAGTTAATAACCCTGCAGATGATACTACTTGGTTGCGAGATCAATTTGTTTTAGGAATCAAAAGCAATTTCGTCCGTCAAGCCCTGAAGCAAAGATTGGAAACAAAACCTGATCTTGATTTCCTTAAGCTGCAGAATTTGGCTATCAAATATGGGCAAGAGGAAGAACCATTTCAAATGTCTTTTCTCCATCGAGAGATGGCTGGATCTAGCAATACCTACCTCCCTAAAGAAGATACGAGTGAACAAACAGAGAAAGAGCTAAAAGAGTTAAGAGTGTCCATACAAGAAATAAAGGAGGAACTGGTTCACCTTAAAAACAACTGTCTAGGACTCGGGCCATCACAAAAATGTAGACAAACTCCAGAGGAAAGAGAAGAAATTAAAGAAATTGTGAAAACTATGAGTGAAGAAGTTTCTGTGTTAAAGCAGCAATTGAGTCTGTCACGAAGCATATCTCCAAATGACATAACCATAGATAGGTATCCTGTACGTAAGTGTCGAACTGCAGAAGACATCCAGCAGGCCCATGTTAATCATTTAGGAACTTTTGTGGGGTGTCAGATGGCCAAACCATTAAAACAAGTCAGAAGAAGATGGAAGAAAAATCTATGGAAAATGGAAAAGAATATCTTGGCCAGTAAGGTCTTGGGTACTGTAAGTTGGTTTAATATGAAACGAGGTTATGGATTTATAACCCGGAAGGACACTAAGGAAGATTTGTTTGTACACTGGACTGCTATTAAAAAGAACAACCCATGGAAAATTCTGTTTAGTGTGAGGAGTGGAGCAATCGTCCAGTTTGATGTTGTGGAAGGAAGAAAAGGAAAACAGGCCGCTAATGTGACTGGACCTGGTGGTACTAAAATTCAATGCAGTGGATATGCTACAGTATGCAAACAGTTTCAGTCGTATGGAAGTCGAAGTAATTGCTCCCATGGTGGAATGTCCAATGACCAACAAGAAGAAGAACATCAGTCCTCCTGGAGGTGTCCCAGTGTACCATATCAGTGTAGAGCTTCGACAATTAGACATCCACCTATCAAGGTTGCAACACTGAGAGAAGAACCTAGGAGTTTTGATATATCAGAGAAAGAAGAGCTAAGATGTTCTATATCATCAACGTTGGAACAGGATTCTAGATTGAAACATGTCCAGGGTTCACTTCCTCCTAAATTGTACAGTACATTCTTTGATAGTAAAAGATCAATGAAAGATGGAAATAATGAGCAAGAAGGAAATTATCTGGAAAACTGCAGAAAAAACAAGCCTGTAGTAAACCAGTACTCTACTCAGATGGCTGATCCTAAACAACTTTCAGAGAAGACTGAAGATGGATTGATACAATGGAAAATGGAGCCTTCTCGAAGAAATGAGTTGGAATCATATTGGCAGCTGGTGCCCCAACCTCAACGGATCAAGCGCTATAAAAGGACTCTACATTCACCAGAAATCCTACAACTTACAAGCATCAAGGAAGCTCAAGACAAAGAGTTTGGGAATTCAGAGAAGGAATAGCAAAGATGTTCTACATAAACAGAACTAGACCACGAGTCAAAATGGAAAAATAATTTACCTTCACCGCTTCCTGAACAGTTTGGAACATATGTTGACATTGTGCTTTAGTTAAAAGAAAAATTGTAGGGACTACAATTTAAAAAAAGGGGGTGAATGTAACCCTGTGTGCGTGTCATTGCAACGGACACACACACCAAGGGTTAAATATGCATTAACTTTTTGTGGGGAGGGCTGCTACAAGGGGAATCTGCAGGTGCCGCCAGGGGGAGCCCATGAGCAGGAAAGAGGAGAGAGAAGCTGGGCATGTGCAGGGTGGAAGTAACAGGTTTTTGGCAGTTGTAGGCTAGTGAGGGGGAGGAGTCAAGTAGCCGTGGAGACTGAGCTGATGAGGCAGCAAGATATAAGCTTGATTTGTGAGGAGATATAGGAGAGAGACAAGAAGAGACCAGCTATTGGTGAGACAGTCTGAGCAAGGCAGAGCCACAGACAAGTGAGCACTACTGAAAACTAAAATAAGGAAGAGAGAGAGCTGCAGAGACATTACATGAGAGGAGAGAGATCATTCACAACTACAGGCCGGTAAAGAGCAACAATACTGGAGAGATAAGCCAGAAGAGAAACAGTAAGCAATAAGAATGAAAGACAAGGATATTAAAATGTACCTGTAACAGAGAGAGATAACAGAAACCAGAAGAGAAATTACAGTGACACAGAGACAGCAGGACAGCAAAGCATACAAGAGTGAGACAGAGAAACAAGTGACAGGATTAAAGAAAAGCAGTGAAGACTGCAGTGCAGTGTCTGAAGAGATTGTGTGACAACAGCTGTCAGACAAAATACAGTGGAGAGAGCGGTGCTTCTTATATGTTAAGTGATCATTCACAATCATCAATTTCACATATTCTGTCCTATCCTGGATGTTGCTAGGTAACCGCCAGGCATTTCTCTAAGTTTCCTTCTGTCCTGTGCAAGAATTCAGGTCCACTTTAAAAAGACAGTGGTGAAGAACTGTCAGCTAGCGGAGCGCTGTGTGAGGAAAATTCTGGCAAGTTCATGCAAATAAACTGTATCACATATATGTTTCCTGAACTAGCCCTGATCCTAGCAGGCGGATGTATACAGAGGCCTACCTATACTCATCTGCTAAGAAGAAGTTTATGAATGTGTTTTGTCACTAAACTTTTTTTATCCATATGATTTAATACAAATATTTCTTAAAAAGAACTTAATTGGTGTCTGGAGGATTTCTTTGCAGTTCAAGCATTATAGAGGTGTTACAGGTGTATATGGCAGGTGTAGGTGAGCAAAAACGCTAGGTAAATGATCACAATAGAGCACTTGCTAAGCCAAAGCACAAAGGAGCAACTCTCTCTCTGTACAAGTCTCAGGCAAGCATGGAGAAACGGAACATGGCGGCCGCTATTTATAGGGTAGGGGCTGGCCAGGGTCCCCCTCTGTGATTGGCTGCCGTCAGAGGGCCTGGGAGCCCTCTGATTGGCTCTAAGGACATCAATCTGGGCTATGACGCTATTCGAGCTCGGTACCGAGCTCGAATAGCGCCGAGTTGCTCGAATAGCTCGAATAGTGAATGGGCTATTCGAGTGTACTCGGATAGCCCATTCGAATAGCTCCAGCTATTCGGAGCTCGAATACCGAGCTCGAATAGCTGAAAAAGAGCTCAAATATTCGAGCTACTCGAATATTCGAGCTCTGCTGAGCACCACTGATCACATTTCCTGGTGCCTCTTTTAACTACCTAAGGACTGCCTAACGCCAATGGGCGTGATCAAGGCGGCAGCCCAAGAACCATCTAACGCCAATTGGCGTCAAGTCCTGGGGCGGGATCTGCAGGAGATCATGCGCGCCAATGCGTGCGCATCTCCCCATGGATGACGGAGCTCCGCTCTGCCATCAGTCTCCCAGCAGCAACCGCCACTAGGAGACTGTTAGATGGCAAAACTGCTGTCTATTTACTTAGTACAGCGCGCCGCTGCGATCTAAAGCAGCGCTATATAGGGACAGCCATGTGACATGGCTGTCCCCTGGGGGACTCAGGAGCGATCCGCTGTGATAGGCTGAAGCCTATCACACACGATTGCTGTAATAGGCTGACGGTGGGAGGGAGGGAGATTTAGAAAAAAAAAAACAGGGAAATGTAATTAAACAAATTTAAATAAATATTTATTAAAACTAAACAATCAATCCTGGGGGCGATCAGACCCCACCAACAGAGAGCTCTGTTGGTGGGGAGAAAGGGGGGGGATCACTTGTGTGCTGAGTTGGACGGCCCTGCGGTAAGGCTTTAAAGCTGCTGTGTCCCAATTAGAAAAAAATGGCTAGGTCAGTAGGGGGGTTTAACTCCACGGTCCTCAAGAGGTCAATAGAAATAAAAATTATTTTTAAAAAAAGAGTTTACAGTGGGGAATAGTATAATATCAGTATTAAAAACAATAGGTTACGACTTATCCTGGTGTTAATTTTACTAAATAAAAAGTTGAATTTATATCTGGCACCCTTTTTAACAGGAGCCATTATTATATGCTTGCATTTGTTCAGTGACATTCAAATTATACTTTAAAGATTGATGACTGAAAAATTAAGCTGACTGCCCCTTGCATCGACTATTTAGGAAAATCAGAGAAAAATATAATTTGCGTGACAGTTTGGAATGGTGTGTATGGCTGAGTTTCATTTAAGGTGGCAGTCTAGGATAGGAACAAGGACTATTTAGTCATGCTTGGACACTGGTCAAGCAATGTGCTCTACTCTATGGAGAAGAAGGGGGAAAGGACCTGCAAGAGGCATCCACCTGTGAGAACTTCTTCAGGTTGACAGGAAACAAAAAGGTATTGGGCATCAATCTTGAAGAACCTCTATAGAGCAGGCCAGTGCATTGGGGACCCCTGTTACTAGTTTAAATTTCCATCCATAACAATCAGGAATGATCAGCTGAGAAAAATCTGAAGTGTGTATGTAGTTTTAGTTTGTTTGCACTTTCTGAAGAAGGGGACCCGCCGTGGCCCCGAAACAATTGTCAAGTTTTCACGTGCTTATGGAGCAATAAATTGAGAAAATTCTTTTCTTGAAAAAGGTGTGCTGACCTGGACTCTTTTACCGTATTGTTGAAGTCTGGATGCTGGGGCTCAGTATCCACAGGCCATAGCACCCACATCTTGGGTAAGGTGTGCCACCTCCGCACTTGAACTTTATAGTTTTAGGGAAAGGGATGAAGCAGCGACAGGCATGGATAACAACTTACTCTGATCTGGAACAAAATGCATTTCCCAGCTAAACGTGTCTTTACACTTTGGCAGAATCAAGGACTACTGCTGTCTGTTCCACTGAATTTAGCTTAACATTTCATGTTTTTATTTTTTTTTTCTACAGTAAATGTTTTGTAGAACAAATTAATACATATACAGTAGAGATGGCCCGAACTGTTCGCCGGCGAGCGGTTCTAGGTGAACTTCGGTGGTTTGAATTCGCGGAGAACCGCAAACTTTCCCGGAAGTTCGATGCGCCCCCATAGTGCATCATTAGGGTCAACTTTGACCCTCAAAATGCGAGTAGAAGGAGGCACTCAAAAGGCGTATAAACATAGTTTATTCCACAAGCAGCTAACACAACATGTTTCGGCGTTTCCCCCTTTCTCAAGTGTAAAGGGGGAAACCCCGAAACATGTTGTGTTAGCTGCTTGTGGAATAAACTACGTTTATACGCCTTTTGAGTGCCTCCTTCTACTCGCATTTGGATTCTGTCTTAGTGGAAGTGGTGACCCACTGAAGGATTGAGCATCGGCGAACCAGGCTGTGAGTCCAGGGAGAGTGACTGCTTTAGCATACACCTCATTGCTCAACTTTGACCCTCTACATCACAGGCACAGCAGGCACATTGTAGCCAATCAGGCTACACTCCCTCCTGGAGCCCCACCCCACCTTATAAAAGGTAGACAGCATCAGGCATTGGACTCACTCGTGTGCCTGCAGTAATTAGAGAAGGGAGAGCTGCTGTGCAGAGACCTATAGGGAAAGCGTAGTTAGGCTCTTGTAGGCTTCTTAGCTTGCTCCTTGCTGATTTTTATTGCTAAAAAAAGCACCCCTCAACAGCTCTTTTGAGAGCTAATCTTGTCCTTTTGATCTTTGTGTGTGTGTGTGTGTGTGTGTGTGTGTGTCCCATAGACGATTGTGTTGCATAGACTTCCTTGGTAATTCCTACTGTGTGTGCCAATGCCTGGCCGAGCACATTCAGTGACTCATTGTAATACCCATCACTGCATATACCTACCTGTTGTTCACAGAGCACCCACCTACCTACGTGAGTGCACGCAGTGTCACTGTGCCTGCCCAGTACCTGTCTGTGTGTGACAGGTGCACATTGTAATACCCATCACTGCATATACCTACCTGTTGTTCACAGTGCACCCATCTACCTATGTGAGCGCACGCAGTGTCACTGTGCCTGTCCGGTACCTGTCTGTGTGTGACAGGTGCACATTATAGTACCCATCACTGCATATACCTACCTGGTGTTCACAGTGCACCCACCTACCTACATGAGCACACACAGTATCACTGTGCCTGTCCGGTACCTGTCTGTGTGTGACAGGTGCACATTGTAATACCCATCACTGCATATACTTACCTGTTGTTCACGTCAGTGCACCCACCTACCTACGTGAACCCATGCAGTGTCACTGTGCCTGTCCGGTACCTGTCTGTGTGTGACAGGTGCACATTATAAAACCCATCACTGCATATACCTACCTGTTGTTCACAGTGCACCCACCTACCTATGTGAGCGCAGGCAGTGTCACTGTGCCTGTTCGGTACCTGTCTGTGTGTGACAAATGCACATTGTAATACCCATCACTGCATATACCTACCTGTTGTTCACTTCAGTGCACCCACCTACCTACGTGAGCGCACGCAGTGTGATATTTAATACCACCAGTCACTCTACCTGTTCACGGTACGTGTGTGTGACAGGTGCACATTTGTAATACCCATCACTGCATATACCTACCTGTTGTTCAGTGCACCCACCTACCTACGTGAGTGCACGCAGTGTGATATACAACTCCATGCATACCTGTTAACTACACCTGTGTGACTGCACATTGTATTACTCAAGTCAGTGTATACCTTCCCCTTCATCCCCCAAAATATGGACAAAACAAAAGGCAGAGGCAGGCCATCTGGCAGGTCTGTTCGAGGTCACACTGTCATGATTTTGTTCGGCCCTCAACCAAAGTACAGTGTTCAGAAGAAGGCACGTGCCATCAACACCCAATATTGTCAGGACATAGTTGACTATTTAACACAGAACACCTCGTCTTTCTCATCTTCCGCACGGAAGTGTGACATATCGTTCTCCTCCTGCTCTGATTCTGGCACCCCACTTAACACTCAGTCGGCCGCCACCAAAGTGCCATCACCCTAGGGCTCAGCGGTGTGGAAATTTTTTTGTGTGTCTGCCTCAGATGAGAGCAAAATAGAGCCGTGGAAAGACCAAGACTCGCATAAGGGCAACTACCTTACGAAGGCACATGATTACAAAGCACAAACTGCAATGGGATGACCACCTGAGGAAAAGCAGCACACAAAAGCAAAGCCACACACCGCAGTGGAAGATACCAGGCAACAATTTTTTCTCAAAAAAGGTGATACCTAAACCATACTGTGATGTTGAAAGGCAAATGGTGACATCTCTGGCACACAGAGTTGGGTCAAAGGTCCATCTGACCACGAAAGCCTGGTCTGCAAACCACGCTCAGGCCTGCCCTAAGACTAAGTCAGTCCCCACACACAGCATCTCTGCCTGCACGCCGTGTGACTGCCTGCCCCAAGACTAAGTCGGTCCCCACACAGCATCTCTGCCGCAGGCCGCTTGACTGCCTTCTCCGCCACCACCAACAGGGTCCAGGATTCCTGGCGGATTCCTGAATTTTTAAGGCCGCTGCTAGCAGCGGCCACTATAGTAATCTTTCTGGTGCGTGTACATACCTGCCTAATTTTTCTGGCTGCACTGTGACTGCAACAACAAAACAAAAGGCATGTACATGTGTTAATTCCCATTCGTGATCATTACCTTGCTGCAGTGAAGGGGCTTGCGTATTACAGTGCAGCAATGACCGCCGGCTATATAAGTGTCTCGGGGGGGAGGGGGCACACCAAAGATAATAGGGTCATTGCTTCATTGTGGACAGACCAAATTCGATCAGCTGGACAATCAGTGTTGTTCTGTCATTGAGCTTCCTCAGCCTGGCAACCACATGGGCTTGAAAACCGCTATCGCCTGCACTCTATCCATGGTGCACACCA
Source organism: Hyperolius riggenbachi (assembly GCF_040937935.1). NCBI lineage: Eukaryota > Metazoa > Chordata > Amphibia > Anura > Hyperoliidae > Hyperolius > Hyperolius riggenbachi. The sequence goes on from NC_090646.1 coordinate 173,106,144, forward strand.
GTCCAGCACGGCCATCACAACACAAACAGCTGTTTGCGGTACGTTACATAGTGATTTTGGTGTGTCAGTGTGAAGCAGTACTCTAATTGGGTTTAAAAACAAGGGTACACCGCTCCACTGCAACTGCAAGAGACAGTGCTGGCCGCTCAGCCCAATAGAAAGATTCAATAAGAAGGTATGGTCCGCAACGATGCCTCTTCAAAAATGCTCAAAATGTATTTAGGACATATCCTCAAAACAGTAAAAGTACATAGCTGACATGTTTCGGGCCACTCTGCCCTTAATCATAGCTAGTACTCTAATTACACTCCCTGATTGATGTATACACATGCAAGATGTTTTAAAGCACGTTAGGCCTGCAATTTAGCATTCAATGTGATTTCAGCCCCTAAAACACTGCTTTGCGTCAAATCCAGATATTTCCCCGGGACTTTTGGCGTCTTTCCCACTCCCCATGCAAAAACTCAGATGTTAGACCCCTTGAAACATCTTTTCCATCACTTTTGTGGCCAGCATAAGTGTTTCTAGTTTTCAAAGTTCGCCTCCCCATTGAGGTCTATTGCGGTTCGCGAATGCTTGGAAGTTCGCGAACGTTTGCGGAGGTTCGCGAACCCGGTTCATGAACCTAAAACCGGAGGTTCAGGCCATCTCTAATATACAGTACTATTATGTATTCTGAAGCATATAGAATTTATTTGGTGAAACCTATTGTGCGTATCTAGAGTTTTGTGATAATAGCCATTTACAATGTACGGGTTTTAAACAGGAATATAAGCACACCAAAAAAAAATCAAAACGGTTAGCATGGTAATTAAATCCATTACTTAGTGTTTTTCAAAATACATGGACAGTGTAAGTAATAACAGAAATTGCAATATTTTAATTTTATTTTTTAAATATTGAAACGAATAAACAAAACAGAAGGAAAATGTTTTATAAATAGTTACGCAAATATTTCTGAACACAGCTTTCTTTTCCTGGCCACAGTCTGGTAATTATATAAAACTACTGAATATACCTTACATGCATTAATAAGAGCAATTATAGGCTTAATGTGTACTTTTATGGCTGTATAAACAGATGGGCTCAGCATGCATATAGTGAAAATATGGGAGAGGGATAAAGCGTTGCTTCTGATATGCATGCCAGCTTCATTCTTATTTAGATAAAAAGTCATTTTGTGATGATCATTTGCCCAATTATAGGCCAATTATCCAACAGAGAGGGGTGAACATATTGCCTGTTTAACTGAGTGTAATGTCCCTGTGGGACAAGGACAGGCTATCCATTAAAAGATCTGCATGTTAATTAAATAAATTACAGTTTTCTGCAGAAGCCAGGTAGTCCTGCTGTATCCGAGAAACACAGGACATCAGTAAATAAAGCCAAGCATTTTATGGATAATGAAGGCTGTGAAATTTACAAGGAAAGGCTGGAATACTAGTGCTGCAGAGTCACCATCTGCTTTCCTGGTCCATCACTAGTGATAGATGACATCAGTCATTGGGGACATTGAACTAGGGCCCAAGGTGCCCCTGGTTATGTATGTAGCCCCACAACTGAATTAATATAGTGGAAAAAGTCTAAGAGACATTCCAATTATGTAAAATATTGCTATTAACAAGTTAAATCAAAGTTCATTGATTACAAAGTAAAGCAGTAAACTTGTTTATTTGATATTAATCATTATTCACTGTACTGAGCATTAATCCTTTGCATTATTACTGACACTTCTTTCAATAAACTTTAATAGTGAAAAAAAATACAGCAGTGATACATAGCAACATGAGCTGACACGTTTTCCACCCTAGTTATAGCTACGACTAAGGACCCAGCAAGGTTGGAAATGCGTCAGCTGTTGTGTTACCATGTACCACTGCTGTACTTTTTAATCAATGAACCAATAAAGGATATGGATTTTTAAAGATTACGAAGGAGTACAGAGAACCTTTGCTTTACATGATTGTGGGGAGGCATGATCATGTTTCCAGCAACCTTCCCTACACAGCACTGTGATAAGAGTCACTTTGACTCTTTTCTCTATCAGCACTCAAAATCTGGGACAATTAATATGTTGTTCACTTGGATTTCAATATTATTATACAGGTATCCAAATCTATCTAAGATTACCTGATCTCGCTATCCTACTATCTTGTGTCTCTGATTGTATATTTGCTATTTCGTGATCATTGCCCCTCCCCTTCCTCAAATTTAACAACAGAGCATAATTTTGGCAGTGCATCCATCATCAAGTTCCACTCCTCAAATCTGGAGTCACTATGATGTGCATAACACACCAGTAACTCAGCCACAGCCTGGCAGTAATATTTCATCCTGGGCTATCCAACAAGCCCACAGTTTCAGTCAACTCTATGAAAAAATATATCACAAATCCAAGCTTTAGTCACAAAAGATGCTACTACACTCTTAACATATCCCTTCTTGACTAAAGCCTCTTATACACTTAGAAGAATAGAATGTTTAGGGAGGGGTATAGGAACAAACATTTCACCGACTCGTGTCTCTGCTATGAGCAGTCTATTCTATTCTATGAAGTGATGGAAGATAGAGGGTGAGCAAGCTTTGCCTCACTGAGTGAACTTCAAAGGAGTGCTCAAGTGAACTTCAGCACTCCTTAGGTCACAAACACAATGGATTACTTATAGCCTTGTATTGACACTGAGGCCTCTCATAAACTGTCTAATTTTTCCCCAAGATGACCATGAATAATTCTTTTGGGTGAGGAAAATCTGTAGAGCACAACTTGAAGCATCCTCTCTGTCCTACCAAATTGACTGTTACCTCTCCAAACCCTATGGAATTTAATTTTTCAACGTATTCACTTCTCTCCCCACTCCATTGATACTCCACCTTTATGGTCAGCCGCCCCCCCTTCCAGCCAGTGGTAGCTAAATACATTAAGAATGTAGTTTAAACTGTCACTCCTCACTTACAAAGCTCTCCAACTCATAATACTTCACTGTGAATTGTAATCCGTGCTCCAGGTCAGACTGTTGTTTATTATTATTATGTTATTAGTATTTTGTATAGTGTTGACCAACGATGAGCGAAAATGTCAATATTCTTTCGCAATAGGAGATAATGCCATTGAAAATAAGCTTTGTTCTTTTTTTGCACTTTTCACAATTTTTTGCGGTAAAATATATAATTTTTCATGTTTTTATGCTTTTCACTGTAAAATATCGATTTTTCATGAAAAATGCTAAATCACAAAAATACAACCTATTTTCACGAAAATGTTCTCGAAATTGAAAATAGCATTTTCGATGTGAATTACTTTGGAGAAAATTCACAAGCAACACTGGCGCTGACGTCTTCTGCAGCACTTTACAGGCTGTATCTAGTCTTGTCTCTTACAGAATAAGCCTCAGCTGGAATCCGCTTAGCACAGCACTACCTGTGTATTGTTCTGCTCTAAAGCCCCTTATTTTAATATCGGCAGTGGGTCCCTGTAGGAGTCTTCTTGAAAAAAACAAATAAAAACCAAGCCTTATATAGGCAGAAGTTACAAGGTACTAGGAGGGTATTCCTAAAAAAAAAAAAAAGAAAGGGAAAATAAAACACAGGGTTTAGTGCACAGGTAGAATGTTCTGGACCTTGTGATTTTTTATTTTTTTTTGGAGAGAGGTCTTCACATAGTTAAACATGCACATGATGTTGGGTTACTCACATTGGCCTCAATTCACTAAGCTTATCTCCTGTCTTTAATAACATTTCTAGAGTTATCACCATCAACAGGGATATGTGAGGGAGTAGGCTGGTGTTGTACTTTGTTCTCTGGTTGAACTCGATGGACGTATGTCTTTTTTCAACCAAAATAACTATGTAACCATGGTGATAAGGCATGTAGTATTCAGTAAACATTTTACATCAGGCAAACCTAACGTTAACTCTTCTGTCTTTAAGTTAAGGTGAGGTCTCTAAAGTTAACTCTTCAATCCTTAAAATAATTCCAGAATTCTGAAAATGACTACAGAGGAGGTAACTTAAAGGAATACTATCGATACCCAAGTGTTCTAAAATGACAGTGTGCAAATAATGTCTAAGTAGCTGTGTAAACATTTTCCTACTTTTCATGTTAAATATCAGAGGCAAAAGCTGTAATTTATTGAGGGTAGGATTTAGCTATATTGGGACAAATCAATTGCAGAAGGGGTGTGTCTGCTTCAATAAACAGCCAGAGTTGCATATCAGACTACAGAAAGTAAATATCAAACATATCAAACTCTGAAAGCAAAAACAGTATGAAAAAGCTGTGACAATTAGTTACATTTCCTCTGCTCTCTTCAGACAGGTCAGTCAGAAACACAGGACACAGGAGCTGCAGATGTTGGGAGCTCTCTTCTCTGTCACACACAGAGCTACACATAGAGTTAACTGATCAAGTGTGAGGGGAATTTTCGCTCTCCTCATGGCTCAGTCAGCCGTCAGTTTTGGCGTCAGTAAAGTTTGAATGTATATTGATAACAGTAAACAAAGAAGTTGCTACTAAAATGTATACTCCAGTACTTAGCAGCACTTCCCAAACAATTCCTGTGTCAATTGAAAGAAATATGTGAATCGATAGAATTCTTTAACTACAGAGGAGGTAACTTATGGAATGGAGAGATAAGATAGGTAAGTTTTCTCTTGCCTTATTGTCTCCAGCATGATCTTAGTGAACTGAGGCCAATGCCATATAAGACTGCTTCTCCTCATTCTTATCCAAAGAGTTCTGAGTAAAGGAGATGGCATCTCTCTTGTTAATTTCAGAGGGTCCCTGTAACATACGAGGAAGAGGAGAAAGATGTTGCTATAGTAGTGGGAGAGAGAGTAGAGTGAGGTTGCTGTTTTCTCCTGTGGCTATTTGAACCCCCCACTGTGCTATGTGTTTTATTCTCATTTTTTATGCACATTGCACCCAGGTTGCCATCTGTCTTACTTCATTTCAAGGGCTGATAACACATTTTTGTGGTGTGGTGAGAAGTTGAAGCCTTAAATAACACAAAATAGCAGAGATCTTGTTGCTCCCTCTTTCAAGATACTGTACATATTCCTTATCATGCCTTAGAAACCCTGTTGTTTCTAGTTAGGAAACAGGAAAATAAAAAAACAAGAACATCAGTAGCCCAATCTGAAGTTGTATGCCTATGATCAGATGAAACAGATAAGAAAAGAGGTGTATTTGTATACTTACAAGAGTGGGTTGCTAGGTATAGTGGGTTTCAAAAGTATTCGGCCCCCTTGAAGTTTTCCACATTTTGTCATATTACTGCCACAAACATGAATCAATGTTATTGGAATTCCACATGAAAGACCAATACAAAGTGGTGTACACGTGAGAAGTGGATCTAAAATCATACATGATTCCAAATATTTTTCACAAATAAATAACTGCAAAGTGGGGTGTGCATAATTATTCAGCCCCCTGAGTCAATACTTTGTAGAACCACCTTTTGCTGCAATTACAGCTGCCAGTCTTTTAGGGTATGTCTCTACCAGCTTTGCACATCTAGAGACTGAAATCCTTGCCCATTCTTCTTTGCAAAACAGCTCCAGCTCAGTCAGATTAGATGGACAGCGTTTGTGAACAGCAGTTTTCAGATCTTGCCACAGATTCTCGATTGGATTTAGATCTGGACTTTGGCTGGGCCATTCTAACACATGGATATGTTTTGTTTTAAACCATTCCATTGTTGCCCTGGCTTTATGTTTAGGGTCGTTGTCCTGCTGGAAGGTGAACCTCCACCCCAGTCTCAAGTGTTTTGCAGACTCCAAGAGGTTTTCTTCCAAGATTGCCCTGTATTTGGCTCCATCCATCTTCCCATCAACTCTGACCAGCTTCCCTGTCCCTGCTGAAGAGACGCACCCCTAGTGCATGATGCTGCCACCACCATATTTGACAGTGGAGATGGTGTGTTCAGAGTGATGTACAGTGTTAGTTTTCTGCCACACATAGCGTTTTGCATTTTGGCCAAAAAGTTCCATTTTGGTCTCATCTGACCAGAGCGCCTTCTTCCACATGTTTGCTGTGTCCCCCACATGGCTTGTGGCAAACTGCAAATGGGACTTCTTATGCTTTTCTGTTAACAATGGCTTTCTTCTTGCCACTCTTCCATAAAGGCCAACTTTGTGCAGTGCACAACTAATAGTTGTCCTATGGACAGATTCCTCCACCTGAGCTGTAGATCTCTGCAGCTCGTCCAGAGTCACCATGGGCCCCTTGATTGCATTTCTGATCAGTGCTCTCCTTGTTTGGCCTGTGAGTTTAGGTGGACGGCCTTGTCTTGGTAGGTTTACAGTTGTGCCATACTCCTTCCATTTCTGAATGATCGATTGAACAGTGCTCCGTGGGATGTTCAAGGCTTTGGAAATCTTTTTGTAGCCTAAGCCTGCTTTAAATTTCTAAATAATTTTATCCCTGACCTGTCTGGTGTGTTCTTTGGACTTCATGGTGTTGTTGCTCCCAATATTCTCTTAGACAACCTCTGAGGTCATCACAGAGCAGCTGTATTTGTCCTGACATTAGATTACACACAGGTGCACTCTATTTAGTCATTAGCACTTATCAGGAAAAGTCTATGGGCAAATGACTGCACTCAGACCAAAGGGGGCTGAATAATTACGCACACCCCACTTTGCAGCTATGTATTTGTAAAAAAATGTTTGGAATGATGTATGATTTTCGTTCCACTTCTCATGTGTACAGCACTTTGTATTGGTCTTTCATGTGAAATTCCAATAAAATTGATTCATGTTTGTGGCAGTAATATGACAAAATGAGGAAAACTTCAAGGGGGCCGAATACTTTTGCAAGCCACTGTAAGGCAACAACTTTAAAAAGCATGTGAGGAATTCCCACTCAGGCTTGATGGGGGTGGTTGCAGCTCAAAGAAAAAGGCTGAACCTTATGAATAAAATTCAAATCCTACAAGGGGTGATACTATAAGCAGAAACACAACTAGGAGGTGCCCAATAATAAAATAGTTAAAACTTACCTTTGAAATATGACTGAATCAATAGTTTCAGACTTTTTATTTGAATATTGCACAACAAACAACAACAACGCGTTTCATGGCCTATATATTTTCAAGTGCCTTTGAAGATAAAACATGAGGCTCAGAACTCATGATACTACAATATATATAGTCTGCATCAGTATGATTCTATAATCAACATCAACTGTATGCTTATATGTAATAACATAAAACAATAAAAAACAGTAATAGTAAAAGATAATCATAATCAGAAGAAAAAATGTGCATAAGACATGGTCCTAGGACTGGCTACTATTTATATATTATATGAATATCTGATAATGGTCCATACATATACACATGTAACTTATGTATAAAAGGTATATCTAATGCTAGGTACACACGATGCAATTTTCTGACAGATTTACTTACAGATTGATTATTTCCAACATGTTCGATCTGATTTCCAATCGATATTTCAATCGATTTTCCATTCACTATGAAAAATCATTCGAAACATTGATTGGAAATCAGAGCAGACATGTTGGAAATAATCGACCTCACAGTAAATATCAGAAAATTGCATTGAGTGTACCTACCATAAAATTCAAAACATCATTGAAAGATTAACAAACCAATGTCCACCTTATCTTCTTTCTGAACAGTTTTTTATGATTTTATTTATTTTTAGGGCTCCTCCTAGTTGTTTTTCTGCATGTTGGTTCTAAGATTTCACCATATTCTACTTTCTCTACCTTCTGACCAGAATCAAGCTTTCAGTAAGCACCAGGAGGTGGCACCGCATGGGCTGTAAAGAGCTGATTATAGATACTAAGTCATCCTGCTCACCTCCTTTGGCTGTTTCTCCTTATCAAATGAATGTAGAAACTGGATGTTAGTGTTTCTTTGAGGGTCGCTTGGCTGAACAGGGCCCAAAATTCAGGTGTCAGCAAAATCTGAATCCAATCACCAGTAAAATCAATAGAGATAGCCTACGGGCATGCATTTCAGTCTTCCAGCTGATGTGTCCATGTTCTGAAAAAAAAACCATTTAATTTTTTAAAGCTCTTTTCTTCAAATACTACTGTTGTTTAGTTTGGAAATATATGTAACCTTTTTTTAAAAAATTTTTTTTACTTAAATCCAAACAGCAGCATTAATGGTCTTGGGAAGGTCTCCATAAACAATAAGGAGACAGAGGCTCTCAGCTTTCTTCTTCAGATGAGATGACAATATTAAAGTGAACCTCCAGACTAAAAATCTACTCAGCAGAACATAAAAGGCTTGGTGTTTCTTTAACAGTTTCACAGCATCAGAACTTTGTTTTTCTTATAGAAGTCTCATTTTTAGCTGCATTTTTAGCTAAGCTCCGCCCCATCAAAGAAAACTGCCCGGCCTTTTTTCCCTTGATGCTGTGCAAAGCATGATGGGATTTCCTATGTTGTTATTCACATTGCCTAGCAACTGGGAGGGGTGATCAGGACACAGGGCAGTTGGAACTGTGTCTTATGCTCCGTCACCTTCTTTCAACCAAAAAGATGGCTGCCCTCATAAAATCACAAACCTTTGCCTGTTCTTTTAAAACAGTGTGGGTAAGAGACTATATTACCTCTCTATTTTAATTAACATAACTAATGTAACTTAATGATAGTATGTTTGTTTAGGTTGGAGTTCCTCTTTAAGTTGCTTGACAATTTTAGCTTACAAAAACAGTTACATTTTAGCAGGACGTTGAAGATGTGTTTAGATAAAAGCAGGCAGAGTACAATGATTTTCTGTGCAACAATTTTACAAAACAAAAACCCACCCATCAGTGTGATCAAGAATAAAATCCAATACTTGGAAGAAAAAAATAAATCACATCATAATTTCTAAAGGTATGATGCCTGATGATAAATTCCTACAACAATGCTAATCCTACAAACATCACAGAGCAAAAGAGACGGATGTGCTTGTTGGGCATGAAAAAGGCTTACCTGGCTAATGGCTAATGTACCTACTGAAGCAAAAACACACTTCTGGAAAAAAACATATTGTTTGAGACATTTTGAGCATTGCAGGATGAAATAGGACAGAGCCCCAATGATGAAACCCTGTCCACAGCTGCTAATGGAAGTTCATGCTACCAGAGAAGCCCTTAGAGCATTGCTTATGCAAAGAGAATCTTCTTTAAGGCAGCAAGTGTATCAAATGCAGAACTAAAAAAATGCCCAGCCGAACTGACTGCAGTGAAGGAATTCCACCGTTCAATCTATTGAGTCAGTTTAAAGGTGCAATCTGATCATAAATCATTGTAAGCTATCCTGTCAAGCTTCTATAAGCACAAGAGAAAAAAATGCTGCTACAGTTACAGAAACATGACTTTATTGTGATATATAGTTATAGAAAATGGATGGCACATTCTTTAAATCTATTGATGCTAAAAATTCATGTGTTCTATCTTTCTACAAATTCTGACTGACAAGAAGTATCAGAACCAACATAGAAATATAGAACCAACACTTTTCTCACCCATGGTGGTGTCTGGTGTGAGCCATGTTTGTCTAGGCTGGGGGGAAGTTGGGAAATCCACCTGCTGGCCAAATATTGCTAACCATGTCTTGTAGGGCAGGTTCCTAACTTGTTGCTGCCTAAGGCAAAAATTATGGGGATGCTGATTCCCCACCTCCAGCTATGCTCTCCCCCAAGCAAGAGCAAACACCTTGTGGTTTCAGTGTTTGTGTTATAAAGTGGGATAAAAAATCCTGTACCTGCACTGCACACCAATCACTCAACATGTGAAGTGTGGCAATCACCATACATATGAAGTGCAGCAATCATCCTGCATATGAATTGTGACAATCACCACACATATGACGTGCAGTAATCACCCCACATATGAATCCTAGCAATAACCACACATAGGAGGTGGGGCAATCACTCCACATATGAAGTGTGGCAATCATCCCACATAGAAAAAGCATGAATCATCCCAAATTTGTAATGCAGCTAATACCCCAGATATGAAGTGCAGCAAATCAGCCCACATATGAAATTCAGCAATCAACCCACATATGAAATGTGGATATCACCCCCAAAAAGAAGTGTAGTAATTACCCTAACAATGCCGCAGATAGCCCACATAGAAATTACAGCAATTACTCCACAAAGAAAATGCAGCAATTGCACTCACGATGCACCATATGTTCCCCTATCCCATTTTGTGTGCTGCAATCAAAGGTTAAAAATGCCCTCCCAAGCAACATAACCCTCTGTCCCCAAAAATTATCCCACACATGTACAATATTATTACCCCCAACTCCATAAAAGGGCATTGATTCCTCCCACAGCTTGGCCATCATAGGTGTTAAGTGGTGGGCTTCAGAACGCACTGTACCCCGGGCCCCTTCCTCATTCACTGGTTGTGTGCAACTCACTGCTTAGTGTAAGTGGGGAGGTGACACAGTCACTCACTCAGACCTCAGTCAGATCATGCAAACCACGTGGCAGCCAGCTTTACCACTACAAGGTCCACAAGACATGATGCATGCTGCCGCTGATGTTTTCATCAGCCTGAGCCACTCTGGTCACTCTGTTCATCAGCCTGCCTCAGCTAAGCCTCTCTCTTTCTCTCTCTGAGCCTGATCCAATTCTCTTTTTCTACTAGGGGATATTTTTACATCTTATCAATAAAATGCCTTTGAAAACACCAGTTAGCAAGAAAGTAATCAAAATAATTTTGAAAGTCCCTTTTCCCTTCTTTTTGGTACTTTGTCAGTTGCAGAATGCTGAAAAAATTAAATAGAAGATAAAAAATTATCTCCTAGGAGAATATTCAAATTGGATCAGCCATATTTCTATTCTTCTGACCGCCCTTCCCTGTCCACTCACTGTGGGTGGCTGCCTCAGGCTCCACAACCCTCTAATGCCCTAAGCCGCAGTGGTGAGCATAGACCGAACTGCACATGAAGAACAGTCTTGCTCACATGTATCACATATGCAATCAATCCTTAGAGAACAGCGCCCCCTGGGCAAGTAGAGGACAGACACAACCAGCTACTCACCCTTCTGAGTCCTAATGTAAGCACCTGTTTCACATCCTGTCAGCACCAGGGTGTGGATACCTCATCCCTCAGCTGTATCCTCCATGCCTACTGCTGCTTTCTGTGCTCCTTCTCCAGCTGGAGGGCAAGGAGTACCACATCCACAGTACTTTCTCTTCTTCCACCACACTGACGCTGATCTCTCCTCATGGCTTGACTTCTCCTCTTCCACTCTCTCTCCGATGTCCTTACTCTCCTGGGCAGTAAGACACTTTTTGCTGTGGTCCCCTATAGCCTACTTCCCTGAATCATGTGATTTAGATTTATTCATGGTAGGGCAAGTCCTGATAACCTGTTGGAGGGTTTTACTAAGAAAGATGAGATCTGGTTACTTCTGCTTGGTCATCCTATGCATTTTCACAGCTCCTAACTAGCCTAATTTAATACTGTGTGTAAGGACTAGAGATGGCCCAAACGGTTTGCCGGTGAACGGTTTACAGGCGAACTTCCGTGGTTCGCGATCGCGGCGAACCGGGAACTTTTACGGAAGTTCGGTTCGCCCCCATAGTGCAGCATGAGGGCCAACTTTGACCCTCTACATCACAGTCAGCAGGCAATTTGTAGCCAATTAGGCTACACTCCCTCCTGGAGCCTCATCCCCCTTTTGAAAAGGCAGGCAGCGTCAGGCATTGGACTCACTCGTGTGCCTGCAGTAATTAGGGAAGGGATAGCTGCCGCAGACTCTCATAGGGAAATCTTAGTTAGGCTGTTGTAGGCTTGTTAGCTTGCTCCTGTCCTGGCTGATTGTTATTGCTAAAAAAGCACCCCTCAACAGCTCTTTTGAGAACTAATCTTGTTCTTGTGATCTATTTTTGTTTTTGTGTGGCCCACTTGCATTATATACAGCCCTGTCAGTCAGTGTCACTGTGCCTGTCTGGTACCTGTCTGTGTGTGACAGGTGCACATGTAATACCCATCACTGCATATACCTACTACCTGTTGTTCACTTTAGTGCACCCACCTACCTACGTGAGCGCACGCAGTGTCACTGTGCCTGTCCGGTACCTGTCTGTGTGTGACAGGTGCACATTGTTTGTAATACCCATCACTGAATATACCTACTACCTGTTGTTCACTTCAGTGCACCCACCTACCTACGTGAGTGCACGCAGTGTGATATACCACTCTGTGCATACCTGTTCACTGCACCTGTGTGACTGATTGCACATTGTATTAGTCAAGTCAGTGCATACCTTTCACTTCATCCCCCCCAATATGGACAAAACAAAAGGCAGAGGCAGGGCAGCTGGCAGGTCTGTTCGAGGTCGTGCTGTCGTGATTTCGTGCGGCCCTTGACCAAAGTACAGTGTTCAGAAGAAGGCACATGCCCTCAACCCCCAATATTGTCAAGACGTAGTTAACTATTTAACACAGAACACCTCATCTTTCTCAGCTTCCGTACAGAAGCGTGACATATCTTCCTCCTCTTGCTCTGATTCTGGCACCCCACTTAACACTCACCACCACCACCAAAGTGCCATCACCCCAGGGCTCAGGGGTGTGGAAATTTTTGTGTGTGTCTGCCTCAGATGAGAGCAATGCCATCTGTACTCTCTGTCACCGAAAATTGAGCCGTGGAAAGACCAAGACCCATGTAGGGACAACTACCTTATGAAGGCACATGATTACAAAGCACAAACTGCAATGTGATGACCACCTGAGGAAAAGCAGCACACAAAAGCAAAGCCACACACCGCAGTGGAAGATACCAGGCTGCAATTTTTTCTCAAAAAAGGCGATACCTAAACTGTACCGTGATGTTGAAAGGCAAGTGGTGACATCTCTGGCACACAGCGTTGGGTCAAGGGTCCATCTGACCACGGATGCCTGGTCTGCAAAGCACGCTCAGGCCTGCCCAAAGACTGAGTCAGTCCCCACACATAGCATCTCTGCCTGCACGCCCTTTGACTGCCTGCCCCAAGACTAAGTCGGTCCCCACACAGCATCTCTGCCTGCAGGCCACTTGACTGCCTTCTGCGCCACCACCAACAGGATCCACCAGGACTCCAGGCGGATTCCTGAATTTTTAAGGCCGCTGCTAGCAGCGGCCGCTATAATCATTTTTCTGGTGCGTGTATATGCCTGCCTAATTTTTCTGCCTGCACTGCGGCTGAAACAACAAAACAAAAGGCATGTACATGTGTCAATTCCCCTTCGTGATCATTACCTTGCCGCAGTGAAGGGGCTTGCGTATCACAATGAAGCAATGACCGCTGGCTATATGAGTGTCTTGGGGGGTGGCACACCAAAGATAATAAGGTTGTTGCTTCATTGTGGACAGACCAAAATCTGATCAGCTGGACAATCACTGTTGTTCTGTCATTGAGCTACCTCAACCTGGCGACCATATGGGCTTGAAAACCGCTATCACCTGCACTCTCGCCATGGTGCGCACCAGTCCAGCATGGCCGTCACAACACAAACAGCTGTCTGCGGTGCGTTACACAGTAAGTTTGGTGTGTCAGTGTGATGCAGTACTCTAATTACACTCCCTGATGGATGTATACACATGCAAGAGGTTTTAAAGCACTTTAGGTCTCCAATTTAGCATGCAATGTGATTTCTGCCCTTAAAACGCTGCTTTGCGTCAAATCCAGATTTTTCCCCAGGACTTTTGGCCTCTATCCCACTCATTCATGCAAAAACTCAGATGTTAGACCCCTTGAAACATCTTTTCCATCACTTGTGGCCAGCATAAATGTTCCTAGTTTTCAAAGTTCGCCTCCCCATTGAAGTCTTTTTTGCTTCGCAAAAGTTCACAAGTTTGCGAACGTTTGCAAAAGGTTTGCAAACCCGGTTCACGAACCTAAAATCGGAGGTTCGGGCCATCTCTAGTAAGGACAAAGTAGACAAAGAAAAATGTTGAAAAAGCACCAAGTTGGGGGGCACAGCATGACGAGACAGAAAAGAGACAGTGCTCTTTGGCAATACAATACAAAAGGAAACAGAAAGGCCACTAAATAAAACTGTATGTATATACAGGATCTTCTCAAAAAATTAGCATATTGTGATAAAGTTCATTATTTTCTGTAATGTACTGATAAACATTAGACTTTCATATATTTTAGACTCAAATACACACAACTGAAGTCGTTCAAGCCTTTTATTGTTTTAATATTGATAATTTTGGCATACAGCTCATGAAAACCCAAATTTCCTATCTCAAAAAATTAGCATATTTCATCCGAACCAATAAAAGAAAAGTGTTTTTAAAACAAAAAAAGTGGGTTCAAAAGTGGGTTCATGCTTCCATCTGCTGAAAAGCTTTATGGAGATGAAGATTTCATTTTTCAGCACAACCTGGCACCTGCTCACAGTGCCAAAACCACTGGTAAATGGTTTACTGACCATGGTATTACTGTGCTCAATTGGCCTGCCAACTCTCCTGACCTGAACCCCATAGAGAATCTGTGGGATATTGTGAAGAGAAAGTTGAGAGACGCAAGACCCAACACTCTGGATGAGCTTAAGGCCGCTATCGGAGCATCCTGGGCCTCCATAACGCCCGAGCAGTGCCACAGGCTGATTGCCTCCATGCCACGCCGCATTGAAGCAGTCATTTCTGCAAAAGGATTCCCGACCAGGTATTGAGTGCATAACTGAACATAGTTATTTGAAGGTTGACTTTTTTGTTTTAAAAACACTTTTCTTTTATTGATCGGTTGAAATATGCTAATTTTTTGAGATAGGAAATTTGGGTTTTCATGAGCTGTATGCCAAAATCATCAATATTAAAACAATAAAAGGCTTGAACTACTTCATTTGTGTGTATTTGAATCTAAAATATATGAAAGTCTAATGTTTATCAGTACATTAAAGAAAATAATGAACTTTATCACAATATGCAATTTTTTAAGAAGATCCTGTATATATATATATGTATATATATATATATATATATATATATATATATATATATATATATATATATATATATATATATATATATTTATATATATATATATATATATAAAAAATATATATATATATATATATATATATATATATATATATATATATATATATGAGTCCTGAAACTAATATATGGCTTCAGGGCAAAATCAGTAGCGTATTAATACATAAAAAATAATATAGAGCTCATTTAATTTTAGGCTATCTGGGTTAGGTTATGAAGAGGAGGCTAATCTATACATATCATTCTAGCTCAAAAACACAAAAGTGAAAAAAAAATACAAAAACAGGTTTTAGTAAAATGTGTATTTCCACTGTAAATAGACCACCATTACATGTTAATCCTATTTTCTTGAATAAGGTTGCTTATTGTAGATGTCATTTAGTTAGCAAAAAAAACAACATTTCAGCAAAAACTACATTATGGGGAGTGTTAATCATGAACAGCAATTACAGTAAAATGCATCGTTAAAGTTAATTTCGTATTTGTAAAGGAAATTCACTACAAACAAACATAACTGTCAAATTAAATCTGATTGAAATGTTTGATCGCTGGCTATGAAAGTATAAAAAAATTTCAATTTAACACCCAATTTGTTTTACTGCATGAAAGAGTGGAAGAGGAATTAGCAAACTGGCTGCATAAAACAGGCGTGTGATGCAGCTAAAAGAATTAGTCATAAGCACAGCAGTAAATTATAGCATATCATGGCACTCACATATTTCCAGATATATTTCACATACTCTTTTCTGTTTCAGTAGCTTTTTTGTTTATTTGTTTCGCAAGAACTATTGGAAAATGTTGTTTGCGCTCAGGTGTTGCAATAGCTATAAAATCTTGATGTAGTGATTCCTGCGCTACTAAGCACTAAATGGCTGAAAGCAATGCTCCCAGGTGCTGCTCCAAACGCTGGGTGGTGCCAACAATCTGTGCAAAATGGAGAGAAGAAACAGGAGCGCCTCTCTGGTGCATTAACGTTTTAATATAAAATCAAGCGCATTAAAATTACACTTACAATGTGTAAGAGGTAGTCAAGCGTATCTCAAAGCCTGCTGACAGTTCCCCTCCTAGCTCTCTCGCTTGGCCAGAGCGAGAAGCACGATGTTGCGATGTGGAGCAGGGTCTGGTGGGCGGAGCCTCACTACGCTGTTGCCGTCTGACGTCACGACGCGTTTCGGCGTTGACCACGCCTTCGTCAGGTGCCTCCGCCCACCAGGCCCTGCTCCACATCGCAACATCGAGCTTCTCGCTCTGGCCAAGCGAGAGAGCTAGGAGGGGAACTGTCGGCAGGCTTTGAGATACGCTTGACTACCTCTTACACATTGTAAGTGTAATTTTAATGCGCTTGATTTTATATTAAAACGTTAATGCACCAGAGAGTTGCAATAGCTATACTAGCTGCAACTGAACCCAGGTGGCATTATGGAGGAATGGCAGTTATTAGCTCACTGTCCTTTTTATGTTATTTTCTATTGTAGCAGTGACAAGTGAAGGTTATTGGGTGGATTGGGGGATTATACCTCTCCACTTCCATGTATTGTACTCTTGGGGGCTGACTTTAAATTGGAATGTCCACCCATCCGTAGACATAGACAGCATAGTACAAAAAATGATCCAGATGTTAACAAACACATTAAAAGGAAGATAATTCTTTATTTTGTTACAAGCCAAGTATTTCTGTTATAACATGCCTGATTTCTTTTAGACAACAAAACAAAAAATATAGATTGTTACATACTTTCATTGAAATGAAACTATGCATTCATCCTTGTCTCTTTGGTGTAATTTGATTGAATATTGATCCCTCCTGTTGTGTGAGCTGTTGCCTAGAATTACAGTATAACTAATGCAGTATAAACTAGCTTTTATTGCATTTCTCGGCTTGCAATCTGTAAATAATGACTTTAATTTTCAAACTACACAAGAACAACAGTTTCAAATTACTTAACAATGCAAAATATATAATGTTATTACTGTGAGAGAAAGGAATAATTGTGTGTACTTCATTTATTTATTGGTTTTGCATGTGTATTTTAATTTTACATTTTGAAACTCTTTGGGGAATTACTGCATAGAAAATGTTATATCTCATGTAATCTCTACATCCCCTATCTCACATATATCAAATATAGAAAGTAGGACCAGACTTATAGAAAGATGTCGCAAGCCATAAAAGATACTTTAACCACTTAACCACTTGCCGACTGCACGCTTATACCGTGCGTCGGCAAAGTGGCAGCTGCAGGACCAGCGACGCAGTATTGCATCGCCAGCTGCAGGCTGATTAATCAGGAAGCAGCCGCTCGTGCGAGCGGCTGCTTCCTGTCAATTCACGGCGGGGGGCTCCGTGAATAGCCTGCGGGCCGCCGATGGCGGCTCGCAGGCTAAATGTAAACACAAGCGGAAATAATCCGCTTTGTTTACATTGTACGGCGCTGCTGCGCCGTAAGGCAGATCGGCGATCCCCGGCCAATCAGCGGCCAGGGATCGCCGCCATGTGACAGGGGACAGCCCGGTTCACCAGGGGGGCCAGGTAGGAGAGGGAGGGGGGGGATTTCGCCGTGGAGGGGGGCTTTGAGGTGCCCCCCCCCCCGCAACACCCGGCAGGCAGGAGCGATCAGACCCCCCCCCAGCACATCATCCCCCTAGTGGGGAAAAAGGGGGGCGATCTGGTCGCTCTGCCTGCACCCTGATCTGTGCTGGGGGCTGCAGAGCCCACCCAGCACAGATCAGCTAAAACAGCGCTGGTCCTTAAGGGGGGGTAAAGGGTGGGTCCTCAAGTGGTTAAAGTGGACCCAAATTAAAAATACAAGATTTCAGAAATAAAATCTATTTTCTAAATTATAATGATAAATAGCAGCCTTTTTTCAGCTGCATGATGACAAATATAAAATATTTTACATTTATTGGAGGAACCCCTCCCTTCCTTTCAAATTGCCGGGATTTTTCCGGCAAACTGGTGGCGTAGATGGTGTCTGGCAATGGAGGAATTGCTAATGGCTGCCCCCCCAGTATAATCCTAGCTATGAAAAGAGAAGGGTGAAAAGCATGCACTGAAATGCTCATAGGCTTGAAGGAGTGTTTATTTATCTTTGTATGTGTCAGAGTGTGGCAACTAAATATTTTTAATCAAAAAAAATGTTGGTTTGGTTCCGCTTTAAGGTTGTTTATTTTTTGCATCTGAGCAACTTTCACCTCCCATTCCTTTGCTAATAACTTTATCACTACTAATCACAATGAATTGATCTATATGTTGTTTTTTCCACCACCAATTAGGCTTTCTTTGGGTGAAACATTTTGCTAAGAATTAATTTATTCTAAATCCATTTTAACAGGAATATCAAGAAAGAAATAGAAAAAAAACATTATTTCTCAGTTTTTGGCTATTATAGTTTGAAATTAATACATGCTACCGTAATTAAAACCCATGTATTTTATTTGCCCATTCGTCCCGCTTATTACACAATTTAAATTATGTCCCTATCACAATGTATGGCGCCGATATTTTATTTGGAAATAAAGGTGCATTTTTTCAATTTGCATCCATCACTATTTACAAGCCCATAATTTAAAAAATTATATTAATATACTACTTTGACATGCATGTTTAAAAAGTTCAGACCCTTAGGTAACTATTTATGTTTTTTTATTGTATTTTTTAATTTTTTTTCTATAAAAAATGTATTTGGCCAAAACATGAGATGGTGGGAGTATATGCAATATAGACATCTCTTAACTTCCCAGGGTATAACCTCCACACAA
This sequence comes from Hyperolius riggenbachi, assembly GCF_040937935.1. Taxonomy (NCBI): domain Eukaryota; kingdom Metazoa; phylum Chordata; class Amphibia; order Anura; family Hyperoliidae; genus Hyperolius; species Hyperolius riggenbachi. The sequence continues at coordinate 173,124,878 of NC_090646.1, forward strand.
GTCAGGCAAAACTCCGACTTTGAAAATATGTGCTTAGGCGAGGGTATAATGGAAAAAAACCATATCAGCCCTATATGCGCTCTTAACTTCACAGTAAACACCTCAAATGCCATTCTTTTGTAAATGGGAGGTTGCACCGGGCAAATCTTTTACGCCTGCACAGCAGAACAGGATATGTATATTTGCACACAAAACTTCCAGGGCAGTTAGGGTGCAGGAGGTAAACTATAAAGTGCTCACCCAGTGGTACTTTAGCCCTGAAAAAATTCATAGATTCTTTCCCGAGAGAGAAAATGTTTGTTGGCGATGCAACAATGCGACAGGATCTTTACTATATATATTATGGACATGTCCTCTTTTGGACATATACTGGAAAAAAATAGAGAAAATTATTAAAGCTGTCTAAAACAGACCTGCACCATTCACTCCAGAGTTCTATCTCCTGCACCTTAACGACTGGTCTATCAAAAGCTATATAAACTCTATTATCAGACATATACTTAACAGCGCCAAATGTTTACTGGTTAGACACTGGGGAGGTACCTCAATTCCGGGGATGGAAGAGCTGATACGGGAGCTAGACAATTCTGAACTAATGGAAAACTTGACTTACTCAGCCCTGAACAAAATGGAAAAGTTCAAAAAGATATGGGACTATTGGAACTATTTCAGAACCACAGAGGAGTTTGAAAACATTCTTAATGCTAACTGAACCCTACACTTAGAAACTTCTAAGATTAAGGAAGTCAGAAAGTAACGATCGGTACTAAATGCTGGACTGGCAGACTCACTGGGGGGTCCTCAGCAATAACTCACTGTGCCTCCGGTTTTGAGAGATATCAGATTCACCAAAAAGAAAAAGATGAACGGGCACCAGCTGAGTTGCAATTGCTAATTTATTCCATCCCCGCAGTGACAGACTCCATAATACAGGCAACAAGTCTAACAGCCGTTTCGCAAACCAACAATGCTTGCTTCCTCAGAGACCAATTGGTCTCTGTGGAAGCAAGCATTGTTGGCTTGCGAAACGGCTGTTAGACTTGTTGCCTGTATTATGGAGTCTGTCACTGCGGGGATGGAATAAATTAGCAATTACAACGCAGCTGGTGCCCGGTCGACTTAGAAACTTCTGTAAGGCCAAAATTGATGGACTGTTCACTAGATCATATATATCCTGTATCAAGTATATATACTTTGGATTAGGCATGGAAAGAAAACCCATCCAAGGGGGGAGGGGTGGGCAAAAAGGGTGGGGAGAGGAGAAGGAGGGATGGTTAAGGGTAGTTGTTGATCAAAGTTGAACGGTTACGTAGTCATCATTATTTTACATGTCACTAATAGTATTCAACCTGAAAGTAAGCTTTATTTATCTGTTTAGCTATAAGTCTTAGTTCTTATACTCGTGTGCTTAAAAAAGGGAGAAGAATTGTATGCTTCTTAAAATGTCATGTGATTCAGCCTTTGCAGCATGTCTCTGAATCAGATATGATGTTTTGTACTGTACTTTTCATTGTCTTGAAATAAAGATTATAAAAAAAAATGTACTTGGGTAATTTTTGGCGTGGGGGGTAAACAGCTAATTTTAAATGTAAAAAATGTATTTATTTAATAAAAAATTGATGTGGGTGTAGTTTTACTTTTTGGCCAAACGATGGCCACAGTCAAAAAGTCCTGGAAACGTGATCGTATGCTTCCAGGAAGCATTAGGAGGACAGGGGAAAATGTTGTAACTCAGAAAAACTGCAGCATCTGATAAGAGGCTGTCAGTTTTTCTGCAGGGGGGCTTCGATCAATGAATGGGATCTATAATCCCATTCATTGATTGCTGGGCTAAGGGCCGGGGTGGGAGCACGCACGGCCCGCGGGAGTGTGCGCAGCCTGTCTGGACAAGAATGTTCGTCCAGATAGGCTTAAGTGGTTAATTAAACCATGTCATTCACATGAAGTATACACACATACAAATCTAAAAACAAAAAAAAAGTGACACAGATCAGCTGTCGGAAATTGAACATTAAGGTCAACACAGGTGTCTTAGACAATGTTGCTGGCATTGAAAATGGCAATTTTGATATTGAGAATATTTTAGTGAAAATACATTGTATTTTCACAAAATTATAAAAATTCGGGAAAACTCAAAAAATCATTATCATACCAAAAACGCAAAAAAAAATTTTTTTTACTGCAAAAATCATTCATTTTTTTAGTGCGAAGGTTTGCAAAAATGTGTAAAATCACAAACTTATCGCAAAATGATTTTGAATGGCATTTTTGCTCAAAAGTCAAATTTAACATGATTTTTGGGAAAATTAATGCAAAAAGAATATCAGCATTTTCACTCATTACTTGTCTTAGACAACACTGAAAAGAGAAGTGTGCATTTTAAAAAAAGAATCATTTCTTCCCTTCCTTTTATGACCTGAAAAAAAGAATACTTACTTCTTTATGATGTGTCTGTGTCTCCCATTATCCAAAGCCTGCTCCTACCAACATACTGGATTATGTATCCTCGACAAAGCTTATAAACTTCCAGCCAGTAGAGGGAGAGTTTTGTTTATTGAAATATGTATTTATTCATTTTTGACAGAGACAGGAAGGGACAGGATCCCACAGCTTGCCACCTACCCTCTTTGCAAATGAAAAAAGCTTGAGAGGGATCAGAGGAGATGGCAGCAAGTCCTAAAAATCCACCAGGGTGTAGTTGCCTTGTGAATGATCTAGATCCAAACAATTTGATTAGCTTTCTACCATAGAAAAAGCCTCCAATATTTTAGCACACTGAAGGATGGGGCAGATTGTTTCATTTAGCTGAAACAAAACAATACTGTAAATTTACTTTTTATACATTTTAAACTTAACATAAAACTTTGGGATATCTAAAAGTCATTTTTAGGAGAAGCAGGATAGATATGATTGTTTATTTTATCACTTTATTTTCACTTAAGATTCACTTTAAGTGGCAAGACTATATACTCTATTAAGTGAAAAGACTATATACTCTGTACCAGAGATGGCCCGAACATCAGATTTTGTGTTTGCGAACGACGAACGTGAACTTCCACTAAAGTTCTAAGTTTGCGCAAACTGCCATAGACTTTAATGGGCAAGCAAATTTTTAAACATACATGGACTATTTCTGGCCACAAAAGTGATGGAAAAGTTGTTTCAAGGGGTCAAACACCTAGAGGTGTGCATGCCAGAGTGGGATACATGCCAAAAGTCCCTCGGAAAATTTCGTATTTGATGCAGAATCAGGTTATAATCCCTAAAGGGCAGAAATCACATTGCTTTCCTAAATTGGAGGCATAAAGGGCTTTAAAACACCTTGGGCTCGATTCACAAAAGGGGGCTAACCTAAAAGCTTTGGGCGTGCTAACTAGGGTGCTAAGCAGTTAGCACGCCTAAAGCTTTTATTGGTCGCGCACATAGTTTAACGCTGCCCGTAGCACCGGGACGTTTTAGGCGCTCCCGGTGTGACGTTTTAGGTGCACCCGGTGTGACATTTTGCGTGCTATGGGCAGCGCTAAACTTTGCGTGCGCTAACTTAGCACGCAAAACTTTGCACGCCCTAAAGGGCTTTAGGCATGCTAAGGGGATTTTAGGCGTGCTAACTAAGTTAGCACCCTTTTGTGAATAAAGCCCCTTGTGTGTGTATACATCAATCAGGTAGTGTAAATAGCATACTGCTTCACACTGACAGACCAAACTCACTGTTTAATGCACCGCCACAAACAGCCGCAAAGGGTTGTCATTAGTTGACACTCTCAGAACATAAAATGTCACTCCTCTCGGCGGCAATGTTTGTGTAGTGATGGCTATGCTCGAGCGCACGTTGGGGAGAGTGCAGGCGATGAAGACGAAAATTGAAAAATATAATTTTGATTAAAAATTAAAAAGTTATTTATAAAATTCTACAATGTTTTTTTCCCCTGATATGTTACTTTGATAACTGTGGTAATTCCAGAGCTAATACCTGCTGAAAAGCGCTGACCTATAGGGTGCCATAAAGAACTTGTGATATGTGCAAACACCTGTGCCTTCTCAAGTTGTGACTGTGAAAGCAATCTCTAATCCAACAAAACTGAGATGCATCACACAGAAAATTTTGCTGCAGTTAAATTGCAAGCTTGAAGGAGAGCTGTGTGGAGTGGGCTTTCCCCTGAAAAATGTGATGGTGATCGGAATGGATCTACCATGATGCTGGCTGGAGTTCCCGTTCAGTGACAGGCTTTGTTGTGGCCAGCATAAATTCTTTCCTGACCCTCTGATACTCCCATGTAGTCTTTCCTTCCACATCAGGAGATTATGGATGGCTTGAAGCTGTACCTTGTGGCCACTCTCCAGAAATACTACAAGGTAAATCATGTGGCAAAAATGTTGCAGTTTGCCCCAGGGTTTCCTATTCATACAGGAAACCCTGTCAGGAATAGAGATGTGGTGAACTGTTCGCCCGGCGAACATCTCATGACCCTGAGTAGTACGCCTGCGCTGCCCGGCTGAGCGCGTCCTAGATCGCGCTCCTATTGCCGGGCACTCTCTGCGCATGAGTGTGACGTCATTCATGACGTCACGCACACGCGCAGAAAGTGCCCGGCAACAGGAGCGTGATCTAGAACGCACTCCGCCGGGCAGTGCAGGCGTACTACTCCGGGTCAGTGCGACCCGGAAGTAGTAAGAGCCCCAGGGATTTGGAGATGTTCGCCACATCTCTAGTCAGGAAATCAACTCCTGTTTCTGAGGATATATGTATATTTTCAATACCATTGGGTAGATACATGATTATAAACAGTCTTTTCTACAGTAACTTTAACATTGATTTTCTCAAAAACTACAAGGTTGGAATTTGTCATTGGACTATTGAACTTATATCATTAAGTATGAAGCTACATAATTATTATAATACTAGTGTAGGTCTCTCCCTAATGCGCCGCACGCATGCACGCGTCCACCGCACACCCGTTGCGCGCACACGCATGCATGCGCCCACCACACACCCATCTCGTGCGCATGCTACATGCCCACGGCACGCGATGCATACACGCCCAACCCTTCTGGCCCCGTCTTCCTCCGGCTCTCGGCAGTGTCTCTGCGTCCCTGCACATGCGCAGTGCACAAAAAGCATTGACGTACGGACATGGGACGCAGGAACACTTGCCTTTTATTAGGTAGGATTCATGTGTCAACTGGTATGGGCCAGCAGGGCTCCTCTGCTTATTTTAATTGTTTTAGACAATTTTTGTGTCTCTCTATGTTAGGCTGAGCAGTAATAAAGATTATGAATTGAATAATTATGATTGTGGGTCCATGAAATCTTCTTGGTGCCTGTATTAATTACAGTGGTACATATTGCAGGGAGATCATTCCTTCTATTTTGCATATTAACAAACTACCCCGTTGCACACTGTGCTTGGCCTTCCATGTTGTTAGATGGTGCGAACATGTATGGGGGCTTTGCTATATTAACCCTAAAGTTGTCGCTATTGACTGCATGCAAATTCATGGTACCACCTGGAGTTTGAAGACATTCTTGCAAAAAACTATTTCAGCTGATCCCTAATGAGGCTAACATCAATAAGTATATAGCTTTAGTAATAAGGAGCGCATATTAAAACTTTGAAAAGCTCAAAATAATAACAGCATAATAACAGCATATAGAAGCAAAGTGATGGAAAAAGAAATAGGAGTCAGATGCTTTAGTGCACCCTGCCCTCTGTAGATAAAGCTGATAGGTAGGTCAATCAGGAGTGACTGTGTGATCACAAACAGGAAGATCAAGATGCCCAAACTACATTTCCAAGCCTCAAAGCAGAAACCATGTGACTATGGGTGTTGTCAAAGAGCAGGGACAGAGGCAGTGACAAATGTGGAACATAGAAACAGTGATGCTCATCCGAGCTAGGATATCCAAGATACTCAGATATCCTAGCTCTTTTTTCACTATTCGAGCTCGAATACCGAGCTTGAATAGTATTAGCTATCCGGGCTGTGCTATCCGAGCACACTCGGATAGCAATCAGCTATCCGGAGATATCCTAGCTATCCAAGCTCAGATAGCGTCATCCGCTCGGATAGCGTCACGTCACCACGAGTCCTCAGAAGCGAATCAGAGGGCTCCCAGCCCTCTGACTGCAGCCAATCACATAGGGGGAGCCTGGCCAAGCCCCCCTCTATAAATAGCGGGTGCCATGTTGCCTCACTCGTCCTGCTTGCGATTTACTTGCTTGCGATTTACTTGCTTGCTTGCGAACAAAGCGCGCATGCGCAGTACTTTCACGCCGGCCGCCGTGATGACGCGAGGCGGCCGGCGTGTGACGTAATCCGCGTCATATGCGGAAGGAGCAGCCCGACACTCGGGAGAGTGTCGCCCGGGCTGCGGCCTGTCAGCCATTCCGGAGCGGGGTGAAGAAGAGGAGCCAGGACGCCGGCGTGGGACCTCCCGACCAGCACTGGGCTGGAAAAAGCCCCTGGTGAGTACAACTTTCCTTTTTTTTCTGAGCTCGGAGTCCCTTTAAACACAAGCAAAGGACCAGAGCTTGAGTCAGTCATTATGCTGGTACAGCCTACTGTAGACTTATAGTTCACAGGAAGTAGAATTGTAAGACCTCACTCTCTGAACAGGAAAACAGCTAGTACATGGGGTCTGACATCTCTATGGGTAGGTGTACAGCTGCATGCAAGCACTGCACAAAAGTGGGTTTTATACATAAAAATTGCAGAGACAAAAGTAATACTTACAATTTATAATAAACAGTTTACTGTATGTCTTTTCAGAGTGTAACAACTTATATTTTGGGTTAAGCTGGCCCAAACAGAAAATTGTTTATTGGAAAATTGGTATAACATATTTCTGTGTTGCACAGGATGTTTTGTAATACATATATGTTTAATGACCTTTACTTTGAAGTCTACAGCTTTTCCAGATATGCCAGATCATCTGCAGACACACCCAGTTGTCAGCAGAATGTTCAAGTGCTCAATCAGTTCGGGTCCCATAGAGGCTTCTCAGAAAAGTGTACACTGAGCACACTAACACTTTAGGCAATTAAATTACTAAATATTTTCAGGAAGTCATATGTCAGCAGTTCACTATTTCAGAAAATAACATGATCAGTTCCCAAACATAGCTTTGGAATTGTACCTGCTGGTCAGACAGCAGTGATCATATATTGTTGATCTTAGGAGCAGATTGTTTTCGTAGATGGTTTGTATGGGATTTTTTTCCTGGCTTCCCTCCAGCTCCAGTCTCACCCTGCATGACTGTGTAAACCACAGAAAACATTACTTTTCTTATTGTGATAGCACAAGAATAGGATTAAAAGTGCTGCTCTTTTACTGACAGCGACAGAGCCTTCATAGTACTTTTCTGTATTAAAGCTAATAAAGGATGAATTTTAATTATGTGAAAACCATTAGTTGTGCTTGACAAACTTTGCCTTATGCAAAGTTACTTGAAAATACAGTTCTACATTGCCTTTTTATTTTACATTGTAAATAGACTAGTATCAAATCATTTAAAACCTTGTTTTATTAGCTCTAATGCCAGCAATTACTATGTAGTCTATGCAGCTGTCAGTAATAAAGCAGCGCTGTGTTGTCCTTAGATTAACCCTGCCTAGAGATGGCTGGAAACTGAGGTTAAGATATTAAGGTTGAGATTAAAAGTACTTTCTGCGTGTTTGCAGATGACACAAAACTTTTTAATGTTATACAATCCATGAAAGGTGTCTCTGGTTTACAAGGTGACCTAGGCAAGCTAAATGATTGGGTGATTACAAGGCAAATAAGATTCAATGTGGATAAACAGAAGGTTGTGCACTTGGGGACTAGAAACGTTCATGCTGCATACATTTTAGGTGGGATGAAACTGGATGAATTCAGGAGAATGTCATTGTTTTTGTAGAATGTAGAAAAACAACCTCTAATATTATACTGCAGTAAAGTTAGCAGGGGTTTTTTTGTATAAAAAAAAAAGACATGGATGCAAGATGAGTGATCAAATTACCCACTCCACAAAACATTAGTAAGACCACAGCTGGAGGGAGACAGAAAATTCTGATGCAGTGTCACAGGTGAGATTTGGGCACCACCACAGGCTTTAATGTGAATTACAACTATAGAGGCACTCACTGACTAATTTGGGCGCCGCTATCGCCAGAGCATGAATTACGTGGCCACATACATTTTTAGGTAGTCAGTAGTGGAATAATGTTTAAAATAAGAATAAGAATAGCTAGAGCAGGGTGAGCCATCTTTCGGCTTCACCCAAATTTATCCATGCTGTTTTTGAATTCTAGCTTGATTGCAGCCCATTTTAAGCACTTATTCACAGAAAAATATGTTTAAAAGGGACCCTGAGCAGTAAAAATAAACAAAATTGGGACTTACCTGGGGCTTCCTCCAGCCCACCGTAGGTCAGGAGGTCCCTGGGCGTCCTCCTGGCTTCTCTCCTGGTTCCGCTGTCACGCATAGCGGCCGGAGTGATGACGCATAGCAGCCGGCGTCATGACGCATAGCGGCCGGAGTGATGACGCATAGCGTCACCATTAAGGAAGTGTCAGCCCGACACTTGCCGTGGGAGTCGCCAGTTGTCAATTCTGCAGCGGGACTGGGAGAGGAGCCAGGAGGATGCCGGGGGACCTCCCGACCTACGGTGGGATGGAGGAAGCCCCAGGTAAGTCCCGATTTTGTTTATTTTTACTGCTCAGGGTCCCTTTAAAATTGAAAAAGGGCCACTGGTATAATACAGCAATAAGGTTAATGGAGGACCTCATATATGAGGAAAGGCTAGCCAACCAAAATGTATGAAGAGTGATCTATACTCATTAGGTTGATTACTTCCTGCAGTACTTTGTCTTTAAATTTGAATGTGAAATGTATTTATTGTATAAATGTTGTGTAGGCAACCAAGTAACCTTTGCCTGCTTTAATGCCTGATAAAGATCTGTAAACATCTGAAGGTGGAGTGAAATGCCTTCTCTCAATCTAAACAGCAATGCCTGTTTCCAGATTCTGGAACTATTTCTATCAACCACAATGCCTGTATGTGCTTGATACTTCCTTTGACATGTGTCAGGCATTCACTGGAGTGATAGAGGAAGGTGGAGTCTCCATAACTCCTCCTATTTGCATGTAGGACTCCTATGTTAGAAAAGCAAAGTTGTATTACTGAAGACAAGCACAGAAAAACATATTGCTTGATATTGTGTTTGTGGTATAAAGTAACTTCACAACTTAAATGCAGCCAGGGGCATAACTACAAATCATGGGGCCCCCAGCAAAACTTTGATGGGGTTCCTTTGATGGGGTTCAAGTCAGAACCCTTCATTTGCCTTTTCCTGGTGACCATCACCACATGATGGCCCATCTTACAAGGGTTAGAAAACAAGTGTAGCCATCAGGATCCTCACACTCATAACATGTGTAGCCACAAAACACCTGATATGGAGTATCGGAGAAAGGGAAGGTTAAGAGTAGTAGTTGGGGCCCCCATACAACTCTTGGCCTCCCTGCAGTTACGTGGGCGGCTCCCCCGTAGTTATGCCCCTGAATGAAGCTATGTTTTGGGCATCAAAACATAGCTGCAGTGCATGGAGTACCTCAGTTATGTGAGAGGCTAGCTGAGCTTAATGTATTTATCCACAAGAAAGGGTAGCTATGCTCATCCTGTTCTGAGATCCGTATTTTACAGGTGCTGAGGAGAGTGGACAATTTACAAACAAACAAAAAATGAACTCTGTGCACTCAAAACACTCACAGCTGGAACTCTAGTATCATTTAAAGAAACTAGATTACAAAATTGTATTCCGTTCAGTGTTGCCAACTCATCCCTTTAATTACTGACACACATGAATTATACAGGTTTTGTGGCTAGGTAGATGCAGTTAAGGCACTGATTATGTGCAAATAGCCCCATAACCTGTATAACTTAGATGTGTCAGTAATTAAAGGAATGAGTTGGCAACACTGATTCCGTTGCAAATATACTGTAGAGGCTATTAGCTTGCCAAAGCAGTGGCTGGATAGTGTACTGGTTAAGGGCTCTGCCTCTGACACAGCAGACCTGTATTTGAATCTCAGCTCTTCCTGTTCAATAATCCAGCACCTATTTAGTAGGAAACCTTGGGCAAGACACCGCTACTGCCTATAGAGCAGGACCTGTTGGCTGCAGCTCTGGCACTTTGAATCTGCCAGGAGAAAAGCGTGATATAAATATTATTTGTCTTGTCAAAATGGATTACATGCAATAACATTCTGTGCTAGATCCTTTCACTAGTGTTGAAGTTTCTTTTGTAGAAAGAGAACATTCTCTACCTATACCAGTCAGCAAGCGTGATTGAATGCAATCAGGTATTCTAATTATGTAAAACTTTCAAGACACACATACATTTACATGAATTTTAATATTTGTGTTTTGATGGTTTTACAGATCTAGAATACATGATTACCTTCCTTGATTGTTAGGGGGGAGGGGGGGGTAGCATGTACATATATTCACTGGACTTGTTTTTAACTATGCTATGAGTGAGGGCCAGAATGAGGCATGAAACAAGTAAGCCTGCTCTGTCACCGATGTATTGGCATAATATATATCTTTTTGTGGCTGTGTAATCACAGGAACCTAAAGCTGCTTGAAGATTGTCTTATAGCCTTTACACTTAAAGAGACACAGAAGCGAGAATAAATCTCGCTTCAGTGCTTATATTCAGCAGGGGCATGTGTGCCCCTGCTAAAATGCCGCTATCCAGCGGCTAAACGGGGGTCCCTTACCTCCCAAATCCCCTCCGTGCAGCGGGGATCACTTCCGCATTGAGGCATGGCTAATGGCCGCAACCCTGCCTCACGCGCATCTGTCAGCACGTATCTCCGCCTCTCCCCGCCCCTCTTAGTCTTCCTTCACTGAGAGGGGCGGGGGAGAGGCGGCGATTCACCGCTGATAGATGGCGCTGAGAGGCAGGGCTGCAGCTGTTAGCCATGCCTCAACAGCAGCAAAATGTACGACCAAGTTGGTCGTAGATTTTGCAGGGGGGGATTTGGGGGGTAAGGGACCCCCATTTAGCCACGGGATAGCGGCATTTTAGCAGGGGCACACATGCCCCTGCTGAATATAAGCACTGAAGCGAGATTTATTCTCGCTTCAGTGTCTCTTTAATATGTTTACAGTTAGTTTTCATTATGAATATCCTTAGACAGCTCTCTCCTTTGCTTTCTCAGGGCCATGTTTAGTGTAGGGCACACAATGACTTCAATTCAATAAGGGTTGTTCAGTAAAAAAAAAAATCAGGTAGGTAAAATAGCACATTCTGTATTCTAGACTTTTTTTCACTAAGATTTTCACACATGTAGCAAAGGGTTCCGTAATATACCGAAAAATGTTGCCTCAATTAACTAAGCCCTGCTTGTGATGTCTCAACAGCTGTAGAGTAGGTAGCAAGTTGTGATTCTTTTCTCTGCATGAGTCATTCCTGTGTTAGTTTTGTGAAGTACAAGGCTTCCTGCATCCCTTTACATTTGCATGCATGTCTCTCTCTCGCTCTGTGTATCAGTATAAAGATCTGCACATCTAAAGAGATACAACGCCTTTTTGAATGTCTATTTCTCTTGCTCTGTGGTTCTCATTTTCTGACCAGCAGTGCATTGGATCAAATAGGGTGAGTAGCATGGGGGGGGGGGGGGGGGCTTTTCCTATTGGCTGTCTCATTTGTCTGTAACATTGCACCGCATGCTGAATGTTAGTTACTGACAGGTCAGAGTTGGTCTTAAATACCGAACATTTGTTACTTGGTTTACCAAATGCTCTGATCTTTGTGAATTGGCATTATAAATGTACTGTGTGTGGTGTGTTTATTGTAGTCTAGGGCCAATTTAGGGGGAAGCCAATTAACGTATCTGTATGTTTTTGGAATGTGAGAGGAAACCAGATTGCCCAAAGGAAACCCAATCAGAAAACATGCAAATTCCGTGCAGATAGTGCCCTGGCTGAAATTCAAACCACACCCAGCGCTGCAAGGCGAGGGAGCTAACAACTACGCCATCATGCTGCACTAATTACTTTCAATAGACTCGGGAAGTATTTTGTATTCTACAAGATTATTTAAAATATTTAAAATGGCCTGGACACATTAGAAAAGATCATAAATATCTTGATTATCCAGTTCGGCCTATCTGGACGAGTTTCCTCGTCCAGATAGGCACTGCTGTTTTCCCTGCGTGGTGCTCGCGATCGGGCCGCCGCCCGCCGCTAGACCCCCGATCAGTGAATGGGAATATAATTCCCATTCACCGATCTAACTTCCCCGCAGAAATACCGACGCTTTCTCTCCAGAGAGCGCAGTATTTCTGCCCCCAGGAAACTTTTCCCCAGCATTTTAGTTCCTGGATGCGAGATCGTTCGCATCCAGGACTTTTTTCACTGTGGCCATCTTGTGTAAATAGTAAACTGCACCCACATACATTTTTGATTAAAAAAAAATATAATTTTACATTTAAAATTAGCAGTTTCCCTCCCACACCAAAAATTACCCACATACACTTTTTTTATAAAAAAAAAAAATACTATTAAAAAAAAAAAAAACAACATAAATAGTTACCCAAGGGTCTGAACTTTTTAATTATGCATGTCAAGAGAATATGTTATTATATTATTTAAAATTATAAGCTTATAAATAGGGATGGACGCAAATTGAAAAAATGCACCTTTATTTCTAAATGAAATATCGGCACCATAAATTGTGATAGGGACATCGTTTAAAAGGTGTAAGAACCGGGACATATGGGCAAATAAAATACATGCATTTTAATTACGGTAGCGTATATTAATTTCAAACTATAATGGCCAAAAACTGAGAAATAATGAATTTTTTCCGTTTTTTTCTTATTCTTCCTGTTAAAATGCATTTACAGTAAAGTGGCTCTTAGCAAAATGTACCCCCCAAAGAAAGCCTAATTGGTGGCGGAAAAAACAAGATATAGATCAATTCATTGTGATAAGTAGCAATAAAGTTATAGGTGAATGAATGGGAGGTGAACGTTGCTCGGATGCATGAGATTTTCAGCACTGCGGCGCTGAACCGGTTATTATAATTTTTTCCCACTAGCTCTTTTGATAAATGATATCATAAATATTCCTGATCATACCATCAATCATTCACTATTTTTTAAAGAGACACTTAAGCCGAGAAAAAAAATCTGTTTTACTCACCTGGGACTTCTACCAGCCCCCTGCAGCTGTCCAGTGCCCTCGCAGTCACAATTGGATCCTCCTGTCCCCTGTAGCCAGCTACTTTCATTTTTGGCCAACAGGCTTACTGCAGGTGCATGACGCTATTGAGGATGGGAAGGCCAGGCCTGTCAGGTCTGTCAGCGGGTGGCAGGGGGACAGGAGGATTCGTGAGTGACTGCGAGGGCACGGGACAGCTGCAGGGGCTGGTAGAAGCCTCAGGTGAGTAAAACTAATTTTATTTCTAGGCTTAAGTGTCTCTTTAAAAAATAGTGAATGATCGATGGTATGATCAGAAATATTTATGATATCATTTATCAAAAGAGCTAGTGGGAAAACATTATAATAATCAAGACATTTGTGATCTTTTCTAATGTGCCCAGGTCACTTTAAGTATTTTAAATAACCTTGTAGAATACAAAATACTTCCCGAGTCTATTGAAAGAGGAACTGGCAGCATGAAGTTAGTTGGGTGGAAGAGCTCAAAGAAGACATACCTGCTCCAGAGTCTCTTCAAGTAAAGTGAAAAGACTGCAATTAACAGGATAGGAGCCAGACTGCCAAAAATATGGCTGATGAAAACTGGGGTCCTGGAAAAGAACCCAGAAAACATCTAACAGGTTACAGAGAATAAGGTATTACAACCTTCTGTGAGTTTCATTAACCTTAACTTCTGTGAGTCACGTGATCAGGAGTCGGTGAATGGCAGCAAAGTGTTCGGCTGTGAAGCAAGGAGGACTCGTGCAGCAATTACACCTGCTCCCTGCACTACTCTGGATGGTGAGAGATGGTAGTGGGGGACGGTTTTTGTAAGAGAATGAAGGGATTTAAAAAAAATATACATATGTATATTCTTGCTCTTCAGCTGTACTTGGATAAGGGAGTATGGACCAAGGGGGCCCATGCAAAGTTACGCCCCTGCACCTCTCAGTCTAGTGTATGCTTTTTTGGCAAGTCTCTTCTGTCTGAATAATTAGCTTGTGTAATATAACAACAGAGATTAGTGGGGTGCAAATAATTCTGGCTTGCATGCAAAGTTAATGCAAATTGCATGCAGCCTTTAATAGAGCCAATCTAATGCACTTCCTGCAATTCTCTTTGGCCCCATTTGAGGCTGCACAAAATTTGTATCAAATTTATGTGCAAGACAGGTTTATTACAATCTCATTGGCCATCTCTACTCATATTTTATGATTTGCAATATATTAAAATCACATTATGGTTTTTCCATCTAATTCTGGCCACATGCATTAATATGTGATCCTAAAATAATATTACCATTTTGATCAATGTGAATTGTGTGTATTGAACTGGACTGTTTCTTTTTAATGTGATCAAATAATTGCTTTAGATCTTTGTATGCCTGTTTCATATCAGTTTCACAAAACAACATCAATAAAATGATCAATCAAACAGCAATAAAAATCTTCCAGCATAAGGCCCTGTTTTAATGGTCAGTTAGGTAATAATATTTTGCTTGAGTAAAATAAAACTCATATAAAAATCATATCTCCCTGTTTAAAGTGGTCTAACACCCAGCATTTCAACTTTGCTTTAAAAGATTGCTTACAGCTTAGAAACTGTTATGCCAGATTTTTTTTTAGCAGAAATTCACTGAATGGGTTAAACATGACATTTTAGTGTTTAGCTAGAAATCCGTGTCTGTGCTGAGGTTTAGATACAAATGTATCTATTTACAATGTAAATAAACAAACACCTCTCTGAGAGAGCACAGAGGGCTTCCCAGACAGGCTTTTCAGAGGTCTATTTGCATTCCAAACAAAGATACAAAGATGTATCTAAACCTCAGCATGGACGCGGATTTCTAGCTAAATGCAAAACTAAATTGTCATGTTTAACCCATTCAGTGAATTTCTGCTTAAAAAAAAATCTGGCATAATAGTTTCTAAGCTGTAAGCAATCTTTTAAAGCAAAGTTGAAATGCTGGGTGTTAGACCGCTTTAATGTAGGTATTATGCTGTTCTGAATTAAAGGTGTCATATTTATTGAATTGTTGTCAGCTTGTTTAGTACTGAGTTACTGAAGAATACACCTTCTATTGCATGCAAGGCAAAGAAAGACAGATATCAGCACAGATGCCTGCATCCTTAGTTGATGTAAATCTCCTGCCATGCATCATATACACAATCTGTTAAGCATTAAACATCATAAGAAGGCTAACTAGTTTTGTTTTTCCCACCCAAAAAAGCTAAAGAAAATGGCTAAAAAAATTGAGCTTTGTCTCCCAGGGATCACCCTGAGCTGCTTGGATATTCTGTTCTAAGCCCTATCCCATAGAGCCATATCAATCCCTGCCATGCACTGATGAGGACCAAAAGTCCAAACAGGCTGTCTGCATGTTGGGTTGATGAAGCTGTGTAAAATGTATAAGCTATAGGACTGCTATACACCAGCTGTTCTGGATGTAAGCCTGGCTTCAGGGGCATAAAGAGATAATTTGCATATTCAGTAGTGATGCATTGTGGGAAACCACCATTGCTCATTTAAAGCTGAATTAGTGCAAATACCTTCTGTTTTAAGAAGACAAATTACACAAAACTAGTGAGAGAGTTGTCTCATGAACAAAGGATAACATTTTTTGTATAAATTTCTAAGTCCTGCCCCCCATAAACTCCCTTTTTCAACAATTCAAAAACAACTTAGTTTTGAAAACCTAGAACATCTAGCCCTGAACAACTCTAAATCCTGGATTAGAGACTTTGGAGACCAGACCATTCCTAAACATATTATTGCTGGGAACATTCTCTTTAGACAAGCAATTAAAAATGAAACATGGAGAGAATCACAATTTAAACTTATTTACAGAGCGAAGTTTTCATTCGATATAAAATACGTTCATCCCCCGCAGCAATACCAACCATGGTGTCCCAAATGTCAAACCCCCTCTGCCAACATCTTTCACTGTATATGGGACTGCCAGACAATTCAAAAGTACTGGGCTGACGTCCATCTGTTCATCAAGAAACTTTGCAAAAATGATTTACTACTTTCTCCTCAGTTGTTCCTATTCAACTCCACAGACAACACAACAAGACGGAATTTCTGACCCAACGCCAGAAGACTCAACATACAATGTTATGTCATATAACACTAGCAGCTGCTAGAAAAGTGATCTATAATAAATGGATCTACCCATCACCTCCAACTATATGGGACTTACAACAGGAACTTCTACACGTGTTCAACATAGACAAAACTGACGCTCTACTCCACAAAGATGTTTTCTCTAAAGCATTCTTTGAAAAATGGAAGCTCTTTATTGGTCTCCACTTTAACCCTGCTGAAATCCAAGTCCTGAGGAAAACCTTCCAGTATATGGAATGATATGCCACCATGGAGCTAAAGGGAAAACTAGGCCCTTTATGTATTATCTAAACAAAGTACAAGTTATGCTAATCTTTCATTTTTTCCCTTTTATAATTAACAGGAGATATCCGTGAGCCAACAGGTTGTAAAATTGTCCAACTATCTTATACTACATATGCTAAAGGATTAGAGGGAGGGAAGGGAGGGAGGGGATAAAAGTTCAAAATCCACCTCAAGTCAGCAAGTTACCAAGCTTATATGACTTCTATATAATAACTGAAATTTCTGATTTGCCAAATGTATGTCTTATACAAACTATTCTATCACTTCAATTTTTCTATTTACTGTAAGACCTTATTACCAAGTCTCTTGTACTTGCTGAGATTTTACTTTTTTTCTGACACAATCTTAATAAAATATGTTTTTTAAAAAGAAAGAAGGCAAATTACACTGAGGAAACTTCGCAGCCAATGTCGATGTCAATTTCGAGTATAAACTTCTCAGCCAATGTCGATCTTTGCAGTATTTTCCTCAAATCAAGGCATAAAAACCTTGAACAACTAAATAGACTAGCTCAAATTCAATGGAACAGTACTAATAGAGAATAGAAGCTAAAATAGTACTCCAATAGTGCATTACTTTATTTCAACATAAAAATAAGTCTGCACCTGTGTGCAAAATCCCCAAAGTGAACTGGTTTAGTAAAGGGATGAACCATCTTGCTAGTGAGCTTGTAAGGTTGTGGCTGGCAGCACACGACACAGAACAGAGTGTGGACCCATCGACATCAACCACCCTGTGCAGTGTGCTACCAGACCATGGCCAGTCATGCTCACTAGCAAGTTGGATCATCCATGTACTAAGTCCAATCCTTTTGGGGATTTCATAAGTAGCCTATAATGCACAGACTTGTTTTTATAATGAAATTAAGTACCAAATATACTCGCACATACGCCAACCCTAGCATACAATGACATCCCTCCCTACACCCACACAGGCATACACTTTCTTTTGACCTAAAAAAATGGGCCAAAAGCTGTGACCCACTAATTAGCTGACCCCCCGAAATGTGCAACCTGGCCCCACATGCAGAGCACACATTAGAGTATGCTACAGCACTCATATCTACCTGTCCTCACTCCAGCTCTATCCCCTGACTCCCCATGTTTCCCTGGCAACTAATAAACTGGTGGCAAGAGTTTCAAGCTTATTGTCATGTGACTGCAGCTGGCAAAAATGGCAGGGTGAATACAGTTGGATGTCCTAAAGCACAGATCATATGTCAATATAACTACACCCAGCTCTGCTTACTCAACACGGAAAACACCAGCAGAGAAGGGAACCATGTAGAACTCTGACATCTCTTTGTGTTGGAAGGAGCTAAAAGGAGAGGACAGTAAGGATGTTCTCTTACTGTCAGGGTAAGAAGATAAGTACTCTAAACCACAGCACATAGTTGGAGATACTGAAGTATTCCTAAAATCTATTGGAAGTCAGACAATTGATTTCTGTTGCAAGCATGGGTATAGTACCAACAGTGTGGCATTTCAGTCAGAAGGTGACAGTTTTGTGGACGGGTGTTAGGATCACAGGGTCATGGACCCAAAATAAATAGTTACCTATGGGACTAACCCATCGGCCTCTGAATAAATCTCATTTTCTACTCATAAGTAGTGGTGAGATAGTGTACTGGTTAAGGGCATTGCCTTTGGCACTGCCCTGGGAGACCAGGGTTGGATTCCTGGCTAGGGTCAGTAACTATTCAGTATGGAGTTCAAGGCAAAACTCCCTAACACTGCTGGGTGGACTCTTGAGCACCCTTCAGTGGCTGCAGCTCTTGAGTACTTTGAGTCCAACAGGAGAAAAGTGCTATGTTTGGATTATTATTGGATTATAAGTCACACTTTATATTATTATTATTGCATATGTGTAATTCCACAATAAATACTCAAATGACTAGTTGTAGATGTCTGTTTTCACTTTAATAATACATGCATTTTCTTTGCAAAACAATCTTATTATTGTTTCACACTAAATTGAAAGGCACAATCTAACATGCTATTGATCAAATCAGTATTAATATTAAAGGGTACATATTCTCATGGAAACTATTTCAGTTAAGTAATGGAGAGAGCATGCTAATCTTTTTTTCTTCCAAGCTGTATCGTTAAATCTGATAATATGACATAAGATTTAGCATTTACCTAAACAAGCCTAAAGGGGACAGGTATTTTGTCACACAATGAGCATTAATTTAACACAGCTCATAAAGTTTAATGTCATGTTACAAAAAACCTGTCTGTAAATATGATACCTTTACTCACTGTGATGGCAAATTCCAATTTTACTAATAAATCATCTGGATAATGACATGAAAAGTATGAATTGTTGTCACCCCACTGCTGTATAGCACGTTCTGCTTTAACCACTCATCCATCAAAACGGGATCTTCTATTATACTTTATAATTAGATGATAGGACTTGCTACATAGTAAACAGCATAACAGAAATATCCTACAAAATATAAAAGATGGTGTGGAGAAGAAAGACAGAGAAAGAGTGAGAGAGAGAGAGTTAGAGAGATCCACCAGAGATACAAAAAATGCTCTTTGTAAACACTTTCCTTGAGCCATTTTCTGGCGTACCTATGGTTACGACGCTGGTCAGTTAGTTAGGCGCAGGGATAGCCGAATGATGGCGAACTCTGCTGCCACTGAAATCTGAGGTGGTGAAAAAACGATTCCCCCTACGAGTCGTAGCAACACAGAGGGAGAAGTAATTCAGGATCCAGCAACTGCCGGAACACTGATTAACCCTTGCACAGGGGCAGGACACGCACTAGAGCCTCACTGCTATAGCCTTGCCGAACTCAGGCACCAAGCAACCCACGCCAAGTTCCGAAAGCACCTGCTTTGATTTGCTGGGCGAAGCTACTTGTAACTCATAACATGCAACTTTGCTGTGGTGGCTTTCATCTATAAGTGACTATATTTGTAAATTAATATCTGTGTAGTCTTGTGTGACATATCAGTTGCCTTATAGGAACAGTCATTTGGAAAACTGTATAAGTAAAAGGAAGTTACCAGCGGTAGACAATGTTTTATTTTTTCTTGGTTCAGTCATTTAGACAAGTCCATCTTCTCTTGACCTTATGAACATTAGAACATTAGGGTTGTCAATCAGCTACTGTTTTTTCAAGGTCTTTTATGGGCATGAGGATATTCATTGCTTTACTCATGCTGTTTCATTAAGCCTCTGCTGCCACCTCTACTCTTTCTCTATTTTTTTCACCAGGATCAAGGTCTTCTCCACTATATTTGTCCACATTTAAGGTAACTATGGTTTCTGTAGTTGGAGACAGGGGGTTGGGGCTATCTAAGGTAAGTTTAAGTAAGGTTAGTATAAGTCACAACCCTGTCATGGAGACACACCAATATTTGTATCACTTTAATAATACCATATGTATGTCTCCTCCGTTTGTTCTCTTTTCCTGTTGAGTGAAATTTGGGCAATGGATGGATGACCCCTTGGTGATAGCAGGGGATTTTATTGTCATTGCTAGTCCCTGATAAGTTACGTGAAGGCAGCTGCTCTTATGCTCCCTTTGTGGAATGGATTTTTGAATAACATAGTTGATACTTGAAAATGGAGATTTTAAAGTGAAGGTAGAATTCTTGCTTCTGTGATACTTTCTAGTCCATTCCCTTATTTGTATAAGTTACTTGGATCTACTGAGCACTGCTGCCATTATGTAACGATCGGTGTAACACAGAGAGGATCTGATTACCGGTGATCTGCAGTATCACCGAGAATGCAGATATATACCAGATTATTGATGATCTGCAGTATCACCGATAATCAGATATATCTCTAACCTCTGGACACCTGAGTGATAAGAGTGTTTTGGTGCAACAGTAATACTTTGAGGAGTGCACCTGGAAGACAGGTGTGAGAGCAGATAGGAATACTGCTCGGCAAACTGGTTCCTTCCGTAGTCTGGACTCTCCCCGGGGAGGAGTCAGACAGCGAGTGGGAAGGACAGAACGTGAGTGACACCAATGGAGAAGTGTCACTGACAGATCTGTGAACTATCTCCTAACAGGAGAGATAGTTCTCGAGGTCGGACAAGCCAGGTCGTTAACACACGGACAGATAAAGTACAGAGACAGGAGGCAGATGCCGAATCCAGAGACTAGCCGAGTTTTGACAACAGAGTATCAGAGAGACAATGGTACAAAATCATAGATCAGAAGAATGGTCAGGAAAGCAGAAGGTCATAACAAATAATCAACAATGTCTAAGCTAAGGTGTGAGTTCCTTGGCCGTCAACACCTTGGAAACTGATCTAGACTATAATACAGATAATAACAGAATTCCTAGACTAAGGTGTGAGATCCTTGGCCATCAACACCTTTGGAAACTGGTCTAATAAACACAGATACTGACAAGGTCTGAGTTCTACCACGTAGTGATCGCAACGCCAGACACCAGAGGAATGGCCAGCACCCAGTATATATACACCAGCGCTTCCCAGCGCCTCCCCTAAGTGCTGGACCAATGAGAACAGATGGATTTGTCAGCTGACCGGCCTGGTCAGCTGACTCTCCTCTGAGTGTCATATAAACTCTTCCTTTCAGCGCGCGCGCGTGCCCTTTTGAACCTGTGTGGACTACCAGTCCCAGCCACACCAGACATGTCTTGCAATGTGTCAGCCTGTTTGAGCGCGGGGCCAGCCGCATCACCAACCGAGCATGCGGCGGTTTCCCCGCGCTCAACCACTGTGTCAGTAGTAGGCCTATGCTTACCGACTGCCGCGTCGGACGCGGATTCTGCCGCTGGCCATGCGGCGGTTTCTCCGCGTTCCGCCCCGCTCGTGGATGCGTGCCTAAACACTCCAATTGCCATGCTAGACGCGGAATCAGCCGCCTCACTCTGAGTACTTGCGGCGGCTCTTACGCGTTTTCTCACACATTACTTGACAAAATTTCCCATTTTTTCTCACTGGATATTTGACCAGTCACCTATTCTGAGTATTTTTACAAAACTATTTAACAGGTCAGGAAGAATATGGTGTATAGGGCTAGGGATGGGCTCACGTCATGACTAATCACAAGTCTGTAAGGACTCGAATCCGTAATTAAAATGAGCCATAATTGCCATAGCTGTGCAGCTGGATGATACGGGGTTAATTACTCACAATTCCACCATCCTGCCTGCACTCCAAATAGTTTGCACGCCTCCTATTGGAGGCGTTGCAAGCCTCACCACGGCTCACTTCCTCCTTCCAGCTTGAAGGAGGAAGTGGGCATAGTGAGGCTTGCAAAGCATCCAATAGGATGCATGCAAGCTATTTGGAGTGCAGGCAGGACAGCAGAATTGTGGGTAAATAACCCCTTATCATCCAGCATCAGAGATCATTTCAGTGTGATAAGTAGCAATAAAGTTATTGGCAAATGAATGGGAGGAGTGTGATGTGAAAATTGCTCTGGTCCTGAAGGGGAAAAAACTGTGGTCCTGAAGTGGTTTAAAGGTTGTATAGATGGATGATGAGCTTTAGTGTTTACTAAAGTCATTTTCTCATCAAAATTTAAATTTACACCTGACTTAATATTTTTGCAAAATATCATGATGTTTCACAAGACACACAGGGGTATATTCACGAACCTGCAGTAACCAAAATAACACTTATGGACCCATATGCAATTAACTTTTTCTCCTATGTTATCACCTCTGAGATAATTTTCATATTCTCTTTAAAAGACCTTTTAAGCATTTTACAATAGAAAAGTTTCTAAAAGTTAGTGAAAGTGCACAATCAAAATTATTTTAAGTGTTTTCTTGCTTGCTGGTGATTTAACAGGCATTTTATTGACAAGTTTAAAAATATCACCTAGGAGAAAACCTAGGAGAAAAAGTTAATTGCGTATGGCCCATTGGGCCATATGCAATTCACTTTTTCACCTGAGTTTTCTCCTAGGTGATATTTTTAAACTCATCAATAAAATGCATTTTAAGCCCCCAGAAGGCAAGAATATGCTCAAAATAATTTTAATAGTACTTTTTCACCAACTTTTTGGTACTTTTTTAGTTGAAAAGTACTGGAAAGTTATTTAAAATCAAAGATGAAAAATTATCTTCTGGGAGAAAACTCAGGTGAAAAAGAGAATTGCATATGGCCCATAATGTCTTAACGCATGACGAGTAGAGCAGAATGCAATACATTACATGCAATCCACTATGCTCTACTCATCATGTGTAAAACGTCACTCATTATTCTGCTTACTGCAGTTTAGTAATAATAAATAATAGTGAATACACCCCACATTTTCACCAAAATTAGACATTTTTTGAAAATGTGATTTTCCATGCATGCCCATAAATTTTCATGCATATTGTCATCTGTTTCAGAACTTTTTTTTTCGTGTTTATAGATTTCAATGCATTTGGCAAAAATGTATTTACTTTTGTTTGTATATATTTGCAAGTATTTGTATAATTCAAAATTTATTTCACTATGCTAGGACAGGTTTAGCACTGAAGAAACTAAATTGCACTCTATCCCTAAAAAAGTGCATAACACCAGTATGTTGTAATTTACCGGTAATGTAAGTTGATGTATCAGGTTAAATTTTGCTCCACAAGGTTTGATAAAATCTGGGAAATTTGGTTGGCTGCTTCTGAACTCATTATATCTAATTTAGATGTTAAATTATAGTTAGTGATATGTATTATAGAAAGTGAGCTAAAGAACAGAATTTTGGAGTTCATTGTACCATTCAAACTCTGTAATTGCCATTATTTTGTATTGTTATACTTTTTGGTAGAATGTTAAGCTATTGTATTCAAACACTGCACCTTCTGTAAGAATTTTCTAAATTATATATCTTGACTGTGGCCATGACTTGTTCCTAAATGTTATAATACTCTCCTGTGACTGAGCTGCTTAAAAATTCAATAAAAAGTCTCTTCAAAAAATTTTTTTGAACACAGGGTTTTGTTACTTAGGAAAAAGAAATCCTTTCTTAAAATATCCCCAATTTCAACATACTCATGGCACCCACTAAATGTCAAGCATTTACTCACCCAATATGGCAATCAAGACCTGCGTATGTCCATATTTTTTATACTTCAAAAGTTTGGAAGGTGTTATATGCTATGTCTACAGCCAGGGAAGGTAAATTAATTTCTAAGATGTTACTATATTAATGATAATTTTCTAAAAGTGTAAAGAATGTCTGTTCAGTGATAAAGCAGATCACATTGTGCATTGAACTTATAAAAACCTTATATATCCTCAACAAAATTAATAGATGCTGACCATCAAATACACTTGTGCATTATATCAGTGATGAATGAAAATGATGATATTCTTTACATGAAAATAATGTTAAATTTGACTTTCGAGCAAAACTGCCATTGAAAATAATTTTGTAATCATATTGTGATTTTATATTTTTCGCTTTTGTGATTTTTTTGCAGTAAAATACCTTTTTTTTTTTTTTTGCATATTACGAAATTTTGCAAACATTTTCTCAAAATAGAAAATAGCATTTTTGATGTGAAAATGACTTTGGCGAATATTTGCGAGCAACACTGCATTATATTACACAAGTTTCATAAAATCATTTTGGTACATGTCCTGTTTTGAGGGCCCACCTATAATAAATACCCATGGTATTGATCAGCCACAAAACACTTTATTCCAAGCTGAATGCTGTGTGATAGACACACGCTGTAAAAAGCATATCTGAAATCTGCATAGGTTGCAAATTGAGATGATCAATCCTGTGAATTTTCATTCAGTTCAATTAATTGACATTTCTTTTTGCTTTGCTGAACAATCATTTCCATTATAAATAAAGGGAACCAGGCATTTCATTATGCGCCTGCTCTACTTAGGTCTAAACAGTCACTATCAAGCCATTGCACCATTGTATGAAGAATTTGGGCTCTTGCAGAGAAGGAGCTGGTGGAATTTTCAGACAACATCCCACACATACTTTTAGAGGATCAGCTGACAATGTAGAGGAAGAAAAAGAAAAGAGTGCTCTGAAAACAGTATTGAAAGTGCCACCACCCACCTGGCCTGTCTCTCTCACACCTGCGGGTGGCAGCGCTCAATACGCAGACTTCACTCTTAGATCACCATCAGTGTGAGGAGAGGTGGTAGTCTTACCTTGGAGCAAGTGCAACTCCCCCATTGTCTTACACATAGGACACCAGGCTCACCATACAGAGATCCGTGCGGGGCACGTCCATTGGGGACTTCTACCACACAGGCTTCCCCAGAGTAAATTCCCTGGCTTTGGAGAAACACCTGCACATCTAGGCTGTATCTCACCAATGGCTATTGGAATTCAGGTGAGACCTGTCCTAGATAGGGCAACATTTCTATTTCAATACTGTTTTTAGAGCGCTTTTTTTCTTTTTCTCCTTCTACGTACACAGTGGATTCAAAGAGCTGCTTGACCTAGGTTGCCTGATCTCACCACCAGGGGATCTATCCTATTCCCATATACAAAACGCCTAAAACCTGATAAGGAACAGTATGAATTTAAAAAGTTATCTTACCCACATGCCTGTGGATATGTGAATCCAACAATTTCATTTTCTGAGGTGGTGTGCTGATCTACTGGCTATCTGTGAGTTGACCTGAGGTCTCTTTAAATCTTGATCTGTGTCTCTGCCCAGCCTCTTGAGCTCGCATTGTTATGGTAATGTGTATTATGCAAGCAACGTAACCGACATTACCATAGCAGAGCAAGTATTATGAATGTAATGTGGGCTGTTCTAATTATCCTGATCGAGCGACTACCATTATTCGCTGTATATTATATTGTGAAAGCAAGGGCAAAGGAGGATTCTGCTGGTGCCCCGCCTCCCCAATGTCTAACTGTACCCCATGAGGCTTGGGGCCCGGGGCCCTGCAGGCAACCTCAGGTAGGTCTGCTCTTGGGCTTATTATTGTATCAGACATGTTTTCAATCTTGATACACTCATTGTATGTGCAGGATATGTTTTTATTACCGTTAACATAGGGGTCCCTCCATGAGAATGGCCTTGTTGCTGGCTGAGAGGCTTATCCACTTTGGAAATGTAAAATCTATAATCTCATTTTTTGAGGTATTATGCTGATCCACTGGCTATTTGTGAGTTGAGCTGAGGTCTCTTTAAACTTTGCTTGTGTTTCTGAGCAGCCTCTTGAGCTGTTTTTCTGTTATCAGCCTGATTGAGCAACTACCAATGTTTTCTGTGTATTATTTGGTGAGTACAGGGGCCCTCTGATTTCACACCCACAAGGTTTGGGGCCAAGAGTCCTGCAGGAAACCTTAGGTAACTCTTCTCTCAGGTCTTTTATCCCATCAGGTGTTAAATTGTGGATGTGCTTATTGTATGTGTAAGATATGATTTCATCCACTGTTAGCATAGGGACCGCTCTAGGAGATTGGCATTGATGCCAGTAGAGGGGCTTACCCACATGCATGTGGATATGTGAAACCAACAATCTCATTTTTTGAGGTGTTGTGTAGTGTTGGGCGAACATCTGGATGTTCGGGTTCGGTGTGGTTCGGCCGAACATGCCCCTGATGTTCGGCATGTTCGAGCCGAACCCCGAACCCAACCCGAACATGTCCCTTTGGGGCCCCTATAGGGTCCCAGCATAAAGGGAGAGCATGCCCCGAGCGCGGGGGGGGGGGGGGGTCAGAAATGCCCCCCACCCCTCCCCGCTAAGCTCTCCCTTCTGCTGGACCCTATAAAATTAAATCTAAGTCCCCCGAAGGTACCTTGCAGGCTGGCAGGAGGAGGGCAGGAAGCGGGCAGCCAGAGAGCATAGGCGCTAGTACCATCTGATACTTCCGCCCTCTCTCTGACGCACTTCCTGTTTACATTTGTAAGTCACGTCAAGAGAGAGCAGAAGTACCGCGATGACGCGTACGAGGGTACGTGTCATCATGTAGATGACGCGTACCCTCGTTCGCGTCATCGCGGTACTTCTGCACTCTCTTGACGTGACTTACAAATGTAAACAGGAAGTGCGTCAGAGAGAGGGCGGAAGTATCAGATGGTACTAGCACCTATGCTCTCCGGCTGCCCGCTTCCTGCCCTCCTCCTGCCAGCCTGCAAGGTACCTTCGGGGGGACTTAGTTTTAACTTTATAGGGTCCAGCAGATGGGAGAGCTTAGCGGGGAGGGGTGGGGGGCATTTCCGACCCCCCCCCCCGCACTCGGGGCATGCTCTCCCTTTATGCTGGGACCCTATAGGGGGCTATGTTCGGCCGGACACGGCTGTGTTCGGCCGAACAAAGAAGGCCTGTTCGGGTTCGGGCAGCGTGCCCGAACACCCTCCCGAACACCATGAGGTGTTCGGGGGGTGCCGAACCGAACCCGAACAGGACAAAATCCGGGCGAACCCGAACAGTGGCGAACACTGTTCGCCCATCACTAGTGTTGTGCTGCTCTACTGGCTATCTGTGGGGTGAGCTGAGGTTTCTTTAAATTTTGCCCTAACAATCTTATCTCAAGCCAGCTGTCTCCTCATACAGGGAAATTTAAACAAGGAGTAATTTGCTTTAATTTTTTTACTTCGATTACTGGTTGCTTATGGGGCATGTCCCAGGCCTCTATGAACCAGGCATTAGGCAAAGATTTTAAATATGTAATTTTGTTTCTAGGACTTAAGGGGGCTTTGCTATTAACCGCTAAAGTCTGCGGATTTTTACTGCAATGTAAAATGCAGAAAATCTGCATCTGCCTATTTTCTGCATTTAACATTACAGTAAAAATCCGCCGACTTTAGCGGTTAATAGCAATGCCCCCGTAAGTCCTAGAAACACCAAATTTTCAGGGTTTATTAAACAGAATCAAGGGCGTAGAGATAGGTATAGCAGGCATAGCAACGCTATGGGGCCCTTGGCCACTAGGGGGCCCCATCCTGACAGCATGCAACTTCTTTACATAACAGAAATGTACATATACAGAAATTTTAAAACCAAATACTCGCGGTGCCCCCAACTCCCCTCCCCCCAACACAGTCCTCCATTGCAAGTTTGCAGAAGCAGTAGGCAGGCGAGAGGGGACTATTTTCTCAGCCTGTTTGCTGCTGGCGCATAAACACTCCCTGGCCAGCCCGACAAATAATCCTTAGTTCCGGCCAGGGAGGAAGAGTTCCAGGTGGCGCTGCTGGGCAGAGCACTGCAGAGAGTATCAGAAGCTCAGTGACGTGAGAGCTCCACTGCTCTGCATTAGAGAAGAGGGAAAAGCTGCTGGCTGCTGCTCAGACTTCCGGCTCCTGGTAAGCATGTGGTGGTGGAGGGGGTCCGCTGCTAATCCCACAGCTCCTAAACAGGCATCAGGGAAAGTAAGACCCGCCCACCGCCGCGGTAATCTCCGCCTCCCAGTACACTATGGACACTTTGCAGTGGACAGGAAGCTCCCTTCAGCAGCACCAACACTGATCTTTACCTCGCCAGCATCCACACTGACCTCTCCATCCCCCCCTGCAACCCACACTGACCTCTCCATCCCCCCCCATGCAACACACTGACCTCTCCATCCCCCCATGCAACCCACACTGACCTCTCCATCCCCCCCTATGCAACCCACACTAACCTCTCCATCCCCCCTGCAACCCACACTGACCTCTCTATCCCCCCCCCCCCCCCCGCAACGCACACTGACCTCTCCATCCCCCTATACAACCCACACTAACCTCTCCATTCCCCCCCATGCAACACACTGACCTCTCCATCCCCCCATGCAACCCACACTGACCTCTCCATCCCCCCCTATGCAACCCACACTAACCTCTCCATCCCCCCTGCAACCCACACTGACCTCTCTATTCCTCCCCCCGCAACGCACACTGACCTCTCCATCCCCCCCATGCAACCCACGCTGACCTCTCCATCCCCACCTACAACCCACACTGCCCTCTCCATCCCCCTCCTGCAACCCACACCTCTCTCTCCCCCAGCAGCGTCCTCTCCAACCCCCCCTCCACAACCCATACTGACCTTTCCATCCCCCTGCTCGAACCCACACTGACCTCTCCCTCCCCCAGCAGCATCCACACTGACCTCTCCCTCCCCCCCTCCTGCAACCCACGGTGACCACTTCCTCCCCCAACAGTGCCCACACCGACCTAAAACAGTACCTGCACCCCTTCCCCCACACTGACCTCTCTTCGGACCTGTACCCTTTCCCCCATAGCAGACACCCAGTGCCCCCACCCACATGACACCCACTACCTGCTCCCGGTCCCAATATGGCACCCTATAGACCTGCACACAAACTTTATTTCAATCCTTTAAAGTGATGTATTTCTTATTCCCACTGTTAAAGTGGAGCTGAACTCTTGCACAGGACAGAAGGAAAACGTATAGTAATGTGCCCTGTATGTATTTAGAGAGTTTAGCCTGTCTAATTCCCCCTCATCTGTGTATAATCACAAGTTGTAATTTGATGTCTCCCCTGTGTCAGCTGACTGCCATGGCAGATAAACTCATTTGAAAGTACAGGATGTTAACAATATGTCTGCTTCCCCGAAAGCAGGAAGTAGACACACTGCAGATTTATTGCCAGATTTGCATCAGCTGTAACAAGAAATGTTTTTATTTAAAGGTGATTATACTGTTGTGTATTTTTTAGATCAGAAAGGAAGTTCTGAGTTTAGGTCCGCTTTATTATAAAGAAAAAGCAGAAAGAGTCAGTGTGGTTAAAATGATTAAATGATGCCTTTTGCTGATAAATTTTTTGTGGTATGTGTGACTAGGGGTGTGAGGTGTATCTTAAAGTGTACCGGGGATGCAAAAAAGGATTTATACTTACCTGGCTCTTCTTCCAGCCCCCTGTTGTCAGTGGGCTTCCTTGGTATCTCTCTGATCCCATCTGTTCCGCCACTGTCAGCCCCCGTGAAGTCCCCGACTGCTCCAGTGGCTGGGAGTGTTCTGCGACAGAGCAGTTACAGGCTTTAAAGCGGAATATAACCCTGCATTTCAACTTTGCTCTAAAACATTATTTACAGTATATTATATGCAACCAGCATTTTTTTTTTTACTAGACCAGCATTGGAAGGGTTACACAGGGCTTTAAAGTCCCTAGAGATTTCTGCAACCGAATCCGAACTTGAGTTAGATACTTTTTGTTTACAAATATGTGTTTATTATGACTCATCTCTCTCACTGAGAAGGAGCTTGGAGGACAGCCAAAGAGATGTATCTATTGATAAACAGTTACACACTAACTAAATAGAATGTAACCATCTGAATGTCTGCACGGAACTTAAAACCTCTGTGTTTAACCCTTCCAATGCTGGTCTAGTAAAAAAAAAATGCTTTTTGCATATAATATGCTGTAAATAATGTTTTAGAGCAAAGTTGAAATGCAGGGTTATATTCCGCTTTAACTAACTTCGCAGGAAGCACAGGAGCCTGATTAGGGAGGCATGCAGCCAAGTCTATGCATGCTCATTATTCCCCAACTGCTGGGGCTGACAGCAGCAGAACAGATGGACATCGAGGGAGCCCATGGATTTCAGGGAGCCAGAGGAAGCTCCAGGTAAGTATAAATCCTTGAGTTGTTTTCATAAGGTTTACTTTAAGGATGTCCATCTTTCTTATGTCAAAAGGTTGGGAGGTATGTACTACCACCGCCAAATAGGGGTACCACTAGGTTACCATTACCAGAGCAGGGCCAGGTAGAAAGCTATAGGGCTCAAGGAAACAACTGGCAGGGAGGGGCTCATTTGGGAAAGAGGAAGGGGGGGGGGGCTGGTCAAAAAGTTTGCTATGGGGCCCAGTGAGTTGTAGCTACGCCCCTGAACAGAATATTCTGAACAAGATGCAAAAAAAAGTTTTCAAAAAGACCTTATAGTTTTTGAGAAAATCGATGTTAAAGTCGGGCGGAATTTCCGCGATTTCCGGCGGAAATTCCGCATTGGAATGCAGAAATTGGTAGCAGAAAGCGGAATCGGTAAATGGTACATGACGGAATGCGGAATTACAGTGGAATCGGAAATTGGCATTCTGACCATCCCTATTCTCTGCACTCCTATTGGCCTGAGGAAGTAGTCATTGACCCACAAAATACACTGCCAGTGCAAAATAAACTATCTTCAATATATTAAATTAGTGTTGTCACACAGAGGTTAGCCACTTCTCTTATTTCATTTTAGTTGTTTTTAACATAGTTTTATATTCATGTAGGCACCTCTGAACCCATTGTACATTCAAAAAGTCCCCCGGTGAAGGCACTGTGGTCCCTTGCAGCCCAACCACAGTTGAGATCACATTTTTACTAAGAGCGACCACACCTAGAACACTTGGGAAACACCCAAGTGGAGACAGGTTTATGAGTCTCCATCTGTCTTTGGAGTTGGTTGCCCTGGCTGCAACCCACCTTTGTGAGTAGTACCACTTTTTTGTCCACCCTGTTCCATTACCAGTGGCAGTGACATATTATGCTATTTGGGCTCCCGTTGTCTTAATGTTTTCTTTTTAAGGTGCAGAACCACCTGACTCCAATCTGATGTCACATGACTGTTCAGGAACCCTTAAAGGATACCACAACTGACATGTGGCATAATGAGATAGACATGGGTATGTACAGTGCCTAGCACACAAATAACTATGCTGTGTTCCTTTTTTTCTTTCTCTGCCTGAAAGAGGTAAATATCAGGTATGTAAGTGGCTGACTCAGTCCTGACTCAGACAGGAAGTGACTACAGTGTGACCCTCACTGATAAGAATTTCCCCCTTTTTTATCTCTTTCTTGCTCTCAGAAGCCATTTTCTTCTAGGAAAGTGTTTTATAGTTGGAATTTCTTATCAGTGAAGGTCACACTGTAGTCACTTCCTGTCTGAGTCAGGACCGAGTCAGCCACTTACATACCTGATATTTACCTCTTTCAGGCAGAGAAAGAAAAAAAGGAACACAGCATAGTTATTTGTGTGCTAGGCACTGTACATACCCATGTCTATCTCATTATGCCACATGTCAGTTGTGGTATCCTTTAAAAGGAAACCTTCAACTGAAAATAAACTTTAAAAGAATCAAATGTATGTTTGGAACTACGGTAATAGTAAATAGAACTAGGCCTCATATGTTTATTTTCAGTTTAAAAGCTGATTTTCTCATACTGAATTTAAAAACAGCAACCATATCAGTCTGATGTAAGAACTGTTTTCCACTAGAAATGTTGATATGTGAGTAGGGATATGCTCGAATACAAAGTCATTTTTGCATCAGAATGTGCATTTCCCCTGACTCAATATTTTTGCAAAAGTATAAGGAATATACGCAAGATGCACATTTTCACATAAAAAAGACATTTCTTGAAAATGTGTTTCCTCATGCCCATTGACTCCAATGCATTTAGTAAAAATATGTTTTCACATGCCTCTTCATAATTTTGTTACACATATATATTGGTGGTCCCTTGTTAATGAATTAGTAGATAGAGACTTAAGGTTCATTCTTAACCTGAATCAGTTTGTAAGTCAGAACACTGTGCCTCCAGTCTCTTCCTCTGTGCCACTTCTGTCCCTCTGTGACTCCAGTGTTCTACTGTGCCCCCCCCCCCCATGCCACTGATGTCTTCCTCTGTGCATCTAATGTGCCACTACTGTCCCTCTATGCCTCCACTGCCCCATTGTAACCTCCTTTCTCCCCCCTGTGCCTCCATTGCTCCAATCGTGCCTCTTGTGTACCCCCTTGTGCCTTCACTATTCCCATTGTGACCCCTTTGTGCATTTTGTGTCCCCCTCTGTGTTTCCACTGTGCCCCACTGTACCTCCTTCTCAGAATCAGAATAATTTATTTTGCCAAGTACAAAAGAAGGGGTTGTACCAAAAATTGGTTTTGGCTCACACAGTTTCTGGAAGGAGGGGGAATAACGTATGAAGGCCAAGAGCCGGGGCTGCCATACTACGGCACCACCTGTCGCACTTGTCAATCATCTGTTATCCTTAAGGAGACATGGGGGGGAGGCAGAGGGAGGTGAAGGCTCACCAGTGATGGTCCAGTTCTTCATGAAAGAAACCAGCGGTGATGGCTGCTGCTGCTAAGGATCTCGATTACAGACATCTGGTATCTGGCAGTGCTGGCCAAGGTGTTCCAGCTCAAAAGGTGCAGTAGTGTTCATTTCTGTGGTGGGTCGCGACTCCTGGCCAGCATTCAGCAGGGCTGTCAAGATAATCTGGCTGTCAAAGAAGTATCCAGCCACTGCGGCCCTTACTTCCGGATAAATGGCTGGTATCATGGAGGGGCTGAACTAAAGGTGCCCCAGCTGCGGAGGAACTGCAGCAGCAGCAGCGGATGGTTGGCTGAATGGAGTTGGCATCTTGCAAGGCCAAAGGTGTCCCAGTCAGTGTGGTGTCTTCCAACCTCAGTGAAGCCCCAACCTACTGGGTAGCAGCAGTGGACTCCATTCGGCCTGTACCTACACGGACAATGGACTCATGCAGCAGCAAGGAGGAGAAACTCTAAGTCCTGAACTCCCCACAACCTGCACCCGCGCCCCTGGCTACACCGGACCACACTGCACCCCTTCAGGGAAGAAACAAGGTGAATTGGTCGGTAAAATGGAAGAAAAATAAAAAAAGGCCAGAATCCTTTGGCTGTGGCTGCCAATTAAGGTGCCATCTTCCTGAAAGGCAGTTTTTCTCTCCTCCCATGCTCCTTTTGTGCCTTCCCTGTGCTCCCCTCCCCTGGTCTCCTTGTGCCACTTCTGTGCCTCCTCTCTCCCTGCCCCTCTCATTGTCTTCTTCTCTCCCTGTGCTCCATTTTGTGCCTCCTCTCTCTTCCCCTTGTCATCCTCCATGCTTCCCCTTGTCTTCCTCCAGTCTTACTTTGCTCCTCTGTGCTCCCTCTGTAAGTCATCTTCTCCCATTTCCTTCTCCTCTCATCTTCAATGATGTCCCACACTGCTCCAAAGCGAGGATCACCTGAACTCATGAGTACCATGCATTTGCTGAAAATGTGTTTTCACGTGCCCAAAAACGGCAATGCATTTGGTGAAAATGTGTTTTTTCCATGCACATACACTTCGACGCAGATGAGTTTTGTCATGCCCACATATTTTTGTGAATATTTTCATCTGTGCAAAATGTTACATTTTCACAAAGAAATATCGAGAAACAAAAATGGCCTTATTCACTCATTACTAATTGCCACTAGTTCAAGGCAAGCTTTGTTATGTTTTCATCAGGACAATATTGGTACCATATCTTCTGTTGCATGACTCCTTGCTCTTCCTTCCTCTGATGATTTTTTAGTGTTTACGGCCATGTATAAAGTGGTATTTTTTTTTTCTGCAGAAAGAAGTTGGTATCAATCAGATGATAGGATGGTCTGATGATCGTAATCAACAATTTACAATTTCACAAAATTTCGCATACATTTTCACAATTACGCTTATACGTAATTACGATTTGCAAATTCAATTGATTTAGTCATTCGTAATTTCGCATACATTTTCGTGATATTTTGCGTAATTTCTTGCCGACTTTAGCAGTGAATAGCAAAGCCTCTATACATGCTATTGACACCAAAATTGCTACATATGTTAAGAAGAATCGTGGGTACAAGTAAAAAAAATTTGCAAAAAGACCTTATAGTTTTTGAGAAACTCGATTTTAAAAATGCAAGTAAAAAATGGTTTTTAAACTTAGAAAAATGACAGTTTAAAAACCATTTTTCGTTGCATGTTTTAAATTGAGTTTCTCAAAAACTACAAGGTCTTTTTTAAAAATTATTTTTATGACTTATACTCACTATTCTGCTCAACATATGTAGCAATTTTGGTAGCAATAGAATATATGGGGGCTTTGCTATTAACCTCTAAAGTCGGCACAAAGTTATGCGAAATTTCATGAAAATTACGCGACAAATTACGCAAAATTTTGAAATACTACTTTTACATACAAAATTAATTACGATTTTCTCTGAAATTTCGCATTACAATTACTATGCGTAATTGCGAATTTCGATGCAAAATTTCGCACATGCAAAATTTTGGCCCACCACTGCGGTCTAATGGATATGAATGGACTAGTACTTTCACCAAATCACCAACTCAATATATAGAAATTTAGCTGTGAAAGTTAACTTACACCTTGCTTCATCTTTAATAACTTCATTAATTCTAGTATCAAAAGTAAGACCTCCTTGTGCAATTTCCATTTATAGCTTGAGTATTAAAGAAGGTCAGAAATACATGATGTATTTTTCAGGGTGTCACGTCATATCTGCCCCACCAGTGATTGAATGCAAGCCAAGTAAAAAAAACATCCATTTAAGATGAGTCACAAAACATGCTTTGACTGAGCACTCCCATATTAGCAGAAACATCCAAGCAACCTGTACAATACTAAATGAAAGGGGCACCTGTCATACTGGTAATCAAGATTCTTTGCTTTGGAGAGCAACATTTCAGATTGTGTGAGATTACACTATAAATAAGACTGAAATATCTGCCCTCATTTTTTCTAGGTCATTATAGAGTAATGATGTGTTTTAGCTGCCGTTTTGCGTAGGTGACAGCTTACCACTTTCAAATGCTTCTGTACATGATAATTTACACTGTGACAGAAAATGTGAGAGCAAATTTTATGCATAACTTACACCATTAATTACAATTTGAAGTGCAATTTCTACTAAAAAAATATATATATTATCTTTTTTATATAGCTGTAGAGATGTCGCGAACCTCCGAATTTCGGTTCGCGAACTGGGTTCGCGAACTTCCGCGGAAGGTTCGGTTCGCGGAAAAGTTCGCGAACCACAATAGACTTCAATGGGGAGGCGAACTTTGAAAAATAGAAAAAATTATGCTGGCCACAAAAGTGATGGAAAAGATGTTTCAAGGGGTCTAACACCTGGACGGGGGCATGGCGGAGTGGGATACATGCCAAAAGTCCCGGGGAAAAATCTGGATGTGACGCAAAGCAGCGTTTTAAGGGCAGAAATCACATTGAATGCTAAATTGCAGGCCTAACGTGCTTTAAAACATCTTGCATGTGTATACATCAATCAGGGAGTGTAATTAGAGTACTGCTTCACACTGACACACCAAACTCACTGTGTAACGCACCGCAAACAGCTGTTTGTGTAGTGACGGCCATGCTGGACTACTGCGCAACATGGCGAGATTGCTCTTCCTCACTCAGTGATGTCAGGTAATGTGTGACTTCCTTCTCAACTTTCCATGGCATTGTTAAAAAGCTTACGTTTTGTTTTTAAATTACATTTTCTACTTGCTGTGTACTTGTTCAGTACCGCTACAATGTGAATCCTGTGGAGGCGGGCAAGTCTGCCATTGTGACCCCGGGTAATGGCAGGGGAATGAGGGGTTTGAATCCGGTGTGGAGCCTGAGCAACGGCTACCACTACACATCCAAGGAGGGCAGCGGGCAGGCATGCACGCCCGCCCGCCCCGAGGTAGTGACCAAAAATAACAATACAGGAGGCACACTTTCGAGGCCCTGCTGTGTATTTGAAATTAATGTACTTTAAATCCTTGCACGAGAACCAGTTATGGCGGGCAAAGATGACACCACATTCTTTTCACGAGAATCATATGGAGGCGGGCAAGTCTGCCATTTGTGACCCCGGGTAATGGCCGGGGAATGAGGGATGGAATCCGGTGTGGAGCCTGAGAAACGGCTACCACTACACATCCAAGAAGGGCAGCAGGCAGGCATGCACTCCCGCCCCGAGGTAGTGACCAAAAATAACAATGCAGGAGGCAGACTTTAGAGGCCCTGCTGTGTATTTGAAATGAATTAACTTTAAATCCTTTAACGGGAATCCGTTGTGGAGGGCAAGTCTGCCATTGTCACCGCGGGGAATGAAGGTTGGATTCCGGCCCGAAGTGGGAGCCTGCTGAGACCCATGCTGTAGCTGCCCTGACCGTGCTTTGCAGACCAGGCTTCTGTGGTCAGATGGACCCTTGAGCCAGCGGAAGACAAACCAAGTCGAAAGCATTTGCCAAGAATGTTTTACGGAGGGCAAGTTTTTTTGCCCTTTTTTTTACATTGTTTGAAAATGATAGATGGTTGTATTTTTAAATTGTTTGAAAGTTTAGATGGTTGTATTTTTAAATTGTTTGCAAGTTTAGATGGTTGTATTTTTAAATTGTTTAAAAGTGTATCCATGCAAGTGCAAGTTATGCACTGACTGCCAGGTATAATGTGCAGTCACAGATGCAGTGAAAGGTATGCAGTGACTGCAAACAGCCGTTTGTGTAGTGACGGCCGTGCTGGACTGGTGCGCACCATGACGAGAGTGCAGGTGATGGTGGCTTTTCAGCCCATATGCTCGCCCGGCTGATGTAGCTGAATGACAGAACAGTGACTGTCCAGCTGATCAAATTTGGTCTGACCACAATGAAGCAACGACCTTATTAACTTTTGTGTGCCACCCCCACCCGAGACACTCAAACAGCCAGCGGTCATTGCTTCATTGTGATGCGCAAGCCCCTTCATCGCGGCAAGGTAATGATCACGAAGGGGGATGGGCACATGTACACGCACCATAAAAATTAGTGTAGTGGCCGCTGCTAGCAGCGGCCTTAAAAATTCAGGAATCCGCCTAGAGTCCTGGACCCTGTTGGTGGTGGCAGAGAAGGCAGTCAAGCGGCCTGCAGGCAGAGATGCTGTGTGTGGGGACTGACTTAGTCTTCGGTCATGCAGTAGCCCTCCGTGATCCATTCCTCATTCATTTTGATAAAGGTCAGGTACTGAACACTGTCGTCACTTAGGCGACTTCTCTTCTCAGTAACTATGCCTCCAGCTGCACTGAAGGTCCTTTCTGACAGGACGCTTGTGGCAGGGCAAGAGAGAAGTTGTATGGCAAATTGGGACAGCTCTGGCCACAGGTCAAGCCTGCGCAACCAGTAGTCCAAGGGTTCATCGTCGCTTTTCGCAGAGTCTACATCCACACTCAAGGCCAGGTAGTCGGCTACCTGCCGCTCCAGACGTTGTTTGATGGTGGATCCGGAAGGATTATGGCGAGGAGTTGGACAAAAGAACGTCCGCATGTCCGACATCACCCTGAGATAGCTGGAGCATCTTGTCCTTGCCTGCGTGGACTTGGGAGGAGGAGGGTTACTGCCAGTGGTACCTTGATTGCGTTTTGCATCCACGTCACCCTTAAATGGATTGTAAAGCATCATTGACAGCTTGTTCTGAAAGTGCTGCATCCTTTCCGCCTTTTGTTGAGTTGGTAACAGGTCGGCCACTTTGTGCCTGTACCGAGGGTCTAGTAGCGTGGCCACCCAGTACAGGTCATTCGTCTTGAGTTTTTTGATACGGGGATCCCTCAACAGGCTGGACAACATGAAAGAGGACATCTGCACAAAGCTGGATGCAGACGCACACTCTCCATCTCCTCTTGCTCTTCCTCAGTGACGGGACGTAACTCCTCTTCCTCCCCCCAGCCACGAACAATACCACGGGAACGTGGAGCAGCAGAAGCCCCCTGTGATGTCTGCTGCAGTTGTTTTCCTTCCGCCGCCTCTTCCTCCTCCACAGAAACACCTTCCTCATCATAACCATCATCAGAGTCTGACTCCTCTCCTTCCCCACACGACTCCTCTTCTTCCTCCTCCTCTCCCCTCTGTGCTGCCGCCGGTGTTGTGGAAACATCGGGTTCGGGTGTAAATGGATCCCACGACTCCTGCTGCCGTAACTCTTCTTGTTCACGCTCCTCCACAGCTGTATCCACCACTCTACGCACGGCACGCTCCAGGAAGTAGGCGTAGGGGATCAAGTCGCTGATGGTGCCCTCATCGCGACTCACCTGTTTGGTCACCTCCTCAAAGGGCTCCATGACCCTGCATGCATTTCGCATTAGTGTCCAGTTGTTGGGCCACAACATCCCCATCCTCCCAGATTGTGTCCTTGTACTGTAATTATACAGGTACTGGGTGACGGCTGTTTCCTGGTCTAGCAGGCCGAGAGAACATCAGCAGGGTGGAATTCCAGCGAGTCGGGCTATCGCAAATCAGGCATCTCACCGGCAAGTTCATTCTACGCTGAATCTCCGCAAAGCGTGCCATGGCCTTGTAAGAGCGCCTGAAATGCCCACACAACTTCCTGGCCTGCTTCAGGACGTCCTCTAAGCCTGGGTACTTGGACACAAATCTTTGCACGACCAAATTAAGCACATGTGCCATGCAGGGTATGTGTGTCAGCTTTCCCAAATTCAACGCAGCAATGAGATTGCTGCCGTTGTCACACACCACGTTGCCGATCTCAAGCTTGTGCGGGGTCAGCCATTGCTCCACCTGTTTGTTAAGAGCAGCCAGGAGAGCTGCTCCAGTGTGACTCTCCGCTTTCAGGCAAGACATGTCTAACACTGCATGACACCGTCGCACCTGGCATGCAGCATAGGCCCTGGGGTGCTGGGGCTGTGTAGCTGGAGAGGAGATGGCGGTACCAGCCAAGGAGGAGGAGGAGGAGGATGATGACAGCAAAGCGGTGATAGCAGGTGGAGAGGAGGTGGCTGGAGGCCTGCCTGCAAGCCGTGGAGGTGTGACAAGTCTGTCCTCTGTGCAGCCACGTACTCCCTGCTTGCTGCCATCGGTCACCAGGTTGACCCAATGGGCTGTGTATGTAATGTAGTTGCCCTGCCCGTGCTTGGCAGACCAGGCATCCATGGTCAGGTGGACCCTTGACCCAACGCTGTGTGCCAGAGATGACACCACTTGCTTTTCAACTGCACGGAAGAGTTTGGGTATGGCCTTTTGTGAAAAATAATTGCGGCCTGGTATCTTCCACTGCGGTGTACCAATGGGCAAAAACTTACGGAAAGCCTCCGAATCCACCAGCTTGTATGGTAATAGCTGGCGAGCTAATAGTTCCGCCACGCCAGCTGTCAGGCGTCGGGCAAGAGGGTGACTGGCAGACATTTGCTTCTTCCACTCAAATACTTCCTTCACGGACAGCTGGGTACTGCTGTGGGCAGAGGAGAAGGAACCGCTGAAGGGAAGAGGCGGTGTGGAGGAGGGTGGCTGTGAAGGTGCAAGGGAGAAAGTGGATGAAGACGATGCACCTGAAGGAGGAAGAGGAGATAGAGGGTGGCTTGTCTTTTGAGGGGTGCTGCTTTTCCTCAGGTGTTCTTGCCATAGCTGTTTGTGCCTTTTCTCCAGGTGCCTTCGTAAGGCACTTGTCCCTACGTGAGAGTTGGCCTTTCCACGGCTCAATTTTTGCTGGCAGAGACAACAAATGGCTTTGCTCCAATCTGAGACACACACGTTAAAAAATTTCCAAACCGCTGAGCCCCCCTGGGGTGATGGCGCTATGGTGGCATCAGCAGCTGACGTTGAAGGGCATGTTGGCTGTCTGGCCATAGCTGGCGATACATGGCGCCGGACACTGCCCCCAGCTGTTTATGAGGACGAGCTCCCTCTGCTTCTATCATGGAGTGGTCTCCTCCTAGTCCTCTCTGACTCCTCCTCTGAACTGTCCCACTGGTCATCTCCTCTACCGGGAACATATGTGGTATCCGTATAATCGTCATCATAATCCTCCTGGCCAGCTGCACTTTCCTCAGACACCTCCTCAACTGCACCAACTTCAGGTGTTTCATCAGCCCCCTCCACACACGTTACGTCCATACTATCGCCACCTAACTCAGACGTAGGAGGTGGTGTACCTGCGCCTTCTTCTTGTTGTTGCAGTAGTGGCTGTGAATCGGTGATTTCACCACCACCACCACCAAATAACTCCTGCGAAGTGTCAAATGCAGCGGATGTGGTGCTTGTTGTAGCGCTGGTGGCTGCGGGAGATGAGGTGTTCTGTGTTAAATACTCAATCACCTCCTCACGATTTTGGGAAGTGATGGCACGTGCCTTCTTCTGAGCACTGTATTTTGGGGCAGGTCCGCATGAAATCACAGCAACACCACCTCGCACAGACCTGCCGGTGCCTGGTGGCCTTCCTCTGGGTCTGCCTCTACCTCTTCTTCTACCTGGTTTGTCCATTTTGTCCATCTCGGGGGGATGCTAGGTATATGCAGTGAGCTGGGTTCACTGAACAGTAAAGGTACTAGGATGCAGTGAGGTGGGTTCACTCAACACAACAGGTAGTAGGTATATGCAGTGAGCTGGGTTCACTCAACACAAAGCTAGGTATATGCAGTGATGAGGTGGGTTAAGTAAACACAACAGGTAGTAGGTGTATGCAGTGAGCTGGGTTCACTCAACACAACAGGTAGTAGGTATATGCAGTGAGCTGGGTTCACTCAACACTACAGGTAGTTATGTGCAGTGATGAGGTGGGTTAAGTAAACACAACAGGTAGTAGGCGTATGCAGTGAGCTGGGTTCACTCAATACAATAGGTAGTAGGTATATGCAGTGAGCTGGGTTCACTCAACACTACAGGTAGTTATGTGCAGTGATGAGGTGGGTTAAGTAAACACAACAGGTAGTAGGTGTATGCAGTGAGCTGGGTTCACTCAACACAACAGGTAGTAGGTATATGCAGTGAGCTGGGTTCACTCAACACTACAGGTAGTTATGTGCAGTGATGAGGTGGGTTAAGTAAACACAACAGGTAGTAGGTATATGCAGTGAGCTGGGTTCACTCAACACTACAGGTAGTTATGTGCAGTGATGAGGTGGGTTAAGTAAACACAACAGGTAGTAGTAGGATGCAGTGAGCTGGGTTCACTCAACACAACAGGTAGTAGGTATATGCAGTGAACTGGGTTCACTCAACACTACAGGTAGTTATGTGCAGTGATGAGGTGGGTTAAGTAAACACAACAGGTAGTAGGTGTATGCAGTGAGCTGGGTTCACTCAACACTACAGGTAGTTATGTGCAGTGATGAGGTGGGTTAAGTAAACACAACAGGTAGTAGTAGGATGCAGTGAGCTGGGTTCACTCTACACTACAGGTAGTTATGTGCAGTGATGAGGTGGATTAAGTAAACACAACAGGTAGTAGGTATATGCAGTGAGCTGGGTTCACTCAACACTACAGGTAGTTATGTGCAGTGATGAGGTGGGTTAAGTAAACACAACAGGTAGTAGTAGGATGCAGTGAGCTGGGTTCACTCTACACTACAGGTAGTTATGTGCAGTGATG
Organism: Hyperolius riggenbachi; assembly: GCF_040937935.1. NCBI lineage: Eukaryota > Metazoa > Chordata > Amphibia > Anura > Hyperoliidae > Hyperolius > Hyperolius riggenbachi. Next base: position 173,166,507 of record NC_090646.1, read on the forward strand.
AGGTGGATTAAGTAAACACAACAGGTAGTAGGTATATGCAGTGAGCTGGGTTCACTCAACACTACAGGTAGTTATGTGCAGTGATGAGGTGGGTTAAGTAAACACAACAGGTAGTAGTAGGATGCAGTGAGCTGGGTTCACTCAACACAACAGGTAGTAGGTATATGCAGTGAGTTGGGTTCACTCAACACTACAGGTAGTTATGTGCAGTGATGAGGTGGGTTAAGTAAACACAACAGGTAGTAGTAGGATGCAGTGAGCTGGGTTCACTCAACACAAAGCTAGGTATATGCAGTGATGAGGTGGGTTAAGTAAACACAACAGGTACTGGGTATATGCAGTACTGGGTAGTACAATGTGCAGCTCCCTGTCACACACACAGGAAGTCCGTCACTGAATGTGCTGGGCTGCTGGCAGTGGCACACACACACTATCAATTAGCAAGGCTGTGCATGCAACAAAAGTGTCAGTTTGACACACAGTAAAAAAAAAAAAAAGTACAGGATGAGCTCTGACAAAAGCTAGGGTGCTATAAAGCAATAACAATCAGCCAGGAGCAAACTAAGCAGCCAAGAACCTAACTAATCTGTCCCTAGAAGAACAAGTCTGCAGCAGCTGACCCTTTCCTCTCACTAGCAGGCACACGAGTGAGTGTAATGGCCGCCGGAGCCTGCCTTATATAAGGGGGGGTGGGGCTCCAGGGCTTACTGTAGCCTGAATGGCTACAATGTGCCTGCTGACTGTGATGCAGAGGGTCAAAGTTGACCCTCATAGAGCATTATGGGGCGAATCGAACTTCCGTAAAAGTTCGCCTGGCGCAGGCGAACGCGAACCACCAATGTTCGCCTGGAACCGTTCGCCGGCGAACCGTTCGCTACACCTCTATATAGCTGTCATCTTTGTTATAAAAACACTAGTTTTAACAAGTTCAGCAAGCAAAGTTGAAAGTGTTAGCAGTTTTTCTGTTACTTAATATTCTTTTTTTGTTGTTGTTGTTCAGGGTTCTCCCAATACACTTCAATTGAAGATTTAGTTCCCAACTTGCAGAATATATTAGGAAATTTCAGGAAATTTCATATCATTTTCATAATTAGGATTACAATCTTACAAAATTACGATTACAATCTTAATTGAAAAATAGTAATTGTGAAAAATTACAATAAATGTTGTGTAAATAGGACTATATACAAATGTTTGTTATGACGATACGATTTCATAATTATGCTTATTTTCGTGATACATTTTTTATAATTATGATTATTTTGTTACTTGTAATTTTGTGTAATTTTTCATAATTACACAGAAATATGAAATTATGGGTAACATGGAATGAAACACGAAATTATGATTTAATGCAAAAATATGACACAAAATCATGATGATATTAATTACGAATTTCCCAAAAATTACAAATGATATCATGGTGCAATTGCAAATTTAAAAGACCTAACAGTCCTTTAACCTAGCTTTTATCTGCACACAGTGCATTGTGTAAACTACTTTAGTGCTTTCTTTATTTCTGTGAGGATATATTTTTTTGTATTTAATTTTTTTTGTCTAGTTACTGAATTTTAGTTCCCAGTTTTTGCTACTTATTTGAACATATTTTTTAGGAGCTTTCAGATTGACAAAAAGTCAGATTTAAAAAAAATTGAGCATTGCCCCTTCACTCTAAACCCCATTAACATCTTGTTTTCCACGGATTGCATAGGTGGTGCAATAGGTGGTGCAGAGGTAGTGACCGCATTGGTGCCCTGGGGCTAGAGGGGTCCTGTGGAGCCCACCCTCAACCACCTCTTTATTGGTCCTGTGCTGATAATATTTACTTTTATAGATGATTTCAATAGTAGTAATCATAAACAAACTGTCCCCCATCACTTCTAGCACCTCTGATGCTATGGTTGTCCTTGACCCTGAGAAATACCAGCCCTACCTACTCCTTAACACTGAGGGCAATCTGAAAAAGGAGGTTGTCAAAGCCTTCCCGTTTGTAACTCCCCCTAGTTCAGTGTTATGAAGAAGGGATTCGTCCAACATCTCATGCTAGGGAAGGTAGAGACAGGCTCTGGGGGAGGGACTTATAGTGCAATTTAGGTGCTCTTGTAATAATAAGAAAATATTTTTTTTGGAAAAAATGTTTTTGTTGTTTTTATTTTTCATGGGCATCTGTGAGAATCTGCTCAGCTGCCTGTGCAGACAGGCAGCGTTTTGATCACTGTTCACGTCTGCATTCTGCAGGTCTCTTTAAGAGAGACATTTTGTCAGTTCTGCACCTTGCTGCTGAGGAATTTGCATACATTCGTTATGCAAATCCCCTACCTGCCTCCTGTGATGACTGGCAGTATAAAGGTTGGGATTACCCACAGTCCTTGGCTGGTCATTCCTTCAGGGTTTGTAGTACACACTCCTAGAGAGTGTCAGCCATGCTACTTCTTGTTGAAGTTATCTTAGAGTAATTCCTGGAAGCTGTGCTAGGCAGATTTTCCTAGTGCAGTGAGGATTGTTTATCTGTTTGTTTGTTCTGTTGCTGTTGTCCTGTCCCAGCGGTGGTCGACAGGAAATGGTTCTGATCTCTGTTCTTGGAGTATAGCTGGTGCAGCGGTTGCTACCAGCTATCTCTTCTGTTCTGTCTCCTGGGATCGCGCTAGCCACTTTTCGCTAGCGCTGGGGATCCTTCTGTTCTGTCTCCTGGGATCGCGCTAGCCACTTTTCGCTAGCGCTGGGGATCCTTCTGTTCTGTCTCCTGGGATCGCGCTAGCCACTTTTCGCTAGCGCTGGGGATCCTTCTGTTCTGTCTTCTGGGATCGCGCTAGCCACTTTTCGCTAGTGCTGTGGATCCTACTGTTCTGCTACTCTCTGTACCTGGATCGCACTCGCTTCTCGCTAGTGCTGTGGATCGTATCTCTCGCTTGTCCCTGTTTTCATGTGTCTGTCTTTTCTGCTAGGGACGCTTGCTGGAGGCTCGGTGAGGTAACCGTTAAGCAAGCCTTCTCGTCTTCTGTTTCATGTTTATCTGTCGATGGTTAGTTAGGCGTGCTTGTCTCTATTGTGCTTTTCACGTGGAGACCGCGCGTAACCGCGTGCACTGTTGCAAATGAGTGCGGTGTTCACGGTTAGCTAGCGGTTGTTATTTTCCATATTTCCTCATTGTATGATTTGCTGTGCCTTTGCTACTCTCGTGCTCCGCCTTGCTGTAACCTTGTGTCACGTCTGGCGATCGCACCTTTCGTGATCGCGTTCCTGCTTCTTATCTGCTGTGGTGTGTGCACAGTCGCGGGTTGGCGACTAATTTTATGCGCACACACACACAATCTGTCTCTGTGCTCACTCTCAATCGCTTCTCTTGCGATTGCGTTTCTTCCCTTCGTACAATTCCTGTCTGGCGTGTGTGGTAGGGCAGAGGAGCTGTTCCTCTGCACTCCACAGCTCCACCTGCCGACAGGAATTTCCCTCTGCAGGTGCATAGCACCTAGCCTGGGTGTCCTCAATTATACGCTTGTGGAGGAAATCCGCCGTGTCAGCGCACGTCTGGTGCGCTGACCACGGAGACGATTCCGCAATCGTTACAGAATGACCAGCCCAAACAAAATTCCCAGGGCAGAGGGAACCTTTGATTTGATTCAGATGTCATTGCCTGAGACAAAAGCGTATGTGGATCCTATTATAGGTAGGATCGCACACTATATAAAAGCAGTTAAAAAATCGGTGCTTGTCCCTGATCCCCACCCATATGGGGATTATCTCGATACCGGGCTATTTGAACCGCCATTTGCCTCATGGGAAATTGGGGCCTTGATGGAGGAATTTGATTTGGATTGGAAGGCCTTTTGCGATTTTTATATCGCAAAAAGCGAGGATATCCTGAATGATTGTCTCGACTCTATGTACCTTTTAATTGATTCTGGTGAATGTGACGAATGTATTGTGGATCTGGTGATTTATGTGTGGGAAACCATTTTGGATGAATTGCACACACACCAACCAATGACTTTCAATAAAGAGACACCATTGTCACATGATCCTTCCTGTCTTCCTGGGGTAAAGCAAGTGAGTTTAAGCACTGTGCGACCTGAGATGAATGAGTGTGCCTCGTTTGTGGACAGCTGTGTGAATTCTGATGAAGTTTCTTCTGTTTGTTTGGAGGTTGAATCTGTGCGATCTGATGCCTGTTTCTCAGATGTTCCTGCCGATTGTGATCGGCGTGGGTGTGTCAGTTTTGTCAATGATATGTGGGATCCCTTGTCTTGTAAAAACAGATCTTCTTCTCCCAGTACTACTTTAAAGAGACTCCGTAACAAAAATTGCATCCTGTTTTTTATCATCCTACAAGTTCCAAAAGCTATTCTAATGTGTTCTGGCTTACTGCAGCACGTTCTACTATCACCATCTCTGTAATAAATCAACTTATCTCTCTCTTGTCAGACTTGTCAGCCTGTGTCTGGAAGGCTGCCAAATTCTTCAGTGTTGTGGTTCTGTGATGCATCCCCCCCCTCCAGGCCCCTCTCTGCACACTGCCTGTGTGTTATTTAGATTAGTGCAGCTTCTCTCTGCTCTATTATCTTTTACAAGCTGGATAAATCCTCCTCTGAGCTGGCTGGGCTTTCACATACTGAGGAATTACATACAGGCAGAGATGTCTGCACTCTGCAGGAAGAAACAGCCTGACACTTTAGTGGAAGATAGCTGCAGGGGGAAAGAAACACACAAATGATCTCTTGAGATTCTAAAGGAAGTGTGTATACAGCCTGCTTGTGTATGGATGTATTTTCTATGTGTGAACATACTGTACATCAACCTACTTCCTGTTTTGGTGGCCATTTTGTTTGTTTATAAACAAACTTTTTAAAACTGTTTTTAACCACTTTTAATGCGGCGAGGAGCGGCAAAAATGTGACAGAGGGTAATAGGAGATGTCCCCTAACGCACTGGTATGTTTACTTTTGTGCAATTTTAACAATACAGATTCTCTTTAAGATCCTCCATCTATGATCTTGCTATGGGGAAAATTCCCAAACTATGCAGTTTCAAGAGTAAGGGTAATGTGATTAATAAAGTTTCTCATGTTGTTGTCACAACTCCTTCTTCTAATATTGTTCAGTATGTATGCTCAGATCTAGTCAGGTGTGAATGGGAGCCCCCGTTCCAGAAAAAGCAGCTCGAATCGCTGGTGTACGAATTGGAGAACGATTCAAAGTCGTTTTGTGAGTACTACATTGCCAGAAGTGAGTCTGTCTTGAGAGCATGTATAAGTTCTGCTTCTGCCTTAAGAAAAGGAAAGGGGTGTGAATTTGACTTTGTGAGTCCGCTGATTTGTATGTGGAAAATAATTCTGAATGAACAACGTGTACTTCATTCAGTTGATGTTTGTAAAAGCACATTGTCAGCTGGCGTTTCTGAGATCCAGCAATCCAGCCTGGAGACCTCTGAATCCCTGTCTTCGAAATGTCCACTTTCGCAATCGACTGCGATCTTGGATTCGCAAATTTTGCGTTCTGACTCCTCTGATTCGACATCGGTAGCCGAGTCCAAGAGTGAGACAGCGCCTTGGGTTTGCGAACCTGATACTGAAGCACCTTTGCTCTGTCCAGAGAAGATGTCTCTGAGCCTGCCCTGTATCATGAATAAAGACATTATGTCCACTCGCATTGACATTTGCGAGTCTGATTCTGAAGAAAGTATTGACTCTCCACCCAGTACTCTGGATGAGTCAATATTGCCTTGTACAATATCTCCTGCAGTGCCCCTAGAGGCTCGTCTAGGTATTGCTGCTATTTTCACCTGTTTTTCTGCACTTTTGGAATTTCAAGCTAGTTTGACTGCTACGCAGAATTCTGGGTTCAGTGAGAAGGAAGTTAGGGAGTCAGTGTGTGGTCCAGTGAATATGCCTGTACATTCCCCTCATGATTATGTAATTCAATCTCAGTTTATGGTGGAAAATTCCTTGGGACATCTGCCCTGTTCACAAGATAAAGTTCCAGTTTTGCCCTGTAACATGGATAGTTCAGAATCCTTCCTAGAAAACTTGAAAAATGATGTTCCTGAGGTCTTGTTTGATGTTCTGGAGGTCTCCAAGTTCCTCCCAAAGGGTGCAGAACTTGTAGGAGATGTCTCCTGCCCCCCAAGTCCTTCTGAAGTGTTACCCTCTTCCGTAGGCATTGCTGCCTTGCTGGCTACCTTTTCAGCTCTGATGGAGCTTCAGTCATATATAGTCAATGATGATATTATTGTCACAGAAATTTCTGCATTTATATCCGAGTCTTCTTTTGAAAGTCCAGTACCTGTGACCTCCACTCATGATGATTCTCTGCCCGGTACTGGCTTTGGTCTTGTCGTGCCGGACTCTGAGGTTGGCAGTTCCCCAACATGTCCTGAGGTTTCTACTGTGTTGGTGTACCCCAGTGTGCTCTGTGACCCAGAAAGCCCAAGTGTGCCTCGGTTACCAGCGTACTCAGATGCTTCCTCGGTGGAGACATGTTCTGATTTAGCCTGCCTGCTTGCATTCCCAGAAGTGGTCCCTGAAAGTCCTGATCTTGATGGGTGTCCTGCTAATTCTGAATCTGGAACGGTCATAGGTTCCATGGGGGTGCTTGGTAGCTCTCCATGTGAGCCTGGTGAGCGTTCTGGCTTCTTGGAATCTCTGCGGAGCTTCAAGGCGTTCTGGGAGATTCCGGGAGAAGTTTTGCTTGGTACCCTGAATACGATCAACAGCGTCTTTTGTTTTGAATGAGACACTTCGAACAGGTTTTGTGGCAGATTTGGTATTTTCGGACGCTCCTTGGAAGGTGGTGGGTATTGTCTGGAGGGTGTCGATGGCTTCTTCTCTGGGATCCACAGTCCTGATGGGTGTTATGCTGAGACTTGTAGTGCTGATGGGCATGTTTTGGTGGCTTCTGTTTCCGATGAGGTCGGTTTCGGGTGGACTGACTCTGGAATTGGACCTTGTCGGGCTGTCCCGACCTTCATGAGTCTTCTGTTAGAGTTGTTTGAAGATATCAGTTTTGAGGGTCGTCTGGAATTCGACCCTAGAAGGGGGGGTACTGTGAGAATCTGCTCAGCTGCCTGTGCAGACAGGCAGCGTTTTGATCACTGTTCACGTCTGCATTCTGCAGGTCTCTTTAAGAGAGACATTTTGTCAGTTCTGCACCTTGCTGCTGAGGAATTTGCATACATTCATTATGCAAATCCCCTACCTGCCTCCTGTGATGACTGGCAGTATAAAGGTTGGGATTACCCACAGTCCTTGGCTGGTCATTCCTTCAGGGTTTGTAGTACACACTCCTAGAGAGTGTCAGCCATGCTACTTCTTGTTGAAGTTATCTTAGAGTAATTCCTGGAAGCTGTGCTAGGCAGATTTCCCTAGTGCAGTGATGATTGTTTATCTGTTTGTTTGTTCTGTTGCTGTTGTCCTGTCCCAGCGGTGGTCGACAGGAAATGGTTCTGATCTCTGTTCTTGGAGTACAGCTGGTGCAGCAGTTGCTACCAGCTATCTCTTCTGTTCTGTCTCCTGGGATCGCGCTAGCCACTTTTCGCTAGCGCTGGGGATCCTTCTGTTCTGTCTCCTGGGATCGCGCTAGCCACTTTTCGCTAACGCTGGACATCCTTCTGTTCTATCTTCTGGGATCGCGCTAGCCACTTTTCGCTAGTGCTGTGGATCCTACTGTTCTGCTACTCTGTACCTGGATCGCACTCGCTTCTCGCTAGTGCTGTGGATCCTATCTCTCGCTTGTCCCTGTTTTCGTGTGTCTGTCTTGTCTGCTAGGGACGCTTGCTGGAGGCTCGGTGAGGTAACCGTTAAGCAAGCGTTCGCGTCCTCTGTTTCATGTTTGTCTGTTGATGGTTAGTTAGGCGTGCTTGTCTCTATTGTGCTTATCACATGGAGACCGCGCGTAACCGCGTGCACTGTTGCGAATAAGTGCGGTGTTCACGGTTAGCTAGCGGTTGTTATTTTCCATATTTCCTCATTGTATGATTTGCTATGCCTTTGCTACTCTCGTGCTCCGCCTTGCTGTAACCTTGTGTCACGTCTGGCGATCGCACCTCTCGCGATTGTGTTCCTGCTTCTTATCTGCTGTGGTGTGTGCACAGTCGCGGGTTGGCGACTAATTTTATGCGCACACACACACAATCTGTCTCTGTGCTCACTCTCAATCGCTTCTCTTGCGATTGCGTTTCTTCCCTTCGTACAATTCCTGTCTGGCGTGTGTGGTAGGGCAGAGGAGCTGTTCCTCTGCACTCCACAGCTCCACCTGCCGACAGGAATTTCCCTCTGCAGGTGCATAGCACCTAGCCTGGGTGTCCTCAATTATATGCTTGTGGAGGAAATCCGCCGCGTCAGCGCACGTCTGGTGCGCTGACCACGGAGACGATTCCGCAATCGTTACAGCATCCTGGTATCTTCTTCTATTGACTAATTTCTACTGTTCTGTATTCGTCTTTATTCTTCTATGTTCTGCAACTTTCTGACATCATTTGGTTTTGTATACTTCTATATTTTTCTCTCTTTTCCATCTGTATATGTTTTTTTCTTCTTTTCAGGTTCTTCTATTTTTTTCTGTTCTTCCAGTTTTCTTTTATTCTTTTCTTTCATTTTTCTTTTCTTCTGTCACCCTGATTGCAACCTCCACTTGTTATGATGACACAAACTGTATGTATACAAAAGAAAGAATGACATAAGAAAGAAGCATACCGCGGTAAATGGAAATGTACAGATGAAAAAGAAGAAAATTAATTTCTGTTATTCATTATTTTTCATTTTATCAGAGGGGGGCTTCCACAATTTGCTGTAAGCCCCACCTCAGGACCAGCACTCACATTTATGGGAGATGTTACCCACACCTCCCTTAGCATGAGATGGACACCTGCCTCTAATCCTTAACATTGGAAAGGACAAGCTACAAATGGGAAGGGAGATTTTATTGTCCTGTTTTGCCCTTTTAAAGCGAACATGTAAGGAAACCAAAGTTAAAAAAATAGATATTTACCTAAGTAGTAGGAACAACAACAACAACAACAAATAACATTTGTAAAGCGCTTTTCTCCCGTGGGACTCAAAGCGCATGGCTCCGACCATCGTGGTACAGGGGAAGAATTTTATAAATCTGGAAATGCCAGGCTAAACAGGTGGCTTTTCAGTCTGGATTTGAATAGCTCCAGGGATGGTGCTGTCTTTACTGGGTGTGGTAGGGAGTTCCAAAGAGTAGGGGCAGCATGACAGAAGGCTCTGTCTCCAGATTTTTTGAGGTGCACTCTGGGAGTGACCAAGTTTATAGAACTTGCTGATCTGAGGTTGTGAGAGGTGTGGTGCAGCTTCAGCAAGTCCTTCATGTATCCAGGGCCCAGATTGTGCAGGGATTTGAATGTCAGCAGTCCAATCTTGAAGAGTATTCTCCATTCTACTGGTAGCCAGTGCAGTGAGCGAAGGATCGGTGTAATGTGACAGTGGCGAGGCTGGTTTGTTAGCAATCTGGCAGCAGCATTCTGCACTAATTGCAGGCGACGCAAGTCTTTTTTGGGGAGGCCAGCATAAAGGGCATTGCAGTAGTCCAGCCGTGATGTGATGAAGGCGTGGACTAGGGTTTGAAGATCCTCTGGGGGAATCAGATGTTTAATCTTTGCAATGTTCTTCAGATGAAAGAAGGAAGATTTAACTACAGATGAAATTTGGTTTCTGAAACTCAATTCCCCATCGATTAGTACGCCAAGGCTGCGCACAAGGTTGGAGCTGTTTATGTCTGAATTCCCAATCCTGATTGGTGTTGCTTTAGGATAGAGCTGTTTTGATGGCGAGCACTGGCTTTGGACAAACAGGACCTCAGTTTTGTCAGCATTCAGTTTCAACCAGTTATCATTCATCCATGCCTGAAGCTCAGCTAAGCAAGAGTTTATTTTTGGGGTAGGGTCTGTTCCACCAGGTTTGAAGGACAGGTATAGCTGTGTGTCATCGGCGTAGCAGTGGTACGTCAGGCCATGTCGTTGGATAAGTGTACCGAGTGGCAACATGTAGATTGCAAACAGCAGAGGGGATAGGATTGATCTTTGTGGCACTCCGAATTGTAGAGGTGCAGGTTTGGACATTATAGGTCCTAGGGATACTCTCTGTGTTCTGTCAGTCAGGAATGATCTGAACCACTGGAGGACTGATCCACTGATGCCGCAGTACTCCTGCAGTCTGTTAAGCAGGATTTCATGGTCAACTGTATCAAAAGCAGCTGAGAGATCCAACAGGATTAGGATGGAGCATTCCCCTCTGTCCCTTGCCATGAGCAGATCGTTGCAGACTTGGATGAGGGCTGTTTCACAGCTGTGGTGTTTCTTAAAGCCAGATTGTAGAGGGTCCAGGATGTTGTTTACTGACAGCCTGGTTTCAAGTTGCAGATAGACAGCCTTTTCAATAACTTTACCTAAGAAGGGGAGGTTGGAGACAGGTCTGTAGCTGCTCATAGCATCTGGATCCATGGAAGGTTTTTTGAGAAGGGGCTTGATGATTCCTTCTTTTAGAGAGGTAGGAAACCTCCCTGCTTGCAGAGAGCAATTTACTATTTTGTGAAATGCTGGACCAAACAGGTCAGGGCATTTCAGCATATGTTTAGTTGGAAGCCTCTGGGTGTACCATAGACTTCTTAGATCCTTCCCGATCCCTCCACTGCTGCTTGGGACCCTCTTCTTCTTTGTAGCCATGCTGCTATCTGTGTATGAGCATGATCATACTATGCATGTTTGAGTATGGTCTGCACATACCCAGTGCATGAAGACACTCAAACATGAAGGAGAAGGCTATACATGAGTGAGGTTGTGCTATTGGACTTGCACAGGATGTACTTGTGCATATCCAGTACACCTGCACTTGTACACAGATGGGAGTGCAGCCTCAAGAACTTATTCAACAAGCTCTTGTGGAATATGCTCAAAGGGTCCCAGTACTGGAACCCCAGAAGCCCCTGGGATATTCAGATTCTTTCCTCTATTGAGGTAAATCTATATTTTTCATTTACTTCAGGTTCACTTTAAGCTGATTGTTCCCAATGCTGTGTACCATGTTGGGTGGTTTCTGTAATTGCTAGGTTATACCATCCTACATGGTGAGCAAGGAGCTAATGGAACTAGGAATAGGAAGGAAGCTGTTTTCTTTAATATGATGTTTATTATTATTTTAAAGGGAACCTGAAGATACCTAAAAAAAAAAAAAAAAAAAGAGATAGTATCATTTACCTGGGGCTTCTGTCAGCCCCCTGTAGCCGACCTGTGCCCGCGCCATCCTGAAACGATCCTCCAGTCTCCCACCAGAGCTCACTTTCTCTTTCACTAATTTACAAATTGATGTCCACTGTGCCTGCACAGCCCTGGCCATGCCATTCCTTATTTGCACCAGGGATGAGCAGAAACTACGTGAGTGCGAATTTATGCATCGTAGTTCGCATCTACGCATCGTAGTTCGTAGGTGACCTTTCAAAACTACGCTTATGAATTTCCGCATAGCGAAGTACCGCTACGCGTAGCTTACACCCACTATGCGTAGTTAACATATGTATTGTGTAGTAAACTACGATTGCGTTACTCGCGTCTAATTTTTCGCGTGCGATTGTATGCTTACAAATTTACGCATTGGAAAGGGGAATGTACGCATAGAAGAGTTCAATTTTCTGCATACGGGCATAAGCATCCGCATACACTACACTTCACACTACGCGTAATTGCGTATTTTATGAAATGCATATGAAGCGAATATTTTATTTCAAAGCCTTAGTTTGGCAAAGCGTAATTGCGTAAAACTTCGCGTAGTTCCAGCGTAGCGAAGTTGGCTGACTACGACCATCCCTGATTTGCACTCCTGTCTCCAAGAAAAGCTCTAATGCACCAGCACAGGATGCTTCTGGCGACGGGAGTGAGAACAAGGAACAATGTACAAAATGGAGACGGCACACAGATGGCTTCAGTAGAAAAACTGTATTAAAGCATGTAGAGGCACACATGACATGTTTCGGGCGGAGCCCTTCCTTAGGTGTCGCCCGAAACATGTTGTGTGTGCCTCTACATGCTTTAATACAGTTTTTCTACTGAAGCCATCTGTGTGCCGTCTCCATTTTGTACATTGGTTACGGCTGTGCAAGGGTGGTGTACCTGCAGGAGCTGGGCACGGCACGGAGGTCTGTCTACTGGACCTGGAAAGGTGTGTGACGGGAGAACCTTTTGAATATTGAACAAGGAACAAGGAAGCGTGTGGCCAGGGCCTCACAGGCGCAGTGGACGACGACCGACGAATGAGAAAGTGAGCCACTTCAGGGGACCAGAGAATTGTTCCAGGTATGCACGGGCACGGGACGGCTGCAGGGGGTTGGCAGAAGTCAGGTAAGTGAAACTTGTTTTTAGGTATCTTCAGGTTCCTTTCAAGGTTAAAAAATAAAAAAAGCACGCACCTTTTACACTGCACATGGTCATGGGTATGCTGTGAAGCACATTGCAGTTCATCCCACTGAAAAGTCTCTAAAATGTATTTGATACATGTGTGGACTGGCTACCATCTGGACAGTATTCAGATTCATGGCAGAAGTCCTCCTGTTCCCTCAGGAGGTTCACATTTCTGATGTGCAGCAGGGCTGAATGTGTACTCTTTACTGCCCAAGGCCACTGTCACCAGCTGTCCCCCTTCAGTATAGGTAGCCAGATGACCCCCCCCCCCTTCCCTCCAGTATATGTAGCCAGAGGACTCCCTTAATCCCTCCCCCCCCCTTTGAGTATAGGTACCCAGCTTCCTTTCACACCGCAGCAGCCATCAGTGCCACTCATTTCTCTGCTCATGTCCAGTGCAGAAGCTTCCTCTTTCTTTCCATCTCCAAAGCTGCCCAAGTCCATAGCCACTGGCCGCAATACAAACATGCATAGAGAGAAAAGCGGCCGCTGCACAGGCAGCTAGCAGCAGAGTACGCGGTCTGGCGCTCGCCTGATCTCCCTGCATTGCAGCATTTGAAAGCTTGCAAATGCTGCACCAGTTTAGCCTGCTGCTTTGGTGCCCTTGCTCCTGTGGTGCCCTAGGCCATGGCCTAGGTGGCCTTGGCCTAAATCTGGCGCTGCTGATGTGCAGACTGTTATGGAAGTCTGCTATTTAGGGCCATGGTTAGATGCAATCATGGCTGGAGGGGCATACTAAGCCTTAGGATCATGATTTGCAGTACTGTACTTCAACTTTGTGAACAAAGCCCTTAATACTATAGTTCTTCAATTCCACCTTTCAGTGGTACATTACACTTTGGTTAAAAAGAAAAAGTCTAGAAGCATAATTCAGTGCTACTAGCTACACAGCCCAATTTGCAATTAGAATATTTTTAAAATGAAGTCTAGTGTAAGTCGTGGAGCTGATATGCCAACATCAAACCAGCAAACGTTGATTTAGGTAATGCATTTAATGACTAACTCATTTATTGCAAGCTTTCAAAATGCTAAGTTTCTTCTTCAGGCATGAAACAGGGTCGGTACCATTGTTGGTTTGATGTTGGCATATGAGACTTTTTAAATTATCTCTCAATTTTCGTATAATGTATGCGTATGAATTTCCAAAGCTTACTGTAAACTCAAACTACACTTCTTTGCAAGCATGCAAGCATAGAATATGTACCCTGTCCCTGAGAGTCACTAAGCTTTGACACGCTCACCTGATAGTCTCTGCTCTGGGGAATGGCTGCATATATAATATATATAATGTTTGTGATGAATCCTTATAGTGTGGAGCTGAAATTAAGGGGCTGGGTTTTTTTTTTTCTTGAAAAAAGTAGAGATACCTCTTTGAGATTAAAAAAAATGATAAAATATTCCCATTGATATCCCAAGCCAGAGGTCATAAAAGCTATATGTGTACCAGAAGCCTGGTAGCATACACAAACCTGAGGCCATCTCTTTACGACATATTCAATATAAAACGGTTAAGTCTGCTTAAAGGACTTACGAGGCCAACCTATACAAAAAAAAGTAAAAAAAGTTAAGTACCTGCGTCTCTTTAATAGACACGGAGGACGCCATCCGCGCCCTCCGTGTCGTTCCGCCGGGTCCCCGCCATTTAATAGCCCCCCCGGCCGGTCACGACCGCAGGGCCCGGGTCGGGCTCTCCTGCCTCTGCCAACATGGCCGCCGGAGCTGGCCGCGGCTGCGCAGTCCGCACAGCCGCGAGTGCGGCTGCGCAGCTCTAGGGCCAACCCCCCGATCCACACTACAGTAGCGTGGATCGGGGGGTTGGCCCTAGAGCTGCGCAGCCGCACTCGCGGCTGTGCGGACTGCGCAGCCGCGGCCAGCTCCGGCGGCCATGTTGGCAGAGGCAGGAGAGCCCGACCCGGGCCCTGCGGTCGTGACCGGCCGGGGGGGCTATTAAATGGCGGGGACCCGGCGGAACGACACGGAGGGGGCGGATGGCGTCCTCCGTGTCTATTAAAGAGACGCAGGTACTTAACTTTTTTTACTTTTTTTTGTATAGGTTGGCCTCGTAAGTCCTTTAAAGCCAGCCATAAGATCTGTCCTTGGAACATGGTAAGTGCCTCCTTGTTGTCAAAATGTTCTCTTGTAACTGAAATTACAGTTTAGCTTATAAATCTACAAGATATGTGTAAATAAAGAACAGCAGTTTAATGCCTTTGCAGTCTGGAGGAGCTCATGTCTGCTGGTGATAACTCTTTCCACCAAACAGCAATAAATGCAGGCTTAAAGGAAGTAATGAAGATACTCAAATTAAATATTATATTATGACACCGAAGAATAAAAAACACAGAGTGTCTGGCAATTTGCGGTTAGAAATCAGTTGATACACACAAATCAAGGCATTCTTTTTGTACATATGGTATCCATACAAGCAATTCTGAAATGTTTTTACTTCTATAATAAAGAAGTATATTGTATTTTATGTACTTTAATAAGACACCTGTGCAACACTTTTTTAGAATATATAATGAAATGAAAAAAAAAAATGGTAAAAAAGAATTTTTGCAATATTAACCAACTCAGGTGCTTAGCTATAAAAAGGAGAACAGGTATTGTGATGATAAATGTTGAAAAATATCAACATTTTTGTATTCAGTATGATTAGGCGTAAAAATTTCCTTTTTTTTTAAAATTGTTCGTGACTTTTAATTACAATTACTTTGGACAGATCCCCACATTTGTGAAAAGGAGAACAAACTTTGGAAACAAAGAGAATGAGCACAAATCAATTCACTTTTTCTCCTAAGTTTTTTTCTAGTTGATGTTTTCTCACATCTTATCAATATTGCCTTTTAAGCCACCAGCAAGCAACACAATTTTAACTGTACTTCTTCACTTACTTTTTGGTACTTTTTAAATTGCAGAGTAATGTAAAATGTTGTTTTACACAGGAAAGGAAATATTATGTTTTGTCTCCTAATATGTTTTATGTTTGTATGACAACAGATAAAACTATAATAAACAGTAAAGAAGTGTGTGTGTGTGTGTGGTGTGTGTGTGTGTGTGTGTGTGTGTGCGTGCGTGGTGCACTGTTTGATTCAGTGCAGCACTATGTCCACCTGTTACACGCTCACCCCGTCCCACCACCAATTGCTAAAGATGTTGCATTTAGTCTGAAAATTTTTTCAATCAATTGTAGTTTAAAATCAATCAACATTTAATGAATCGGGCATGTGAGGTCAATAGGTTCCTGGCAGATTTGATCAGAATGATTGAATCTACTGGGATTCAAATTGAAAAATTGATAAATGTATGGCTACCTTCAGAGTGCTTACTCCACTTAATCAACAGATATTTTCTATCAGTCTGAATTTTAACCTAAAATCGATCAAAAATATTGTTCGGACTAGATGGAAAATCTTAGTTGGTATTTGGGGTTGGGGGTCCGGTAGTAATGTGTGGGTTTTGGAGTGGGAGTTCTAGTAGGAGGGGAGTGGGGGCCCCATAAAAAATTGCTATAGGGCCCAGGCACTTCTAGCTACGCCCCTGGCAGTAAGAAATGTGGTTTATGTGTTTCGTATTGGGAGCGGTTAAGGTATGTTCTCTACAGGTGGAAACATGCATGCTTCCCCAAATCACCCACAGTATTATGGGAGGATTTGGTCTGTTGGGCCATGCTTGCATGAACAACTTTTACTTAGTCTCTATATGTTGCTTTAAGCACTGTTATGCTTTTATTTTAGTAGCCTTTATGTGAAATCATAATCCTCTGACATAAGAGCAAGAGGATTTAAAATGTGAGTGAGCCAAGAGAGAAATTTGCTCATCTACTCTTGCAAATTGTAGTCATGTGGTTCTAATATTGATCCTCTATTTGAAATTAATTATGGACTACGGGCATAAGCATCCGCATACACTAAGCTTCGCACTAAGCATAATTGCATATTTTAATGCATAGTCTACGAAATGAATACGAAGTGAATATTTTATTTCGAAGCCGTACTTTGGCGAAGCGTAATTGTGTAAAACTACGCGTAGTTCAAGCGTAGCAAAGTTGGCTGACTACGACCATCCTTGATTTACAATGTTATTCAATTTTAGCAATGAATAGCCCTTTATAGCCTTCAAAAAGATATATGCTGTAGCCATAAAACTAGTATAATTTTCATTTATCAATTGTTCGACATCTGACATACTAGGTCTAGCCCACATGCATAGAGGGCTTAATTTCAACATAATATTTCTTGTTATAAATCCTCCTCCCCATTAGGTATTTTCCTGACTTTTAATTGCGTTCCAGCCATTATAACAAACCGCTGCATAGAAGATAGAGGACCCCGCAGCTGTAAGCAGGCAGTGAAGGACAGCCACAGAGACAAGGGACACTACAATGCATGTCTACAGCATACATATGTTTGAAGGCTATTCTGATTTGTACATCAGGAGTTCATTCAAGGTCTAGAGAGGATGTTAGTATGGGATCATTAAAAGGGCACTACAGCGAAAAACTGTAAAATTTAAAATATGTGCAAACATATACAAATAAGAAGTACGTTTTTTCCAGAGTAAAATGAGCCATAAGTTACTTTTCTCCTATGTTGCTGTCACTTACAGTAGGTTGTAGAAATCTGACAGAAGTGACAGGTTTTGGAATAGTCCATCTCTTTATAGGGGATTCTCAGGGATATATTTATTTTCAAAAGCACTTAGTGAATGACAGTTGCTCCATCCAACTGGCAAACAACTGTGTAGGGAGCAGGGAAGCTGGCCAGCATCATTGTTTAAATCCTATTTAGGGAATATCTTTATACAGAATAAAAGCCTTGCTGAGAATCCCCTATGAAGAGATGGACTAGCCCAAAACCTGTTGCTTCTGTCAAATTTCTACTACCTACTGTAAGTGACAGCAACATAGGAGAAAAGTAATGTATGACTCATTTTACTCTGGAAAAAACATACTTTTTATTTGTCTATTTTCACACATTTTAAATTTTACAATTTTTCCCTGTAGTGCCCCTTTAATTAAAGGTTGATTGTTTTACTTTGAACTCTTTGTTGGAATGGGTAAAGGGTACTACTGTACACCTACACCCATTTCAATTTCACTTGGGGAGGTGGAGGCACCTTGGTTTCCTTTTTTCTTTGCAGCTATTACTTGCTCAGTTTTTTACAGACACTGATAAGGTATGTTATTCTAATTAAAATGTGAGGAGCAGAGGTTTTGAAAGCATCTGACAGCTTCAGCCAGGCAACTTAAACAACTGACATTTTCATGAAAATTAGTTATGTTAGATTCTTTGTTGCCTGGATAATGCGAAGTATCTGCACAGGTAAATATGCGGATATTTCTGTCACCTCATCTGAAATGAAAAAGTTGATTGTACTAGTGACAGAATGACTTTTACAACAGCTGTTCAGTTAAATCTATCCTTATATTTTCTTTAACTATGCCACGATTGTCTGAATAAATAAGAATTTTAACAGAATTGAGTGTTGTTATGTATCAATCAAAATCTCTGAGTGTTGGTATATAGCAATCAAAATCTCTGAGTGTTGTTATATAGCAATCAAAATCTCTGAGTGTTGTTATACAGCAATCAAAATCTCTGAGTGTTGTTATACAGCAATCAAAATCTCTGAGTGTTGTTATATAGCAATCAAAATCTCTGAGTGTTGTTGTATAGCAATCAAAATCTCTGAGTGTTGTTATATAGCAATCCAAAGCACGTATATCTCAATTCACAAATCTAAGCTTACTTATTTATATGGAAAAAAAAGTGAAAATGCCACTTTAAAGAACACCTGTAATGAAAAAAAGAGCCCCTGGGTGTAAGTACTCCAGGAGGGGGAAGCCTCTGGATCCTAATGAAGCTTCCCTCATCCTCTCCTGCAGCCCCAATCCAGCGCTGGAAGCCCCCGAACAGCAGTGCAGGCTCCAGAAACATAACAAACCTGTGAGAGCCTCATGCAGGAGAGGATGGGGAAACCCTCATTAGGATCCAGAGGCTTCTCTCTCATAAGGTAAGTATCCCCAGGGGGATGCGTAAAAAAAATGGTGCTGCTAAAAAAAAATGGTGCTGGGTGATGCCGATAATGGCATCATGCTGCTAAGGCTATTTAACGTTTCATAAATATCCTAAAACGTTAAATAACCTAGTAATAAGATGTTATTATCAGCATCTCTCATACACTACCTGCAGGGGCAAACGCAGGATTTTTAAGGGGGGGGTTCCTGAAAGATCCAGAAGCACGTATGTCCCGAGTGCTTCCGAATACAGGTGGCTCCATACTGCCCATGCACAAAAGTGCGCTGGCGTATTACGGAGCTGCCTATCGTTGGAAGTACTCAAGGACACTAGTGTTTCTGAGGGCTTCTGGTAGCAGCAAATGTAAACGGGGTACAGCGCTGGAACAACTCCCCAAGAGAGGAACAGGAGATAGACTTAGTTTGGACAATTCAGTGGAATACGCTACATAGTGTCACATAGCGCAAGCGATACCCATATGATGCAGGGATATATGTATCTGCGGAAGATGTTGCCGCTACATAAATACTAAATAATAATATTTTGCCTCAACAGGATTGCACTTTTATTTAGCTTTCCTGTAAGACAAGAACACACAGTCAGCTCTAGGGGAAGAGGGAAACAAAGGTGAATGAGGGAGGGCTGGTGCACACCAAGAGTGCTTCTGAGCGTTTTTCAAATCAACAGTGATTTGAAAAGCGCTTGGCTAATGTTACCCTATGTGGGTGTTCCCACAGCAGCGTTGTGATTTTTTCAAAATCGCAGGTATACTGCATGTAGCATGTTTTTGAGCAATTCATTCAAAAATCGCTCTGAAAATCACTTCACAAAATCACACTCACAAATTGCTAGCGATTGCTATTGTCATTTTGGCGTGCACTAGCCCAGAAAGAGGAGTGGAGAAATTGAGAATAGCCTGAGATGGAGCAGAGAACTTATCTGTATTGCAGTCCCACATCAGACAGGCTACTTGCCTGTAATCGGACTCCTGTCCCTGTCAGTCTCTCACACAAGTCAGAAAGAAGCCCTCCTGGAGTCTAGGGACTGTCAAAAACTTTTCAGCTTGTTATCCACACCTTATCCACACATGCAGTCATTATAACAATGGGGAGAGACCAGACAGATGTTTGCCCACAGACCCTGAGTCCAGGCAAGCTCTGCATCATGCTGTGCATATTTACCAGCTTGCCTGCACTCTAATTTCATCATGTCTGACACTTCTGTGCTGTGGAGAGTCCAGGACTCCATAACCAACATTCTCTCACTGCAGGCTGCATCTTCTTGTGAGGGAAGCTGGGCTGCCTCTCTCATTCTATTAGCTGGAGGGAGGCACCAGAAGTAAGAAGGGAGGGAGAATGAGGCTGTTTATATTATGCGGGCTTCCATGGCTGAATACACAGCTCAGTGCAGGGGGGAGGTTCCAGACACCCGGAATAGCCCCCTGAGTTCGCCAGTGACCTGGTCCCGGTGATCACGTTTTCTCCTCTTCCTGTTAAGGGGACTGAAGCTGCATGGTGATTGGCTGGTCAAAACAGCTGAAAACTAACAAGGAAGTGAAGGATGGAGATGGCTCAAACAGTTCACATGCAAACGCGAACACACAAACATCGCTGGTTTGCGTTCGCGGTAAACCCGCGAACTATATGCGAGTTCGATCTGCCCCCTATACTACATCATTAGGCTCAACTTTGACCCTCTACATCACAGTCTCCAGACCCGGGGCAGCCAAACAGGCTACACTCCCTCCTGGAGCCCCCTTCCCCCCTTATATAAGGCAGCTCGGTCTGCCATTTCCCTCACTCGGTTTGGCTGCAGTAATTACAGAAGGGAGAGGAACCTGCTGTAGACATAAGGAAAGCTTAGTTAGGCTCTTGTTAGGCTTGTTAGCGTGCTCCTTGCTGATTCTTATTGCTAAAAAGCACCCCTCAACAGCTCTTTTGAGAGCTAATGTTGTTCTTATGATCTGTTTTTTTTTTTGTGTGTGTGTGGCCCACTGATACTTGCATATACAGCCGTCAGTCAGTTGCAGCTGGCCCTTGGTAATTTCAACTGTGCCACTTCCAGGCCCAGCACATTCAATGCCTACCTATTCACTGCACGTTTGTGACAGCTGCACATTTGTAATACCAGTCACTGCATACCTGTTCAGGGTACCTGTGTGTGTGACAGGCAGCTGCACATTGTATTGAAACCAGTCACTGCATGCCTGGTCAGTGCACCTACATGACAGCACGCAGTGTTATATTATATAGCCTGCAGGCTTTATAAAGCAGCAGAGAACTGTTTGGGAGTGAGGTTCTCCAATTGTGTGTTTGGTAAGTTTTAGAGCAGTAGGAGACAGGCCTTGGATGTGGCAGCTCCAAGGTTTTGGCTGCGCTCACATATGGTGTTGGATGCTGGTTCTGGGGCCCCGGGCAGTGAGAGTTCCCGGGGCCCCAGGTTGGCTCATGCACCATTGTTTTTAATTATTGTAGTATCCCATGCAGTTTAGTTAGGAGGGGGGCAGATGAGAGGGAATATCCTGCACGCTGGTGCCCCCTGCTGGTCATATAGCCATTGTCTATATGCAACTGAAGCCCTCTCCTACTAATTGGCTGACTTGCTCAGCTTTTGCTTGATTATCACTGCAAGCTAGGTGTATTATGTGTGCACTTTTCATTGGCTTATAAGCAGCCTGCAGGCTTTATAAAGCAGCAGAGAACTGTTTGGGAGTGAGGTTCTCCAATTGTGTGTTTGGTAAGTTTTAGAGCAGTAGGAGACAGGCCTTGGATGTGGCAGCTCCAAGGTTTTGGCTGCGCTCACATATGGTGTTGGATGCTGGTTCTGGGGCCCCGGGCAGTGAGAGTTCCCGGGGCCCCAGGTTGGCTCATGCACCATTGTTTTTAATTAGTGTAGTATCCCATGCAGTTTAGTTAGGAGGGGGGCAGATGAGAGGGAATATCCTGCACGCTGGTGCCCCCTGCTGGTCATATAGCCATTGTCTATATGCAACTGAAGCCCTCTCCTACTAATTGGCTGACTTGCTCAGCTTTTGCTTGATTATCACTGCAAGCTAGGTGTATTATGTGTGCACTTTTCATTGGCTTATAAGCAGCCTGCAGGCTTTATAAAGCAGCAGAGAACTGTTTGGGAGTGAGGTTCTCCAATTGTGTGTTTGGTAAGTTTTAGAGCAGTAGGAGACAGGCCTTGGATGTGGCAGCTCCAAGGTTTTGGCTGCGCTCACATATGGTGTTGGATGCTGTTTCTGTGGCCCCGGGCAGTGAGAGTTCCCGGGGCCCCAGGTTGGCTCATGCACCATTGTTTTTAATTAGTGTAGTATCCCATGCAGTTTAGTTAGGAGGGGGGCAGATGAGAGGGAATATCCTGCACGCTGGTGCCCCCTGCTGGTCATATAGCCATTGTCTATATGCAACTGAAGCCCTCTCCTACTAATTGGCTGACTTGCTCAGCTTTTGCTTGATTATCACTGCAAGCTAGGTGTATTATGTGTGCACTTTTCATTGGCTTATAAGCAGCCTGCAGGCTTTATAAAGCAGCAGAGAACTGTTTGGGAGTGAGGTTCTCCAATTGTGTGTTTGGTAAGTTTTAGAGCAGTAGGAGACAGGCCTTGGATGTGGCAGCTCCAAGGTTTTGGCTGCGCTCACATATGGTGTTGGATGCTGGTTCTGGGGCCCCGGGCAGTGAGAGTTCCCGGGGCCCCAGGTTGGCTCATGCACCATTGTTTTTAATTATTGTAGTATCCCATGCAGTTTAGTTAGGAGGGGGGCAGATGAGAGGGAATATCCTGCACGCTGGTGCCCCCTGCTGGTCATATAGCCATTGTCTATATGCAACTGAAGCCCTCTCCTACTAATTGGCTGACTTGCTCAGCTTTTGCTTGATTATCACTGCAAGCTAGGTGTATTATGTGTGCACTTTTCATTGGCTTATAAGCAGCCTGCAGGCTTTATAAAGCAGCAGAGAACTGTTTGGGAGTGAGGTTCTCCAATTGTGTGTTTGGTAAGTTTTAGAGCAGTAGGAGACAGGCCTTGGATGTGGCAGCTCCAAGGTTTTGGCTGCGCTCACATATGGTGTTGGATGCTGGTTCTGGGGCCCCGGGCAGTGAGAGTTCCCGGGGCCCCAGGTTGGCTCATGCACCATTGTTTTTAATTATTGTAGTATCCCATGCAGTTTAGTTAGGAGGGGGGCAGATGAGAGGGAATATCCTGCACGCTGGTGCCCCCTGCTGGTCATATAGCCATTGTCTATATGCAACTGAAGCCCTCTCCTACTAATTGGCTGACTTGCTCAGCTTTTGCTTGATTATCACTGCAAGCTAGGTGTATTATGTGTGCACTTTTCATTGGCTTATAAGCAGCCTGCAGGCTTTATAAAGCAGCAGAGAACTGTTTGGGAGTGAGGTTCTCCAATTGTGTGTTTGGTAAGTTTTAGAGCAGTAGGAGACAGGCCTTGGATGTGGCAGCTCCAAGGTTTTGGCTGCGCTCACATATGGTGTTGGATGCTGGTTCTGGGGCCCCGGGCAGTGAGAGTTCCCGGGGCCCCAGGTTGGCTCATGCACCATTGTTTTTAATTATTGTAGTATCCCATGCAGTTTAGTTAGGAGGGGGGCAGATGAGAGGGAATATCCTGCACGCTGGTGCCCCCTGCTGGTCATATAGCCATTGTCTATATGCAACTGAAGCCCTCTCCTACTAATTGGCTGACTTGCTCAGCTTTTGCTTGATTATCACTGCAAGCTAGGTGTATTATGTGTGCACTTTTCATTGGCTTATAAGCAGCCTGCAGGCTTTATAAAGCAGCAGAGAACTGTTTGGGAGTGAGGTTCTCCAATTGTGTGTTTGGTAAGTTTTAGAGCAGTAGGAGACAGGCCTTGGATGTGGCAGCTCCAAGGTTTTGGCTGCGCTCACATATGGTGTTGGATGCTGGTTCTGGGGCCCCGGGCAGTGAGAGTTCCCGGGGCCCCAGGTTGGCTCATGCACCATTGTTTTTAATTATTGTAGTATCCCATGCAGTTTAGTTAGGAGGGGGGCAGATGAGAGGGAATATCCTGCACGCTGGTGCCCCCTGCTGGTCATATAGCCATTGTCTATATGCAACTGAAGCCCTCTCCTACTAATTGGCTGACTTGCTCAGCTTTTGCTTGATTATCACTGCAAGCTAGGTGTATTATGTGTGCACTTTTCATTGGCTTATAAGCAGCCTGCAGGCTTTATAAAGCAGCAGAGAACTGTTTGGGAGTGAGGTTCTCCAATTGTGTGTTTGGTAAGTTTTAGAGCAGTAGGAGACAGGCCTTGGATGTGGCAGCTCCAAGGTTTTGGCTGCGCTCACATATGGTGTTGGATGCTGGTTCTGGGGCCCCGGGCAGTGAGAGTTCCCGGGGCCCCAGGTTGGCTCATGCACCATTGTTTTTAATTATTGTAGTATCCCATGCAGTTTAGTTAGGAGGGGGGCAGATGAGAGGGAATATCCTGCACGCTGGTGCCCCCTGCTGGTCATATAGCCATTGTCTATATGCAACTGAAGCCCTCTCCTACTAATTGGCTGACTTGCTCAGCTTTTGCTTGATTATCACTGCAAGCTAGGTGTATTATGTGTGCACTTTTCATTGGCTTATAAGCAGCCTGCAGGCTTTATAAAGCAGCAGAGAACTGTTTTGGAGTGAGGTTCTCCAATTGTGTGTTTGGTAAGTTTTAGAGCAGTAGGAGACAGGCCTTGGATGTGGCAGCTCCAAGGTTTTGGCTGCGCTCACATATGGTGTTGGATGCTGGTTCTGGGGCCCCGGGCAGTGAGAGTTCCCGGGGCCCCAGGTTGGCTCATGCACCATTGTTTTTAATTATATTATATACCAGTCACTGCATACCTGTTCAGGGTACCTGTGTGTGTGACAGGCAGCTGCACATTGTATTGAAAACAGTCACTGCATGCCTGGTCAGTGCACCTACGTGACAGCACGCAGTGTTATATTATATACCAGTCACTGCATACCTGTTCAGGGTAACTGTGTGTGTGACAGCTGCACATTTATTGATACCAGTCACTGCATACCTGTTCAGTGCACCTACGTGACCGCACTCAGTGTTATATTATATACCGGTCACTGTATACCTGTTCATGGTACCTGTGTGTGTGACAGCTGCACATTTGTAATACTAGTCACTGCATACCTGTTCACGGTACCTGTGTGTGTGACAAGCAGCTGCACATTGTATTGATACCAGTCACTGCATACCTGTTCAGTGCACCTATGTGACCGCACTCAGTGTTATGTTATATACCAGTCACTGTATACCTGTTCACGGTACCTGTGTGTGTGGCAGCTGCACATTTGTAATACTAGTCACTGCATACCTGTTCATGGTACCTGTGTGTGTGACAGCTGCACATTTGTAATACTAGTCACTGCATATCTGTTCAGGGTACCTGTGTGTGTGACAGCTGCACATTTGTAATACTAGTCACTGCATACCTGTTCACGGTACCTGTGTGTGTGACAGGCAACTGCACATTGTATTGATACCAGTCACTGCATACCTGTTCAGTGCACCTACGTGACCGCACTCAGTGTTATATTATATACCAGTCACTGCATAACTGTTCACTGCAACTGTGTGTGTGTGACAGCTGCACATTTGTAATACCAGTCACTGCATACCTGTTCACTGCACCTGTGTGACCACACGCTGTTTTATATACCAGTCTGTGCATACCTGTTAACTGCACCTGTTTGACAGCTGCACATTGTATTGTAAAACCAGTCACTCCATACCTTTCACTGCACCTGTGTGACTGCACATTGTATTAGTTAAGTCAGTGCATACCTTTCACTTCATCCTCTCGATATGTACAAAACAGGCAGAGGCAGAGGCAGAGGCAGACCCAGAGGCAGGCCACCCAGCAGGTCTGTTTGAGGTCGTGCTGACATGATTTCATGCTACCCTGGCCCAAAGTATAGTGCTCAGAAGAAGGCACGTCCCATCAACTCCCAAGATTGTCAGGACGTGGTTGACTATTTAACACAGAACACCTCATCTTCCGCAGCCACCAGGACTACTACAAGCACCACATCCGCTGCATTTTACACTTTGCAGGAGTTATTTGGTGGGAAATTAACTGATTCACAGCCATTATTGTTACAACAAGATAAAGGCGCTAAGCAAGTTACACCACCTCATATGTCTGAGTTAGGCGACACTATGGACGTAAGGTGTGAGGAGAAGGATGATAAAGTACCTGCTGTTAGTGCAGTTTTGGAGGTGTCTGATACAAGCAAAGCTGGGGAGGATGATTATGATGATGATGATACTTCCATGGATGCCACGTGGGATCCTAATAGACAAGATGACTAAGGGGACAGTTCAGAGGGGGAGTTAGAGAGGAGTAGGAGGAGACGAGTTGCTGAAAGAAGCAGGGGGAGCTTGCCGTCAGTAACAGCTGGTGGCAGTGTCCGGCACCATGTATCGCCACCTATGGACAGCCAGCCAACATCAGAGATGTCCTGAACAGTTCGCCGGTGAACGGTTCCTGGCGAACTTCCATGGTTCGCGGCAAACCGGGAAATTTTCTGGTTCGCCCCCATAGTGCATCATGAGGGTCAACTTTGACCCTCTACATCAAAGTCAGCAGGCACATTGTAGCCAATTAGGCTACACTCCCTCCTGGAGCCCCACCCCCCCACCATTATAAAAGGCAGGCAGTGTCAGGCCGTGAACTCACTCGTGTGCCTGCAGTAATTAGTGAAGGGATAGCTGCCACAGACTCTCCTAGGGAAAGCTTAGTTAGGCTCTTGTAGGCTTGTTAGCTTGCTCCTGGATGATTGTTATCGCTAAAAAAGCACCCCTCAACAGCTCTTTTGAGAGCTAATCGTGTTCTTGTGATCTATTTTTTTTTGTGTGGCCCACTTGCATTATATACAGCCCTGTCAGTCAGTGTCACTGTGCCTGTCTGTGTGTGACAGGTGCACATGTAATACCCATCACTGCATATACCTACTACCTGTTGTGTTCACTTTAGTGCACCCACCTTCCTACGTGAGCGCACGCAGTGTTACTGTGCCTATCCGGTACCTGTCTGTGTGTGACAGGTGCACATGTAATACCCATCCCTGCATACACCTATTACCTGTTGTTCACTTCAATGCACCCACCTACACACGTGAGCGCACGCAGTGTGATATACCACTTCGTGCATACCTGTTAACTGCACCTGTGTGACTGACTGCACATTGTATTAGTCAAGTCAGTGCATACCTTTCACTTCATCCCCCTCAATATGGACAAAACAAAAGGCAGAGGCAGGCCACCTGGCAGGTCTGTTCGAGGTTGCGCTGTCGTGACCAAAATACAGTGTTCAGAAGAAGGCACGTGCCATCAACCCCCAATATTGTCAGGAGGTAGTTGACTATTTAACACAGAACACCTAATCTTTCTCAGCTTTCGTACGGAAGCATGACATATCTTCCTCCTCCTGCTCTGATTCTGGCACCCCACTTAACACTCAGTCAGCCGCCACCACCAAAGTGCCATCACCCCAGGGCTCAACGATGTGGAACTTTTTTTGTGTGTCTGCCTCAGATAAGAGCAATGCCATCTGTACTCTCTGCCACCGAAAATTGAGCCGTGGAAAGACCAAGACCCATGTAGGGACAACTATCTTATGAAGGCACATGATTACAAAGCACAAACTGCAATGGGATGACCACCTGAGGGAAAGCAGCACACAAAAGCAAATACACACACCACAGTGGAAGATATGCAATTATTTCTCAAAAACTACCCAAACTGTACCATGATGTTGAAAGGCAAGTGGTGTCATCTCTGGCACACAGTGTTGGGTCAAGGGTCCATCTGACCACGTGGTCTGCAAAGCACGTTTAGGCCTGCCCAAAGACTAAGTCAGTCCCACACACAGCATCTCTGCCTGCACGCCATGTGACTGCCTGCCCCAAGCAGGGCCGGCCTTAGGTTTCACAGCGCCCTGAGCGAAACCAGATTTTGGCATGCACGCACACACACAGGCCCATATGCAATTCCCCTTTTCTCCTGAGTTTTCTCCTAGGAGATAATTTTCATCTTCACTTTAAAATAACTTTTCAGCATTTTACAATTAAAAAAGTTCCTTAAAGTTGGTGAAAAAGTGCTATCAAGACCCCCTCCTTTAGTGTTTGTAGGCAGATCCCCCCTTTAGTGTATATAGGCAGACTCCCCCCCCCTTTAGTGCATATAGGCAGATCCCCCCTTTAGTGCATATAGGCAGATCCCCCTTTTAGTGCATATAGGCAGATCCCTCTTTTAGTATATATAGGCAGATCCCTACTTTAGAGTATATAGGCTATGCAGATAGTGCATATAGGCAGATCTCCCTTTAGTGTATTTATAGGCACCCCTGACTGCCCTCCCCCCTTTTCTTCCCCAACCAGGAGGCAGTTACTTTTCTGCTTGTCTTGTCCACTGTGTAGCTGGGGTCAGAAGATGGCCAGGACTCAGGAGAGACAAGTATCTGATTTGAGGCAGCGAAGCTCTGGAGCAGGCTGCATCTCCCACTGAAGCAGGCTGAGCCATCCAATCAGACATCGCCTGTGAGCTAGGGGTGGTGCTACTGGCAAGCACTGCTCACACATGCACCGTAAGAGGCAGTAGCAGGTTCCTGGAGTCTTTACCCCATCCCCCTTAGCGGGACAGGGAGGGCAGAGTCGGAGCTACTCGCAGCAGCCACAGACAGACTCAGAGCCCGCAGCCAGGTAGAAATGCGGCCAGGGCCAGTCCAGAGTAGATGAATGCACGTACGCCCCCCTGGAAGCCGGCGCCCTGAGCGACCGCTCTGGTCGCGCAGGTCAAACGCTGGCCATGGCCCCAAGACTAAGTCGCTCCCCACACAGCATCTCTGCCTGCAGGCCGCTTGACTGCCTTCTCCGCCACCACCAACAGGATCCAGGACTTCAGGCGGATTCCTGAATTTTTAAGGCCGCTGCTAGCAGCGGCCGCTATAATAATTTTTCTGGTGCATGTACACGCCTGCCTAATGTTTCTGGCTGCACTGCAGCTGCAACAACAAAACAAAAGGCATGTACATGTGCCAAATTCCTCTTTGTGATCATTACCTTGCCGCGGTAAAGGGGCTTGCGTATCACAATGAAGCAATGACCGCCGGCTATATGAGGGCTATATGAGTGTCTCTATGAGGGGGGGGGGCACACCCAAGATAATAAGGTCTTTGCTTCATTGTGGACAGATCAAATTTGATCATCTGGACAGTCACTGTTCTGTCATTTAGGTACCTCAGCCAGGCAACCATATGGGCTTAAAAACTGCCACAGCCTGCACTCTTGCAATGGTGCGCACCGGTCCAGCACAGCCCTCACTACACAAACAGCTGTTTGCGACCCGCGTTACACAGTGAGTTTGGTGTGTCAGTGTAAAGCAGTACTCTAATTACACTCCCTGATTGATGTATACACGCAAGATGTTTTAAAGAGGAACTGTAACATAAAAAGATCCCCTGGGGGGTACTCACCTCGGGTGGGGGAAGCCTCCGGATCCTAATGAGGCTTCCCACGCCGTCCTCCATCCGTCAGGGGTCTCGCTGCAGCCCTCCGTGGAGTCCGGGCAGCGGTGACGTCAATATTTACCTTCCTGGCTCCTGCGCAGGCGCTCTGACGGCTGTCGGCTCCGAACTACACGGAAATACCCGATCGCCGTCGGGTCCGCTCTACTGCGCAGGCGCAAGTTTCCTGCGCCTGCGCAGTAGAGCGGACCCGAATGAGATCGGGTATTTCCGTGTAGTTCGGAATGGAAAGCCGCCACAGCGCCCCCGCTGGAGCGAGCAAAGGTAAATATTGAAATGACAGTCGGCACAGTCGCCGGCTGTTCGGAGGGCTGCGGAGAGACCCCCGTGGGACAGAGGACGGTGTGGGAAGCCTCATTAGGATCCGGAGGCTTCCCCCACCCGAGGTGAGTACCCCCCAGGGGATCTTTTGAATGTTACAGAGTCTCTTTAAAGCACTTTAGGCCTGCAATTTAGCATTCAATGTGATTTTGGCCCTTAAAACGCTGCTTTGCGTCAAATACAGATTTTCCCCCAGGACTTTTGGCATCTATCCCACTCATCCATGCCGCCCTCCAGGTGTTAGACTGCTTGAAACATCTTTTCCATCACTTTTGTGGCCAGCATAAATGTTTTTAGTTTTCAAAGTTCGCATCCCCATTGAAGTCTATTGCGGTTCGCAAATGTTCGCGCAATCCGAACCTTTTGCGGAAGTTCGTGAACCCGGTTCTTGGGACTTTTGGCATCTATCCCACTCCGCTATGCCCCCCTCCAGGTATTAGACCCCTTGAAACATATTTTCCAGCACTTTTGTGGCCAGCATACATTTTTCTAGTCTATTGCGGTTCGTGAAAGTTCGCGCAAACTGAATTTTCGCGGGAGGTTTGCGAACCAAAAATCGGAAGTTCAGGCCATCTCTAGCCAACATGCCCTTCAATGTCAGCTGCTGACGCCACCATGTTGCCATCACCCCAGGGCTCAGCGTCAGCGGTGTGGAAATTTTTTTGTGCAGCTGGCTCAGATGAGAACAATGCCATCTGTTCTCTCTGCCACCAAAAATTGAGCCATGGAAAGGCCAACACCCACGTAGGGACAACTGCCGTACAAACGCACATGCAGAAAAGGCACAAACTGCAATGGGAAGACCACTTGAGGAAAAGCAGCACAATAAAGAAAAGCTACCCTCCTTCTCCTCTTCCTCCTTCAGGTGCATCATCTTTAGCCGCTTTCTCCCTTGCACCTTCACAGCCACCCTCCTCCACTCCACCTCTCACCTTGAGCGGTTCCTGCTCCTCTGCACACAGCAGCAGCCAGGTGTCTGTGAGGGAAATATTTGAGCGGAAGAAGCCAATGTCTTCCAGTCACCCCCTTGCCTGATGTCTGACAGCTGGCTTGGCGGAACTGTTAGCTCACCAGCTGTTACCATACCAGCTAGTGGACTCTTACATAGTTACATAGTTATTTTGGTTGAAAAAAGACATACGTCCATCGAGTTCAACCAGTATAAAGTACAACACCAGCCTGCTCCCTCACATATCCCTGTTGATCCAGAGGAAGGCGAAAAAACCCTTACAAGGCATGGTCCAATTAGCCCCTAAAGGGAAAAATTCCTTCCCGACTCCAGATGGCAATCAGATAAAATCCCTGGATCAACATCATTAGGCATTACCTAGTAATTGTAGCCATGGATGTCTTTCAACGCAAGGAAAGCATCTAAGCCCCCTTTAAATGCAGGTATAGAGTTTGCCATAACGACCTCCTGTGGCAATGCATTCCACATCTTAATTACTCTTACTGTAAAGAACCCTTTCCTAAATAAATGGCTAAAACATTTTTCCTCCATGCGCAGATCATGTCCTCTAGTCCTTTGAGAAGGCCTAGGGACAAAAAGCTCATCCGCCAAGGTATTATATTGCCCTCTGATGTATTTATACATGTTAATTAGATCCCCTCTAAGGCGTCTTTTCTCTAGACTAAATAAACCCAGTTTATCTAACCTTTCTCGATAAGTGAGACCTTCCATCCCACGCATCAATTTTGTTGCTCGTCTCTGCACCTGCTCTAAAACTGCAATATCTTTTTTGTAATGTGGTGCCCAGAACTGAATTCCATATTCCAGATGTGGCCTTACTAGAGAGTTAAACAGGGGCAATATTATGCTAGCATCTCGAGTTTTTATTTCCCTTTTAATGCATCCCAAAATTTTGTTAGCTTTAGCTGCAGCTGCTTGGCATTGAGTACGATTATTTAACTTGTTGTCAATGAGTACTCCTAAGTCCTTCTCCAAGTTTGATGTCCCCAACTGTATCCCATTTATTTTGTATGGTGCTAGACCATTAGTACGTCCAAAATGCATGACCTTACATTTGTCAACATTGAATTTCATCTGCCATGTATGTGCCCATATAGCCATCCTATCCAGATCCTGTTGCAATATGACACTATCTTCCTGAGAGTTAATGATTCTGTACAATTTTGTATCATCTGCAAAAATAGCAACATTGCTCACTACTGCATCTACTTGGTCATTAATAAATAAATTGAAGAGCACTGGACCCAGAACAGACCCCTGTGGGACCCCACTGCTAACAGTCTCCCATTTTGAGTATGATCCATTGACCACAACTCTTTGTTTTCTGTCCATTAGCCAGTTCCCTATCCATGAACACAGACTCTTCCCCAGTCCTTGCATCCTCAACTTTTGCACCAGACTTTTGTGGGGAACAGTGTCGAAGGCCTTTGCAAAGTCCAAGTATATCACATCTACAGCATTCCCAATATCCATATTAGCATTCACTACCTCATAAAAGCTGAGCATGTTAGTCAAACAGGACCTGTCTTTAGTAAACCCATGTTGATGCTGAGAAATAAGATTATTTTCTACTATGAAGTCATGTATAGTATCTCTTAGTAACCCCTCAAATAGTTTGCATACAACTGATGTTAAACTTACAGGTCTATAATTTCCTGGATCAGATTTTTTGCCCTTCTTAAATAATGGGAAAACGTGGGCTGTACGCCAATCCACTGGGACTCTGCCAGTTGCAAGAGAGTCACAAAAGATAAGATAAAGGGGTTTATCTATAACTGAACTTAATTCCCTTAGGACCCGAGGATGCATGCCATCCGGGCCAGGTGCCTTGTCTATTTTTAATTTATTTAGTCTTGTCTTCACTTCTTCCTGCGTTAAGTATTTAATATTACAGTTAGAAGGTTGAGACTCTTCCGCCTCTGTAGTTTGCAACAGTGCTGTTTCTTTTGTGAAGACAGAAGCAAAGAAAGCATTTAATAACTCTGCCTTACCTTGGTCATCCACCATTGAGTTCCCATCCTCATCCTTTAGGAGTCCTATACAGTCAACCTTTCTTTTTTTAGAGTTAATGTACTTGTAAAACTTTTTTGGGTTAGATTTGATATCCTTAGCGATTTGTTTTTCAGCTTCAATCTTTGCCTGCCTAATTTCTTTTTTACAATTTTTATTGCACTCCTTATAATTGCTTAGTGCAGCCTCGGTCCCCTCCTGTTTTAAGACCTTATAGGCATTCTTTTTCCTCTTCATTTTATCTTTAACCTTTCTATTCATCCATAGAGGCCTTTTTTTATTCCTAGACATTTTGTTTCCATATGGGATATACATACTACAGTATTGATTGAGTATAAGTTTAAAAGCTTGCCATTTCCCTTCAGTGTCTTCCCCTTGTAGTACATTATCCCAGTTCACCAAACTTAGTGCCTGCCTAATTTGAGTGAACTTTGCTTTTCTAAAGTTCATAGTTTTAGTGGTCCCGCTGCCCCGTGGCCTATCAGTCACCAGCTCAAACGTTATCATGTTGTGATCACTATTTCCCAAATGTTCTTGAACCTGCACATTTGATACATTATCTGGTCTATTAGAAATGATCAGATCCAGTAACGCATTCCCCCTAGTTGGTTCAGTTACCATTTGAGTCAAGTAATTGTCCTGTAGTGCTGCCAGAAATCTGCTGCTTTTACCAGAATGGGTAGCCTCAATACTCCAGTCAATGTCTGGAAAGTTGAAGTCGCCCATAATTATGACCTCATTTTTACCTGCAGCTTTTTCAATCTGCTGTAGTAATCGCAGTTCTGCAGCTTCATTAATAAGAGGTGGCCTGTAGCATACCCCAATAAGCAATTGGCACCTTTTATTTCCACCATGAATATTTACCCAAACGGACTCCACATCTTCGCAATCTTCCTCCATCTCATCGTTGAGGACAGCTGTAAGAGAATTCTTAACAAAGAGACAAACCCCTCCACCTTTTTTCCCTGTTCTATCCCTCCTAAACACATTGTATCCTTTTAAATTAGCTATCCAGTCATGGCTTTCATCCATCCATGTCTCGGTTATTCCCACAATGTCATAGCCTTTGTCATTCAGAATGAACTCTAGTTCGTCTATTTTATTTGCAAGGCTCCGAGCATTGGTTACCATGCACTTTATATTTTTACCACCACATTTACCAATTTTGTTTACATGAAATTGGCTACTTGAATTTTTACCAACCTCCTTAATCTTTACACTGTCCCCACCCCCCTCTCCACCCTCCATAATGATAGGTTCCCACTGTCTTTTTACCTCATCTTGTCTATGTATTGAGACTTTATCCTCCCGCCTCCCCCCAGATCCTAGTTTAAAATCTCCTCCAACCGTTTAGCCATCTTCTCCCCCAATGCAGCTGCACCCTCCCCATTAAGGTGCAGCCCATCCCTGCTGTAGAACCTGTAGCCGACTGCAAAGTCTGCCCAGTTCTCCAGGAACCCAAACCCTTCCTTCCTACACCAATTTCTCAGCCACTTATTTAACTCCCTAAGCTCCCTCTGTCTCTCAGATGTAGCACGTGGCACTGGCAGTATTTCAGAAAACACCACCTTAGAGGTCCTTGCTTTAAGTTTATCTCCAAGTACCTGGACTCTGAGGCCTTCTAAAAATTTGTGGCCATTGGGACACCGCAGTGGAAGATACCAGGCTGCAATTATTTCTCAAAAAAAGGTGATACCCAAACTGTACCGTGATGTTGAAAGGCAAGTGGTGTCATCACTGCCACACAGCGTTGGGTCAACGGTCCATCTGACCACGGATGCCTGGTTTGCAAAGCACGGTCAGGACAGGTACATTACTTACACAGCCCATTGAGTCGACCTGGTGACCACTGGCAAGCAGGGAGTATGTGGCTGTGCAGCAGACCAAGTTGTGACACCTCCACAGCTTGCAGGCAGGCCTCCTGCCACCTCCTCTCCTTCTCCTCCTACTCCTCCTGCTACATCCTGTTCGCTGTTGTCCTCCTCCTCCTCCTTGGCTGAGTGGTAGTGCAACTCTACTGGTGCTGCAATCTCCTCTCCAGCTACACAGCCACAGCTCCTTAGGGCCTATGCTGCATGCCAGGTACGACGGTGTCACGCCATCTTAGACATGTCTTGCCTCAAAGTGGAGAGTCACACTGGAGTAGCTCTCCTGGCTGCTCTTAACAAACAGGTGGATCAGTGGCTGACCCCGAACCTACTGGAGATCGAAAATGTGGTGTGTGACAATGGCAGCAATCTCTTGAATTTGGGAAAGTTGACACATGTATCCTGCATGGCACATGTGCTGAATCTAATAATTCAGAGATTTGTGTGTAAGTACCCAGGCTTACAGGACGTCCCGAAGCAGTCCAGGAAGGTGTGTGGGCATTTCAGGTGGTCTTACACGAATGGGCGTGGCTATTCCGCAGACATTGGGCGTGGCCATGACATGTGGGTGGAGCGGGACTGGAGTGGGTGTTTGCCGCCCACGCGTAGCGCGCCGAAAAAAGGGCGTAGGGGGGTGTTCGCGGCGTGCGTCGTGTGTCGTGCTGAAAAATGGGGTGACCATGACATTGAAAATAAACGCAATTTCGGCCACATGTCAGCAGAAAACAAACGCAACTCCGGCCACATGTCAGCAGAAATCAAATGCAATTTGGGCCACAGGTCAGCAGAAAACAAACGCAATTTCGGCCACATTTCAGCAGAAAACAAATGCAATTCCGGCCACATGTCAGCAGAAAACAAACGCAACTCCAGCCACATGGCAGCAGAAAACAAACGCAACTCCGGCCACATGTCAGCAGAAAGCAAACGCAACTCCGGCCACATTTCAGCAGAAAACAGACGCAACTTCGGCCACATGTCAGCAGAAAACAAACGCAACTCCGGCCCCATGTCAGCAGAAAACAAACGCAACTCCGGCCACATGTCAGCAGAAAACAAACGCAACTCCGGCCACATGTCAGCAGAAAACAAACGCATTTTGGGCCACATGTCAGCAGAAAACAAACACATTTTGGGCCACATGTCAGCAGAAAACAAACGCATTTTGAAACACATGTCAGCGAAAAACAAACGCAACTCCGGCCACATGTCAGCAGAAAACAAACGCAACTCCGGCCACGTATCAGCAGAAAACAAACGCAACTCCGGCCACATGTCAGCAGAAAACAAACGCAACTCCGGCCACATGTCAGCAGAAAACAAACGCAACTCCGGCCACATGTCAGCAGAAAACAAACGCAACTCCGGCCACATGTCAGCAGAAAACAAACGCATTTTGGGCCACATGTCAGCAGAAAACAAACGCATTTTGGGCCACATGTCAGCAGAAAACAAACGCATTTTGGACCACATGTCAGCAGAAAACAAACGCAACTCCGGCCACATGTCAGCAGAAAACAAACGCAACTTCGGCCACATGTCAGCAGAAAACAAACGCAACTCCGGCCACATGTCAGCAGAAAACAAACGCAACTCCGGCCACATGTCAGCAGAAAACAAACGCAACTCCAGCCACATGTCATCAGAAAACAAACGCAACTTCTGCCACATATCAGCAGAAAACAAACGCAACTACGGCCACATGTCAGCAGAAAACAAACGCAACTCCGGCCACATGTCAGCAGAAAACAAACGCAACTCTGGCCACATGTCAGCAGAAAACAAACGCATTTTGGGCCACATGTCAGCAGAAAACAAACGCATTTTGGGCCACATGTCAGCAGAAAACAAACGCATTTTGGACCACATGTCAGCAGAAAACAAACGCAACTTCGGCCACATGTCAGCAGAAAACAAATGCAACTCCGGCCACATGTCAGCAGAAAACAAACGCAACTCCGGCCACATGTCAGCAGAAAAAAAACGCAACTCCGGCCACATTTCAGCAGAAAACAAATGCAATTTGGGCCATATGTCAGCAGAAAAATCCCCTCAGACATGTCTACATCTCCCCCTCCCAGACTACACATAAACATGCCAGTTTTCCACTTCCCATTCATACATTTGCCTCTTGCCTGTAAGAACCCATTACACACAGTCTCCTGTCTGGACCTCACTCATCCCCAGCAGTGTCACTTTTACTTGCCTCAGAGGAGAAGTTGTCAGAGGCAGACACATCCATCAATGACAGGCAGAGGTTAGTCCGAAGAGCCGCTGGGCCTGCCGTGCACATCTCGGCTGGTCAGAATCTCCAGCAAGCTGATCTGTCTCCTCTCCCCAGCTGTTTCCCGCCTCATTCGTTTTTGCAGAGAGACGTCAGGTCAAAGTGTGCACGTCTGACGTCTCTCTCTGTACCAGCCAGAGAGGAGGAGGAAAGAGAGGTGTGGCCAAACAGCACTCGTAGCTGTGGCATCTCTCCAGAGTCCAGACTGTAATAAAAAAAAAAAAGCAACGCCGTATGTGCGCCCCTGGTGTGACGTCACGGAGCTTCCGAGGCCCCTAAAAACATTAGGCCCCAAGCGGCCACTTGGCCTGCTAGGTGTCTGGCGGCGCCCCTGGATACCATATGTTTTCTTC
This sequence comes from Hyperolius riggenbachi, assembly GCF_040937935.1. Taxonomy (NCBI): domain Eukaryota; kingdom Metazoa; phylum Chordata; class Amphibia; order Anura; family Hyperoliidae; genus Hyperolius; species Hyperolius riggenbachi. Next base: position 173,203,298 of record NC_090646.1, read on the forward strand.
CTGGAGCGTGCTGTGCATAGAGTGGTGGATCAAGCTGTGGAGGAGCGTGAACAGGAACAGGAGGATAAGTTGTGGGATAAATTCTCAGCAGAACCAGATTTTTCCTCAACACCTGCGGCAGCACAGAGGGGGTGGAGGAGGTGGAAGATTCGTGTGGGGAAGAGGAGTTAGATGAGGGAGGTGTTTTTTTTTTTTTTTGAGGAGGCGGAAGAACAACCGCAGCAGGCATCGCAGGGGGCTTGTGCTGCTCAACTTTCCCATGGTATTGTTTGTGGTTGGGGGGAGGAGGAGAACTTACCTGACTTCACTGAGGAAGAGCAAGAGGAGATGGATAGTATGGGCTTGATTCACAAAGCGGTGCTAACTGTTAGCACGCCTGTGAAAACCCCCTTAGCACGTCTAAACAAGCTTTTCGTGCATAAAACTTTACGCGCGCAAAACTTTACGCGCGTACTGCACAGAGCGCAGGGCGCTCCGCGCAAAGTGCCCATTAAAGCCTATGGGACTTAGCGCGCGTAAGAATTTGCGCGCGTAAAACTTTGCGCGCGCAAAGTTAACGCGCGATCTGATTGAGAAATCTGGTGCTAACCTACTTAGCACCCTGGTTAGCGCGTCTAAAGACTTTAGACGTGCTAAGTAGGTTAGCACCGCTTTGTGAATCAAGCCCTATGTCTACATCCAAATTTGTGCAGATGGCAGCTTTCATGCTGTCCAGTCTGTTGAGGGGCCCCCGTATAAAAACTCAAGGGGAATTAACTGTACTGAGTGGCCACGCTACTAGACCCTCGGTACAGGCACAAAGTGGCGGAGATGTTACCAAATCACCAGAAGGCAGAAAGGATGCAGCACTTGCAGAACAAGCTGGCAACTATGCTTTACAGTGCGTTTAAGGGTGATGTTTAGAGATGGCCCGAACTACAGATTTTCGGTTCGCGAACGCAAACTTACGCAAAACGCAAACTTTCGCGTACCGCAATAGACTTCAATAGGGAGGCGAATTTTGAAAACTAGAGACACTTATGCTGGCCACAAAAGTGATGGAAAAGATGTTTCAAGGAGTCTAACACCTGGAAGCACTGTCGTCATGGAGGAGTCCGCACACAGACTTATCGGAGCAATCACCACAATTTTATTGTCCCATCACATGTACAAAGATACATAGTCAGACCTGCATAGGCTAACACCTGGAAGGGGGCATGGCGGAGTGGGATAAATGCCAAAAGTCCAGGGGGGAAATCTGGATTTGACGCAAAGCAGCGTTTTAAGGCCAGAAATCACATTGAATGCTAAATTGCAGGCCTAAAGTGCTTTAAAACATCTTGCATGTGTATACATCAATCAGGGAGTGTAATTAGAGTACTGCTTCACACTGACACACCAAACTCACTGTGTAACGCACCGCAAACAGCTGTTTGTGTAGTGACGGCCGTGCTGGACTGGTGCGCACCATGGTGAGATTGCTCTTCCTCAGTGATATCAGGTAATGTCTGACTGCCTGCCTTATCAACTTTTGATGGTTCTTTCTCTACCATTGTTAAAGCTTACATCTATTTTTTTTTTAAATTACATTTCCTACTTGCTGTTCAGTACCTGCAATGAGAATCTGTTATGGATGGCAAGTCTGCCATTGTGACCACAGGTAATGGCCGGGGAATCAGGGTTCGATTCCGGTCCGGAGTTGGAGCCTGAGAAATGGCTACCACCACACATCCAAGAAAGGCAGCAGGCATGGCATGCACGTCCCGAGGTAGTAAACATAAATAACAATACAGGAGGACTTTCGAGGCCCTGCTGTATATGAGATGAATGAACTTAAAATCATTTAACGAGAATCTGTTATGGAGGACAAGTCTGCCATTGTGACCATGGGTAATAGCTGGGGAATGAGAGTTTGATTCCGGTCCGGAGTTGGAGCCTGAGACCCATGCTGTATAAGTAATGTACCTGCCCTGACCGTGCAGACCAGGCATCTGATGGACCCTTGACCCAGCGCAAGACGAACCAAATTGAAAGCATTTGCCAAGAATGTGTTATGGAGGGCAAGTCTGCCATTCATTCAACTGTGTGAAAATTTCAATGGTACTTTCTTAGTACCATGGTGATCATGGGTAATGGCCGGGGAATCCTGGTTCAATCCCGAACCGGAGTGGGAGCCTAAGAAATGGTTACCACCACCACAGATCCAAGGAAGGCAGCAGGCACACTGTGGGCAAAGGAGCAGGAACGGCTACCACCACACATCCAAGGAAGGAAGCAGGCATGCTGTGGGTAAAGGAGCAGGAACGGCTACCACCACACATCCAAGGAAGGCAGCAGGCATGGCATGAACGTCCCGAAGTAGTGACCAAAAATAACAATACAGGAGGACTTTCGAGGCCCTGCTGTATATGAGATGAATCAACTTTAAATCCTTTAATGAGAATCTGTTATGGAGGGCAAGGATGACACCACTTGCCTTTAACGAGAATCTGTTATGGAGGTCAAGTCTGCCATCCAATCAAGTGAACGGTATGCACTGACTGCCAGGTATAATACAATGTGCAGTCAAAGATGCAGTGAAAGATATGTAGTGACTGCAAACAGCTGTTTGCGTAGTGATGGCTGTGCTGGACTGGTGCGCACCATGACGAGAGTGCAGGTGATGGCGGCTTTCCCGCCCATATGGCCGCCGCGCTGAGGTAGCTGAATGACAGAACAGTGACTGTCCAGCTGATCAAATTTGGTCTGTCCACAATGAAGCAATTACCTTATTATCGCGGGTGCCCCCTCCACCCGAGACACTCATATAGCCGGCAGTCATTGCTTCATTGTGATACGCAAGCCACTTCATTACGGCAAGGTAATGATCAAGAAGGGGAATTGACACATGTACATGCCTTTTGTTTTGTTGTTGCAGCTGCAGTGCAGCCAGAAAAATTAGGCAGGCATGTACACGCACCAGAAAAATTATTATAGCGGCCAAAAATTCAGGAATCCGCCTGATGTCCTGGACCCTGTTGGTGGTGGCAGAGAAGGCAGTCAAGCGGCCTGCGGGCAGAGATGCTGTGTGGGGAGCGAGTTAGTCTTGGTGCAGGCAGTCACACGGTGTGCAGGCAGAGATGCTCTGTGTGGGGACTGACTTAGTCTTCGGGTGGGCAGTAGCCCTTCGGGATCCATGCCTCATTCATTTTGATAAAGGTGAGGTACTGAACACTTTTGTGACTTAGGCGACTTCTCTTCTCAGTGACAATGCCTCCAGCTGCGCTGAAGGTCCTTTCTGACAGGACGCTTGAGGCAGGGCTAGACAGAAGTTGGATGTCAAATTGGGACAGCTCTGGCCACAGGTCAAATCTGCGCACCCAGTAGTCCAAGGGTTCATTGCTGCTCACAGTGTCTACATCCACACTTAAAGCCAGGTAGTCAGCTACCTGCCGGTCCAGGCATTGGTGGAGGGTGGATCCGGAAGGGCTAAGGCGAGGTGTTGGAATAAAGAAAGTCCGCATGTCCAACATCACCATGCGATCGCTGGAGCGTCCTGTCCTTGCCTGCTTCCCCTTGAGTTTTTTTTTATAGGGGGGGTCCCTCAACAGGCAGGACAGCATGAAAGACGCCATCTGCACAATGTTGGATCCAGACATACTATCCATCTCCTCTTGCTCTTTTTCAGTGATGTCAGGTAAGTCCGCCTCCTCCCCCCAGCCACGAACAATACCATGAGAATGTCGAGCAGCACAAGCCCCCTGCGACACCTGCTGCGGTTGTTCTTCTGGCGCCGCCTCCTCCTCTTCCAAAGAAACACCTTCCTCATCATCCGAGTCTGACTACTCTTCCTAGTGATGGGCGAACACCTGGATGTTCGGGTTCGGGAAAGTTCGCCGAACATGGCCGAGATGTTCGGCATGTTCGGGCCGAACCCCGAACTTCCCGAACATCCCGCTTTTGGGGGCCCTATGGGGTCGCAGGCATAAGGGGGGAGCATGCCCCGATCGCGGGGGGGGGTCGGAAATTCCCCCCACCCCCTCCGCTAGCGCTCCCCCCTCTGCCCGCTTCCCCATACAAAAGTTTCAGGAAAGTACCTGTGGTAGTGGATGGCCTGGCAGTGGCACTGTGGAGTGAGGAGGAGGAGTCCGGAGAGTGACGTGTTGAGGGAGGCCGGGCAGCGGGCGGTTCAGCGGTAGTACCCTTGTGGTACTTCCGCCCTTTCTATGACCTCACGCCCGCTGCCCGGCCTCCCTCAACGCGTCACTCTCCGGACTCCTCCTCCTCACTCCACAGTGCCACTGCCAGGCCATCCACTACCGCAGGTACTTTCCTTAAACTTTTGTATGGGGAAGCGGGCAGAGGGGGGAGCGCTAGCGGAGGGGGTGGGGGGAATTTCCGACCCCCCCGCGATCGGGGCATGCTCCCCCCTTATGCCTGCGACCCCATAGGGGGGCCGTATTGCGGCATGTTCGGGCGAACAGGGCCCTGTTCGGCCGAACAGGGGCCCTGTTCGGCCCTGTCGGCGGCCATTCAATAGTTCGGGCCGAACCCGAACTTAAAAGGCCGAACACCATCAGGTGTTCGGCCGAACTCGAACATCACCCGAACAGGGTGATGTTCTGCAGAACCCGAACAGTGGCGAACACTGTTCGCCCAACACTAACTCTTCCCCACACGACTCTTCCTCCTCCTCCCCCCTCTGTGCTGCCGAGGAAACACCTGGGTCTGATGTGAATTGATCCCACAACGCTTCCGCCCATAACTGTTCCTCTTCACGCTCTTCCACAGCTTGATCCACCACGCTAGGCATGGCACGCTCCAGGAAGTAAGCGTACAGGATCAAGTCGCTGATGGTGCCTTCACTGCGACTCACCAGGTTGGTCACCTACTCAAACGGCCGCATGAGCCTGCATGCATTTCGCATCAGATTCCAGTGTTTGGGCCAGAACATCCCCATCTCCCCAGATTGTGTCCTTTTACTGTAATTGTACAGGTACAGGGTGACGGCTTTCTCCTGTTCTAGCAGGTGAGAGAACATGACCAGCATCGAATTCCAGCGAGTTGGGCTATCACATATCAAGCATCTCACCGGCAAATTGTTTTGTTGAATGTCCGCAAAGCGTGCCATGGCCGTGTAAGACCGCCTGAAATGCCCACACAACTTCCTGGCCTGCTTCAGGACGCCCTCTAAGCCTGGGTACTTTGACAAAAATCTTTGAATGACTAGATTCAGCACATGTGCCATGCAGGATACACGTGTCAGCTTTCCCAAATTCAAAGCGGAAAGGAGATTGCTGCCATTGTCACACACCACATTGCCGATCTCCAGCTGGTGCGGGGTCAGCCACTGATCCACCTGTTTGTTAAGAGCAGCCAGGGGAGCTGCTCCAGTGTGACTCTCCGCTTTGAGGCAAGACATGTCTAAGATGGCGTGACACCATTGTACATGGCATGCCGCATAGGCCCTGGGAGATGGGGTTGTGTAGCTAGAGAGGAGATCGCGGCACCAGCCAAGGAGGAGGAGGTGGATGACGACAGTGAAGAGGATGTAGCAGGCAGAGAAGAGGTGGCAGGAGGCCTGCCTGCAAGCCATGGAGGTGTCACAAGTTGTTTCGCTGCACAGCCACGTACCCCCTACTTGCCATTGGTCACCAGGTTGACCCAACCTGCCCTGACAGTGCTTAGCAGACCAGGCATCCGTGGTCAGATGGATTCCTGACCCAACACTGTGTGCCAGAGATGACACCACTTGCCTCAACTTCATGGTACAGTTTGGGTATCGCCTTTTTAGAGAAATAATTGCGGCCTGGCATCTTCCACTGCGGTGTCCCAATGGCCACAAATTTACAGAAGGCCTCAGAGCCCACCAGCTGGTATGGTAACAGCTGGCGAGCTAACAGTTCCGCCACGCCAGCTGTCAGACGCCGGGCAAGGGGGTGACTGGCAGAAATTAGCTTCTTCCACTCAAAGATTTCCTTCACGGACACCTGGCTGCTGTGGGCAGAGGAGCAGGAACCGCTCAAGGGCAGAGGCGGAGTGGAGGAGGGTGGCTGTGAAGGTGCAAGGCAGAAAGCGGCTGAAGATGCTACACCTGAAGGAGGAAGAGGAGAAGGAGGGTGGCTTTTCTTTTGTGTGCTGCTTTTGCTCAGGTGCTCTTCCCATTGCAGTTTGTGCCTTTTCTTCATGTGCCTTCGTAAGGCACTTGTCCCTACGTGGGTGTCGGCCTTTCCATGGCTCAATTTTTGGAGAGTACAGATGGCATTGCTCCAATCTGAGGCAGACACATTAAAACATTTCCAAACCGCTGAGCCCCCCTGGGGTGATGGCACTATGGTGGCAGCAGCTGACATTGAAGGGCATGTTGGCTGGCTGTAAAGTGGCGATACATGGCGCTGGACACTGCCACCAGCTGTTTCTGACCACAAGCTCCCCCTGCTTCTTTCAGGAACTCGTCTCCTCCTACTCCTCTCTGACTCCCCCTCTGAACTGTCCCCTTGGTCAGCTTGTCTCTTAGGATCCCACGTGACATCCGTATCATCGTCATCATCATAATCACCCTCCCCAGCTTCGCTTGCCTCAGACAACTCCAAAACTGCACCAACAGCAGGTATTTCATCATCCTCATCCTCCCACGTTACGTCCTTAGACATATGAGGTGGGGTAACTTGCTTGGCGCCTTTATCTTGTTGTAGTAGTAGTGGCAGTAAATCAGTGATTTCCCCACCAAATAACTCCTGCGAAGTGTCAAATGCAGCGGATGTGCTACTTGTAGTAGCGCTGGTGGCTGCGGAAGATAAGGTGTTCTGTGTTAAATAGTCAACCATGTCCTGTCAATCTTGGGAGTTGATGGCATGTGCCTTCTCCTGAGCACTGTAATTTGGGACAGGGTCGCACAAAATCACATCAACACGACCTCGCACAGACCTGCTGGGTAGCCTTCCTCTGGGAACCTGGACCTACCTGGTTTGTCTATTTTGTCCATATCGGGGGGGATGAAGTGAAAGGTATGCACTGACTTGACGAATACAATGTGCAGTCACACAGGTGCAGTTAACAGGTATGCACTCACTTAGGTAGGTGGGTGCACTGAACACAACAGGTAGGTATATGCAGTGATGAGGTGGATGCACTCAATACAACAGGTCGGTATATGCAGTGATGAGGTGAGTGAACTCAACACAACAGGTAGGTATATGCAGGGATGAGGTGGGTGCACTCAACACAACAGGTAGGTATATGCAGTGATGAGGTGGGTGCACTCAAAACAACAGTTAGGTATATGCAGTGATGAGGTGGGTGCACTCAACACAACAGGTAGGCATATGCAGTGATGAGGTGGGTGCACTTAACACAACAGGTAGGTATATGCAGCGATGAGGTGGATGCACCCAACGCCTCGACCGGCAGGTAGCCGACTACCTGGCTTTAAGTGTGGATGTAGAAATTATGAGCAGCGATGAACCCCTGGACCACTGGGTGCACAGGCTTGACCTGTGGCCAGAACTGTCACAATGTGCCATCCAACTCATGTCTTGCCCTGCCTCAAGCGTCAGAAAGGACTTTCAGCACAGCTGGAGGCATTGTCACTGAGAACCCTTGAAACACTTTTGTGGCCAGCATAAATGTTTCTAGTTTTCAAAGTTCGCCTCCCAATTGAGTCTATTGTGGTTCGCGAAGTTCTCGCGAACCTAAACTTTTGTGGACGTTCAGGTTCGAGGTTCACTGACCTAAAATCGGAGGTTCGAGCCATCTCTAGTGAAGGAGACGCAATCGCCTGGGACCAGTTAATGCATACTAAAGGCCCTGCCTACCCTCACACTGAACCCTCCCTCTACCTATGCCTAAAAACCTAACCACTCCATCCCCCTGCCTTAACCTAACTACGGTACCCCTGCTGCACTTCCTAACACTAACCCCCCTGACTGTTCCTAATTCCCTGCCACCATAGGCAGCAATAGTACAAGCCCCAATTAGCGGCAAGAAGGTTAAACTATGGTGCTCCGTGATTAATAGCAGGCACTAGGCGCCATCATTCTTCCTTCTTTTTTATAGGCTGTAGTCCTGCGCCATTTTTATCTGCTACTCCCCCCCCCCCCAGCTCTTTTTTTGTTACATGTTTACTTAGACATGCAACCACCATTGTTTCAGATGCTGGGCAGTTGCATAGGGCCCTCCACTGCAGTACTGCAGTATTAGTTCTTCATTGGTCCTCTGCTGGTAATACTCACTTCTATAGATGCTTTGAATAGTAGTAATCATTAACAAACTGTTCCTCATCCCTTGCTTGCACCTCTGACTCTGTGGCTGTCCTTAGCAGGTTTTAGTGTGCTGTATAAATTGTTATGTTTACAGGGCTTTGGGGAGGCCCAATGCAAAACTTGCACCGGGGCCCATAGCTCCTTAGCTACGCCACTGATGCTGGGAATAATTAGTAGCCATGTAATTTCTATTAAAACTGAGTTAATATCTGGTTCATGAATTGAAAGGAAGAGAAAGGGAGGAAGGAGAGATATAACACACTTGAACTTGAGCTTATTTTATGTTCACATCTTATCATTAAAATGCCTTTTAAAGAGGAACTCCAGTGAAGATAATGTAATAAAAAAGTTCTTCATTTTTGCAATTATTATGTATAAATGATTTGGGAAGTGTTTGCCCATTGTAAAAGCTTTCCTCTCCCTGATTTACATTCTGACATTTATCACATGGTGACATTTTTACTGCTGGCAGGTGATGTTACTGGGAGTAGCTGCTGCTTGATTTTTTGGCAGTTGGGAACAGCTGTAAACAGCTATTTCTCACAATGCAACGAGGTTCACAGACAGGAAACTGCCAGGACCATGGTCCTCACAGTTTCCTGTGGGAGGGGTTTCACCACAATATTAACCACGCAGAGCCCCCTGATGATCCGTTTGTGAAAAGGAATAGATTTCTCATGTAAAAGGGGGTATCTTCTACTGATTGGGATGAAGTTCAATTCTTGGTTACAGTTTCTCTTTAAGCCACCAGCAAGCAAGAAAATACTCTGAATATTTTTTTTTCCTTTTTTCTACTTTTTCATTTGCAGAGTGCTGCAAAGATATTTTATACAGAAGATAAATAGGTATATTTTAGGAGAAAACATAGGAGAGAAACTGAATTGGATCAGGCCTATTGTGCGGTGTAAATTGGCAACACATAAGAGATGAGTACATGAAGGATAAGACGTGAGAAAAAGGCTATTTTTCTCACTCACCTAGATGACTTTAATACCAAAATGATATATATGTAAACTGTACTGTGGGTAATGTTTATTTCGTCTTCAAATGGTAGCTTGCATGATATCTCTAACAAGGATAAAATATAGTTTTTTTTTCTGGTCAGAATCACTGACATTTGCTTTCTATAAACACATTTCTTAGCAACAGTTGTAACATAGTATTTTTGGTTTACATTTGCAACACAGATTCCTGTTGTCTCCTAATAATAACTTGGCAACAGCAGAACGATTACCTTTACAAAAGAAACGCCGTCTGTTATTTTTTTTTTCTTCAAGCAATATTTGGGGTTTTTTTTCTCCGTTTGTCCTTTTCAGATCTTGCCTGTTCTTAAACTTTTAAGCTTCTTGTGTGTTCCCAGACAATCTGGCAACTTCCATTTTGTCACGCAACACACCGCTGTTAACCACTATACTTGGCCTTTCTGTATGATGAGGTCTTTATTTAGCATCTATCAATCAAATACGCAACTGCCTTAGTTTCTTTTTGGCTTTTAAAGGAAATTTTAAATCGGATCAGTGATGAACTATAGCAAGTAACTTATCTATATATCTTATCTAAAGTTTAGATAGTTTACACAGCAAATCTAGCTGCAAACAGCTTCAACGGAACATGATTATTTCTTCCTGTGATACAATGGCTTGATTCACAAAAGGGTGCTAACTTAGTTAGCACGCCTAAAACCCCCTTAGCACGCCTAAAGCCATTTAGGGTGCACAACTTAGCACGTACAAAGTTTAGCGCTGCTCGTAGGTATCGCGCGAAAGGTTGCACCAAGTGCGCCAAAAACGTTGCACCGGGTGCGTCCGAAACATCGCATGATGCGACATTTCTGGCGCACCCGGTGAGACATTACACCCAGGCAAGCTGATCTCTCACGTCTTAAACATTAGGCACAGGCAAGCAGATCTGCATCTCCAGCACTCAACCTGTAAAAACCTAATTACCCCTCCTCCTCCCTCCTCCCCTCTGCCTCTGAAATCTCTGGCTAGTAACACTTCCTCCTCCTCCTGCCCAGACTGAGCTCCCATAAGCCTTTGCTACTGTCTGAAAATGCCAAGGCACTCTGAAAAGCTGTGGGCGAGACTTGTTTAGTTTATAGAGAATTAGAGTATTAAATCAACAACAAAAAAGTATTTGGATTGAGGAATGCCCTATAAAGAATATGAAAGGAACACAATTATGCAATGATTAAAAGTTTATCTTGGATCCACTTTAAGTCTAATTAAAAAAAAATAGTTTAACATACCTTTGGTCGTCCTGTGCCCACAATGTTCATGCAAGTACCTCCTGGCGACCCCCGTAATGCTAGCCGGCAATGCCTCCTCATCGCGCTCCCACAACAAGGAGCATTTTGCGCATGCACAGTAAGTGAAAATAGCTACTTCACATGTGCAGAGCTCTCCCGGCCACGGTAGCATGATCAGGGTGCACACGGTTTGGGTCCACACATGCACAGTAGCAGCTGACTGGCGCCATCTGGCTAGATTTGCAGGGGTCACTGCGGAGTCAGATCAATGTTATGGCCACAGTATGACTCCCGGGGACTGCAAGATGCTCCAGGTAAGTTAAATTAATTTTTTTATTGGACTTAAAGAGGAACTCCAGTGAAAATAACATAATAAAAAGTGCTTAATTTTTACAATAATTATTTATAAATAAATAATTATTGTACATGTGTGCATTAAGTCTCCCTTTAAGCCTGTTTTATGTTACTCCCCCTATTTCTTAAAGGGCAAAACTGCACTACCTTAGAAATAAATTAATTATTAATTATAATTTACTCACTGCAAATTGTTACAGACAAAAATCCACAGGCGTTGAGCCTCTCAACAGTTCTGGTCCCCAAAGATCTTAGTCAAAGGGACTAATAGGGGGGCTGTAAGACACACATTAAATTCAATCTCCTTATTTCAAGAAATGCAAAGTGTACTTGAACTGACATGTTACATGATGGGACAAACATGGATAAGTATTGTACTAGGCCTGCTTGCCTTTATTGAAATGAGGCAGTCAAATTGCAGTGAAATAAAACCCTAGCTCTCCTTATAGATAATTGGAAGTCAAAACATTTTTACCTGGCTAAGCAAACAATCCCTGATGAATCAGGTGTTACATCACATTTACATGGCTGCTAAGCAAACTTCAGAGATCATATTTATCACCAAAAAGTGGAAATAAGAATGTGAGATTCCAGTATAGTTCCATATAACGCTACTGCTACACATTTAAATCATTTTCTCTTATTATTATTTTCATTTTAGTTTTGGGCATAGACATCCCATTTTAAAGAGAATATGTACTGTCCGATTTGTACAATAAAAACATACCAATCGAGTCACTGTGATCTCCTGGATCCATCTTTGCCATTTCCGCCGCTCCCCGCTGCGATCCTGGCTTTTAATTGCCAGTTTTGGGCAGTGTTTACAAACAAAAACTAGAAATGATTACTGCACTGCCTTAACACTAGGATGTGTGATAATGCTTCCAGGCCAAGCACAGGAGATAGGAGAGGATTTGCCGGCAGGCCTTTGATGCACTTGTTTCTACCAACACACTGAAAGTGCAACTTGTTTATGCGTGTATCTACATTAAAAAAGTTAATGCTCCAGAGGAGCGCTCCTGTCTCTTTCACTTTACAATAAAAAAAACATGTCCGCTAACCAGGAAGTGATGTTTGTGTGTGTATATATATATATATATATAATGTTACTGTATGCTACAAGTTTTTATTATATAGTGAATTATCTGCACTCCAGTCAGTGATTCTCACAGTTTCTCAGCATGGGCAGCTCCCTCCCCACTCAGACAAGCTGAAATTGAGAGCAGAGACCCTGTCTGTGACTAATAGACAAGGCACACACACAGAACCTGCAGGGGGCATGGAGCATAACTTCTCCCTATCACAGCAGAGGCAGTGCATTCCTCTCTGGGTTGATAAAGTTTGACAAAGAAAAGAAGTTTAGATATTTTACAGAGACAGTGCAACTAGAATAGGCTGCAGTAATCCAGAGCACATTAGAACAAGTATAGGACCTTATAGGATAGAAGAAATAAGGCTGATCATTTTGTTACAGAGCCTCATTAAAGTTGTTTTCAAAGTTGCTAATTCACTCAAGACTTTTACCACACAACTCCGGGATTAGAGAATAATCTTAACCACTTTAAACGCACTGGACATGATAGTCACGTCCACAGCTGTGGCTGCTATAGCTGCAGGGACATACTATCACATCCGCTCACGTCCGGGTGATGCACGCAATCACACACATGCACAAGCCTGCTCCCGGCGGCCACCAAAGAAAGAAGGATTGGTGCAAGGGGACATATATCCCCTGAGCCAATCTGTGCCTGCATAGTGAGAATGATTACTGTTAAAGCCCGTAACAACAATCATTGTCTAAAAATGCATACAGGAACTTTATGACCTCCCGTAATGATCATGACCACCCTACTGCAGCAATGATTGATCCCTGTAGCTGCTGTGATTGGCCCAAGGGATCATGTGATCCCTTGGCAAATCAGTGTCCTCCCAGTACCCCAATGATCACTTTGCTTCTAGTTACTTTATCGTTGATAAAAAATAGTTTAAACAAATGGTAAAATAACAGTTTTTTAAAAAGTGACCACAAGCACCTTCGATGATAAGGTATATCTATAATTCCGCGGTGAGGAAAAATAGGTGCAAAAATAATGGCAATAGGTGCAAATTAACAGTAATAGAATATTGGTAATACTAATTTTACAGATATTCAATTACGGTATCCACAATAGTAGAATATCAGTAATTTAACCAATGTTCTTCTATCACCCACTGCGCCCTAACTCTCAACTGAACCCTCCCTTAACTATGCTTAACCCTAACCACCCCTCAACAAAGCAGATGGTTTTGGCACGTTGGAGCTCACTGCTGGGTGGCAAAACCAGGAACCCTATAGCAGCAATGTGCGTAGGGGTGCATAGGGGTAATTCAGATGGCAGACTTGCCCTCCATAACAGACTCTCATTGAAGGAACTGAACAGACAGCAGAAAAAGTTATAAAAAACAAATGTAAGCTTTAACAATAGTAGAGAAAGAACCATCAACAGTCTGAGCAGTGATGAACCCCTTGACTACTGGGTGCGCAGTCTTGACCTGTGGCCAGAGCTGTCACAATTTGCCATCCAACTTCTGGCTTGCCCTGCCTCAAGCGTTCTGTCAGAAAGCACCTTCAGCGCAGCTGGAGGCATTGTCAGTGAGAAGAAAAGTCGCCTAGGTCAAAAAAATCAAAGTGAATGAGGCATTGATCCCGGAGGGCTACTGCCTGCCCGAAGACTAAGTTAGTCCCCACACAGCATCTCTGCCTGCCTGCCGGCCGCTGCTGCCTGCCCCAAGACTAAGTCAGTCCCCCCCACACAGCATCTCTGCCTGCAGGCCTCTTGACTGCCTTCTCCGCCACCATCAACAGGGTCCAGGACTCCAGGTGGATTCCTGAATTTTTAAGGCTGCTAACAAAAAGAATAATACATTTTCTGGTGCGTGTACATGCCTGCCTAATTTTTCTACCTGCACTGTGGCTGCAACAACAAAACAAAAGGCATGTACAAGTGTCAATTCCCCTTCATGATCATTACCTTGCCGCGCTGAAGGGGCTTGCGTATCACAATGAAGCAATGACCGTCTATATGAGTGTGTTGGGGGGGCACACCCGACCCAAGATAATAAGGTCTTTGCTTAATTGTGGATAGACCAAATTCGAACAGCTGGACAGTCACTGTTGTTCTGTCACTGAGCTGCCTCAGCCCGACGAACATATGGGCTTGAAAACCGCCATCGCCTGCATTCTCGCCATCATGTGCAGCAGTCCAGCATGGCTATCACAACACAAACAGCTGTTTGTGGTGTGTTACACAGTACGTTTGGTCTGTCAGTGTGAAGCAGTACACTAGTTACACTATCGGATTGATGTATACACACGCAAGATGTTTTAAAACACTTTATGCCTCCAATTTAGAAATGCAATATGATTTCTCCCCTTAAAACCCAGTTTTGCGTCAAATCCGTAATTTTCCCCGGGACTTTTGGCATGTATCCCACTCTGCCATGCCCCCCTCCAGGTGTTAGACCCCTTGAAACATCTTTCAATCTGTCAATCACTTTTGTGGCCAGAAACAGCGTTTGAAGCTCTGAAAGTTCGCCTGCCTATTGAAGTCTATTGTGGTTCGCATGGTTCGCGCGGATGCAAACTTTTGCGGAAGTTCGCGTTTGAGGTTCGCAAACCTAAAATCGGAGGTTCGAGTCATCTCTAATTATTGTATAAGGCTGAACTGCACAACAAAGAGGCTAGAAGTGTTGGTGGATTCAGCACTGCTCCGTCTGTGAATCCTCATAGCTGTAATGAAGTTATCAATATGTTAGTGCTGTTTTACATTTTGTATTAGTTACGCTCTATGAGCCTATCTTCAATATGTAGTACATATTAGTGTTTAGAAACCGTCATGCAGTATCTCTCACACATATAAGACAGCAGACTTCAGTCAGACACTGAACCATATGATGAGAGCAGCTCCCTATTCTGGAAAGCTGGCAAGTGATGTGTTTTGTACTCTACCATGCCTAGCTTGGCTGCACACATTTTAGCTGTATAACTTTTCCAATAATAGTAAAGTTAATTAAATTGTGTGTAATTTCCTAAAAGATGGATAGGGTGAAAGTATTTTTCATTGCATATGTGGATAGCCATCTAAATCTTTTGCTAACTTCCAGCAGTGAGAAAATTGATTCTTTAAATTATTTCAAAAGCAGAGGTGCCTGTTACTGCTGAAGATAGACCTGCAATTTCAGGAGTTCAGGCACTTCAGATTTTTTTTCCCTTTAAGAAGACTGATATGATGACCTTTTATAAGATTCATCTGTAAGAAGTACTAAAAGCAAGTCACAGCTTTAAAGTCATAAACAGACACTGTTGAATGTGGCATCTGCACTAAAAAATTGCTGTATGAGTAAAATTGTAATGGTTAGAAGCAGCTTTCTCTATAGCCAGAGCATAGTTTCATCACATTGAGGCAAAAAAAGCCATCAGAAAATTTGGGTGCATGGGTAACACCCATAGTAAAATATCCATAATGTTACTAATTATCTGCTATCACCTTCTCTAATCTACCGGTTTTCCAAAGGGGTGTAACCTTGCAGGCTCTGTCAGTGCTTAAAGTGAACCAGAGACAAAGCACCCTCATCTATTTTACCTTATATATCAGTGGGAACATGAGAGAAAACACCTACCCTGCTCTCTGTTTTATCCATCGCTGCTCAGGCTGCTTCTAATCAGCCCTGATAAAATCCCTGACTGAGCATTCAGTCTGGCTTTGCTCAAGAATCATTATAGCTGAGTCATTATAGCAGAACCAGAAGGGGACAGGCTTGGGCTAGAAAAGACATCAGAGAAGACAGACTCAGCTATATTCCTGAGCAAAGACAGACTGAATGCTCAGTTGGGGATTTTATCAGGGCTGATAACAAGCAGGCTGAGCAGTGAACGATTAAACAGAGAGCAGAGTAGGCGTTTTCTCTAATGTTCTCACTGATACAAATGGTAAAATACACGATTGTGCTTCGTCTATGGTTCACTTTAATACTGCATTGGAGTATCCTTGGCTGCTTGATGGGGACAGGTGGAGCAACAGCTGTAGGGGAAGCTAGTGGCCATACAGGGCTCGGGGAGGGGCATTGTTTACAGGGGAACTACCCTAAGTGGGCTACTGGGGAGTTATTACAAACAGGGTGGGACTTCTTACAAAGGAGCACTGTCAGTTATTATAGTGGGATCCAGGAGGACATTACTTATATATACAGAGTTACAGGTGGGGCACTATGTTCAGTGCCACCAGTACAACCAATGGGTAGAGGGCTGTGAATGTGCTGAGAGAGGCTGCAAATGGCACCAAGAAGGTGGAGAGTCATGCCTTAAGCACTTGACCACTGAGGTTTTTTTTCCCTTTTAGGACCAGAGCGATTTTCACCTGTCAGCGCTCCTCCCTTTCTTTCGCCAATAACTTAATCACTACTAATCACAACTAAATGATCTATATCTTGTTGTTTTCACCACCAATTAGGCTTTCTTTGGGAGGTACATTATTCCAAGAAATACTGGCCTTGATTCACTAACCGGCACTAAGCCGGTTAGTGTGCCTTATCACTTAGTAGGCACAAACTACAGGGCTAACCTTATCTGAGGTTAGTGTGCCTTATCTGAGGTTAGTGTGCCTTATCTGAGTTAGTGTGCCTTATCTGAGGTTAGTGTGCCTTATCTGAACTTAGTGCCCCTTAAGTAGCTTTGTGCACACTAAAAGATGCACAAAGCTACATCGTGCACTGCACCGCGCACAGCGCACACATCGTGATCTTTGTACGTGGTGCGACAATAACGTCACACCCGCTATACTGTATATGATGCGACCATAAGGTCGTATAAGATGTGACGATAACGGTGCACTTAAGGTCACATCATGTACAGTATAGCAGGTGCGATGTTATCGTGCAGTGCGCGATGTAGCTTTGTGCATCTTTTAGTGTGCACAAAGCTACTTAAGGGGCACTAAGTTCAGATAAGGCACACTAACTCAGATAAGGCACACTAACTCAGATAAGGCACACTAACCTCAGATAAGGCACACTAACTCAGATAAGGCACGCTAACTCAGATAAGGCACACTAACCTCAGATAAGGCACACTAACCTCAGATAAGGCACACTAACCGGCTTAGCGCCGGTTAGTGAATCAAGCCCACTTTATTCTAAATGCATTGTAATTGGAATAATAAGAAAAAAATGGAAACAATTAATTATTTCTCAGTTTTCAGCCATTATAGTTTTAGGATAAAACGTTCTACTGTGGATACAACCCACACACTTTATTTGCCCATTTGTCCTGGTTATTGCAATGTTTAAAATATTTCCCTAGCACAATGTATGGTGCCAATATTTTATTTGGAAATAAAGATGCATTCTTTCAGTTTTGTGTTCATCACTAATTACAAGCCCATAAATTGAAAAATAACAGTAATATACTCACTCTACCTAAGGTAACAATTTATGTTTTTGGTTTTTTTTGACATTTTTTCTTTCCCTTTTTTTACGCAAAAAAAATGGGTACTATGGGAGAGTGTGGGAGGGAAGGAGTTAATTTTAAATAAAAGCTTGGGTATTTTTATTAAACAAAATGTGTTTAGGTGTAATTTTACTATTTGGCCACAAGATGTCTTCGTGCATTATTTACTACTAGCCGACCCGCGGCATAGCATACGCCGCATAAGGCCCCGTTCACACTTGCGGTTGTCTGCCAAACGGACCGGATGACCTGACCGGATCCGGACCGGATCCGGATCGGAACCGTACGGTTCTGATCCGGATCCGATCCGGATCCGGTCAGGTTGCATCAGGTGTTCATCAGGATGCGATCCGGATCCGTTTGGCAAAAGTTACGTAAAAAACAATAAAAATGTTGGGGTCTGGGAGGTCAGCAGAAGGGGGACCTGTGGAATCAGGCCCTCCGCTGTTTAGCACTCACCTCCACCTCCAACATGCTGCCAACATCTCCAGCTCGTGCTGCTCCACTCCAAAATGCTTGCCCATGTGTCCCCGATCCAATATCGCCGCAACAATCCTCATAGGAAGTGGGGTAGAACATCCGGATTTTTAGCCAGTGTGTTGTGCGCTATCCGGTTCTCATTGATTTGTATTGGCCGGATGGTGCAGTCCGGCTCCGCCCCGGATACGGCTGCCGGAGGAGCCGGACCAAAAAATAGCGCATGTTGGAACGGACGCCGGAGTCCGGATCCGGTCCGGCTCCGGTCCGGACGAAACGGACGCATGTGAACGGTGGCATAGACTTACATTGCCATGCCGTGCGTCCGTTTCGTCCGTTCCGCATGCGGTGCGGCTCCGGCACGGCGATTCCGGATAGCCACCGCTAATGTGAACCGGGCCTTAGAGGGTAGAGGGCAGGAAGGGGGTATTGGGCACAGCAGCAGGGAGGGGAGTTGGACCCCCCTCACCTGGGTCCCCCATGTGCGCTCCCCCTTCTGCTTAAAGAGAACCTGTACTGAGTAAAAATATTTAAAATAAACACATGAGGTAACTTCAAATGAACATTACATAGTTACCTTGCCATCAGTTCCTTTCAGAAGCGCACCATTTTCTTCTGACAATGATCCCTTCCAGTTCTGACAACATTTTGTCAGAACTGAAATATATCAGTTGCTGTCAGTTATATATCAGTTGATGTCAGTTATAGCTGAGAGAAAACTGATATACCAGGTAATGTCCATGTTTCCCTATGGCTCAAGTGGGCGATGTTACAGTTTAACAGTGTGCTGACCAGAAAGCTGTTATGGGTAATGGCCATTTTCAAAATGGAGGACGGAAAATTCCCTTGATCGCAGTGAACAAACAGGACGCGGGAGAGGAGAAAGACACTGAGGAGTAGACTACATGGAAGGAAAGTATGACTTGTGTATGCTTATTTTGACTTTTAATTTTCAGTTCAGGTTTTCTTTAAGCACAGTAGCAGCCGCCACTATTAGTAAGAGGCAGCGGGCAGGGATGACTCACCTCTTCCGTGTTCCATCGTGCTTTCCACTGTCGTCACTTCCTGCAATGCCGCACACTGTATTGGTGTAATTTGCCTTTTTAAAACAGAAGGAAATCTGCAATATTTCAGCTATAAGTGAACATTTGTGATTACCTACAATGCACCGCTACTAAATATGCAAATTATTCCTTTTCACCCTTGGTAAGTCAAGCAAGCCTATAGCTTTAAGTTTTACACAGTCATATCAAACCCACATGTGACAGCCTACTTCAGACGGTTGGTACTCATCAGTACATAGCAGGGATTGATATGGCTGTATGAGATAGGGCTTGGACCAGTACAACAGAGTAACCAAGCAGCTCAGGGTGACCCAAACCACTTGGAATGTATAGGGGGATAAAAGGGACCAAAAAGACCTTCTACTAAAAAAATCAAAGCTTGGTGTTATTTGCCTTATTAAAACAGAAGCAAATCTGCAATAATTCAGTTATAAGTGAACATTTGTTGTTACCCACAATGCACCATTACTAAATATGCAAATTATTCCTTTTCACCCCTGGTAAGGCAAGCAAGCCTATAGCTTTAAGGTTTACACAGTCATATCAAACCCACATGTGACAGCCTATTTCAGACGTTTGGTCCTCATCAGTACATAGCAGGGATTGATATGACTGTATGAGATAGGGCTTGGACCAGTACAACAGAGTAACCAAACAGCTCAGGGTGACCCAAACTACTAAGAATGTATAGGAGGATAAAAGAGACCAAAAAGTCCTACTAAAAAAAACAAAGCTTGGTGTAATTTTCCTTCTTAAAACAGAAGCAAATCTGCAATAATTCAGCTATAAGTGAACATTTGTGGTTACCCACAATGCACTGCTACTGAATATGCAAATTATCCCTCTTTGCCCTTAGTTTGATATGACACTACTTCTTCTTCTTGCTTGGACCAGCCCCTTCTTCTTGCTTGGACAGGCCCTGGGGGCAGGGCGCTACTTCTTCTTCTTGCTTGAAGGTTGAGGCACTTACTCTATTATATACCGTATATACTCGCATACAAGCTGAATTTTTGACCCCCAAAGAGGGGGTCAAAAGTTGGGGGGTCGGCTTGTATGCGAGTCTTCCCTGGTGGTCCGTGGTCCGTGGTCCGCGGCCCCCGCTACCCCCTCCCGCCGCCGCTGCTATTACCTGCAGCGGCTTCCTCTTCCCCGGCGCTTCCTCTTCCCCGCTCTGCGCTCTCATGCCCGTATGAAGAGATCACAGCAGCGCACCCGGCGCTGCTGCTGTGACGATGCAGGGGGCAGGAAAGAGCGGTTCCCCTGGTAACGGCAATACAGATCGCCGCTACAGGGAGCCGCGCTCTTTCCTGCCCCCTGCATCGTCACAGCAGCAGCGCCGGGCGCGCTGCTGTGATCTCTTCATACGGGCATGAGAGCGCAGAGCGGGGAAGAGGAAGCGCCGGGGAAGAGGAAGCGCCGGGGAAGAGGAAGCCGCTGCAGGTAATAGCAGCAGCAGCGGCGGCGGGAGGGGGGCGAGCAGGGCACTATACTGGCCACTACCTACCTACACTGGGTACTATACTAGCTATACCGGGGCACTACCTACCTAAACTGGGCACTATACTAGCTAAACTGGGCACTATACTAGCTAAACTGGGCACTTTTACTAGCTATACTGGGGCACTACCTACCTATACTGGGGCACTATACTTGCTATACTGGGAATTATACTAGCTAAACTGGGCACTTTACTAGCTAAACTGGGCACTTTACTAGCTATACTGGGGCACTACCTACCTATACTGGGGCACTACCTACCTATACTGGGGCACTATACTAGCTATACTGGGAATTATACTAGCTAAACTGGGCACTTTACTAGCTAAACTGGGCACTATACTAGCTATACTGGGGCACTATACTGGCTATACTGGGGCACTACCTACCTATACTGGGCACTATACTGGCTAAACTGGGCACTACCTACCTATACTGGGGCACTACCTACCTATACTGGGGCACTACCTACCTATACTGGGGCACTATACTAGCTATACTGGGAACTATACTAGCTAAACTGGGCACTTTACTAGCTAAACTGGGCACTTTACTAGCCAAACTGGGCACTATACTAGCTATACTGGGGCACTATACTAGCTATACTGGGCACTATACTAGCTATACTGGGGCACTACCTACCTATACTGGGCACTATACTGGCTAAACTGGGCACTATACTAGCTATACTGGGGCACTACCTACCCTTACTGAGCACTATACTAGCTATACTGGGACACACTGGGGGGATCACGCAGCCAGCATTTCCTACCCCCGGCTTATATGGGGGTCAATCATTTTTCCCTGGTTTTTCATGGAAAAGTTGGGGGGTCGGCTTATATGCGGGTCGGCTTATATGCGAGTATATACGGTATATAGATTCGTGTACATAAGTATGTGAATAGGAAGTAATGCGTGGCACTGTAACTCCGGAAGATACAGTGGCGCAGGTACCTTATTGAGGCCAACGTTCATTGACACGGAGACTTAGATTAATGAATGGGAGCTGCGTTCCCATTCATTCATCTCCTCGCTAAGGGGCGGTGATTAATAATCCATGTGGGAGCATGTGGAGGCCGCCCGCCGCTGAAGAAGAATATTTACGGCCCTGGGACTTCAAGTGAACTTTTCCCAGGCATGATTATACTGCACCTGGTGCAGTAAGTGGTTAAAGCATATGCTACTAATGCTAGCACTGTCTTTTTATCGCAGGGAATTTTTTTTTTTTTTTTTACAAGAGACTGTAATATATAGCAGCCTATTCTGCAGTTTAACTTGGAAGCACTGAAAGTGCTGAACTGAATCTGCAGAAAGTTTCTAGTGCACCTTCGTATTGTGATTGGATATGTTGCTACTCTGTTGGAAGGAATTTGCCATTGGCTATTGAAGGCACATATGCATGGAACATTGGAGTTTCTTTTGAAGTCATTGACCTGTGCTGGAGCCCAGAGGGTGAGTGACCCAAAATCATGGCAGTCTTGATCCTTATTAATAGCAAATAGGGGATCCCTGTATGCTTGTATTGCAGTCTGATTGGTGCAGTGTGTGTGCATAGTTTAGCTAGCTTTAACAGAAAAATTGTTCTTTCCTCACTTGGAAAGGTTTTTAAGGGGTATTTTATTGATGGTGAGCATGTGAACTGCCTCAGTGTTATATTATGTTTATTGCTATACAATTTAAACCTTTTGATGCACAAAGGCAAGTTGAGCTGCACAGATTTCAATGTATATTGGAATAATGAGTTTCCTGCGTAGTGGCATTCATTGATTCCACTCTGGTCCTGACTTTGAATTTTAATTTTTTTTAATGAGAAGGATATGTTTTTGGTATTTAAAGAAACCACAGAAAGGCTATTTTATTGGCTATTAGATGCTTACATTCCCAAATGCTCTTCATGGAGATTGCACTCAGCTTTCAATCAGCTTGCAAAATAGTTTTTTCTAGAGGTCAGGTCTACTTAAAATGTCCTGAGGATTTCAGGGGCAAAATGCATTCCAGCACAACTCCTAGCACTACCTCTGCAACCTTTAGAATTTCAGAATCAGAATCTATATATATAATAGAGTAAGTGCCTCAACCTTCAAACAAGAAGAAGAAGTAGTGCCCTGCCCCCAGGGCCGGTCCAAGCAAGAAGAAGGGGTCGGTCCAAGCAAGAAGAAGGGGCTGGTCCAAGCAAGAAGAAGAAGCAGTGTCATATCAAACCAAGGGCAAAGAGGGATAATTTGCATATTCAATAGTAGTGCATTGTGGGTAACCACAAATGTTCACTTATAGCAGAATTATTGCAGATTTGCTTCTGTTTTAAGAAGGAAAATTACACCAAGCTTTGCTTTTTTTAGTAGGAGGGATTTTTGGTCTCTTTTATCCCCCTATACATTCTTAGTAGTTTGGGTCACCCTGAGCTGCTTGGCCACTCTGTTGTACTGGTCCAAGCCCTATCTTGTACAGCCATATCAATCTCTGTTATGGTAATCATTCATGAAAGTGCTGTCGGTATGGAGAATCAGTGTGGGAAAACACAGCTGATGGTGATTTTGACTTCTGGCTGCTGATTCATTAAAAAAAGTATCCAGGTGTGGTAGCAGTGTGGAGATTCCCTGAACTAGGCAGGCGGTAGGCTTGCGGAGACACGGAAGCTGCCGAGTTGATACATTTCTCCGTGTTCTGCTCTACTGCAGCTGCCTGGGAGGTCTCTGTGTCTCCATTCACTTAACATTGTTATCGCCACATCAGAGGGAGCTGTACTTCCCGACCTCACACCGCTTGCGGTGATCTTTATGAATTAACGTTTTGCTACATTTTTTACAACAATCACCGCACAAGGCGGTGATTTATCACTCTGCTCGGTAATGTCAGCTTTTGATGCGGAAGGAGCCTTTATGAATGCAGATTTTGCTACGTGTGCGGGAAAGTCAGCTGTTTTAAGCATTTCCACATGCGGAAATGCTTTATGAATGATAGCCTATGTAGTGATGAGAACCAAAGGTCTGAAATAGGCTGTCACATGTGGGTTTGATATGACTGTGTAAAACTTAAAGCTATAGGCTTGCTTGGCTTACTAAGGGTGAAAAAGAATAATTTGCATATTTAGTAGCGGTGCATTGTGGGTAATCACAAATGTTCACTTATAGTTGAGTAATTGCATATTTCTTTCTGTTTTAGGAAGGCAAATTACACCAAGCTTTGCTTTTTTTAGTAGGAGGTCTTTTTGGTCCCTTTTATCCCCCTATACATTACGAGTAGTTTGGGTCAAACTGAGCTGCTTGGTTACTCTGTTGTACTGGTCCAAGCCCTATCTCATACATCTGTATCAATCCCTGCCATGTACTGATGAGGAACAAAAGTCTGGAACAGGCTGTCACATGTGGGTTTGATATGATTGTGTAAAATTTAGAGCTATGTGATTGCTATACACCAGCAGCTCTGGATGCTTGCTTGGCTTACCAAGGGGGAAAAGGAATGATTTGCATATTTAGTAGCAGTGCATAGTGGGTAACCACAAATGTTCACTTGTAGCTGAATTATTGCATATTTCCTTCTGTTTTAGGAAGGCAAATTATACCAAGCTTTGCTTTTTTTAATAGGAGGCCTTTTTGGTCCCTTTCATCCCCCTATACATTACGAGTGGTTTGGGTCACCCTCAGCTGCTTGGTTACTCTGTTGTACTATTCCAAGCCCTATCTCATACAGCCGTATCAATACCTGCCATGTACTGATGAGGACCAAAAGTCTGAAACTGGCTGTCTACGTGTGGGTTTGATATGACTGTGTAAAATTTAAATCTATATGCTTGCTATACACCAGCAGCTCTGGATGCTTGTTTGGCTTACCAAGGGGGGAAAGGGGTAATTTTCATATTTAGTAGCAGTGCATTGTGGATAACCACAAATGTTCACTTATAGCTGAATTATTGCACATTTCCTTCTGTTTTAAAAAGGCAAATTACACCAATACAGTGTGCGGCATTGCAGGAAGTGACGACAGTGGAACGCACGATGGAACACGGAAGAGGTGAGTCATCCCCGCCCGCTGCCTCTTACTAATAGTGGCGGCTGCTACTGTGCTTAAGCAGGAGGGGGAGTGCACATGGGGGACCAAGGTGAGGGGGGGGTGTTCCTGCTGAGCATAAGCTGGAGGTAGAGCACACATGGGGGACCCAGTTGAGGGAGGTTCCAACCCCCCTCCCCACCGCTGTGCCCAATACCCCCTTCCTGCCCTCTACCCTCGTATGTGGCGTATGCTACGCCGCGGGTCGGCTAGTTTATTTTATTTGCCAAGTACAGGGTAACGGTATCGTGCAAGGAATTATTTTTGGCACACAGTACAGCAGACTTGTATGGGCAGGACACATACATGGGTACACAGAGCACAGGGGGAGATGGGGGATGTACATATTACGATTAACAGTTTGACATTACACAGTGTGGATTGCTAATTGTATTTTGCATTTCACAGTTGGAGATTGCTAAGTTGGGTGAAGGGAAGCAGAGTTTAGGGCCAGGACAGCTTGGGGGAAGAAGGAGTTCTTGTGCTTAGGGATTCTGGTGTATATGGTCCTAAAGCAGCGACCCAATGGAAGTAAGTTTAGGTGGTGGTTGTTGGGGTGGGATGGAGGTATCATTTGCAATCTTGGCTGCCGTGGACTTCAGTCTGCAGGCATACAGGAGGTTCAGGGGTGGGAGGAAGGACCCGATGATCTTCTCAGTCACTTGAATGGTTCTCCGGAGCTTGAGTTTGTCCCTGTCGGTGGTACCCGCATACCAGATGAGGAACAGATGGAGGAGCAAAGAATCGACTACTTGATAGTGGCGGAGATATGCAAAACTTTTTCAGCTGATGCAGGAAGAATAGCTGTTGTAGGGCCTTTTTCTGAGTTTTTGATACATCTGCTTCCCACCTTAGGTCACTAGAGATGGTGGTACCCAGGAGGCGAGTGTTGGGGACTCTTGCAATCTTGGAGACCTAAATGAGAACCGGGGCGAGTTCAGGTTTTTTTTTCTGAAGTCGATGGTCAGTTCAACCGTTTTTGTTGTGTTGAAGACAAGTTTGTTATCCTTGCACCAGTTGCAGATCCTCTCAATCTCCTGGTGCTAGACTTGTTTGCCACTCTTGTCCAAGAGGCTTATGAAAGTGGTATCATCCGTGAACTTGATCACCTTACAGAGCGATCCTGTGAGGTGCAAAGGCTGGTGTATAGGGAAAACAAAAATGGTGACAGAATACATCCTTAGGGGGCCACCTGTGTTTGTGGTTTGCAAACTCGAGGTGAAGGTGTCCTGCTACAGCAGCAGACAAAGTGCAGTGCTTTTTTGAAAGCAGGGTGGGAGATGTTATCACTGAAATTCATGAGCTCTGCTTATCATACCTATACTATTAGAACAGGTTCATTGTTCAACAAAAAAATTGGAGCTGTAGAGGAAAAAAAACAGACCCCTGTTTACTGTAACTTCATTTCTTTACCACTACAGATGGCCCAAAAGGTTTGCCTGTGAACTTATTCACGCGAACAACGCGAGTTCGCATTCGCGTCGAACCACGAACACTTAGCAAGTTCGACCCGCCTCCTAAATTACATCATTGGGCTAAACTTTGATCCTCTACATTACAGTCAGCAGACACATGGCAGCCAACCATTCTGCACTCCCTCCTGGAGCCCCCCCCCCCCTTATAAAAAGCAGCAGTGACTGCCATGTTCTCACTCTGTCTGCTGCCTGTAGTGAGAGTTAAGGGAGAGACATTGCTGGAGAGATAGGGAAAGCTTAGTTAGGTCTTGTTAGCTTGCTCCTTGCTGATATGTGTTGCTGAAAGCACCACAAACAGCTCTTTTGAGAGCTAATGTTCTTGTGATGTGTTTTGACTGGTGCTATAATACAATTTTTTTTGTGTGGCCCACTGACACTGCATATACAGCCCTGTCTGTCGCAGCTGGCCCTTGCTAATTGCTATACTGTGCCAGGCCCAGCACATTTTATTGCATACCTTTTCACTGCACCTGTGTGACTTCACATTGTATTATACCACCACCATTCACTGAATTCCTTTCACGGCACCTGTGTGACTGCACATTGTATTATACCACCTCCACTCACTGCATACCTTTCACTGCATCTCTGTGACTGCACATTGTATTATACCACCATCAGTCACTGCATACCTTTCACTGCACCTGTGTGACTGCACATTGTATTATACCTCCAGCAGTCACTGCATACCTTTTCACTGCACCTGTGTGACTGCACATTTTATTATATCACCTGCAGTCACTGCATACCTTTCACTGCATCTGTGTGACTGCACATTGTATTATACCACCAGAAGTCACTGCATACCTTTCATTGCACTGTTGTGACTGCACATTGTATTATAGCACCAGTCACTGCATACCTTTCACTGCATCTGTGTGACTGCACATTGAATTATAGCAGCAGTTAGTGCATACCTTTTCACTGCACCTGTGTGACTGCACATTGTATTAAACCATCAGACACTGCATATCTTTCACTGCACCTGTGTGACTGCACATTGTATTAAACCATCAGTCACTGCATACCTTTTACTGCCCCTGTGTGACTGCACATTGTATTATACCACCAGCAGTCACTGCATACCTTTCACTGCCCCTGTGCGACTGCATATTGTATTATATCACCAGCAGTCACTGCATACCTTTCATTGCATCTGTGTGACTGCACATTGTATTATACCACCAGTCACTGCATACCTTTCACTGCATCTGTGTGACTGCACATTGTATTATAGCAGCAGTCAGTGCATACCTTTACACTGCACCTGTGTGACTGCACATTGTATTAAACCACCAGTCACTGCATACCTTTCACTGCACCGTGTGACTGCATATTGTATTATACCACCAGCAGTCACTGCATACCTTTCACTGCATCTTTGTGACTGCACATTGTATTATAGCAGCAGTCAGTGCATACCTTTTCACTGCACCTGTGTGACTGTACATTGTATTATACCGCAAGCAGTCACTGCATACCTTTTCACTGCACCTGTGTGACTGCACATTGTATTATACCACCAGCAGTCACTGCATTCATTTTCACTGCACCTGTGTGACTGCACATTGTATTATACCACCAGCAGTCACTGCATACTTTTCACTGCATACCTTTCACTGCATCTGTGACTGAACATTGTATTATACCTGGCAGTCACTGCATACCTTTCACTTTAATGGATGGCAGACTTGCCCTCCATAACAGATTCTCGTTAAAGGATTTCAAGTGTATTCATCTCATCATTATACAGCAGGGTCTCGAAAGAGTCCTCCTGTGTTGTTATTTTTCATCACTATGTCCCTGAGTTGGGACTTGCGTGCCGTGCCTGCGTCCTCTGTTGGATGTGTGGTGGTAGCCATTTCTCAGGCTCCCACTCCGGACCAGAATCAAACCCTGATTCCCGGCCCCTTACCCATGGTCACCATGGTACTGAGAAAGTTCCATGGAAAGTATATCACACAGTTGAATGAATGGCAGACTTGCCCTCCATAACAGATTCTTGTTCAAGGAACTGCACAGACTGCAGAAAAAGTAATTTAAAAAAATAGATGTAAGCTTTAACAATAGTAGAGAAAGAACCATTGATGAACCCCTGGACTACTGGGTGCGCAGGCTTGACCTGTGGCCAGAGCTGTCACAATTTGCCATCCAACTTCTGGCTTGCCCTGCCTCAAGCATCCTAGAAAGTAACTTCAGTGCAGCTGGAGGCATTGTCAGTGAGAAGAGAAGTCGCCTAGGTCAAAAAAGTGTTCAGTACCTCACCTTTATCAAAATGATTGAGGCATGGATCCCGGAGGGCTACTGTCTGCCTAAAGACTAAGGCCTTGATTCACTAACCGGTGCTAAGCCGGTTAGTGTGCCTTATCACTTACTGGGCACAAACTACAGCGTTAACCTTACCTGACGTTAGTGTGCCTTATCTGAGGTTAGTGTGCCTTATCTGAGTTAGTGTGCCTTATCTGAGGTTAGTGTGCCTTATCTGAACTTAGTGCCCCTTAAGTAGCTTTAAGCACACTAAAAGATGCACAAAACTACATTGCGCACTGCAACGTCCACAGCGCGCAAAGCGTAATGTGCCTATCTTTGCGCGCGGTGTGACAATAACATCGCAGCTGCTATAGTGTACATGATGCGACCTTAAGGTCGCATAGAATGCAACCTAAACAGCGCATCAGTGCACTGTTATCGTCGCATCCTATGCGACCTAATGGTCGCATCATATGCTGTATAGCTGGTGCGACGTTATCGTCGCACCGCACGCAAATATCGGCGCATTATGCACAGTGCGTGCGCAATGCAGTGCACGATGTAGCTTTGTGCATCTTTTAGTGTGCACAAAGCTACTTAACCCCCTTGTCGGTCCGATTCCTGCGGCAAGGGCACTTTTTTTTAATTTTTTAAATCATGTAGCTAGCCTAGCGCTAGCTACATGATAGCGGCATCCCCCCCACCCCACCATCAGAACGGGATTTCCTGCTGGGCTTCCCCGGTCGGCATCGCGATGGGGCGGGATGACGTCACCAACGTCATGGATGTCGGGACGTCAGAGGGAATCCCGATCCACCCCTCAGCACTGCCTGGCACTGACTGGCCAGGCTGCACAGGGGTCTGGGGGGGGTGGCTCGGCGCGGCGGGTAGCGGCGAATCGGTGGGTAGTGGCGGCGATCGCGTACCACACCCAGCTAGCAAAGTGCTAGCTGCGTGTAGGAAAAAAAATTGCAAAAATCGGCCAAGCAGGGCCAGAGCAATCCTCCTGTGCAAGTTACCCCGAGCTCAGCTCGGGATAACCGGCAAGGAGGTTAAGGGGCACTAAGTTCAGATAATGCGCACTAACCTCAGATAAGGCACACTAACTCAGATAAGGCACACTAACCTCAGATAAGGCACACTAACCGGCTTAGCGCTGGTTAGTGAATCTGAATCAAGGCCTAAGTCAGTCCCCACACACACCTGCACACCTGCACACCTGCACACCTGCACACCGTGTGACTGCTTGTCCCATCACTAAGTCAGTCCCCACACAGCATCTCTGCCTGCCAGCCACTGCTGCCTTCTCTGCCACCATCAACAGGGACCAGGACTCCAGGTGGATTCCTGAATTTTTAAGGCCATTAACAAAAAAAAAAAATTCTGGTGCGTGTACATGCCTGCCTAATTTTTCTGGCTGCAACAACAAAATAAAAGGAATGTACAAGTGTCAATTCACCTTTGTGATCGTTACCTTGCCGCAGTGAAGGGGCTTGCGTGCGTATCACAATGAAGCAATGACCTATATGAGTGTGTTGGGGGGCACACCCAAGAAAATAAGGTTGTTGCTTCATTGTGGAGAGACCAAATTCGATCAGCTGGACAGTCACCATTGTTCTGTAATTGAGCTACCTCAGCCCGACCATATGGGCTGGAAAGCCGCCATCACCTGCACTCTCACCAACGTGCGCACCAGCATGGCCATCTGTTTGCGGTGCGTTACACAGTGAGTTTGGTCTTTCAGTGTGAAGCAGTACACTACTTACAGTACCTCATCCATATATACATACGCAAGATGTTTACAAGCACTTTAGGCCTCCAATTTAGCAATGCAATGTGATTTCTGTCTTTTAGGGATCATAACCCTGCTGTGCGTCAAATCTGTAATTTTCCCTGGGAATGTTGGCGTGTATCCCACTCCGCCATGCCCCCCTCCAGATGTTAGACCCCTTGAAACATCTTTTCCATCACCTTTGCGGCCAGAAACAGTGTTTGTCATTTTTTAAGTTTGCCTGCCCATTGAAGTCTATTGCGGTTCGCAAAGTTTGCTGGTTCGCAAACTTTTTGCAGTTCGCGAACCGAAAATCAGAGGTTCTAGCCATCTCTATTTACCACAGTGTACTTCAGCCATGACTTCCATTCACAACGTCAGCAATCAGCTTTTTGGATAAAAATAGGTGGTATGCCTTTTTCCACTGTATATAATATATATGCATTCAGCACACATGGTTACTTATTTATTTCCTAATCTTAGATTATACTTTGGTATACCTAAGGACATGGGTATTGGCCACAAAATGCATTGACTGTATACATTTTTAGGACAGCAATATTTTTCATTTGATGCTAAGGAGTGAATCTGTGATGAACAAGACATATCATCTGTTTATCATCACAAATAGCTGAGTTGTATCTTGTTACATTCAAATTGAATCTGACATATCTTGACAATATATCATGGTACAGACAACAACATTGACAATAAAAGAGATGAGCTGTAAAATGCAGTGAAGTTCACATCAAACATCCAATCCAAACAATATCTCAGTAAACAATTTGAGGCTCAGACTGCAGGTAGACACACTGCACATCTGAATCACCCTCATTGTTTTGTTAATTTATGATTGACTGTTTGCTGGACTATGTTTGCCCGAAGCAGGTAAAAATGATGCAGAAGGTGCGCCGGCAAAAATGGTGCTCCATAAGCAGCAATAGTAATAGCCACAATTAGCAGTGATGGACAATAATTATGGAACCCGGTAAATAGTGAGAACCCAGCACCCACTATTTATTGGGTGAAATAATTATCATTCATTGCCGTTAATTGCAGCTTTAACTGTTGCTGCCTATGGTGGCAAAAATATCAGAAATATGGTGTTTAGGATTAGTGTTAGGTTTAGGTTAAGTGTTAGGAGTGTGGGTGTGAAGTTTCGGCACTACAGGTCAGGCCCAGGGGGCATTAAGTCTACATGCGGGGTGGCTAAATTTAAGCATCAGAGGGGTGGTTAAGATAAAGCAGCATGGGTGTTTTAGTTTAGCCACTGGGGGGTGGTTAATGTTAGGCACTGGGGGGAGTTAAAGGTAGGCAGCTGCAAGGGGGGGGGGGGGGTAAGGTTAGGCGGCACGGTGGGGGGTCTTAGAGTTATGCATAAGTAGAGGGAGGGTTCTGTCTGAGAGTAGGGTAAGGTCTAGTGAAATATAAGTAAAGATTACAGATATTTTACTATAGAAATTAATTAAGGTATGCATGTTAGCCAATAGACCTTTGTGGGCAGGTCCCATGTGGTTGGAAGTTTTGAGAAGAAGATTTTATTTACAGGATACTCTTTTTTTAATTTTTATTTCTCTACCTTTCCAGTCCTCAGTCTTTTGCTTAAATTAGGTGTTGAATGAGAAGAGAACAAGGTGTGCACCAGGACAACATAAGCAAGGCAGACAGCTGTTTCAAGCAAAGAGATCATGAACACACTGGCCAGTGAAAGTTCTGACATCTTCTCTGCTGCAGGGCGCATTATTGGTAACAGAAAAATGTTGGATGAAACAAAAAAAACATTGAAAAGTTGTACTGTATGTAAGCTCCATACATAGTTTCAGCTTCCTAATGTGACAAATGTTTTTAAAATATCTTGTACTGCTACCAGTAGCAGCTAAAGAGGGTTGGGAAGGGTGCTTAAGATACTAACAGTGAAGGTCTTATACACCAACTGCTTTTTTTCCAGTAAGGGTCAGTTTCCTTTACCAACAATATCACTTCAGAATAACAAGATACAGTGGAATCTTGGTTTGCAAGCATAGTTTGTTCCAGAAACATGCTTGTAAACCAAAGCACTCTTATATCAAAGCAAATTTCCCCGTAAGGATTAATGAAAACTCAGATGATTCGTCCCACAATCCAAAAACATTTATAGAAAAATATTGAATACAAAGTTTTTGTACTTTATGAAGCGAAAAGGTAGAAAAGACTTTCCCTATAACTAATAGAATTATTGATGTTGGCTCTTGGCTCACCCCCAACCTTTTGTGTGTGTTTGTGTATGTGTAACTTTAACTTATTCTTAACTTATTATATGACAGTTGCCTTTGCCTACTTTTGAGGATTTCATGGAAGTCCCTAAACTCAGATCAAGTACAATCCTGCTGTGTCAAAGGGAGAAGATCCATCGGCTCACTTTAGCCGTAACCAAATGCATATATAATGATGTAGTGACCCGAGACTAGCATAATCCCCATGTGTTATGTAGTCCAGAAAACTAGGTATCCCTATCCATAACTTGTAGTGCCTGCTCATGTACTAAAGGTTGCCGGTCTGAACACGGTCCTTCACAAATGGCTCACTTAGTGGCTGATACAGAAACCACCACAAGTAGATTGACCATCGTTCTTTTTACTACTTGACTTTTCCAACCTATAATCTCGGACTTTTACTCAACTGTTGCATATCCGGTTTGTATTCTCCCTTTTTGCAGTTTCATCCACCTCTGTTTATATTAATGTAATTAAGTGAAGATGAGCAGTGAAAATACAATAATCCAGAAGATATACATTTTTAAAATGTTGGAATACCATAAGAATGAGGAAAATTACAAGCAGAAGGCTGGTGAAAACTTTAAAGGTTACACATGCCAGAAAAGTTAAAATATAAATTATAAGACACAGGTACAACACTGAAGGCAAAAGATGAAAACCAGAATGTAATTGGTGACATTTTACAAAAAATAGCCATTATTCTCTCAAAGTAAAATATCTCAACAGCATAATTCTGACATTCACATATGGGCAGATAAGGCAGCCTTTATTAAAGTGTTTTGTTAGCATGATTCTACTTATATATATATTGAGATCATATATTAAATATTTATTGTTAATATTTTAGCTTCTTAGCTGCACACATGAAAATATATCACTAAAAATTCTTTGCTAAAATAAAAAAAAACGAAATAAAATTATTTAACTAGTTATAATGAAAATGGTATGAATACACCTCATGGCCTGCATGAGAGCTCTGTAAGTTTTTAAGATATGTTGCAGACAACAACATTAGCGGTGACCATCTGCTGTCAGCAATGTCAGTTGGGCGCAGTGCCATATGTATACAGTATACAGCCTGACATTTGCTGTATTGTGATAATTGTTAAAGGGACTATATCAATTAACGTGTTGTTTTTTTCAATTGAGATAGGAAATGTTTGGGAAGTGCTGCTAAGTACTGGTGTATACATTTCACTGCTTATCTATTTGATTACTGTTATCTAATTCCTTTCACATTTTTCTGACGGCAGTCTGCTGAAATTCTGACGCCAACTCAGCCGTGAGGGGAGGGGGGGGGGGGGGAATTCCCTCACAGTGTATCTGTTAGCTCTGTGTGCAGAGAGCTCAGTCAGAGACAGGCAAAGCTTTCTCTCACAGTGAGCAGAGGAAATGTATCTTATGCGCAACATAAACATTTGTAATACTGTAGTGTGTGAAACCTGGTACCTGTTTTCAAATAATCTGCTTCAATATTACATTGTAGTCAGACTGCAGGGATTCATACCTCTGGAAATGAGACATTCAAATGTAGCTAAAATCTACACACAAAGAATTAAAGCTTTTGCCTCTGATATTTAACATGAATAGTAAGAAAATGTTAACACAGCTACTTAGACATTATTTGTACGTTGCCATTTTAGAACACTTGGGCATTGATAGTATTCTTTTAAACTCCAACATCAGCCATTTTTATTTTTTATTGCACTTTCAGAGGGGAAGACTTTTCTGATAATGCTCTGTCTGTGTCCGAGCATTACAGAAGCTAGTTGTGGTCACCGTTGTAAGGCCCAGGGACAGTCAGTAGGCATTGCTGCATGTTTGTGCCCCCTACTGTGCAATACCATATACTAATGCATAAAGAGGCTCTTTAACAATATTTAGTAGTGCAGTAAATTGTTCAGCAAACCCACGTTTATTGTCATTTTCCTGGTTTCAGCATCAAAAACACTTCCTCCAGCTATACTCCTGTATAATGGTGTGCACCCTCACACTGAGCCTTAGCCTAGGCTTTTTATTATGTGGAATCAACCCCTTCCCTTCCGAACACACACACACACATGCACACACACACTACCCCAAGCATTCTGGGAGACCAGAGATAATTTTTTTTCTACTGACTTTAGGACTCTCATAAATAAACATTATCTAGAGGTTACCTGCCAGTACTAAAGATGCTGTAGCCTGTGTACGTTTTTAGACAGTAAATCAGAGAAAGGAAAGATTTTACGGTGGGCAAACCTGGATGTAGCAACCTGGTTTGCACTACTCTGTGTAATATCACTGCTTTTGGGTGTACACAACAAGTATCAAAGACATAATGGACAGAGTTGATTAAAGTAAAGCATGATGTACTGTATTTTTGTAGTCATTGTCACAACAAGCTCTGTTTTGAGCTGCTTGGTTATCTCCCTGCATTTAACAAGTGCAGTTCTTCCCTGCTTATGGAACAAGTGCCACCATGTGACCCTGAAACAAGTACAGCCATAGGTCGTTTAATCATGTAGTACAGTATATTAAAGAGGAGCTATCAGCTATACAATCGAAAAATAAATAAAAACACATATATAAGTAGGGATGGTCGTAGTCAGACAACTTCGCTACACTGGAACTACGCGTAGTTTTCCGCAATTACGCTTCACAAACTACAGCTGCGAAATCAGAAGCTTTGCTACGTTTGCATTTCGTAGACTACGCGTTAAAATACGGAAGCTTTGCGTAGTGCGAAGCGTAGTTTATGCGGATGCTTATGCCCTTATGTGGACAAATTTCCACAATAATCCACTAAATATGCGCATGGGTGAACTAATATATGCGTACATTCCACCTTCCAATGCAGAATTGTATACGTATAGAAGGGCAATAATGTTTCTGCGCATGCGTAATGATCCGTATAGACTCAGTTACCGCACGCGTAGTTCACTTTGCAATACCTACGTCAACTATGCGTAGCGTGCAAAGCTTCGCATAGCGGTACTACGACTACGCGGAAATACGTACGCAAAGTTTTTAAACTTCGTCTATGAACTACGATGCGTAGTTGCGGACTACAACGCGCAGATTCGCACTGGCGTAGTTTCTGCTCCACCCTGTATATAAGTAGATAAATACTTGCTCTACTTACATAACATATGTATTGCACTGTCTGCATTTTTATTTTAGTGATTTTTCTATAGTAAAAAAGAGAAAATTCCTTCTTAGGATTTTCCTTTTTGACCGTGTCTATGTTGAAGCCAATCCTGACATAATTTCCTCCCTTACTCTGTCTGTGTATCATTGCCCGCCCTCCTCCCAGTCTTCAGACACTCCCACCCAGCTCTGCATGGTGGGAGTAGTGTTGTCTCAGCATGAGAAATTGGATATATTTTTGCTAGCTCTCCATGGTAACCACTGATATGTTTTTATTTGATATGCCAAAAGCACTGTAAATTGATAGTTGCCTGCTATCTGTTTTTATTTTTGTGGCCTGTAGATTTCCTAGTTCATGTTTTCAATGTCTCATTGGAGAATATGAGCACTGGAAGTATGTGCCTTGCATCTGCCTTTTGAGAATAACTGCTGGTTTCTCTGAATCCTTTTCCTGCTTCCAACTATCAATTTACAGTGCTGTTTTGCAAATCAAATAAAAACATATCAGTGGTTACCATGGAGAGCTAGCAAAAATACATCCGCCATGTAAGGCCCTAGTCTGCAGTTTTATCTCAATTATAGAAATGTTTTTCTGGATTGATTGAAAACCAGAGTCCTCTAATCTAGTCACCAGTGGGAGCAGCTTATTGAGGCAGGAAGGAGCGGAAACAATGTACGATTCAAGCTGAGGTCTCACTCTGTACAGCAATAGTTGAATGATTACCTGGACCTGAATCTGTGTTAGATTAAGACAAGTCAGTGTGAATAAGTTAGTGTTGGTTATAGGCAGTAAACCACTGTGAAAAATAATCCACTGCATTGAAAAGTACTATGGAAGAAATATCCAGCAGGGATTATGTTTTTATTGACTTATGGGACAGTAGGGCGGGCCAATAACAAATTGACATTTATAAAGGGCAAAGAAATTTGCTGCAATATGTTACTATCAACTGTACCTACAGCATAAATGTGAGTGGAGACTTTGTGCCAGTAAGGGTGAAGAATCAGCAGTCAAAACACAGGATGTGTGAACCATTGTCTGTTTCATTATGTACCCCAGGTCTGTTTTATTACTTTGTGCAGTGGCGTGGAATATGTTGGCGCTTTATAAATCAATAATAATAATAATAATAAAGATATTTCCACTCATCACATATAGGTAGCCAGATACCTCCCAATATAGGAAGAAAGAGAAGCTGTGATGGGATGTTGGATCCTCGATACTTGAATGAGAATTCTTCATTTTACTCTGAACGGGGGGATGAGCATCTATACCAGGCAGGCACCTGGCCACCTATACTGGGCTGGGGGAGAAAACACACAACTCTCCAGTTTAGGGGGCTGCTGCAGGACTTCATGAGGCCTCCCCTAACGCCATATTTTTCCTCAGGGTCTGAGGCAATTGCTTTAGTTGCCATGTGGGTAATCCAGCCCTGCCTAAAGCTGTTCGTTACAATTAAAGAGAAACCGTGATCAAGAAACGAACTTCATCAGTATCATCAGTAGCTGATACCCCCTTTTTCCCATGTGAAATCTTTTCCTTTTCACAAACGGATCATCAGGGGCTCTGTATGGCTGATATTGTGGTGAAACCCCTCCCACAGTGTGATGTCAGGACCATGATCCTGACAGTTCCCTGTCTGTGAACCTCATTGCATTGTGGGAAATAACAGCTGTTTACTGCTGGGTCCAACTGCCAAAAAAGCAAGTAGCATCTCCTTTTACTGACATCACCTGCCAGCAGTAATAATGTCACCATGTGTTAAATGTATGTAGGATGTAATGTATACATACTGTAATTATTGTAAAAGCACTTTTTTATTACATTATTTTCACTGGAGATCCTCTTAAAAGACCGATAGAGAAGACTTAAAGGACAATGTGGAAGGACTTCCTCCTGACACTTGACAAAAGTAGTGTTTCTCCTAGGTGTAATTCTAAAACAAAATCATGCAGCTTTCATTGAAAGTAACCTTGTGACTATGTACTTTCTCATCATATTCTGAGTGTATTTTGCTGTGGAACTCTAAACTTTTGTTTGTATTTGACTATGGATAGTTCTGTCTTTGTATAATTTCTAAATATGTCACTCACCACCTAGGAAATTTCCCCTTACATCCGTAATATCAGTGGAGAGAGAAAGTGAATGAATCACTGCAACTGTGTTTCATACAAACATAAATATACAGTTTATTATACTAGTATGAGAAGAGGACAGAACTCTTGTCTATTTTTTAGGGTTGTTTATGTGTCTATTGAAGAGATCCCCTCTCATGTCATGTTTTTGGCTAAACGAAGCAAGGAAAATCTATCCAAGGAACACACAATCAGCAATAAAAACCTGACAGGGACTCTAACTCTTCTCTGCTTTATCCAAAACCTTAACAAAAAAATGTTTGGCTGTAACTGAGCTTTAATTCATTCTATTATGTCAGATTTAGTTATCTTTTAGATTCATGCAGAAAAGTGCCACTATTTCAATTACCATAAATAAACACTTTTGAGCAGTAGCTATTCCAAAGGTCCTCTCCAGATTGCAAATAATTTTCTAAGGGGATGATTCATCAAACACTTCTAGGTGTCAAAGCAGTTTCACAAAAATTAACTCCCAGTGACTAAAAGAGTTTGACAAATTACCAACAGCATGACAGCAAATGTATCATTTTTTATGCAGAGAAAGTGTCAACAAATTGTATCGTCTAATGAGTTAGTTAAATTGCCGCATTGGTTAAAGATTTATATCAATTCATTTGGCTGCTGCGTTTGTCTCTCTGCTGGAGAAGCAAAGAAGATGAACTATGCATATCTGAATGGTAATGTGCTCATGTGCTTTGCTAAAAAGTTAAAGCATCCTTTTTACTAAATCAGTTTGCTGATCCTGATTGTCATAGGAAATATGGCCTGTTACCGGGCAACATAAGCTAAAGCGATGGGGGCAAGGGGGATTTTGACCCCAATATTCTACGCCACTGTTCATAGGCTATTAAAAAAAAGCACGGCTCCAGTTTCATTACTGGCCGTCCAGAGGCCGCGCAGTAAAAAGGAGGGACCTGTGCTCCTCTTTCTTGAGGGATGCTGTACAAATTTGGTCTTGGGTCTAGAAAGGTAATATTTCAAGATTCCATTACCGAGGACACATAAAGTACACCTGTCACAAGAGAAATACAGATACTGACATTGGTGACCACCTTCTGACAATACTAGCTATGTTTGGGTAATGCTTAGACTTTTCCGATTATTTATGGGAAGCCAGGAGTGTTAGAGAAGTGTCAGAACTAAAGACATTATTTTAAAGTCAACTTATCGGTATAAGTCGAATTCCAAGCTTATTTCTATTTCGAGCACCTGATCTATCTAGTTATGACAGGTGATAGTCACAAATAAAAAGAAATGCAGGCATCAAACCAACAAACATTGATTTGGGTAATACCTTTACTAACTGTACATGGCTAATTGCAAGCTTAAAGAGTAATTGTCGTGCATAAAATCAAAAATCAATTCTTTATTTTTATCTGGTAAACAAGTAATAAGGATGCTAACCAGGCAAAGTTAAAATCACTATTACTTTTCTTGTTGATAAATGACTATTCTCCAGTTTACCTGACTCTTATTTGGTACACACAAAATTTGGTACACCAAAAAGGAAGTTGCAGGGCATGCTGGGTTGTCCTTTTTTTGCTTCTCTATTTACCCCCAGACTTAACTAATGCAGCCTGATTGGCTGAAGCCTCTTTCCCTCCTGTTTTTTCCTCCCACACCTTTGTTCCTCTCTGATTGACCAATATTTCTCATTTCTATGGTAATGGTAGGGATTAGATCAGTGTTGCCGAACCTATGGCACGTGTGCCCAAGCGGCACGCGAATCCCACTAATCCTACAACCCCCGCCGCCGCAGTAGTGATAGGTTGTTCGTGAAGAGCTGGCTCTAAGAGACGATTTTCTTTCCACGAGAAAAGCCGATGCCTGCCGAGGGAAAAGTCAAAGCTCTACCCCACCCCCTCCCCGCTCTGCTCACAGGGGCACCGATGTCAGACGTCAGCACATCCTGTCAGTGCAGGACTTTTGGCTGGCTGCAGGAAGGTAATTGTGGAGCTGTGCGCCGCTGCCGGGAGAGGAGACTTCTGACAGGTGAGTAAATTATTTTTTTTGCAGGTTAAATGTTGTCCACTTTGCGTTATTTACTGCAGACCTGTTGTCCACTTTGCGTTATTTACGGCTGACCTGTTGTCCACTTTGTGTTATTTACTGCTGACCTGTTGTCCACTTTGCGTTATTTACTGCTGACCTGTTGTCCACTTTGCGTTATTTACTGCAGACCTGTTGTCCACTTTGCGTTATTTACGGCTCACCTGTTGTCCACTTTGTGTTATTTACTGCTGACCTGTTGTCCACTTTGTGTTATTTACTGCTGACCTGTTGTCCACTTTGCGTTAGTTACTGCTGACCTGTTGTCCACTTTGCGTTATTTACTGCTGACCTGTTGTCCACTTTGCGTTATTTACTGCTGACCTGTTGTCCACTTTGTGTTATTTACTGCTGACCTGTTGTCCACTTTGCGTTAGTTACTGCTGACCTGTTGTCCACTTTGCGTTATTTACTGCTGACCTGTTGTCCACTTTGCGTTATTTACTGCTGACCTGTTGTCCACTTTGCGTAATTTACTGCTGACATGTTGTCCACTTTGCGTTATTTACTGCTGACATGTTGCCCACTTTGCGTTATTTACTGCTGAAATGTTGTCCACTTTGCGTTATTTACTGCTGACCTGTTGTCCACATTGGGTTATTTACTGCTGACCTGTTGTCCACTTTGCGTTATTTTCTGCTGACCTGTTGTCCACTTTGCGTTATTTACTGCTGAAATGTTGCCCACTTTGCGTTATTTACCGCTGACATGTTGCCCACTTTGCGTTATTTACTGCTGAAATGTTGTCCACGTTGCGTTATTTACTGCTGAAATGTTGCCCGTGTTGCATTATTTTCTGCTGACATGTTG
The DNA here is from genome assembly GCF_040937935.1 of Hyperolius riggenbachi. Taxonomy (NCBI): domain Eukaryota; kingdom Metazoa; phylum Chordata; class Amphibia; order Anura; family Hyperoliidae; genus Hyperolius; species Hyperolius riggenbachi. The sequence goes on from NC_090646.1 coordinate 173,243,563, forward strand.
CCTACATTGCGTTATTTTCTGCTGACATGTTGCCCACATTGTGTTATTTTCTGCTGACATGTTGCCTACATTGCGTTATTTTCTGCTGACATGTTGCCCACATTGCGTTATTTTCTGCTGACATGTTGCCTACATTGCGTTATTTTCTGCTGACATGTTGCCCACATAGCGTTATTTTCTGGTGAAATACTGCCCACATTGTGTTTATTTTCTGGTGTCTGGGGTAACTGTTGCTGCAATTATTATTTAATGGTCATGGTCATAGTTAATGGTCATAGTTGGCTATATTTGCTGCTTTGGGGTTAGGTTATAGGGTATACTAATAAATAGCATCACACCCATGATGCGAATTCTCATTTCACCACATCATGGCGGAAACACTGCTTTCTTATGCCTTGCTGTTACATCATTACTTTAGCTCCGCCCATACAATGTCATGCCCCCCCCCCCCCCCATTGGCACTCAGAGATAAATAAGTAAATTTTGGGTCGCAGTTTGGGCACTCGGCCTCTGAAAGGTTTGCCATCACTGGATTAGATTGTGAGCTCCTTTGAGGGACAGTTAGTGACAAGACAATATATATATATCTCTGTAATGTGCTGGGTAAGATGTCAGCGCTATAGAAATACTAAGTAATAATAATAATAAATAATAATGCTGAGACAATGCACTTTCTATAGCGAAGGACGGGCAAATTAGGCAAAGGAGAGTAAGGGAGGAAATTACGTCAGGATTGGCTTCAAAATAGCCACACTTAAAATGGGAAATGCTATGAAGGATTTTCTCTTTTTTTTACTGTAGAAAAATCACTAAAATTAAAATGTAGACAGTGCAATACATATGTGATGTGAGTAGAGCAAGTATTTATCTACTTATTTATGTGTGCTTTTTTTTCTGAGATAGTATGGCTGACAGCTCCTCTTTGAGGCATTTTGAAGAACTGGATCAAATCCAGTTCTGTATAATGCTTGAGGCTAGGTTCACAGTGGTGCGTTGTGTTATGGTGAGATGTTAGGGTTGCAACGGAAGATAGTAACACAATGCAGAGGCGTACGTAGCAGACTGTTGACACATGTTAAATCACATGCTTACGATGCATGCGTTCGTTTCAATATTAATTTAAGGTAATGTTCTAAGGGCGGAGCTAGCTATGCCAGCGTGAATATGCTTCCCAGGAGAGCTCCTGCTCCTGCTCGCTGATTTTACGCTAAAAAGCAAGATTACAGCCAAGATATCGGACCCAAAACATGTCCAGGAGGCTGAAGAAGGCACAGGACACAGTTACGCCGCAAAAGGCATCGAAATCGAAGCAGCCCACGGTTCTCCAGCTCCTTAGTCAGAACCCAGCTACACAGACCCCAGCTAAGATGGCTGCCGCGACCTCTCCCCAGGCCTCGTCTCCACAAACTACAGAAGCAGAATCTGCCACAACTAAGTCTCTGAATGAGATTAAAGATTACCTGCACAGCCTGGCCACAAAAGATGACCTCTCTGAGCTGGCAGAACACATCACTTCGGCTACACAAGCTGAGCTCCAGGGAATCCAGGACACGCTGGGAGATCATGGCGGGAGAATCGCCACGTTAGAAGCGGAAGCGGCCGCCATGAAAGCAGAGTTTAAAAAACTGGCGGCAGAGCGAAAACAGCAAGCACTTACTAACTCCCTGCTGAGGACGGGTCTGGAAGACCTTTAAAATAGGAGCCGTAGGTGCAATATTCGGGTCCGCGGCCTCCCGGAAGAAGTCCCACCCTAGCAACTCAGCTCAACTCTGTCGGTCATCTTCCATGAGCTACTAAATCAGCCAGACGGAGCTCCGTTGAAGCTTGACAGGGTGCATAGAGCCCTGTGTCCCATGCCAGCAGCCGGGGAACCCTCCAGAGACATGATTTGTAGACTTCATCACTACAGCACTAAGGAGGCAATCATGGATGCAGTACGAAAAGCAGCTAGTGTTGAGCGCAATGGGTGCCAGCTCTACTTATTTCAATACCTGGCACCAAGCACGCTGGCTCAATGGAGAGCACTGAAGCCGCTGCTCAAGACCTTAAAGGAACTGAGGGCTACATATCGCTGGGGAATTCCCTTTCAACTACACATCACGAAGGATGACCAAAATTTCTCCCTACGATCTCCATCCGAGCTACCTGATCTCTACAAAAAAACTCGATATCCCACTGGTGGATCTGTCAGAGTGGCAACCAGAAAAGATGCTTATGGGCTTACCGCAATGTGTGAAGCGCCAAAGAAACGGGGCCCGTAACGTACAACCGGAGGTGAACTAACTGATCGACTCCAGCTCTAACTGCTCCCTGCGGTACCCAAATAAGTACTCTTAATTGTATGTCCAGCAAACTATGGGGTAGTGGATACAGCGGGGGCCCTTTTTCCCATGCCAGTCAGCATAACGCTCTCTTACAGGTTCCTTTCCCACATTATCCCACGGACAAGAACAAACTTGGAAATGGATGCTCTCACATGAAGATGCAGGGTCACTTCTTTGTTTGGGACGGGGAGACATTGGGGGGGGGCCCGGGTAGCTGTATGCTGAGACACACCGATGTGCTCCATATATTCACAGAACTTGGGCAACTAAATTCTAACTTAATGCTATATTCTTTACCTGTAATATGCTATATATCCAGTTATGAGATGTCACAGCTCATCCTATTCTATGTGGCTTTCTCCGAAGTTGTCAGTAGGGTTCATTTGTATATGTGTTTACTCAGACACTGAACTCGGGTGTTAATACCGCGCTTGATCAACTAAATGTTAACTTAATGATATATTCTTTGCCTACTATATCCAGCTATGAGATGTCCTACGTGTAAATCAAAGGTCTAGCAATTATAATGTTTTATATTGCGAACTATGATATGACGATTCTGCTAAGATGGGAGTGGGGAATTGGAAGACCGCTAAGCTATGCTAGTGTTACACTGTGAGAGTAGTATACAACCGGGCTACCTTTTCATTGAAATTCCTTAGACTGAATTACACAGCAGCAGGATTGACCATAGTGGTTCCCAACCTTAACCACTTGAGGACCTAGGGCTTTACCCCCCTTAAGGACCGGCCACTTTTTTTCCATTCAGACCACTGCAGCTTTCACGGTTTATTGCTCGCTCATACAACCTACCACCTAAATGAATTTTGGCTCCTTTTCTTGTCACTAATAAAGCTTTCTTTTGGTGCTATTTGATTGCTCCTGCAATTTTTACTTTTTATTATATTCATCAAAAATACATGGATTTTGGCAAAAAAATGATTTTTTTTAACTTTCTGTGCTGACATTTTTCAAATAAAGTAAAATTTCTGTATACATGCAGCGCGAAAAATGTGGACAAACATGTTTTTGTTTAAAAAAAAAACATTCAGTGTATATTTATTGGTTTGGGTAAAAGTTATAGCGTTTACAAACTATGGTGCAAAAAGTGAATTTTCCCATTTTCAAGCATCTATGACTTTTCTGACCACCTGACATGTTTCATGAGGGGCTAGAATTCCAGGATAGTATAAATACCCCCCAAATGACCCCATTTTGGAAAGAAGACATCCCAAAGTATTCACTGAGAGGCATAGTGAGTTCATAGAAGATATTAATATTTGTCACAAGTAAGCGGAAAATGACACTTTGTGACAAAAAAAAAAAAAAAAGTTTCCATTTCTTCTAACTTGCGACAAAAAAAATGAAATCTGCCACGGACTCACCATGCCCCTCTCTGAATACTTTGAAGTGTCTACTTTCCAAAATGGGGTCATTTGTGGGGTGTGTTTACTGTTTTGTAATTTGTAAGCACCCCTGTAAAGCCTAAAGGTGCTCATTGGACTTTGGGCCCCTTAGCGCAGTTAGGCTGCAAAAAAGTGCCACACATGTGGTATTGCCGTACTCAGGAGAAGTAGTATAATGTGTTTTGGGGTGTATTTTTACACATACCGATGCTGGGTGGGAGAAATATCTCTGTAAATGACAATTTTTTAATTTTTTTTACACACAATTGTCCATTTACAGAGATCTTTCTCCCACTCAGCATGGGTATGTGTACAAATACACCCCAAACAACATTATACTACTTCTCCTGAGTACGGCGATACCACATGTGTGGCACTTTTTTGCACCCTAACTGCGCTAAGGGGCCCAAAGTCCAATGAGTACCTTTAGGATTTCACAGGTCATTTTGAGAAATTTCGTTTCAAGACTACTCCTCACGGTTTAGGGCCCCTAAAATGCCAGGACAGTATAGGAACCACACAAATGACCTCATTTTAGAAAGAAGACACCCCAAGGTATTCAGTTAGTAGTACGGTGAGTTCATAGAAGATTTTATTTTTTGTCACAAGTTAGCGGAAAATGACACTTTGTGAAAAAAACCAATAAAAATCAATTTCCGCTAACTTGTGACAAAAAATAAAATCTTCTATGAACTCACCGTACTACTAACACAATACCTTGGGGTGTCTTCTTTCTAAAATGGAGTCATTTGTGGGGTTCCTATACTGTCCTGGCATTTTAGGGGCCCTAAACCGTGAGGAGTAGTCTTGAAACAAAATTTCTCAAAATGACCTGTGAAATCCTAAAGGTACTCATTGGACTTTGGGCCCCTTAGCGCAGTTAGGGTGCAAAAAAGTGCCACACATGTGGTATCGCCGTACTCTGGAGAAGTAGTACAATGTGTTTTGGGGTGTATTTTTACACATACCCATGCTGGGTGGGAGAAAAAACTCTGTAAATGGACAATTGTGTGTAAAAAAATCAAAAGATTGTCATTTACAGAGGTATTTCTCCCACCCAGCATGGGTATGTGTAAAAATACACCTCAAAACACATTGTACTACTTCTCCCGAGTACGGCGATACCACATGTGTGGCACTTTTTTGCACCCTAACTGCACTAAGGGGCCCAAAGTCCAATGAGTACCTTTAGGATTTCACAGGTCATTTTTGTTTCAAGACTACTCCTCACGGTTTAGGGCCCCTAAAATGCCAGGGCAGTATAGGAACCCCACTAATGACCCCATTTTAGAAAGAAGACACCCCAAGGTATTCCGTTAGGAGTATGGTGAGTTCATAGAAGTTTTTATTTTTTGTCACAAGTTAGCGGAAATTGATTTTAATAGTTTTTTTTCACAAAGTGTCATTTTCCGCTAACTTGGGACAAAAAATAAAATCTTCTATGAACTCACCATACTCCGTACGGAATACCTTTGGGTGTCTTCTTTCTAGAATGGGGTCATTTGTGGGGTTCCTATACTGCCCTGGCATTTTAGGGGCCCTAAACCGTGAGGAGTAGTCTTGAAACCAAATGTCGCAAAATGACCTGTGAAATCCTAAAGGTACTCATTGGACTTTGGGCCCCTTAGCGTACTTAGGGTGTAAAAAAGTGCCACACATGTGGTACCGCCGTACTCAGGAGAAGTAGTATAATGTGTTTTGGGGTGTATTTTTACACATACCCATACTAAGTGGGAGAAATATCTCTGTAAATGACAATTGTTTGATTTTTTTTACACACAATTGTCCATTTACATAGAAATTTCTCCCATCCAGCATGGGTATGTGTAAAAATACACCCCAAAACACATTATGCTACTTTTCCTGAGTACGGCGGTACCACATGTGTGACACTTTTTTGCAGCCTAGGTGCGCTAAGGGGCCCAACGTCCTATTCACAGGTCATTTTGAGGCATTTGTTTTCTAGACTACTCCTCGCGGTTTTAGGGCCCCTAAAATGCCAGGGCAGTATAGGAACCCCACAAGTGACCCCATTTTAGAAAGAAGACACCCCAAGGTATTCCGTTAGGTGTATGGCGAGTTCATAGAAGATTTTATTTTTTGTCACAAGTTAGTGAAAAATGACACTTTGTGAAAAAAAACCAATAAAAATCAATTTCCGCTAACTTTTGACAAAAAATAAAATCTTCTATGAACTCGTCATACACCTAACAGAATACCTTGGGGTGTCTTTTTTTCTAAAATCGGGTCACTTGTGGGGTCCCTATACCGCCCTGGCATTTTACGGGCCCAAAACCGTGAGTAGTCTGGAAACCAAATGTCTCAAAATGACTGTTCAGGGGTATAAGCATCTGCAAATTTTGATGACAGGTGGTCTATGAGGGGGCGAATTTTGTGGAACCGGTCATAAGCAGGGTGGCCTTTTAGATGACAGGTTGTATTGGGCCTGATCTGATGGATAGGAGTGCTAGGGGGGTGGCAGGAGGTGATTGATGGGTGTCTCAGGGGGTGGTTAGAGGGGAAAATAGATGCAATCAATGCACTGGGGAGGTGATCGGAAGGGGGTCTGAGGGGGATCTGAGGGTTTGGCCGAGTGATCAGGAGCCCACACGGGGGAAAATTAGGGCCTGATCTGATGGGTAGGTGTGCTAGGGGGTGACAGGAGGTGATTGATGGCTGTCTCAAGGTGTGATTAGAGGGGGGAATAGATGCAAGCAATGCACTGGCGAGGTGATCAGGGCTGGGGTCTGAGGGCATTCTGAGGGTGTGGGCGGGTGATTGAGTGCCCTAGGGGCAGATAGGGGTCTAATCTGATAGGTAGCAGTGACAGGGGGTGATTGATGGGTAATTAGTGGGTGTTTAGGGTAGAGAACAGATGTAAACACTGCACTTGGGAGGTGATCTGATGTCGGATCTGCGGGCGATCTATTGGTGTGGGTGGGTGATCAGATTGCCCGCAAGGGGCAGGTTAGGGGCTGATTGATGGGTGGCAGTGACAGCGGGTGATTGATGGGTGGCAGTGACAGGGGGTGATTGATGGGTGGCAGTGACAGGGGGTGATTGATGGGTGATTTATAGGTGATTGACAGGTGATTGACAGGTAATTAGTGGGTTATTACAGGAGAGAACAGATGTAAATATTGCACTGGCGAATTGATAAGGGGGGGTCTGAGGGCAATCTGAGCGTCTGGCGGGTGATTGGGTGCCCGCAAGGGGCAGATTAGGGTCTGATCTGATGGGTAACAGTGACAGGTGGTGATAGGGGGTGATTGATGGGTAATTAGTGGGTGTTTAGGGTAGAGAATAGATGTAAACACTGCGCTTGGGAGGTGATCTGATGTCGGATCTGCGGGCGATCTATTGGTGTGGGTGGGTGATCAGTTTGCCCGCAAGGGGCAGGTTAGGGGCTGATTGATGGGTGGCAGTGACAGGGGGTGATTGATGGGTGGCAGTGACAGGGGGTGATTGATGGGTGATTGACAGGTGATTGACAGGTGATCAGTGGGTTATTACAGGTAAGGACAGATGTAAATAATGCCCTGGCGAATTGATAAGGGGGGGTCTTAGGGCAATCTGAGCGTGTAGGCGGGTGATTGGGTGCCCGCAAGGGGCAGATTAGGGTCTGATCTGATGGGTAACAGTGACAGGTGGTGATAGGGGGTGATTGATGGGTGATTGATGGGTAATTAGTGGGTGTTTAGAGGAGAGAATAGATGTAAACACTACGCTTGGGTGGTGATCTGATGTCGGATCTGCGGGCAATCTATTGGTGTGGGTGGGTGATCAGTTTGCCCGCAAGGGGCAGGTTACTGGCTGATTGATGGGTGGCAGTGACAGGGGGTGATTGATGGGTGGCAGTGACAGGGGGTGATTGATGGGTGATTGACAGGTGATCAGTGGGTTATTACAGGGAAGGACAGATGTAAATAATGCCCTGGCGAATTGATAAGGGGGGGTCTGAGGGCAATCTGAGCGTGTAGGCGGGTGATTGGGTGCCCGCAAGGGGCAGATTAGGGTCTGATCTGATGGGTAACAGTGACAGGTGGTGATAGGGGGTGATTGATGGGTAATTAGTGGGTGTTTAGAGGAGAGAATAGATGTAAACACTGCGCTTGGGTGGTGATCTGATGTCGGATCTGCGGGCGATCTATTGGTGTGGGTGGGTGATCAGATTGCCCGCAAGGGGCAGGTTAGGGGCTGATTGATGGGTGGCAGTGACAGGGGGTGATTGATGGGTGATTGATTGGTGATGGACAGGTGATTGACAGGTGATCAGGGGGGATAGATGAATACAGTAAATGGGGGGGGGGTCTCTGGGGGGGGTCTGGGGAGAATCTGAGGGGTGGGGGGGTGATCAGGAGTAGTGTTGGGCGAACATCTAGATGTTCGGGTTCGGGCCGAACAGGCCGAACATGGCCGCGATGTTCGGGTGTTCGACCCGAACTTCGAACATAATGGAAGTCAATGGGGACCCGAACTTTCGTGCTTTGTAAAGCTTCCTTACATGCTACATACCCCAAATTAGCAGGGTATGTGCACCTTGGGAGTGGGTACAAGAGGAAAAAAAATATTTGAAAAAGAGCTTATAGTTTTTGAGAAAATTGATTGTAAAGTTTCAAAGGAAAAACTGTCTTTTAAATGTGGAAAATGTCATGTTTCTTTGCACAGGTAACATGCTTTTTGTCGCCATGCAGTCATAAATGTAATACAGAGAAGAGGCTCCAGGAAAAGGGACCGGTAACGGTAACCCAGCAGCAGCAGCACACGTGATGGAACAGGAGCAGGCGCAGGAGGAGAAGGCCATGCTTTTTGAGACACAACAACCCAGGCCTTGCATGAGGACAAGAAGCGTGCGGATAGCATGCTTTTTACCGCCATGCAGTCATAAATGTAATAAAGATAAGAGGTTCAATAAACAGGGACCGGGCGTCAACGCTAACCCAGCAGCAGCAGACGTGATGGAACAGGAGGAGGCGCAGGAGGAGAAGGCCACGCTTTCAGGTGCAACTCAGGCCTTGCATGAGGACAAAAAAATGTGTGCGCAAAGCAATGCAATGAGTAGTTTTCAGGACACAATGGGCTATTCGGAGGAGCTATTCCCACCCCCACAATCTTCTACCTGTGAAAGGTCAATGGAACAGCCACAAATGTTGTGCCCGGATTCACAACCTTTTTCTGTGGAAAATGCACCTCGCACTGAAATGCAAGGCGAGGCCAACTCAACATGACGCAAAATGGGGGCGGAACAGAAAGCTGCTTTCAATGTTTTGAAGGCCTTAATTGCCTCCGGTGGCCAGTTAGATGCATCATTCATCACACCCAAATCCCAGAGCAATGTGTGCAGGAATTTGAATCTCAGGAGGTGTACCGAGATCATCTGGACAAGTGACCAAGTGACAAAGTGACTAGTGACAAAGTGACAAAGTGACAAAATGACAAAGTGACAAAATGACAAAGTGACAAGTGACAAAATGACAAAGTGACAAGTGACAAAGTGAGAAGTGACAAGTGACAAAATGACAACGTGACAAGTGACAAAATGACAAAGTGACAAGTGACAAAGTGACAAGTGACAAGTGACAAAATGACAAGTGACAAAATGACAAAGTGACAAGTGACAAAGTGACCAGTGACAAAGTGACAACTGAGAGGTTGTTCTGGGGAGCTCCACTGCACTCAGTCGCATATGAGGAGAGGTCTTGTCGGGACTGCTGATCCTCCTCAGCTTGCTCAAAGCCTTGAGGGTTCCTGAAGATCCTCTGCTTGGAGTTCGCCGGGGTTCAGCTTGGTGTCGGGGTCGGCAGCGTCCTCCTCACTCCAACGTGGCAGATCTTCTGTTGAAGGAAAAAAAAAAAAAACATTGTTAAAAGTCCAGTACCGCTTCTGAAGGACTCACCAAGAGATGCAGGAGCGCTTCAATCCAGCGCACCATCGCTCGCTGGGTGATGTCCCTGCCTACGCGCTGGAATTCTACGCTGCACATGCTAGCACGCTTTTGCGCAGTGCCGAGGCGCATTCCAGCAGCTAGTAGCTACCAAGCTTCTGTGGATCTGATTGGGCCACCATGTTGGATCTCTGCCAAGTCCTCCAAAATTTTGAGCAATCCACGTTGCGTGACTGAGCAGTGACAACTCTACAGTCAGCATTACAATACCACTGCTGTGTTTACTGAAGAAATCAATGTTGAAGATGGAAACCGCTGGCATGATGCAAGTGGGGGATTCTGAAGATGAAAACGATCAGCGTGATGATACCAACATCAGGCAACCTGCCTCAGGAAACGCTGGTCCCAGCTATGACAAAGAACAGGACGAGGAACAGCTGGAGTTGGAGCAGAAATTGGATGCCCCCACTGCCGAGGGACAGAGCGGTGCACGTTGGACTTCCACAATTTAGCGGGAAAGGACAGCAGAAGAGGAAGAAAGTGATGCTGGTGACGAATATGGTGCATCACAACAATCACAACTCTTACAAGAACATGAAGATAGAGGAGTCTGGCAGGACTCTCTGGCACACATGGCTCAATTCATGCTAGACTGCATTGAAAGCGGCCCGCGCATTATTCACTATTCATTATTATTCATTATTCTGGAATCTGGACAACACCAATTACTGGGTTTATACCCAGTTTATACAAACACAATGTTAAAAAACTGATTGAAGAAAGTGTCAGACAGGTCAAAAATGGAACAATTCCAGCAGGCCCTTGAGGATGGAGACTTTAGAGAGGAGATTGACATCCTCCTCCTTCTCTAGCCAGTTGTACGCCGACAGACTGACTTCAGCAAACCCAGGAGGACCAGGAGGGCAGCAAAGAACACAAGCTGCTGCTAGTGCCCAAAAGGGAATGGTATTGGCAGTGTCCTTGGAGTGGGAACATTTTCTGACACCCATGCAGCAGCCCACAGAACAGCAATCGGGCAGTTCCAAGTCCTCCAACACCAATCGCCTAGAGAAGATGGTCAAGGTCCAGGACTACATGTCAGATGGCGTAGCTGTGTTGAACAATCCATCTGCAGACAGACGGTGAGTGTGACAGGCAGCACAGAAGGACCATGGCAACTCACTCATAGTACCACAGTTTGATAGTGCTGCCCAAAAAATTATATGGATCCGTGGACCCGGGCACTGCAGGCAGTACTGGGAAGTGGGAACGCAGATTTTAGTACCTAAACACACGATACAACATGTTTTCCGGGGTCGGACTCTGAGGCACATACAGATGGTCCCGATCATCATCCTCATCATACAACTCTTCTCCTGAGTCTGACCCACCCACCACCTCTGCCACCCCAACATCCCCAGACACAGACCCCTCATCGTCCTCAACATTAACTTGGGATGCTGGCCTGAGCCCGACCTCCTCCTCCACATCAGGCCCCATCATCTCCTCAATGGCAGCCCTCATTAATCGTTCTGGCGACGGACCGATGGACACAACATTCTCCTCCGGAGAGGGCTGCTGCTGACCACTGGCTGCTGTAGTGGATGTCATAGCTTGCGTGGGGCGTTGGCTGTTGCTGTTGTTGGGAGTGCTGCTCACAGCGGAGGTCTCTGAGGAACTCATGGTGAGCTCATATAGTGGTTGGCGGTGAGTGGAGTATTACTGATCCCAGCAATATACACACTGACTGGCAGAGTACGCAATGCTATATAGTCTGGCTGAGCGGTGTACACAGAGTGGCAGTACACACAATGCTATATAGTCTGGCTGAGCCGTGTACACAGAGTGGCAGTACACACAATGCTATATAGTCTGGCTGAGCGGTGTACACAGAGTGGCAGTACACACAATGCTATATAGTCTGGCTGAGCCGTGTACACAGAGTGGCAGTAAACACAATGCTATATATAGCGTGGCTAAGCGAGGTGCACAGTGGCAGTACACACAATGCTATATTAGTCAGGCTAAGCCGTGTACACAGAGTGTCAGAAAACACAATGCTATATATAGCGTGGCTGAGCGAGGTGCACAGTGGCAGTACACACAATGCTATATAGCCAGGCTAAGCCGTGTACACAGAGTGTCAGAAAACACAATGCTATATATATAGCGTGGCTGAGCGAGGTGCACAGTGGCAGTACACACAATGCTATATATAGCGTGGCTGAGCGAGGTGCACAGTGGCAGTACACACAATGCTATATATAGCGTGGCTGAGCGAGGTGCACAGTGGCAGTACACACAATGCTATATTAGTCAGGCTAAGCCGTGTACACAGAGTGTCAGAAAACACAATGCTATATATATAGCGTGGCTGAGCGAGGTACACAGTGGCAGTAAACAATGCTATATATAGTGTGGCTGAGCGAGCGGTGTACTACTGTTCCCAGCAGCGACACACAATGACTGGGGGGGACCCTGGCTAGCGTGGCTGGAGAGCGAACTACCCTGCCTGCCTACCCAAAGCTAAACCCACAGACAAATGGCGGAGATATGACGTGGTTCGGGTATTTATTTACCCGAACCACGTGACCGTTCGGCCAATCAGAGCGCGTTTGGGCCCGAACCACGTGACCCGTTCGGCCAATCACAGCGCTAGCCGAACGTTCGGGGAACGTTCGGCCATGCGCTCTTAGTTCGGCCATGTGGCCGAACGGTTTGGCCGAGCACCGTCAGGTGTTCGGCCGAACTCGAACATCACCCGAACAGGGTGATGTTCTGCAGAACCCGAACAGTGGCGAACACTGTTCGCCCAACACTAATCAGGAGGGAGCAGGGGGCAGGGGGGGGATAAAAAAAAATAGCGTTGACAGATAGTGACAGGGAGTGATTGATGGGTGATTAGGGGGTGATTGGGTGCAAACAGGGGTCTGGGGGGTGGGCAGGGGGTGGTCTGATGGGTGCTGTGGGCGATCTGGGGCAGGGGGGGGAAATCAGTGTGCTTGGTGCAGACTAGGGTGGCTGCAGCCTGCCCTGGTGGTCCCTCAGACACTGGGACCACCAGGGCAGGAGGCAGCCTGTATAATACACTTTGTAAACATTACAAAGTGTATTATACACTTTGTATGCGGCGATCGTCGGGTTAACATCCCGCCGGCGCTTCCGTATGGCCGGCGGGATGTTGCGGCGGGTGAGCGGCGCCAGGCGGAGGCGGAGGATCGCGTCACTGATGACGCGATCGCTTCGCCCATGCCCCTACAAGGACCGCCGCCATTTGTCAATACGGCGGTCCTTGCGGGGTCCACTTCCCGGCCGCCATTTGTCAATATGGCGGTCGGGAAGTGGTTAAATACTAGACCCCTTAGGCTTAGCCTGCAGCGGGAGACTCCCCTCTCTGTGGGAGTGTAAGAAATAGCGGAGATACCGCCGCTATGACAACCGACATGGCGGCTATCTCCGCGGATCAGCATGCGGCCTCTGCCGCACGGTAACACACTCAAGTTATGCCTGGACCTTCCATTGCTCACAGGCTGAGGGCTACACGCGCGCGAGCAGAGTGACAGGACCTTTATGCAGCTAAGAGGGGAGTCAGCTGATCCAACGGTCAGCTGACTCCAACTAGCTTCTGGATTGGCTATGGGACTGGGGCGGCGCTGTGGAGCATGGTTGGGTATATATAGAGCAGGCCTGTCAGTGCCTCGGCGTCTGCTGTTGCGAATGCTTGAGTGTGTTAGCGCTCAGACCCTAGACAGTTCCCAAAGTGTGTTAGAACCAACCGGAGTTGGGGATCCACACTTAGTCAGATCTGTTGATAGCTTAAAGTACTAATTTGAATTGTATTATTTGTTATGACCTTCTGCTTCCTCTGACTATTCTTCTGATTATCGATTCTGTACCTTTGCCTATCTGATTCACGTTGCCAACCCTGCCTGCCTCTGACGTTGAATCAGCCTTTCGCTCCTGTACTGTATCTGTCCGCTTGTTGCCTAACTCTGCCTGTCTGACTATGCCAACCGCACCAGTGGGCTCTGCCACTGGTGAGGGGTTATAGTTCCTACACCATCACCTCAGGTGTAGGACACTATCATATACTAGTGATACCAGCACATTGGGTATCCTAGCCTGCAGTACTGTTAGTGCCACTAGGCGGCAGCACCAATAGTATCAACTACGCCTAGGCTACTAAACAGTCAATACCACCTATTCCCTTCAGGGGAACAGTGGTTAGCCTATCTGTGGTTCCTCTCCGTGTACTGGGCACCAATCACTACCAGTCTGCAGTACAGTCTGAATCACTTGCTCCACAGGTGATCAGCTGTACTGCATCCTTGTGTTTCCTCCTTGTGGGTTTACACATTACGTCTCTCGGCTGCAGTAAGGTCTGTCTCACTCGCCCATAAAGTGAACACCGGCTGCAGTCCAATTGGGGTCACCCGCTCCTCGGGTGGACCCTCTCTTCTGAGTACTCATACACGTCCTGCCATTGGCTGTCCAGTGTCAAGCTATACTAGTATTATTGGTGATTCTGCAGATCACCACATAATCAGGTATAGCATCTGTATTATTGGTGATACTGCAGATCACCAAAAATCAGAATATTTCGTGTGCTGACACCCATCGTTACAGGGAGGCTTATTAATTGGCCAAGGGAGGTTGGGACGGTAGTAGTTTGGAGAGGGCGATCCAGATAACTAAACTTCGCACACATAGAATATGCCCCTGGGAGAGAAAGATGCTTGAGACAGGCCACCGACTGCTGTTGGCTCCTCTCCTCCTTCTGACTGATAGCAGTTGAAACCCTTACAGGCCCCCTTTCACTACTTATAAGCTGGTGGTTAAGACACCTGGGAGGCTTTGATGGGTCACAGCAGGGAGTGATTGGAAAAGAAAACCATTGGTTATCCTGGTTTGAGTTATAGTTATGGTTTGGGTTTCTAAAATAAGTAACTATAAGGTCCGACCTATTACATATAGTCAGATAACTTGCTATATAGATATTCCATTATGGCGAGCGGGAGGAGGGATCTCAGTCTCACGTACGGGGCATGGTTTCTTTCATCCCACGCAGGTATACCCTGATTCTCAGGGATATGTATCTGGCGACAGCTTATGTCATTGTTTTCTTCATGTTGAAGATAATGTTATGGTTTCAAAACTTTATCTGCCTTTCTGCTCTGTTGCATAGAAATGGTTTTGGGGATTCCTCTGGATGTGCTTCTGGGACATGGGGATAGATGAAAAATATTAAGATGGCTCAAATGAAAATAGTATCCATTGACGCCAAGGGCCTTAACATACCGGAAAAAGGGAGAATGCTTCTAAAAGATATGTGGAAACAAAAAGCACATATAGTCATGATACAGGAAACACATTTCAAAGAATAAAAGAAGGGAACACCGAGAGCCCAATATAGTGTAGTATGTACAGTAATGGGTAATGAGAGGTATATAACTGAATAAACTCACAAGTCAGGGTTACCGTATAGGTAACCACTGTATAGGCAGGTGAGGAGATTAGATCTGTCCTCACTCAGGATTAAGATGTCACTCTCTGTAGATAGGGAGAAGAAAAAAAGGTGCTTATCATGACATTGAGACTGTACTGTGTGTACTCCTGTTTGTTATTGCCTGAAGAAGCGGGAATATACCTGCGAAACGCGTTGCACTGTCTATTGGAGTATATAAATAAACTTGTTTATATAAAAATTGACGGTATTATGTCCAATTCGGGAAGATGAGTCCACCACCGCCTCCCGAGGAATTTTAAAGCTTTTAATACATTTTATTCTTTTGGCGCCTCTGTTCTCCTTACCACATTTCAAAGGAGGTAATCATCCTAAGTTGAGTGATAAGAATTATCCTATCTCCTATTTCAGCACATCGCCAATGTCCAAAACTAAAGGTACGGCAATTTTTTTAGCTGACACGCTTCCTTTCACTGAAATAGCCACTAAAGTAGACGGTCAGGGCAGATTTGTCCTGATAAAGTGCCTGATTAAAGACCAAAAATACACTCTGGGCTCAATCTACGCTCCCAATGTGGAACAAGATAAATGTCTCCTAAAATTTCTTTCAGAGCTAGAGGCTTTTATGGAAGAAGGCGTCATCATTGGAGGTGATCTGAATGTTGTGCTCAACCCACAAGTCGATACCTCACATGGCAGATCCTCCCTCACCTATGCTAACTGAATAGAATAAAAAGGGCATTACACGAGAGGCAGCTGGTGGATATATGGAGGGTGAAAAACCCAAACACAAAATACTACACTTACTATTCAACTGTGCATAGTGTATACACGAGACTGGATTATATCTTGGTATCGCATAATCTCCTGTCTGAACAGGTGGATGCAGACATAGGCATTATCTCATACTCGGATCATGCCCCGGTAAGTGTAACCCTTAACTGCAAATCCAAGCGAGAAAAGCCTTTTACTTGGAGGATGAATGTCTCCATGATACAAGACATGTCTGTGAAGGAGGCGGTAAAGGAATGGTTATGTGACTACTTTGTGCACAATGACAAACAAGATGTGTCCCCCTCCATCGTCTGGGAGGCACACAAGTGAGTGCTAAGGGGCTTCCTGATTGGGGTGGGTGCGAGGCGTAAGAAGGAGAGAGGAGAACTGATCACACAGCTACTGGGGGAGATACGCAACCTGGAGAGCAAGCATAAAACTGTCTTACGGGGGAAATACTGATACAGCTGCAAACCGCAAGAAACAAACTTAATGCTATTTTGAAAGACAATGCGAAACAGGCAGCCAGGAGATGCCAACATGCATTTTATATGCATGGCAACAAATCCGGAGAGCTGCTAGCCAGGGCGCTCAGACAACAGCAACAACGCACATACATTGCCCAAATAGTAGATTAAAATGGCACTAAACACCACAAAAGTGAAGCCATTGCAAATACGTTTAGGGAATTCTATCACAATTTGTGCAACCTAACAAAACCTCGTAGTGAAAACCTTAAGATACCCACTTGAGATGAAATCTCCACTTACCTGAGTCAGGCTGCTGTGGCACAATTAAACCCCGACATGAAACAAACGTTAGAAGAACGCGAATATGAAGAGAAAAAAGCACTTGCACGAAACACAGCAGGGTTGGATACTGCCACACTGGGCTTACCTGCAGCATGCTCCAATGGTAGTCCATGATTTCAAACTGAAGAGAGGAAGGAGATGGGCACAGCTGCAAAAATACCCTTTATTGTGGCTGGGCTGACACAAAAAGCTTACAGCAGTGGGGGAAAGGACAAGTCTGACAGCTGTTTCGCAGGGACTAGCACTGCTTCATCAGAGAAGAACCCAGCCACAATAAAGGGTACTTTAGCAACTGTGCCCATCTCCTTCCTCTCTTCTGTTTGAAAACGTTACAGGAACCTTTTACAGAACTAGAGATTCTGCGGGTGTTGATGGAACTGGAACCTGGGAAGGCTCCAGGGCCGGATGGCTTCTCTGCCGAGTACTACAAAAAGTTCAGAGGAATACTAGTACCACACTTATGTAAGACTTTTAATGCCCTGGCTGTGGAAGAGGAGCTCATCAAATTCCCACAGCAAACCCTAGAATCCCATATAACCGTCATAGTTAAACCCAATAAAGATTCAGCAGCCTGCGGCAGCTACAGACCAATTTCCTTACTAAACCTAGATTTGAAAATCTTTGCAAAAATGCTAGCAAATAGACTGGCTGAGCATATGGGCCACCTGGTCCGCTGGGACCAAGTAGGGTTTATCCCCAATAGGGAGGCTAGAGACAATACCATCAGAACCCTGGACCTGCTCCAGTTTTCGCTGTTGGATGGGGAAAGCTGTATGCTTTTTTCCATAGACGCAGAGATGGCCTTCGACCGCGTGGGCTGGGGCTGGTTGAGGGCTGTCCTAAAAAATATAAACCTGGGAAATAGGATGCTACGTTGCATTGACACCTTATATTCCACACCCTAGCGAGGGTTACGTCAATGGTATCCTCTCTGAACCGCTACAGATCAATAATGGTACTCGGCAGGGCTGCCCTTTCTCTCCACTTATTTTCGCTCTGGCCCTGGAGCCTTTCCTATGCCACGTCAGGAAAAATATCTCAATTTCTGGGCTAAAAGTAGGGCCCACTGAACATAAAATTGCTGCCTACGCAGACGATCTGCTTTTTTTCTTAACCCAACCCATCACTTCCTTACCCAACCTGATGGTGGAGTTTGAGCGTTGGTAGGCTGTCTTTCTTCAAAATCAATTTTAACAAGTCCGAAGCACTTAATGTAGGCATGGCAGAGGACCAGGTAACACTTATCAAAAAAAAAAATCCCTTTTAAGTGGAAGCCTACGTAGTTGCGTTATCTAGGAACTAACATCACAAGCTCCCTTGAGGCCATCTATCAATTAAACTTTCCGCAAACGTCTGACCTGCACCACTGGTGGTAATTACCACAACTGTCATGGTTGGGTAGGATAGCCGTATTAAAAAAGAACGTTATGCCCAGATTGCTGTATCTCTCCCAGACTCTCCCTGTTAGGATACCTCTCTCCTTTCTGCAAAAAGCCCAACAGATCTTTAACAGATACGTTTGGAGGGGCAAACCTCCCTGCCTTAGAAGATAAATTTTATACTGCCCCAAACAAGAGGGAGGTTTGGCCTTACCTAGTGTACAATGCTATTACTACGCCTCAATTCTGACTAGGATTGTAGACTGGAACAGACATAGGCTAAATAAGCAATGGGTAGACCTGGAAAAAGATCTCTCATCATGCTCTCTTACTAGCTTAGTATGGACCCCTCAGAAACCACGCTCTGAATGGCAGCTTCCTCCTCTAGCCCAGGTTACCTTTAACGCTTTCCATAAGGTTAACACCATCTTTCAACTCGCGCCTAGCCCGTCCCCCTAACTGCCGTTATCGGATAATCCTAACATTGGGCGAGATGGACTAGAGCATACCAGAAATAGACAAGAGCGAGTGAGGAAGGTAAAATTCTCTGATATGTGTTCCAGTGGATACTGGGTAACACTAGTCGAGGCTAGAAGGAAACCAAATTGTGCAAACCTCAGTTGGTGGGAATACCTGCAATATAGACATTACTTGATGACAAATAAATATAACTCCAATACAATTACGTCAGTATACTCATTTTGAGGATTTATGCTCAGCGGAAGGCCCTAATAAGAAAACACTTTCAAAAATCTATGAGATAATAGCATGTCTTGCAGTACCTGAGTTGCCATTCCTTCACTTTTGGGAAGCAGATTTTGGGACAATCTTTTCCCGAAGTCAAAAAGCTAAGATCTGTATTTTTGCCCATAAGACCTCACGCACGGTTGGAATGCCGGAGGTGAACTATAAGATACTTTCTCACTGGTACCTCACCCCATATAAATTGCACAAAATGTATCCAGACAAGGATGATAAATGCTGGAGGTGTGGTGAAGATACAGTTACGCTGCTACATATCCTCTGGGCTTGTCCCACACTTACAGAATTCTGGCAGAGAATTGAAAGATTAATAAAAGCAGTAACGGATAGAAATGCTCCATTCACTCCTGAATTTTACCTCCTGCATTTCAATGATTGGACTGTGATGCAATATAAGAGGTCGGTAGTACGTCACATTATAAACGCTGCAAAGCGACTAATTGTAAGACACTGAAAACAGACTGCAGTCCCAGGAGTGGAATAATTGGTACAGGAAATTGATGAGATTCAATTTATGGAAGACCTTCCCCACGCAGCATTAAACAGAAGTGAAGTGTACAAAAAAACTTGGTCTTTTTGGACATATCTTAGGCACTCAGATGACTTTAGTAAGACCCTTAATGGCCTATGAGTTACCATTCTCCTCTAGCTGAAATGAGGCTCTGGGATGGTTATGGATACTCTGTTTTTGTCCTCACTAGGCCTAAAACACAAAGGCTTAAGTAGTCCCGAGAGTCACATCCAGAGGAATGGGGGGTGGGAAATTGTTGTGGGAAATGTTCTGTACAGAAGATAGCAATACATATTGGCTAAAGATTGGCTAGACATCTGATCAAGAGAGACATACTTTTGCCTTTACCGGAGGGTCTGGTCCTGGAGGGTATGGTCACCTGTTTCAATGTAAACCCGGATGTACTTATTATATGTGACTGTTCCTATCTCTTTTTCAATGGCTTTATTATGCCCTGTTTGTAACTCTCTGATTTGTTACGCTCACTTTTCTTTTTCACAAATAAAGAGTAAAAAAAAAAATTGAGGTAATGTTCTTATTTACTCAGCACCTGTGAAAGCCATTATTGAGCATGTGCAAATAGCCTAATGCACTAAATATAATGGTTTAACGCACTGCACGCTCAACTTTCACTTAACGCAGGATGTTATACACCAACACAATGTGTGCACTGAGAATGCCACATTGATTTCTCATTGCAGGGTGTTTTACTGCATTATATTTGTTTATAATGTGTGACCATAACATCCCACTGTAAACCTAGCCTGAAGAAAAAGCATAATGTTTCGAAAGCTTGCAACTAGCCATGTACAGATAGTCATTAATGGTATTACTGGAATCAACGTTTGTTGGTTTTGATGTCTTAATTTCTGTTCCACAACTAACACCGGGCCATACTTCACTTAAATAAAAAGTAGGGATTTGTTTTAATCAGGTCTCATTACATAGTATTTTATATAACTACTGGGCAATTAGACTGTTTCAAAAATGGGTGCCAGAATTTATGCCCGCGCATGTGCTCACATCCATCTGCACACCAGCGGCCTGCGCACTCGTGCTGACATGGACACAGTCCATGGACGTATATCTCAGGGCTATTATTAGGTAGGATACAACAAAGTGTAAAATAAAAGTACCAGGAAGAGGTCCTTAACAACTTCAGCCTATCTGGATGACTATAGTTGTCCAGATAGGCACTGCTTAAGTTTAACTGGACTCGTATACACGCCCAGTGTTTAAGCAGTGAGTGAGCGCGCATGCGCACATGACCGCCGCTTGTACCTCGCTGTATTTCCGTGTTGGTGGTTGGGGTAGGGAGGCAAGGATTCCCGACCCAATAGCAGTGCCTGTAATGAATGGACCTGACCACATTCAGGGGCCATGTCCATTCATAAGTATGTAATAAACGAATGTGTAAAAAAAAAAAGAAACACTTCCTGGTTAATCAGGATTGTGTTTCTGGTGTCAACTAGTGGCAAAAAGTTAAATTGCAGACACCACACACCTTCAGTAAAATAAATAATAAAATGAACCCCTCCCAAAGCCCCTCCCCTTCCCCACACCAGTAACCAAACACACACAGGTAAAAAAAAAAAAATAATAAAGTAAAAAAAATCCATAAATCATTGCCTTAGGGAGTCTGTTTTTCTTTAATATATATGTCACGAGGGTATATTACTGTTATTTTACTGCATAAGGGCTTGCAGTTGACACAAACTACCCCAAAACAGAAAAATACGCATTTATTTCCAAATAATATATTTGCACCATACATTGTACAAGGGACATAATTTAAATTTTGTGATAGCCAGGACTAATGGGCAAGTAAAATGGGTGGGTTTCATTTATAGTAACATTGCTTATTTTAAAACTATAGCCTATGGAATTGGATAAATTGTGTATTTTCTCTTGCATTTGCCTATAAAATGCATAGAAAATAAAGTAATTACTGAAAACAAGTATTGCCCACAAAAAAGCTTAATTTGTTGCAAAAAACAAAAAACAAAACAAAAAAAACATACAGATCATTCAAATGTGAGAAGCAGTGATAAAGTTAACTTATTGCCAAATGAATTGGGGAAGTGCTGACAGGGGAAATGGCTTTTGGAGTTAAGGTAAAATGGCTTGTAGGCTGAAGTGGCTAAAACACTTTGCCAGTTTAACTAAAAGTTTCCATTGCTGTCAGAAGAAAATAAATAAATAGCTGTGTGGTTGGCCCCCCTACAATCAGCACAAATAAAAATGTTAGCATGTTTGGTTTGTGCGCATTTGTGCCGCAAAAATAAACATTTGTGCTGCTTTTGTTTAAGTTAATAGAAATTATTTTTTTCCAGATGATAATGACATCACCCAGCCCCCCTACAACAGCGAACGGACACGAAAGTGGTATAGTTGGTTAGTGCTAGGTTTGTGCCCATTTGTGCTGTAAAAATCACAGTTCTACCTGTTATCGTTTTCGAGATATTAAAAGTTTTTTTTTAAGTTTTTTTATAAATACATAAAAAAGATTCCAGAAGTGCAAACTCTGCCTTCATCTTCATTCCCATCTGCATTTTTATGAAGCAGCAAGAAATCCACAAAGATTCATCAATATCATGACAACTAATAGGTTGAATAAACTAATTACCAATGATATGCACATTTTTTCAGCTTACTTTCAAACTTAATGCAAGTTGCTTGCAATTCCACGCATTTCCTGCTGAATGTGATTTGCGCAATTCCAAGCTGCATACAATTTGCACTAACTATACTTGTAATCTGAAAACATCTACATCTTATTGACTGTCTCTCTACCATTTGCCTGTTATGACTAATGTGGCCTAATTTAAAGCAGACCTCCAGAGTAAGTAATAAAATCCTGCAGCCGGCAAGTAATAAAAGTTATATTTACCTGTGACGCATAGTTCTGCGAAGCTGTCCTAAAGACCCCACATCACTCCAATTGTGGCACCTGGCCCTGCCTCCCCTCTCTCCCCAGAGAAAAATGCCAAGATTTACTGCAGTAAATGTCTTGGCGTTTTTCTTCGGCGAGAGAGGGAAGGCGGGACCAAGCTTCGGACGTCAGGTGATGCGCGGTCTTCAGGACGGCGTCGCAGGACAAGGTTACTCAGGTAAATATAACTTTTTTTTTACTTGCTGGCTGCAGAATTACTCTGGAGATCCGAGGTGAAAATAAACTGATGAGAAAAACAATTGTACCTATCCTCTTTCTCCTAAAAATGATCTTTTTAGATATCTCACAGTTTTAGTTTACATTTAAATCTAGTTTTTAAGTTTTTACTGTTTCAACGTCTCTGCACAATGACACCTTCATTGAAGTATGCTAGAACTCAAATCTATGAAATAGTGACTTTTTATCTCTTTCCTGTGCCAGGAAGCCATTTACTAAGAGGGAATTATTTTATAGCTGTAATCACTTATCAGTGAGAGTTTTGCTATTATAGTCTGACCCAGTCCAGACTCAGATTGAAACTGTTGCTTGCATACCTGATGTTTAACTCTTTCAGGCAGAGAAAGAAAAAAAGAAACCCAACTTAGTTATTTGTGTGCTTGACACTATACATACACATGTCTATCTCATCATGTCACATGTCATCTCGGTTGTCCTTTAAGTAAGTGCATACCAATGGAATCATGGAAACATTAAAATCATATCTTAACTACTTCATTAAGAGCATTATTAGACTAGTCAGTCCAAGCTAACATTCTTTACTTTGAAATGATTTTACCACAGGATAAACTATACAGTAAAAGAGTGTAAAATAAACGTTTGGAGGTATAATACTAAAAGATTACTTAGCAACCATGTAAACTTTATTTTTAAGCTCCTCATAATGAAATTCACAAAATTCTTTTATGTTGGAAATGAAGCTTACCATCAAACATATGTAAACTAAAAAGATATAACAAAGCAACAGCCCACATCAATGGATATTGTATTCATTCTAGCCATATGTCTTGGATCTCCTTTTGTTTGGTGTTATTTTTGTTCTTTTTCTTTTCATACGAATAAAGCAGATATATCTGTGAAAAACATTCAGCTACAGATGGGACTGACTCAGTCTTCCAATATCTAGGAAATACTATCTACATTTAAATTCTCACTTACTTTCTATATGTAGGGATTCTAGGGAATAGCAAGGACTGATTTAAACTGAAAGCACATAAAAATGCACACATTTTAACTGATCAGCTGTTTTATGCGTCTCTTTCCGTTGTTGTGTGTTTTTATTGGTTTTTGCCTGTACTGCATGGAGCAATGCATTGTAAAAAAGCTTTCAGTTGAAATGCATTGATGTGAACTGACTAATGGAGAAACATAGACATTTCCTGGAGTTGCGCTGTGCATCAGTTGCGCATTGCATTAAGACTGCATTAACACTATGTGCATTGTATTGTGTTACAACATAATTTTTAATCACACAGCAACGTGCTACAATGGTTTTCCAATATGCTATTTCACATCGGTGCATTGGCTTTGTGGTGCATCTGGTTCCATTGTAATAATGAGAACTGATCTGTTTGCTACCTGACAATGCACACATCAGGCATGCATTACAAAAGAATGGCGACAGGTGCAATGCATTGCAACATGCGTGTTAACAAAAAATGTTAATTTTGCACATCAACAGATTCCATGTGTCAGCAACTTACCTTCGGGATCCCGTGATGCAGCCATCACCGCTGGGACTTGGGCAGCGATGACGCTTCCCTCTACCACCTCTGCGCGCTCTATGCGTGTGCGCGATACACCTGTTATACATGGCAACCAGGTCACGCACATGTATTCCAGCGAGCAGAGAGGGTGGGCACATTTTGGCAGGCGTCCGTCCTAATCTCTCATACACTGGAAGATTTAGTGTCAGCTGACACGCTTAGTCAGCTGATACTTAGGCAGGCTAAATAAGTTTGTGTCAGCTGATCTGCTTCGGTCAGCTGACATTCAGGCAATCTATGGTGTTAGCTGATTCCTTGTCAGCTGACACTCAGGCAAATGCTGCTGTGATCTGATTGGTTGTTGGGGTGTGTGGCCGGCCGCTGATTGGTGAGTGCACAGTTTAAAAGTCTGTCTGTGCTCAGTGTTCGATGCTCATGATAGCTTTAGCTGTGTCCTTTGCTGGGTGCCATTATCACTAATATTGGATCTTGCTTGTGTACCGACCTTTGCCTGGGTAACGACTACTCTTGATTGTTGCCTGAACTGACCCTTGCCTGGAATACGACTACTCTTGATTGCTGCATGGACCGACCTTTGGATTGTACGACTCTGACCTTGCCTACTCCTGTGTATCTCGATATCTCTGAATACCTGTGTTTGACCTTGGATTGCTACTGGACTTTGTTTTCTGTCTTTTGTTTGGCTCCGGTGAGTTAATGGTTCACTCTACTTACAGCTCCAATACCTTGCACCTACAAGGCCTAAGTGTAACCGAACTCGGGCAGGTGTTGTGTCTCATCTCCCGTGCAAGCAGGGACACGCCACATAAGGTGAATAAGGTGGTGTTAGATTGGGGCATAGGAGCTGAACTGTGAACTTATATCTTGCTTGCTAAGCCTTACACTGTGTTAATTTATCCGTAAGCTCACTGGAATCCTTAAAAGACAACTGAAGTGAAAAAAATGATGGTATTTTTAAACAATACCAGTTGCCTGACAGCCCTGCTGTTTTATTTGGCTGCAGTGGTGTCTGAAGTAAACCAGAAACAAGCAGCAGCTAAACTTGTCAGACCTGACAATAATGTCAAAAACACCTGATCTGTATACAGGTATGCTTGTTCAGGGTCTATAGCTGATAGTCTAAAAGAAATAGAAGCAGAGGATCAGCAGGGTTACCAGAAAACTGGTATTTCTTTAAAGTAAACAAATATGGCACCCTCCATATCCCTCTCACTTTAGTTGTCCTTTAAGCTCACTGCAATGGATGCAGTGGATTTCAACATATTAAAACAAGCCAAGCTGTGTGCTACCAGACACCATGCACATTATGTGATTGTAACTTATATTATAATAGAATGGCCTCAATTCACTAAGCATAACCACATTCGGTAATGCTAAAAACAGCTGATTTTACCGATCATCTTGCCAAATACTAATTTACTAAACCCATTTCCACACAGAAAATTAGAATTACCGACTAGAGAGGTACATTACCGACTTGTGCAGTAATTGCCTCAAGAAATGTCATGAAATTACAATTCACAAAGATTTAAGCATTCGGTAAATTGGGCAAAAGTGTTCAATATTTTTCTCCAGCTCTTACCAGCCGATAACTCGCTCTCTCCATGCTCTCTCTGTGCGGTAGATTTGACAGACAGCCAATAGGGAGAGCCAGGCAGCCAATAGGGAGATCCACACAGTCCTGCTTGTCAAGCTGATTTGGCCCGACATGGTGGAAGGCGGGCCTTCACTGTAACAGTGCAGGGGAAGGAGAATTTTTATGAGGCTTTTCTGCATCCCTTTAGATGTGAAAGTCTGTATATTGGCATACAGAAGAGCTCCCCCTGTTGGCTGCAGCACATCTAAAGAGTTGTCGGGATGCACTGGACATTAAACCCCGACTAATACACACAGCTCCCTGCCTCAGCTCTGACCTGCTCCACAGCTGGTAAGTGACACTTAACAAGCAGGGCTTAGTGAATTGAAGCATGTTTGTTCGGTAAATTACTAAACTTACCGTATTTTTCGGACCATAAGACGCACTTTTTTACCCCCAAAAGAGGGGTGAAATGTTGCTGCGTCTTATGGTCCGAATGTGCCACTGCAGACTGTGCCTCTGTTAAATTACTGGCAGTCTTGTGGTCCCCTCCTTCTCTCCCTGCTTGAAAGCTAATGTCCCATATGGATTTTGTGTTCACTGTAGTTACACGGCAATGTCCAGCAGCAATCAGCCCCCTCCATAACCTCCCCCCCTCCCATGCACGTGTTGCAGCGAGAGCGCACTACGCTCAGCTCGGCTGCACTCATCTCCCCTCCTCACTCCCTCCCTCCCTCCGATAAACATATGCCATGTGCTGCCGATAGGTCCAGGTTAGTGTCACTCACCCCGCAAGTCCGTGTCTGTGGAGCGGCAGCTGTACCATAATGATAACACTGGCGGATGCTCTTCTGAACTGTAGCTGCCTCTAACAGAGTCCTTCTGGGAGGTCAGCGGTGTCACTCACCCCCTCTATCTGTGTCCATGGAGGGGCTGTACGCATTATGCACCGGCGGATGTTCTTCTGTAGTGTAGCTTTAAGGGTCCCTTGCTTGATGACCTCATCAAGCAAGGACACTAAGCTGCGCTACAGAAGAACATCCGCCGGTGCATAATGCGTACAGCCCCTCCACGGACACAGATAGAGGGGGTGAGTGACACCGCTGACCTCCCAGAAGCACTAATTTTAGTTAGAGGCGGCTACAGTTCAGAAGAGCATCCGCCAGTGTTATCATTATGGTACAGCTGCTGCTCCACGGACACGGACTTGCGGGGTGGGTGACACTAACCCAGACCTCCCGGCAGCACACGGCATATGTTTATCGGAGGGAGGGAGGGAGTGAGGAGGGGAGCCGAGTGCAGCCGAGCTGAGCGTAGTGTGCTCTCGCGGCAACATGTGCATGGGAGGGGGAAGGGAATGGAGGGGGCTGATTGCTGCTGGACATAGCCAGTGTAACTACAGTGACCTCGAAATCCATATGGGACATTAGCTTTCAAGCAGGGAGGGAAGAAGGCATACAAGCTGGTGATGTACAAAAGTAATATGCTATAAAGTGCCTGCATAATGTCGAGGGAAGACAATCTTTTTGCTTGATGTGGAGAGAGCGCAATGTAAACTCTCTCTCTCTCACACACATAGTGGAGGATTGCCTGTTCTCTGTAGTAAAATGTTATGTTCATTTTGTGAATATGGAATTGAAATGAAAATGGTTAAAATATTAAGGCTTGCTTTAGAGACTTTTATGAATGTGGAGTCAGATGGTGAGTGACGCTGGCCTTTACTGCAGGCTGCAGCACACTGAGCATACAGTCCCTCCTTCTTGTCACTGCACTCAGTATCTTGGGGGGAGAAAAGCTCCACAAGACACCCCTGCACCATGGAGGCACCAGGTTTAGTATCATTTTTTTCCCCTGGATTTTACCCTCTAAACCTAGGTGCGTCTTTATGGTCCGGAGAGTCTTATGGTCCTTAAAATACGGTATGCCTCGTGTGGAAACATTTTTGTGAATTTGGAAAATAAAGGGGTAAAATACCGAATGCGGTATTTTACTGACCAAAATGATTTTAACATACTGCCTTTAGTGAATTGAGGCCAATGTGGATGATGTGAATGTACCCTGAAGGATAAGAATGTTCATGGCAAAGACTCCCATCAGACAGTTTAAACATTTCCTTGCCTTTTTTTCTTTTCCTCCACCGCTCCAGTGAAAAAAAGTGGATAAAATAATTTTCAACTAACAGATATCTTTTGGAAATAAAGAAAACTACAGATTGGAGTAAAAAGACAGATAAATGAATAATCAGGCAGTGTGCAATCAGCCTACGTTTAGAAATAAGGCCTATTGACCCATCGAAACATAGTTGCTGTCATATTTTCATAATAGTGTGATTAACTAGCAGTGACTAAGAGGTTAGTACGCTTCCCTTGTAACTGTAGGGTCCTGTGTTTGATTCCCTCCAAAGGAGGATTGAGTTTTCTCATGTGTTTGTGTGGGTTTGCTCTGGATTCTTCCCACGGCCAAAAAAAGAAAGAAAGAAAGAAAGAAACATTCTAGCAGGTTAATTTGCTTCACCCCATACTGAGCCTAGAGAAAGGTAGGAGCATTAGATTGTGAGCCCCTTTGGGAGGCAGTAATTGATGATCATTTTTAAAGCGCTGCTGGAAATGTACCACATAAATGTAGAATAAATAGATGTAAAATGTGGAGTGCAAATATTTCACAAGATTGTTACTGTGGATCTCTGCATAAGTATTTATGCTAGAATAATATACATTCATTATGCTAGGCTGTACTGTGTAATTTTAGAGTTACTCATTGCACATGATTAACTTTTTCTCATTTATGATTTATAAGAAATCGAAGTCGATACTTTATTAGAGTCCATTACAAACCTAGATTTAGAAGAAGCTGAAACAATTACAAATTATCCTTTTTCTTCAATCTATCTGCAGAAAGTTGGAATAATTACTGTCTTTAAGCTTTTCAAAAGTTATTTTGACTCATTCATGTCTGTGACTATTTTTGGTCATTCATAATGAGAGTTAATTTACTGAATTCACAGCATTTAGAGCCAGTTATTAAGAATTTTTTTAATTACCTTGCTTATCAACACAAGGATTACATGTTTGGGTTGAAACTTATTTATACAAATAAAGGATGACTATTGTGAAAAAGTGTCAAATTTAAAATGCATATATACAGTATAAAATATACATTTCACACAGAGTAAAGGGGGGAACACACTGTGGAATGGGTGCTTGTCTGAGAGAGTAACAGTTAAGGTGCCTTAAAGAGGTGTGTCTTGAGGGCTTGCTTGAAGGTGTTGAAGGAAGATGCAAGTCTGAGGGGGAGTGGGAGAGAGTTCCATTGGGTGGAGGCAGCAATTGAGAAGTCCTGAAGACACACAGAGTGAGAAAAGAGTGGAGCTTTCAAGCAGAGGTCATTGGAGGACCAGAGCAGGTGGGCGGGTATACAGTATCTGTGGACGAGCTCAGAGATGTAGGTTGGGCAGGTCTTGTGCACAGATCTGTAGGCTAGGCAAAGATTATTGAAACTGATCTGAAGAATGGATGAGTCTAGCTATGACTTATTGGAGGGAGGCAATGCAGTTTAAGGGGAGGCCTTGACAGTAGGGCATCGCAATAGTCAAGGCAGGAGATGATGAGGGTGTGAATGAGAAGCTTGGTAGTGTCCAGGTCAGGAAGGAATGGAACTTGGAGATGTTGCACAGGAGAAAGTTTCAGACTCTGTGATAACATGTTGGATCTTAATATGTATGTATTTAAAAAAAATTGCACCTGTGAGGTGTGGCCTTCCTAGACTGTCATGCCTAACCCACTTAAACTACCAGTAGGTTTTCAAAAACATACATTGACCTATTTATGAAAAGTGTCTAAGCATCTGAGAAGAGATGTACACTTGCTCTCCTCTTTGTAGTTCTTGATTGCTAATATTATAACACCACATTTGTAAAAGTGGGAACAGGTTTCAGTACCCTATTTATCTGGCTCTGAAAAGTGGTAATCAGAAGCTCTGTTCAGTTGCAATGGAAGTGGGAGCCATTAGCTTTCAACTTGGAAAATTCGGTTCTTGAGCCTCATGCACATGTTTGGTTAAAGTCGGCTGAGGTGGTCGATAATGACTGTCCCAGCCAATAATCAGACATGTTCAGTAGCCACCGACCGTCGCTCTGCCAACGACCCAAGTGGCGGAACAAATCACCTGAGCGATGGCGATTCTCTTCTTCACACTGCTCCCCCACCAGCCCGCATGACGCCGTGCATGAACCGCTCTGCTATCCCTCCATCTCCCCACATAGCAACATGCCTGTTGAGTCCAGAGATGTCACCTGAGGGATTAGGTCCTGATTTTCGATGGGTGACATCCATCACAGGTGTATACGTACCTTTACAGGGGCCATTATTTCAAAAGTTGCAAAAAGAGTCACACTGGCTACTTCTCCTTCTAGTGTTTTTTTTTTTAAGAGTTGTAAAAATTGGCTGAAGTGGTAAACAGTGTATATGAAACAAACACCACTGCTCCCCATTGTCTGCTAAGGAATTCATCACTTTGAGGGTGACAAATGTTCTGGACTCCAATGAGTGGCCTGTTTATAAATGCAGTGCATATTCTATAAATATGTAAACAAATCATTTGTTCATTTTATTATTTTTCTGGCAAAATAATCTTTTTACTTGTGAATAAATAGGCCTCTTTTTTCATGTTTTCCTAAGGTAGGTCTAAGGTCTAAGGTAGCACTTGACACGGCTCTTGATTCCAATTCTGCTTTGAGACATTTTAAACGTTCAAAATTCACCTTTATGTGATATTACCATGTCCATGGTCCCTTTCTTAATGACTTTCACCTTGGGTTATATCACTACTATTTTTAGTGGTGATGTATACTAGTACTATATACTATATCCAGCACCATATAATTTGTTTGTGATTATAAACTACTACTACTACCACCACCACCACGTCACCACTACCACCACCACCACCACGTCACCACTACCACCACCACCACCACCACCACTACTAGTACTAGTTCTACTACTACTACTACTACTACTACTACTACTACTACTACTACTACTACTACTACTACTACTACTACTACCACCACCACCACTACTACCACCACTACTACTACTACTACGCACTGTTTGACAAAATAGACTGACCAATTAGAGCCAGGCAGTAACAATTATCTAGAAGATATATACAATGATAGTAGCGCTCAACAGGTCTCAAATGTAAATCATCAGTTGTTAGGTTTGTGGCCACAGCTACCCACTCTACGCTTATGGTATTAGAAATCTACCCACAAATGGCAACAGGATTAAAGATTATACACATGCTTTGTTGTCCTATTCTCCTGTATGGAAAAACACTTTCACAGCACTCATAGATATTTATAATAGCCTGTATAAAAGAAAAGGGGGGGTTAACAACACTTTCCTAATTGATCTTTTCCTTAAATATAAAGTCCACAGTGGTGTCTTCTAACTGAAACACCTATAACATGTACATCGGCAAAAAGTCCTAGTTATCAGGTCCCAAATGTCAAAGTTGTTTATAATCGAACGAAATTTCTACTTCAACATGCCTTATCCTCATATAGATAGTAGACGTGCTCACCAAATCCAAGTGCCAATCACAACAGTTGGCAGTAATCGCGTTTGGCCCAGCCCGTATGGATAGATGCAATCTTCCTATGTTCTCAGCCGTATTCTCAATGGTATATGCAGGGACAAAAAATATATATATATATATATACGCACTATGGCATAGTATGCTTGAGATTTTTCACCCAAATGTGCACCACACACAGAGAGAGACTATTGTGACCCAGCACCTCAAGTTCCTCCTCATATGAGGGCTACTTTAAGTGTCCTAGCCTCTTACCCTGTGTTATGGCTGACCCAATCTGACCAGCATGCTCGCTTGTGTTACACTCTTTGCCTTGAATCCTTGCAGGTAGTGGCAATGCCTTAGACTCAAAGAGAGGCCAACATAGCGTAATATTGTTTTTATTCCAGATAAAAAAATTAAAATTTACACTCACAATTCTGCAGATAAAAATGCGCATATACAAGTAAAATCCTCGTGGCCTGGCGTCTCCTTCCGCGTTAGGGCTCCGCCCTACTAGTTTCGTCAATGATGACTCATCAGGGGCATGCCCCTGATAAGTCATCATTGACGAAACTAGTAGGGCGGAGTAAAATCCTCGTGGCCTGGCGTCTCCTTCCGCGTTAGGGCTCCGCCCTACTTGTTTCGTCAATGATGACTCATCAGGGGCATGCCCCTGATGAGTCATCATTGACGAAACTAGTAGGGCGGAGCCCTAACGCGGAAGGAGACGCCAGGCCACGAGGATTTTACTTGTATATGCGCATTTTTATCTGCAGAATTGTGAGTGTAAATTTTAATTTTTTTATCTGGAATAAAAACAATATTACGCTATGTTGGCCTCTCTTTGAGTCTAAGGCATTGCCACTACCTGCAAGGATTCAAGTTTAGTATGTACAGGGGTATCCATAGAATATTTTTTATGCTCTAGATAGAAGACATTTAATCATTATTACAAGTGACTTCTACAATTCAAATGAGGCGAAGGAACAAATAATGTCAGGTGCATTCTCTTTCTATTACATTAAAAAATCATTTTGGGTGTGTACCTAAACACTTGTACATTTTTCATCCCATTTGATCTGAAAAATCACATGTTCTAGATGTAATTCTACATGTTCTAGAACATAAAAAAAGAAAAACAATTAAGCTTAGTGAATCAACCCCATACTCCCTATGCTAAATGTATAGGCACAAAGATTTCACAAAGTCCATAATGGGCTAAAAGCATCTAGAAGATGGCTAGAAAAGTTTTGCAAACTTCACTATTGGTACAAAGTGATCTATACAAACTATCTTTACATGACTGAGTGTTGGTAAAAGTTGTAAAACGTAGTCAATGACTGCATCGGGCATCTCACACAGCTACACATAACAAAGCATGTGCCTTTTTGTACGCATGCAGTGACTATAGCTGATCAATGACAAATGGTGCTAACTGATACCATTTAATAAGCCAAAAGTCCTTTTACAATGTAACATTTCACACATATTATTTTCACTTGTCTACCCTCCCACATACAATATTGGTACACAAAAAATAATGAAGTATACAGAGAACTCAGCAGTGAACCTGTCAGAAACATTCTAAGCCACAGAAGCTCACTTTGTAGAAAAAAATTAATTCAGAGCTTGTTTTTTCCCCAGACACAAAACAGGCATTTCAATGGAATCAGTAGAACTGGTAAGAACATTAGTAGAGCATTTCTTTAATGGTGACTCATCTTTTGGAGATTAAAAAGCATCAGTATTTTCTTTTAACATGAAAACTGCACAAATCTACATTGTTCCAGGGTGTCCATGCACATGTACAAAGGATCCTGTCAACAGAACACAATAGAGATTTTACTGCCTGATATGTGAGACTTGTGTAAGAGAACCAACTGAAAAATACAGAGGTTACTTAGGTAAAAATTAAATTGCGTTGACAATTTCAAATAGCCATGAATACCTTTAGCAGCTAGTTCTGAGGGTAGTCAGCATGTTAAAAATCAAGCAGCAGCAATAAGGAACAATTATGGGTGTCAGGGCCGGGCCGAGGCATAGGCTGAAGAGGCTCCAGCCTCAGGGCGCAGTGTAAGAGGGGGCGCACAATTCATTCAGCTGTCATTTCTAATTGTGTATGAAGCAGAAATAAATAAGAAAAGGGGATACATAGCAGTGACTGCAAGCCAGATAACTAGATATTAAGGTGTTGGGGAGGTTGAGGAGGTCTTAGTCTAATAGCAATCAGTGTGTGACAGCTGGGGTGGGAGGGATGGAGGGGCGCACTTTGGTGTCTTAGCCTTGGGTGCTGGAGGACCTTGTCCCTGCTCTGATGGGTGTACACTTTGCTGGACCACAAAAGAAAAATGATACATTGATTGAATGGGGCATCTATGGAAGGCTGGTTTTCACCACTTCAGGGTCCATCAGTGCAACAAAAATTAATGATGAACTAAAATGTTTTTATTTATTGTGTTTGGATCACAAAACCTTTATTATGAATGCTTTTGTCACTATTGTCGTTATGTCACACAGACCTGTTCATTCTCCAAACTCACATGGTCATTTTATAAGGTTGCACAACAATACAGTGTAATACTGGTTCCTGAATCACCTAAAGGTCATCCCCTACATATGTTAAAAATAATGGCAGACTGTAAATACAGACTTATTATCAGTTCAAATCATGAATTGACTTTGTGCTTTCCATTTCCAAAAGAAGACAAATTTGGATTTCTGGCTGATCTATAAGCAGAACGTGTCATCACAAAATAATTATGACTGCTGTAAAATAGAGTTGCCGTAAAACCACTGATGTGACAAATTATCATTGGAATTGTTTGACAGGCATGGCTACACTCAATAATGAATGGGAAGAGGAAGGCTCAGATTCAGCATGTCAGCAAATTAGAACAGTGTACAAATAAATAACTCCATTACTAGAGCCTAATCATTATTCAAAAGCAGAAAACAAAAGTAGAAAGAATACAAGTTAAACAGAAGTTTTACTGTGATTGAATCTGCTGTAAAATCGTGAATGCAAATGTTGACCGATCAACCGAGTTCCATTCGAAATCGATTGATTCAGACGATCTATCCGAGCTGAAGATTTTGCTTGATTGCTGGCAGGTCGTGAGCATGTTTTTAGCGGCATTCGATTCGGCCATGACCAATGCAGCAATAATCTTACCTGTCCCCCTGGCGCAAGTCCCCGGTAGAGATGGCCCGAACGGTTCGCTGGCGAACGGTTCCCAACGAACTTCCGGGGGTTCGTGATCGCGGAGAACCGTGAACTTTTTCAGAAGTTCGGTTCGCCCCCATAATGCACCATTAGGGTCAACTTTGACCCTCTACATCACAGTCAGCAGGCACATTGTAGCTAGGGATGCTCATTCGGATTCCGCGGAAATGCAATTTCCGAAATTCCGATCGGAAATTACATTTCCGCATCGGAATGCGGAAATCGGTAATGCAAGTGCCATAGGCGGATTTCCGCCGGAAATCGCGGAAATTTCCGCCGGAAATCGCGGAAATTTCCGCCGGAAATCGCGGAAATTTCCGCCGGAAATCGCGGAAATTCCGCCCGACTTTAACATTGATTTTCTCAAAAACTATAAGGTCTTTTTTTAGGTCTTTTTTGAGAAAATCAAGGTTAAAGTCGGGCGGAATTTCCACGATTTCCGGCGGAAATTCCGCATTGGAATGCGGAAATTGGTAGCGGAATCGGTAATTGGTACATGACGGAATGCGGATTTACCGCGGAATCGGAAATTGGCATTCCGACCATCCCTAATTGTAGTCAATCAGGCTACACTCCCTCGTGGAGCCACTCCCCCCTTATAAAAGGCAGAGCACCGCCGGCCATTATACTCACTCGTGTGCCTGCAGTAAATAGAGAACGGACAGCTGCTGAAGACTCTCTCATAGGGAAAGATTAGTTAGGCTCTTGTAGGCTTCTTAGCTTTCTCCTTGCTGATTCATATTGCTAAAATAGCACCCCACAACAGCTCTTTTGAGAGCTAATCTTGTTCTTGTGATTTTTTTTTCTGTGTGTCCCACTGACACTTGTGTTGCATAGACACCCTTGATAATTCATACTGTGTGTGTGCCACTGCCAGGCCCAGCAAATTCAGTGACTACCTGTGTGTGTGACAGGTGCACATTGTAATATCCATTACTGCATATACCTACCTACCTGTTGTTCACAGTGCACCCACCTACCTACGTGAGCGCATGCAGTGTCACTGTGTCTGTCTGCTACCTGTCTGTGTGTGACAGGTGCACATAATAATATCCATCACTGCATCTACCTACCTGATGTTCACAATGCACCCACTGTGGCAGACCCAGAGGAAGGCCACCCGGCAGGTCTGTGCGAGGTCGTGTTGATGTGATTTCTTGCGGCCCTCGACCAAAGTACAGTGCTCAGAAGAAGGCACGTCCCATCAACTCCCAAGATTGTAAGGACATGGTTGACTATTTAACACAGAACACCTCATCTTCCGCAGCCACCAGCGCTAGTACAAGCACCAAATCCGTTGCATTTGACACTTCGCAGGAGTTTATTGGTGGGGAATTAACTGATTCACAGCTATTATTGTTACAACCAGATGAAGGAGCTAAGCAAGTTACACCACCTCATATGTCTGAGTTAGGCGGCGACACTATGGGCGTAACGTGTGAAGATGATGAAGTACTTGCTGTTGGTGCAGTTTTGGAGGTGTCTGAGGCAGGATGATGATGACGATGATACGGATCCCACGTATGTTCCCAACAGAGGAGATGAACAGGGGGACAGTTCAGAGGGAAAGTCAGAGAGGAGTAGGAGGAGGCAAGTTGCTGAAAGAAGCAGGAGTAGCTCATTGTCAGAAAAAGCTGGTGGCAGTGTCCGGCGCCATGTATTGCCACCTATGTACAGCCAGCCAACATGCCCTTCAACGTCAGCTGCTGATGCCACCATAGTGCCATCACCCCATGGGGGCTCAGCGGTTTGGAAATTTTTTAATGTGTCTGCCTCAGATCGGAGCAATGCCATCTGTTGTCCCTGCCTCCAAAAACTGAGCAGTGGAAAGGCCAACACTCACGTAGGGACAAGTGGCTTACGAAGGCTCATGGAGAAAAGGCACAAACTGCAATGGGAAGAGCACCTGAGCAAAAGCAGCACACAAAAGAAAAGCCACCCCCCTTCTCCTCTTCCTCCTTCAGGTGCAGCATCTTCAACTGCTTTCTCTCTTACACCTTCACAGCCACCCTCCTCCACTCCGCCTCTGCCCTTGAGCAGTTCCTGCTCCTCTGCCCACAACACCCAGGTGTCCATGAAGGAAATCTTTGAGCGAAAGAAGCAAATTTCTGCCAGTCACCCACTTGCCCAACGTCTGACTGCTGGCGTGGTGGAGCTGTTAGCTTGCCAGCTGTTACCATACAAGCTGGTGGACTCTGAGTCATTTCATAAATTTGTGGCCATTGGGACACTGCAGTGGAAGATACCAGGCCGCAATTATTTCTCTAAAAAGGCAATACCCAAACTGTACCGTGAAGTTGAGAGGCAAGTGGTGTCATCTCTGGCACACAGCATTGGGTCAAGGGTCCATCTGACCACGGATGCCTGGTCTGCCAAGCACGATCAGGGCCGCTACATTATTTACACAGCCCATTGGGTCAACCTGGTGACCGCTGGCAAACAGGGAGTACGTGGCTGTGCAGCGGACCAACTTGTGACACCTCCACGACTTGCAGGCAGGCCTCCTGCCACCTCCTCTCCTCCTGCTAGCTGCTACATCATCTTCACTGTCGTCCTCCTCCTTGGCTGAGTGGCAGTTCAACTCTACTGGTGCTGCGATCTTCTCTTCAGCTACACAGACCCAGCTCCCCAGGGCCTACGCTGCATGCCAGGTACGACGGTGTCAGGTCATATTAGACATGTCTTGCCTCAAAGCGGAGAGTCACACTGGACCAGCTCTCCTGGCTGCTCTTAACAAACAGGTAGATCAGTAGCTGACCCCGCACCAGCTGGAGATCGGCAACGTGGTGTGTGACAACGGCAGCAATCTCCTTTACGCTTTGAATTTGGGAAAGCTGACACATGTACCCTGCATAGCACATGTGCTGAATCTAGTCATTTAACCTTTTGCCGACCACGTCACGCCGATGGGCATGGCCGCGGCGGCAGCCCCAGGTCCGCCTAACGCCGATTGCCATAAAATCCTGGGGCTCTGTTTTGAATAAGATCGCGAGCACGCTGCGCGCACATCTCATTCTCGGAGGGCGGAGCTCTGCCCCCTCTTCAGTCTCTAACACTTTAAGACGGCGTAATCACCGTCTAATTACCCGTACAGCGCTGCGATCAGCAGCAGCGCTGTACTGGGGACAGCCGTGTGACACGGCTGTCCCCTCCTGAGCCATAGAGGTGATCGGCTGTCATAGGCTGAAGCTTATGACAGCTGATCACAGGGATTGGCCGGCGGGGGTAGGGAGGGAGGGGGGTATACAACAAGAAAAAAAAACACTTTTTATTAAAAAACAAAAACAAATAAATAAACACAAATAAACAAACACTGGGGGGGGGGGGGGGCGATCAGACCCCACCAACAGAGAGCTCTGTTGGAGGGGAGAAAAGGGGGGAGGAATCACTTGTGTGCTGTGTTTTGCAGTCCTGCAGCTTGGCCTTAAAGCTGCAGTGGTCAATTTAATGAAAATGTGCCTGATCTTTAGGGGGATTTAACACAGCAGTCCTCAAGAGGTTAAAGATTTGTGTCAAAGTACCCAGGCTTAGAGGACGTCCTGAAGCAGGCCAGGAAGTTGTGTGGGCATTTCAGGCGGTCTTACACGGCCATGACACGCTTTTCAGACATTCAGCTGAGAAACAACTTGCCAGTGAGACGCTTGGTATTTGATAGTCCGACTCACTGGAATTCGACCCTGGTCATGTTCTCTGGCCTGCTAGAACAGGAGAAAGTTGTCACCCAGTACCTCGACAATTTCAGTAGAAGGACACAATCTGGGGAGATGGGGATGTTCTGTCCCCCGAACTGGACACTGATGTGAAATGCATGCAGGCTCATGCAGCCATTTGAGGAGGTGACCAACCTGGTGAGTCGCAGTGAAGGCGCCATCAGCAACTTGATCCCGTACACTTACTTCCTGGAGCGTGCCATGCGTAGAGTGGTGGATCAAGCTGTGGAGGAGCATGAAGAGGAACAGTTACGGCAGGAAAAGTCGTGGGAGCAATTTTCATCAGAATCGGATGTTTCCTCAACACCTGCGGGAGAACAGAGGGGGGAGGAGGAGGAAGAGTCGTGTGGGGAAGAGGAGTCAGACTCGGATGATGAGGAAGGTGTTTCTTTGGAGGAGGCGGCGGCAGAATAACAACCGCCGCAGGCGTTGCAGGGGGCTTGTGCTGCTCGACGTTCCCGTGGTATTGTTCGTGGCTAGGGGGAGAAGGAGGATTTACACTGAGGAAGAGCAATCGGAGATGGATAGTACGTCTGTATCCAATTTTGTGCATATGTCATCTTTATTGCTGTCCAGCTTGTTGAGGGACCCCCATATAAAAAAACTAAAGGGGAATGAGCTGTACTGGGTGGCCACGCTACTAGACCCTCGGTATAGGCACAAAGTGGCGGACATATTACCAACTCACCAGAAGGCAGAAAGGATGCAGCACATGCAGAACAGGCTGGCAACTATGCTTTACAATGCGTTTAAGGGTGATGTCACAGCACAATGCAATAAAGGTACCACTGCCAGTAATCCTCCTCCCATGTCCACGCAAGCAAGGACGCTCCAGCGATCTCATGGTGATGTTGGACATGTGGACATTCTTTAGTCCAACGCCTCGACTTAGCACTTCCGGATCCACCCTCCACCAACGCCTGGACCGGCAGGTAGCTGACTACCTGGCCTTAAGTGTGGATGTGTGGACGTAGACACTGTGAGCAGTGATGAACCCTTGGACTACTGGGTGCGCAGGCTTGACCTGTGGCCAGAGCTGTCCCAATTTTCCATCCAACTTCTGTCTTGCCCTGCCTCAAGAACCTTCAGCGCAGCTGGAGGCATTGTCACTGAGAAGAGAAGTCGCCTAAGTCACAAAAGTGTTCAGTACCTCACCTTTATCAAAATGAACGAGGCATGGATCCTTGAGGGCTACTGCCTGCCCGAAGACTAAGTCAGTCCCCACACACAGCATCTCTGCCTGCACGCCGTGTGACTGGCTTCCTGCCCCGAGACTAAGTCACTCCCCACACAGCGCCTCTGCCCACAGGCCGCTTGACTGCCTTCTCCGCCACCACCAACAGGGTCCAGGACTCTAGGCGGATTCCTACATTTTTTAGGCCGCTGCTAGCAGCGGCGGCTATAATTATTTTTCTGGTGCGTGTACATGCCTGCCTAATTTTTCTGGCTGCACTGCGGCTGCAACAACAAAACAAAAGGCATGTGCATGTGCCCATTCCCCTTCGTGATCATTACCTTGTTGCAGTGAAGGGGCTTGCGTATCACAATGAAGCAATGACCACGGGCTACATGAGTGTCTCGGGGGGTTGCACACCAAAGATAATAAGGTTGTTACTTCATTGTGGACAGACCAAATTTGATCAGCTGGACAGTCACTGTTGTCAGTCACAACAATCAGCTGTTTGCGGTGCGTTACACAGTGAGTTTGGTGTGTCAGTGTGAAGCAGTATTCTAATTACACTCCCTGATTGATGTATACACATGCAAGATGTTTTAAAGCACTTTAGGCCTGCAATTTAGCATTCAATGTGATTTCTGACCTTAAAACGCTGCTTTGCGTCCAATCCAGATTTTTCCCCGGGACTTTTGGCATGTATCCCACTCCGCCATGCCTCCCTCCAGGTGTTAGACCCCTTGAAACATCTTTTCCATCAGTTTTGTGGCCAGCATAAATTTTACTAGTTTTTAAAGTTCGCCTCCCCATTGAAGTCTATTGCGGTTCGCGAAAGTTTGCGCGTACCGAACTTTCGCGGGAGGTTTGTGAACCCGGTTTGTGAACCTAAAATTGGAGGTTCGGGCCATCTCTAGTCCCCGGGTCAGTGCTGTCCCTTTCTACGTCTGGCCTTCTTCTTCATCTCTTCTTTTTCTGTCCCGTCCTGTGAGAAGGCAAAGTTCAAACAGTAGAGCACCCTTTACTGTTTGAACTTCCACTTCTCACAGGATGGGACAGGAAGTGAAGAGAAGACAGAAAAGAAAGCCAGCCGGAGAAAGGGACAGCACGGACTCGGGGACTCGCGCCGCTGGACAGGTAATATCATTGCTGCTGGCTGGGGGGAGGAGGTGAGGCAGGCAGAGGCAGCGACAGCTCCACAGGTTGTGAATCAATTTTATGCTGAAATCGATTCAACATCTGTGTGCAGTGTATGGGCAGCCAATGGATCCCTCTCTGATTAGATTTAATCAGTAAGGAATCTGTTGGTTGATCTGGTGGCAATCGACCAGTGTATGGCAGCC
The DNA here is from genome assembly GCF_040937935.1 of Hyperolius riggenbachi. Taxonomy (NCBI): domain Eukaryota; kingdom Metazoa; phylum Chordata; class Amphibia; order Anura; family Hyperoliidae; genus Hyperolius; species Hyperolius riggenbachi. The sequence goes on from NC_090646.1 coordinate 173,284,159, forward strand.
TTAACTGCTCAACTGCTTAGCTGCTTCCTGACAATACACTCAAATCCTGATACATAGATAGAACTGTTTCCAGTGATCCATACATGTTGTCTGCATAAAGTGATATTCTCTCCTCCAAAGAAAAATAAAGTAATTTCAGGTTGTTGTCCTATTCAAGTTCTGTTGCACGCAGATGACAGAGGTCAAGCCAAAGATGTTGCCTATAATAGCAACAAGACACCTATTACAAAATGGAACAGAGTCAAATGAACTAGAGAAATGTCTTGAATACATTTGTCTTGCAATTGTTTTGAATAATCTGAAAGGGAAAGTGAGGTGAGATGGATATGGAGGCTAGCATATTAATTTCCTTTAAACAATGCAATTTGCCTGGCAATCCTACTGATCCTTTGTTTCCAATACTTTAAGCCACAGACCCTGAACAAGCAGGCAGATCAGGTGCCCTGACTCAAGCCTGACTGGATTACCAACATGCTTGTCTCAGGTGTGTGATTCAGGCACTACTGCAACTAAAGAGATCATCAGTAAAGTATTACAAAACCTAGAAAACAAAAGATAATTATGCATGTTTTTCAAAATTAAAATTTGCTGAAATACTAGTTTATTGATCTCAGTGCACGAGGAATACAGGTATTGGAGTATGTTTACATTGTAGAACACATTCTACCAAATGAGTTACTTGCAACAGTAATAAAGCATCGTCTACAACATAAAAGATGTATAGTGAAAACAACTTCATTTTTCTTTGAAAATTAATTAGTTATATTCCCACTGTATGTTTGTTAAGAACTTTCAGCTAGGGATAGTAGTGAGTGAGTACTCATTATAAAGGTAAAGTTTAGGTTATTATCCTAGCACAAATGCAAAATGATGTCCGGGGAACAATGATAATAGCAATATTTGCTTGTAGCTATAATTTACAAATGGAGGGAAATGTATGCTAGCCAAGGGAGTCCATGTTTGCTTCATACATCCAGTGAAGTGCAAGGGACATGTCAGAACGCAGCTACACCAGGTTCCAGGTGGAATTGTTTTTTTTTCCTGTCTTCCTGCAATTTTCTTCAGATAAAAAATAAGTCATTCTTTTCTTCGGCGTGTCAACTCTCATAAAAGACAAATTGATCAGTACGGTACACATCCCACCAGGGACTCTTGTGGCCATTTTCTTCCTCTTGAATTTAATGATTCTAGCTAGCATCTGTAGCTCTGTATGACCAGGTCGAAAAGGCAGAGCTGGTGGGCTGCTTTCACTTCACTGCTGGGAGATTGTGAGCTCTGATTATATTATATTGCTGTTGTTTGTAAAGTGTGTGTGTGTTGCTGCTTTGATATCTGGGGCTTGTGCATAGCGATTCATCAGATATCTAACAGCAAGTGCTTGTTTTAAAAGTACAATTTTTTTTTCTCTGTTTGCAGCAGGCTGTCAATCAGCTAGGGGGAGGGATTAGCTGTAACACAGGTGATTAATTAACAGGAAGTGTAAGCTACAGCTCTAATCTTGGTGGTGGGCTGCTTTCACTTCACTGCTGGGAGATTGTGAGCTCTGATTATATTATATTGCTGTTGTTTGTAAAGTGTGTGTGTGTTGCTGCTTTGATATCTGGGGCTTGTGCATAGCGATTCATCAGATATCTAACAGCAAGTGCTTGTTTTAAAAGTACAATTTTTTTTTCTCTGTTTGCAGCAGGCTGTCAATCAGCTAGGGGGAGGGATTAGCTGTAACACAGGTGATTAATTAACAGGAAGTGTAAGCTACAGCTCTAATCTTGGTGGTGGGCTGCTTTCACTTCACTGCTGGGAGATTGTGAGCTCTGATTATATTATATTGCTGTTGTTTGTAAAGTGTGTGTGTGTTGCTGCTTTGATATCTGGGGCTTGTGCATAGCGATTCATCAGATATCTAACAGCAAGTGCTTGTTTTAAAAGTACAATTTTTTTTTCTCTGTTTGCAGCAGGCTGTCAATCAGCTAGGGGGAGGGATTAGCTGTAACACAGGTGATTAATTAACAGGAAGTGTAAGCTACAGCTCTAATCTTGGTGGTGGGCTGCTTTCACTTCACTGCTGGGAGATTGTGAGCTCTGATTATATTATATTGCTGTTGTTTGTAAAGTGTGTGTGTGTTGCTGCTTTGATATCTGGGGCTTGTGCATAGCGATTCATCAGATATCTAACAGCAAGTGCTTGTTTTAAAAGTACAATTTTTTTTTCTCTGTTTGCAGCAGGCTGTCAATCAGCTAGGGGGAGGGATTAGCTGTAACACAGGTGATTAATTAACAGGAAGTGTAAGCTACAGCTCTAATCTTGGTGGTGGGCTGCTTTCACTTCACTGCTGGGAGATTGTGAGCTCTGATTATATTATATTGCTGTTGTTTGTAAAGTGTGTGTGTGTTGCTGCTTTGATATCTGGGGCTTGTGCATAGCGATTCATCAGATATCTAACAGCAAGTGCTTGTTTTAAAAGTACAATTTTTTTTTCTCTGTTTGCAGCAGGCTGTCAATCAGCTAGGGGGAGGGATTAGCTGTAACACAGGTGATTAATTAACAGGAAGTGTAAGCTACAGCTCTAATCTTGGTGGTGGGCTGCTTTCACTTCACTGCTGGGAGATTGTGAGCTCTGATTATATTATATTGCTGTTGTTTGTAAAGTGTGTGTGTGTTGCTGCTTTGATATCTGGGGCTTGTGCATAGCGATTCATCAGATATCTAACAGCAAGTGCTTGTTTTAAAAGTACAATTTTTTTTTCTCTGTTTGCAGCAGGCTGTCAATCAGCTAGGGGGAGGGATTAGCTGTAACACAGGTGATTAATTAACAGGAAGTGTAAGCTACAGCTCTAATCTTGGTGGTGGGCTGCTTTCACTTCACTGCTGGGAGATTGTGAGCTCTGATTATATTATATTGCTGTTGTTTGTAAAGTGTGTGTGTGTTGCTGCTTTGATATCTGGGGCTTGTGCATAGCGATTCATCAGATATCTAACAGCAAGTGCTTGTTTTAAAAGTACAATTTTTTTTTCTCTGTTTGCAGCAGGCTGTCAATCAGCTAGGGGGAGGGATTAGCTGTAACACGAGGTATTTGGACAGCTTCAGGTCTCAGTACTGAGCTTGCTCAGTCTGTGGCTTGCTCACTAAGTGGCTTCGACACAAGTGGCATAGGCGTTAAAAAACAGGCGTTAGAACACAGGCACAAAGAGAGAAGGGAGAGGAAACAGGTAAGGACTAAAAAAAAAAAAAAAACCTTCAACCAATATTGCGGTTTTTTTGCATTGGTTAGAATGTGCTAACACGTTGTGGTGTAGTCTTTAAGTTTTGAGGACTCCACCCCAGCTTCACTCACTCCCCCTCCCCTCCTCCCCCTCCTCCCCCCCACCCCAACTTACTCACTCCCCCTCCTCCACCCCTCCCCCTCTTCCACCCCAGCTACACTTACTCCCGAACGTCACTCACTCTCCCGTTTCATCTTTTACCACCATAGTTTACTTTAAATAAATTTTCCCCACACAATAGTCATCATGTTGGACAATGCAGTACAGTGTACATCCTGCAGCATGTATGCATGCCTTGATCAGCGGATTGAGGGTGTTTACTGTTGCCCTGGATGTGTGCGTGTTGCTCGGTTAGAGGCGGAAGTCGCAGAGCTAAATAAGCATCTCGCAACACTGAGACGCATACACAACATGGAGATGAGCTTGGATCTCACGATCCAGACACTTGATGGAACCCTTGAAGATGAGGTGGGTGGAGTAAAGCCGGAGCAAGAAGCAGAGGTAGCCGCTAGTTGGGTCACAGTTAGAAGGGGTAGGGGAAAAAGTGGCAGGGAGGCTAGTCCCGAGTTGTCCCTCACTAATAAGTATGCTTGTTTGCGTAATATTGGTGAGGACGACTCTGGAGTAGCAATGCTGCAGCAGGATGTGCTCCTTAGCAACCAAGGGGCAGACTGCTGTAACGAGAAAGGGAATAGGAGTGCAGCTAAGGCTAGACAGGTACTGGTGGTAGGGGATTCAATTATTAGGCGCACAGACAGGGTAATCTGTCGAAGAAACCGTGAATGCCGTACAGTCTGTTGCCTCCCGGGTGCTCGGGTTCGGCATATAGCGGAAAGAATTGACAGATTATTGGGTGGGGCTGGGGAAGACCCGGCTGTCATGGTACACATTGGCACCAATGACAAAGTTAGTGGGAGATGGAAGGTCCTCAAAAATGATTTTCAGGTACTTGGAGATAAACTTAAAGCAAGGACCTCCAAGGTGGTGTTCTCTGAAATACTGCCAGTGCCACGTGCTACATCTGAGAGACAGAGGGAGCTTAGGGAGTTAAATAAGTGGCTGAGAAATTGGTGTAGGAAGGAAGGGTTTGGGTTCCTGGAGAACTGGGCAGACTTTGCAGTCGGCTACAGGTTCTACAGCAGGGACGGGCTGCACCTTAATGGGGAGGGTGCAGCTGCATTGGGGGAGAAGATGGCTAAACGGTTGGAGGAGATTTTAAACTAGGATCTGGGGGGAGGCGGGAGGATAAAGTCTCAACATATAGACAAGATAAGGTAAAAAGACAGTGGGAGCCTAACATTATGGGGGGTGGAGAGGGGGGTGGGGACAGTGTAAAGATTAAGGAGGTTGGTAAAACTTCAAGTAGCCCATTTCAGGTAAACAAAATTGGTAAATGTGGTGGTAAAAATATAAAGTGCATGATAACCAATGCTCGGAGCCTTGCAAATAAAATAGATGAACTAGAGTTCATTCTGAATGACAAAGGCTATGACATTGTGGGAATAACCGAGACATGGATGGATGAAAGTCATGACTGGATAGCCAATTTAAAAGGATACAATGTGTTCAGGAGGGATAGAACAGGGAAAAAAGGTGGAGGGGTTTGTCTCTTTGTTAAGAATTCTTTTACAGCTGTCCTCAACGATGAGATGGAGGAAGATTGCGAAGATGTGGAGTCCGTTTGGGTAAATATTCATGGTGGAAATAAAAGTTGCCAATTGCTTATTGGGGTATGCTACAGACCACCTCATATTAATGAAGCTGCAGAACTGCAATTACTACAGCAAATTGAAAAAGCGGCAAGTAAAAATGAGGTCATAGTTATGGGCGACTTCAACTTTCCAGACATTGACTGGGGTATTGAGGCTACCCATTCTGGTAAAAGCAGCAGATTTCTGGCAGCACTACAGGACAATTACTTGACTCAAATGGTAACGGAACCAACTAGGGGGAATGCGTTACTGGATCTGATCATTTCGAATAGACCAGATAATGTATCAAATGTGCAGGTTCAAGAACATTTGGGAAATAGTGATCACAACATGATAACGTTTGATCTGGTGACTGATAGGCCACGGGGCAGCGGGACCACTAAAACTATGAATTTTAGAAAAGCAAAGTTCAATCAAATCAGGCAGGCACTAAGTTTGGTGAACTGGGATAATGTACTACAAGGGGAGGACACTGAAGGGAAATGGCAAGCTTTTAAACGTATTCTCAATCAATATTGTAGTATGTATATCCCATATGGAAACAAAATGTCTAGGAATAAAAAAAGGCCTCTATGGATGAATAGAAAGGTTAAAGATAAAATGAAGAGGAAAAAGAATGCCTATAAGGTCCTAAAACAGGAGGGGACCGAGACTGCACTAAGCAATTATAAGGAGTGCAATAAAAATTGTAAAAAAGAAATTAGGCTGGCAAAGATCGAAGCTGAAAATCAAATCGCTAGGGATATCAAATCTAACCCAAAAAAGTTTTACAAGTACATCAACTCTAAAAAAAGAAAGGTTGACTGTATAGGACTCCTAAAGGATGAGGGTGGGAACTCAATGGTGGATGACCAAGGTAAGGCAGAGTTATTAAATGCTTTCTTTGCTTCTGTCTTTACAAAGGAAACAGCACTGTTGCAAATTACAGAGGCGGAAGAGTCTCAATCTTCTAACTGTAATATTAAATACTTAACGCAGGAAGAAGTAAAGGCAAGACTAAATAAATTAAAAATAGACAAGGCACCTGGCCCGGATGGCATGCATCCTCGGGTCCTAAGGGAATTAAGTTCAGTTATAGATAAACCCCTTTATCTTATCTTTTGTGACTCTCTTGCAACTGGCAGAGTCCCAGTGGATTGGCGTACAGCCCACGTTTTCCCATTATTTAAGAAGGGCAAAAAATCAGATCCAGGAAATTATAGACCTGTAAGCTTAACATCAGTTGTATGCAAACTATTTGAGGGGTTACTAAGAGATACTATACATGACTTCATAGTAGAAAATAATCTTATTTCTCAGCATCAACATGGGTTTACTAAAGACAGGTCCTGTTTGACTAACATGCTCAGCTTTTATGAGGTAGTGAATGCTAATATGGATATTGGGAATGCTGTAGATGTGATATACTTAGACTTTGCTAAGGCATTCGACACTGTTCCCCACAAAAGTCTGGTGCAAAAGATGAGGATGCAAGGACTGGGGAAGAGTCTGTGTGCTTGGATAGGGAACTGGCTAATGGACAGAAAACAAAGAGTTGTGGTCAATGGATCATACTCAAAATGGGAGACTGTTAGCAGTGGGGTCCCACAGGGGTCTGTACTGGGTCCAGTGCTCTTCAATTTATTTATTAATGACCTAGTGGATACAGTAGTGAGCAATGTTGCTATTTTTGCAGATGATACAAAATTGTGCAGAATCATCAACTCTGAGGAAGATAGTGTTATATTGCAACAGGATCTGGATAGGATGGCTATATGGGCACATACATGGCAGATGAAATTCAATGTTGACAAATGTAAAGTCATGCATTTTGGTCGTACCAATGGTCTAACACCATACAAAATAAATGGGATACAGTTGGGGACATCAAACTTGGAGAAGGACTTAGGAGTACTCATCGACAACAAGTTAAATAATCGTACTCAATGCCAAGCCGCTGCAGCTAAAGCTAACAAAATTTTGGGATGCATTAAAAGGGAAATAAAAACTCGAGATGCTAGCATAATATTGCCCCTGTTTAACTCTCTAGTAAGGCCACATCTGGAATATGGAATTCAGTTCTGGGCACCACATTACAAAAAAGATATTGCAGTTTTAGAGCAGGTGCAGAGACGAGCAACAAAATTGATACGTGGGATGGAAGGTCTCACTTACCAAGAAAGGTTAGATAAACTGGGTTTATTTAGTCTAGAGAAAAGACGCCTTAGAGGAGATCTAATTAACATGTATAAATACATCAGAGGGCAATATAATAGCTTGGCGGATGAGCTTTTTGTCCCTAGGCCTTCTCAAAGGACTAGAGGACATGATCTGCGCATGGAGGAAAAACGTTTTAGCCATTTATTTAGGAAAGGGTTCTTTACAGTAAGAGTGATTAAGATGTGGAATGCATTGCCACAGGAAGTCGTTATGGCAAACTCTATACCTGCATTTAAAGGGGGCTTAGATGCTTTCCTTGCGTTGAATGACATCCATGGCTACAATTACTAGGTAATGCCAATGATGTTAATCCAGGGATTTTATCTGATTGCCATCTGGAGTCGGGAAGGAATTTTTACCTCGTAAGGGTTTTTTCGCCTTCCTCTGGATCAACAGGGATATGTGAGGGAGCAGGCTGGAGTTGTACTTTGTACTGGTTGAACTCGATGGACGTATGTCTTTTTTCAACCAAAGTAACTATGTAACTATGTAACTATGTAACCATTTTGTTTATCTTCCTTTTTCACTGATGCAACTCCAAACATTACATTTAAAGAGAAGATGAAAAAATAAGTATTAAATAACCTGTATGTACAGAGGTGTTGCATTCAAGTACATTTTGTGACAGAACAATAAAATACAAAAACAAAACAAGTATCACCTGAGAAAATTATTTTTCCAACATGATCAAAAATCAAATGACTACTTAAACAGAACTGTCACAAAAATCTTAAAATGTAAAACACATACAGATAAGAAGCAGGGCTGCTCATCCGGATTCCGGATATCCGGGTAACCCGGATATCCGAACTTTTTTCAGCTATCCGACCGGATTCGGATTCCAGATACCTAGGCCCAAATCCGGATAACTATCTGCGGATATTTGGCCGCATAACTCGGATATCCGCGGATATCTGGATCCAAAATACTGTAACTAAGGTGATGATGTCCTGGAGCCAATCAGAGGGCTCCCAGCAGAAGCCCTAGCAACCAATCACAGAGGAGAACCCTTGCAATCCCCATCTGACCTCATTGAGCTAATCAGAGGCCTCCAAGCCTAAGCCCTGGCACAGAAAGGAACACTGGCCAGCCCCCTGTACAGTAAGGAGGGCTGCCAAGATGAGACAGATCATCGTAGCTTGCTGAATGCTCAATGAGAGACATGCTCCAGTGCTGGTGGTGGCCTAGCAAGGGGGCTGTACACAGTTATAAACTAGCTGTTCAGTGATTAACCTCTTCACTACTATCACTACACTATGTTAAATCGTTAATTAGCTTGATTGATGTCATAGTGTGACAGTTAAGCTGGCCACTAACAGTCCAATTTCTAGCGAAAAATCGTTCGAGCGATCAGAAATTCTGATCGGATTGGTTGTAAATAATCTCCATTGGTGGACACAATTGATTATGAACAAGTGAAAAAAATGTCGCCCGAATGAATTTTCGTGGAATGAAAATTTGGATTTTCTTGGTGGTCGTGATAGATAGGAAACAATGCTTGGTTAGTTGATGGTGTAGTGAACGATTTTTCGTCCGATCAGAATTTCTGATCGCTCGAACGATTTTTCGCTAGAAATTGGATTGTTAGTGGCCAGCTTTAGAGTGTGTGCTCCAGTGCTGCTGGGCCAAGGGCTGTACACAGTTATAAGCTGTTCAGTGATTAACCCCTTCACTATCACTACATTATTGTTAAATCATTTATTAGCTTGATTGATGTCATAGTGTGACAGTTAGAGTGCGTGCTCCAGCGCTGTTAGCCTAGTAAGGGCTGTACACATACAGTAATAAATCGAAAGCTGTTCAGTGATTAACCCCTTCACTATCACTACACTATTGTTAAATCATTAATTAGCTTGATGTCATGTGTGTGACAGTCAGTGTGTGCTCCATGCAGCTGCTATGTGTCTGTGTGTGTGCTGAGCACAGACCAGGCTAGCTGCTGCCTGCTGGCCAGCTATTAGCCATAGGTATAGGTTAGGTTAGGGATTAGGGGATAGGATTACTGTGTTATTGTGTAGTTAGTACTGTAGTACAGCAGTCAGTGCTAGTAGTTGTTAGAGTAGTAGTACCATTGTGTTAGCTTTCTACAGAACTGCTGTGCTGTGAGCAGTGGCAGTATGACAGTTAGTGTGCACTAGTGTCTTCTCCTCTGCTCTCTGACTGTCACTCGGCACCTGCCACGTGGCACGGGACACTTGGCAAGTGCCACGTGACACGTGCCAAGTGCCACATGCCAAGTGCCACATGACACTTGGCAAGTGACACGTGACACTTGGCAAGTGCCACGTGACACTTGGCATGTGCCGCATGCCAAGTGCCACGTGACACGTACTAAGTACCAATTACCACGTGCCACGTCCGGCATGCTCCTGGCACATCTTACACCTGCTGCTGCTGCATTGCCCTGCTCCTGCTGCATGTGTAGCTACCACCACCAGGCCAGGGTGCCACAGGCCACTGATACCACCTGTATTTAACCCAAAACACAATTGCTGCGTAATTTGTTGGAGGTGTCTTGGCTGAAAACTGTCATGTCCCAGTTGTGCGGTTTGCCTTTGGACACAATGTGCGCTGCACGACCGCTGTCTGGTACCTAGGCCTAATGTTAATTGACAGTCATTTTTTTTTGGGGGGGGGGGGTATTTGAAGTCCCCACATCATTAATTAGTGTTCCCCCTTTACAAAATAATGATGGTACATGCCTCATTTACCCTAAAAAACTTTTTCAAGCAATTTAAAGGGCACTTCTGGTTTTTCTATCCAGATATCCGAATCCGGCCGGATACCCCGGATACTGAGGTCGGATATCCGATTCGAATCCAGATTGGAAAATTTTGAACTCGGATATCCGACCCAGATCGGATATCTGGGGATCTGGATCCGGATCCAATCTGGATTTTGAAAAGGGGTATCCAAGCACCACTGATAAGAAGAAGTTTGTTTCTTCCTGAGTAAAATGAGCCATAAATTACTTCTCTCCTATGTTGCTGTCACTTACAGTAGGTAGTAGAAATCTGACAGAACCAACAGATTTTGGAATAGTCCATCTCTCCATAGGGGATTCTCAGCAAGGCTTTTATTCTTTAAAAATACACTCCCTGAAAAAGATTTATACAAAAATGCTGGCCAGACTCCCTGCTCACTGTACACTTCTTTGGCATTCACTAAGTGCATTTTAAAAATAAAGAAATCCATGTGAACCCCCATGAGGAGATGGGCTAGTCCAAAACCAGTTGGTTCTGTCAGATTTCTACTTCCTACTGTAAGTGACAGCAACATAGGAGAAACGTAATTTATGGCTCATTTTACTCTGGAAGAAACATACTTCTTAATTGTATAAGTTTACATATATTTTAAATTTAAGATTTTCATGACAGAGGTCCTTTAAGGGCACCTCAGAACAGATCAAAAGTAGTGTTGGGCGAACACCTAGATGTTCGGGTTCGCGAACGTTCACCGAACATCGCCGCGATGTTCGGGTGTTCGCGCCCAACTCCGAACATAATGGAAGTCAATGGGGACCCGAACCTTCGTGCTTTGTAAAGCTTCCTTACATGCTACATACCCCAAATTTGCAGGGTATGTGCACCTTGGGAGTGGGTACAAGAGGAAAAAAAATATTTGAAAAAGAGCTAATAGTTTTTGAGAAAATTGATTGTAAAGTTTCAAAGGAACTACTATTCCCAGCAGACACAGAGTGGCAGTAAACACAGTGCTATATAGTGTGGCTGAGCGAGCGGTGTACTACTATTCCCAGCAGACACAAAGTGGCAGTAAACACAATGCTATATAGTGTGGCTGAGCGAGGTACACAGAGTGGCAGTAAACAGAATGCTAAATAGTGTGGCTGAGCGAGCGGTGTACTACTATTCCCAGCAGACACAGAGTGGCAGTAAACAGAATGCTATATAGTGTGGCTGAGCGAGCGGTGTACTACTATTCCCAGCAGCGACACAATGACTGGGGGGACCCTGGCTAGCGTGGCTGGAGCGCGAACTACCCTGCCTGCCTACCCAAAGCTAAACCCACAGACAAATGGCGGAGATATGACGTGGTTCGGGTATTTATTTACCCGAACCACGTGACAGTTCGGCCAATCAGAGCGCGTTTGGGTCCGAACCACGCGACCCGTTCGGCCAATCACAGCGCTAGCCGACCGTTCGGGGAACGTTCGGCCATGCGCTCTTAGTTCGGCCATCAGGTGTTCGGCCGAACTCGAACATCACCCGAACAGGGTGATGTTCTGCAGAACCCGAACAGTGGCGAACACTGTTCGCCCAACACTAATCAAAAGAGGACAATTCTAAAATCAATAATAAACACAATGTCGGAAGCAGGGATGTGTCTCTACGTGGAGATAAATGACTCATGCTAGCACTCTGAAAATATATTGCAATTTCCTGTTGATTATTAATAACAAAGGGCAAGATGAAGATGTATCTAGAGTTTGCAGCATTTAAAAAAATGGATGGTGTAATTAGGGTCAGTTTCATCTACTCTTTTAATTCCCCATAGCATACATAAATGAACTGGCAAAGTCTGTCTGTGTAATATATCACAGTAGCTTTGGTGTCTTTGGTGAAAGATAATATTCTAGTCCAGTCTCTCACAGATATTCTGTCCTTCAGAATCAGAAACCTGGCTGCTAGGTCAAGTGCTGCTATGGCAACCAGATGTTTTATGACCTGCAGAATGGGTTAGGGCACTACACTGAAAGTAGATTTTTTCTTTAAGCATCTTGGTTCATTATGTATCTGTGAAAGCATGAATCCCACTGAACTGTTTAAGAGGCATTGAAAATAGGAAATTACAAGAGAACATTTTATCCAATTCTGCATGGTTAATAAGGCACTAGAGCTGCAGGCTTAATGACATACAGGTATGTATGAATTACACTTAGGAATATTGATTTCGCAATTGAATTGTTTTACTGTCTTGCCTTTATTGTTTTTCTGAAATTGAATTGCATGTGATAATCCATGTACAGGCTAATGCTATCAATTATTTAACAGGAATGAGTTCTGTCACAAAGTGTTAATACATCATATATTGAAATGTAAAAGCATGTTGCCCAAGTGGGTACTGGAATGTTTAGGCATTTGGTGATTTCCCATGTTAGCTTTATGTTTCTATCCCTGTTAGATGACTATTACACTTTCTTTCGTACTCACCAATCATATTGTGGAGAATCCATCAGGTGGGCATTATACCATAATTACTTGTTAATTAACCCTTTCGGGACCGGTCGCCTAACCCCCCTCCAGGACTAGGCATTTTTGCAGAAGGGGGGTGCATTTGGGGGGTCAGGCAGCCTGCAGGGTCTGGCTAGGCTGTCTCCCCCCTGTGTGACCAGGTACCCCCCCCCCCCCCCCTTGTCAGCAGCAATTACTCATCTTCCAGGCTCCAGCGACGAGCTGCAGCGGATCCCTCCGTTCCGGCCGGCATCTCCACTCCTACTGCCGCTCAGTTCTGGGTCGTGGCTTGATGATGTCATTAAGCCGGGACCCGGTGCTGACGTCAGAAGGAGCAGAAATGCCGGCAAGAGCGGTGGGGGCGGTATATGTGCCCAGTATATGTAGCCAGGGGTATATGTGCCCAGTAAATGTAACCAGGGGTATATGTGCCCAGTATATGTAGTCAGGGGGTATATGTCCCCAGTATATGTAGTCAGGGGGTTATATGTGCCCAGTATATGTAGTCAGGGGTATATGTCCCCAGTATATGTAGTCAGGGGGTATATGTGCCCAGTATATGTAGTCAGGGGGTATATGTCCCCTGTATATGTAGTCAGGGGGTATATGTCCCAGAATAGGTAGCCAGGTATCCCCCCCCCCCCAGCAGGAGGGGAACAGCGCAGTGGAGGGATAGCTATGGGCACAGTGGGGAAGGGCGGACGTCTCCCTTCCCTCACCTTAGGGGGCTCTCCCTCCCTCACTCTCCCCTCCACAACTAATGTCCGGGTGGCTGGCAGCGGCGGGCGGAACTTACCTGCGTCTCGTTGCAGCGCGGGATGGATTTGCCGCTACTCTGGTCTGGTCCAGACCAGAGCAGCGGCTGCAGGACCCGAACTTCCGGCGCTGGAGCGAGACGGAGGTAAGTCTCGCCCGCTGCGCCAGCCACCCGGACATTAGTTGTGGAGGGGACAGCGAGGGAGGGAGAGCCCCCTAAGGTGAGGGAAGGGGGGGAGATGGCCCCCCCTTCTCCACTGCTGCTCACAGCTCTCCCTCTTCTCTCCGCTGCTCCCCTCCCAAAAAAAAAAGAAAAAACCCTGCAGCTCAGCTGGGCGCCCTCGGGGACCTAGCGCCCGGGGGCACGTGACCTACCCCGACCCCCCCTAGTTACGCGTCTGGGGTGAGTGGATCCTCTTTTTTCCCCCCCTACCGCCGCAGCTGTCAAATTGATCACTACGATCCGACGGCGATCGTAGTGATCGCGTGATCAGCAGCCATACGCAATGGCTGCTGATCACTGAGGGGAGATGCCAGCTGTCATATGACAGCTTAATTTCCCAACTCCGGTGCGCACGATCACGTCGGGACGGTTGGTTAGCGCGGACGTTGAATCAACGTCCAGTCAGAACGGTGGCACCACCGGCTGGACGTTGATTCAACGTACCTGGTCCCCAAAAGGTTAAAGCCCTTACTTTCAGTGCAGCTGTTTGCATCACACCTCAGCAATACTATAGCCTGAAATGCTAATTGTGGCTATAGAGAACCAGGGTGTTAGGTTTTGGCACAACTCGTCATGTGATGGCCCTACAGCTGTGGCAGCTTGGTAAATGAAGGTGCTACGGCTGTGATGGAAGAATTGGCATACGTGAGGAATACACACACAGTCGATAGTTATTGTTTGGTGTGGTTGAAAGTTAATGTTAGGTGTCATGGAAGAAATGTTAGTGTTAGGTGTAGCCACAGTGAGGTTAGTGTTAGATCAGGTGTAGTGACAGTGAAGTAAATGGGGTGAAGCAGCAGTAAGGTTAGTGTTAGGTGTAGTGATAGTGAAATTAACAAGGTGAAGTGGCAGTAAGGTTAATGTTAGGTGTAATGGCAGTGAGGTTAGTGTTAGGTGTAGTGACAGTGAAATTAGTAAGGTGAAGCAGTGCAGTTTCTAGGCTAAAATGCACCCAGGGCGAGGGTGTAAAAATTGCGCCCCCCCCCCCCCCCGCAGCAAGGTATGGGTGCCCGCAGTATAGGTTAGCCAGGTCTAGTTGCACTCAGTATAGATTCCCAAAGAATAGGTACCCCAGTATAGGTAGCCAGCTATAGGTCCCCCCAGTATAGGTAGCCAGGCATAGGTGAGCCAGTATAGTTGCCTCCGGTATAGGTTAGCCAGGTAGGTGCCTCCAGTATAGGTAGCCAGTATAGTTGCCCCCAGTATAGGTTAGATAGGCAGGCGTCCCCGGTATAAATTAGATAGGTAGTAGGTGCCCCCAGTACAGGTTAGCTAGGTGGGTGCCTCTAGTATAGGTAGCCAGAATAGTTGCCCCCAGCATAGGTTAGATAGGTAGATGCCCCCAGTATAGGTTAGTTAGGTAGGTGCCTCCAATATAGGTAGCCAGTATAGTTGTTACCTGTATAGGCTAGCTAGGTAGGTAGGTGCCCCCAATACAGGTTGGATAAGTTAATGCTCCCACTAAAGGTTAGATAGGTAGCTGCCCCCCAGTATAGGTTAGATAGGTAGGTGCCCCCCTGTATAGGTTAGATTAGGTAGCTGCCCCCTCAGTATAGGTTAGATTAGGTAGCTGCCCCCAAGGTTGGATAGGTAGCTGCCCCCCAGTATAGGTTAGATAGGTAGGTGCCCCCCAGGATAGTATAGATAGGTAGCTGCCCCAATATAGGTTAGGTAGGTGCCCCCCCAGTATAGGTTAGATAGGTAGCTGCCCCAATATAGGTTAGGTAGGTGCCCCCCAGTATAGGTTAGATAGGTAGGTGCCCCCCAGGATAGGTTAGATAGGTAGGTGCCCCCCAGGATAGGTTAGATAGGTAGCTGCCCCAATATAGGTTAGGTAGGTGCCCCCCAGGATAGGTTAGATAGGTAGCTGACCCCCAGTATAGGTTAGATAGGTAGGTGCCCCCCAGTATAGGTTAGATAGGTAGGTTCCCCCCAGGATAGGTTAGGTAGGTAGCTGCCCCAGTATAGGTTAGGTAGGTGCCCCCCAGTATAGGTTAGATAGGTAGCTGCCCCCCACCCCCAGTATAGGTTAGATAGGTAGGTGCCCCCCAGTATAGGTTAGATAGGTAGGTGCCCCCCAGGATAGGTTAGATAGGTAGCTGCCCCAGTATAGGTTAGGTAGGTGCCCCCCAGTAAAGGTTAGATAGGTAGGTGCCTCCAGTAAAGGTTAGATAGGTAGTTGCCCCCAGTATAGGTTAGATAGGTAGGTGCCCCCCAGTATAATTTAGATAGGTAGGTGCCCCCCAGGATAGGTTAGATAGGTAGCTGCCCCAATATAGGTTAGGTAGGTGCTCCCCAGTATAGGTTAGATAGGTAGCTGCCCCAATATAGGTTAGGTAGGTGCCCCCCATGATGGAGGTGGGAGCCGCAGCTGCGGGGAGGGCAGCCCGACCTCTCCCTCCCTTCCACTCCCCGGGCCTCCCTCCATGCGATCCCCCCTGGACTGCAAAGTAATGCAGCAGGGAAGGGCTATAGAAAACGACTCACCTCGCTGGCTCCAAGCGCTGCTCTCTCGCCGCCAGTCTCCTCTCTCCATACACGCTGATACACACGCTGCTTCCGGCTAAATAGGAAGCAGCGTGTATCAGCGTGTATGGAGGAGAGATGAGACTGGCGGCGAGAGAGCAGCGCTTGGAGCCAGCGAGGTGAGTATTTATGCACAGCGCTTCCCTGCTTCATTAGTCTGCAGTCCGAGGGGAGATCGCATGGAGGGCGGCCCGGGGAGAGGGAGGGAGAGGTCGGGCTGCCCTCCCTGCGGCTGCGGCTCCCCCCTCCATCACAGCGCCCCCTCCCAGCAGCGCTCAGTGCGGCGGCACGGGCCGCACGGCAGAACAAACGGCCCTGAGGTGAAGTGGCAGTAAGGTTAGTGTTAGGTGTAATGGCAGTGAGGTTAGTGTTAGGTGTAGTGACATTGAAATTAGTAAGGTGAAGAGGCAGTGAGGTTAGTGTTAGATGTAACTGCAGTGAGGTTAGTGTTAGGTGTTGTGACAGTAAAGTTAGTCAGATGAAGCAGCAGTGAGGTTAGTGTTAGGGGCAACGATAGTGAGGTTAGTGTTAGGTGTAGTGACAGTCAGTTAGTTAAGTTAGTGGAGTGAAGCAGCAGTGAGGTTAGTGTCAGGGGCAATGGTAGGTAGTGGAGCAGTAGTGTTAATGCAGGGAGGTTAGTGTTAGGTGTAGCAGTAGTGGCAGGGCTAGTGTAGAAGAAGGATTAGTGTAAAAGGAGGGATGAGGATAGGATTTTAATGCAAGTATAATGTTTGAAATAGTATAATATTGGAAATATAAAATATGTGCCTGGCACAATCGCTGGCATCACAAGGAGGTGGGAGAGGATAGGTCGATCAACGTTTCACTCGGCTTTGGCTTTCTCAAAACCATTACCTGCCTGACCCTTGATCCCTCAACTGATTTATAGCCTCATACAGGCTCCATCCACTCCCCTGGCCACACCCAAACTCTCACATCCTGAAGATGTGTGGTCATAAAAACCTGGAGAAATCCACCACACACATCAGTACATCAAGTCCGGGCTTGAACTGATAGTGGCACCATGCCATCTGCAGTCACTGTGCAATTCCTGACATATCAGCATCCACTTCCGCCATGCCACCCACATTTATACGTTTCAATGTGAGCACTTCAACATCTACTTCCGGTAATGCGCGCGCACTTATGCGTTCTGATGTGGGCACTTACTGCCTCAACCAACTCAGACTTGCCAGGCCAGTGACTCAAACATCTGTCATTGCTTGCGCAAACAAGTGCTCCAAGTTAAGACTGCCATTATCCTGTATATCATGTCATTGGTGTGTTGATCGCCAGCATTATGAACGGACTCCTCCTATAAACTCTGAAGGGTGCAGGCTATTGGTTTCCAGATACTGATCCGGGCAGAGCAAATTACAGTTAGCCCATTGTGATGCCTGAACATGAAGAATAATAAAACCACCCGTGTTACATTCAGTGCTGCTCGGATACCCGGATACCCAGATATCCAATCCAGGTCGGATATCCGAGTTTGAAATTTTCTGATCCGGATCTGAATCGGATATCCGACCTCAGTATCCGGGGTATCCGGGCAAATTCGGATATCTGGATAGAAAAAACTGAAAAGGCCTTTAAATTGCTTTAAAAATGTTTTTTTAGGGTAAATGAGGCATGTAGCATCATTATTTTTAAAGGGGAACACTAATTGATGATGTGGGGACCTAAAATCCCCCCCTCCCCCCCAAAAAAAATAATTGGCTGTCAATTAACATCAGGACTAGGTTCCAGACAGTGGTCGTGCAGCTGTCCAAAGTCGAACCGCACAACTGGGACATGGCAGTTTTCAGCCCAGACACCTCCAAAAAATTACGCAGCAATTGTGTTTTGGGTTAAATATAGGTGGTATCAGCACAGCAGCAGTGGCCTGTGGCACCCTGGTGGTGGGAGCAGCAAAGGCGGCAGGAGCAGGGCAATGCAGCAGCAGCAGGTGTAACATCTGCCAGGAGCATGCCAGACGTGGCACTTGGCAGTGGCACATGCAATGTGGCACTTGGCATGTGGCACTTGGCACTTTGCACTTTGCACTTGGCACGTGGCACGTGGCACTTGGCACGTGGCACTTGGCACTTGGCACGTGGCACTTTGCACGTGGCACTTTGCACATGCCACGTGACACGTGTCAAGTGCCACCTGCCACGTGCAAAGTGCACAGTGCAAAGTGCCACGTGCCACATGCTAAGTGCAAAGTGCCACATGCAAAGTGCCACGTGCAAAGTGCCAAGGGCCATGTGCCAAGGGCCACGTGCCAAGTGCCGAGTGACAGTCAGACAGCAGAGGAGAAGACACTAACTGCCACACTAGCACTGCTCAGCCGCACAGCAGTTCTGTAGTAAGCTAACACAGTACTACTACTCTAACAACTACTAGCACTGACTGCAGTACTACAGTACTAACTACACAATAACACAGTAATCATATTCCCTAATCCCTAACCTAACCTGTACTGTAGCTAGCTAAGGCTAATAGATGGCCAGCAGGCAGCAGCTGGCCTGGTCTGTGCTCAGCACACACATAGACATATAGCAGCTGCAGCAGCCCTGCAGCACACACTCTGACTGTCACACAATGAAATCAAGCTAATTAACAATACAACAATAGTGTAGTGATAGTGAAGGGGTTAATCACTGAACAGCTTTAGGTTTACAGTATCACTGTATACAGCACTTGCTAGGCCAGCAGCACTGAAGCATGTCTCTCAGTGAGCATTCACAAGCAAGGACGATATGTCTCATCATGGCTAGAGATGGGCCGAACCTCCGATTTTAGGCTCGCGAACCCCGTTCGCGAACCTTCGCGGAAGGTTCGATTTGTGGAAAAGTTTGCGAACCACAATAGACTTCAATGGGGATGCGTACTTTGAAAAATAGAAAAAATTATGCTGGCCACAAAAGTGATGGAAAAGATGTTTCAAGGGGTCTAACACCTGGAGGGGGGCATGGCGGAGTGGGATACATGCCCAAAGTCCCGTGGAAAAATCTGGATGTGACGCAAAGCAGTGTTTTAAGGGCAGAAATCACATTGAATGCTAAATTGCAGGCCTACAGTGCTTTAAAACATCTTGCATGTGTATACATCAATCAGGGAGTGTAATTAGAGTTCTGCTTCACACTGACACACCAAACTCACTGTGTAACGCACCTTACTGAGCGCGCCCAGCCGGGCTGCAGCTCTCTTAAGCTGCTCCAGACCTTGTCTCAGATTTCTACACCTTTAAACCTATTTGTGCTGAAACTGGACTCAAAATACAGAGGATTTCCACCCACCACGACTAAGGCTACAACTACAACCAACCAGAACAATCGGATTACTTTGGATGGCAGAGATTTAAACTGGATTGAAATCCTCCATGAAGCTTACCACTGCTGAACACACCAAGCCTTCTAACAGCTGACCTGAAGCAAGACCTTCAACCTCTCTGAAGACTTGATTGCCTGTGATTGCCCTCACTCCACCCTGTGAGTAATCCTTATCCATTATCCAAGGCATATGCACCAAGTGACTATTTTCCACATTTATGTTATCATTTATCATCTAACTCTAAAACAAGGAACTTTACTTAAAATAAATCTATGATCCAACTCTGTGTAGGAATGAAAGGAGTTTGCACAGATCCCCTTTGATCTCAGCAGGACTCCAGAAGTACAAGCTATCAGAACAAGTCTATTGTCTCTAATGTCAACATACAAATACTCATCAAAGGACCTTTTCTCTGCCTGCCCTCCAAAGAATCAATTACAAATTAACACCTCACTAGCTCTTCTTTTAAAATCCTTTGGGATACTCAGGAAAAGCAGAAGGGGGCGGAGAGGTAGTGGATCCAAAAATAAACACCAGGGAAGCAACACCAGGCAAAGGATAACAAGTTTGACAGTGAAGCCTAAAAAACATCCCCAGCAAAGCTCAATCACAGCCACACTCTGCAACGCCAGATCGATAAATAATAAGACTGCAACTATACATGACCTAATAGAGCTCTCTGATTTGACCTTTCTGACAGAGACCTGGCTTGGGAAGCATGCAGGCCCAACTCTTGAAGCAACCGTGCCGACCAATTATTCAGTTTTGCACTGTGAGAGACAAGTCCGCAAGGGTGGGGGGGTTGCCATATGCTTCAGATCCTCTTTGAACATAAGGCCCCTGCCCATAGGCCCCACTGAAACCTTTGAATGTATTGCAGCCCAACTGTCAGCAAAAGTAAACATCAACATATTGCTCATATACCGCCCCCCAAAAAATGGTCCAGCCTTTCTTAAGGAAATATCTGAACTCTTATCCTGCCTAACAGTGGAACACCCTAGATGGATCATCCTGGGAGACTTCAATGCATGGGTGGATGATCACGACTCCCACCTAGGAAGTGAACTACTTCTCATAATGAATGAACTGGGTCTCTCTCAGGCTGTCAACCTCCCCACCCACAAGAAAGGGCACACCCTGGATCTTATATTTCATTCCGGACTTTTAATATCACACATGGATATAAACCCAGTGGTATGGTCAGACCACCACACCATCCACTTCTCTCTGACAGCACCAGCGATAAAACACAGAGGGAAAGAACTCATAAAATACCGTTCACTGAAAGATGTCTCACCCCAGCACGTTCAGAATACCCTCAACTTCGACGCATTAACCAATCATTGCGCAGACCCAGACTCCATGGCCCTGATGTACAACCATTCAGTGTCATCTGCCTACGACGCCCTTGCTCCAGTTCGCATTAAACGGTCTACACCACTTCACCATGCACGGTGGTTTGACAGCTCACTAAAGGACATGAAGAAAGAAGTGCGCAGACTAGAAAGGAAGTGGCGAAAATCCCAGAATTCAAAAGATAAACACACCCTTGTCTCTCACCTGGAAAACTACCAAAATGCGATCACCAAGAAAAAATCCTTCTACCTATCACAGGAGATCGCAAAGGCCGCCAACAGACCAGCCCAACTATTCCGCACAGTTGATAGACTATGTAATCCATCCTGTCTAAAACCTACTATAACTCCCTCAAAGGAGCTATGTGAGAAATTTGCTTGCTACTTTGCTGACAAAGTATCCTCTATTCGGTCTCTCATTCAATCCACAGCATCCAAGACTCATGCAACTCCTGGAAATAGCTGCAAAAACAACCTAACACCCTGGACTGACTTCAAAAGTATTAGTGAGGAAGAGATCTCAGACATCCTCCGTCGCCTCCGCCAGACAACCTGCGACCTGGACCCTGGACCAACTAAACATATGCTGAAATGCCCTGACCTGCTTTGTCCAGCATTTCACAAAATAGTAAATTGCTCTCTGCAAGCAGGGAGGTTTCCTACCTCTCTAAAAGAAGGAATCATCAAGCCCCTTCTTAAAAAACCTTCCATGGATCCAGATGCTATGAGCAGCTACAGACCTGTCTCCAACCTCCCCTTCTTAGGTAAAGTTATTGAAAAGGCTGTCTATCTGCAACTTGAAACCAGGCTGTCAGTAAACAACATCCTGGACCCTCTACAATCTGGCTTTAAGAAACACCACAGCTGTGAAACAGCCCTCATCCAAGTCTGCAACGATCTGCTCATGGCAAGGGAAAGAGGGGAATGCTCCATCCTAATCCTGTTGGATCTCTCAGCGGCTTTTGATACAGTTGACCATGAAATCCTGCTTAACAGACTGCAGGAGTACTGTGGCATCAGTGGATCAGTCCTCCAGTGGTTCAGATCATTCCTGACTGACAGAACACAGAGTATCCCTAGGACCTATAATGTCCAAACCTGCACCTCTACAATTCGGAGTGCCACAAGGATCAATCCTATCCCCTCTGCTGTTTGCAATCTACATGTTGCCACTCGGTACACTTATCCAACGACATGGCCTGACGTACCACTGCTACGCCGATGACACACAGCTATACCTGTCCTTCAAACCTGGTGGAACAGACCCTACCCCAAAAATAAACTCTTGCTTAGCTGAGCTACAGGCATGGATGAATGATATCTGGTTGAAACTGAATGCTGACAAAACTGAGGTCCTGTTTGTCCAAGGCCAGTGCCCGCCATCAAAACAGCTCTATCCTAAAGCAACACCAATCAGGATTGGGAATTCAGACATAAACAGCTCCAACCTTGGGCGCAGCCTTGGCGTACTAATCGATGGGGTATTGAGTTTCAGAAACCAAATTTCATCTGTAGTTAAATCCTCCTTCTTTCATCTGAAGAACATTGCAAAGATTAAACATCTGATTCCCCCAGAGGATCTTCCAACCCTAGTCCACGCTAGTGTTGGGCGAACAGTGTTCGCCACTGTTCGGGTTCTGCAGAACATCACCCTGTTCGGGTGATGTTCGAGTTCGGCCGAACACCTGACGGTGCTCGGCCAAACCGTTCGGCCACATGGCCGAACGTTCCCCGAACGTTCGGCTAGCGCTGTGATTGGCCGAACGGGTCACGTGGTTCGGGCCCGAACGCGCTCTGATTGGCCGAACGGTCACGTGGTTCGGGTAAATAAATACCCGAACCACGTCATATCTCCGCCATTTCTCTGTGGGTTTAGCTTTGGGTAGGCAGGCAGGGTAGTTCGCTCTCCAGCCACGCTAGCCAGGGTCCCCCCCAGTCATTGCGTGTCGCTGCTGGGAACAGTAGTACACCGCTCGCTCAGCCACACTATATATATAGCATTGTTTACTGCCACTGTGTACCTCGCTCAGCCACGCTATATATAGCATTGTGTTTTCTGACACTCCGTGTACACGGCTTAGCCTGGCTATATAGCATTGTGTGTACTGCCACTGTGCACCTCGCTCAGCCACGCTATATATAGCATTGTGTTTTCTGACACTCTGTGTACACGGCTTAGCCTGACTATATAGCATTGTGTGTACTGCCACTGTGCACCTCGCTCAGCCACGCTATATATAGCATTGTGTTTTCTGACACTCTGTGTACACCGCTCAGCCAGACTATATACCATTGTTTACTGACACTCTGTGTACACCGCTCAGCCAGACTATATACCATTGTTTACTGACACTCTGTGTACACGGCTCAGACTGACTATACAGCATTGTGTGTACTGCCACTGTGCACCTCGCTCAGCCACGCTATATATAGCATTGTGTTTTCTGACACTCTGTGTACACGGCTTAGCCTGACTATATAGCATTGTGTGTACTGCCACTGTGCACCTCGCTCAGCCACGCTATATATAGCATTGTGTTTTCTGACACTCTGTGTACACGGCTTAGCCTGACTATATAGCATTGTGTGTACTGCCACTGTGCACCTCGCTCAGCCACGCTATATATAGCATTGTGTTTACTGCCACTCTGTGTACACCGCTCAGCCAGACTATATACCATTGTTTACTGACACTCTGTGTACACCGCTCAGCCAGACTATATACCATTGTTTACTGACACTCTGTGTACACCGCTCAGCCAGACTATATACCATTGTTTACTGACACTCTGTGTACACGGCTCAGACTGACTATATAGCATTGTGTGTACTGCCACTGTGCACCTCGCTCAGCCACGCTATATATAGCATTGTGTTTTCTGACACTCTGTGTACACGGCTTAGCCTGACTATATAGCATTGTGTGTACTGCCACTGTGCACCTCGCTCAGCCCCGCTATATATAGCATTGTGTTTACTGCCACTCTGTGTACACCGCTCAGCCAGACTATATACCATTGTTTACTGACACTCTGTGTACACCGCTCAGCCAGACTATATACCATTGTTTACTGACACTCTGTGTACACGGCTCAGCCTGACTATATAGCATTGTGTGTACTGCCACTGTGTACCTCGCTCAGCCACGCTATATATAGCATTGTTTACTGACACTCTGTGTACACGGGTCAGCCAGACTATATAGCATTGTGTGTACTGCCACTCTGTGTACACGGCTCAGCCAGACTATATATCATTGTGTGTACTGCCACTCTGTGTACACCGCTCAGCCAGACTATATAGCATTGTGTGTACTGCCACTCTGTGTACACCGCTCAGCCAGACTATATAGCATTGTGTGTACTGCCACTCTGTGTACACCGCTCAGCCAGACTATATAGCATTGTGTGTACTGCCACTCTGTGTACACCGCTCAGCCAGACTATATAGCATTGTGTGTACTGCCACTCTGTGTACACCGCTCAGCCAGACTATATACCATTGTTTACTGACACTCTGTGTACACCGCTCAGCCAGACTATATACCATTGTTTACTGACACTGTGTGTACACCGCTCAGCCAGACTATATAGCATTGTGTGTACTGCCACTGTGTACCTCGCTCAGCCACGCTATATATAGCATTGTTTACTGACACTCTGTGTACACGGCTCAGCCAGACTATATAGCATTGTGTGTACTGCCACTCTGTGTACACCGCTCAGCCAGACTATATAGCATTGTGTGTACTGCCACTCTGTGTACACCGCTCAGCCAGACTATATAGCATTGTGTTTACTTCCACTCTGTGTCTGCTGGGCCTGGGAACAGTAGTACACCGCTCACCTGCCACTGTATAGCATTGTGCTCTGTGTCGCTGCTGGGAATAGTGGTACACCGCTCACCCGCCACTGTATAGCATTGTGCTCTGTGTCGCTGCTGGGAATAGTGGTACTGTATAGCATTTCTGTACTGCCACTGTACTGCTGCCAGTCAGCGTGTACTGTAAGGATAAGTGAAATGAGGAAGAAATCCGGTGAAAGAGGAAGGGGCAAGGGAAGAGGTGTTTCCCCTGACGGTTCACGTACAGGCCACAGGGGAGCACCCAAGAAAACCCACTCAATACCGCCCATGTTGTCCAGGACAACAACCCTCACAGATCCAAAAGAACAGGACCAGATAATTACTTGGATGACCTCTCAAGCGTCCAGCAGTGGGTTAAGCAGCACCAGCACATCACGCACGAGGTCCGAGTCCTCAGCCAGTTACAAGGAGCCAGTGGGCACAAAGCTGACACAACCGGCAGCGACACCACGCACACAACTGCCAGATAACCAGTCCGATGAATTACCTCAGGACACAATGGGGTATTCGCAGGAGCTATTCCCAGCCCAACAAACTTCCACCTTTCAAAGGTCAATGGAGGAACAGCCAGAAATGTTGTGCCCGGATTCACAACCATTAACTGTGGGAAATGCACCGCGCACTGAAATACAAGGCGAGTCCGAGGAGGACTCGGAAACCCAAATCCCAGAGCAAGTTGGGCAGGAGGGGTTGCAATTGCAGGAGGTCGGCCGACAAGATCTGGAAGACGACGTTGGAGTGAGCTGCGCAGAGGTTGTTCTGGGGAGCTCTACTCCACGGCGGCGGCCCCCCACAATGACATATGACGAGTTTGAGGAGATGGAAGAGGAGGGTATGGACAATGTGGACATAGACCCAGATTTTGTTTCTGAACGAGAACATCGCCGTCGTAGCAGCAGCACAGATGAGTCTGTTGAAGAACCCACTGCTGCACGAGTTCGCCTTGTGCCACAAGGTAGGCGGCGCGCAATTTCAGGCACCACAAGCGTGGAAGTTCAAGTGAGAGGCAAAAGAGGAGCAAACAGAAATCGCCAGCAAGGAGGCAGGTGCTCCAAAGTCTGGGCTTTCTTTGAAGACTGCACTGAGGATGTTACCATGGCGATTTGCAAGGTGTGCAAGACCCGCCTGAGCAGGGGGAAAAGTATTAACAACCTCTCCACTACCAGCATGAGCCGCCACATGCTATCCAAACATCCCACTCTGTGGGCAAACGCGGCAGGACAGGGTACCAGCAACACTGCCTCCCTTGGGTTCACCAGACTCACCACCAGACCCGCCTCAGCAGCAGCAGTAGCCCAGCCATTGCGTGGTTCACAACATTCACAAACATCAGACGACGCTGACACTGTCACTTTCCGGAGTAGTGCTCTTGAGGTCTCCCAGTGTTCATCAAACACAACAACCAACAGCCCTTCCGTGTGCAGCGCTACGGTTCAGTTGTCTGTGTCGGAGATGTTTGAGCGCAAGAGGAAATTGCCAGCAAATGACCCCCGGGCCGTAGCAGTAACAGCCAGCATAGCCAAGCTTCTGGCCTGCAAAATGCTGCCATATCGAGTGGTGGAGACAAACAGCTTCAAGGGCATGATGTCAGTGGCCATCCCACGTTACGTGGTTCCCAGCCGCTACCACTTTGCGCGCTCTGCAGTGCCTGAGTTGCATGACCCCGTGGTCAGCAAAATAACCCGAAGCTTGAAGAATGCCGTTGCCTGCAAGGTTCACCTCACCACTGACACTTGGACGAGTGCGTTCGGACAGGGTCGATACATCTCCCTTACCGCGCATTGGGTGAACCTTGTGGAGCCTGGCAGCGATTCCTCACCTGCTACGGCGCGGGTGTTGCCCACGCCGCAAACAGCTGCACCGCCGTCCCTCCCACTGGATAACAACAGCAGCACCTACCTCTCTGACTCCTTCTCCTCCAACGCATCTCAAAGCTGTACCTCATCCGGAAACGCTAACCCAGCAGCAGTAGGATCGTGGAAGCAGTGCAGCACAGCTGTTGGCATGCGTCAGCAAGCGTTGCTGAAGCTGATCTACCTTGGGGATAAGCAGCACACAGGGGAGGAAATTTGGAAGGGAATAAAGGAACAGACGGATTTGTGGCTGGCACCGCTGGACCTGAAACCGGGCATGGTTGTGTGTGATAATGGGAGTAATCTCATTCGCGCTTTAAGGTTGGCTAAGCTGACACACATCCCTTGCCTGGCGCACGTGATGAACCTAGTAGTTCAGCGGTTCCTGAGGACATACCCAGGCGTGGCCGATCTTCTGTTGAAGGTGCGTCGAGTGGCCAAACATTGTAGAAATTCCAGTACTGCTTCGGGGGCACTCGCCAAGATGCAGGGGCGCTTCAATCTCCCCCACCATCGCTTGCTGTGTGATGTCCCTACGCGCTGGAATTCTACGCTGCACATGCTAGCACGCTTTTGCGAGCAGAAGAGTGCAGTGGTCCAGTACATGACGGCGCAGTACCGAGGCGCATCCGGACAGCTGCCAAGCTTCTGTGGATCCGATTGGGCCAACATGTTGGACCTCTGCCAAGTCCTCCAAAATTTTGAGCAATCCACGTTGCTTGTGAGCAGTGACAACTCTTCAGTCAGCATTACCATACCACTGCTGTGTTTACTGAAGAGGTCAATGTTGAAAATCAAGGAAACAGCTGTCATGATGCAACTGGGGGAATCTGAAGGAGAAAACGATCAGCGTGATGGTACCAACATCAGGCCATCCGCCTCAGGGAACGCTGGCCCCAGCAGCTATGACGAAGAAGAGGAGGAGGAACAGCTGGAGTTGGAGCAGGAATTTCATGCCACCACTGACGAGGGCCAGAGCGGTGCACGTTGGACTTCCACAATTCAGCGCGAATGGTCAGCAGAAGCAGACCAGGAGGAAGGTGACGACTATGATGCATCACAACAACTATCACAACGCTCACAAGAGGATGATGAGGATTCTGGTAGGACTCTGGCACACATGGCTCAATTCATGCTAGACTGCATTGAACGCGACCCACGCATTGTGCGCATTCTGGACAACACCAATTACTGGGTTTATACCCTTCTGGATCCACGGTACAAACACAATGTTCCAAAACTGCTTGAAGAAAGAGTCAGACAGGTCAAAATGGAAGAATACCAGCAGGCCCTTGTGGAGACTTTAGAGAGGATATTGACATCCTCCCCCTCCTCTAGCCAGTTGTACGCCGACAGACTGACTTCCGCAAACCCAGGACGACCAGGAGGGCAGCAAACAACGCAAGCCGCAGCTAGTGCCCAAAAGGGAATGGTATCGGCAGTGTCCTTATAGTGGGAAAATTTTCTGACACCCATGCAGCAGCAGCCCACTGAACAGCAAGCGTGCAGATCCACCTCCAACACCGATCGCCTGGAGAAGATGGTCAAGGACTACATGTCAGATGACGTAGCTGTGTCGAACAATCCATCTGCACCCTTCAACTATTGGGTATCGAAGCTAGACACCTGGCACGAACTGGCAATGTACGCAATAGAGGTGCTGGCTTGCCCGGCAGCCAGCGTTATGTCGGAACGCTGTTTCAGTGCTGCCGGAGGCATCGTCACAGATCGGCGTATCCGCCTCTCCACAGAAAATGCAGACCGTCTGACTCAAATTAAAATGAATCAATCCTGGATTGGAAATGACTACGCAACACTCCAGGACCCCAACCAAGTAACATGACCAATGAACATCTGGGATGGTGTAGCGTTTCCGGTCCCTGTTTATTGAACCTCTTATCTGTATTACATTTATGACTGCATGGCGGCAAAAAGCATTGCTGCTATATCCGCACGCTTTTTGTCCTCATGCAAGGCCTGGGTTGTTGTGTCTCAAAAAGCATGGCCTTCTCCTCCTGCGCCTGCTCCTGTTCCATCACGTGTGCTGCTGCTGCTGCTGCTGGGTTAGCGTTGCCGCTCCCTGTTTATGGAACCTCTTATCTTTATTACATTTATGACTGCATGGCGGTACAAAGCATGCTATCCGAACGCTTCTTGTCCTCATGCAAGGCCTGGGTGTTATGATCATGTCTGCAGCGTTTACTGCTGGCTGCAGTGGTATTGTAACCCAAGCAGTTCTGATGTCATTACATACATTTTCTTGCATAGTTTGGTTTGCACTTAAACTAGTTGCTGATTCCATCTGCAGTCGCTCTGAAGTTAATGACAGTTTAATATGCTTTTGTGTAAACAAACATTGTCTGCTGCTATGGAGGGGCAATCCCTTTCCTGCAGGCTGCATATCATTGTCTGCCTTTTCCTGCTGCCAGCCTGTGATTAATTACCATTCACTTGTGTGGGAATCTGCAGGTCTGCTCCCATTGGATGACCTCAGTATAAAGAACTGCTTCCTGCAATGCTTGATGGGCTACCATAGTCTCAGATTCAGTCTGTTACTCTGCTCGTGCCCCACCTCGTTCCTGGTCCGTGTGGACTGCACTGACTCCTGCGAAGGGGTCAGCGAGTCCTCCTAGTTCTGCTCTTGTTCTAGAAGTTGTTACTTTGCTTGTCTTGTGTCATATATTGGTTCATCGCCAATATATACGCATACTTGCACGTTTATTATTTTCCTTGTATTCGTGTTACGTTGATACATCAGTGTCGCTGATATATACGTACACGAACTGTTTATATCCTGTGTTCCGTTAGTCAGCGTTCCAGCACGCTGAGCTAGTTATCCTGTTCCTGGTCCTGTTTGTGGATTGCGTTCATCTCTGCGAAGAGATAGCGAATCCTTCTGAGTCCTGTTCCCTGTATTACTCCAGTCTTAGTCAGAGTTCCTGCTTATGTCATATATCAGTTCATTGCCGATATATACATATGTTAGTCAGACGTTACAAATAGTTTCATTGATAGCTGTAATTGTAATACGCTAGGAAATCATACTTATTGTATATTTATCTGTGTTACGTTCATCTATCTTGATCCTGCTATTTCCTGACTATCCTGTCCTGTCTTTGTGAGGCACGCCATTGCTGCAAACGCATTGGCTACCTCATTCCAGTCTGTTTTATTGTGGACGCTTGCTGTCACTAAGTAGTGGCTAGTTAAGCAAGCGTTCATTCTGTCTACCTGTCCTGATCTCCTCAGTCCTGGTTTATGCGCTCAGCGCTACTTTGCGCTGAGACGTTATTACGAAAGTGTTGTTTGTGGCTGTTCGGATCTGCACCGGCTCTGTGCACCACAATCTCCTATTGGAGTCAGTCCTCTCCTCCACTAAACTGGGGATATCCTGATCCCTTGTGCTGGTGTGTGTACCTCCTTCACGTCAGCTTATGTGGTGTATGCTGACTGTGGAGATTACACCTCCAAGCTTAACACTGGGTTGTTGTGTCTCACAAAGCGTGGCCTTCTCCTCCTGCGCCTCCTCCTGTTCCATCACGTCTGCTGCTGCTGGGTTAGCGTTGCCGCGTGGTCCCTGTTTATTGAACCACTTATCTTTATTACATTTATGACTACATGGCGGTACAAAGCATGCTATCCGCACGCTTCTTGTCCTCATGCAAGGCCTGGGTTGTTGTGTCTCACAAAGCGTGGCCTTCTCCTCCTGCGCCTCCTCCTGTTCCATCACGTCTGCTGCTGCTGGGTTAGCGTTGCCGCATGGTCCCTGTTTATTGAACCACTTATCTTTATTACATTTATGACTGCATGGCGGTACCTCATGCAAGGCCTGGGTTGTTGTGTCTCACAAAGCGTGGCCTTCTCCTCCTGCGCCTCCTCCTGTTCCATCACGTCTGCTGCTGCTGGGTTAGCGTTGCCGCGTGGTCCCTGTTTATTGAACCACTTATCTTTATTACATTTATGACTGCATGGCGGTACCTCATGCAAGGCCTGGGTTGTTGTGTCTCACAAAGCGTGGCCTTCTCCTCCTGCGCCTCCTCCTGTTCCATCACGTCTGCTGCTGCTGGGTTAGCGTTGCCGCGTGGTCCCTGTTTATTGAACCACTTATCTTTATTACATTTATGACTGCATGGCGGTACCTCATGCAAGGCCTGGGTTGTTGTGTCTCACAAAGCGTGGCCTTCTCCTCCTGCGCCTCCTCCTGTTCCATCACGTCTGCTGCTGCTGGGTTAGCGTTGCCGCGTGGTCCCTGTTATTGAACCACTTATCTTTATTACATTTATGACTGCATGGCGGTACAAAGCATGCTATCCGCACGCTTCTTGTCCTCATGCAAGGCCTGGGTTGTTGTGTCTCACAAAGCGTGGCCTTCTCCTCCTGCGCCACCCTCCTCCTGTTCCATCACGTGTGCTGCTGCTGGGTTAGCGTTACCGGTCCCTTTTCCTGGAACCTCTTATATGTATTAGGGATGCTCGGAAAATTCCGCGGAATTATAAATTCCGTGATTCCGGCCGGAATTAGGTTAATTCCAATTCCGGTAGTCAAATCGGAATTCCTATACCTCTCAAACGGAATTCCGCGGAAATTTTATAATTCCGACGGAATTTTCCGGAATAACACAAAAAAATTTCCTCCTCCTCCTCCTCCTCTTCAATTCGATAGAAAAAGTAGCATGATTAAGGATTTGTACTTTTTGAAAAGCATGCTTATATACCAAAGCTGGGATTTGAACCCAGGACCTAGTGTGTAGTAGGTATCTGTCTTACCCTCTAGACCATGACCCACACTACATGCTAAAGCTGGCGGTAGCATAAACCATACTTCCATTATGATCAATTCGATAGAAAAAGTAGCATGATTAAGGATTTGTACTTTTTGAAAAGCATGCTTATATACCATAGCTGGGATTTGAACCCAGGACCTAGTGTGTAGTAGGTATCTGTCTTACCCTCTAGACCATGACCCACACTACATGCTAAAGCTGGCGGTAGCATAAACCATACTTCCATTATGATCAATTCGATAGAAAAAGTAGCATGATTAAGGATTTGTACTTTTTGAAAAGCATGCTTATATACCATAGCTGGGATTTGAACCCAGGACCTAGTGTGTAGTAGGTATCTGTCTTACCCTCTAGACCATGACCCACACTACATGCTAAAGCTGGCGGTAGCATAAACCATACTTCCATTATGATCAATTCAATAGAAAAAGTAGCATGATTAAGGATTTGTACTTTTTGAAAAGCATGCTTATATACCATAGCTGGGATTTGAACCCAGGACCTAGTGTGTAGTAGGTATCTGTCTTACCCTCTAGACCATGACCCACCCTACATGCTAAAGCTAGCGGTAGCATAAACCATACTTCTATTATGATCAATTCGATAGAAAAAGTAGCATGATTAAGGATTTGTACTTTTTGAAAAGCATGCTTATATACCATAGCTGGGATTTGAACCCAGGACCTAGTGTGTAGTAGGTATCTGTCTTACCCTCTAGACCAGGGGTCCCCAAACGTTTTGGGTTGAGGGCCGGGTCAACATACTTCAGACCGCTGGTGGGCCGGAGTAAACATAAAATGATGTAGAAGTCTTTGCGAACCAGACAGTGAAGCATACCCAGGTGACAATCTGCAAGCCAATTGGACAGCAGTGTCACCTGATGTGGAATTTGATTGGAAACCAGCAAAATTTCTGCTTTCTGGCTTCCATGTGGATGGGGGGTGCTGCACTGCTATTCCATATGTGGACCACCAATATTTAAAGATGTAGCTGACTGCATTTATAAGCAATACATTTTCTGTGTGGGGGGCCGGTAAGAAAGCCTTAGGGGGCCACATTCGGCACGCGGGCCTTAGTTTGAGGACCACTGCTCTAGACCATCAACCACACTCAGGGCCAGGCTTTAGCATGTAGTGTGGTCAGAGGCACACCCAAGGCTGAGACAGCAAAGTGCGCCCCCCCATCCCTCCCACCCCAGCTGTCACACACTGATTGCTATTACACTAAGAGGTGCCCCAGGCCCCCCCCCCCCCCAACACCTTAATCTCTACTTATCTGGCTTGCAGTCGCCGCCATGTATCACCTTTTCTTATTTCTTTCTGCTTCAAACACAATTGGGAATGACAGCTGAATGAATTGTGCACCCCCTCCTACACTACGCCCTGAGGCTGCAGCCTCTCCAGCCTCAGCCTTACTAGTGGGTAAGACAGATACCTACTACTGTGCAGTGTGGTTCATGGTCTAGAGGGTAAGACAGATACCTACTACACACTGGTCCTGGGTTCAAATCCCAGCTATGGTATATAAGCATGCTTTTCAAAAAGTACAAATCCTTAATCATGCTACTTTTTCTATCGAATTGATCATAATGGAAGTATGGTTTATGCTACCGCCAGCTTTAGCATGTAGTGTGGGTTATGGTCTAGAGGGTAAGACAGATACCTACTACACACTAGGTCCTGGGTTCAAATCCCAGCTATGGTATATAAGCATGCTTTTCAAAAAGTACAAATCCTTAATCATGCTACTTTTTCTATCAAATTGATCATAATGGAAGTATGGTTTATGCTACCGCCAGCTTTAGCATGTAGTGTGGGTCATGGTCTAGAGGTTAAGACAGATAACTCCTACACACTAGGTCCTGGGTTCAAATCCCAGCTATGGTATATAAGCATGCTTTTCAAAAAGTACAAATCCTTAATCATGCTACTTTTTCTATCGAATTGATCATAATAGAAGTATGGTTTATGCTACCGCCAGCTTTAGCATGTAGTGTGGGTCATGGTCTAGAGCCTAGGTTCTCAACGTGTGGTACGCGTACCCCAGGGGGTACTTCTGATGGTTACAGGGGGTACTCGGCCTTGATATACTTAACCAAGAATAACAAATGTAGAGTTTTAGAAATTCATAAATCTTAGTTAAACAACACCAAATTAGTATTTTAGCTAATTAAACGCAATAGTAAATGCTTGGAAATGGTTTAGAACCAATTATTATGTACTACAATTAAATATATATTTGTCAAGGGGTACTTGTGATAATGTTTACTATGCCAGGGGGTACTTGGTGAGTACAGAGTTTTGAAAAGGGGTACATACAAATAAAATGTTGAGAAACACTGGTCTAGAGGGTAAGACAGATACCTACTACACACTAGGTCCTGGGTTCAAATCCCAGCTATGGTATATAAGCATGCTTTTCAAAAAGTACAAATCCTTAACCATGCTACTTTTTCTATCGAATTGATCATAATGGAAGTATGGTTTATGCTACCGCCAGCTTTAGCATGTAGTGTGGGTCATGGTCTAGAGGGTAAGACAGATACCTACTACACACTAGGTCCTGGGTTCAAATCCCAGCTATGGTATATAAACTGTTTTGAAAATCTGCAATTCCCTACTGCATGATATGGATGGAGAGAGAGAGAGAGAGAGAGATTTTAAAATTTTTCCGACGGAATTCCGTATAAGTCGGAATTCCGCGGAACTGCCCCGGTATACCGTCGGAATGGAACGGTAACGGAATTTCTATATGACGGAATGCGGAATTGTGCCGGAAACGGAAATCGGCTATTCCGACCATGCCTGATATGTATTACATTTATGACTGCATGCCGACAAAAAGCATGTTACCTGTGCAAAGAAAACAGACATTTCCCGCATTTAAAAGACAGTTTTCCCTTTGAAACTTTAAAATCGATTTTCTCAAAAACTATAAGCTCTTTTTGCTAAATTTTTTTTCCTCTTGTACCCACTCCCAAGGTGCACATACCCTGTAAATTTGGGGTATGTAGCATGTAAGGAGGCTTTACAAAGCACAAAAGTTCAGGTCCCCATTGACTTCCATTATGTTCGGAGTTCGGGACGAACACCCGAACATCGCGGCCATGTTCGGCCTGTTCGGCCCGAACCCGAACATCTAGATGTTCGCCCAACACTAGTCCACGCCTTCATCACATCACGACTGGACTACTGCAATGCCCTTTATGTTGGCCTCCCCAAAAAGGACCTGCGTCGCCTGCAATTAGTGCAGAATTCTGCTGCCAGATTGCTAACAAACCAGCCTCGCCACTGTCACATTACACCGATCCTTCGCTCACTGCACTGGCTACCAGTAGAATGGAGAATACTCTTCAAGATTGGACTGCTGACATTCAAATCCCTTCACAGTCTGGGCCCTGGATACATGAAGGACTTGCTAAAGCTGCACCACACCTCTCACAACCTCAGATCAGCAAGTTCTGTAAACTTGGTCACTCCCAGAGTGCACCTCAAAAAATCTGGAGATAGAGCCTTCTGCCATGCTGCCCCTACTCTCTGGAACTCCCTACCACACCCAGTAAAGACAGCACCATCCCTGGAGCTATTCAAATCCAGACTGAAAAGCCACCTGTTTAGTCTGGCATTTCCAGACTTATAAAATTTCTTCCTCTGTACCACGATGGTCTGAGCCATGCTTATGCGCTTTGAGTCCCACGGGAGAAAAGCGCTTTACAAATGTTATTTGTTGTTGTTGTTGTTGTTGTTGTAAACAGCTGTTTGCGTAGTGACGGCCGTGCTGGACTGATGCGCAACATGGCCAGAGTGCAGGCCGTGGCAGTTTTCCAGCCCATATGGTCGCCGGGCTGTGGTAGCTCAATGATAGAACAACAGTAACTGTCCAGCTGATCAAATTTGGTCTGTCCACAATGAAGCTACGACCTTATTATCTTCTTGTATGTAGGTAGGCATAGGTAGGAGTCCCAGTATAGGTAGGTAGGCATAGGTAGGAGTCCCAGTATAGGTAGGTAGGCATAGGTAGGTGCCTCAGTAGTTAGCTAGGCATCGGTAGGAGACCCAGTAGTTAGCTAGGCATAGGTAGGAGACCCAGTATAGGTAGGTAGGCATAGGTAGGAGTCCCAGTATAGGTAGGTAGGTGCCTCAGTAGTTAGCTAGACATAGGTAGGAGACCCAGTAGTTAGCTAGGCATAGGTAGGAGACCCAGTATAGGTAGGTAGGCATAGGTAGGAGACCCAGTATAAGTAGGTAGGCATAGATAGGTGCCTCAGTAGTTAGCTAGGCATAGGTAGGAGTCCCAGTATAGGTAGGTAGGCATAGGTAGGTGTCCCAGTAGTTAGCTAGGCATAGGTAGGAGACCCAGTATAGGTAGGTAGGCATAGGTAGGTGTTCCAGTAGTTAGCTAGGCATAGGTAGGAGACCCAATATAGGTAGGTAGGCATAGGTAGGTGTCCCAGTAGTTAGCTAGGCATAGGTAGGAGACCCAGTATAGATAGGTAGGCATAGATAGGTGTCCCAGTAGTTAGCTAGGCATAGGTAGGTGTCCCAGTATAGATAGTTAGGCAGGGCCTGGCTGGCACAGTAATAACAATTACCAAGGTCCAGCTGCAAACAGATAGGGCTGTATAATGTCAGTGAGCAACACACAAAAAAACACATCTGGAAAACATTAGCTCTCAAAAGAGCTGTTGAGGGGTGCTATTTTAGCAATAACAATCAGCCAGGAGCAAGCCAAGACCAAGAGCCTAACTAATCTTTCCCTAGGAGAACCAGTCTGCAGCAGCTGTCCCTAGTCTGTCTCTAGCAGGCACACAAGTGAGTGTAATGGCCGGCAAGCCTGCCTTATATAAGGGGGGGGGCTCCAGGGCTTAGTGTAGCCTGAATGGCTACAATGTGCCTGCTGACTGTGATGCAGAGGGTCAAAGTTGACCCTCATAGTGCATTATGAGGCGAATCAAACTTCCGCAAAAGTTTGCCTGGTCCAGGCGAACGCGAACCACCAAAGTTCGCCTGGAACTGTTCGCCGGCGAACCGTTCGGCCCATCTCTAATCATGGCAGCCCTCCTTATTATACAGGGGGGGGGGGGGGCTGGCCAGTGTTCCCTTCTGTGATTGGTTGCTAGGGCTTCTGCTGGGAGCCCTCTGATTGGCTCAATGACCTCCTGGACGTCATACAGTATCTCAATAGTAGGATTTCTGCGGATATCTGCGGATACCCGTGGATATCCGCATTGCCAGCCAACTATCCGCAGATAGCTATCCGGATTTCTACAGAAATCCGGTATCCGAATCTGAATCGGATAGCTGAAAAAAGGTTGGATATCCGGGTTACCCGGATATCCGGAATCTGGATGAGCAGCACTGGTTACATTAACACATGATTGCAAAAGAATTGGCATGGTAACACCTTATGCATAGGAGTCCTATCACAAATGTATCTACTAACTACTAACCATGAAGAAGAATTACATTACACTTAGTGTTGGGCGAACAGTGTTCGCCACTGTTCGGGTTCTGCAGAACATCACCCTGTTCGGGTGATGTTCGAGTTCGGCCGAACACCTGATGGTGTTCGGCCTTTTAAGTTCGGGTTCGCCCCGAACTACTAACCCCGAACTACTAATTGGCCGCCGAACAGGGCCCTGTTCGGCCGAATACTGCCCCCCCCTATGGGGTCGCAGGCATAAGGGGGGAGCATGCCCCGATCGCGTGGGGTCGAAAATTCCCCCCACCCCCTCCGCTAGCGCTCCCCCCTCTGCCCGCTTCCCCATACAAAAGTTTCAGGAAGTACCGGTCCGGTGGTAGTGGGTGGCTGGCAGTGGGCGGCACTGTGAAGTGAGTGACTGAGGAGGAGAGTGACGCGTTGAGGGAGGCCGGGCAGCGGGCGGTTCAGCAGTAGTACCGTACTACTGCTGAACCGCCCGCTGCCCGGCCTCCCTCAACGCGTCACTCTCCGGACTCCTCCTCCTCAGTCACTCACTTCACAGTGCCGCCCACTGCCAGCCACCCACTACCACCGGACCGGTACTTCCTGAAACTTTTGTATGGGGAAGCGGGCAGAGGGGGGAGCGCTAGCGGAGGGGGTGGGGGGAATTTCCGACCCCCCCCCCCCCCCCGCGATCGGGGCATGCTCCCCCCTTATGCCTG
Organism: Hyperolius riggenbachi; assembly: GCF_040937935.1. Lineage (NCBI taxonomy): Eukaryota > Metazoa > Chordata > Amphibia > Anura > Hyperoliidae > Hyperolius > Hyperolius riggenbachi. The sequence continues at coordinate 173,321,345 of NC_090646.1, forward strand.
CGACCCCATAGGGCCCCCAAAAGCGGGATGTTCGGGGAGTTCGGGGTTCGGCCCGAACATGCCGAACATTGCGGCCATGTTCGGCGAACTTTCCCGAACCCGAACATCCAGGTGTTCGCCCAACACTAATTACACTATGCAGATGAGGTTCAATAGATACATGGAATTATGGAGGAAAGGGGAGCAAAGAGGATAGGTAAAACAATTAGGAGGAAGGAAAAGCATAGAGGGGAATAAAAAGAAAGGCAAAATGTAAAGACAGTATGAAGAAAGGGAGGTTGTTATCCAACCTTGATCCAGCAGTGCAGCATATTCACATCATGGGATGTATTACACCCCCCCTTCCCATATCCAATTACAGGGGTCAATCCCCCCCCCCCCCCCCCCCCGATTTCTTGGTCTGATAAACTTCCACAGTTCCAAAGTTCTCTGTTTATTTATAAAATTTGAAGTTATACACTATTTTCCATTTTCGTATGCCTGTAATAGCTGCATTCAACTTTTTATTCATTCCTGCATATTACAAAGATAATCATTCAAAATTGCAGTTTTGAATTGTAGCATAATTAAAAAGTATTGATTTCCCTATTGCCATTCAATGTTCTCATTACTCAGTGCTTAAAGAGATACTGTAGGGGGGTCGGGGTAAAATGAGCTGAATTTACCCGGGGCTTCTAATGGTCCCCAGCAGACATCCTGTGTTGGCGCAGCCACTCACCGATGCTCCGGCCCCGCCTCCAGTTCACTTCTGGAATTTCTGACTTTAAAGTCAGAAAACCACTGCGCCTGCACGCCCGTGTCCTCGCTCCCGCTGATGTCACGAGGAGTGTACTGCGCAGACACAGACCATACTGGGCCTGCACTGTGCGCTCTTGATGACATCAGCGGGAGCGAGGACACGGCAACGTAGGCGCAGTGGTTTTCAGACTTTAAAGTCTGAAATTCCAGAAGTGAACCGGAGGCGGGGCCGGAGCATCGGTGAGTGGCTGCGCCAACACAGGATGTCTGCGGGGGACCGTTAGAAGCCCCGGGTAAGTTCAACTCATTTTCCCCTGACCCCCCTACAGTATCCCTTTAAGCAATACTGTCTAAGTTATTTGGTAGATAAAAACAGAAATATCAATCTATATTTAGGGTAGGGTCTATGTATAGGAGGGGCTATTTAAGTGGGAGGGTAATGTGAATAATTGAGCTAATACTAATATAGATCTTCTGGATAGATCTCCCTCTGGGGCTGAATTTGAGGTGTTGTCTTTCTTGTTTCATTACACTTGGTGACCCTTTCTCACTCTTTACTAATGGTTCTTGTGATTATTTATATGTATGAATTACTGTGTCTCCTATCGGAATGATTCTTCCAGGTTAGATGCATGGGTCGCCTGGCCATTGTTCCCCCTGGTTGATCAGTAACCCTGTACAAAGAGGCAATCATTTTTTTGCAAGGGTCTAGCAGCATAATATATCCCACGCGGATGAATGGACGCAAGGAATGTGACGTTCAGCCGTGGGTGGCAGCTAGCCCACATATGTCGTATGCGCATGCGTACTTTTGTATGCATGTGGCTGCGTCATGCGTACAGGTAAATCTGATTGGCCGGCAGGATCATGTGAGCGCACCCGGAAGTTCTTTAAAGGGAAGCGCTGTCCTGTTGGCGTGGAGCTCCGTCCCACGCTGCCAAGATCACTAAGGGTCCTTAATGATGCATCTCTGATGTGAAACAATTGTTGACCGAGGGGTCTCTATGCTGGGTGCACCTGGATGGGGTGAAGTATTGCCTTTTTACTGTCAAATCTGTTGGAATGTTTGCTGCAATGCATCATTAAACACAGAGGTGTGCATTTTACTGGTGCCCACGTTTTTCTTTGCTTGTGATGAACAAGATTGGACTGTTGTTTTTCAAACGTGGAGGCACAGAGAAGTTGCAATAGCTGTGTTGGTTTCAAGTTTGTACCTGCTTTCCCACAAGGCCCCATTGTGTGCACAAGTCGCTGTTTAAAGAGGAACTCCAGCCTAAACAAACGTACTGTCATTAAGTTACATTAGTTATGTTAATTAAAATAGATAGGTAATATAATCTCTTACCCACACTGTTTTAAAAGAACAGGCAAAGGTTTGATTTCATGATGGCAGCCATCTTTTTGGTTGAAAGGAGGTGACAGGGAGCATGAGACACAGTCCCAACTGTCCTGTGTCCTGAGCACCTCTCCTAGTTGCTAGGCAACGTGAATAACAACATAGGAAATCTCATCATGCTCTGCGCAGCATCAGGGAAAAAAAGCCTGGGCTTTTTTTCTTTGATGGGTGGAGCTTAGATAAAAATGCAGCTAAAAATGATGCTTTGGTAAGAAAAACAAAGTTCTGATGCTGTGAAACTGTTAAAGAAACACCAAACCTTTTCAGTTCTGCTGAGTAGATTTTTAGTCCGGAGGTTCACTTTAACCTCTGAAACTGTTAAAACAATTAGGAGGAAAGAGAAGCATAGAGGGGAAGAAAAAGAAAGGCAAAATGAAAAGACAGTATGAAGAAAGGTTGTTATCCAACCTTGATCCAGCAGTGCAGCATATTCACATCATGGGATGTATTACACCCCCCCCCCCCTTCGCATATCCAATTACAGGGGTCACTCCCCCCCCCCCTCGTTTCCTTGGTCTGATAAACTTCCGCAGTTCCAAAGTTCTCTGTTTATTTATAAAATTTGAAGTTATACACTATTTTCCATTTTCGTATGCCTGTAATAGCTGCATTCAACTTTTTATTCATCCCTGCATATTACAAAGATAATCATTAAAAATTGCAGTTTTGATTTGTAGCATAATTAAAAAGTATTGATTTCCCTATCGCCATTCAATGTTCTCATTACTCAGTGCTTAAGCAATACTGTCTAAGTTATTTGGTAGATAAAAACAGAAATATCAATCTATAATGAATTACTTTGGTTTGATTGAATTCAAACTTTTAAATTTGAACATACCTGCAAGATGAACAACTAGAAAAAAAATCTTAAATACTATATCGAAAATGCAAGTTTAAGCAGTAAACTTAAAATATTTTGAATAATAGTAAAAGTAATACGATTTCTGCTTAAACAGATTGTTACTGCAGAACTTGACTTTTATGGAATCATTAGGACACAGCAGGGAAGCTTTTGCAATCAACACAGTGGAAGAGTCTCGTACTAATTAATTATAAATCACCATTTACTCATGCATTTTTTTCTGTGACTTTGCATTACCTGCAATACACTGCAACGTTTTTGTAAACTTTAGCAACAGACCTTTGACGGGAATTTAGATATAAGCGCATAAAAAAAATCTGATATTGTTTAGGGCCAAAGCAGGTAATTTGGATGCCTCTATGTGCCTGGTTCTTTGGGCGCCGCATAGACCGCACTGTTCATTGTGACTATAGCAATGCCTGGAGCAGGGCCGCCATCAGAAATTTTGCCGCCCCTCACACATCATCAGGCCTGGTCCCCCCGGGCCCACCCATTAGCTGCTGTGCTCTCCCACACCCGTGCCCGCCACCATTTATATATTAAAGACTTAATGCAGGGTTGCCAGCCCAATTTCTTATTTTTCCTGGACGAGATGGTCATAAAATCTGAACACCTAACATTTTGGTTTCAAAGGGGGTGGAGTAATTAGCGGGCCTTGTAAGGGACTTCTGGGTGAATAAAAACATAGAGCTAATGTCTTTCCCCTAAAAACTGGCCCTAGGCATAAGACCATGGCAAGGATTAGGTAGTGAGCTCCTCTGAGGACACTCAGTGTTGTGACTATGTACTCTGTAAAGTGCTGCAGAAGATGTCAGTGCTATATAAATACATAATAATAATATGGTAGGACATTAGACTATGACTATGGTAGGATTAGATTGTGAGCTCCTCTGAGGACAGTCAGTGACATGACTATGTACTCTGTAATGTGCTGCAGATGATGTCAATGCTATATAAATAGGGATGATGTCAATGCTATATAAATAGGGATGGTCGCTGGATTCGGGCCGGAATTTGGTCAATTCCGATTCCGATGGTCGGAACGGAATTGCTATAGCTATAAAACGGACTTCCGCGGAAAATTTAACAATTCTGCGGAATTTAAATTTATTTCCTCACCTAACTAATTTCTACCTGATCCTTCCATCCTCTCTTCCTTCTTCCTCCTTGAGGGAGGAGGGTCTCATCTTCCAGGGAATTGTACTATTTCAAAAGCCAGCTTACATACCGTGGCTGGGAATTGAACCCAGGTCGCAGTGTGTGGTAAGTAACTCACTTAACCACTATACCACCAACAACACTACATGCTTAGGCCAGCCTAGCATGTACCATTATGATATATCAAAGAGAAAAATGAGCTTGCTTAATCCACGGAATTTTACTATTTCAAAAGCCAGCTTACATACTGTAGTGTGTTGTGTTGGTGGTATAATGGTTAGGATAGCAGCCTACCAAGCACTAGACCTGGGTTCAATTCCCGGCCAATGTGAGTTGGCTTTTGACATGCTACAAATCCTTAAGCAAGCTAATTTTTCTCTTGGAGTGATCATAATGGTACATGCTAGGCTGGCTTCAGCATGTAGTGTTGTTGGTGGTTTAGTGGTTAAGTGAGTTACCTACCACACGCTCAGACCTGGGTTACATTCCCAGCCACGGTATGTAAGATGGCTTTTGAAATAGTACAATTCCGTGGATTAAGCAAGCTAATTTTTCTCTTGGATTGATCATAATGGTACATGCTAGGCTGGCTTCAGCATGTAGTGTTGTTGGTGGTATAGTGGTTAAGTGAGTTACCTACCACACACTCAGACCTGGGTTCAATTTCCAGCCACGGTATGAAAGCTGGCTTTTGAAATAGTGCAATTCCGTGAATTAAGCAAGGTAATTTTTCTCTTGGATTGATCATAATGGTACATGCTAGGCTGGCTTCAGCATGTAGTGTTGTTGGTGGTATAGTGGTTAAGTGAGTTACCTACCACACACTCAGACCTGGGTTCAATTCCCAGCCACGGTATGTAAGCTGGCTTTTGAAATAGTACAATTCCCTGGAAGATGAGACCCTCCTCCCTCCGGGAGGGAGGAGGGAGGAGGGAGGAAAAGGACCAGTTAATAGGGTCTATAGGATAAACAAGGTAACTTTAGCGATTTTTTCGCGGAATTTCGTACAAATCCGGCGGAATTTTTATAGCGATGGAATTTAACACTGACGGAATCCGTGATTTCCAGCGAAAACGGAATTTGCTCTTTCCGATCATCCCTATATATAAATACCTAATAGTATTATGGTAGGATATTAGACTGTGATGTGGATTAGATTGTGCGCTCCTCTGAGTTCAGTAAATGACATGACTATGTGCTCTGTAAAGTGCTGCAAGAGATGTCAATGCTATATAGAGATGGCCCGAACGGTTCGCCGGCGAACGGTTCCAGGCGAACTTTGGGTGGTTCGCGATCGCATGCGAACGCGAACTTTCCCGGAAGTTTGGTTTGCCCCCATAGTGCACCATTAGGGTCAACTTTGACCCTCTACATCACAGTCAGCAGGCCCATTGTAGCCAATCAGGCTACACTATCTCCTGGAGCCACCCCCCCCCCCCCCTTATATAAGGCAGGCAGCGCTGGCCATTATAGTCGTTCGTGTCCCTGTATTAATTTAGTGAAGGGAAAGCTGCTGGCAGACTCTCATAGGGAAACATTAGTTAGGCTCTTTTAAGCTTGTTAGCTGATTCTTATTCCTAAAATAGCACCCCACAACAGCTCTTTTGAGAGCTAATCTTGTTCTTGTGCCTTTTTTTTCCTTCCTCCTCCTCCTCGCTTGTCTTGTCTTCTAGGGATGTGTAGGATGTCAAAAGCAACCTCACATACATTGGCCAGGAATCGAACCCAGGTCAACTGCTTTGAAGGCAGCTATGCTCACCACTATACCACCAACACTACATGCAGAAGCCAGCCTAGCATGTACTATTGTGACATACCCAAGAGAAAAATGAGCTTGTTTAGGGATTTGTAGAACAGGAAATCGCATCAGACACTAGAGGGAGAAACATCCACGCTGGAGCACACGGAAGGTATGTATCTGCAGCTGCCCCGCCGCCTGCATACACTTTATTCAATGCTGGAGGGGAGCTCAGAGGGGACAGCCTGAGGTGAGGGAGGGGGGGGACCGTCCCTCCTCCCCCCCCCCCCCCCCCCGACGTGCCACCAAGCTCTCCCCTCATGCTGCGACCCCTCCAGCCCCCCAAAAATGGCCATGAGCGGGCCCCAAGGGGGGGTCCGCCCCCCCCCCCCCCACGAGAGCATGGGCTGCATCCCCTATTGTTACGCCCGTGATGCAGTGCCTGTGTTACTCCACCGGTATCCGATGACGGTTTTAAACTGAAATTTCAGTTCAAAGGCATCAAGTCCTAGAGTGTAGAGATGATCGGAAATGCAATTTCCGTTACGGCTGAAAAAATCTCACTCTCCATTGATCTTGTCTTCCAGGGATTTGTAGGCTGTCAAAAGCAAGCTCACATGCATTGGCCAGGAATCAAAGCCAGGTCAACTGCTTGGAAGGCAGCTATGCTCACCACTATACCACCAACACTATATGCTGAAGCCAGCCTAGCATGTACTATTGTGATATATCCAAGAGAAAAATAAGCTTGTTTAGGGATTTTTAGGATGTCAAAAGCAACCTCACATAGATTGGCCAGGAATCAAACCCAGATCACCTGCTTTGAAGGCAGCTATGCTCACCGCTATACCACCAACACTACATGCTGAAGCCAGCCTAGCATGTACCATTGTGATATACCCAAGAGAAAAATGAGCTTGCTTATTTGCCTAATTTGCTAGATGAAAGCAGTGGGACACATTTGTGATACTGCTTACAGGCTTCCATTAAAGACTTCAGAAAGATCATGTGCCCCCCGGATGATGCTGGTGTAACACACACAGCAAAGGACAGCAATTTGAAGTCTGGAAGATTCCAGGGCAAGGGTGGGAAGGATGAAAAGCTAGGTGGCCATGCAACCATTCCTGCTAACCTAAAGCTTACTTGTGTCTTACAACACATTGGCTTAAGACTTCCAATGACTTCCAACACACTAACCGATTTCACCACAGATACTGTGCATGCAGTCACTGCTAATTGATTTTATGAGGATGTATGTGTGTCTTTTGGAGGGAGGAAGTAAGTCTGTTACAATAAGTTTAATGCCACTTTTTCCTACAACGAAGCATTCACTGTGTGGCAGCAGAGTGGCACAGCGGAAGCGCGCTGGGCCCATAGCCCAGAGGTTGATGGATTGAAACCATCCTCTGCTAGGTGTATTTTGGTTTTACACCTTCCTTTACCACATGGGCCAATCGGTTGACATAGCCCCATAAGAGAAAGTGTCATTAGGGCCTTGTTGTAACATGGATAGTAGTGTAACTATTTCAACTAATGTTGTACCCTTCTTAAACTTGAAGGTAATATACAAGCGTAAGCAGAGTGGTGCAGTGGAAGTGTGCTGGGCCCATAACCCAGAGGTTGATGGATCGAAACCATCCTCTGCTAGGCATGGTTTCATTTTTGCATCTCGCTTTATCGCATGGGCAAAACGGTTTCCATAGCCCTGTAAGAGAAAGCGTAATAAGGTCCCTGCCGTAACATAGATATTATGGTAGCTAAGACTACTCCTGGGCCTTTCTTGTAGTTGAAGAGATGAGTGAACTGTGACACCACATTTCAAAAAAAAAAAAAAAACTGCAAACAGAGAAGCTTCCCCATATTGGAGCATTGGATTTGGTAAAGTCTTAAGCCAATGTGTTGTAAGACACAAGTAAGCTTTAGGTTAGCAGGAATGGTTGCATGGCCACCTAGCTTTTCATCCTTCCCACCCTTGCCCTGGAATCTTCCAATTTGAGCTAATCTTGTTCTTGTGCCTTTTTTTCCCTTCCTCCTCCTCCTCGCTTGTCTTGTCTTCTAGGGATGTGTAGGATGTCAAACGCAACCTCACATACATTGGCCAGGAATTGAACCCAGGTCAACTGCTTTGAAGGCAGCTATGCTCACCACTATACCACCAACACTACATGCAGAAGCCAGCCTAGCATGTACTATTGTGACATACCCAAGAGAAAAATGAGCTTGTTTAGGGATTTGTAGAACAGGAAATCGCATCAGACACTAGAGGGAGAAACATCCACGCTGGAGCACACGGAAGGTATGTATCTGCAGCTGCCCCGCCGCCTGCATACACTTTATTCAATGCTGGAGGGGAGCTCAGAGGGGACAGCCTGAGGGGAGGGAGGGGGGGGGGACCGTCCCTCCTCCCCCCCGACGTGCCACCAAGCTCTCCCCTCATGCTGCGACCCCTCCAGCCCCCCAAAAATGGCCATGAGCGGGCCCCAAGGGGGGGTCCGCCCCCCCACGAGAGCATGGGCTGCATCCCCTATTGTTACGCCCGTGATGCAGTGCCTGTGTTACTCCACCGGTATCCGATGACGGTTTTAAACTGAAATTTCAGTTCAAAGGCATCAAGTCCTAGAGTGTAGAGATGATCGGAAATGCAATTTCCGTTACGGCTGAAAAAATCTCACTCTCCATTGATCTTGTCTTCCAGGGATTTGTAGGCTGTCAAAAGCAAGCTCACATGCATTGGCCAGGAATCAAAGCCAGGTCAACTGCTTGGAAGGCAGCTATGCTCACCACTATACCACCAACACTACATGCAGATGCCAGCCTAGCATGTACTATTGTGATATATCCAAGAGAAAAATTAGCTTGTTTAGGGATTTTTAGGATGTCAAAAGCAACCTCACATAGATTGGCCAGGAATCAAACCCAGGTCACCTGCTTTGAAGGCAGCTATGCTCACCACTATACCACCAACACTACATGCTGAAGCCAGCCTAGCATGTACCATTGTGATATACCCAAGAGAAAAATGAGCTTGCTTATTTGCCTAATTTGCTAGATGAAAGCAGTGGGACACATTTGTGATACTGCTTACAGGCTTCAATTAAAGACTTCAGAAAGATCACGTGCCCCCCTGGATGATGCTGGTGTAACACACACAGCAAAGGACAGCAATTTGAAGTCTGGAAGATTCCAGGGCAAGGGTGGGAAGGATGAAAAGCTAGGTGGCCATGCAACCATTCCTGCTAACCTAAAGCTTACTTGTGTCTTACAACACATTGGCTTAAGACTTCCAATGACTTCCAACACACTAACCGATTTCACCACAGATACTGTGCATGCAGTCACTGCTAAATGATTTTATGATGATGTATGTGTGTCTTTTGGAGGGAGGAAGTAAGTCTGTTACAATAAGTTTAATGCCACTTTTTCCTACAACGAAGCATTCACTGTGTGGCAGCAGAGTGGCACAGCGGAAGCGTGCTGGGCCCATAGCCCAGAGGTTGATGGATTGAAACCATCCTCTGCTAGGTGTATTTTGGTTTTTACACCTTCCTTTACCACATGGGCCAATCGGTTGACATAGCCCCATAAGAGAAAGTGTCATTAGGGCCTTGTTGTAACATGGATAGTAGTGTAACTATTTCAACTAATGTTGTACCCTTCTTAAACTTGAAGGTAATATACAAGCATAAGCAGAGTGGTGCAGTGGAAGTGTGCTGGGCCCATAACCCAGAGGTTGATGGATCGAAACCATCCTCTGCTAGGCATGGTTTCATTTTTGCATCTCGCTTTATCGCATGGGCAAAACGGTTTCCATAGCCCTGTAAGAGAAAGTGTAATAAGGGCCCTGCCATAACATAGATATTACGGTAGCTAAGACTACTCCTGGGCCTTTCTTGTAGTTGAAGAGATGAGTGAACTGTGACACCACATTTCAAAAAAAAAAAAAACTGCAAACAGAGAAGCTTCCCCATATTGGAGCATTGGATTTGGTAAAGTCTTAAGCCAATGTGTTGTAAGACACAAGTAAGCTTTAGGTTAGCAGGAATGGTTGCATGGCCACCTAGCTTTTCATCCTTCCCACCCTTGCCCTGGAATCTTCCAGACTTCATAGTGCTGTCCTTTGCTGTGTGTGTTACACCAGCATCATCCAGGGGGGCACATGATATTTCTAAAGTCTTGAATTGAAGCCTGTAAGCAGTAGCACCAGGTGTCCCACTGCTTTCATCTAGCAAATTAGGCAAATAAGCAAGCTCATTTTTCTCTTGGGTATATCACAATGGTACATGCTGGGCTGGTTTCAGCATGTAGCGTTGGTGGTATAGTGGTGAGCATAGCTGCCTTCCAAGCAGTTTACCTGTGTTCGATTCCTGGCCAATGCATGAGAGCTTGCTTTTGACAGCCTTCAAATCCCTGGAAGACAAGGTCCATGAACAGTGAGAGAGAGATTGAGAGAGATTTTTTTTTTCCGTCGTTATGGAATTCCGCGGAATTTGGAAAAATTCTGACGGTATGTAGCATTTACGGAATTTTGCGTTGGCGGAATTCTGCAATTCTGGTGGACCGGAAATTGCACTTTCCGATCATCCCTACTTTCGGTTGTCGTCCATACAACCAGATTGGCATCAGCGGTTACGGGTAATTGGATGCGTGCTGTGAAAAACTGCAGCATGCTATTCATGAATTCCCCTGCATCCCATCGTGCCAGATCGCGTACTTTCCATTGATGTGAATTGGTTGCAGTTTTTTTGCGTTGCAATGCGGTGTGGTTTCCACATAGCAAAGTGTGTAGTGGAAACAGGCCATTAAACTGATTGGTTTGCATAATTGCACTGTGACTAGGCCTGAGGTTCACTTAACTTTACATCTCATATCTAACCAAAGAATACCAACAAAGTTAAGGGACTTACTTATTCAGGTCGTCAAAGGTTCTAACCTTTTTAGACTCATTATGCAGCTGTTAATTGTTAAAGGAAACTTACCTCTGACCTGCAGGAGCCAGGAGGCACATTTAAATTCAGTTGCGAGGTACAGGTCACAGATCATAGAGAATCAGCTTGTAGTCCCTTGCCCTAGTTCTACTTTATTTGCTTTAACCAGTCTTAAAACAACTCATGATTGTTCCACTGGGCTGCAACCTCAGCTTATTTACTGCATAGCCTGAACACTGTCTCATCTGACCTCGGCTTGCCTACTTTATTGTAAATGCTGCCTGCCTAATATTTATTTGTCCACCATATTGCCTGAATGTTTCCTGATCTGATCTTGTCTTGTCTTACATACAGTATTTGAGATTTCACCAGTCTATTTGAAGTCTCCCGCAGTGACCTCTCCTGCTCTCAACATCCAGCAGTTTCGTAATCTTGATGGTCAGAATCTGGGAGTTTTCACAGCAGAGAGTTTCACGTCCACTAGATGATTATCCATTTCAGGGTGTTCTGGTGAATGTTAGGTGAAGCATCCTGCCATCCCTGCTAGACAAATTTGGAAAAACTGGTGAGACATCTTAGATTCCACACTAACTGAGTGAGTCCACAAAGCCTACTCCTGGCTGAATCATAACAGTTTCATATCTTAAGGTATACATTAATATTAAATCCCTGTGTAAACATGTTAAAAGGGCATATAATATTAACGTGTAAAAGAAAAGCAGAACACATCTGCAAACCAAAGCACTTCAATGAGTCATGTACTTAACAAAAGTAAAAAATATTTATTAAATAAACTTTAAAACACTTCGAAAAAAGCACAGTTATATATATATATATATATAGGCATTAAAGAAGATTTACAATAAACGGTCTGAAAGCCAACACAGCACTAAGTAACAGCCTGGTTATTGTAGGGTTCTCTCTAAGAACCAAAATGAGATCTATATCCAGCATGTTTTCCAATGCATAAGGACTGCAACAATGTAGCTTAATGAAATCCAACAGTATTTCCCAAGTGCTGGTATAAGATGCTCAAAGGTTGAAATGGGTAAGGTTCCAGTGTTAACTGACTCAGGTGCAGACCAGAATGTCCTGCTACCAATCGTAACCGGAGATCAGACAATGTATGCAGACCACAGATGTCCAATCGCAACATCCAAGTCCCAATATTCCAGTAAACAGGCTCAATAGATGAATGATCAATGATGGTAGTATGTATACAAGAGCAAGTTTGAGATCCAATAAGACCATAAACCAGCGTATTAACTGTCCATCCTGTGATGACCCACAGGGATATATATGCACTGACTTGAAAATCCAGCAAGGCATAAAACAGTGTTATAGCTACCAGCCCTGTAGTGATCTAGGCCCAAGCGTCCATATGTTCATCCAGAATGGAAAGTGTTTGTATAGGAAATGGCCAGTGAGAAGGAGAGCATCAGGCTGATAACTGATGGCTGCTGAAGGCTTTAAGTCGACAGGTTTTGCCGGTAATCCGGCTCCTCAGGACTCCCAGACCGTAAGAGTGAATGCCTGTGTAGTTGCAGGCCCTCTCCACGCCAAAAAAGGCGTTTCACCCGGAAGTGCATTAGCTGCGCCTCCATCGAGGTGTGGCTTTTGAGTTACAAGCGGCCCGGGCTAAGCGGAAGTCCCCGAGCCGGCGCATGCCCATTGCGCCGCTCGGGTATCTAGCTTGAGCATGTGCAGACATAACGGGACGGGCAAACCACCAAGGCGTATCTTTCGCCACCCAGTGGTGCCCCCTGTCTGCGCATAGGTGACAGCATCCTTCCAAGGGCGGGAACATAGTGCGCCCACACACCACAAGCTAAGGAGGGGAAGGGAAAGGAAAGAAAAAAAGAGGAAATGGGAGAAAGAAAGAAGGGAGAAAATAAAGGGGGAAGAGAAAAAATAAATTCAATTCACTTTATTGTCATTGTGTAACACAACGAAATTACTTTTCATGACAACCCCACGGTGCATATAGGGAACATAGTGATAGTAACAAAGGTAGGAAGAGAAGAAATTATACAAGTATGCCAAGTATTACAGATGTTTAAACAATTTGTACACAGTGTTAATTATTTCAGAGAGCATTCAGAGTTCATCAAGTTTATGGCGGATGGGAAAAAGCTGTCTTTCAGTCTGTTTGTGTGTGTGCGGATTGATCTAAAACGTTTACCTGATGGAAGGAGCTCAAACAAAGCATTTCCAGGGTGAGTGTTGTCCTTGATAATGTTTTTGGCCCTTCTCACGCTGCGAGTATTATACAAAAGTTCCAGTGATGGTAGTTAAAGTGCCAATAATGGCTTCAGCTGTTTTAACAACTCGCTGCAGGGCTTCTCTAGTAGCCTTCGTGCAGCTGTTGTACCAGGCCATCATGCAATTGGTCAGAACGCTTTCTATAGTGCATCTGTAGAAATTAGGCAGCAGCTTCTGTGGGAGGTTAGCGCTTCTTAGTTTTCTCAGAAAGTAGAGGCGTTGTTGTGCTTTGCCAGTTAGAGCTAAAGCATTGTCAGCCCAGGACAGGTTCTCTGTGATGGTGACTCCCCACAGCCTCTGCATTGATCATTAGTGGTAGGTGAGTGGTCTTTTTGGTGGTCCTAAAGTCCAGAATCATTTCTTTGGTCTTCTTTGTATTTAATAACAGGTTGTTAATGTCGCACCATACAGTCAGGTTCCTAACTTCTTCTCTGTATGCAGCTTCCTCATTGTCTGATATAAGCCCAATGACAGTAGTATCATCTGCAAACTTAACAATTATGTTTGAGGTATGGATAGGCTGGCAGTCATGGGTGAAAAGTGCATAGAGGAGAGGGCTTAATACACAGCCCTGTGGCACGCCAGTGCTCAGGGTAAGGTGGAGGATGTCTGTTTTCCTAGTCTGACAGTTTGAGGGCGATTAGTAAGGAAGTCCTATAACCAAGTACATATGGAGGGAGCAAGACCTAGTGCATGGAGTTTGTTGGTTAGCTGGCTAGGTACAATGGTGTTAAATGCTGAGCTGTAGTCAACAAAGAGCATCCTAACATAGGAGTTGGGCTTTTCCAGGTGTGAGAGGGCAGCATGGAGAGCTACACAGATGGCATCCTCAGTCGATCTATTTGTTCGGTAAGCAAACTGGTGTTGATCTAGATTTGCTGGGATGGAGGCCTTGATGTGTGTGGCTACTAGTCGTTCAAAGCACTTGGCAATGACAGGGGTTAGAGCAACTAGTCAATAATCATTAAGACAGGTTATCCTAGGATTTTTTGGGACTGGCACAATGGTTGTAGATTTAAGGCATGATGGGACTACACCCAAGAACAGAGAGATGTTGAATATTTGTGTAAAAACTTAAATTAAAAGAATCAAAATAACCTGTGTGCAGTGAGCGCATCAAGTAATAAATGTAATCCCTACTAGAAAAATTGTATCACTACTATTTAATCACAAAAAACCCAATGTAATTATGCATAAGATTAATGATTAACCATTTCAGCCCGCGGGGATTTTTCACCTTATGGACGAGAGGAATTTTCACCTGTCAGCGCTACTCCCTTTCATTCCCCAATAGCTTTATCAGTACTTATCACAGCAAAATGATCTATACCTTGTTTTTTCCGCCAGCAATTAGGCTTTTTTTGGGTGGTAAATTATGCTAAGAATCATTTTAATCTAACTGTATTATAATGGGAATAATAATAAAAAATAAAAAAAATGCATTATTTTTCAGTTTTCAGCCATTACAGTTTTAAAATAATTAATGCTACCATAACTAAAATCCACACATTTTATTTGGCCATTTGTCTTCGTTATTTAAATGTTAAAATTATACACCTAGTTTAATGTATGGTGACAATATTTTATTTGAAAATAAAGGTGCACTTTTTCAGTTTTACATCCATCACTAATTTTTAGCCCAATATTTATTCATTTTATGTCCTCTTGACATAAATAACCATTTATTTTTATTCCCCAAAGTTAGTAGGTGTGTTATACTATTTGGCCACAAGATGTCCCTACTGAGCAAAAATCCCATTAGCGTACAATGTACGCTAATGGGGATACAATGTATCACTACATTGTAACCAGGGAAGTGACGTAGGCTTCCATCGGAAGCCTCCGATCACAGCAGCGGCGGGGAAGTTATGAATGGAAACATTGTTTCCATTCATAAATTTAACGATCGGGCGGCGGAAACCGGCGGAGATAGCGCGGCGGCTCCATTTACAGAATAAACACTGTTTTTTAACAAAAACAGTGTTTATTCTCGGCGGACATGCTCGGATTGGCACAGGGGACTTTTGTCCCCTGCAGCCAATCCCCTCTGCTAGCAGCAGCAGCGCGATCGCGGGCATCTGCCCGCACAATCGCCTGCAGACCACCCAAACTGCAGGGACGTGACTAGCGCGTCCCTGCGGCTCTAGCACTTGCCGCTGCAGACGTGAAGCTCACGTCCGCACGGCTGAAAAGGTTAAAGAGACACTGAATCAAAAAAAAATATATGATATAATGAATTGGTTGTGTACTATGAATAATTACTAGAAGATTAGCAGCAAAGAAAATATTCTCATATTTTTATTTTCAGGTATATAGTGTTTTGTCTAACATTGCATTATTCTATAATATGTGCAGATTACACAACACTCAGCATTCAAAATGAGTCTTTCAGAGCAGTCTGTGAAGTAATGAACTCTCCTCTAGCAGAGGAAAAGTAAACAGTTCAATTACAGTTGAGATAATAAAAGTCAGATAACAGCCCTCTCCACGACTAAGTTAGTCGGAGAGCTTAATAGCTTTTTTGCATAGAGATAACAACTGGAGTTTCTCAACTCTTCCTGTACTGGAAACAATTAGACTGATGTATCTGATCTTAATGTTTTTTTTCTTAGCTGTACTACACATGCAAATTGTGGAGATATATTGAGGTGCTGATGATATTAAGGATAACAGGAACATATTTCCTTCATTTTTTTTGACTATCATATGGGATTGTCTGTTAGCCAGTCTCCCTGGAATTCCGTATAAAGTGAAAATTACCTATCATTGTCTGCTTCTAATTAGGAAACCCTTAATTAGTTGCTGTGAAGCCTATACAGGTGGTCAGACCATGTTGTCTGAATAATGTCTCCGAGGTGTATTGTGTTTGGGAGCAATTGTCACCTATCACACAGGACATCCTGCTGCAATGTGAAAGCCTTAATCAATTGTCACCTGTAACCTGGGGAGATTGGAAGTGAAGGAAGTCTTTTGTTTTGTGTGTGTGCTATAGTACCCTTTTCATGTATGTGGATCTCTGGAAATCCCATTTATGTCTGAGAACGGAGACAGGAAAACGCCTTAATCAAGTTTTCACCTGGAGTTGAAAGCCTAACTTCACAATCTTTGATGTATAGTAGACTTTTACCTGGAAATGGAATATGTCTGAGATTTAATTAAAACCTAGTTCCTCCCCTCCCCAAGTAAGTTGCAGCCTCCAGGCGTAGCTCAGAGTATAAAAAGCAGAGGCAAATGCCTAGTGACCATCTGCTCTGGGAGTTAGCGCATAGCTAGAGTCGATCTCGACTTCCGGTCGAACAAGCGGCATGCTCCTGCCGACAACTTTGAGACCTTCAAGTTGGTAACGTTTTTTTTAATCCCCATTTTTATTTTACGCAAATATCCGTGTGTGTTATCTTTGTAACTTTTATCTTGTAACTATTTTGACTTTGTTTTTTGTAATCTTTTTGTATATATTAAGCTCTGCACTGTTCTATGTTTTTCTAGAATATTAAATTATTATTTAATAAGTTTGACTTCTGCCGTACTAAACTAACACTCATAGCCTAGAAGAGACTGAAGTGTAACCGTGTATAAGTTCATGCCTAATTGTACGCTTGAGCAACACTACCGTATGAAATTGTAATTGCATTGTGTGTGGGGGCGTTTGTCATACGTTGGCCTAAGCGCGCAGCTGACCCAACGTACGAACAACGCCAGTGCGAGTAGCGACAGAAGAGTGGCTAACAGTATCGTTCGGAACGACTGTTAGTGGGTCTTTGCTTCACGACAGTGTAAGATTGCAACTGTGTGTGTGTGTGGGTGCGTGGCGTTCCCGTATTTGGCCTAAGCGCAAAGCTGACCCAAATACGAAAACGCAGATTGCGTATTGAGCACTCGATAGCTGAGTGAACGTGTCTAGCAACGCTAGTGGTGGCAGTGGGAAGTGTTTGAGGGGTTCCAGCCTTGTTTGTAGCTTAAATAAGGCTGTTCCCCGCTTAATCTGGTCAAACCCGCAGTCGGGAACCGTATACGCAGGCGTGCCGCGGGCCGGTTCCTGACATAATTGGTGGCAGTGGTGGGATCGTTTAGTACATTAGTACGCAGTTTAGCTCGCTATTCTGAGTACTAAAGGCTGGAAGCTTGCTAGAAGCAACTAGCCTACAGAAGTCTACTCAGTGCAGAAACTATATACGTTTTTTTTTGTTCAAAGATACACACTTGGTGTTTTGCTTTCCCTTCCCCCCTTTTTTCTTTTTATTTTTTGCAACACGATGGCTCAGAAAGCATCCAGCTATGCAAGGCAAAACAAAGAGATACTACTCAACCTGTGTGAGCACAAAGGCATCGAGACGGTGAGCGGCCAGACTAAGGAGCAGTTAGTTCGTGCGCTCGAGGAGTATGATGAGGCAGAGCGAGCCCGTGCTTCAACGTCAGCGGATGCAGCTCACGACACGCCAGAGGAGGAATCGCTCCCGCCACAGCATGCGAGTGGAGACGATGTCCTGGATGATCCACCGAACACGGAGATGACATCTCTGGAAGCTGATCTACAGCTACTGAACTCGGCTGATCCGGAACTGCGCCTAAAGCTGATCCTACTGCACCGACAGGCAGAGGAGGGGAGAGCTGAACGGCGACGCCAGGCCGAGAGTGAAAGACACCAGGCCGAGAGGGAAAGTGCTGAACGGCGACACCAAGCCGAGCGGGAACAAGCTGCACAGCGACTCCAGGCCGAGAGGGAAAGAGCTGAACGGCAACATCAGCTGGAGCTGGCTAAACTTCAGCAGCAGAACCGGTCTGCTGGACCCGCAGAACGCGAAGGTGAGCGAGTCCACAGAATCCCCCTGGATAAGTTCCCCGCTATGGACAAGGACTCTGACATAGACACTTTCCTACAGGGGTTTGAAAGGACTTGTCGGCAGTATGGGGTGCCCCGTGAGCAGTGGGCAAGATACCTCACACCAGGGCTGAGAGGCAAGGCCCTGGAGGCGTTTGTGAGTCTCCCCCAGGAGGAAGAAACAGACTTTGAGGCAATTAAGAAAGCCATCATTGCACGATACCACCTCACGCCAGAGGTGTATCGCAAACGTTTCAGGACAGTGCAGCGAGGTCCTAATGACAGTTACCTGGATCATGCGTGCAACCTGCGCACTGCCTTCCAGCAGTGGGTAAAAGGACTGGCTGTTGAAACCTTTGATGCCCTGCAGGAACTGATAATAAAAGACCAGTTCCTCCACACTTGCCCTGTTGAGGTCCGGCAGTTTGTACGGGACCGAGAGCCAAAGACCGTGGATGAGGCCGCGAAAGTTGCTGATGCCTACACGTCCAATCGAGCATCTGATTTTCGGAGGACTACAGCGCCCAGCTGGAAGGGAGAAAAGCCTGCGAGACCTTCTCCTCTGAGCACCCAGCGAAGCCAAGTCCCGCAGCCGCCTGGAGGTAGAACAGCCACCGTTGACACTCAGAGATGTTTTGCCTGTAACAAACCGGGTCACATCAGTGCTACGTGCCCAGAAAAGAAGAAGGAAGCCCCAAACTCTGGCGGGGCCCGGAATGCATTGTGTGCCACCAGGAATGCAGGTAGCTATGCAGAGAATCTGCAACCTGTCACGGTTGGGGATACAGTTACCACCGGTCTAAGAGACACTGGAGCAGAGGTGACTCTAGTGCACCCCCAGCTTGTGAACCCTGAGGAGTACATTCCTGGCAAGACTATGGCTGTCAAAGGAGTTGGGGGCGTCACCCCCGCCATACCCACCGCCTTGGTCCACCTGGATTGGGGGGCCGGCAGCGGAATGAAAGAAGTGGGGGTAACGGATGCCATCCCCACGAACGTTTTGTTGGGTACTGACCTGGGACGGTTAGTGGCCCGGTATGAGCCTACTCCACACCCCATGGAGCCTGCATCCCCCGCAGAAGTTCAGGACTCTTGCAAGGTACTGTGTGATAATGCTGTGCAAGCGGGGAGTGCTGGTGAGGCCCCAGGGGCTACGGACTGTGTACTAGGAGCCAGCCCTAGTGAGTCTCCAGTGCCCAGGCCTGGAGGAGGACACGTTGTTACCATGAATGCAGATAATGCTGATGTAATATGTGATGTGTTGCATGATGACATGTGTACAGTGAATGCTCCGTCAGCTGCAGTGGTGACCCGCAGTGCTCACCGGGCTGCAGCAGACGAATTGTCCACTGAAGGGGCTGATGTCACTGGGTCGGGCTCTTCCACCTCAGAGCCTGGCTCTGAGGACCCAGAGGCCTCTCAGTTTGCCACCTCCCTGGTGCCTGTGGCCGACAGCGCTGAGTTCTCCGAGGCTGTGCGACTTGATAGCAGCCTGGAAGAGCTCAGGAGTCTGGCGGACAGGGCACCGGTGGAGGGCGACAAGGTGAGGGTGTACTGGGAACACGGCAGACTGTACAGAGAGGTTATTCCCTCTGAGCCGTCTGAAGTGGAGGAGGCCGACCGGCAGTTGATTGTTCCCCACAGGTACAGGGAGCAGCTATTAAGAATAGCACATGAGGTGCCCCTGGCTGGTCACTTGGGGATCCGCAAGACCAAATCCCGGCTTGCCCACAATTTTTATTGGCCCCACATGGGGACAGATATTGCTGATTTTTGCCGGTCTTGTGTCGCCTGTCAGCGGGTCGGCAAAGCAGGTGACACCGACAAAGCCCCACTAAGGCCCTTACCCATAATAGAGGAGCCCTTCCAAAGGGTTGCTGTTGACATAATTGGGCCTCTAGCGATACCCAGCAGCACAGGGAAACGTTTCATTCTTACGGTGGTAGATTATGCCACTCGCTACCCTGAAGCTGTAGCCCTGAGCTCCATACGGGCAGACAAGGTTGCGGACGCATTGGTGCGCATTTTCTCACGGGTCGGTTTTCCCCGTGAAATGCTCACCGATCACGGCCCGCAATTCATGTCGCGCCTAATGGAATGCCTCTGTAAACAAATGCAGGTAGAACACATCATGGCCAGCCCTTACCACCCCCAGACAAATGGGTTATGTGAGCGGTTCAATGGTACTCTGAAACAGATGCTAAGGGTGTTTGTTGAATCGCAAGGGAGAGACTGGGAGCGATACCTGCCCCACTTACTGTTTGCTTATCGTGAGGTGCCCCAGGCATCCACCGGGTTCTCGCCCTTTGAGCTATTATATGGGAGGAGGGTACGCGGACCCCTCGATCTCATTCGAGAGGTCTGGGAGGGGCAGGACATGGGTCCCGGGGTCTCCATAGTGGAATACGTTCTAAAGTTCCGGGAAAAGATGGACACCCTGGTGGGGTTAGTGCGAGAGAATCTGACTCAAGCCCAGGCCACCCAGAAGCAGTGGTATGACCACGGGGCTAGGGAGAGAGTTTATGAGGTAGGTCGCAAGGTATGGGTCCTAAACCCGATGCGACAGAATAAGCTGCAGGCCGCTTGGGATGGGCCCTATACCATACATAGGAAGATTAGTGATGTGACCTATGTGGTCGCGCTGGATGACCGAGGTAAGCAGCTGAAAACATACCATGTAAATATGTTAAAGGAACATCATGCTAGAACCGCTTGCGCTCTCCCTGTCTGCAGTTTGCTACCGGACGGTGAAGCAGAGGCCCTGGTTGACATCCTGGCATCCACCCAGGAAACCGACTCTGTTGCCGAGGTGCAGATCAATCCGGAGTTGACAGCAGAGCAGCAGGCTGGGCTATCTGATGTGCTGACCCTTTACCGTGGTACCTTTACAGCCCGCCCTGGTCTGACCAGCCTGGCTGTACACCATGTTGACACCGGAAATAACAAGCCGGTTAGACAGTCAGCCTATAGAGTCTCCCCTGAGGTTCAGGCCCACATCAGCAAGGAGATTGAGGAAATGCTGTCACTAGGGGTGATCCAACGGTCGCACAGCGCATGGGCATCACCTGTAGTGCTAGTACCCAAACGGGACCAGACCACTCGGTTCTGTGTAGATTATCGAAAACTAAATTTGATAACTGCGTCAGATGCTTACCCAATGCCGAGGGTCGACGAATTGTTAGATAAGCTAGCTGGCGCGCAATATCTAACAATCGTGGATTTGAGTCGGGGATACTGGCAGGTCCCTCTAACAGCTGAGGCACGGGAGAGGTCTGCCTTTATCACCCCCTCAGGTCTGTTTGAATTTAATGTAATGCCTTTTGGAATGAAAAACGCCCCGGCCACCTTCCAACGGGTTGTAAATGGTCTCCTGGAAGGTTTGGAACCCTGCGCTGTCGCCTACCTGGATGACATCGCCGTGTTTAGCGCCAACTGGAACGACCACTTAGCGCAGCTGTCACAGGTTTTGGGGCACATCACTGCAGCAGGACTAACAGTCAAGCCTAGCAAGTGTCAGATCGGCATGAAACAGGTACAGTACCTGGGACATGTGGTGGGGGGGGGAGAGCTTCGTCCAGATACGGGGAAGGTAGATGCCATTGTGTCCTGGCCCACCCCCCAGACGAAGAAACAGATCCAGTCCTTCTTAGGGACTGCGGGGTACTATAGAAAGTTTGTCCCCAACTACAGTGCCCTCGCCAAGCCATTGACAGACCTCACAAAAAAGAAGCTGCCCAAGCAGATTCTCTGGACACCAGAATGTGAACAGTCATTCACAGCTCTGAAGAGGACCCTAGCCAGCCCTCCCGTGTTGCAAGCGCCAGACTTCAGCCGACGGTTTGTAGTCCAGACGAACGCCTCAGCCTTTGGCCTAGGTGCTGTATTAAGCCAGGTAAACCAAACTGGGGAAGAACATCCGATTCTGTACTTAAGTCGGAAGCTGCTACCCCGGGAGGTAGCTTACGCCACCATAGAGAAGGAGTGCTTGGCAATTGTATGGGCCCTACAAAAGCTGCAGCACTATCTCTACGGTCGTGTATTCACCGTCGTAACCGACCACAACCCTCTTAGTTGGTTACATCGGGTTTCCGGGGACAATGGAAAACTGCTGAGATGGAGCTTAGTTCTCCAACAATATAGCTTCACCATTCAACATAGGAAGGGGAGCAATCATGGGAATGCTGATGGGCTGTCCCGTCAAGCAGAACCAACAGTGTAGGTGCAGGCAGGATGATCTGGGAAGATCATCTGCCTTGCACCAAGTTAACGGCGGAGGTGTGGAGATATATTGAGGTGCTGATGATATTAAGGATAACAGGAACATATTTCCTTCATTTTTTTTGACTATCATATGGGATTGTCTGTTAGCCAGTCTCCCTGGAATTCCGTATAAAGTGAAAATTACCTATCATTGTCTGCTTCTAATTAGGAAACCCTTAATTAGTTGCTGTGAAGCCTATACAGGTGGTCAGACCATGTTGTCTGAATAATGTCTCCGAGGTGTATTGTGTTTGGGAGCAATTGTCACCTATCACACAGGACATCCTGCTGCAATGTGAAAGCCTTAATCAATTGTCACCTGTAACCTGGGGAGATTGGAAGTGAAGGAAGTCTTTTGTTTTGTGTGTGTGCTATAGTACCCTTTTCATGTATGTGGATCTCTGGAAATCCCATTTATGTCTGAGAACGGAGACAGGAAAACGCCTTAATCAAGTTTTCACCTGGAGTTGAAAGCCTAACTTCACAATCTTTGATGTATAGTAGACTTTTACCTGGAAATGGAATATGTCTGAGATTTAATTAAAACCTAGTTCCTCCCCTCCCCAAGTAAGTTGCAGCCTCCAGGCGTAGCTCAGAGTATAAAAAGCAGAGGCAAATGCCTAGTGACCATCTGCTCTGGGAGTTAGCGCATAGCTAGAGTCGATCTCGACTTCCGGTCGAACAAGCGGCATGCTCCTGCCGACAACTTTGAGACCTTCAAGTTGGTAACGTTTTTTTTAATCCCCATTTTTATTTTACGCAAATATCCGTGTGTGTTATCTTTGTAACTTTTATCTTGTAACTATTTTGACTTTGTTTTTTGTAATCTTTTTGTATATATTAAGCTCTGCACTGTTCTATGTTTTTCTAGAATATTAAATTATTATTTAATAAGTTTGACTTCTGCCGTACTAAACTAACACTCATAGCCTAGAAGAGACTGAAGTGTAACCGTGTATAAGTTCATGCCTAATTGTACGCTTGAGCAACACTACCATATGAAATTGTAATTGCATTGTGTGTGGGGGCGTTTGTCATACATTGGCCTAAGCGCGCAGCTGACCCAACGTACGAACAACGCCAGTGCGAGTAGCGACAGCAGAGTGGCTAACAGTATCGTTCGGAACGACTGTTAGTGGGTCTTTGCTTCACGACAGTGTAAGATTGCAACTGTGTGTGTGTGTGTGGGTGCGTGGCGTTCCCGTATTTGGCCTAAGCGCAAAGCTGACCCAAATACGAAAACGCAGATTGCGTATTGAGCACTCGATAGCTGAGTGAACGTGTCTAGCAACGCTAGTGGTGGCAGTGGGAAGTGTTTGAGGGGTTCCAGCCTTGTTTGTAGCTTAAATAAGGCTGTTCCCCGCTTAATCTGGTCAAACCCGCAGTCGGGAACCGTATACGCAGGCGTGCCGCGGGCCGGTTCCTGACACAAATCATAATATCATCATTTTTTTTCGCTTCAGTGTCTCTTTAACTGTAACTGAAAATAAAGTAAATATACAATATTTAATCAAAATATGATAACTCCTCGACTATGCAAAAAGAAAAAAGGAGATTTGCATGTGAAGAGGAAAGGGATGTCCCAAAAGACATTCCCCCGGCCCAAAGCAGGGGAAGCCACCTAACCGACCCAGAGAACTCGGGAGGGAGCAGCAAGGCCCGAGCCGGGAACAACTGACGACACCATAGCCACGGCGGAGACAGTCAACAGGTTAGTCCCCTACATGGACCCCAGGGAGACAAGGAGAAAATCATAAAAAAGGAGAATATTGAAGTTCATCATTAAGGCCTGGTGGAACTGTGGCCTTAAGATTATATATCCAGCGACGCTCACGCTGTAAAACCAATTTCTCAAAGTTCCCACCTCTTAGTGGTTGATGTAGTGGCTGGATAGTGTAATGGTTAAGGGCTTTGCCTCTGACACAGGAGACCTGGGTTCAAATCTCGGCTCTGTCTGTTCAGTAAGCCAGCACATATTTCAGTAAGGAGTTTTTGGGGCAAGTCTCCTTAACACTGCTACTGCCTACTGAGTGCGCTCTAGTGGCTGCCTCGCAAGCGCTTTGAGTCCGACAGGAGAAAGGCGCTATACAAATACTGCAATTATTATTACAAAATCCACTGCACTAAAAGTAATAGCATTCAGTGCACAAGCAATTACATGTCTGGCCACAGGAGAACATAGGTTATGCCCCACGATGTCCTGTGTATGTTCATAAATTCGTCTACGGAAATTACGTGTTGTCAAACCAATATAGAAGGCATCACACGTGCATTTAAGCACATATATTACGCCCTCCGTTGAACAATTAATGAAATGCTTAAGATGCACAGTTCTCTTAATATGTGGGAAAGTATTAATATATTTATTTTTTACTTTTGCTAATTACATGACTCATTGAAGTGCTTTGGTTTGCAGATGGGTTCTGCTTTTCTTTTACACTTTACATTTTGGTAGCCAGACCACTCTGAGTCATGTTTAAAAACGTGTTTATTTTGGGATACTTTGATATACAGTGGAGTGTTGGTTGAGACATCTATTCTAGAGCATATAATATTAACCACTTCACCTCTAAGGGTTTTTCCCCTTAAAAAAAACCAAAGCTATTTTCACTTGTCAACGCTCCTTCCATTCATTCACCTATAACTTTATTACAGATTATCACAACAAAACAATCTATATCTTGTTTTTTCGCCACCAATTAGGCTTTCTTTGGGGGTACTATTTGCTAAGAATTATTTTATTCTACTTGCATTTTAACAGGAAAAATAAGAAAACATTAAAAAAAATTCATTATTCCTCAGGTCTCAGCGATCATAGTTTTAAAATTATACGTGCTACCATAATTAAAACCCACACATTTTATTTGCCCATTTGTCCCGGTTATTGCAACATTTCACATTTTTCCCTAGTATAATGTATGGCGCCAATATTTTATTTGGAAATAAAGGTGAATTTTTTTCAGTTTTGCTTCCATCACTTATTGCAAGCCCATGATTTAAAAAGAAACAGTAATATACCCGCTTGACATACATATTAAAAAAGTTCAGTCCCTTTGGTAAATATTTTTGTTTTTTTTATTGTATACATTTTTTTCTTATATATACACAAACATTTTGGGTAACTATTGGGGAGTGTGGGAGGTAAGAGGTTAATTTTAAATTTAAAAAAGTCTGTTTGTAACGATCGTGTCAGCACACAGAGAGTATCTGATTATTGATGATCTGCAGTATCACCAACAATACAGATGTATACCTGATTATGGATGATCTGCAGAATCACCAATAATACAAGTATGACTAACCTCTGGACACCTAATGAAGTGTAAGTGCTTGGTGCAACTGAAAGGCTATCTCCCGTGGAGCGAGAGACACAGATACTACTACAGCCAGTGAACACCTGAGGAGCAGGTGGCCTCTGGCTGTGCAGGGACTATCTCTTTAAAAGGAGAAGATAGAGATAATCTTGCAGCCAGTGATTCCCTGATGGACTGGAAATCAGACTGTACTGCAGCCAAGGATTCCCAGATGGATTGGGAATCAGACTGTACTGCAGCCAGTGGACTTCTATGAGGTAGAGGCCACTGGCTGAACTGCAGGAAGGACTCTCTGAGGAGCAGGAGGTCCTTGCAGCTAACTGACACCTGGTGGACTAGTGTCACGGGTAGTACAGACATACTGATCACTCGAGGGATGAGTGACAGTCAGAAGGGTCAGACAGGCCAGGTCGGCAACACACGAGCAGATAAGGTACAGAGACAGAAGGCTGATTCGGTAACCGGGTACAGGCAAGGTTGGCAACTGGTAGACAGATAGGCAGAGGTACGGAATCAGAAAGCAAGAGAGAGGTCGACAGAGCCAGAGGTCATAACAGATATCAAGCAAAATCCTAGTCTGAGGTGTGAGGTCCTTGGTCTCAACACCCAGGAACTAGTCTAAAGAATAACACAGTATCCTAAGCTTGGGTGTGAGGTCCTTGGTCTCAACACCCTGGAACTGGTCTAAAGTATAACACAGTAATGACACAGTAATCCTATGCTTGGGTGTGAGGTCCTTGGTCTCAACACCCTGGAACTGGTCTAAAGTATAACACAGTAGTAACACAGTAATCCTATGCTTGGGTGTGAGGTCCTTGGTCTCAACACCCTGGAACTGATCTAAAGTATAACACAGTGATGACAAAGTAAACATCAAGAGCGGAATCTGGCTAAGTGTGAATTCCCAGTTCCAACTGGTTCTAACACACTGTAGGTTCTGACTGAGGTCTGAGTGCTCACACGTAAGTATTCGCAATGGCAGACAACCAGCAACTGACAAGCAAGGTCTATATATACTACAGCGCTCCGCAGCGCCGCCCCCAGCCACTCAGCCAATCAGGAGTTCCGCTGGGATCAGCTGATCGTCCTGATCAGCTGATACCTCTCCTGCTGGCATAAAGGTCCTGTCTTCTGGCGCGCGTAGCTCTCCATCTGTGTGCACTAGATGGCCCAGGCAAACCAGACACATGTTGCTGTGCGGAAACCGCTGGTCTGAACGCGAAGACAGCTGCCCCGCTGCCAGACCGCGCGGCGGCATCTCCGCTATTCATTACACTGTTAGTCTAAAAAAAAGTTTTTAGATGTAATTTTACTATTTGGCCACAAGATGTCCTTGTGCAGAAAACAATACGTGGACGTGTAAGTATCAGCTATTGTGACTGAGGGAGCCATCTCATTGATGGCAGTGTTTATTCACACAGGGACTTAGATCAGTGCATGGGAACTGTGTTCCCATTCATTGATATCCCAGCTAACGAGCGGTGGCGGTAACAAGTGTGTTGGTGGCAAGGGGGGCGAGCGGGAGTGCACGTCAGGGAGTGACGCAAGAAGATATGGGGAAATGCAGGGACATAGTTACTCATCCCAGGGGAGGTGAAGTGGTTAATGACAACTGAGGTTAAATATCATTGAAAATCTTTGCTCCAGGTTGAGCTCTTTTCTTCCAGATTTTCATCCTGTACCAGATATGCATCTCATAACACCCAAAATGCATATACACTAACCTAAAGTATTATTAGGAACACATGTTAAATTTCTCATTAATGCAATTATCTAATCAACCAATCACATGGCAGATGCTTCAATGCATTTAAAGGTGTGGTCCTGGTCAAGTCAATCTCCTGAACTCCAAACTGAATGTCAGAATGGGAAAGAAAGGTGATTTAAGCAATTTTGAGCGTGGCATGGTTGTTGGTGCCAGACGGGCCAGTCTGAGTATTTCACAATATGCTCAATTACTGAGATTTTCACACACAACCATTTCTAGGGTTTACAAAGAATGGTGTGAAAAGGGAAAAACATCCAGTATGCAGCAGTCCTGTGGGCAAAAATACCTTGTGGATGCTAGAAGTCAGAGGATATTGGGCCGACTAATTCAAGCTGATAGAAGAGCAACATTGACTGAAATAACCACTTGTTACAACTGAGGTATGCAGCAAAGCATTTGTAGAGCCACAACACGCACAACCTTGAGGCAGATGGGTTACAACAGCAGAAGACCCCACCGGGTACCACTCATCTCCACTACAAATAGGGAAAAGAAAGAGGCTACAATTTGCACGAGCTCACCAAAATTGTACAGTTGAAGACTGGAAAACTGTTGCCTGGTCTAATGAGCAGTGTTGCCAACCTTTCACGTTATTTTTTACTGACAAATACCTAAAAATTTACTGACAAAAGATTTCTTTTACTGACAAAACCCCCAGCGCCGAAAAAATGGGCGTAGCCACGCAACAGAATGTGGGCGTGGTCATGGGTGGAGCCAAATATACATGATTTTAATATTGCTGTGAAAGGTCTGCCAGGGAAGTTTGAGCTCTGCCATAGTGTTTCCCCCCCTTCCCCCAAAATACATGTAATCTTACAGCATTTCACCAAAAATCCACGTAATCTGGCAGAGGTTCTTCCAAAATACAGATAATATGGCAGTGGTTCCCAAAAAATAGATGTAATCTGGCAGCAGCGATTTCCCCAACATACACATAATCTGGCAGCAGTTCCCCAAAATACATTTAATCTGACAGCAGTGGTTCCCCAAAAATAGGTAGCCCCAGGTCTATAGGTGTCCCCAGAATAGGTGGCCAGGGGTATAGATGTCCCCAGAACAGGTAGCAAGGGGGAGAGATGTCCCTAGAACAGGTAGCCAGGGGTATATGTGCCCAGTATATGTAGGCAGGGGTACAGGGCCGGTTCTAGACTGGCACATATGAGGGGGCAGTCAAATGGGTAGGGGGCAACATGTTCAAGGAAATTTGCGGCGACTAAAGTGGGCATGGCAAGTAAATACACATAATGAGAGACAGCGTTTCACCAGTAAATGAACGTAATGACAGACAGCTTTTCACCAGTAAATGCACATAAGAGACCGCCTTTCACCAGTAAATGCACGTAATGACAGACAGCTTTTCACCAGTGAATGCACGTAATGAGAGACAGCTTTTCACCAGTAAATGCACGTAATGAGAGACAGCTTTTCACCAGTAAATGCACGTAATGAGAGACAGCTTTTCACCAGTAAATGAACATAATAAGAGACAGCTTTGCACCAGTAAATGCACATAATAAGAGACAGCATTTCACCAGTAAATGCACATAATAAGAGACAGCTTTTCACCAGTAAATGCACATAATGGCAAACAGCCAGTGTCCTCAGTATATGTAGCCAGCAGATATATGTGCCCAGTATATGTAGCCAGAGGTATATGTCCCCAGTATATGTAGGCAGGGGTATATGTGCCCAGTATATGTAGCCAGAGGTATATGTGCCCAGTAGATGTAGCCAGGGTTATATGTGCCCAGTAGATGTAGCCAGAGGTATGAGTGCCCAGTAGATGTATCCAGGGTTATATGTGCCCAGTAGATGTAGCCAGAGGTATATGTGCCCAGTAGATGTAGCCAGAGGTATATGTGCCCAGTAGATGTAGCCAGAGGTATATGTGCCCAGTAGATGTAGCCAGGGTTATATGTGCCCAGTAGATGTAGCCAGGGTTATATGTGCCCAGTAGATGTAGCCAGGGTTATATGTGCCCAGTAGATGTAGCCAGAGGTATATGTGCACAGTAGATGTAGCCAGGGTTATATGTGCCCAGTAGATGTAGCCAGGGTTATATGTGCCCAGTAGATGTAGCCAGGGTTATATGTGCCCAGTAGATGTAGCCAGGGTTATATGTGCCCAGTAGATGTAGCCAGGGTTATATATGCCCAGTAGATGTAGCCAGGGTTATATGTGCCCAGTAGATGTAGCCAGGGTTATATGTGCCCAGTAGATGTAGCCAGAGTTATATGTGCCCAGTAGATGTAGCCAGGGTTATATGTGCCCAGTAGATGTAGCCAGGGTTAAATGTGCCCAGTAGATGTAGCCAGATGTATATGTGCCCAGTAGATGTAGCCAGATGTATATGTGCCCAGTAGATGTAGCCAGAGGTATATATGTGCCCAGTAGATGTAGCCAGAGGTATATGTCCCCAGTAGATGTAGCCAGGGTTATATGTGCCCAGTAGATGTAGCCAGAGGTATATATGTGCCCAGTAGATGTAGCCAGAGGTATATGTCCCCAGTAGATGTAGCCAGGGTTATATGTGCCCAGTAGATGTAGCCAGATGTATATGTGCCCAGTAGATGTAGCCAGATGTATATGTGCCCAGTAGATGTAGCCAGGGTTATATGTGCCCAGTAGATGTAGCCAGAGGTATATGTCCCCAGTAGATGTAGCCAGAGGTATATGTCCCCAGTAGATGTAGCCAGAGGTATATGTGCCCAGTAGATGTAGCCAGGGGGTATATGTGCCCAGTAGATGTAGCCAGATGTATAAGTGCCCAGTAGATGTAGCCAGAGGTATATGTGCCCAGTAGATGTAGCCAGGGTTATATGTGCCCAGTAGATGTAGCCAGATGTATATGTGCCCAGTAGATGTAGCCAGAGGTATATATGTGCCCAGTAGATGTAGCCAGAGGTATATGTCCCCAGTAGATGTAGCCAGGGTTATATGTGCCCAGTAGATGTAGCCAGATGTATATGTGCCCAGTAGATGTAGCCAGATGTATATGTGCCCAGTAGATGTAGCAAGGGTTATATGTGCCCAGTAGATGTAGCCAGATGTATATGTGCCCAGTAGATGTAGCCAGATGTATATGTGCCCAGTAGATGTAGCCAGAGGTATATGTCCCCAGTAGATGTAGCCAGGGTTATATGTGCCCAGTAGATGTAGCCAGATGTATATGTGCCCAGCAGACGAGTGACTGGCAGTGGCAGGCGGCAGTGAGCGGAACTTACCTGCGTCTTCTCTCGTCGCCGGCGCGGGATGATCTGCCGCTACTCTGGTCTGGTCCAGACCAGAGCAGCAGAACTTCCGGCGCAGGAGCGAGACGGAAGGTAAGTCCCGCCCGCTGCCAAGTGCCACTCCGCACTTAGGAGGGGGACAGTCAGCGAGGGAGGGAGAGCACTAAGGTGAGAGAAGGGGGGGGGGGAGATTGCCCCCCTTCTCTACCGCTGCCAACAGCTCTTCCTCCACTGCGCCGCTGTCCTCCTGAAACAGGGCGGGCGGCCAATTGGCCGCCCTTTTACGGACGCTGCTGAATTCCTTACGGAATTCACGGGCAGCTTAATTTATATAAAAAATTACGGGCTGCCCGTAAATTTACGGGCGGTTGGCAACACTGCTGATGAGTCTTGATAGAGTCAGAATTTGGCGTAAACAGAATGAGAGCATGGATCCATCATGCCTTGTTACCACCGTGCAGGCTGGTGATGGTGGTGTAATGGTGTGGGGGATGTTTTCATAGCACACTTTAGGCCCCTTAGTGCCAATTGGTCATCGTTTAAATGCCACGGGCTACCTGAGCATTGTTTCTGGCCATGTCCATCCCTTCATGACCACCATGTACCCATCCTCTGATGGCTACTTCCAGCAGGATAATGCACCATGTCACAAAGCTCGAATCATTTCAAATTGGTTACTTGAGAATGACAATGAGTTCACTGTACTAAAATGGCCCCCACAGTCACCAGATCTCAACCCAATAGAGCATCTTTGGGATGTGATGGAAGGGGAGCTTCATGCCCTGGATGTGCATCCCACAAATCTCCATCAACTGCAAGATGCTATCCTATCAATATGGGCCAACATTTCTAAAGAATGCTTTTAGCACCTTGTGGAATCAATGCCACGTAGAATTAAGGCAATTCTGAAGGTGAACGGGGGTCAAACCCCGTATTAGTATGGTGTTCCTAATAATCCTTTAGGTGAGTGTATGTTGTTAAAGGATAACCCAGGTGAGGCACACACAGTAAGCGCTCCCATGATTGGGAGCATTTTGCACATGTGCAGTGCACATTCAGGAACACAACTGAGTCCTGATCTGCACAGAAACTTCTCTCCTGTTTTGGCATATACACTATACAGAGTCCCCCAGAATCCTCAAACATAATTAATGCAGTTTTGAATATTGACCAATTAAATGCTGCTGTGACATTTAAAGATTGGTCCATTGTAAAGCTGCATACTTAAAAATAGCATAAAAATGTTTATCAACTCAGAATTATTTTTATCTCACAGATGTCATTGGTCTATTTTGTTTTGTCTATATATATATATATTTTTAATAAAGTCCTATTTTTTGTAGCTACAAAATTGTGAATCTTTTCTTAGGACAGTTTCACACTGCAAAAACTTTTAATGATTTTCTGATCACCGGTGATTCAGAAAGCTTTTTGTCTAAGTAGCCCTTTGACAATTTTCACACTAAAGCTACCGTGTTTCCCCGAATTTAAGACCTCCTCTTAATATAAGCCCTAGTATATATTTTGAGTGTACTCAAAATATAAGACATCCCCTAAAAATAAGACAGGGGGCCAGGCGGGACACGGTCGGTGCTGTGCTCCTGCTCCCTTCAGCCATCCAACCCCCCCCCCCGTGCTCAATCACTCGCCCGCCCATCTGCTTTACCTGACCTGTGCCCAGCTCCTGCCCCCTCTGAAAGTTGGATCCCCATGAAGTTTATGCCTGGCATAATTGAAACCGCAGATCAGCGGTGAAAGGCTGCTCATGTAGCCCGGTAACAGCACCGCCCTGTACAGTAAGTAAACATAGATCACTTCCTGCTATACACAGGGGGACTCTGGCTATATACAGGGGGACTCTGGCTACACCCAGGGGGACTCTGGCTACACACAGGGGGACTCTGGCTATACACAGGGGGACTCTGGCTAAACACAGGGGGACTCTGGATACACAACAGGGGGAGTCTGGCTATACACAGGGGGACTCTGGCTACACACAGGGGGAATCTGGGTAAATACTAATGGGGGATCTGGCTACCCGCACAACATATAAGAAAAAAAATATAAGACCGTGTCTTATTTTAGGGGAAACACAGTATTTTTTTTTTTATTGCAAAAGTACTGTATGTATCATTTTAAAAGCAAGTGCAATTGTGTTAAAAGTAAAGAAATGCTGTAAAAAAGCAAATTCGCAGTGAAATCATTCAGAAAAAAAATGCTACAAAATAGCTTAGCTTTTGCATTTGGCAATTTTTTTTGGGTGAAACAGCCCATAGGTGTCATGTATATTATACCATCTGAGACCAATCCAGTACCAAAGGATGATAGGAGGCAACAGCGAGGAACTGGTTTGTGTGAGTTGACCTTTTGTAGTCCCTTATTTCTTAATTGCCACCTTCTGGTATGTAGTATACAGACCATAAATTCTAGTTGTGTTTTATGTCTCCCTGTGTAGAAACACAACATTTAGTCAATAATTCAGGTAGGTGTACGACAGATAGGTCAAAATAAAAACACATTATTAGCAGCCTTTTACAGACCCGACAAATCAGCGTATAAAACCAAAAAGTTCACAAGGTTAAGTTATTATTATTATTATTTAATTTAAATGTAAATGTTGTCTTTGTGCTATGCTTTACTACGTACTGATGTAATGAGATAAAGTCATGTACAGAATGCATGAAAGTTGCATAATATAACTCTTTGAGCTCTGTTTAATGTG
The DNA here is from genome assembly GCF_040937935.1 of Hyperolius riggenbachi. Lineage (NCBI taxonomy): Eukaryota > Metazoa > Chordata > Amphibia > Anura > Hyperoliidae > Hyperolius > Hyperolius riggenbachi. The sequence goes on from NC_090646.1 coordinate 173,354,537, forward strand.
GACCTGAACTTATGCATAGGAGATAAGTAAAACACAGAAAAACTCAGCCTGTCTGTATTTAGAGATAACAGGCTGTTTAATTCTCCCTTATTTACTGGTAATAAATCACTGTAATGTAGGCCATACATTAGCCGACCAACCAACCAATCGACCATCCAATTCGATTATTATAATCGAATTGGATGAAAATTGGTGCTGCCAAGTGTATGCCCGACCGACAAAACGACGAATTTCGGGACAGAAATTGGCCGCACAGTTGATCGCGCATGCTGGAAGATGTCGGGCCGAAGTTGGTTGGCGGGTGTGCGTCAGTACGGCAGCCAAATTGCAAACAAGCGACGAGATGACAAAACTCCCACCGCTGCCGCCGCAATGTATAAATGTATGTAGTGTGTGTGCATTTATACATTACCTGTCAGCCTCCACGCGGTTTCCGTCCATCTCGCCGGGTTCTGCCTACACGCCGGCGGCACATAGCGTCTGACATCAGATGCTATGCGCAGCTAGCGTGTATGTGGCTGTTACCCGGCGAGATGGACGGACACCGTGCGGAAGCAGCTACAGGACAGGTAATGTATAAATGCACACACACTACATACATTTATACATTTTGGAGGCAGCGGCCGGGCAGACGCGGCGGGCTCAGCCGATACCCTGATGATTTCATGCTGAAATCAGACGGGAATCGGCCTTTAGTGTGTGGGCAGATTCGACAAAGAGACAAATTTATCTTCAATCAGATTTGATTAGAGATAAATTTGTCTCTTGGTCGAATCTGCCCATAATCTTCTAATGTATGGCCACCTTATCTTGATGTGACAGCTCTGTTTGATCTGTGCAGCAGTCTGTGCCACAGTCTGTGTCGGTCAGAGGCTATGTAAACACAGGAGGTTTAACCCTCTATGGGCTTGATTTACAAAACAGTGCTAACTTTAGCACTGGCCCTTAGCACGTCTAAACTCAGTTCACACCAAAGCAACACGAGCAGACATATCTAGGAGACAAATTGTCTACCTAGTCACTTTGTTAAGTATTTAGACTGGGGGGATAGGTCTCCGACCTAAATGGACATACTGCTAAAAGAAAAAAGAACTGAGACCCCCACTGTTCTATAATAATTAGCTCAAGGCGATAGCCTAAATATAGGTCAAGACACCTGAGTAAGTGAAAAATCTTTATTCAAAACCAGTTTAAAAATATAAAAACAATTAAAAACAGGCAGCCAGACCTGGTATACAAGCCCCTAAATAACATGGGTACATAAACAAGTCAAGTGTATAAATAATGGATAGTTCTCCTGGGTATCTCTGTGATGAAATATATAGCAATGTCCCAAAATATAAATAATCAGTAAAGTGCTAGAGACATCTGCTTCACAGACCAGTATCCCGGGAGAAACATATAACAATATATACAGATAAAAAAATCTCCTATAAAGTTCCTTGCTCAATATAAGGTGCAAGTGCTTATCAACCTGTGCTCAGCTGAATAGTGAGATATCATGAAAAATGTCCCACAATATCTGTAGTGCAAATATACAAAGGATGAACCATATAAATGTAAACAATCAGATCATGTGCAATGAAAAAAAGGTTATAGAAAAACCCCTGAAGGGAAACATCAGTAAAGTGGATAGTGCAAAATAAGATGAAACAAATGTAAAAATGAATCAAACAGCGAGTGAAGGAAGATAGCGGCTATCAACTAGGCAAAAAAGTTCCGCCGAAGCTGCCAAGGGACAATTTGAAAAGGAAGCTGGCGCAGTTTAAATACTTCCCTGGACGCGGACGCGTCATCAGCTGACCCCACGCGCCGTCATTACGTCAGTGCATGCGGCCAGCCATGCGTCCATTGAGACGCATAGAAGCTAGGTGATACGCATAAAAACCATATAAACGCCATCTAGTGGACAGATAGTATAATGCATGACGATTTCAATGCAGAAAAGTAAAACACATAAGAGATGAAAATAGGCCGCCACCCAGTGGAAGAAATTATAATTACATACAATTAAAAGATGAAAAAAGATTTAACACAAACCCAAAAAGTCTCAAAGGTATATGCAGACGCCTGAAGCATAAATAAATATAGAGGATACATATCATCATTCATAATTCATTATTATTATATCATAGGAATATTTTTCCAAAAAATGTATATGCATATACATAAGATCCTCAAATAACACTCCATAGAAACAGCTGAAAAACAAGAACATATTTGGAAACAATCAATTAATATATGAAGGAATCTTCGCACAAGGGCAAAGTTGCTCTATCCCAGATGGCCAACATGATCCAAATCCTATGTTCAAATCTCCAAGGCATACTCAAAATACATCCTGGAATCTAGATGAAAAATAAAACACATAAGTAAACATCATAACAGATGTAAACAGGGACTCAAGTTCCCCACACAAAGTTCAACCTTTACAAAAAGAGGAAAGTAACTCTCAAGAGAAGACAACAAGACCAGTCCTCTTACCTAGGACCGTGGAGTCACAGACAGAGACCTCCATCTACTCACAAAATGAAGATCATAGATCACATGTGTCAGTAATTGAAAAGGCCCACCTCCAAAAACCTAGCCGAATACACCAATACGTGGATATTCAAGGCAAAGAAAAGTCTGACCTCCTCACCTTAAGGTCATAGAAGATATAAAACTTAAAGAGATCTAATAGTGAACAGTCCAGATGTAAGAAGCCCCACACAAGTAGTGGATACAAATTATTGTGGAAGGTAACAGCCTAAATTAAAGTCCTCATTTAAGCCCATTGAAGCCCGCGTACCTAACTTATGTATCCATCGTAATTCCCACTGTAACATTTTGGTAATATGATTTCCTCCTCTATTATTTGGTTGCAGTCTTTGTAAACCGTAAACCTTCCATCTTTCCATTTTGCTCAAAGAGCATGTCAACGAGTGTGCTGCCACAGTAGTCAGAACTTTGTCATCTTGATAGTCTCTTAAAGCCAATTTCAAATTAGAACGGTGTTGTTGAATTCTAAATTTAAGAGGGTTCTTGGTCTGACCAACATATCTCTTCGAACACCCACATTCCAAAAGGTATACTACCCATGGTGTCTGACAGTTGATGAAATCATAAAGCATAATATGAGAATTGTCTACATAATTAACAATATTCTTCGTAGCTGGCATCAATGAGCAGATGGAACAATTTCCACATGGATAACTCCCTTTAATACTCAGAGGTCTTTGTGGATATGTATAATGACTATGACAAAGCTTATCTCTTAGAGTAGGAGCTCTCCTGGCTGTTATAGATGGTTTTGGAGTAATGTAATTACTCACTATAGGATCACTTAGTAGAACCTTCCAATGGGTCTTCAATACATCATAGATTCTATTCCAACCCTCATTATAGGTCGTAATCAATCGGACTATATTATTAGCAAGTATATTCTTTATTGGATGAACAAACAGAAACGGTAGGGGTAAGTAAACATACCCATTTTAGGCCTGCCTCTAAGTTTTTGCCTGCGTTCAACTCTTGCCCCCAAGTTCAGGTATTTTTTGATATGGCGTCCAGGGATTTACAGCACCGTTGATTTTTCACTTACTCAGGTGTCTTGAGCTATATTTAGGCTATCGCCTTGAGCTAATTATTATAGAACAGTGGGGGTCTTAGTTATTTTTTCTTTTAGTAGTACGTCTAAACTCAGTTGAAATGTGAGAAGTAGTGATCGTGCGCAAAGTACAGCGCGCAAAGTTTTGCGCACGCACTGCACAGAGTGCAGGGCGCTCCGCGCGAAGTGCCCATTAAAGCCTATGGGACTTAGCACGCGCATAGGACTTTGCACGCGGTACTTAGCGCACGATCTGATTGAGAAAACTGGTGCTAACCTACTTAGCACCCTGGTTAGCGCGCCTTAAGACTTTTATATGTGCTAAGTAGGTTAGCACCTCTTAGTAAATAAAGCCCTATGTGCTTCCAGCAAACCAGGAAGTAAAAGTTCTGCAGTATCTCCAAGGAGATCTGTAAACAGTAACAAGCAAATGTTTTTCTGTAAAGGTTATTATACTGTTGCATCTCATGTAGAGAAAGTAGGAAGTCCTGGGTTTAGGTCCACTTTAAAGGGGAACTGAAGAGAGAGATATATGAAGGCTGCCATGTTTATTTCCTTTTAAGCAATACCAGTTGCCTGGCAGCAGTGCTGATCCTCTGCCTCTAATACTATTAGCCATAGCCCCTGAACAAGCATGCAGCAGATCAGGTGTTTCAGCCTTTAAAGTCAGATCTAACAAGATTAGCTGCATGCTTGTTTCTGGTGTTATTTAGATACTACTGCAGAGAAATAGACCAGCTGGGCTGCCAGACAACTGGTATTGATTAAAAGGAAATAAATATGGCAGCCTCCGTATACCTCTTACTTCAGTTCCCCTTTAAGTACATGTACTTATAAAAAGAAACACATTATCTTGTGGATCTAATTTGTACAGCAGTTTTTTTTTATTTATTTTCTTTTTATCATAGAAAGAGACAAAGCTCTCAACTCTATAGTTCCGCCCTTTACTCAGAAATAAATGTGCAGCAGGGAAAGATGGTTATCAATAGAAAACTTTTTATTGTGAGAGGTTGGTAGAATTTTATCTAGCGTGACATGAATAAATATAGTTTCTGCCTGAAAAAAATGGGTTTATAAAATATTTGTTCACTATTATGTAACCCAGATGAAAGCGTTCATTTACAAAAAGAAAAGAAAACACTTATTTCTTAATTGCACAATAAAATATGACAGGGGAAAGTAATCACAGATAGATTAAACATTTTATTAACACAAATTTAGCTCTAAGTTCAAGTGAAGCATTATAATTATACTGTGTAGTGACTTTTTACAGCTGATTATGCAGTTTTTCAACTCTAGAGTGATCATATATTTTAAGTGTACCATGTACCATCTACTTCATATTAGCTTACAAATGTGCTTTTTTGGCCATATTTGATGTGCTCTAATAAACTTTAGAAATGCAAGCAGAAGAAAATGACAAGGTTTGCAGAGGGCTTCTCCATACACTGTACAGTAAAGCATTGGGAAGATAAGCTATAAAATATTAAGCAGCTGTATTTTCTGCTCCGTGGTAGCAATTGCTCTTTTCAACTATGCTGACTTTGAAATAACATTGGAGGAAGGCTGGTAATAAAAAATTAAGAGGCGGTGATAGTCCTTGTAGAAAGTGCCTATACTAAATTGCGTCCTAAATATAGTGCAACTGTGGCTTTACAAAGTTTTCGGTGTAGCAAGGTCACGCGTAAGCTCCTCTGTTAATCTGAACAAATTGCCATGCAGCATATTCGGTTGGAATCAGTGTGTTAATTAAAAGATAGAAATTACAAGGTAGATAGTCTTTCAATTCATTTTAACGTAATTGGCGGCTGGAGTTCAAAACAGCATAAATGAAGTCGTACTGATTTTAGGTAATTTCTGCTGTGAGTCTTCATTCCAGACACATTTAAACCGTATGTATTCAGCTATTTAAAGCAAATCTTCACTTAAAGGGCCACTGTCGGGAAAAAAAATCTGCAATTTAAAATCAACATGTACGTATACTGTACATATAAAATGTACATTTATTCCAAAATAAAATGCACTATAAATTGTTTTTCTCCTATGTTGCTGTCAGATATAATAGGTTGTTAAATTGGACAGATCTGACAGGTTTTGGACTAATGTGCTTCCTCGTGGGGGGATTCTCAGGGTTTATTTATTTTCCAAAAACACTTACTGAATGCCAGTTACTCAGTCCACTATGGAAGGTGGGTGACATCTTTGTATAGATTCTTTCCATAGAGTGTTTTTTTAAAGAGTAAAGGAAATACTAGTGCAATGTCATCCTTTCTGGACTCCCTGAGACAAAACTCTGACCCGTTCAATTCACAGCTCTCTGTGTGCCTCTTCAGCTTGGCAAGTCCACTGAACTAATTCATATTACAGGGTGGAGGTATCTTCATGTCTGAAGAGATGTTGGCATGTGTATGTGTCATTTGTAAGTAATCCTTCTCATGTCAGTAATTGTTGTTGAGCTTTGCAAGGCAACTTTTATTACTATTAAGTATTTGGGAAGAGCTATCAGAGCAAACACCACTCATCTTGGGTATGTCAGTGTAATGTTGCTTGATAAAATATTTAAAAAGACATGATATTATTTTATAAGGCTTACCGGAGTGTAACTCTATTGTAAAAACTCACATGCTGGTGCACATGGCAGGCAGGGGCCCTGAGCATGGAGCACTGCCACCACCCAGGACCCCCAAAGTCCCCATGCAACATCAAGTGGGAGAGTACAGGTGAGCCCCGGTGCTTCCAATAGCTTGGCTTTTTGATTAACAATACCTAAACTATTAGGTTCATCTCATGGGCAATTCATGTGGAAAAGTGCTGTGAGCAGATTTATCCCATTTTTACAAATTACTTTGTCTGCCCAGAGTATAGTTTGGTGGAAGCCACCTGTCCCCCTGAGTCTGCAGAGTCCTCAGCAGTTCTTGTTTTTTTGTGGTTGCTTTTGCCTAGACAGACAAATTTAAGCACAATATGACAACCCTTTGCTGTTGCTTATTCTGTAGCCTTTTTAAGGTCCAGATGGTTGTGTTGACAATGTAAAAAGGATTTATTTGGAAGAGGAGAGGAAAAAGGAGAATGATGCAGACGTGGAGTTGGGGGAGAAGGGGGTGCAGGTGGGATTGCTGGGTGAATGTTTGTTAACCATACTTTAAATTTCCATGCATATGCATTAGGACTTACTACTTCACAGCCTCCACTTGATTCATCCAGTGTCCTGTGAAAGATGTAATACCCCTGGCCATTCTCACTCAGACATGTATCTGTGGTCTAGTGCACCATGCCAATAAAAGCATGCTCCAACCTGGATACCCACTTGGTCACCAGGGATGAGCAGAAACTACGCCAGTGCGAATTTACGCATCGTAGTTCGCATCTACGCATCGTAGTTCATAGGCGAAGTTTCAAACCTACGCTTACGAATTTACGCGTAGCGAAGTACCGCTACGCGTAGCTTACGCCCACTATGCGTAGTTAACATGTGTATTGCGTAGTGAACTACGAATGCATTACTCGCGTCTAATTTTCCGCATGCGATTTTATGCATACAAATTTACGCATTGGAAAGGGGAATGTACGCATAGAAGGGTTCCCAGTATATGCATTTCTGAAGAAATGAATGCGTACAATTTTCTGCATACGGGCATAAGTATCCGCATACACCATGCTTCGTATTTCCAGCGTATCGAAGTTGGCTGACTACGACCATCCCTGTTGGTCACATAAATGCAACATATTATGGGTAGAAATGGCTCGAACCTACAATTTTTGGTCGCGAACCTCGAATGCAAACCTTTGCAAAAAGTTTGGTTCACGCAAACTTTTGCAAACCGCAATAGACTTCAATGGGGATGCAAACTTTGAAAACTAGAAACATTTATGCTGGCCACAAAAGTGATGGAAAAGATGTTTCAAGGGGTCTAACACCTGGAGGGGGTCATGACGGAGTGGAATACATGCCCAAAGTCCCGGGGGAAAATCTGGATTTGACGCAAAGCAGCGTTTTAAGGGCCAAAATCACATTGCATACTAAATTGGAGGCCTAAAGTGCTTTAAAACATCTTGCATGTGTATACATCAATCAGGGAGTGTAATTAGTGTACTGCTTCACACTGACAGACCAAACTCACCGTGTAACGCACCGAACACAGCTGTTTGTGTAGTGACGGCCGTGCTGGACTGGTGTGCACCATGGCGAGAGTGTAGGCCATGGCGGTTTTCAAGCCCATATGGTCAATGGGGTGAGGTATCTCAATGACAGAACAATAGTGACTGTCCAACTGATCAAATGTGGTCTGTCCACAATGAAGCAACGACCTTATTATCTTGTGTGTTTCCCCCCGAGACACTCATAAAGCCAGCGGTCATTGCTTCATTGTGATACGCAAGCCCCTTCACTGCAGCAAGGTAACGATCACGAAGGGGAATTGACACATGTACATGCCTTTTGTTTTGTTGTTGCAGCTGCAGTGCAGCCAGAAAAATTAGGCAGGCATGTACACGCACCAGAAAAATTAATTATAGCGGCTGCTGCTAGCAGTGGCCTTAAAAATTCAGGAAGCCGCCTGGAGTCCTGGACCCTGTTGGTGGTGGCGGAGAAGGCAGTCAAGCAGCCTGCAGGCAGAGATGCTGTGTGGGGAGCGACTTAGTCTTGAGGCAGGCAGTCACACGGCGTGCAGGCAGAGATGCTGTGTGTGGGGACTGACTTAGTCTTCGGGCGGGCAGTAGCCCTCCGGGATCCATGCCTCATTCATTTTGATAAAGGTGAGGTATTGAACACTTTTGTGACTTGGGCGATTTCTCTTTTCAGTGACAATGCCTCCAGCTGCGCTGTAGGTCCTTCCTGACAGGACGCTTGAGGCAGGGCAAGACAAATGTTGGATGGCAAATTGTGACAGCCCTGGCCACAGGTCAAGCCTGCGTATCTAGTAGTCCAAGGGTTCATCGCTGCTCACAATGTCTACATCCACACTTAAGGCCAGGTAGTCGGCTACCTGCCGGTCGAGGCGTAGGTGGAGGGTGGATCCGGAAGGGCTAAGGTGAGACGATGGACTAAAGAATGTCCGCATGTCCGACATCATCATGAGATCGCTAGAGCGTCCTGTCCTTGCCTGCGTGGACATGGGAGAAGGATTACTGGCAGTGGTACCGTTATTCTGTTGTGCTGTGACATCACCTTTAAACACACTGTAAAGCATAATTGCCAGCTTGTTCTGCATATGCTGCATCCTTTCTGCCTTCAGGTGAGTTGGTAACATCTACGCCACTTTGTGCCTATACGGAGGGTCTAGTAGCTGTAGCGTGGCCACCCAGTAATTGTCATTCCCCTTGATTTTTTTTATACGGGGGTCCCTCAACACCCTGGACAGCATTAAAGACGCCTTATGTACAAATTTGGATCCAGACGTACTATCCATCTCCTCTTGCTTTTCCTCCGTGACGTCAGGTAAGTTCTCCTCCTCCCCCCATCCACGAACAATACAACGGGAACATTGAGCAGCACAAGCCCCCTGCAATGTCTGCTGCGGTTCCTCCAAAAAAACACCTTCCTCATCATCTGACTCCTCTTCCCCACACGACTCTTCCTCATCCTCCTCCTCCCCCTCTGTGCTGACGCAGGTGTTGAGGAAACATCTTGTCCTGATAAGAATTGATTCCACAACTCTTCCTTCTGTAACTGTTCCTGTTCACACTCCTCCACAGCTTGATCCACCACTCTACGCTTGGCACGCTCCAGGAAGAAAGCATATGGGATCAAGTCGCTGATGGCGCCTTCACTGCGACTCACCATGTTTGTCACCTCCGCATGAGCCTGCAGGCATTTCGCAAGAGCGTCTAGATCTTCGGCCAGAACATCACCATCTCCCCAGAGTGTGTCCTTCTACTGTAGTTGTAGAGATACTGGGTGATGGTTGTAGCAGGCGGTCAAACATCAGGAGGGTCGAATTCCAGCAAGTCGGGCTATTGCAAATCAAGCGTCTCACTGGCAAGTTGTTTCTCCGCTGAATATCGGCAAAGCGTGCCATGGCTGTGTAAGAACACCTGAAATACCCACACAACTTCCTGGCCTGCTTCAGGACGTCCTCTAAGCCTGGGTACTTAGACACAAATCTCTGAATTATGAGATTCAGCACATGTACCATGCAGGGTACATGTGTCAACTTTCCCAAATTCAAAGCTGAAATGAGATTGCTGCCGTTGTCACACACCACGTTGCCAATCTCCAGTTGGTGCGGGGTCAGCCACTGATCCACCTGTTTGTTAAGAGCAGCCAGGAGAGCTGCTCCAGTGTGACTCTCTGCTTTGAGGCAAGACATGTCTAAAATGGCATGACACCGTTGTACCTGGCACGCAGCATAGGCCCTGGGGAGATGGGGCTGTGTAGCAGGAGAGGAGATGGCAGCACCAGTAGAGTTGAACTGCCACTCAGCCAAGGAGAAGGAGGATGACGACAGAGAAGAGGATGTAGCAGGAGGAGAGGAGGTGGCAGGAGGCCTGCCTGCAAGCCGTGGAGGTGTCACAAGTAGGTCCGCTGCACAGCCACGTACTTCCTGCTTGCCAGCGGGCAGACATTGGCTTCTTCCGCTCAAAGATTTTCCTCACTGACACCTGGCTGATGCTGTGCACACACACACACACACACACACACACACACACAGATCACACACACACACACACACACACACACACACACACACACACACACACACACACACACACACACACACACACACACACACACACACCATACACACACACACACAGATTACACACACACACCATACACACACACACACACACACACACACACAGATCACACACACACACCATACACACACACACAGACACACACACATGCACAGACAGACACACACACACACACTACACACACCATACACATACAGACAGACACACACATACAGACAGACACACACACAGACACTACACACACACATACATACACACATACACACACACACACACACACACACACACATACACACACTACACTACACACACTGTACACACACACACTACACTACACACACTGTACACACACACACTACACACACACACACACTGTACACACACACACACACACACACACACACACACACACACACATACACTACACACACTGTGCACACACACACACACACACACACTACACACACACTGTACACACACACACACACACACACACACACACACTACACACACACACACACACACACACAGATCAAATATACACGTAAAGACCACACACACATGCACAAACAGCTTCCCACCCTCCAATAAAAGTGTTCTCCCCCTGCACAGCTTCCCTCCGATTAATGTTCCCCCGCTCTGAGCTCTTAGTTCCCTTCCCTCCGATGTAAAGAACAGTGCAGGCAGTGGCTCTCACCGGGCATCTTGCAAACAGCAGCTCAGCTCCCCGGGGATTTTTCTGAATTGTAATAAGGGCTTTGCTTGATGACCTCATCCAATCCAGGATTGGTGGTGGGGGGTTTCTTTATAGCACTTTAGCAATCTTAGTGAGGAATAGGTTGATCAGATGTATGTTTACAAATGATTAATATCTGATCATTGATTTTGTAACGTACCTTAGACAGGTCAATTAGGCGTATGAATTCATTTTAATTATATTAATAAAAGTTATATTTTATAATGTACACACTCCAGATAGGAATTATTCTTGTGTTTTCTAAATATTAATCAGGTTATGTGAATTCTGAGCTGCTGTTTGCAAGATGCCCGGTGAAAGACACTGCCTGCACTGTTCTTTACATCGGAGGGAGAGAGGGAAGGGAACTAAGAGCTCAGAGCGGGGGAACATTAATCGGAGGGAAGCCATGCGTCAGGAAAGCATGTGCCCCCCTGGAAGCCGGCGCCCAAAGTGAGCGGTATACTTGCACGTGGTGCCTCCTGCTGGTGACATAATCTATGATTATGTCCGACCGTAGCCTCTCACCTGACTGTTGATGAATGTATGCAATTCCTTCTAGATTTGGTACTGCAGACACGGGTGTATATTATTGCACTTGATGAGCTGTCTGTGGACCATATAAAATGGCAGAGTGCTGGTTGGGAGTGAGCATTTCTTGTTTGTTTTGCATTTAGAAAATATAGAGGCAGGGAGGGTGAATCCCATGGCTAGAGATCCAAAATGTGCATGGCATGTGCGGTGCCAAAGGGGTAAGGAGGAAGAGCAATAGTATTGACCTACACTCAAACGAGACAATCCGGCAGTGGATATCTCACTGATGTATCAGGGCTGATGGGGCTGCTGTACACATGCTAACTTCCTGGCAGATGCTGACCTGAATGGCCGCCTCAACTGAGAACAATTTAAGGTGTGTATGAAGCTTAAAATTAAATGTATAAACTGATAAGATAAACATTTTTATCCTCCTACTCCTAAAAATTATTTTAGATATAATACCATTTTTTGTTATGTTTAAAAACTTAAAGGACATCCAAGGTGAAAAGAAACTTATGAGAAAAACAATTATATCTATTCTCAGTCTCCTAAAAATGACTTTTTTTAGGCATCCCACAGTTTTATTCTATATTTAAATCTAGTTTCTAAGTTTTTACTGTTTCATTGTCACTGCTCAATGACCCCTTCATTGAAGTATGTCAAAGCTCAAATCTATGAATTATTGACCCCTTTTTATTTCTTTCCTGCTCTTAGAAGTCATTTACGGACAGAAAAATGTTTTATGGCTGTAATTCCTTATCAGTGATGGCTATGCTATAGTCTGACCCAGTCCCACCCAGTCCCACCCAGTCCCAACCTGTACAGAAACTGTCACTTTCATACCTGATGTTTAACTTTTTCAGGCAGAGAAATAAAAAAAGGAACACAGCCTATTTATTTGTGTGCTAGGCATTGTACATACACATGTCTATCTCATCAATTCACATGTCACCTCGGTTGTCCTTAAAAAAAAAAGTAGTTTAATGTGTTGTCTCAGCTCAATAAAACAGCCAGTCCGGTGTCTCAGAGTGCCTAAATATATGAAACGTTTACCTTTTTTATCTATCCCCGGCACTCAGAAGCCCAGTTCTCTACTAAGAAAGTATTTTATGGCTGTGATTAGGGATGCTCATTCGGATTCCGCGGAAATGCAATTTCTGAAATTCCGATCGGAAATTGCATTTCCGCATCGGAATGCGGAAATCGGTAATGCAAGTGCGGTAGGTGGATTAGTGTTGGGCGAACAGTGTTCGCCACTGTTCGGGTTCTGCAGAACATCACCCTGTTCGGGTGATGTTCGAGTTCGGCCGAACACCTGACGGTGCTCGGCCAAACCGTTCGGCCACATGGCCGAACTAAGAGCGCATGGCCGAACGTTCCCCGAACGTTCGGCTAGCGCTGTGATTGGCCGAACGGGTCACGTGGTTCGGACCCGAACGCGCTCTGATTGGCCGAACTGTCACGTGGTTCAGGTAAATAAATACCCGAACCACGTCATATCTCCGCCATTTGTCTGTGGGTTTAGCTTTGGGTAGGCAGGCAGGGTAGTTCGCGCTCCAGCCACGCTAGCCAGGGTCCCCCCTGTCATTGTGTCGCTGCTGGGAACAGTAGTACACCGCTCGCTCAGCCACACTATATAGCATTCTGTTCACTGTTCTGTGTCTGCTGGGAATAGTGGTACACCGCTCGCTCAGCCACACTATATAGCATTCTGTTTACTGTTCTGTGTCTGCTGGGAATAGTGGTACACCGCTCGCTCAGCCACACTATATAGCATTCTGTTTACTGTTCTGTGTCTGCTGGGAATAGTGGTACACCGCTCGCTCAGCCACACTATATAGCATTCTGTTTACTGTTCTGTGTCTGCTGGGAATAGTAGTACACCGCTCGCTCAGCCACACTATATAGCATTCTGTTTACTGCCACTCTGTGTACCTCGCTCAGCCACATTATATAGCATTCTGTTCACTGTTCTGTGTCTGCTGGGAATAGTGGTACACCGCTCGCTCAGCCACACTATATAGCATTCTGTTTACTGTTCTGTGTCTGCTGGGAATAGTGGTACACCGCTCGCTCGGCCACACTATATAGCATTCTGTTTACTGTTCTGTGTCTGCTGGGAATAGTGGTACACCGCTCGCTCAGCCACACTATATAGCATTCTGTTTACTGTTCTGTGTCTGCTGGGAATAGTAGTACACCGCTCACCCGCCACTGTATAGCATTGTGCTCTGTGTCGCTGCTGGGAATAGTGGTACACCGCTCACCCGTCACTGTATAGCATTGTGCTCTGTGTCGCTGCTGGGAATAGTGGTACTGTATAGCATTTCTGTACTGCCACTGTACTGCTGCCAGTCAGCGTGTACTGTAAGGATAAGTGAAATGAGGAAGAAATCCGGTGAAAGAGGGAGGGGCAAGGGAAGAGGTGTTTCCCCTGACGGTTCACGTACAGGCCACAGGGGAGCACCCAAGAAAACCCACTCAATACCGCCCATGTTGTCCAGGACAACAACCCTCACAAATCCAAAAGAACAGGACCAGATAATTACTTGGATGACCTCTCAAGCGTCCAGCAGTGGGTTAAGCAGCACCAGCACATCACGCACGAGGTCCGAGTCCTCAGCCAGTTACAAGGAGCCAGTGGGCACAAAGCTGACACAACCGGCAGCGACACCACGCACACAACTGCCAGATAACCAGTCCGATGAATTACCTCAGGACACAATGGGGTATTCGCAGGAGCTATTCCCAGCCCAACAAACTTCCACCTTTCAAAGGTCAATGGAGGAACAGCCAGAAATGTTGTGCCTGGATTCACAACCGTTAACTGTGGGAAATGCACCGCGCACTGAAATACAAGGCGAGTCCGAGGAGGACTCGGAAACCCAAATCCCAGAGCAATTTGGGCAGGAGGGGTTGCAATTGCAGGAGGTCGGCCGACAAGATCTGGAAGACGACGTTGGAGTGTGCTGCGCAGAGGTTGTTGTGGGGAGCTCTACTCCACGGCGGCGGCCCACAATGACATATGACGAGTTTGAGGAGATGGAAGAGGAGGGTATGGACAATGTGGACAGAGACCCAGATTTTGTTTGTGAACGAGAACATCGCCGTCGTAGCAGCAGCACAGATGAGTCTGTTGAAGAACCCACTGCTGCACGAGTTCGCCTTGTGCCACAAGGTAGGCGGCGCGCAATTTCAGGCACCACAAGCGTGGAAGTTCAAGTGAGAGGCAAAAGAGGAGCAAACAGAAATCGCCAGCAAGGAGGCAGGTGCTCCAAAGTCTGGGCTTTCTTTGAAGACTGCACTGAGGATGTTACCATGGCGATTTGCAAGGTGTGCAAGACCCGCCTGAGCAGGGGGAAAAGTATTAACAACCTCTCCACCACCAGCATGAGCCGTCACATGCTATCCAAACATCCCACTCTGTGGGCAAACGCGTCAGGACAGGGTACCAGCAACAACACTGCCTCCCTTGGGTTCACCAGACTCACCACCAGACCCGCCTCAGCAGCAGCAGTAGCCCAGCCATTGCGTGGTTCACAACATTCACAAACATCAGACGACGCTGACACTGTCACTTTCCGGAGTAGTGCTCTTGAGGTCTCCCAGTGTTCATCAAACACAACAACCAACAGCCCTTCCGTGTGCAGCGCTACGGTTCAGTTGTCTGTGTCGGAGATGTTTGAGCGCAAGAGGAAATTGCCAGCAAATGACCCCCGGGCCGTGGCAGTAACAGCCAGCATAGCCAAGCTTCTGGCCTGCGAAATGCTGCCATATCGAGTGGTGGAGACAAACAGCTTCAAGGGCATGATGTCAGTGGCCATCCCACGTTACGTGGTTCCCAGCCGCTACCACTTTGCGCGCTCTGCAGTGCCTGAGTTGCATGAGCACGTGGTCAGCAAAATAACCCGAAGCTTGAAGAATGCCGTTGCCTGCAAGGTTCACCTCACCACTGACACCTGGACGAGTGCGTTCGGCCAGGGTCGATACATCTCCCTTACCGCGCACTGGGTGAACCTTGTGGAGCCTGGCAGCGATTCCTCACCTGCTACGGCACGGGTGTTGCCCACGCCACAAACAGCTGCACCGCCGTCCCTCCCACTGGATAACAACAGCAGCACCTACCTCTCTGACTCCTTCTCCTCCAACGCATCTCAAAGCTGTACCTCATCCGGAAACGCTAACCCAGCAGCAGTAGGATCGTGGAAGCAGTGCAGCACAGCTGTTGGCAGGCGTCAGCAAGCGTTGCTGAAGCTAATCTGCCTTGGGGATAAGCAGCACACAGGGGAGGAAATTTGGAGGGGAATAAAGGAACAGACGGATTTGTGGCTGGCACCGCTGGACCTGAAACCGGGCATGGTTGTGTGTGATAATGGGAGTAATCTCATTCGCGCTTTAAGGTTGGCTAAGCTGACACACATCCCTTGCCTGGCGCACGTGATGAACCTAGTAGTTCAGCGGTTCCTGAGGACATACCCAGGCGTGGCCGATCTTCTGTTGAAGGTGCGTCGAGTGGCCAAACATTGTAGAAATTCCAGTACTGCTTCGGGGGCACTCGCCAAGATGCAGGAGCGCTTCAATCTCCCCCACCATCGCTTGCTGTGTGATGTCCCTACGCGCTGGAATTCTACGCTGCACATGCTAGCCCGCTTTTGCGAGCAGAAGAGTGCAGTGGTCCAGTACATGACGGCGCAGTACCGAGGCGCATCCGGCCAGCTGCCAAGCTTCTGTGGATCTGATTGGGCCAACATGTTGGACCTCTGCCAAGTCCTCCAAAATTTTGAGCAATCCACGTTGCTTGTGAGCAGTGACAACTCTTCAGTCAGCATTACCATACCACTGCTGTGTTTACTGAAGAGGTCGATGTTAAAAATCAAGGAAACAGCTGTCATGATGCAACTGGGGGAATCTGAAGGAGAAAACGGTCAGCGTGATGGTACCAACATCAGGCCATCCGCCTCAGGGAACGCTGGCCCCAGCAGCTATGACGAAGAAGAGGAGGAGGAACAGCTGGAGTTGGAGCAGGAATTTCATGCCACCACTGACGAGGGCCAGAGCGGTGCACGTTGGACTTCCACAATTCAACGCGAATGGTCAGCAGAAGCAGACCAGGAGGAAGGTGACGACTATGATGCATCACAACAACTATCACAACGCTCACAAGAGGATGATGAGGATTCTGGTAGGACTCTGGCACACATGGCTCAATTCATGCTAGACTGCATTGAACGTGACCCACGCATTTCTGACACCCATGCAGCAGCAGCCCACTGAACAGCAAGCGTGCAGATCCACCTCCAACACCGATCGCCTGGAGAAGATGGTCAAGGACTACATGTCAGATGACGTAGCTGTGTCGAACAATCCATCTGCACCCTTCAACTATTGGGTATCGAAGCTAGACACCTGGCACGAACTGGCAATGTACGCAATAGAGGTGCTGGCTTGCCCGGCAGCCAGCGTTATGTCGGAACGCTGTTTCAGTGCTGCCGGAGGCATCGTCACAGATCGGCGTATCCGCCTCTCTACAGAAAATGCAGACCGTCTGACTCAAATTAAAATGAATCAATCCTGGATTGGAAATGACTACGCAACACTCCAGGACCCCAACCAAGTAACATGACCAATGAACATCTGGGATGGTGTAGCGTTTCTGGTCCCTGTTTATTGAACCTCTCATCTGTATTACATTTATGACTGCATGGCGGCAAAAAGCATTGCTGCTATATCCGCACGCTTTTTGTCCTCATGCAAGGCCTGGGTTGTTGTGTCTCAAAAACCGTGGCCTTCTCCTCCTGCGCCTGCTCCTGTTCCATCACGTCTGCTGCTGCTGGGTTAGCGTTGCCGCGTGGTCCCTGTTTATTGAACCACTTATCTTTATTACATTTATGACTGCATGGCGGTACAAAGCATGCTATCCGCACGCTTCTTGCCCTCATGCAAGGCCTGGGTTGTTGTGTCTCACAAAGCGTGGCCTTCTCCTCCTGCGCCTCCTCCTGTTCCATCACGTCTGCTGCTGCTGGGTTAGCGTTGCCGCGTGGTCCCTGTTTATTGAACCACTTATCTTTATTACATGTATGACTGCATGGCGGTACAAAGCATGCTATCCGCACGCTTCTTGCCCTCATGCAAGGCCTGGGTTGTTGTGTCTCACAAAGCGTGGCCTTCTACTCCTGCGCCTCCTCCTGTTCCATCACGTCTGCTGCTGCTGGGTTAGCGTTGCCGCGTGGTCCCTGTTTATTGAACCACTTATCTTTATTACATTTATGACTGCATGGCGGTAAAAAGCATGCTATCCGCACGCTTTTTGTCCTCATGCAAGGCCTGGGTTGTTGTGTCTCACAAAGCGTGGCCTTCTCCTCCTGCGCCTCCTCCTGTTCCATCACATCTGCTGCTGCTGCTGCTGCTGGGTTAGCGTTGCCGGTCCCTGGTTATGGAACCTCTTATCTTTATTACATTTATGACTGCATGGCGGTACAAAGCATGCTATCCGCACGCTTCTTGCCCTCATGCAAGGCCGGGGTTGTTGTGTCTCACAAAGCGTGGCCTTCTCCTCCTGCGCCTCCTCCTGTTCCATCACGTGTGCTGCTGCTGGGTTAGCGTTACCGGTCCCTTTTCCTGGAACCTCTTATATGTATTACATTTATGACTGCATGCCGACAAAAACATGTTACCTGTGCAAAGAAAACAGACATTTCCCGCATTTAAAGGGACTCCGAGCTCACAATAAAAAAGAAAGTTGAACTCACCTGGGGCTTTCTCCAGCCCAGTGCTGGTCGGGAGGTCCCACGACGGCGTCCTGGCTCCTCTCCAACACCCCGATCCGGAATGGCTGTCAGGCCGCAGCCCGGGCTCTGCTCCTTCCGCGTATGACGCGGATGACGTCACACGCCGGCCACCTCGCGTCATCACGGCGGCCGGCGTGAAAGTACTGCGCATGCGCGCTTTAATCGCGCATGCGCAGTACTTTCACGCCGGCCGCCGTGATGACGCGAGGCGGCCGGCGTGAGACGTCATCTGCGTCATACGCGGAAGGAGCAGCCCGACACTCGGGAGAGTGTCGCCCGGGCTGCGGCCTGACAGCCATTCCGGATCGGGGTGTTGGAGAGGAGCCAGGACGCCGTCGTGGGACCTCCCGACCAGCACTGGGCTGGAGAAAGCCCCAGGTGAGTTCAACTTTCTTTTTTATTGTGAGCTCGGAGTCCCTTTAAAAGACAGTTTTCCCTTTGAAACTTTAAAATCGATTTTCTCAAAAACTATAAGCTCTTTTTGCTAATTTTTTTTCCTCTTGTACCCACTACCAAGGTGCACATACCCTGTAAATTTGGGGTATGTAGCATGTAAGGAGGCTTTACAAACCACAAAAGTTCGGGTCCCCATTGACTTCCATTATGTTCGGAGTTCGGGTCGAACACCCGAACATCGCGGCCATGTTCGGCCTGTTCGGCCCGAACCCGAACATCTAGATGTTCGCCCAACACTAAGGTGGATTTCCACCGGAAATCGCGAAAATTTCCGCCGGAAATCGTGGACTTTAGGTGTTTCTAGGACTTACGGGGGCTTTTCTATTAACCGCTAAATTCGGCGGATTTTTACTGTAATGTAAAATGCAGAAAATCTGCATCTGCCTATTTTCTGGATTTTACATTACAGTAAAAATCCGCCAAATTTAGAGGTTAATAGCAAAGCCCCCTTAGGTCCTAGAAACACTAAATTTTCAGGGTTTATTAAACTGAATCTTGTGAACAAGATGCAAAAAAAGTTTTCAAAAAGACCTTATAGTTTTTGAGAAAATCAATGTTAAAGTCGGGCGGAATTTCCGCGATTTCTGGCGGAAATTCCGCATGGAATGTGGAAATTGGTAGCGGAAAGTGGAATCGGTAATTGGCAATGGCGGAATGTGGATTTACTGCGGAATCGGAATTGGCATTTCTGACCATCCCTAGCTGTGATATCTTACCAGAGAAATAAGAGAAGCAACACAGCATATTTACTTCTGTGCATACATGTCTAAAATATCATGTCACATGTCACTTTAAAGGAGTTCTTTCGCGAAAAAAGTAGGCAGTTAAAAAAATGTGACAAATGACAGGTTTTGGGCCAGTCCATCTTTTTAAGGGGGATTCTCGGGGCTTTCTTTGTTTTCAACAGCATTTCCTGAACAACAGTTGCAAAATCTAACTGACATAATAGTGTGCAAGTGATTAGGGAGGCCGGCTGGTATCTTGCTATTTTGGCAGTTAAACTGTTGTTCAGGAAATGCTGTTGAAAACAAAGAAAGCCCTGAGAATCCCCCTTAAAAAGATGGACTGGCCCAAAACCTGTCATCTGTCACATTTTTTAACTGCCTACTTTTTTCACGAAAGAACCCCTTTAAGGACGACTGTAGGCGCAGTGGTTTTCCGACTTTAAAGTTGGGAATTCCAGAAGTAAACTGGAGGTGGGGACCGGAGCATCAGTGAGTGACTGTGTGGGCACAGGACGTCTGCAGGGGACCATTAGAAGCCCCAGGTAAGTTCAACTCTTTTTCCCCCTACCCCCCTACAGTAGTCCTTTAAATGGATCCTTAAGCCTGACAAAAAAAATCAGTTTTACTCACCTGGGGCTTCTACCAGCCCCTGCAGCTGTCCCGTGCCCTCGCAGTCACTTGCAGAACCTCCTGTCCCATGCCGCCAACTAGTTTCGTTTTTGTCCGACAGGCTCCCTGCACCTCCACAGGCCTGGCTACGCATCTCCTGCTTTGCATTCCTGTCTGTAACAGTGCTATTTCGGGGGGGAACGCCAAGAAGACTATGCATCACCAGGGCTGTCGGCGAATCAAAACTAGCTAGCGGCGGGGAACAGGAGGATCTGCAAGTGACTGCAAGGGCACGGGACTGCTGCAGGGAGCTGGTAGAAGCCCCAGGTGAGTAAAACTTTTTTTTTTGTCAGGCTTAAGTGCCTCTTTAAGCTTCCCTTTAACCCTCCTGGCGGTCTAATGAATTCCGCCAGGAGGCAGCGCAGCAGTTTATTTTTATTTTTTTTAAATCATGTAGCGAGCCCAGGGCTCGCTACATGATAGCCGCTGCTCAGCGGCATCCCCCCACCCATTTCGATCGCCTTCTGCGATCTCCGATCAGGAAATTCCGTCCAAAGAACGGGATTTCCTGTATGGCGGGATGACGTCACTGACCGTCCACCCCTCAGTCCCGATCCACCCCTCAGCGCTGCCTGGCACTGATTGGCAAGGCAGCGCACAGGGTCTGGGGGGGAGGCGTGGCGCGACGGATAGCGGCGATCGAGCGCGGGACGGCAGTGATCGATGTGGTGACGCAGCTAGCAAAGTGCTAGCTGCGTGCAGCAAAGAAAATTAAGCAAATCGGCCCAGCAGGGCCTGAGAAAACCTCCTGCGCGGCTTACCCCGAACTACGTTCGGGGTTACCGCCAGGGAGGTTAAGTTATCAAATGAAAAACTTGGAGGTGGGCCCGATTTGTACAATAAAATGCCGAGCATACATGCAATAGCTTGTTTTAAGACCACTCACACACATCTAGAAGAAGCCTGCTCTACATAGTGAAGAAAGACTGAGAAGGTTAGATGATCTGTAAATCTGCATGTATTTGTTTACACCCTTTTGCTCACACTAAAAATAAAATTGATTGACAACAGCCAACCAATTATTCTGCTGCAAAGAAAACGTGTAAGAGTTTTACATCTAAAAATAGATGCAGCATCTTATTACTGCTGGGGATACATAATAGGCAGAAAGCATATTACATACTGATTCAGTATGTAGACTACGTGAAGAACAATGATCTTTAAACTTCACCAGAGTCCCCTTATGTTACTGTGTAATAGGCTATCTGCTCTTCCCCATGGAAAATAAATGCAAAACAATACATTTTCAAAGTGATATACCCCTGTCATGTTTCCATGGTGTCTAAGCTATCATATGAAATAAATAAATATGCAACGATTCAATTTTTGACAGTTAGGGTTATATGCCTGGCACTTGTAGTAAGATTAATGAAACAACACATTTTACCTGCAGGTGCCTCCAAGCTAACCATGTAGTGTAAAATATGCCTTTGCATCAGCAAACTGAGGTCAGTTAAAAGATACCAACAGAGGGATACAACTATCCAATTCCATATCTCCTGGAAGCATGGGGTTAACAAAGGTCTGTTGTCTTATTGAGCATTAGAAGAAATGTCAAAGGCTCCATAAAGATGAAATACAGAATAATAAAATGTGAGTTTGAAGCTCTTTCCTAAACTGTTATGATAAAAGTGATTTGTGTTAATACTCCAATTCATCATCGTTATGAGTATGCCTTCACTAGCATTTCATAGCCATCATGGCATATTAAAGATTATTTAATTAAAACGTTAGCCCTGGGAATGCAGTTAATCAGTTTTCCTAAAGAAATAAATAGAAAAATCCTTTCAGTTAGTGCAAAAAGTATTGAATAAATTCTGTACTTCCGCTGGTCTATTCATTACTACCGTAATTAAAAGTTGTTCTTTAAATATCTTGCTTTTGGCAATTTGGAAAAGACCAATGATGTGGAAATGTTCCCGTTTCGATGATAGCTGTGCGCCTGTTAAAAAAAATAAGGGAATGCCTATCTAATGGAAACAAAAAGAGAATATTATAATTACCCAGGTAAATTGAAAAATCATATATGACACAATCTCTTCTGTTCGAAAAGTCCAGTTGCATTAATTAATATACAACACTGTGTCTGTCCTTGTACAGTTAATTATCTTCCACTACTGTTTAAAAGCTATACAATTAACAATCGGCTTGCATAAAAAGTTGGAAAAAGTTTTCAGAGTACAATAAAGCTAAAGTGTTAACATTTTATATATTGTATGTATTGTGTATTATACTTTAGCTCCATTTCTATAACAGGTTTTAGAAGATGCTTTTGTACAGCAGCAAGAGTAATCATTTCGCTCTATAAATGGTTCTAAATCAAATAACTGAAAAAGAATAAAGTATTGTTAGCTATTAGTTAAAGCAAAACGTTTCACAATGGCCTCAATTAACTAAGCAGTTTCGACTAGTCTACAGATGGTTTTTAGTCTACTGATGGCTTGGTGTAATGTTTTAGACCTGTTTTTAGACCTGGTCTAACATTTAGTAATTACACAATTCACAAAGGCAAACGAGGTGTAACCACGCCCACTTTTTTGACAGAGATTAGACCAGCTGATTTCTTGTTGGTAAAGTAATTCTGTGAGGTATTTTAGATGTGAGGATGGAACCTTTTGAATTAATTATGCAGGAGGTTAATTGTATGCAGAGGAGAGCTCATCAAAGGAGAAGGATGTCAGTCATAGCTACTTGTTTGTGAATTGCATCTTTTGATCATTTCCCCTGCTTTACCCACCTAATTACCAAATGGTTTAGACCAGGTCTAAAAACAGGTTTAAAAAATGTGGTAATAGTAAATTCCCCGTTGATGCACCTGACCAAACCTTCAGTAGACTAAAAACCATCAGTAGACTAGTGTAAACTGCTTAGTGAATTGAGGCCATGAAAATGATCAAAAGATGCAATTCACAAACAAGTAGCTATGACTGACATCCTTCTCCTTTGATGAGCTCTGCTCTGCATACAATTAAACTCCTGCATAATTAATTCAAAAGGTTCCATCCTCACATCTAAAATACCTCACAGAATTACTTTACCGACAAGAAATCAGCTGGTCTTAACTATGTCAGAAAAAGTGGGCGTGGTTACTCCTTGTTTGCCTTTGTGAATTGTGTAATTACTGAATGTTAGACCAAGTCTACAAACAGGTCTAAAATATTACACCAAACCATCAGTAGACTAAAAACCATCAGTAGACTAGTCTAAACTGCTTACTGAATTGAGGCCCATATCTTTCATTGGCTGCTCCAGAAAACTGAAAATTCAAAGCTCTAAAATGTTAAATGTTTCTTCCACAGACCATCATACTAATGTTTAATAAACTCTAAGGCCCATACACATAGTAACGACCAGAAGAAAAAACAAAAACAGACAAAAGAAAAACCAACACCACCCTGAACCCGCATATAACTCCAGGAGAAGGTGAAAAACCTTACACGGCCTGGGGCAATTAGGCTTAAAAGTGGAAAATTCCTTCCCGACACCAGATGGCAGTCAGTTAAATCCCTGGATCAACTCTCCTGGGAATTACCTAGTGTAATGAATAGCGGAGATGCCGGCGCGCGGGCAAGCGGCATGGCGGGCTATCTCTGCATTCCATAAAAACTAGAGCACCTGGCGCTCAGACAACAAACACTCTAATAGTTAAATCCAAGTCCTGTCAATGCGGCAAGATCTGATGTAGCAGTTCCAACACAAGTCGTGTGGGGAAGAAGCTATAATTGATGAGACTTGGTAATGTGTCCGGTCATAAGTGAAGATGTATCACAGTACCTTTCTCAGATGACCAATATTTTCATGCAGAAACCTTTGATCCTACCGTCCGTGTCAGCGTGTATGAGTAGTTCCTATTCCGCGCGACTCGGATCCGAGATCACGCGAGACAGCTCACAGCCTCCGTCAACTTCCGCCGACAGTGAAGTCACCCTCTGCGTTCCAGTGCTATCCCAGGTGGTGTTGGCTCACTTCCTGGGTAGGGATACGCAAGAGGGAAAAAATAGTGCAGACTGTCCAGTAACAAGATCATTTGGGGATAAATATCCATCTAAAACAACATTACTATATCATGAAACCAATAGGAACAGGCCAAAGGTCCACACGAATAGTCACAGATGCAGGGGCCGGTACTGGGGGACCAGAATCAGCAGCAATACAATGTTCTAGAATAATCGAAGTATAACTAACCTCTGGACACTTTTATAATGTGAGTGTTTGGTGCAACAGTAATGACTTTGAGTAAGACCACCCGAGGAGCAGGTGGTCTCTGGCAGTATGGGCGATACCGCCTTTTGGGAAGTACAAAAACCATCCAACAGCCTGAGGCCTCCAAAGGGGTGGAGTCCCAGGCTGAAGGTAAGAAGAACCTGTGAGTGAGTGACACCTGAAAGGTGGATGTCACTAGCAGGTCTGGAGACTATCTCTAAGGAGAGAGATAGCTCTCTAGGTCGGGTAAGCCAGGTCAGCAACACACAGACAGACAAGGTACATAGACAGAAGGCTGATTCGGTATCCAAAGGCAGGCAGGGTTTGGCAACATATAATCAGATATGTGTAGGTACCGAATCAGAAAGCAGAGGGATAGTCAGGAATGCAATAGGTCATAACAGATATCAACAATGCCTAGTCTTGGGTGGGAGGTCCGTGGTCTCTACACCCTGGAACTAGTCTGGAATATAGTATGATGGTACAGAGTATTCCTAGACTTGGGTGTGAGGTCCGTGGTCTCGACACCCTGGAACTAGTCTGGAGTGTAACAGAATGATAACACAGAGTCCCTAATCTTGGGTGTGAGGTCCGTAGTCTCAACACCCTGGAACTAGTCTGAAGTATAACAGAATGATAACACAGAGTCCCTAATCTTGGGTGTGAGGTCCGTAGTCTCAACACCCTGGAACTAGTCTGAAGTATAACACAATAATACACAGGAGTAATCTGGCTCAGTGTGAATTCCCAGGTCCTCCTGGTTCTAACACACTGTAGGATCTGACTAAGGTCTGAGTGCTTCCACAATTCCTCAACCTGTGTGAACTAACAGGCCCAGCCACACCAGACGCACGCTGCTGCGTGCAAACCACCACGCTGGACGCGGAATCAGCCGCCTTGCCGCCAGTACACGTGGCGGCTTTTCCGTGTTTTATCACACCTCTCAGTTGCCTTTTTCCAAGCTAAATAAGCCTAGTTTGTCCAACCTTTCTTGGTAAATGAGATCTTCCATCCCTCTGATTAACTTAGTTACCTGTTCTAGAAGGTCAATGTCCTTTCAATAGTGTGGTGCCCAAAACTGTATCCTATACTCCAGATGTGGCCTCACAGGTGATTTATATGGAGGAAGTAGTATACTAGCATCTTGAGATTTATTTTCCATTTTATGCACACCAGAATTTTATTTGCTGTAGCTACTGCTGCTTGGTATTGTATATGACTACTTAACTTGTTATCAATCAGTATTCCCAAGTCCTTCTCCAAGTCTGATGTCCCCAGCTGTATGCCATATATTTTATATTGTGCTCTACTACTGATTAGTGTTGGGCGAACACCTGGATGTTCGGGTTCGGGAACGTTCGCCGAACATGGCCGCGATGTTCGGCATGTTCGGGCCGAACCCCGAACTCCCCGAACATCCCGCTTTTGGGGGCCCTATGGGGTCGCAGGCATAAGGGGGGAGCATGCCCCGATCGCGGGGGGGGTCGGAAATTCCCCCCACCCCCTACGCTAGCGCTCCCCCCTCTGCCCGCTTCCCCATACAAAAGTTTGACGAAAGTAAAATAGTACCGGTGGTGGTGGCTGGCTGCTGCAGTGGCTGGCTGGCACTATGAAGTGACTGAGGAGGAGGAGTCGGAGTAGGACGCGTTGAGGGAGGCCGGGCAGCGGGCGGTTCAGCGGTAGTACCCTTGTGGTACTTCCGCACTTTCTCTGACCTCACGTCCTCTGCATACGAGGGTACGCGTCACGCGTACCCTCGTATGCGTCATCACGCAGAGGACGTGAGGTCAGAGAAAGGGCGGAAGTACCACAAGGGTACTACCGCTGAACCGCCCGCTGCCCGGCCTCCCTCAACGCGTCCTACTCCTCCTCCTCAGTCACTTCATAGTGCCAGCCAGCCACTGCAGCAGCCAGCCACCACCACCGGTACTATTTTACTTTCGTCAAACTTTTGTATGGGGAAGCGGGCAGAGGGGGGAGCGCTAGCGGAGGGGGTGGGGGGAATTTCCGACCCCCTCCCCCCGCGATCGGGGCATGCTCCCCCCTTATGCCTGCGACCCCATAGGGGGGCCGTATTCGGCCGAACAGGGCCCTGTTCGGCCGGGCATTCAGCAGTTCGGGCGAACCCGAACAGTTTGGCCGAACACCACCAGGTGTTTGGCCGAACTCGAACATCACCCGAACAGGGTGATGTTCTGCAGAACCCGAACAGTGGCGAACACTGTTCGCCCAACACTACTACTGATACATCCAAGGTGCATTTATGAGCATTAAATTTCATCTGCTATGTGCCTGCCCATATGGCCATGGCAATAGGTTAAAGTTACTTATTGATAACAAAACTCAACTCCATTAATACCGTAGGTGGATGCCATCTGGGCCAGGTAGCTTGTCTATCTTAATTTTATTTAAACATGCCTGCACACCTTCGTGTTTTAGGCAATTCATGCTGCATGAAATAGAGGTTTTGGGCTGAAGGCATCACCTTTGTAAAGAAAGTAAGAATTTCAAATTTATGCTTTAGCCCGGTCCCTGCCTGATCTTGTATATTTTTGCATGCTAGATGAAACATGGCCAAGGAAGCTGCTGGCTGATAATGACCACCTCTGTTGTGAATCCAGCATCTGTAAAGGCGCCCTTGACCCCCCTCAGCTGCTTGGCCTTGATAACTTAAGCTGAGCGCTGGCCGAGAGCATTGCTCTCCCCACTAACCCCACCTGCCACGTGATGTTACCCCTGTGCTGCTCTGTTGTCTCTCCGCCCCTCCCACATAGGAACAGAACCCCTCACTAGCCTGCAGGCTAGTAACTTGTCTTCACAGTGTCAGCCCCAGGAAGTAGTTCAAGTAGTTCTAGATGCCCACACTGGTGGCAGGAGAAGATGGGGCTGTGGGTGATGTCTGGTGAGAATGTTAAAATATTTCTCACATGGTGTAGCAATCAGGGATGGCTCTAGGAACTTCCCTCCATAATTGTCATTAACAACAATAACAATAACAACAATAACAATAATATTTATATAGCGCTTTTCTCCCTGGGGACTCAAAGCGCTGTGACCCTGCATTATGCAGTCTCAAAGGCTAGGGAAAAGAGGTGAGTTTTTAGCCTTTTTTTAAAGCTGTCCAGAGAAGGAGCCTCTCGTACTGATTGTGGAAGTGAGTTCCATAGAGTAGGGGCTGCGTAGGAAAAGGCCCGAGCACCAAATGTTAAGTGTATCCTGGGAATAACCAGCTTCATCTTGTTGGCAGAGCGGAGGGTGCGTGGAGGGGCATAAAGTTACAATAGATCCGCTATGTATTTGGGTCCCATGTGGTGTAGAGCCTTGAATGTCAGCAGGCAGATCTTAAAATTGATTCTCCATTTTACTGGCAACCAGTGAAGAGTTTGCAGTACTGGGGTGATGTGTGAGCTGCGGGGGGCATTGGCTAGGAGTCTGGCTGCAGCATTCTGTACTAGCTGTAAGGGGCGCAGAACCTTATCTGTAGATCCGATTAACAGGGCGTTGCAGTAGTCTAGGCGGGAGGATACAAATGCGTGAACCAGGGCAGGTAGGTCTTCAGCTGGGATAAGGTGTTTTATTTTCGCTATATTTCTTAGATGGAAGAAGGAAGACTTGACGACAGCTGATACCTGCTGTCTGAGTTTTAGATTTCCATCCAGGATCACCCCAAGGTTTCGCACAGAGTCTTTATACTGTACAGTATCTCCCCCAATTGCTAGTTTGAGGTGGTGAGTGTTTTGAACTTTATCCATCATGTGTGGACCACCTACCACCAACACCTCTGTTTTGTCAGAGTTCAGCCTCAGCCAGCTGGTGTTCATCCAATTTTGTAAATCCACTAGACACGCATTTATGGATGCTGATGGGTCTTGGGTGCCAGGCTTGAAGGACAGATACAGTTGTGTGTCATCTGCATAACAATGGTATCCTAAACCATAGTTCTGGATTATTTTGCCCAGTGGGAGCATGTAGACTGCAAAGAGTAATGGTGATAGTACAGAACCCTGTGGAACTCCATAGGCAAGTGGCACTGGATTAGAGTAGTGTGTGCCCAGACATACTTGCTGTGTCCTGCCAGATAGGAAGGTCTGAAACCAGCTAAGAACAGTACCCCTTAGGCCACAGTAATTCTTCAGTCGCTGGATTAGTATTTCATGGTCCACAGTATCAAATGCTGCTGACAAGTCAAGAAGAATCAGAATTGAGCAATCACCCTTGTCCCTTGCAGTAAGTAGATCATTCATTACTCGGACTAATGCTGTTTCAGTGCTGTGCCTTTTCCTGAATCCTGACTGAAAAGTATCAAAGATGTTGTTATCTGTAAGCCTGGCTTCTTTTAAGTTTCTTTGTTTCTGGCACTCAGGGACCTGAGCCAGCTAGTGGATCGCCAGTCCCCCCTCCAAGCATATAGTGGTTCCCAGGGCCTCCACCGAGAATTTGGCAATGGAGCAACTCACCTGTCTAGCCAATGTCCTCCCCATCAGTCAGCATGCACCTCAACTATGTCCTCACTGATGCCTCTTGTCAAAAGCTCAACACATGAAACTCATGTAACATGCCATGTTCACAGAGAAGATGTGGCCAGTGTGGATGAAGGCAGGGAACATGCAGGCTAATGGAGGAGCAAGCAGATGAGTTGCTCCACTGCCAAATTCTCTGCAGGGGCCCCAGGGACCACTATACACTTAGGGAGACCTGGAGGGCCTGGCAGCTGGCTCAGAGGCCCTGGGCAATTGCCCGGTTTGCCCCTATGGAAACGCTGGCCCTATTACCAGCAATTTACATTAACAATGTTAGGATGGGAATTCTGGCTATTTCCTTAGCAGTGTGTTTTCCACTTGAAACCTGAGGTTTATGGATTCTACTGAACAGTCCCCATGTCAGCTTCAGCCTTGTTGGTTACACACATATTTTTACAATCAGCTGTATCCCTGGATAAATTACAACCTTTCTCAAGCATGTCATCAAGGGATTGTCTCCCTGCAGTAAAAGAGTGGTTCTGATTATCCTAATTCAATGCCATTATTATCTGCTTTTACTGGCAGCAGCATGATCAATTTTAATGTGCTGTAAAACACATATTACAATATGTGGTATCTGTTCTGCATTTAATTATAGGGTACCCATCAATTGTTGACCCAAAAATTGTAAAAGCGGGTATAAGGGGTGAACTCATGAGCTTACAATCAAAAAGTATAGGTAGAAGATGAGAGGTAATCAAGTTCCTGGATCAGATTCTACAAGAAGTAGAACTTGGTCAGTGGGGGTGAAGAAAAGGACCTAGTATATGCTTGCCTAAGAAGGTGAACTTTATGGCCCCTTTTACACTTACTCCATTCCTTTTCATCGCATCACCAAAAAAAACCCCGCATCCTGTTGCAAGAGCAGTGATAACCCTATGGGGCTATCACATTGAACACAGTGTGGTGTGGTACGGTGGGTCCTGTCGTGATGCCGCAAGATTAACTGTGCATTGTACGCAGTGACCCCGAAAGTGAGGCACACTTTCATTGGAAACATGCCTCACAGTATGGTCGCAGGGGTAATGAGCTTTTGGGACTTTTTTGGTGCAATCGTATAACAATCACATTGGCGTCAATTCACCAGAGAGGATTTACTAAGAGAAAAAAGGTAGGTAGTTTATCTCATGAGGTATTTTAACACTCTGGAGTCAATTCACCAGTGTGAGAGGACAGAGAGAAAAGTGTTTGATAGCAGGGGATAATAGAGAGATATGCATGAGGAAAGTGTGAGAAAGCAGAGAGTTAGGTAATCGGTATTAATGATTTACATGGGATATTTTTCCTCTCTGTAAGCTTGAAAGTGAAGCATTGTGGGTAGGAGGCGGAGTTTTACCACTACCTGACCAGAGTATTCCCGCCTTTTACTGCCGGATCATATCATAAATCATATCACGAGTGAGTCTGAACTTCTTCACCACCTCTGTCTCAGTAAAATTATCAAGAACTGTTCTCTCACGAAAAATACGAGGGGCGAATAAACAGACCCTCCTCCTGCGCCTTCGTCTCCTCATAATAGAAGCAAGCTCTAAGGCCTAGTGCACACCAGAGCGGTTTGGCTGCGTTTTGCGATCCGCTTGCGGCTGCGGGTACGCTTGGGTAATGTATTTCAATGGGCTGGTGCACACCAGAGCGGGAGGCGTTTTGCAGAAACGCATACTCCCGGGCTGTTGCAGATTTTGGATTGCGGAGGCGTTTCTACCTCAATGTTAAGTATAGGAAAAACGCAAACCGCTCTGAAAAACGGCACTTCAGAGCGGTTTGCCAGGCGGTTTTTGTTACAATAGCTGTTCAGTAACAGCTTTACTGTAACAATACATGAAATCTACTACACCAAAAACGCTTCACAAAACTGCAAAATGCTAGCTGAAACGCTACAGAAAAATAAGAAAAAGCGTTTCAAAATCTGCTAGCATTTTGCGGATCTGCTAGCGGTTTTTGGTGTGCACCAGGCCTAACAGAGTAAGCTCAAAAGGCTCCATCTTCCACAGCAGCAGCTGCTGTGTGAAAACCACGATATCTCCAGGTTCATTCAGGGGATAAAGAGATGAAAAAATAACGAATGGCCACACCCCCTTTCTTCCCTGGTGAATTGTGATTTGGAGACTACTAACTATCACTTATTTATCTCATACTTATCTCACATTTATCTCTTGCATTTCTCTCTGTCGATATTTTCCCCTATGCTTCTGGAGAATTGCTATATGGAGATATCACAGGAGGTAAATTACCTCCCAAGAGATAAATAGGTTGGTAACCTCTGGTGAATTGACGCCATTGTGACAGAATAGATCAAGTGTAAAAGGGGCCTTAGTGTTTACTTAAAGGTTTCAATGGTTTAAGAGTGATGAGATGATAAATGAGACACTTATCTGCTGATTTTGTTGAACATTTGTTAAAAATATAAAGCTTGACACTGAGGCAAACTAATGTAATAGCTGCTGAATTTGTTTTGCTCAGTTCCCTGAATGCTTTGTGCAAAAAACTCAGAAAACAAGTATGTCATTAATCATCTCAAGTGACAATTTTTTTTAATAACTTACCTATGAGGGTAAAGCACATTAAGCCCTGTGTCTATGCGAATGTAAGGAAATAAATCTAGCTGAAGAAAACATTTAGCTGTGGTTCAAATGAACCCAAATGGAAAATAAACTGTTGAGATAAACAAGTGTATTTATCCTTCTACTCCTAAAATTGACCTTTTTTAGATATCCCATGGTTTTATTTTATATTTAAACATTTAAAAGTAGATTGAATATTTTATTGTCTCTGCACAATGGCAGCCTATTAAAGTGTACCTGAGATGGGGACTTAATATACTTAAATGGAGCTTCCTCCAGCCCCCTCCAGGCTTATCACTCCCATGCTGTCCTCCTCCGCCTCTTCGTTCATCCCCAACTGCCCCAGTAAGTCATCCAGTTGGGGCCAGTTGGCGCAGGCACAGTCCGGCCTCGCGCACTCCCCTGTCTGACTCCCACCACTGGGAGAGTTCGACACCTGCACCAATAGTGGATGAATGAGGAGGCGGAGGAGGATGGGTGGGAGCGATAAGCCTGGAGGGGGCTGGAGGAAGCCTCAGGTATATATATTTTTTTCTTAAGTTCCCATCTCAGGTTTACTTTTAGTGTCCCAGAGTTAAAATATATGCACAATTGACCTTTTTCTATCTCTCCCCTGCACAAGTTCTATTCTGCCAGGAAAACGTTATGGCTGTCATTTGCTTATCAGTGATGTGTATTATTTTCCCAACAAGGTACGGACAAGACAGAAGCTGCTGTCACTTGCATACTTGAAAATCAACTCTTTTAGGCAGCAAAAGTCTGGTTATTAAGAGGTTTTGCACTGTGCATGAACATGTTTATCTCATCATGTCACATGTCACCTCAGGTACACTTTACAGTGGTATCTGTAAATTTTGTTAGAAGATATGTGGAGGAGAGATGGATAGTTGTGGAAAGATTTGCAGAGTTAGGAGTCTGAAGTTTATCCTCTGGATATGTTTAAACCAGTGAACTGCTTGGCAAAGTAGTTCAGGAGCAAGAAGAGAAGTGGCTGGACAGAGCAGCAGAATGCAGTGTGGATGGTAGAGATGCTTGTCTGTTAGTTGATAGACCATGGAGGAGGATGTCATTATAATAAAAGTAGGATGTGATTAAGGCATAAACAAGCATTTAGTAGTGCAATGTGTGAGGGAGAAATCGATGCAAAATTTTTCATTTGACAATTAAGATGAAAGGAAATGGTTAGAAGTTAATATGTGGAGTAAATGAGAGAGGAGAGAGTTCATCCAGGTGTGCTAGATGAACTGAGCTTAAATAAGTGTTGTTATTATCAACGTTTATTGTTATTTCAGGCAGAGCAGTGGATGGAGGTCGTGAAAAAAAAATTGTTTTATCCATGTCGTGAAAAAAATAAATGGCAGAAAAACAGTCAGGGACCCAGGATAAAAGGACAGTATAGTGTAGAGCTGGGGGATAAAGTTGTTTGTCGTCTGCATAAGTGGTATTTTTCTGGGATTATGTATATATGTAGATGGAGAAGATTGGGGGACCAGGGACAAAGCCTAAGGTAGGTCAAATTTTCTGCTTTCCATTTTAGTTCTTGTTCACACTACATGCATTCATGTACGCATTTCGGCAACAGTGTGCGATATGCAAGAATATTGGAAGTGCATAGACTGCACTGTTTGGCTTCTCATTTCTCACTATTGTGCTGCATAGCAGTACACTGCCATAATGCACTGCTGCATGCATTTTTGGTAAGGTGCAACAATGACCCCTTCACTCGAATGAGTGGGATCAGCAGCGCAACTGACAACAATTCAGATGGCATGCAATGGCATGTGTTCCAAATGCACAGATATCTGCGTTTGATAATATGAACGATGCCTAAAAGTCCAATATGGATATTGATTTTGCCCCCCCTTTTCTTATCCTAATTTGATATTTAAAATGAAACAAACATAAGGAAAATGGTCTACTCTTTAATGTACAAATTTTACTGTGAACAAGCTTCAGTGTGATAGCCCTTTTACACTATGGCATTGCGGTAAGCTTTTTTACTGCAAGAGGCTGCTAATTCAATGAAAGTCTTTCATACTTAATGTCTCATTGTGCAACAGAAGTATTTAAATGACTGCAATGATCATTCCAGCCGGTTGCAAAGTCAACAATGCATTACCGCATGATCCATGCCTACCGCACAGACTATGCAGTAATGCAAGTCTACGGCGATGCATTCAAATGTAAACGACAGAGCGTAGTGCAATGCGACACAAATGCGCAAACCAATGGGAATCACGTTGATTTACTTCCTATCCAACAGGGAGTACATCACTGAACAGGGGTGGGCCTATGAATATGACCCACTCTGCCACTGGATCATTTTAAAAAACTGAGGCCCTGATCCCGTTGCAGGCTGCTATGGCATGAGAGCAATGCATCAGTTTTTGGCAGTGAGATGATGAAAATGATGTACAAATATACGAAAGTAAGCAAAAGAGGCATACTGACATATGCCACAATTGACCCTTGGCTGCAACTGATAAAGTCACTGCTATTAATTTACATGAGTATTTTTTTATGCCATTGGCTCTAATGTTCTAAATTTACTAGCTCAACCCACAGCACATTCTCGGTAAATATGCTACTATTATTGCAACTAAATTAACCTACATTGAACTTTAAGAAAACATAAACTCTCTTAATTTTGTATAAACCCTTCCCAATTCCATCTCTTCCATCCTAATGTCTGGCTTAATGTAATAGAATAAATTATTTACAAAATCACTTGTATTTCAAGTCATGTATTACAAACCCTATTGACTTATATTTGCGGTATAGCAGTGAAAAAAATTATTTTGAAAATCATTGATTAAACCATCTGCATCAGCAGAAACTTAATTGGAAAACACAATGTCAAGAAATTTCATTAAAATATAGAAGATATATTTCAAGTCTCTAAAATGTAAGGAAGCATTGAGAACAAAAGATAATTATACTTCTGTAAAATAAAGTAAGTGGGAAAAAATATTTTATAGATCTAATTGAGAACATGTAAAATATTGTACACAAGAAAATAACTAAAAACTGTGTCAGTGTATACAGTATCTGTACAGAGCAGGTTTACCTATTTGGTATAAAACCTATCTAAGTGTAAAGCTAAGTGTCATGATCGCTGCTGCAGCAGGTATTGCTGGAAGTAGTGGTGCTGCAGCTCAGGTAGTTCTGATCTCTTTCCATGCAAGCTGCATAGCTTTGTCTGCCTTTCCCTGCTGTCAGCTTGTGACTGATTATCATTCACCTGTGTGGGAATCTGCATGTCTGCTCCCATTGGATGACCTCAGTATAAAGATCTGCTTCCTGCAGGACTCCTCGGGTTTTCATAGCTTCAGTTTAAGCCTGTCTTGCTGTTGCTTCAGCCCCCGATCGTGTTTCTTGTTCTAAAGATACTTTGCTGGTCTTTGCATCATATATTGGTTCATTGCCAAAATATATGCATACCAGCACGTTTATTATTTTCCTTGTATTCGTGTTACGTTGATACATCAGTGTCGCTGATGTATACGTACATGAACTGTTTATATCCTGTGTGCAGTTAGTCAGCTTTCCAGCACGTTTTGGTTGGTTGCGCGTACCGTGATCACCCGTGCTGAGGTAGTTACCCTGCTCCTGGTTCTGTTTGTGGATTGCGTTCATCTCTGCGAAGAGATAACGAATCCTTCTGAATCCTGTTCTGTTACCGTTTGTGGATTGCGTTAATCTCTGCAAAGAGATAACGAATCCTTCTGAATCCTGTTCTGTTACCGTTTGTGGATTGCATTCATCTCTGCGAAGAGATAGCGAATCCTTCTGAGTCCTGTTCCCTGTATCGTTCCAGTCCTAAGTCAGTGTTCCTGCTTATGTCATATATCGGTTCATTGCCGATATATACATATGTTAGTCAGACGTTACAAATAGTTTCATTGATAGCTGTAATTGTATTACGCTAGGAAAACATACTTATTGTATTTTTGTCTGTGTTACGTTCATCTATCTTGATCCTGCTATTTCCTGACTATCCTGTCCTGTCTTTGTGAGGCACGCCATCGCTGCAAACGCATTGGCTGCCTCATTCCAGTCTGTCTTGTTGTGGACGCTTGCTGTCACTAAGTAGCGGCTAGCTAGCAAGCGTTCATTCTGTCTACCTGTCCTGATCTCCTCAGTTCTGGTTTATGCGCTCAGCGCTACCTTGCTCTGAGACGTTATCGCAAAAGTATTGTTTGTGGCTGTCGGATCTGCACCGGCTCTGTGCACCACAACCTCCTTTTGGAGTCAGTCCTCCCCTCCACTATACTAGGGATAGCCTGTTTCCTTGTGCTAGTGTGTGTACCTCCTCCACGTCAGCTCATGCGTTGCATGCTGACTGTGGAGAATACACCACCAAGCCTTACACTAAGTATATCTGCCCTGATTCAATTAACTTTTTTCCTGAGCTTTGCCCCAGGAGATTCTCTTTCATCTTGTCTACAAAATAACTTTTCAGCACTTAACAATTGAAAAAAGTACAAAGCAAGTGGCTGTTAAAGGAATACTGTAGGGGGGTCAGGGGAAAATGAGTTGAACTTGCCAGTGGCTTCTAATGGTCCCCCGCAGACATCCTGCGTCCGCGCAGCCACTACCCGATGCTCCGGCCCCGCCTCCGATTCACTTCGGGAATTTCAGACTTTGAAGTCTAAAAACCACTGCGCCTGCGTTGCCGTGTCCTCGCTCCTGCTGTTGTCCCCAGGAGCATACCGCGCAGGCAAGACCATACTGGGCTTGTGCTATACACTCCTGGTGCCAACAGCGGGAGTGAGGACACGGCAACGCAGGTGCAGTGGTTTTCAGACTTTAAAGTCTGAAATTCCAGAAGTGAACCGGAGGCGGGGCCGGAGCATTGGTGAGTGGCTGCGCGGGCACAGGATGTCTGTGGGGGACCATTAGAAGCCCCGGGTAACTTCAACTCATTATCCCCCGACCCCCCTACAGTATCCCTTTAAAGTAATATTAAACACTTTTGCATGTTGTCATGCTTGCTGGGGGCTTAAAATGTGTGAAAATGTCTGCTTTGAGTAAGCTCAGGCAAAAAGTATATATATATATATATATATATATATATATATATATATATATATATATATATATATGTATATATATATATATATATATATATATATATATATATACAGTAGGTACTCATTATTTGAATCAGGATATGGCCAAAAAATAGGGCAGATTCAACAGGAAACAGTTCTGTGATTGTTTAGTTGCTATAGTTTACTTGAAACAGCAACATAAATTATTCTTCAACAGAGCTTCCCAACCCTGTTCTTAACCTCCCTGGCGTTTCATTTCCCCAGAATTTCTGAGCAAAAAGTGATTAATTCTCATAACCTTTTTGTTCCTGTAACTTACCAAAATGTGTCAAGCAAGGGTCCAGTGTACAGTGCAGGAGAGTATTAATGCGTATGCATGTCAATACTGTTCACAGCTAGAGATGGACCGAACCTCCGATTTTCGGTTCGTGAACCCCGTTCGAGAACTTCCGCGGAAGGTTCGGTTCGCGGTAAAGTTCGCGAACCGCAATAGACTTCAATGGTGAGGCGAATTTGTAAAACTAGAAACACTTATGCTGGCCAGAAAAGTGATGGAAAACATGTTTCAAGGGGTCTAACACCTGGACCCCCAGGTGGCGGAGTGGGATACATGCCAAAAGTCCCGGGGAAAAATCTGGTTTTGACGCAAAGCAGCGTTTTAAGGGCAGAAATCACATTGCATGCTAAATTGCAGGCCTAAAGTGCTTTCAAACATCTTGCATGTGTATACATCAATCAGGGAGTGTAATTAGTGTACTGCTTCACACTGACACACCAAACTCACTGTGTAATGCACTGCAAACAGATGTCTGTGTTGTGACCGCCGTGGTGGACTACTGCGCAGTGCGCACTATGGCGAGATTGCTCTTCCTCACTCAGTGATGTCTGGTTAGGTAATGTCTGTCTGCCTTATCAACTTTCGATAGTTCTTTCTCTACCATTGTTAAAGCTTACATCTATTTTTTTTATATTTTACATTTTCTACTTGCTGTTCAGTACCTGCAACGAGAATCTATTATGGAGGGCAAGTCTGCCATTTGTGACCAAAGGTAATGGTGGGGGAACCCTTTCTGGTGTGATTTCGGTCTGGAGTTGTAGCCTAATAAATGGCTACCACCACACATCCAGGCAAGGAGGGCAGCAGGCATGCCTGCCCCGAGGTAGTGACTAAAAATAACAATACGGCACTCGGAAGGGACCTGCTGTTTTTGAAACAAATTCACTTTAAATCCTTTAACGAGAATCTGTTATGGCGGACAAAGATGACACCACTTGCCTTTCACGAGAATCAGTTATGGAGGGCAAGTCTGCCATCCATTCAAGTGCAAGGTATGCACTGACTGCCAGGTATAATACAATGTGCAGTCACAGATGCAGTAAAAGGTATGCAGTGACTGCAAACAGCCGTTTGTGTAGTGACGGCCATGCTGGACAGGTGCACACCATGAAAAGAGTGCAGGTGATGGTGGCTTTACAGCCCATATGGTCACCCGGCTGATGTAGCTGAATGACACAGAAAGTAGTTAGATGCAGTCAGGTGAGTTCACTCAACACAAAGGTAGTTATATGCAGTAAGGTGGGTTCACTGAACACAAAGGTAGTTATATGCAGTGAGGTGAGTTCACTCAACACAAAGGTAGGTATATGCAGTGATAAGATGGGTTAACTAAACACAACAGGTACTAATCAGGCATGGTCGGAAGAGCCC
The DNA here is from genome assembly GCF_040937935.1 of Hyperolius riggenbachi. Lineage (NCBI taxonomy): Eukaryota > Metazoa > Chordata > Amphibia > Anura > Hyperoliidae > Hyperolius > Hyperolius riggenbachi. The sequence continues at coordinate 173,392,782 of NC_090646.1, forward strand.
ATTTCCGTTTCCGGGACAATTCCGCATACTGTCATACCGATATTCCGCATACCGACACATTCCGGCGGTATTCCGCGGTATTCCGCATGTATCTTCCGTAATTTTTATCCGGACTTCCGTAATTTTCGAATGATTGTGTCTATGTTGTCTATTGTCAATAAAGTTGTTGTATATTACGGAAACATGATTGAAAAGTGTAGTTTCGTAAATTTCAGCCTTTTTTAACGGAAATGCTGTTTTTTTTATATGCGCACTGCTTGGGGGGTGGAACTTCGCGTCCATGAGCTTGTTGTCATGATTGGTCAACTCATTCCGCATCTCCTGATTGGTCAATTTATTCCGATTTTGCCGGAATTCCGCATTATTCCGCATTCCGATTTGACGTTTCCGGATCCCGTGGAGCCATGCGGAAACCCCAATTCCGACGGAATTTCGGTATTTTAGCTTCCGCGTAATTCGGAAGCTCATGCCTGGTACTAATCAAAATTACATGTTTTTCAGAAAACCACAAACATTCAGAGGTAAGGTATTTAGTGTCTCAACAGAGCCTGTGTAGATTTTCACAAAACATGCACTGTTGGTGGCATTTGCGCACTGGGTTTGGAAGCCCGGTTCTAGAACACTGTTTTTTAATATTAGTAAAACACATACCCATTTATTAAAGACTGCATTGGCCAAATACCCCCTATTGTTAGTTTCATCATCTCTAGTACACCTTGATGCACATACATTTGAATAAAGTAAGTCATAATTGTTTAGTAAAACTTCCTGGCAATCACTGGCATCCCTTCAGATCCTACATCCCAATTTCCACCACGGTCTTCACCTAAAGTCAAGTCCGCACTTGAATGGGAGACTGAAACTGTCTTCCCGACTTCAATTGCCCACAAGACTCATAAGTACAAGACATTGGGCCATATATTATTCAAGGTGATAAGTAGCTTGCAGATGCGAGCTACTTATCACCTTGCCATCGCGAAAGGATTACCGGCAAATCCTATTGCCCATATCCTTCGCGCGATGGCCGATCATTAGGGAGCATTACCGAGGCAAAAGCCTGAGCGATGCTCCCTTTTACGGGGCGATGGGGAGTGAGGTCAACGCTGTGGTGCTGTCCTTCAGCACCATGGCCTCACTCTCCACACATGCGCAAACACATCGAACATCCGCCTCCATCTTCTGCCGCTGCATCTGGGGGTCTCCTTTAATAAGGAGACCCCCAAAGCTCACCGTCGGGTCGCCGCACACCTTAGAAGCCCCCCACGTAGCTTTGCCAGGCGCCACTGTCATTATACATACCGCCGCCGATCACCTGACGCCTCTTGCTGCAAAATCCGTCACGTAATTACAGTGTGTCTATCACTGTAATTACTGTCCACATAGGAGCCCGGGCAAAGCATCTTTGAATCTGCAGCCGAGGCTCCCCATTGGTCCACTGTCTGAACCAATAAAATGGCTCAGATAGAGGACCAATGGGGAGCCCCGGCTGCAGATTCGAAGATGCTTTGCCCGGGCTCCTATGCAGACAGTAATTACAGTGATAGATACACTGTAATTATGCAATGTATTTTGCAGCGAGAAGCGTTGGGTGATTGGCGACGGTATGTATAATGACTGGGGTGCCTGGCAGAGCTACGTGGGGGGCTTCTAAGGTGTGCGGCGACCCAACGCGGAGCTCTGGGGGTCTCCTTATTAAAGGAGATGAAATTAACCCCCTTGGCGGTACAATAAATCCGCCAGGGGGCAGCACAGCACTTTTTTTAATTTTTTTTTTTTAAGCATGTAGCTAGCCTAGCGCTAGCTACATGCTTCCCTCCTCCCTTCGCTATCCCTCCCACCCCTCCGATCGGCGCCGGCGCTTTTACCCTGCAGGGAATCCCGTTCTGAACGGGATTCCCTGTATGGGCTTCCCCGTCGCCATGGCGACGATCACGATGACGTCACGGACGTCATCGAGTGTCCCGATCCACCCCTCAGTGCTGCCTGGCACTGATTGGCCAGGCAGCGCAGGGGTCTCGTGGGGGGGGGGGCGGTGCGGCAGATAGCGGCAAATCGGCGGGTGGCAGCGGCGATCGTTATGCACACGCAGCTAGCAAAGTGCTAGCTGCATGTAGCAAAAAAATAAATTATGTAAATTGGCCCAGCAGGGCCTGAGCGGCACCCTCCGGTGGCTTACCCCGTGTCCAGCACGGGGTTACCGCTAAGGAGGTTAAACAACTACAACGTGCATTAGCTGGTTTAGACCTGCTCTTTGCAGGTCTAAGCTAACGCTCATGTCTGCCAGGAAGCATCACACACACACACACACACACCATTCAGATGCTCACTTCACTGAGTAATAGAGAGCAAGGTTGGAGGGATCCCTCTATGACAATCTTGGCAAAAAGTGATGGAAACTTCCAGATTAAAAAGGTAATAAAAGGTTAAAAAAAAGTATAGCTTAAAATCAAATGTACTTGATGCAAAGTTACTGTGTATTTACAGCTGTATATACTCCACTGTATTGTCCTCCACTCAAATGCAAAGGCAGTTTTTCAAACTTAAAAGTACACTGTATCAAGTTTCCTGTTATTATATGCAACACTTGATGTGGCTATTGCCTTGTGGATGTTGCAATTATACTGTATACAGGTCTTACCTCTCACCGCCGTGTGTGGTGGAAGTCTTCACCTACTGTCTCGGCAAAGCAGAGTGTCCAAGTGTATACCTCCAGAGCCACTCGATTCAACACTCGCACTGAAATCAGGATGCAGAGCGGTTGGAGAGTCTTAGTGCTGATGGAATGAGCAATGGTGTCTCAGGTAGATCCGCCCAGCTTCTCTGTGCACTGAGCAGTGATTTGCAGACAACAGTGCAGGGTTCTGATCCACAGCTGATCTAATGATGCCACACGAAGCTGAAGCCAGTTGCTTACGTATTTCAAGAGGGAACACCTCTCTTTATCAAAGCTAACCCTGGTGGATGTATTACCCAAATTTACGCAAAAACTAAAATCTTACAAACAATCTTGCAGAGTTCTTATTACATCAAACACTGTATTCATAACATGCATTCCTTAAAGAGAACCAGAAATGAAGCACCCTCATGTATTTTACCATATATATCAATGGGAACATGACAGTAAACACCTACCCTTCTCTTTGCTTCATTCTTCTCTGCTAAATCTGCCTGTTATCAGCCCTGATGAGAATCCCCAACTGAGCATTCAGTCTGGCTGTGCAATGGAATGATTATAGCTGAATCTGTCTTCTGTAATGTCTTTTCAAGCCCAAGCCTGCCCCCTTGTGGCTCTGCTATAATGACTCAGCTATAATCATTCCAGGCAAAGCCAGACTAAATGCTCAGTTGGGGATTCTTATCAGGGCTGATAACAGGCAGATTTAGCAGAGAAGAATGAAGCAGAGAGCAGAGTAGGTGTTTACTGTCATGTTCCCATTGATATGTATGGAAAATACATGAGGGTGCTTCGTCTCTGGTGCTCTTTAAATGCAAAGGTCCAAAGATTACTTAAAATGTGCAAAATATTCAGAAACTGGAAATACCTTAAATTAACATAAAATTAGCATAAAATCCTCAAGGGAGTTTTGTTACAGAATACTCGCAAGTGTTTTTGTTAACAGCTTATCTGCTTGATTTGCCTCTCCTAAAGTGCAAGTAATCCCCTTTCAAGCAATGTTTAGTGGATTGCTCAGAAAACCATACGCACTCATACAGCAGAAAAAAGCACAAAAGAGCAATTCGTATGAGAGATTTACATAAAATAGGCATAATATAAACACAGAATGACATAATAACTCTTCAGATAATTGTATGCATTATATGTGACTAGAAATGCACTTCTAACAGTAACAGTCCAAAACACACCCAGCAGAGCTGTCACAAGAAAAATAAAAGTGTCTCTTTCTAGTCTTGCTGGGGCTGCGCTGAAAAGCTCAATGCTAACCCATATACTGTATACTGGGGTATTTGTATGAACTCTTAAACAGCTTACATAATACATATGTCTTGGAAAATCTGGTCAGAAGACAACTGCACATCTTTTATTACTTCTCTGACACCATGTGGACAGCCCACCTATAATTATTATTATTTATTGTATTTATGAAGCACCAACATATTATGCAGAGCCGGACAATAAATATGGATACATACAATGTAAACAAGGGGTGACAGACAGAGTGGTACCAAATGGTTATACAGCATAGCACAAGGTTCATGTGATTTAACAGAGACCAAGCAATGTAAGTGGTAGTCCATGGGAAGGGTGTCATTGCTGGAGTTGCAAGATCACGGGGTTGCAAGACACACTAAGGGGGGAAAGGAACCTTGTCAAAGGCTTACAAACATACAGAAAAAAATACGATTTGAACTAACCTGGTCAATAATTCCTAGATGAAATTAGGAAACCCAAGGAAAGTCATGGTTATATGGGAATGAAGGAGGAAAGTTATAATATGAATAGGGCCTCAAATTGACACACCAGTCACACTGCATTGCCCCAAACAGAAATCACTAAGTTATTTAAAGCAATCCATTCAAAATGCAGGTTTATGTTTAATCATCATCTCATAGCAGAATGTTGGTACAAGAAGATGTCTAACATAACAGAAAAATCTCTGCTTACAGAAACAAACTGTTGGACACAAATATACAATATGGTGTAATGCATTTTGCTAGGGGGTGAGAGAGTGATCAATTCACTTCACAGCTAAGGCTATTATTCCATACTAATCCTTCTAGATCTGTCATCAGCATTTGACACTGTCAACCACACTCTAATCCTACAGATCCTTTCATCTATAGGAATAAAGGACCTCGCTCTCTCCTGGATATCTTCCTACCTCCCAGGAAGGTATTTCACTGTTTCTTATTCAGATCAGGCCTCCTCTTTACATCCTCTGTCTGTAGGGGTACCTCAAGGCTCTGTCCTTGGTCCCCTCCTCTTTTCCATCTACATGCACGGTCTTGGTAACTTAATTAACTCATTTGGTTTTCAATACCACCTATATGCAGATGATACACAACTGTACCTCTCGGTCCCAGACCTTAACTCCCTCCTCACACAGGTTCCCGACTGCTTGTCCGCTATATCCTCTTTCATGTCCTCTCGCTTCTTAAAACTTAATATAAATAAAACTGAACTAATAGTCTTTCCACCATCCCTGTCCACCTCTTTGCCTGATATTACAATAAATGTTAACAACACATCTATAACTTCAGTTCCCAAAGCACGGTGCTTAGGGGTAATATTTGATTCTTCTCTGTCATTTATTCCTCACATTAACTCCCTAACCAGCTCCTGTCATCTCCAACTCAAAAACATAGCACATATCCAACCTTTTCTCTCTCATGACACAACCAACATGTTAGTACATGCTCTTATTATATCTCGATTGGACTATTGCAATATATTGCTTGGTGGACTTCCAACTAACCGACTAGCACCACTCAATTCTGTACTAAACTCTGCTGCTCGACACATTCATCTCTCCTCTCGCTCTTCCTCTGCTGCTCCTCTCTGTCAAGCTCTTCACTGGCTACCAATTAAGCAGAGGATTCAGTTCAAACTCTTAACCCTAACCTACAAAGCTCTCCAGAATCTCTCTCCCCTGTACATCTCCTCACTAATCTCCAGATACCAACCCAACCGCAATCTCAGATCTGCACACAAGCTTCTTCTATCCTCTTCTACAATTACCTCCTCACATTAACGTGTACAAGACTTCTCGCGTGCCTCACCCCTCCTCTGGAATGCCCTTCCACAGCACATCCGCCACTCTCCCACCTTTGAAATCTTTAAACAATCTCTCAAAACCCACCTTTTCTGACAAGCATATTCTCTAGCGTAGGCCATGCACCCACTAAATAACCTAATTACGCACTGCCTGTATATATACAGTATACTTCCCCCACCTCTTGTTTCCACCCCATTCCTTTAGATTGTAAGCTCGCAAGGGCAGGGCTCTCACCCTTTTGTGTCATTGAATGTTATTAATTTAATTGCTTGCACTCTGTTAGACATTTATACATTTTAGTCATCATGTTAAATTTGCTATTGTAATCAGCAGTTCTGTATTTTGTATCAGTGTTTATATTTGATGTATATCATTATCTGTATCATTATGTATCCCGTGTTTGTTTTCTTACATTGTACAGGGCCACGGAATATGTTGGCGCTTTATAAATAAATAATAATAATAAATTCACTTCAGAGATCCTTGAAATCTCAGTTTCCAGAAGGGTCTTTAAGGCTATTAGAACCCCTCAGAGGGGTGTAATCAATGAAATAAATGCACTCATATATGTGTAGCCTACAGTGGTTTGCAAAAGTATTCGGCCCCTTTGAAGTTTTCCACATTTTGTCACATTACTGCCACAAACATGAATACATTTTATTGGAATTCCATGTGAAAGACCAATACAAAGTGGTGTACACGTGAGAAGTGGAACGAAAATCATACATGTTTCCAAACATTTTATAAATAAATAACTGCAAAGTGGGGGTGTTGCGTAATTATTCAGCCCCCTGAGTCAATACTTTGTAGAATCACCTTTTGCTGCAATTACAGCTGCCAGTCTTTTAGGGTATGTCTCTACCAGCTTTGCACATCTAGAGACTTAAATCCTTGCCCTTTCTTCTTTGAAAAGCTTCAGCTCAGTCAGATTAGATGGACAGCGTTTGTGAACAGCAGTTTTCAGATATTGCCACAGATTCTCGATTGGATTTAGATCTAGACTTTGACTGGGCCATTCTAACACATGGATATGTTTTGTTTTAAACCATTCCATTATTGCCCTGGCTTTATGTTTAGGGTCGTTGTTCTGCTATAAGGTGAACCTCCGCCCCAGTCTCAAGTCTTTTGCAGACTCCCTGTATATGGCTCCATTCATCTTCCCATCAACTCTGACCAGCTTCTTATGCTCCTGCTGAAGAGAAGCACCCCCAGAGCATGATGCTGCCACCACCATATTTGACAGTGCGGGTGGTGTGTTCTGAGTGATGTGCAGTGTTAGTTTTCCGCCACACATAGCCTTTTGCATTTTGGCCAAAACGTTCCATTTTGGCCTAATCTGACCAGAGCACCACCTTCCACATGTTTGCTGTGTCCCCCACATGGCTTGTAGAAAACTGCAAACAGAAATTCTTATGCTTTTCTGTTAACAATGGCTTTCTTCTTGCCTTTCTCTGATAAAGGCCAACTTTGTGCAGTGCACGACTAATAGTTGTCCTATGGACAGATTCCTCCACCTGCGCTGTAGATCTCTGCAGCTCGTCCAGAGTCACCGTGGGCCTCTTCACTGCATTTCTGATCAACGCTCTCCTTGTTCGACCTGTGAGTTTAGGTGGACGGCCTTGTCTTCGTAGGTTTACAGTTGTGCCATACTCCTTCCATTTCTTAATGATCGCTTGAACGGTGGTCTGTGGGATGTTCAAGGCTTTTGGAAATCTTTTTGTAGCCTAAGCCTGCTTTAAATTTCTCAATAACTTTATCCCTGACCTGTCTGGTGTGTTCTTTGTACTTCATGGTGTTGTTGCTCCAAATATTCTCTTAGATAACCTCTGAGGCTGTCACAGAGCAGCTGTATTTGTACTGACATTAGATTACACACAGGTGCACTCTATTTAGTCATTAGCACTCATCAGGCAATGTCTTTTTTGGCAACTGACTGCACTCAGACCAAAGGGGGCTGAATAATTACGCACACCCCACTTTGCAGTTATTGATTTGTAAAAAATGTTTGGAATCGTGTATGATTTTTGTTCCACTTCTCACGTGTACACTACTTTGTATTGGTCTTTGACGTAGAATTCCAATAAAATTGATTCATGTTTGTGGCAGTAATGTGACAAAATGTGGAAAACTTCAAGGGGGCCGAATACTTTTGCAAACCACTGTATATAATTATTAATATCCAGATCAGTTCAAAAGTTATCCGATTTACCACAACTTGGTAATTTTAGCCCAATCACAGAACTCAGAAGTATTGGACAAATCAGAGAATGCAGATTTTGTTTGTCATTTTTTTGCATTCTCTGATGCAAAAAATGACAATTAAATACTCCTTGGAAATTGGAAACTGGAAAAATGGGGAAACGGAAAATCGGACAAACAGGAAATTAAAAAAAGGAAAATTGGAAATCGGAAAAATTGAAATCAGATATTGGCATTGGTCTAAATCATAATTTCCACGGAATCGGAAACAAGCATTTCCAACCATCCCTACAGCTGTGCCGAAGCAGAGTCCAGCAAATGACAGCTGTACTGCTGAGGTGGCAAGGCTTAGATATTAAGACCACAACAGACAGATATAGGTATGTTTTAAGCATTTCCTTAACACATTTCAAATCAGTTTGCCATTTATCTTTTTGTCACCTCTTGTATTTCTGTTTGTAGACAGTACCTACACTATAAAAAAAAGCATATCAGCACATCCTGTAAAAAAAGAAGTGGCATTAGATTATTGGAGTTTGACAGCGATGCCATGGGATGTGTATAATTTAATGAATTCAATATAGAAAACAATTTTAAGCCTGTTGTTATTGATTGTGAGGAATATATGACTCACTGCCAACACTGATTCCATATTAGTATCTCTGAGGTTAAGAATTAAGAGCTCTAACATGTCACTTCAAATGTACACCTCCATTGATTTCACAATAAATTACAATAGGCGAGCAGTTTGTTCCAAACTCATGATCAATATACACGTTGCTTGTTTATTGTAATTTCAATGCTCATAAGGAAATCTCAAAATGTATTACTGTTATCTGTCAGGTAATTGTGTTGTCAGCAAGGGGTTAAGATCGATGCATGAGATCACCATGTTAAATTAAATACTTAAACAGTGTTTGGTCGTTTTTTTGTTTTTGTTTTTTTTGTGACTACTGAGGTAAACCTGAGTATGCGTTTGTGTACCACAGTATAACACAAAAAGTTATTTATAAAACAAATGATCCAGCAAAAATGTCTGTTTACGAAATATGTTTTAATCTAATTGCTTTAATTAAAACTAAAAAAAAATAATTATTTAAGACTTTATTATTTAAGACTTTTAAGACTATCTCTTAGTTTTAAATATTAGCGTTAAATGTGATAACAATCCCAACATAACTATAGTTTTTAAGAAGAACATAATTTACTTTATTTTCAGCCTGGTATTGCAATTATTTCCTAGAAGGGTTTCCTGCAGATTAGAATAAAACTGAATTATTTCAGTAATGGAGCTATCAAGGCTCTTAAAATTAGCTTAGCCCATAAAAAATAGAGTGCTATAATAGGCTAAAGGTAGTTATACAGAAATCACAGAATATACAGCAAAAAATAAATAAAAATATGTTACACCAGTTTACAATTTACAACAGATAACCAGCAGGTTAGAATATTTTTGGATGGTTCCATTAACCCTGTTCATGACAAGCATGCAAGTGGCATGGGATATCACATAGGAACTAGAAAGTCAGCTGCAAGCATGTTTTTGGTCCATGCATATGTCCTGAAGTAAAGCATTAGGAATTTTTATTTTCTTCTGATTTAGACAATAATCACAGTCACAGAAAGGAAAAAGTATGTAGTAGATGATATACTGTACACTGCCATCTGACTGCAGTGGTACTTATTTAGGTACTAGTACATATTTGCCAGTATTCTGATAAAAATGGTATCAAAGTACTGAAGAATTGTATATGTATAAATAAGTAAGTAACCTATTATGAGGGTAACTGATTGGTCAGTAATGCTAGGTAAACACTATGAGATATTCTGGCAGATTTGCTATCAGATCGATTATTTCCAACATGTTCGATCTAACTTCCGATCGATTTCCTATAATTTTCAGATTGATTTCTGACTGTTTTCGGTTCACCCCTATCGGAAATCGATCGAAAAAGGATCGGAAATCGATCGGAAGTCAGATCGGACATGTTGGAAATAATCTGAAAGCAAATCTGCCAGAAAATCTCAGAGTGTGTATCTAGCATGAGAATTGACTGGCAATTGGGTATGGGAATTGGAATGATTCCCCAAAGGTGTGAGCAGGCAATTCCTATTGAGATAAGGCAGCTCTAGGATCCAGTTAAAAAAGCTAAAAAGAAACAGAGAAGAACCCTCTGAGAGATAGGTCTCACCTGGAAGATGTTGGCTGTGAAGGTTAACCAGCCAAAGATCTCATGTGTCCCCTTTTAGGCAGACGGTTACCATTGACAGACAACATCTTCCAGATGAGACCTGTCCTGGATAGAAGAATAAGAATTGACTGACCTCCAATGACAACAACTTCAGTTTTGTCAGGATTAGGTTTCAGCCAGTTGTATTTCATCCACTTCTATAGCAAGGGTTTTTGGTTGGAGTTTGGTCTGTCCTGGTTTGAAGGATAAATGTAACTGGTGTTTACCATAGCAGTGGTATATCAGGCTATGTTATCAGGCTATGTTTTGGGGCAAGTTTGTCAAGAGGCAGCATATATATTATGAATAGCAAAGCAGACAGGATTGAACCTTGTGCACAATATACTTTAATGGTACAAGGTTGGACAAGGAAAATATTGAAGACGCTTTTTGTATTCTTCCACTAGAATAGCAGAATAAAAACATCAGAAAGTGTAGTATGTTGTAACATATGGTTTCCTCTATTTATTTATTTTTGGTATGATGACAAGTTGTTATCATTAGGATTGTAAATGATTTGCCTTAAATTAAAATGAATTAATCTCTTGACAGAACTGTGAATGGTGAGAGGGGAGGTTTTGATTATACTGTTGTGAGTGCAATCTGTGGTGCAGTTAGCCATTTCCTATATGAGAGGTCAGCACAGCTTGCTCCAGTAAAGAATTTAGATAAAAGGCTAACAAAGCACTTACTGCAGGGTTAGATTTACAACTCAGATGTTCCCAGTCAGAAAAGTCCAAACACCTTAAAGGGGTTCTGTGGGGGTTTCTAAAGAGAAAAACTGCCACTTACCTTGGGCTTCTATGAACCCCATGCAGCGGTAATGTCCCATGACGTCCTGCTCCCATCCGCCATTCCCCGCAGCCGGCACCGGGCTATTATTCGTCTGACATACAGATGAATAATGCGCCTTGCCGTGCCTCCGCTCGCGTCATCTGAGGCTTACTGCGCAGGCGCAGTACAACGGAGCCTTGTACTGCGCTTGCGCAGTAAGCTTCCTATGATGCAGGCGGAAGCGAGCGGGTGCGCGGCCACTCTAGCGCAGCAGCAGTTGGATACCATGCCGCTTAGACCGGGGCTGGCGGCGGAGAACGGCAGATGGGAGGAGGACGGCGTGGGACATTACCGCTGCACCGGGCTGATAGAAGCCCAAGGTAAGTGTCCGCTTTTCTCTTCCACAACCCCCCACAGAACCCCTTTAAATCCATCCAGTAACACATGCCATCCTCCACCCCAAAGCCATGGTTTTGGTACCTGATTGTTAGTGTTTTAGGTAATGGTATGTGGTGTGTACCTTGTAGCAATGGGCTTAAAGTGACTAGAAAAGGTTACTGGAAAAAAAATGTAGATACTTACCTATGGACCAGGAAGACTATATGCTATAGAGCCTTCCCTACCTCCTCTTGCTCCTCTCATTTCAGTGTTGTCGTCCCCCTTGTGTGTACTTGGCCCATAGGTCAAATACGCATCCGTGAGTCCTTTGGAGGCTTCAAAAGCACTGAGTGCTTCTGAAGGCAGGCCACTCCGTACTGCGCATGCGTGAGCGCAATTGCGAGCGTACTTGTGAATGTGCAGTATGAAACCGCCTGTCTTTGGAACTCTCGGGGACACCTCCCAAGGTGGCAATTTAAACGGGGGTGACGGTGCCGGAACAGGTGTTTTAAATAGATTATTCGAGATGTTCATTCAGATTTCGCAGAATTGAAATTTCCAAATTTCTGATTGGAAATCTGAATTTACGTTCGGAACTCGGAAATCGGATTTCTGCAGAAATACTGCATTACTGCAATTCGGTAATTTTAGCCCAATCACAGAACTCGGACGCATTGGACCAATCAGAGGATGCAGAGTCAACTCAGAAGTATTTGGAAAATCAGAGAATGCAAAAAAAACACTACTCGGAAATTGGAAATCCGAACTCGGAAATCAGAAACCGATCGGAAAAATTGCAAAATCGGTAATCGGCATTGGTGGAAATCTGAATTTCTGCAGAATCGGAAATCGACATTTCCAACTATCTCTATAGATTATACTTCAGGCTTCTTGGTAAGGTTCATGTAGTAATACCGATTGTAGAGTGCAGAAAATATAAGTTGCTCATACAGTATTCTGGATGTGTCTGGTCTTAAAAGGCTGAGATGCATGATAAAACTCTCCCATTTTACTAAAGATAGACAAATTAATGTATTTAGGTCTAATTGGTATTATCAAACATTTATACTGTATAATGCATGATATATCCACTTTTGACATATTTGAAATAAAGGTTCACAGTGAAAAAATTCCAGGATAGATAGAGGTATTCAGATAGACAATAATCCTGTAGGATGCTTAGTAAAGAAAACTTGGATGCAAAAGAACATAATTGTCTCTTGAATTCACTGTCATTTTAGTCATGCACAGCTGCACAAACAGACTGGAAAGGTAAAGGCTGCTGAGAATTGTGGTCGTCAAATAAGCTTATGTCAGCTGCTAACTTGCATTGTCAAATCAATAGAAAGAGATGAAAATAAGCCATGCCTATGTTGTGTAGCAGTGGTGCCGAGGGGCAAAGGTGTCAGTACAGTGTTGCTTAGGCCTGTTACAGGGGCAAATCCAGGATTTTCAAGGGGGGGGGTTCCTAAAAGGTTTATCTCGGCTAAGAACAATATGGAGTTCATAGTGAATCAAAACACACATATACACACATAAACACACATATACTAGTTTTCTATCTCTAAGATAAAGATTACTAGTGTTGCAAGTTGCAGCACACTCTTCATTGTGCCAATTCCACAGTTAATCCGACAATTATTTTGGCAGCCTCGCAGGGTCTCTCTTTCCCAATGCATATGCCACACGCCTTGAGAAAGGGAGACCCTGTAAGGCTCTACAACTATTGGATTAACTGTGGAACTGGTACAATAAAGAGTGTTCTGCAACTTTTGAAATTAGTGTGTTGACAACCCATTCCCTGGAGGTAACAAGTGGTATTGCTTACATCACATTGCCAAGCACCCAGATTTACTTTGATGGTGTGCCTACTCTACCTCTGACTGCAAGATTGCTATAGTGATGTCATTCACATCATGAATGACCTAAACAACTATTAGATATTCTAATAAAAAGAAGTACATGTGAATGAAATAAAATGCTCACATGTAAAGGAGAACTCCAACAATTTTTTTACTACACCATTTCAAAGACAAAACTCTGTGTGAGAGTAATCTCTCTCTCTCTCTCTTGCTGGTGTTCCATAAGGAATCTTTCAATTGTTAGATTTTACTGTCTTTGTGGCCTTGAGCACTAATACTTATTCTACTCTACTGTTTTGTCAGTTAATTTTTAAGCACCTACAGTGTACATCAAAATACTATAAATTATCAAACCTCCAAGGGAGATGCAAGATGTTTGAGGAGAGCAGAGAGCTACTATAGAGCTATATGGAGTGAAGAGGCAATACCAACATTTTGAAACTAATAACTTAAAAAAAGGGAAAAAAGGAGTAAAAGTATTCTATGACAAACCAAATTAAACACTTTATGAAACCTTATCATGAAAAATAAACACCATATAGCAAGAAATAGTGTTGTAGACTTATAATTCTTATTTTAAGTTGAAGTTTCATTTTTTGCAAGGAACAGTAACAATGTACAGTGAAATCACAATAAGAATCAATTTAGAACATAGAGTATATTGATAAATAATAATAATAAAGCTGTCCGAACAGCAGCAGCAATAGTAGGTTACTGTTCGCCAATTAGAAAACAAGAGTGGTCATGCAGCAGTATACTATAACTTTTCATGAAATAGACATTAATCCATGTAAGTACTAGTAAGATCTTCACTTGTGATACATGTCAGTAACCAAGAAATAAGGAAAAGAAAGAAAAAGAGAAAGACTATCCAGTCCCAAGTCCCTCAACACCTTACAGGTAAGTAATAGGCAACCCCACCTCCACCAACCCAAGTGTACACATGGTTAGGATCCATATCAGTCAAGGATTGGGATAAAGTACAGACCAGCTGGGTCCATATTCCTATTCTCCCATATAGCTCAGATCTTCAACAATCATTCTCCAAATCCAATATCAGTTATGTAACTTGAAAATGTATAATGAGCTACCACAAGGCAATACTTCCAACAGGGGTTACTCCAGATCTTGTGTAAAGAGGAGCTATCCTATATCCTCAATCTCAAGGGGTTGCATACTGAATTAAGCAAGTTAAATTGCCATTTAAGATTGCCAAAAGAAGAAGTTCCCTCCTGAGACTGAATGTGGCTAATAGTTTTAATATAAAATAGAGTCCACACAGTAGGATCCAGGACAGAAGAAAAAATGTAAAAGTCTAGGATTAACTCAAAGCCTATGCATGGTGAAAGTCGTTTTCATGGCTAAGGTCATGTTAGAACCCATACCTCTATTGGTGACCTCTTGTTCTTTATTTTGATGGGTGATTTGAGACTGGGCCCATGCATCTTTGATAGCATTCATATATTGGCCTTGAATTAAAGCCTTGGTGGCATCTCACTCAGCTTGGGAGGAACCAGTGCCCTTGTTCAATACCCTATATGACCTAATGGATGATGTGAGAGCTATATGCTTGAGTAAATGAACAACCAGTGAATGTTTGATTTTAGAGTTAAGCCCCCTCACATTCCATGATATAAATTTAACCATAGCCATACCAGATATATTTAGCATTGTAGAAGTAAAGGCTGATAGGAGAAAGAACACCCACCTAAACAATGCAGAAGGTATATGAGAGAGGACTGGGCCTAAAGAAGGAAGAAAGGGTGAGAAGAAAGAAAAAGATAGAAACCTAGAGTACAGTAAGTCAACAGTATCTTCCCTAAAAAGGGTAAACCCCACATCCCCACCTCAAACTTGAGGTAATGTCTGATCCCATAACATAACTACCAAAGTATTATTACTTAGGTATATTGCCTGCGGGGATTAATACAAGTCACATAGTAAACCATAAGTAACCATCGTAAGTTGTTGCTGATTCTCATGTATGTAGGTAATAAGAAAGGCACAGCTTGTCCACTAAGGTGCATAACACCTATCGTCAGTGGCAGTCATGTAAAAATCAATGACTCAATGAGTTTGCGGTGTAAAATGCCCCCAGGTTTGAATCATAGAGAAGACAGGTGAGGTCAACAGGCACTGCATGCACTAACCAAAACCCCTGCAAAACAACCCCCACATGCATAATTTTATTACAAGAGTAGTAATTCAAAGGTATATAAGCAAAACTGTATATAAACCTCAGAACTATAAACAATAAACAGTGATACAGCAACTCTGATGTATAATTGAAGTGCAAGGAGAACTATATAGAAGTTACTGTATATGAGAAAATATGGCTAATGCATAGACACAAACACTTCATTATTAATTATGAAAGTAGGCTATGAGACAGCTTATCATCCCATAAAGCAGTGTATGCCATATGACGGCACCAATGGTCTAATAATTGTCTTGAAAACTTGAGATAAAAGTTCCACAGTACAGACATTTGTTAAACCATCAACATGCTTTTCAAGTAACAACATATCGTTGAGTGTAAAAAAAAAAAAAAACAGAACGAAAAAAAATAAATTAACATAAATCGGCTGGAAGCAACAACAATTCCAAACATGAAATGGGTAGGCAATCTAGGCCAGCAAGTAATGCATGTTTACAGCAATAGAGACAGGGGCAGGATGCCCATTGTCCAACATTCAGGTAATGAGCAAAGAAGGAGGAGAGGGTCGGGATCGATGACCCATGCAGAAACAAAGATGTGAGACCAAACCGGTACTCCTTCCTGGATCCAACCCGCCAAGGCTTCCTCCAAAATGCAAAGAGACTCACAGGCTCCACTGTCCACCATTGAAGGACGAATTGGAAAGCAGGAAAGAGTCTAATGCGGAGAGCTTGAAACCCCCATGTGTCCAGGTCCCAACTCACAGGAGCTCTCATACTCAACTACAAGTCTTGTGATGCGGTGCCCCCATCCTGGATCCAGCCGGCCATGACATCCTCCGGAGCACAAAGAGAGCTATGAGTGCCGCCATCCGCCATTTTAAGACAGGCTGAAAAGCAAGATGGGTATAAGGAGCATGGCTTGACATTTCAATTAGGCCAGGTCCCTCCCTTTATAAGTCTCTTGTTCCAAGTTCCATTCTTCTTTTATGCAATGCCATAAATTCTTTTAAGACTTCTTCAACTGCTGGGGGACTGCTATGAATGTAAAGCTGAGCCAAGCCATTCATCCTGTTTTGACCCATAGTACTGCGCAGATGAGTTTTCAAGAGTTTCAGGGAACTAAAACACCGCTCAGCTTCACATGTGGTAACTGGGAGAACACATAAAATCCGTAGAAGTGTTGTAATATTTGGATAGGCTAAATCATTAGCATTTAAAAGAGCCTCATATGGTGTAGCAGGAAGATTTTCCTGTGTCTTCCAATAATTTTTCCATAGCTGCAGTTCAGCGTGCAATGTTCTTGGAGAGGGAAGATCATCTTCATATTTTGAAATGAAGTTTAGGAGACCCTCACCAGGAAAGTCAGTAGCTGTTGCAATCACTGAAGGAACAATGGTTAGTGCCATCATTGATGTCTTCTGATGGTTAGCAAACCGTGATTTCAATTCAGTAATTAAGTAATCAAGGTATGGAACAGAGAGGATACGCCTGAAATAAATTTCAGTAGTTTCAGCAGGAATGTTACTCCTCAGAGTTTGTTTAGGACAGCGGCGAGGGATAGATGGTGTAACACCAAATCTGGATGCTAGAGCTACAGCTTGTTTAAACAGTTCTGAATGTACATTGTCAATGTCTTCTCTAATTGCTGATATAGTAGAAATTACTCCATCAAGGCTTGAACACATTTTTACAATGTCATTGGCTTTGGCTTGTAGAGATATAGTAAGTCCCTTTATGTAAGACATACAGTACTGTACCACAGTTAAAGCGATGATGTGATCAAATGTGGTCAAGGCAAGAAAGATAGCTTTAGCATCAACAACAGTGTCTCTGCTCCATGACACAAGACTCTCAGGTGGTGGATCATAGATGTCTTGAAAACAGTTAACTATTGCTGGATATAAGTCCAGGAAAGTCTCTAATGCATGATGCCTCTCTATCCAGCGGGTTCGGCAAAGTGACTTTAATTTTGTTCTTTGTGCTACAGGACATTCTGTCATGATGGCAGCTTCTAAAGCAGTCTGCCGCTTTGGATGGGAGTCAAAAAATGTGTGTACCCTATCTATTAACCCAAACATGTTCCTAACTATAGGCAGGCTTGAAGCTGACATGATTGCAAGGTTTAAAACATGTGAGCAACAGTGTCCATATACAGCTTTAGGATGAGCTGCAGATATGATGGCTGCAGCACCTTTAACTTTTCCAGCCATTGAACCAGCACCATCATAGCCCTGGCCTCTAAGTTTATCTACATTCAGTCCAGATTTTTCAATACCACTAAGAATCTGATTAGCAATATGCTGCCCAGTAACACCATCACTGCAATCGATGAACTGTAGAAACTCCTCTTTAATGCAGTTCTGCTTACTCACAAAACGAATTACCAAGACTAATTGCTCTTTATTGCTGAAGTCAGCAGTTTCATCAGCAATGACACTAAAGAAATCTTGGACATCAGATACAATACCTCTAGTCAAAATTTTACCACATATTTCAATTATTTCATTCTGGATAATTGCGCTGGTATATGTTGCATTTTTTGCTGCCTTTTTTAAATGTGCTTTAAGAGCAGAATCACCTTCACTTCTGTATTCTAAAATGGCTTTGAAGTTACCTTTGTTTATAGATTCACATTTGTTGTTGTCTCTGTGTCCTCTCAGTGCGATATTCTGTCTACCACATAAGATTACAGTGCTGATGATGGTCTTAAGTTTTGCCCTATTCTCCTCAAACAGTGCAGCTCTCTCTTGGCAGAGATAATGATCCACAGCCTTTTGCTTTCCCTGGTAGACACTCTCAAAGTCGGTGGCGATGGCAACAGCATTACAGTGTGTAACACTAATTTGATGTTTATCTAATGCTGTGGTCATTCTATTCCAGTTAGCATAGGGGACTGAAACAAAATTTTCTGCTGCTGACGAAATCTTTGGGCTAAAAATTGAACAATAAACACAGAGACCAGCATCTAGACGCTTAGAATAGGCTAGCCATTTGTAGTTAGAAAGGTACCCATAATGACATTTTCTTTGTTTTCCATACATTAATTTCTTAGGGAATTTAAAGTCTACGGGTGGTTTATGGAAGTTGTGCAAAAAATCAAACTTCTCCGAGTCTGTCAAAATATTGGTCAATACATGGCTTATATCTAGTCTTGGAGTAGACTCCTTCTCTACATGCCCTCTTTCGATGCAGCTCTGTTCTTTCTGTGTCTGCTCTGTTACTGTGAAATTTTGCTCTGCTGGAACCTCCTCCGTTAGTGTGCAACTTTGCTCTGCCTGCACCTCCTCTGTAACTGTGCAACTTTGCTCCGCCTGCACCTCCTCTGTAACTGTGCAACTTTGCTCCGCCTGCACCTCCTCTGTAACTGTGCAACTTTGTTCCGCCTGCACCTCCTCTGTAACTGTGCAACTTTGCTCCGCCTGCACCTCCTCTGTAACTGTGCAACTTTGCTCCGCCTGCACCTCCTCTGTAACTGTGCAACTTTGCTCCGCCTGCACCTCCTCTGTAACTGTGCAACTTTGCTTCGGCTGAACCTCGTCTGTTACTGTGCAACTTTGATCTACTTGTTCATACAACTTTTCTATGCAGCTCGCTTCTTTCCCTGCATTCTTTATGCCTATGCTGTTCTGCAAACATGTGTTCCGCTTCTCACTTTTTTGTTCACTGAAGTATACCCCTTTTGCTGTTGCATTATCTTTATTGGCTGCTGTTTTAATGTATTTCAGGATGGCCCCTTTTTGGGATGATGGACGTTTTGACATGTTTACTTTAAGCTATAAATGTAAAACAGAAAAAAATTGATATAAATTACTTATCTGGAACATACATAAGTAACAGTTAACTTTATGAAGTTGGCTACTTTGGGCAGATTACATGTAAATTAGGTGAATTAGATCTTGTAAATTGGTTGAAAATCTTTTTTAGCATCCAGATAAGAATATCT
Source organism: Hyperolius riggenbachi (assembly GCF_040937935.1). Lineage (NCBI taxonomy): Eukaryota > Metazoa > Chordata > Amphibia > Anura > Hyperoliidae > Hyperolius > Hyperolius riggenbachi. Next base: position 173,412,064 of record NC_090646.1, read on the forward strand.
AAATGTCTGGAGGGATAAGCTAAAGCTTGAACAAAGCTGCCCACAGAGACCTAAAGCAGGCTGTAGGGACACAGACAGAAATCAAAAACAAAATGGAAAGGCTAGTAGCACACAGATCACTACTAGTGATGGCCCGAACCGTTCGCCTGACGAACCTTTCTGGGCCTCTTACTACTTCCAGGTCGCAATGACCCGGAGTAGTACGCCTGCGCTGCCCGGCGGAGCGCGTCCTAGATCGCGCTCCCGTTGCCGGGCACTTTCTGCGCATGTGCGTGACGTCATGAGTGACATCACGCTCATGCGTAGAGAGTTCCCGGCAACAGGAGCGCGATCTAGGACGCGCTCCGCCGGGCAGCGCAGGCGTACTACTCAGGGTCATTGCGACCCGGGAGTAGTAAGAGGCCCAGAGTAGCAGAGCGGTTCGCCGGCGAACGGTTCGGGAACCGTTCGCTACATCTCTGATCACTACACGGAGGCTGCAGACACAATTCCCTACACAGACCGTTACATGGAGGCTGCAGACACAATTCCCTACACAGATCGACACAGATCGTTACACGGAGGCTGCAGACACAATTCCCTACACAGATCGTTACACGGAGGCTGCAGACACAATTCCCTACACAGATCACTACATGGAGGCTGCAGACACAATTCCCTACACAGATCACTACACGGAGGCTGCAGACACAATTCCCTACACAGATCGTTACATGGAGGCTGCAGACACAATTCCCTACACAGATCGTTACACGGAGGCTGCAGACACAATTCCCTACACAGATCGTTACACGGAGGCTGCAGACACAATTCCCTACACAGATCACTACATGGAGGCTGCAGACACAATTCCCTACACAGATCACTACATGGAGGCTGCAGACACAATTCCCTACACAGATCACTACATGGAGGCTGCAGACACAATTCCCTACACAGATCACTACATGGAGGCTGCAGACACAATTCCCTACACAGATCGTTACACGGAGGCTGCAGACACAATTCCCTACACAGATCACTACACGGAGGCTGCAGACACAATTCCCTACACAGATCGTTACACGGAGGCTGCAGACAATTCCCTACACAGATCACTACATGGAGGCTGCAGACACAATTCCCTACACAGATCATTACACGGAGGCTGCAGACAATTCCCTACACAGATAACTACATGGCGGCTGCAGACACCCATAATGTAAATACAAACCCCCGTTTGAAGTGAGACTCTCATCCTCCCTCCGGTACTGCGTTGTCCGACTCTCCCCAGTAGCCTGTCACAGACCTTCTAAGTTCAGCACAAAACAGAAGAGCGGCCAGCGGCTCGCAGTGATCGCACGTACACCTCAAATGCAGGATGTGACTAATAACATCACTTCCGGCATTTGAAGCGCACCCACGGTTCCTGTGAGCTGCTGGCCGCTCTCCTGTTTCTATGGAAATGCTGAACACAGAAGGTCTGTGATATGCTACTGGCGAGAAGGACCAGAGGGCACAGTGGGACCGGGGTGGAGGGGAAATAACGAGCAGACGGCCAGGGCCGGTTCTAGGTGAAATGGGGCCCTGGAACAAAAAAACCCAAGGGGCCCCCTACATGACACTTGCTGTAAATACTGTGCCCTTTTCAAAACATATGCAAGTGGCAAAGCAACAATAAATGTACAGTTTGACATTAGGCAGGGATCCCCTCCAAACATATTAAAGTAGCATTTCATATAAATAGGCAGGGTTCCCACAAACACATTGAGGCAGCATTAAGGCATACCTCCCAACATTTTAAAATTAGAAATCGGGAAACAGGCAACACCCCTAACCACACCCCCAACACACATCCTAGTCACGCCTACCATAAAGTTTTTTGAAGATTTTTTTTAATATTGATGCCCATATATATTTTTAAATAAATATATCCCTCATATACCCTGCCCGTGGGTGGGGCTAACTGTAATGTAGTTATACCAGCTAATGTAGTTACATAGAAAAAATATGAAGTAAATGCACATAATGACAGACAGCGTTTCCCCAGTAAATGCACATAATAAGAGACAGGTTTTCACCAGTAAATGCACATAAGGGACAGCTTTTCACCAGTAAATGCACATAATAAGAGACAGCTTTGCACCAGTAAATGCACATAATAAGAGACAGCTTTTCACCAGTAAATGCACATAATGACAAACAGCCAGTGTCCCCAGTATATGTAGCCAGGGATATATGTGCCCAGTACGTGTAGCCAGAGGTATATGTCCCCAGTATATGTAGCCAGGGATATATGTGCCCAGTATATGTAGCCAGAGGTATATGTGCCAAGTATATGTAGCCAGAGGTATATGTCCCCAGTATATGTAGTCAGAAGTATATGTGCCCAGTGTATGTAGTCAGGGGGTATATGTCCCCATTATTTGTAGCCAGGGGGTATATGTCCCAGTATATGTAGTCAGGGGGTATATGTCCCAGTATATGTAGTCAGGGGGTATATGTCCCCAGTATATGTAGCCAGGGGTATATGTCCCAGTATATGTAGCCAGGGGGTATATGTCCCCAGTATATGTAGCCAGGGGGAATATGTCCCCAGTATATGTAGTCATCGGGTATATGTCCCAGTATATGTAGCCAGGGGTATACGTCCCCAGTACATGTAGCCAGGGGTATATGTCCCAGTACATGTAGCCAGGGGTATATGTCCCAGTACATGTAGCCAGGGGTATACGTCCCCAGTATATGTAGCCAGGGGGTATATGTCCCCAGTATATGTAGCCAGGGGGTATATGTCCCCAGTATATGTAGCCAGGGGGTATATGTCCCCAGTATATGTAGCCAGGGGGTATATGTCCCCAGTATATGTAGCCAGGGGGTATATGTCCCCAGTATATGTAGCCAGGGGGTATATGTCCCCAGTATATGTAGCCAGGGGGTATATGCCCCCAGTATATGTAGCCAGGGGGTATATGCCCCCAGTATATGTAGCAAGGGGGTACATGCCCCCAGTATATGTAGCCAGGGGGTATATGTCCCCAGTATATGTAGCCAGGGGGTATATGTCCCCAGTATATGTAGCCAGGGGGTATATGTCCCCAGTATATGTAGCCAGGGGGTATATGCCCCCAGTATATGTAGCCAGGGGGTATATGTCCCCAGTATATGAAGCCAGGGGGTATATGCACCCAGTATATGTAGCCAGGGGGTATATGTCCCCAGTATATGTAGCCAGGGGGTATATGTCCCCAGTATATGTAGCCAGGGGGTATATGCCCCCAGTATATGTAGCCAGGGGGTATATGCCCCCAGTATATGTAGCCAGGGGGTATATGCCCCGAGTATATGTAGCCAGGGGGTATATGCCCCCAGTATATGTAGCTAGGGGGTATATGCCCCGAGTATATGTAGCCAGGGGGTATATGCAGCCAGGGGGTATATGTCCCCAGTATATGTAGCCAGGGGGTATATGTCCCCAGTATATGTAGCCAGGGGGTATATGCCCCCAGTATATGTAGCCAGGGGGTATATGCCCCCAGTATATGTAGCCAGGGGGTATATGCCCCCAGTATATGTAGCCAGGGGGTACATGCCCCCAGTATATGTAGCCAGGGGGTACATGCCCCCAGTATATGTAGCCAGGGGGTATATGTCCCCAGTATATGTAGCCAGGGGGTATATGTCCCCAGTATATGTAGCCAGGGGGTATATGTCCCCAGTATATGTAGCCAGGGGGTATATGCCCCCAGTATATGTAGCCAGGGGGTATATGTCCCCAGTATATGAAGCCAGGGGGTATATGCACCCAGTATATGTAGCCAGGGGGTATATGTCCCCAGTATATGTAGCCAGGGGGTATATGCCCCCAGTATATGTAGCCAGGGGGTATATGCCCCCAGTATATGTAGCCAGGGGGTATATGCCCCGAGTATATGTAGCCAGGGGGGTATATGCCCCCAGTATATGTAGCTAGGGGGTATATGCCCCAGTATATGTAGCCAGGGGGTATATGCAGCCAGGGGGTATATGTCCCCAGTATATGTAGCCAGGGGGTATATGTCCCCAGTATATGTAGCCAGGGGGGTATATGTCCCCAGTATATGTAGCCAGGGGGGTATATGTCCCCAGTATATGTAGCCAGGGGGGGCAGTATATGTAGCCAGGGGGATTATGTGCCCAGACTGTATATGTAGCCAGCAGGGGGATATGTCCCAGAGTATATGTAGCCAGAATGGCTGGCTTCCAAACATTCCACCCGGCTGCTGCACTTGCCTGAGGGGAGTCACTGAGGTCACCGCTCGCATCACTACTCCAAACGAGCTTCACTTCTCTTCTGGCAGCCTCTCCACGGTCTGGACTTGAGTGTCCAATCATGGCCAGGGGGAGGAGCGCGGGCGTGGTGACGTCAAGGTAGCCATGGAGACCAGTGGGACGCCATCACCGGCCGCCGCCGCCGCCGCCGCCGATAAGGTAATCTGCTCTGGGCCCCCCGCTCTAGTCAGAGTCCTCCTCGCCGCACACAGATATGAGCAGGCGGCAGCTGCGCATCTGTGGCTGCCGCTGCTCAGATAGAGGAGACATTTGCCAATACTCTGACTTCCGGTCTTGGTGCAGGGGGGTGTTCTGTACACCCGGAACAACCCCTTCCGTGCGCTTCTGTGTTACATGTTCTGTGTTACTGGGCTGTCTGAACCCTTACTGGGTAGAATTACTGATACAAGGAAGAAATTTTACTATACGCCACATGGCAGCTGTGTGTATAGCCTTCTGCCTGGATGTGAGAAATATATATACATGTGAAAAACTATTTGCCCCCTTCCTGATTTCTTATTCTTTTGCATGTTTGTCACACTTAAATGTTTCTGCTCATCAAAAAACGTTAACTATTAGTCAAAGATAACATAATTGAACACAAAATGCAGTTTTAAATGATGGTTTTTATTATTTAGTGAGAAAAAAAATTCCAAATCTACATGGCCCTGTGTGAAAAAGTGATTGCCCCCCTTGTTAAAAAAATAACTTAACTGTGGTTTATCACACCTGAGTTCAATTTCTGTAGTCACCCCCAGGCCTGATTACTGCCACACCTGTTTCAATCAAGAAATCACTTAAATAGGAGCTATCTGACACAGAGAAGTAGACCAAAAGCACCTCAAAAGCTAGACATCATGCCAAGATCCAAAGAAATTCAGGAACAAATGAGAACAAAAGTAATTGAGATCTATCAGTCTTGTAAAGGTTATAAAGCCATTTCTAAAGCTTTGGGACTCCAGCAAACCACAGTGAGAGCCATTATCCACAAATGGCAAAAACATGGAACAGTGATGAACCTTCCCAGGAGTGGCTGGCCGACCAAAATTACCCCAAGAGTGCAGAGAAAACTCATCCGAGAGGCCACAAAAGACCCCAGGACAACATCTAAAGAACTGCAGGACTCACTTGCCTCAATTAAGGTCAGTGTTTATGACTCCACCATAAGAAAGAGACTGGGCAAAAACGTCCTGCATGGCAGATATCCAAGGCGCAAACCACTTTTAAGCAAAAAGAACATTTAAGGCTCGTCTCAATTTTGCTAAAAAACATCTCAATGATTGCCAAGACTATTGGGAAAATACCTTGTGGACCGACGAGACAAAAGTTGAACTTTTTGGAAGGTGCATCTGGTGTAGAAGTAACACAGCATTTCAGCAAAAGAACATCATACCAACAGTAAAATATGGTGGTGGTGGTAGTATGATGGTCTGGGGTTGTTTTGCTGCTTCAGGACCTGGATGGCTTGCTGTGATAGATGGAACCATGAATTCTACTGTCTACCAAAAAATCCTGAAGGAGAATGTCCGGCCATCTGTTCGTCAACTCAAGCTGAAGCGATCTTGGGTGCTGCAGCAGGACAATGACCCAAAAACACACCAGCAAATCCACCTCTGAATGGCTAAAGAAAAACAAAATGAAGACTTTGGAGTGGCCTAGTCAAAGTCCTGACCTGAATCCTATTGAGATGTTGTGGCATGACCTTAAAAAGGCGGTTCATGCTAGAAAACCCTCAAATAAAGCTGAATTACAACAATTCTGCAAAGATGAGTGGGCCAAAATTCCTCCAGAGCGCTGTAAAAGACTCGTTGCAAGTTATCGCAAACGCTTGATTGCATTGTATTAATTAACATGTATAAATACATCAGAGGGCAATATAATACCTTGGCGGATGAGCTTTTTGTCCCTAGGCCTTCTAAAAGGACTAGAGGACATGATCTGCGCATGGAGGAAAAACGTTTTAGCCATTTATTTAGGAAAGGGTTCTTTACAGTTAGAGTGATTAAGATGTGGAATGCATTGCCACAGGAAGTCGTTATGGCAAACTCTATACCTGCATTTAAAGGGGGCTTAGATGCTTTCCTTGCGTTGAAAGACATCCATGGCTACAATTGCTAGGTAATGCCTAATGATGTTGATCCAGGGATTTTATCTGATTGCCATCTGGAGTCGGGAAGGAATTTTTCCCTTTAGGGGCTAATTGGACCATGCCTTGTAAGGGTTTTTTCGCCTTCCTCTGGATCAACAGGGATATGTGAGAGAGCAGGCTGGTGTTGTACTTTATACTGGTTGAACTCGATGGACGTATGTCTTTTTTCAACCAAAATAACTATGTAACTATGTAACTATGCAGTTATTGCTGCTAAGGGTGGCCCAACCAGTTATTAGGTTCAGGGGGAAATATCTTTTTCACACAGGGCCATGTAGGTTTTGAGTTTTTTTTCTCACTAAATAATAAAAACCATAATTTAAAACTGCATTTTGTGTTCAATTATGTTATCTTTGACTAATAGTTAACGGTTTTTGATGAGCAGGACATTTAAGTGTGACAAACATGCAAAAGAATAAGAAATCAGGAAGGGGGCAAATATTATATATATATATATATATATATATATATATATATATATATATATATATATATATATATATATATATATATATATATATATGTATATATATATATATATATATATATATATATATATATGTATATATATATAATGCAGGGGTAAGCAGCACAAGCTATTTTTTCAATGTATGCACGCAGCATTGGAGTTCCCCAATCTATTCATGAAAAATATATAAATACAAAGGACTGCAGCATACAACAGGAAAAAAGTCAGTAGCTAGTTGGAAGGTGAGGTGTTTTTAATTTCATGTTCACTCCTATTTATTTGGCTCTTTTGGCAGTGTACTCATAAGAAAGATGTAGAAATAACTAGCCTGTTTTGCATGGTTACAGTAGGACTCATCATATTGGGGACACTTTGGTGAAGTCAGTAAGCTTAAGTGCTTGTACTAATGCTGTACAGCCTGACCAAGAGCCCCTATTGCACTTTTTTCCAGCCACATACAAGACACACCTAGGTTTAAAAGACAAAAGTCAGGGAAAAAATATACTAAACCTGGTGCATCCATGGAGTAGCCACAGGCCTTTATCACCTCTGCAGTTGGAGTCTTTCATCTACTTTTCGGTGTAAGTGGAGCGTCCATTGGGTACTCATCATCATAGCATATCAAAACTGCAGGCAGCGTGCCCTTAACTCAGAACCCACATGGAGTAGGGTCCGGTGGATGATTTGAGGAGTATGCCATATAAAGTGTCCAGTAAAAGATTTAAAGAGTATGAGTTGTTGTTGAGTAGAGGAAGATAATGCCCCAGGAAATGTAATAATTCTAGTATTTGTGCAGGCAGGTGGCCCAGATGTAGGTTGGTGGCTCAGAATAGCTTCCACTCCCCAGCCAGTGCAGTGTAGCAGGCCAGACACTGCACCAACACGCTCCGACTCCTGTCACTTCCTGGTCCTGACCATCTGAATGCGTGACCCTGGCAGTGGCTTTAATAAACCCCCCCTCCTGTATTGGCTATATACTAGTCATTCAGGCCTTTTTAAACCATGGGTGCTGAAATGACCTCCAGCATGCACAGCCACCTCGCTCATAAGCCTACTAATGCATGCACGTCCATATACACCTCCGCACGCCCACGTCCACCCACACACGTGCCAACAAACTTAGTGGTGGTAAATAAGCTGCAATCTTGTGCTGATCTATGTAAATACTGTGCTTTATATTCACTGCTTCCTCAGAGTTAAAATTGACTCTCTAAACTCATTAGTGCTGACATGCTGATAACATCTGCAAACACTGTATGAACATTGGCAGAGGCAAATTTGTATTTCAGAACAAAACACAACATCGTAAATAGAAGTCAGCTGCATTATTCTTTAGATTTTGTTTTTAATTTATTTTAAGTACAATTAAATATAACTATGTCCTCATTTTACAGTAACCTTTTCAAGGTATGTGTATGCCCAGTTACAAAAAAGCTCCTCATACATGTCTTTTTTCCTCTGTGCTTCATTCTACTGGGCATGCACAGACCTTACTCACACCTGCCCAGTTCTGATGTGCTTGTCCACGGCTTAAGTGTGGCCACAAGAAACCTATTCAACAAACTTTTATCTTTAGGTGTAGAGGGATACTGTGCTGGAATGGTGTGCTGTAGAAGGACACAAAAATCTACTGGACCATCAAAAGGCTTCCCACTACTGAGGTAGGTATCTAACAATCTTTTTAATATGTTAGGTACGCTTTAAAACAGGATGCCTAAACCAATCAGAAACAATATCATAAGAGTACTTAAACTGGGTGAGGACAGGACATGCTGTACAAATAAGCTTCTCAGTATAAAGCATGTTAAACATTAGTAAGACTGAGCACAGCAACAAGATACAAGGTAATATGTTTTCATGAGCAAGAGCTCACACAAGGAAATAATAATTGTATTCATTTATTTATTTTAATTTTGCATTGACTGCATTCTTTTTAATACATCGTCACTTAAAGAGGAACTTCAACCTAAACAAACATACTGTCATTAACCACTTAAGCCCAACTGGACGAACATTCTCGTCCAGTTGGGCTGCGCGCACTCCCGCGGGCCACGCGCGCTCCCGCGGGGGCTCCTGTGTGCGCTCTCACCACCGGTCGTTAGCCGAGCGATCAATGAAAGGGATTATAAATCTCTTTCATTGATCGAAGCCCCCCGCAGAAAAGCCAACAGCGTCTCATCAGACGCTGCGGTTTTTCTGAGTTCAAAAAGTTATCCGTCTTCATACTTCTTCCTGGGAGCGAGATCGATCACTCCCAGGACTTTTTGACTGTGGCCATCTTGTGGCCAAATAGTAAAACTACACCCACATCCAATTTTTATTAAATAAATACATTTTTTTACATTTAAAATTAGCTGTTTACCTCCCACATCAAAAAATACCCAAATAATTTTTTTAATAAAAAAAAATAATAAACAATTACAATAATAATAAAAAAAACATAAATAGTTACCTAAGGGTCTGAACTTTTTAAATATGCATGTCAAAGGAGTATATTAATATTTATTTTTTTAAAGTATGGGCTTGTAAATAGTGATGGACGCAAATTGAAAAAATGCACCTTTATTTCCAACTGAAATATCTGTGCCATACATTGTGATAGGGACATGTAATGATCGCTGCTGCAGCAGCTATTGCTGGAAGTAGTAGTGCTGCAGCTCAGGCAGTTCTGATCTATTTCCATGCAAGCTGCATAGCTTTGTCTGTCTTTCCCTGCTGTCAGCTTGTGACTGATTATCATTCACCTGTGTGGGAATCTGCATGTCTGCTTCCATTGGATGACCTCAGTATAAAGATCTGCTTCCTGCAGGGTTTCCTTGGGTTTTCATAGCTTCAGTGTAAGCCAGTCTTGCTGTCGCTTTAGCCCCCGATCGTGTTTCTTGTTATAAAGATACTTTGCTGGTCTTTGCATCATATATTGGTTCATTGCCAATATATATGCATACCAGCACGTTTATTATTTTCCTTGTATTTGTGTTACGTTAATACATCAGTGTCGCTGATGTATACGTACACGAACTGTTTATATCCTGTGTGCAGTTAGTCAGCTTTCCAGCACGTTTTGGTAGGTTGCGCGTACCGTGACCACCCGTGCTGAGGTAGTTACCCTTCTCCTGGTTCTGTTTGTGGATTGCGTTCATCTCTGCGAAGAGATAACGAATCCTTCTGAATCCTGTTCTGTTACCGTTTGTGGATTGCGTTCATCTCTGCGAAGAGATAACGAATCCTTCTGAATCCTGTTCTGTTACCGTTTGTGGATTGCGTTCATCTCTGCGAAGAGATAGCGAATCCTTCTGAGTCCTGTCCCCTGTATTACTCCAGTCCTAGTCAGCGTTCCTGCTTATGTCATATATCGGTTCATTGCCGATATATACATATGTTAGTCAGAAGTTACAAATAGTTTCATTGATAGCTGTAATTGTAATACGCTAGGAAAACATACTTATTGTATATTTATCTGTGTTACGTTCATCTATCTTAATCCTGCTGTTTCCTGACTGTCCTGTCCTGTCTTTGTGAGGCACGCCATCGCCGCAGCGCATTGGCTGCCTCATTCCAGTCTGTCTGGTTTTGGACGCTTGCTGTCGCTAAGTAGCCGCTAGCTAGCAAGCGTTCATTCTGTCTACCTGTCCTGATCTCCTCAGTTCTGGTTTGTGCGCTCAGCGCTACTTTGCGCTGAGACGTTATAACGAAAGCATTGTTTGTGGCTGTCAGATCTGCACCGGCTCTGTGCGCCACAATCTCCTATTGGAGTCAGTCCTCCCCTCCACTATACTAGGGATAGCCTGTTTCCTGGTGCTAGTGTGTGTACCTCCTCCACGCCAGCTCATGCGTTGCATGCTGACTGTGGAGAATACACCACCAAGCCTCACAGGACATAATTTGAATGGTGTAATAAGTGGGACAAATGGGCAAATAAAATACATGGGTTTTAATTATGGTAGCATGTAATGTTAATTTCAAACTATAATGGCCAAAAGCTGAGAAATAATGATTTTTTTGTCCATTTCTTTCTTAATATTCCTGTTAAAATGGATTTAGAATAAATTAATTCTCAGCAAAATGTATCACCCAAAGAAAGCCTAATGGGTGGCGGAAAAAACAAGCTGTAGACCAATTCATTGTGATGAGTAGTGATAAAGTTATTGGCAAATGAATGGGAGGTGAAAGTTGCTCAGATGCAAAAAATAAACAACCCTTCTTGCTTAAGTGGTTAAATTACATTAGTTATGTTAATTAAGTTAGATAGGTAATATAATCTCTTACTCACCCTTGTTTTAAAAGAACAGACAAATGTTTGATTTCATGAGGGCAGCCATCTTTTTGGTTGAAAGGAGTGACAGGGAGCATGAGACATAGTTCCAACTGTCCTGTGTGCTGATCACCCCTCCCAGTTGCTAGGCAACGGGAATAACAACATAGGAAATCACTTCATGCTTTGCACAGCATCAGGGGAAAAATGCCCAGGCAGTTTTCTTTGATGGGGCGGAGCTTAGCTTTTGTGCAGCTAAAAATAAGGCTTATGTAAGAAAAACAAAGTTCTGATGCTGTGGAACTGTTAAAGAAACACCAAGCCTTTTCAGTGCTGCTGAATAGATTTTTAGTCTGGAGGTTCACTTTAACTGTATTTTTTCACAATTACTTAAAACTGTAGTATGCATTTTGTCCAACAGTGTTAACTTCTTCTGCTTAGGTTACCATTTGCCCTTATACACAAATAGCACCTTTGATATCATGTACTCACTTGCAGTACCTAATAGGTCCATATTCATTGGTGACACTTGACCTGCTGCTTTCCCTGAAGACATAAGACTTGATTCATGAAACACATTGGGTCTAATCCAATTTTCTCCTTAGTTTACTCCTAGGTGATTTATCCACATTGTATCAATAAAATGCAGCTCTTAAGCCACCAGCAAGCAAGAAAACACTCAGAATAATTTTGACAGAACTTTTTAACCTACTTTTTGGCACTTTTTTTCAATTGCAATGTGTTAAAAAGTTACTTTAAATAGAAGATGAAAAACTATTTGCTAGGAGAAAACTTAGGAAAAAACGTCTATTGAATCAAGCCTCTAGGGTTTAATTATAAGAAGGAAGTTGCTAAACTTATTTGACTTATTTAATCTGAAAGAACTTATTAAAAAAAATATTATTCAAAAAAAAACTTTAATAAATGTTGTGTGTGTTTTAAGACTGTTTTTTTGCATTCCAATCTCATCCAAGACTGGGAGCCATATTCTATTGCTGAACTCGCCAATAAAATGGCTCAGACAGCGGACCAATGGGGAGCCCGGCTGCAGATTCAAAGACGCTTTGCCCGGGCTCCTTCTATGCACACAGTAATTACAGTGTTAGATACACTGTAATTACACGACGGATTTTGCGGCGAGAGGCGGCGGGTGATCGGCGGCGATACGTATGATGAGGAACCTTTGCAGAGCTGCGCGGGGGCTTCTAAACTGTGCGGCGACCCGACGGGGAGCTCTGGGGGTCTCCTTATTAAAGGAGACCCCCAGATGCTGCAGCGGAAGATGTCGGCGGCGAGTGCGCATGTGTGGGGAGTGAGGCTGTGGTGCTGAAGGACAGCACCACAGCGTAAACCTCACTCCCCATCGCTGGGTAAAAGGAAGCATCGCTCAGGCTTTCGCCTGAGTAATGCTCCCTAACGATCGGCCATCGCGCGAAGGATATGGGCAATAGGATTTGCCGGTAATCCTCGCGCGATGGCAAGGTGATAAGTAGCTCGCATCTGCAAGCTACTTATCACCTTAAATAGGATATGGCCCTGAGTCTGTAAGAAATAATGAAGCAGAAAATCCCATTAGAGATGGTTTATCGTTAGTATATACTTCAAAAAACATCTCTGCAGCATATTATATGAATATTATCTGTTATTTACTGATAGTCTTATCCAGCTTTTTTATAATCCCCTTAACCAAACCTTTTTTTTTTCTTTTTTTTTTCTTATAATAGAGTAGTGCTGTGAGAAAGTACCTTTAGAAAGACTTGGGTAAAATAAACATTGCGAGTCCTGTTCCATGCATATTTTGCAAAGCAAATGCTGCAAGTAAAGCAATTTGAAATAATCATTAATATTCAGAAGATTTTACCCCAGTGTGAAATATTTAACAAGAAAAATCCACAAAATATAAGAATTTGATTGAGCTAAGCTGTGGTTAATTTATAGAGCAGCAGCAAGTGAAGGCCCCATCTGTACGGCATCTGCCAATTACATGGCACATAACGTTTCCTCTGTTCCATCACAATAATGAGCTTGGTTATATATTTGTGTACACTGTGCACATTCCTTGGAGCTCACAGTTTTCCATGAAAGATTTTGGCAAAAATGTTATATCTTTTGTGGATTTAAAGCTTTTAAAATATATATATCATAGAGACAATGAGACCAATGGGATATCAGCTAAATTCAGTTTATAATACATATGTAAAATGTATAAATTCATATACACAAGTGGATACACTTTATTGATTGTACGTCTTGCTTATGTCATAAAACATTAGGAGCTATTACAGTTACTTATATATTGACATATTTGTGATGTTTCAGTTGCAGTGCGATCCCATCCAAATATTAGATCTTTTGCATGAACACAAAAACTGATAATTTTGATTTAAAGAAGTTAAAACCACTACAGAGCTGCAGTCATGCTATTAATACTTCAAATCATGATGAAAACTGACCATTGTAGGCCAGATGAAAATGTTCCAAATCTAATTATCCCACCATAAAGAAAGGGAAGTGGCCTTCTTTTGGAATATGGAGAAGAAGGTTAGCCTACTTCTCATAGAAGACAAGTAGGTTAGGCTACCAAAACAAATCCCTCTGAAGGCAGACAAATCCATTTTTATTTTTGAGTGAAGACTGACTCTATTTTTAACATTGGTATCCGTGGCTCCGGTTTTGATCCGAGCCAAAAAGCTGGAGCCACAGATACCTTTTTGAACAAGTGTGAACCTACTCGTAGACTGGGTTGGGTTTAAGATTTTATTTACATAATGTGCATTTTGCTGGATGCAGCCAGCGTCCTCAGGTGCAGCATATTCAATTTGATGGACAAGGGAGCTGAGCAATCAGAAGGAAAATAGCCACTCAGTTCTCTGATCCTTCTGATTAGAAATGTCCTCCAGTGAAACTTGTTATGTTAACAAACTTAACTCAGTATACCTGCATACTTTCAAAAGGTAAGCCTCATCCCCTTCTATAGTTACTACTTTCCCACTTATTTTTTTTTTCATCCATTCAGGCTCTCATTCTACCCTATCACTCAAACTGAGCCCAGGACCTCACAAGAGCATGAATGAGTACAACCTAGAGGGATTGATATGATCCACTGTGATAGTAGGGGGCGACTGAAGAAAGAGTCCCCAAAATCTATACAGTAGCTGCTTAAAGAGACTCTGTAACATTAAAAAGATCCTCTGGGGGGTACTCACCTCGGGTGGGGGAAGCCTCCGGATCCTAATGAGGCTTCCCACGCCATCCTCTGTCCCACGGGGGTCTCGCCACAGCCCTCCGAACAGCCGGCGACTGTGCCAACTGTCAGTTCAATATTTACCTTTGCTGGCTCCAGCGGGGGCGCTGTGGCGGCTTTCCGTTCCGAACTACACGGAAATACCCGATCTCATTCGGGTCCACTCTACTGCGCAGGCGCAGGACACTTGCGCCTGCGCAGTAGAGCGGACCCGACGGCGATCGGGTATTTCCGTGTAGTTCGGAGCCGACAACCGTCAGAGCGCCTGCGCAGGAGCCAGGAAGGTAAATATTGACGTCACCGCTGCAAGGACTCCACGAAGGGCTGCAGCGAGACCCCTGACGGATGGAGGACGGCGTGGGAAGCCTCATTAGGATCCGGAGGCTTCCCCCACCCGAGGTGAGTACCCCCCAGGGGATCTTTTCATGTTACAGTTCCTCTTTAACACACTTGCAAACCAGCTCTGTGAGTATTTATTAAGGAACCAATAATTTTGTTTGCCTACTTGGGGATAATATGCCATTTCTGGCTTCCTCCTTTTGTCCGTCTTGGCATTTGCCTGAAGGATTTGATTCAGCACTTCTATTCATAGAAGACTCACTTTCACCACATTTCTAAGCCAGAAGAAGTAGAGTTTTACTTTTAAGTGTGATATAGGCAAATAACAGTTAATATATAAGCAAGTAAATAGCTAAGAGGCAGATAGTGTACTGTTAAATGTACATAAATCATTTGGAAATACTAATTAAAGTCCTATGGTGTCCCGCTTATTTTTTTCATGACTTTAAGTCAATTTTAACATCTAAGATGAAATGCAAACCTTGTGGTCAAGCATATCTCTATGTTTGTCTCAAGAACAGGCAAAGGCTTTAGCTTTAGCAATCTCATATATATTACACGGAAAGTACATTTGGCCGATCAATCCTTTTCATTCCTAGCCTCACTAAAAGTTCAATATGGCAAACAGTAATGGAAATTGTATTTACTCTTTCCATGATTTAAAAATAGTATAACCCATATTATAAATTATATTTTCCTTGCACATCTGTAAATGATAGTAATATATCTTCTGCTACAATCAATGGATGATAATTGAAGCTAATGATTGTATAGGGACTTTTTAATCCCTCATTTAATTGTTAAGAGTATAGTGTCAATTGGATCTAACAATGAAAAATGACAGCCTTTGTTCTTGTAATTGTTATGCAGTCTTTGATGAAATATTACACATTTTGCAAACATCGTTTTAGAGTTCTTACTTTTTTTGCATCTAGAGAGGCAGCTTCAGACTTGCAACAGGATATGTTAGAGTACAAAAACTACTTGGTGGGCTAATTTACTGAGTACTGCAGATGCATACATATGAATTGGCCACCGGGAGACTTGGGTGCAAGATACAGCCGGTATATGGCTTATCCTGCTGCTCCACAAGTTCCCGGCTGTGTTAAATACTATACCCCCTCTAGGTCCACGTGGATAGTGGGGAATAATATAATTTGGCTTCCAGCTATTCCTGGAAGCCGAATTACCGTGTTTTAAGAGCAGTTACTGACTGTGCGCCGCTATAGCTATAATTCCTATTACGGCCTATAGTGGTGCCGTCTGCGCCCAAATCTCCTGCGCTGTTATTACAGCTCTCGCTGCAAATTACTCATGCAGGAATATGGCAGCTACCCATTACAGGATAAGACATACTTTGGAAACTGCACCTACTGATTCCATAGGTGGGAAAAATTGTCATTTGAGCTTACAGTTCCTTTTAGATATTTGTATGGCTGAAATTTGAAATGGAAACATAACATTAATAGGAATGCTCATTCAGATTCCATGGAAATGAAATGTCCGCATTTCTGATAGGGAATTGAATTTCTGTGTAAATACCGCATTACTGCAACTCGGTAATTTTAGCCCAATCACAGAACTCGGAAGCACTGGACCAATCAGAGAATGCAGAGTAAACTCGGGAAATATTTGGCCTGTTGGAGGATGCAAAAATAATCAAAAAAGACTCCTCGGGAATCGTAATCGGAAATCAGCAGAATCAGTAATCGGCATTGGCAGAATCAGAAATCAACACTTCCGACCATCCCTAAACTTACAACAGGATTTTTTAGACAGAGGTAGAATATTACTTTAAATTATGGATTGTTCCTTACTTCTTCTGGCACTTGCATAAAAGAGAAGGGGGTGTATGCAATAAACTGTGTTAAATAAAATTACATGCATAAAGTCTTATGCACAATGACTAGAGCGTAATGCATTGCATGTAACGTATTGCACTCTGCTTTACTCATTGTGCAGTAAAACGTTATGCATGTAATTCTGCTTAAAGAGAATATGTACTATAAAATTCTTACAATAAAAAGCATACCATTCTATTCATTATGTTCTCCTGGGCCCCTCTGTGCTGTTTCTGCCACTCTCTGCTGCAAACCTGGCTTATAATTGCCAGTTTTAGGCAGTGTTTACAAACAAACTAACCAGCTTGTGATAGGCTCACATAAGCAGAGTGTGTGAGTCATACAGAGCCTGCAGAGGGCCTGGAGAGGGTGTGTATAGCTTCTATCCAATCACAAGCAGCCCTGCACATTCCAGTCTGACTGCCTCAGCCCGACAGAGCCGACAGAGGAGAGAAGATTAGATCATATAATAGAGATAATACAGTCACTGTGCAAGTAGGAAAGGCTACAGTAAGCCAGACCACATTACAACAGGCATAGGAACTTATAGGATAGAATAAATAAGGATGTGTGATGATTTGCTCAGCTGCCTGTGCAGGCAGGCAGCCTTTTGACCATTGTGTAGGTTTGCATGCTGCAGGACTCTGGAAAGAAGAGCTTCTGTCAGTTTTGCAGCTTGTGCTTGCTGAGGAATTTGCATACGTTGTCATGCAAATTGCCTGGCCACATTCATTGGAGGGGTGTACTATAAGTACTATGTGTGTCCCACAATGCTTTGCTGTTCATAAGGATTTTGTCCTGTGTAACACTCCTGCCGGGAGTGTCAGCCATGCTCTTTGTTTGAAGATCAGCTTAGAGTAATTCCTGAATCTGCGCTAGGCAGGTTTTCCCTAGTGCAGTTAGGATTGTTTATCTGTTTGTTTGTTCTTTTGCCATTGTCCTGTCCCAACGGTGGTCGACAGGAAATGGTTCTGATCTCTGTTCTTGGAGTATAGCTGGTGCAGCGGTTGCTACCAGCTATCTCTTCTGTTCTGTCTCCTGGGATCGCCCTAGCCACTTTTCGCTAGCGCTGGGGATCCTTCTGTTCTGTCTCCTGGGATCGCGCTAGCCACTTTTCACTAGCGCTGGGGATCCTTCTGTTCTGTCTCCTGGGATCGCGCTAGCCACTTTTCGCTAGCGCTGGGGATCCTTCTGTTCTGTCTCCTGGGATCGCGCTAGCCACTTTTCGCTAGTGCTGTGGATTCTTCTGTTCTGCTACTCTGTACCTGGATCGCGCTAGCCACTTTTCGCTAGTGCTGTGGATCCTATCTCTCGCTTGTCCCTGTTTTCGTGTGTCTGTCTTGTCTGCTACAACCGCTTGCTGGAGGCTCGGTGAGGTAACTGTTAAGCAAGCGTTCGCGTCCTCTGTTTCATGTTTGTCTGTCGATGGTTAGTTAGGCGTGCTTGTCTCTATTGTGCTTATCACGTGGAGACCACGCATAACCACGTGCACTGTTGCGAATGAGTGCGGTGTTCGCGGTTAGCTAGTGTTTGTTATTTTCCGCATCTTCTCATTGTATTATTTGCTGTGCCTTTGCTACCCTCGTATTCTATTCTGATCTGCCTTGTGTCACGTCTGGCGATCGCACCTCTCACGATCGCGTTCCTGTTTCATATCTGCTGTTGTGTGTGCACTGTCGCGGGGTGGCGACTAGGTTGGCGCACACACATACAACCTGTCCCTTTGCTCGTTCTCATTCGCAATCACCTCTCTTGCGATTGCGTTCTGCGCTTCGTACAATTCCTGTCTGGCATTTGTGGAGGTACAGAGGATTGGTTCCTCTGCACTCCCCAGCGCCATCTGCCGACAGGAATTTTCCCTCTACGGGTGCGTAGCACCTTTTGCTGGGTGCCTGCAAATATACGCTTGTGGAGGATTTCCGCCGTATCAGCGCACGCGTTGTGCGCTGATCACGGAGAAAGTTCCACAATCGTTACAGGATGAAAACTTTGTTACAGAGTCTCTTTAACACAGTTTATTGCATACACCCCAAAGTTACAAAGTCAGCACCTAATATTTGATAACATGTCAAAACATAGTAATGCATAGTATTGCTTACTTTCTGCAGTGGTACATTTTGAAATATCATACAATGGCCTGAAAAAGACAAATACAAGATAAAAATCTACTTACCAGGGGCTTCCTCCAGCTCCTGGCAGCCTATCTGTCCCTCGCCACAGCTCCGCTCCCAGATGATGTCCTAGGGTCCCCTCCATTGCAGATGGTGATCTCACCAGGTCAGCATCTTCTGCGTCTGCAGGCCATGCGTGTGTGATTGCAAGTGGCGCGCCCGCACGCTTGTGCAGGCGCAAATAATGCCAACTGGCTGGGAGTGGAACTGCGGTGAGGGACAGATAAGCTGCCAGGGACTGGAGGAAGCCCAGGTAAGTAGACTTTTTTTTAACCTGTCCTATAAATCTAGGAGTGACCATTATGAATAACAAATATTGGAACCCATTTCTGCCTGCACACACAAGACAAGACAAGACACAGAACATTTATTCTCCTGTTAAACCCCAGAGCTGCAGCCACTAGGGTACGCTCTATAGGCAGTTGCAGTGTTATGAAGTCTTGCCCAAGGTCTCCTCACTGAATAAGTACAGGCTTACTGAACAGGAAAAGCTGAGGTCTCCTGTGTCAGAGGCAGAGCCCTTAACCAGTGCACTTTCTAGCCACTGCACACCACTAGTGCAATGGCTTAAGGTAAGCAATGAATGAATTTGGGAGGAAGAGAGAATTATAAATTAGTTATGAGAGTAAGAGCTAATGGGGATTAATTAAGTCTGAGGGATAATTATTTGATTTTTTCACCCAAGGTTTGCTTTAAATAAGAAAGAGAAAATTTAAACATCTAAAAACCATTAGGCCATAAATATAATTTTACTTTTGACTATAGAAACTTAAACTCTATCTTCACGTATGTAAGAGATTGGGGAATAGACTGTCTTCTAAGCTGTTATTCTTGCAAAAAGAATCAGGATGAATTGCTCAAAGTACAGCTTTACAGCCACAAAAGGCATTGTTCATTAAAGCTTGATTTTACCAATGTACCATTGACATGCTGCTTGACGTGATTTACATTTTCATTCACAATTTATTCACTATGGATATGTTCTGGAATAAAGTCATCAGCTTAAAGTAACCTTTTTGTCAGACTGACTACAAGTTTTAAAACAGAAGATGAATAAAGTGGACTTTCCACAGTAAAAGTTTAAAATGACTGATCAAGACACTAATGACTTATTAAAAGAGGAAAATGGCTTAATTCACTAGCAATCTTACTGTACATTTTTTTCAGATGATATGGGCTATAGCTTTATCTACTATGACAGCCCCCTCAGCAAAGCGCTTGCTACTAATAGGGAAGACTATGGAATAGTGAAGGGAAGGGACAGGTCTACTGAGCAATTCAGTTCCTAAACAGTCTCAGTCCCTTGAAACCAAGTCCAAGCTATATTACTCAGCAAAACTGGGGGAACTTGTGATTCTTTTCAATATGGTACTGAACAGTTTCCACAGTTTGTTGGTTGGAAATATGGCATCCAAAAGAATGTCCACTTTAATCAGAGCATCTCCCAGACTCTAAAGGTGGCCACACACGATACAATAAAATAATCTGATTTTACGGCAATTAGATAAAAACGATCGGATCTCCCGAAAGAGTCAAAAAGTTTTTTTTCATTCGACTGAAAAATCCGATCGGATTTCCCGTTTTCTTCCATTTTTACCAATCCAGAATGCCAGATATTTTTTTCCATCTTTCTAAAGATTGTATGGTGTGTGTTAGATTGTCAATTTATTAATACACACACCCTAGCAATTTTGTCAGAGTTTCCAATCATTTTTATCATAATTGGGGAAAAATTGAACATACGTGTGGGGTACATTGGTCATATTTTTGAAATGTTAGAATCAGTCAGAAAAATTGAGTGTAATTCTTAAATTGAACAGATATTTAAAAAATTGTATGGTGTGTGGCCACCTTTACTCTTTATGTTGTATCTCTCAACTCACTATACTCTTGAGCACCACCTAATTGGACAGGGCCTCCCAAAACAACAAACAAAAATAAATAAAGAATAAATCAAATAATCAAAAAGGGTTAGAGAAATAAAAACAAATAAAATAAAGCACAAAAGTGACCAATGCACCCAGCTATACCATCAACATCACCCCCCCTCCCCCCCAACTGTGAGAAACCGCGGAGAAGCCGCCGCGTGTACTGGCGGCAGGGCGGCTGATTCCGCGTCCAGCACGGCGGTTTCCACGCAGCAACGCATGTCTGGGTCAGCTGGGATCTCTAGTGCACCTGGATGGAGAGCTACGCACGCGCGCGCCAGAAGTCAGGACCTTTATGCCAGCAGGAGATGTGTCAGCTGATCAGGAGGATCAGCTGATTCCTGCTGGACTCCTGATTGGCTGAGTGGTTCGGGCGGGGCGGCAGAGTCCTGCAACTATATATACAGCTTGCTTGTCAGTTGTTGGTTGTCTGCCGTTGCGATCACTACGTGGAAGCACTCAGACCTTAGTCAGATCCAACAGTGTGTTTGAACCAGGAGGACCTGGGAATTCACACTGAGCCAGATTACTTGTGTTATTATTCTGTTATACTTCAGACTAGTTCCAGGGTGTAGAGACCACGGACCTCACACCCAAGACTAGGGAACTTGTGTTATCATTCTGTTATACATCAGACTAGTTCCAGGGTGTAGAGACCACGGACCTCACACCTAAGACTAGGGAACTTGTGTTACCATTCTGTTATACATCAGACTAGTTCCAGGGTGTAGAGACCACGGACCTCACACCCAAGACTAGGCATTGTTTGATATTTGTTATGACCTATTGCTTTCCTGACTATCCCTCTGCTTTCTGATTCAGTACCATGCATATCTGATATCACGTTGCCAAACCCTGCCTGACTTGGATACCGAATCAGCCTTCTGTCTTTATACTTTATCTGTCTGTGTGTTGCCGACCTGGCTTGCCTGACCTCGAGAGCTATCTCTCTCCACTTAAGAGATAGTCTCCAAGATCAGTCAGTGACATCCACCTTCAGGTGTCACTCACTCTCTGGTCCTTTCTACCTTCAGCCTGACTCCACCCCTTGGAGAGTCTCAGGCTGCTGGAAAATTTCTGTACTCTCCATAGCAGTGTCTTCTGTACTGCTTAGGGTCACCTGTTCATCAGGTGGGTTGCTCAAAGTCATACTGTTACACCAAACACTCACCATATATATATATATCCAGAGGTGTCCAGAGGTTAGCACTATATCTGTATTATTGGTGATTCTGCAGATCATCCATAATCAGGTATATATCTGTATTCTTGGTGATACTGCAGATCACCAATAATCAGATTCTCTCTGCGTGCTGACACCGATCGTTACAGAACGGCAGACCAAAACCAAATGGACGCACTGTATAGCCATGTTGAAGTCCTGACCGCCGCGGTAAACAATCGTTCCAGCACAGTTTTGAACCAACAGACCCAGATCAACCAGCTATATGGGGCTATTCAGGAACTTCAATCAGCTATAAACTCAGTGCAATCTCCTCTAGTCACGGACATCCGTATGTCCGTACCTGAAAGGTTTTCTGGCCATAGATCTGACTTTCAGAATTTTAGAAATAGAGCGTTATCATACTTTGAGTTGAGGCCTAATTCGTCTGGAACCGAGGCACAGAGAATTACGTTTATTAAGACTCTGTTGTCAGGGGATTCCCAGACCTGGGCGTATAGTCTCCCGACAGGGCATGAGGCCCTGGCCTCGGTTGAGGAATTTTTTAAAGCAATGGCTATAATTTATGATGATCCGGACATTGCTTCTACCGCTGAGCGGAAGCTCAAGACATTGTGGCAGGGCAAGGGTCCGGTTGAAAATTACGCTGCTGAGTTCAGGAAATGGGCAGTATCTGCGAGATGGGGGTCATTTGCACTATTGGACTGTTTTTTGGCAGGATTGTCAGATGCAATCTATGACGTAATGATAGGACATCCTGAGCCCAAATCTGTAGATGAGGCAATTTCTTTGGCCGTGCAGTTAGATCGCCGTTTGCGCTACCAGAAACAGATTCGTGGTAGGAATGCTGTAAGGTCTATCTCAGACAACCCTTCTCGATCTTCGTCACCCTCTGACGAGCCGATGCAAATCGGATATACAAGGCTGAGTCAGGTGAAGAAGGGTCACAAAAGGCAAAGAAAACGCGATCTACATGGTGCTAAGGGGCCAGGAGAATGCTGCCGTCTGGGGTTGGTCAATACCAGAGGCGAGCAGTCGTTACCTCCAAACAATGATCGTCTGCTCCTTCCCTGCTCTATTACATGGGAGGGCCAGGCTAGTTCCGCAGAAGCCGTTGTGGACTCCGGTTTTGCAGTAAACCTCATAGATTACGATTTTGTAAAAAAATTGGGGATACCCCTGGTCCCATTAGACCGGCAGATTCTGGTCACTGCAGTGGATGACTCTCCATTGCAGAGTGGTCAGACTCTCTTTCAAACCCCTTGGTTGTCATGTTGTTTAGGGGCGTTACATGAAGAGAGATTACAGTTCCTGGTGATGCCCATGGCAACCTCCACCATTGTTCTCGGTATGCCCTGGTTGCAAATCCATTCCCCACAGATTGACTGGGCTTCAGGACAGTTACTAAAATGGTCAGCCCATTGTCATCGGCACTGTTTGGGGAGAGGCCCTTGCCAGCGAGACATTCTAGAGGGTAAAACATCTAGTCAGACCTCACCGGGTACTTTACAACATTTACCAGTGTCAAGGAAACCCCGGACTCAGAAAAATCAGACTAATAAGAGAAAGTCTGTAGAGTGGGAGTTTTCCCCTGGGGACATGGTGTACGCAGGGACGGATCAAGACCAAGTTGCGCCTGGGGCAAGGTCAGGTTTTGGTGCCTAAAGGTCAGGTTTTGGCGCCTAAACTGACATTCATTTTGCCGCCTTTTTAAGAATTAAACAAAATGCGCCTGGGGCAAGATACCCGCTTGCCCCCCCCCCCTAGATCCGTCCCTGGGTGTTTGTATCCTCTCGGCATGGGGCCCTGAAGCGAGCATCACCCAAACTGGGTCCTACATTCATAGGACCATTCCCAGTGACCAGGAAAGTTAATTTTGTCACCTATGCTGTCGATCTCCCAGCCAGTATGAGAGGTGTAAGATCAGACCATGTGTCTCTGTTGAAGCCAGCAGTGCACGTGGATTCCCCTCCCTCCCTCCCTGTGATGGTAAAAAACCAATTGGAATGTGTGACCGAAAGGATTCTAGACCCACATCCTGGAAAGCCTGGTGGGAAGTGTCCGGAGTCCACTCCTCAGGGGGGGGGGGGGTACTGTGAGAAAACGCGGAGAAGCTGCCGCGTGTACTGGTGGCAGGGCGGCTGATTCCGCGTCCAGCACGGCGTTTTCCGTGCAGCAACGCATGTCTGGGTTGGCTGGGATCTCTAGTGCACCTGGATGGAGAGCTATGCACGCGCGCGCCAGAAGTCAGGACCTTTATGCCAGCAGGAGATGTGTCAGTTGATCAGGAGGATCAGCTGACTCCTGCTGGACTCCTGATTGGCTGAGTGGTTCGGGCGGGGCGGCAGAGTCCTGCAACTATATATATACAGCTTGCTTGTCAGTTGCTGGTTGTCTGCCGTTGCGATCACTACGTGGAAGCACCCAGACGTTAGTCAGATCCAACAGTGTGTTTGAACCAGGAGGACCTGGGAATTCACACTGAGCCAGATTACTTGTGTTATTATTCTGTTATACTTCAGACTAGTTCCAGGGTGTAGAGACCATGGACCTCACACCCAAGACTAGGGAACTTGTGTTATCATTCTGTTATACATCAGACTAGTTCCAGGGTGTAGAGACCACGGACCTCACACCCAAGACTAGGGAACTTGTGTTATCATTCTGTTATACATCAGACTAGTTCCAGGGTGTAGAGACCACGGACCTCACACCCAAGACTAGGCATTGTTTGATATTTGTTATGACCTATTGCTTTCCTGACTATCCCTCTGCTTTCTGATTCAGTACCACGCATATCTGATATCACGTTGCCAAACCCTGCCTGACTTAGATACCGAATCAGCCTTTTGTCTTTATACTTTATCTGTCTGTGTGTTGCCGACATGGCTTGCCTGACCTCGAGAGCTATCTCTCTCCACTTAAGAGATAGAATCAGAATCAGAATCAGAATCAATTTTATTTCGCCAAGTAAGTTTGCACCTACAAGGAATTTGTCTTGGCAATTGCTTAACAAGCACAAACACAAACAAAAACAATACAAGGGCAGACAGTGTGTATATTACAAGTCAAGGACATTATAAGTATAGTGGCAGTAAGCAATGTGAGAATTGTTCATTTACAGTTCTGTGCTGATTACTATCAAGTCCTAGCAGCTCTAACGTGGTTCAGCATTAAGTATGGCTACTGCTTGAGGAAAAAAGCTGTTCCTGTGTCTGGAGGTTTTGGTAGCGATTGACCGGAATCTTACTCCTGAAGGCATGCACTGGAAGATGGAGTGAGCTGGGTGAGAGGGGTCAGAGGCAAATTTGGTTGCTCTTTTTCTGCACCTGCTAGCGTAAAGATCCTGCAGGGAAGGTAAGCTACAGCCAATTATCCTTTCCACTGTTCGAATGATGCGCTGCAGCCTCCCCTTTTCTAATGCTGAGCAGGAGCTGAACCATACAGTCATAGATGATGTTATGGTGGATTCAATAATTGCAGTGTAGAACTGCACCGTTAAATTTTGAGGTAGGCCAAACTTTTTCAGCTGCCATAGATGGTACATCCTCTGTTGCGCTTTCTTGACAATTGTTATCCCATTTTAGGTTGTGTGAGATTGTGGACCCAAGAAGCTTGAATGACTCCAAGATCAGTCAGTGACATCCACCTTCAGGTGTCACTCACTCTCTGGTCCTTCCTACCTTCAGCCTGACTCCACCCCTTGGAGAATCTCAGGCTGCTGGAAGGTTTCTGTACTCTCCATAGCAGTGTCTTCTGTACTGATTAGGGTCACCTGTTCATCATGTGGGTTGCTCAAAGTCATACTGTTACACCAAACACTCACCATATATATATATCCAGAGGTGTCCAGAGGTTAGCACTATGGGCTCGATTCACCAAGCGGTGCAAAGTGTTAGCACCGTGGTGAAAAGGCCCTTATCACGCCTAAAGTCACTTTAGGCATGATAAGAAGAAACTCGCGCGAAGTTGCCGCGCGTACGCGCGTACGCGCGTAAGTGCGCGCGCAACACCCGACGCTTCGCGCGAAGCTCCCATTAAGCCCTATGGGACTTTGCGCGCGCACTCACGCGCGTACGCGCGGTAACTTCGCGCGAAGAGCAGGAAAAATCGGTGATAACTCAGTGGTGAAAAGGTCATCACGCCTAAAGTCTTTTAGGCGTGATAACTGGGTTATCACCGCTTTGTGAATCGAGGCCTATATCTGTATTATTGGTGATTCTGCAGATCAACTATAATCAGGTATAGATCTGTATTCTTGGTGATACTGCAGATCACCAATAATCAGATTCTCTCTGCGTGCTGACACCGATCGTTACAATAACTCCTTTTCTATGCAATTTGAACTTTAGGCTGAATAAGCTCTAATTTTGTTAGCTTGCAAAGCTTGTAAATCCCACTTGGCTGACTCTTTAACTCTGTCAGGTGTCACTCCAATTTTCACTGTAGTACACTTTAGTATCCGAAGATGCAATAAAACTCCTCCTTCACTTATCTTTTTTAATGCTGACAGGTTAACAGACTCAGTTATCTCCCACTGACAAGTTCTCTGTATCTCCACAGCTTTTGCTATATTTCTCTCTCTCAGGCCATGCACTTAGGTAACACATAAACCACACTTTGGTTCACTCCTTATATCAGCCTTTTAGTAATGCTGCAGAACACATCAACTGAAGAACAAATAAAATCTAAACTCTTGAGTTCAAAGCAGCTTGACAGGAATAATGTCTTTGTATCAGGATTACTGCAAACGGTTAGCTGTGTCTGCTCTGAGGGGAGCTTAATGTAGGCTGATAACTTCTCTGATGACAGAAGGACTCACACACTTAATACACTTAGCTGCAGATTCTCAGCAGGCAGTCTCTAGTCACGCCACATTGATCAGGATATGCCTTTTTCAGTACTTTAGGTTAGCTATCTTTCTATCTCTGCAAACCTCCACTGAACACTGGCACTTCTCTGAACACACTCTGTGGCTTGTAGCTGGCTCAAAGGCCCATACTCATCTGCACTGCCAGTCTCTCTCCCTCCATGTTAGCGCAGATCTTGCCTGCACACACAGCCTCTGGCCTCCAGTCATTGTCTGGCCTGGCTGCTGCTGCCCTCTTTTTTCTGCTGGTGGTCACTGGGTCTCCGCCGGGTCCCCTCCTTGACTCATGTTGTGACTGCTGCGAACTGTCTCCCTCAGCCTCCTCTCCCGCTCACCGCCGCCTCCTGCCTCTCCCAGAGCGCTCCCCTGACTGACTTAATGCACTGAGGGAAAACTGGCTAAAACCAGTTCCCTCTGCCTATGTCTCGCGCACCCTGCCCCTCCGCACCTGCGCTGTACTCTCTGACTGGCTGCACAGCGCTTCCAGAAGGTTCCACTGCTTTGTGTATACAGTCGCCTTAGCAACCAGTCTATGCGACCATCTCAGCACTTAAGCTTCTCTCTCCATGCACCTTTTCAGTTTCACCATGTTAGTTTCTAAGGCGAATTTTAGCCTTAGATGCTAAGTTCACTTCACACACAGAAATACATTAACACAATATGTGACCCTATTTTAGAGGGTTATAGCATACAAGAAATGGTGGGATGCTTTGCTAAAGTGACCAGTAAGGATAAGCAAGATCAGGTTTGTGACAAGTGATATTGTCCCAGAGTGTATGGGGCTCAAGTTGTGAAGACAGGGTTAACACATCTAAGCTGCTGTCTCTTGCCAATACACTCCATGCTATTCTCCATCTTCCTTCACCACAGAAGTTCCAATTTAGAAGGTTGAAGTGTGGGGTATATTGAAAGTGTCATGGAGCACATTGGTGAGAGGCAGTGGCTAGACGAGCGCTGTAATAACAGCGCAGGAGATTTGGACGGAGCCGGCGCCACCATAGACAGTGCACTGTGAGTAGCTTCAGCGCTGTCAGAAGACGGAGCTGAAGTTGCTCTAAAAACACTATAATTCGGCCTCCAGCAATAGCTGGAAGCCGAATTTTATAATTCCCCACTATCCACTTTGACGTGGAGGGGGAATAGTATATGCCGCCGGGAACTTGTTCTGCAGCAGGATAAGCCATATACCGGCTATGTCCTGCCCCAAAGTCTCCCGGTGGCCAATTCATATGTACACGTGGTAAGAGCCCCGCACAATCCAAGTCAGTTTCATTTTGTGCAAAATTGATCACGCTCATTCCTAGTGCCAAGTTCTATATTATTAATTTCCAATTCTATATTCAAACCATTGAGATGGAAAGTATCAAGTTGGTTTGTTCTGTTCTGTAAACATATTCACCATTTTCCAATAACCCTTGCCATCGACATGCAAGCGCAACGCACACTAGCAACATGTGACAACAAATAATTGTTTATGAATTTGCTTTTAATATTGTAAAGGTGTCTGTCTAGTCAAATGCTAAGTAGATAATTGCCATGCCCCCCCCCCTCCCTCCCTCCTTGCCATCCCATCCTTCTCTTTGTACAAGCCACCAGTAAGCTAATAAGATCACACAAAAATGGAATCACATAATATATATAGTTGGGCGCAGAATACACTTCTTTAGTGTATGCCAATGTAAACTGTAGTTGTTTTGGTATTCTCCTAAACCATGTTGTATAGTGACAACTGTCACTAGGCATGTACCCATTCTAACTTGTTGGTTCAAAATAGGCAAGTGCGGGCTGTCCCGGGGGGAGATGGGGAGGAAGGTAGTTCTCTCTTATAAATATAATTGTGCAAAATTCTGGATTCTGATTAGCTGGTCTGAGCAAAAAAAACTTTATTTTCAGCTGGCCTTATAAATCAATGTCAGTGAGATACCAGGCATAATGAAGGAGCTGAGATCTTTTGTTTGTAATGTTTGTTGTGCTTAAAGAGACACTGAAGCGAAAAAAAAATTATGACATTATGATTTGTATGTGTAGTACAGCTAAGAAATAAAACATTAAGATCAGGTACATCAGTCTAATTGTTTCCAGTACAGGAAGAGTTGAGAAACTCCAGTTGTTATCTCTATGCAAACAAGCCATTAAGCTCTCCGACTAAGTCTTAGTCGTGGAGAGGGCTGTTACCTGACTTTTAATATCTCAACTGTAAGTGAACTGTTTACTTTTTCTCTGCTAGAGGAGAGGTCATTACTTCACAGACTGCTCTGAAAGACTCATTTTGAATGCTGAGTGTTGTGTAATCTGCACATATTATAAAATGATGCAATGTTAGAAAAAACACTATATACCTGAAAATAAAAGTATGAGAATATTTTCTTTGCTGCTAATCTTCTAGTAATTATTCATAGTACACAACCAATTCACTATATCATTTTTTTTTTTTCACTTCAGTGTCTCTTTAAGGAAGATGTGCATGTATGGTGGATTTAATGTCCACCAGGATTGTGCTCTGTATACATAGTAGTCAGTGGTCCATTTGTATTGAGTGTGCTCAGAAATCCCCCATATCTTTATTTAATCCTATAGCACTGAATAACCTGAACTTACCTTTTAATACTAGTTTGTATAGCTGCAGTGCCATTACACCTTGCAATAAAAAAAAATATTGAAATTCTTATGGGATTTTCAATAGGCACACTTGTCAAATGACAGAGAGTAAATGTGGCTTTGTGTCAGCTGATGTAACCATCCCTGCTTCCTAACCAATTGTTATATTTTCATTATCATTCTGAATTGTCGATATAGGAAGTGGAATCAATAAAAGAAAAAAGGAACTTTACTTTTCACAGCAGGAGGGACATTTATAAAATGAAGATTTATACTGCCAGGGAATGCTAAATAAATGTTCCCAATAAAAGAGAATATCAGAGCCACAATGTGTTGACATCTTGAATTTTTGTTTATTTAATTTACCAAAACATTTTTAATCCAGAGTTGAAATTGCAATCTAATGTTTTATTAGTCGCCAACATCTGTGAAATTGGGTTTCGATTCAATCTGGGATTTCAACTTCAAATGTGCTCAGCCTAAGCTTATTATTTATAAGCACTCCACTTCTTGTTTTCTGTCTTTTTGTTCTTGTTTCCAGCATTTGGTCCCAGCTGTACCATTTTGTTCATCACGGAAATTGCGAGCTGGAGACACAATAAGGCTATGGTAGGTAAAGAGTGACAGAAACACTTATTTGTACATGTTGTTGTAAAGACTCCAGACATTTCAGAGTATTTACATCGCTCCTCAAGCAACGTGCTTAACCATTACGCAGGATGCTTCAGCTTGTTGGCTCCAACGTTACTCTGTAACAGTGATAAGAAATGTTTCATTATGCAACGCAATTTTTTAAGAGGGATTAAAGGTGACACTTCAGAAAAGTTATCAAAGAAAACAATATACATCATTTTGTAATGAAAGCAAACTTGGCGCTTTCATAGCAACGGAAGTGTGCAGAGAATAGAAGTATGTGGATTCTGAAAAGGATTTTTCATTTTGATAGATCACTGTGTGTAACGGCCATTAACTAGAGGAAAATGAAACCGTCTGTTTATTAATAGGTGATTATGTTTGGTACCGCTGTTTTAGGTCTGTTTGAACAACAATACGCACTACATTTCTTGTTTTCTTTTTTCAAGAAAATAATAAAATGTGATGGCATACCATGAAGCATCTGTCTAAGGGTACATTCCCTGTTCTCACAATCATCTGGTGCACACCACCCTTTTGTGAATACTCCTCTTTATTTCTATTTTACTGTCTATTCCATTATGATTTAGGGAAGGTTTTTTTCTTTAATGCTGGTTTTACACTTTTTTTTTGCAGTGCAGTGTGATGTGATGCTTCTGACGCATCCCAATACAAAAAAAAAATGACAACCATATGACCCTGTGGAAGAGTGTGGCAACAGGGTCATATGTATAGCCTGTGGCGTCGCTAGGGGGTTTGATCCAGGGCACCGCCCCCCGAACCTGTTGCCATAGTGCCCCGAATCCATTATGACTGGGTGCCCCATCACCGTTTCTAGCCCCGGGGGAACAGAGCAATTTCCCGGGGCGCCAGACAGAGCGGCAGGTACGGGGGCGCTGGGGGAAGCAGCAGGGGGAGCGGGCATAGTGTAGTTAAAAACTCACCTTCCGATCCCAACATGCACACACTTTCCATCTCCTTTTTACTTCCTCCCCCGGCATCCGTCACCTTGGTTACAGTGCCCCCTGTGATGACGTGATCGCATATCACCACAGCGGTGTTGTTAACAATGCAACAGACACCAAGGGAGGAAGCAGAAAAGAGATGGAGAGTGTGTGTGTGCCAGGATCAGAAGGTGAGTTTTTAACTAAACTATGCCCGGCGCTCCGCCCAGCACTCCCCTCCTGCCGCTCAGTCTGGCACCTACTTGGGCACCTTCCTATCTAACCTATACTGGGGGAACCTACCTATCTAACCTACACTGGGGGAACCTACCTATCTAACCTACAATGGAGGCAACTACCTATCTAACCTATACTGGGGGAACCTAACTATCTAATCTACACTGAAGACACCCACCTATATAACCTATAATGGGGGAACCTACCTATCTAACCTATACTGGGGGCACCTACCTATCTAACCTATACTGGGGGAACCTACCTATCTAATCTACACTGGAGGCACCTACCTATCTAACCTATACTGGGGGAACCTACCTATCTAACCTACACTGGAGTCACCTACCTATCTAACCTATACTGGGGGAGCCTACCTATCTTACCTACACTGGAAGCACCTACCGATCTAACCTACACTGGGGGAACCTACCTATCTAATCTACACTGGAGGCACCTACCTATCTAACCTATACTGGGGAAACCTACCTATCTAACCTATCCTGAGGGCACCTATCTATCTAACCTATACTCGGGGCACCTACCTATCTAACCTATACTGGGGGCACCTACCGATCGACAGCCAAGCAAAGCCCCAGGGCCCCAGCCCAGCAAAGCACAGCCACCAGCAAAGCAAATCCCCCAGCCTAGCAAAGCCTCTGCGCCCCAGCCCAGCAAAGCGTACAGCCAAGCAAAGCCTAGTAAAGCCCCCAGCTTAGCAAAGCCCCCAAAATGCCCCATCCCAGCAAAGCCCCGGCAAATTGCCCAGGCCAGCAAAGCCCCCAGCAAGTCTCCCAGAAAAGCCAGGCTGGCACAGCATCACCATCAGCCAGGCTGGCACAGCATAACCGCCAGCAATGCCAGCACATCATCACCACCAGCCAGGCCAGCACAGCACAGCATAGCATAACCACCAGCCAGGCAGCCCAGCATAACTGCCAGGCAAGCAAGTAGGAGCAGATACTACGCCAGTGCGAATTTACGCATCGTAGTTCGCATCTACGCATCATAGTTCATAAGTGAAGTTTCAAAACTACACTTACGAATTTACGCATAGCGAGGTACCGCTACACGTAGCTTATGCCCTCTATGCATAGTTAACATGTGCATTGCGTAGTGATTAGTGAACTATGAATGCGTTACTTGCGTATAATTTTCCGCGTGCGATTGTATGCTTAGAAATGTACGCATTGGAAAGGGGAATGTAAGCATAGAAGACTTCCTAGCATAAGCATATACAGAGGAATTAATGCGTAAAATTGTCTGCATACGGGCATAAGCATCCGCATACACTATGCTTCGCACTACGCGTAATTGCATATTTTAACGCGTAGTCTACAAAATGCATACGAAGCGAATATTAGATTTCGAAGCCGTAGTTTGGCAAAGCGTAATTGCGTAAAACTACGCATAGTTCCAGCGTAGCGAAGTTGGCTGACTACGACCATCCCTGCAGCCAAGTACAGCACACAGGCCAGCCAGCCGAACACAAGACAGAAGCCAGGTGAGGTGCTTATTTATGTGAAATACTGTCTATTGAATATATTTAAGTTATGCCACTACTATGTTCATGAACATTTGGCCTCACCTATGACCACGCTCACTTTCTGTGGCATGACCACACCCATTTTTTGCCATTCATTCCCTGTTGGTGCCCAGGGGTGCCCTGGATCTCCCAGGAACCTAGAAACACCCCTGTGCATAGCACTGTTTCCAGTTCAGAGACATACTCCCTGCTGGCAAGTGTAAATGGGGCCTGCAAGTGTAAAAGGGGCCTGAGGGTCCTTTCCCACTAACAGCGCATAGAAGATTCAAGATTCAAGCACTTTATTGTCATTGTGTAACACAACAAAATTCCTTTTCATGACAGACCCAGGGGCATATAAGGAACATAGTGATAGTAACAAAAATAGAAATAGAGGATTTATACAAATATGCCAGTTATTTCAAAAATATAAACAATTTGTACACAGAGTTAGTCATTTTAGAGAAGATTCTACGTTTAACTAGTTTATGGCAGATGAGAAAAAGCTGGTTTTCAGTGGGTTTGTATGTATGTAGAATAATCTAAAATGCCTACCTGATGGAAGGAGCTCAAATAAGGCATTTCCAGGGTGAATGTTGTCCTGGATAATCTTTTGCAATGCTATTCTACAATGAAATGCTGCTATTAGCATTTCCACAAGCCCCAGACCCGGGATTATTTCAAATCACTACTGCTAATCAGGTGCCCCCAGAGACAGAAATTTACCTTGATTGCCGCACATCATGGGTTTGTGGTTGAGGGGGGAGAAAAGCTTTAGGGGGGTTACAATTAGGTGCCACCAGGGGGGTTAGGGTCAGGCACTACCAGGGGGGGGGGGAGTCTAAGGGTTAGGCACCACCAGGGAGGTTCTGATTTAGGTACCACCAGGGGTGATCTCAAGGTTAGGAACCACCAAGGAGGTCTTAGGGTTAGGCACCACCAGGGGGAGTCTTAGGGTGAGGCACCCCAGGGGGAGTCTTAGGGTTAGGCACCACCAGGGGGACCATAGGGGTAGCAATCGGTGGAGGGAGGATTCTGTGTAGATGTAGTGTTAGGTTTAGCCATAGTAAAATATCAGTAAATATTACTAGTAAATAATATTTTACTATGGAAGTTCAGTAGTAGACTATTGTTAATTTAAGTGAGATTCTGCTAGCAGCAAACCCTCCACCTTTTTTTCCAGTTGCCTTTCTTTCATGAATGCAGGACACATCCCAAAAACATACAGATAGATTCTTTGGACTACATTAGGAAATTAAAGTAATGGCTATGGAAGGGATTCGATTGTGAGCTCCTCTGAGGGACAGTTAATGAAAGGACACTGTGTAAAAGTACTGTGGAAGATGTCAGTGCTTTAAAAATACACAAAAATAATGATTTTAAGTTATTAGTAATAAAAGCATAAAGTGCAGAAAATAAGTAATGAACATCAACTTATTTCTCAGTAAATGTGTTTATGATAGGGCCATTAATATGAAATATGCATCAGATATGGGTAACAACCTAAGTAATCCACAAATACAATATGTTAATAGCCCTATCACAAAAACATTTACAGAGAATAACCTAGACAGGTTCAATACTTATTTATTTTCCCTGCTGTATCAGATAGAGATTATGATCAACAATTCATAATAGGATTTGAGCTTGGTGCATAGTTTTACCTGCACCTAGAACACTGCCCAAAGCTGAAAATCAACTTACAGGTGAACTTCGTCTTCAAAATACTTGCTGAATCTCTATGAGGAAGTGATATGACAGCACTGCATCTATTTATCTGGATAGATAAGACAGTCATCTTTGTTTTGCAGCCTGGTGTTTCTGTTTTATTATGGTATCAATTTTAATAAACAGGTGTTCTGTTTGCATATTCAAGACAAAAGCATGAAAGGCTTCTGCTGTTGAGATTTCGAACTAATACAAAGAAAAGTCTGTGTGGCGATGGATGATGACTCCCTTCTGGGATTGCTAAAAGAAATATAGCATACAAACATGTCTGCTACTCAAAAGAATTCACATTTTGTGCTCCTGCACGATTTTCAGCTCCTGTCAGTACAAGAATCCCAAAAGGCACAAACTCACTCATTTCACACAGGCTTCCTGACTGAAGCAGAATATTCTTATCCAATCATTTTGTTTTCATAGCTACATCCCAGCACAGAAATACATGTGCCCAAACTTCTTCTAGTTGTACTAGAACCATTGCTACGTGCCCATTATTTCACTGGGGAAATGTTTCAAAATATTATACCTAATCTTTGTTTGGAGAGCATAGGCATGCTCCTTACACTCCAGTAATTTTTTTCATTGCATCTGTGCTATGGTCATCTGGACTCTGGAGCTGTTCAAAGGAGACCTGGAAATTGCTGAGCTTAAATCAGAACTCCAGACTGTGGAAAGAAGAAATGGTCCACACAATGTCCAAAGTTAACTGACTTTATTGTGGACATATCCAATAAAATGACCAGCAATCACAGATAGTTAACATGGAACAATAATTACATGTTGAGGCCCCACATTTGAAAGAGCCTACCAAGTTTAGCCAAGTTTAGCTTGGACTCAAAAAGGCTTGAGGATAGCAACTGGGCGAAAGTTGAAGCCCGGTTGTTAGCAAAACAAACTCCCTGTCAGAAGATCGGACACAAGCCTTCATCAGCCTTCATAACTGGGAGGTGTTTTTTTTAAATCTCAACAACACTGTTGTATTCAACACTATATGTGGCAATTGACGAAGGCTGGTCTTCCCCCAGTGGTGACTCTAGTTCCCGATGTTATAATTAATCAATCAAGAGGTCTTGAATTGCCCCTTGCCGTACCCCTATTTATGGTCCATTTAGGGTAGCCCCCCATATAGTGTGGGCAGAGTGAGAGCTACCTGCTCGGAGGGGGGTATTCACACTACATGGCTTCCTAAAAATCTTGCTGCAATTCCTATCTTGAACAGGGCCCCCTAATAAAGTGACATCCAGATAATAAATTGAGACTCCATTCCTATTGGATTTAAACTGTAACTTAAATGTATTGGTATTCAACAGTGGCGGCACCAGGGGGGTGCTTTGGGGTGCTGAAGCACCCCCTAAAATTCTCCAAGTACCCCTAAAGCACCCCCCAATGTGAACTGACTTTCGGCATCTAATAGACGCCGTGTCAGTTCACTGGCAGCAGCAACCTGCAGCTTTGGCAGCGGCAGAGCTACGGTAAAATGGCATCCGAAGCCCTGCTCTGGAGACTTCGAGTCTGCAGTGTAGGGCTTCGGGCACCATTTTCCCGTAACCCTGCTCTTAGCGTGGGAGTTTCAGTTGCTGGCTGGCAGAGGATCGTGGGAGCTGCGCGCCGGATGGAGGGCGGGACAGGAGGTGTTCTGCAGGTGAGTAAATGGTTTTTTATTTATTAGCAGGTGTATTTTCTGCCACATGATTGTGTTTTCTGGTTAAATCTGCCACATGATTGCAGTGTTTTCTGGTCAAATCTACCACATGATTGAAGTGTGTTCTGGTCAAATCTGCCGACATGATTGAAGTGTTTTCTGGTCAAATCTGCCACATAATTAAAGTGTTTTCTGGTTAAATCTGCCACATGATTGAAGTGTTTTCTGTTCAAATCTGCCACATGATTGCACATATTTTCTGGTCAAATCTGCCACATGATTGCATGTATTTTCTGGTCAAATCTGTCACATGATTGAACTATTTTTGGGTCAAATCTGCCACATGATTGAATGTGTTTTCTGGTCAAATCTGCCACATGATTAAATGTGTTTTTTGGTCAAATCTGCCACATGATTGAACGTGTTTTCTGGTCAAATCTGCCACATGATTGAACATGTTTTCTGGTCAAATCTGCCACATAATTGCACATATTTTCTGGTCAAATCTGCCACATCATTGAACGTGTTTTCTGGTCAAATCTGCCACATGATTGAACGTGTTTTCTGGTCAAATCTGCCACATGATTGAACATATTTTCTGGTCAAATCTGCCAACATGATTGAACGTATTTTCTGGTCCAATCTACCGACATGATTGAACGTATTATCTAGTCAAATTTGCCACATGGTTGAACGTATTTTCTGGTCAAATCTGCCACGTGGTTGAACGTATTTTCTGGGCAAATCTGCCAACATGGTTGAACGTATTTTCTGGGCAAATCAGCTCACATTACATGTATTTTCTTAAGAAAACCTGCACAATTATGTGAATTTTCTGGGGAAAGGGTCACCAAAACTTGGGCCCACTGTCTTTGTGTTGCACTTTTAAAGGGAACCCGAGGTGAGAATAATATTGAGGCTGCCATATTTATCTCCTTTTCAGCAATACCAGTTGACTGGCTGCTGTTCTGGTCCTCTGCCTCTAATTCTTTCAACCATAGACCCTGAACAAGCATGCAGCAGGTCAGGGGTTTCTGAAAATATTGTCAGAACTGACAAGATTAGCTGCATGCTTGTTTCTGGTGTAATTCAGTTCACTACTGCAGCCAAATAGATCAGCAGGGCTGCCAGGCAACTAGTATTGCTTAAAACGAAATAAATATGGCAGCCTACATATCACTCTCACCTTGGGTTCACTTTAAATTACAGTTAGCTCTGCCCTCATCCAGTCATGGCCACGCCCATTTTTTTGTCTGCCCGGGTCATCAGCTACCCCAGAAGTTGGTCCAGCACCTGCATAACACCCCCCAAAAAAAATCCTGGAGCCATCACTGGTATTCAAGTATTCCATGAAATCCGGTATGCACTCAAAGGGACCCTGCCAGACAGGTATGAGGTCATCAATGTATCTCAAGTACCACGCAACCTCCTCCAAAAGATGGCTCTCACCCCCAAATATGTGGCACTCCTCCCACCATCTCTTATAGAGATTAGCAAAAGAAGGTGAAAATGTAGCACATTTGGTGGGTGTGCACTCAGTACGTGGTTTGCACCATGAAACCACTTAGAATGAGGATAGGTGAACATTACAGGGGACCCTCCTGGCTCAGCACAAACATATCAAATGTGGTCAAACACTTCCTCCGTGTACATCAGGGCAATATGTTAGCCTTTTTTCATTGGTTTAGAGAGGATTTGGCCTTCCCAGAGGGGTAGCGACCAGTATAAATAATTGCTGAGTCAGGAGGCACTGTGGATTCTTAGACTTGGTACATACAGTAATTATCGCTGTGATCTGAAGCTGACTACCTAGCAATTTTCTCTCATTATTGTTTCTCTTTTAATTTCCTTGCTAGCTTCTGACTACTTTTTATGTCGCTATCTGTATTAATATGAACACTTTTGTTACAGTGGGGTTTTTTTGGATTGTATATAATCTGTATTATTTTTACATTGTGAAAATGTACTAACCTAGGTGTACTTTTTAGTTTCTTTTATCTAAAATATATGTTTTTAGGTGTGTGTATGAATGAGCCACCTGTGTTTGGAGGGGTGGTCCTGTGGAGCTTCTAGAACTCTACCCTATGGGCAAATGTCCAATGTGGGCATATCCCCCACCCCATTGGTGGGAATATATATATATATTTGGAATTGGTTCCATTACCTGACAGCTATGATTAAGGACCATACCATTCCAAAACATGTTAGTTATTTGTGATTGCTGGTCAATTTATTGGATATGTGCAGAATAAAGTTACCCAACTTTGGACATTGTGTGGACCATTTCATCTTTCCACTGCTGTCTTAGGACCGGGGCATCCAGGATTGAGCACTGTCCAAATGTGTGTGTGTGTGTGTGGGGGGGGGGGGGTGACCAGACAAATCCACCTTCCACCAGAACACCAGACAAATATAAAAAGTAAAACAAAAATGCAGCAATGTTCAATATGGGTTACTGAGTGAAATATCCTGAGCCAATCAGTATTTTCTGTATTGCTCTTTGCTAAACTTGGAGTGTCCACAGAAGCCAGATGCCACAATCCAGATGCCTTAAAGTAAACCTGAAGTAAAAATTAAACTTATGAGATGAGAAGTTTTGTGTGTTTTACAAAAGATAAATAGGATTCTTGTCACCTGGACCAGATTTAATAAAGTTTTGTAAATTCTGGTGTTTTTTATTCTCTTTAATTCAAATATTTAGGTGAATGTTGCAACTACTGTTTACCATTATGATAACTATGTAATGGATCTGGAAAAGACCATTGCACCATTCTAATGCTGGGGATACGTTTCTGTACCGTGTATCGAGCAGCTGATCCGGCCAGCTGATAATATTCAGCTGGTCCGATCACGCTGCTTGACCCCCACCCGCTCGATCCCCACCGGCGGACAATGGCAGGGAATCGAGCAGCTGATAAGGAGCGCCATCAGGGACGAGCGGTAATCGATCCGCGCGCACACGCAGACGAGTGGTGACGCGGCGGGGGTCGATCCGGCGGCTAATCGGCCGCTGGATCAACCCGTGTATTCCCAGCATTAGAGTGAGTATGTGTCTATTCCACAGCTGTGGGCAGGTAGCTCATAACTTCCCTACTCCCCATATTATTGCCACCTTCATAACGGTGGTGAAGAGCGCTATGCCTCTCAGCATGTAGTACTTTGTGGAAAGATTACAAGTTCCATTGAGAATGGTTCTCTTCAAATGGTACCTATCATAAGAATATTCAGCTAACATGTTTCATAATGCTTCATTATATTATTGTAGTCCAGGCTTACCTGCAGATGCTACATGATTAGTGTCATCAATATTGTTTTTAAAAAAGTATCTTAGCCATCATCATAATAGTTGCCACACTCATAAATCTCCAGCAGAGAAAACTGATGTACCGACTTTGAAGAACCGCAGCCACTGAGGGGTATCAGCAATGGATGGAAGTTGGACGAAGATGTCTGCCAGCCAGAGCACTATGAAGCTCCCAACGTGATGAGGGTAATCAGCCAGACATACTAATTTGTGAGGTGAAATAAACAGAACCTGCACTATCCAGCAAAAGGGATACATTTATGCAAGCAATCAGGCTGGAACTGTGGAACACATTTTTGCATAGGTCACATAAAGGGCAGGTATGCTTTATAGTTCGGCTATTCTAAGGTTCTACCAAGTGATTCACACAAAGCGCTCAGTATTTAATTAGTTTTGCATTAGACTCTAAAATGACTCAATTTTTGGTTTACTGTTAAATGTAAACAAGTAGGATTAACAGCATACAAAAAATACTTTTTTTTTTCTATAGAATGAGGAATTTCATAATTATGAAACATTCAAGCCGAATCCCTTGGAACATTCAGTGCTCTTTTCAATAATTATCCCACTATGTTATGTTGAATATTACTATGAAGCAGACAAAAGAGCACTTGGCCTGTTTCCAAAGCTGTTTGCGGCTTTGTTAATGACAACTGTATAGAAGGCTATAAAGTTCTGCTCATTGGTGTTCATTTTATGGCGTGACAACAACTTAAATGAGGTCTGCAAAAAAATATTTTCTATTAAAATAAGAATATTTTCTTTTTTTCTGCCCTCTCATCCACTTTGGTAAATGTTGCCATTGTTTCTAATTCCCTTTGTTTTTTTTCCTGTTTTAGGAGATAGTGTATCTCTCCCATGCACCTGGCAGTTGTCCTTCTGTGGCAAGAAGCATCTTTCTTGCTTGCCTGTCACTTTCTATGCTTTCTCGTCTTACTGTTCTCCACTCAATCTTCTGCCTGTTTTGAATTGTTGGCAGCTCTAATATTGGAGCAATTTTGTTCACTTATCATTTTGACTTCGGGACAAAACACACAGGGTGCCTGAAAGATATAATATTAATATATGGGATTAAAAAGTCCTTGTGAGTTAACCATTTGCAGTAGCCGTGTGTTACAAACACATACACACCACACAACACACACATTTGCACCCACAAAAATATGCACACACACACATGCACGCATGCACACGTACACACACACACACACACACACCTGCGCGCACACACGCACACGAACACACACATGCATGCACGCACACACACACCAGACACACAGACAGAAAGAGAGAGGGAGAGGAGAGAGTCAAGCACTGGGAAAAGAGGTAACGGCTGTTAATTAAGCCAGTGGTTACCTATTTAAAAACCAAAAAGTCAGATACTCACCTAATGAGAGGGAAGGCTCGGTCCTAATGAGCCTTCCCTCTCCTCTCCCGGTGCCCTCGGTGCTGCGCTGGCTCCCCCGTTCGCGTCCGCCACCGCAGGGACTTCGGAGGTCTTCGGGAGCACTCGGGCTTCCGAAGACGGGCCGCTCCATACTACGCACGTGCGAGTGCGTCATAGAGGGTGCTCGCGCATGCGTAGTATGGAGCGGCCCGTCTTCGGGAGCCCGAGTGCTCCCGAAGGCTCCTGAAAGCTCCCTTTGGCATGCAGAAGTGGCAGTATTTGACCGAACTGGTCGAATACTGCCACGGGGGATCCTGCACGGGACCGGGCACCGGGAGAGGAGAGGGAAGGCTCATTAGGACCGAGCCTTCCCTCTCTTTAGGTGAGTATCTGACTTTTTGGTTTTTAAATAGGTAAACATTCACTTTAAGGTAAAAACCCAATAAAAAGCGTGTCAGCTACTTTGCAGCATATTCCATAACTCCCAGCTATCCCTCTTTTGAAGGTGACAGTCCTTTTTTGGGAACCAAATTCAACTGTCCCTATCTTCTTCATTTGTCCCTCTTTCAGGACTCATGTACAGATCTGTGTTAATATATGTATTTTATCTACTAAAGAATGTGTTTAACTGACGGGGGAAGGGGGGAGATTATACATACCTGGGGCTTCTTCCAGCCCCCTTGAGGCTTATCACTCCCTCCCCGTCCTCCTCCACCTCTTGGATCTTCTGCAATTGGCCCCAAAATGTCCTCTAGTCTGGGCCAGTTGGCGCAGGTGCTGTCAGGCCGTCTGCGCTCCCCCGTCGTACTCCCGTGGCCAGGAGCATTCTGTGCCAGTGCCGTACTACCACCGGTGCAGAATGCTCCCAGAAATAGGAGAACAATGGGGGCCACGCATGTGCAGTATGCCCTGGACTGACAGAATTTGTGTTGCCAATTGCAGAAGATCCAGGAGGCGGAGGAGGATGTCAAGGGAGCAATAAGCCTGAAGGGAGCTGGAGGAATCCCAAGGTATGTATAATCCCCCCTCCCCCCCTTTCTCATGTTTACTTCAAATTGGTATTCGTGATTTGAATGACAAAACTACATGGTTTGATTCTGCCAGCAATACATGTGGGGGAGATATGCTGCACATGCTATTGAAGAGTGGGAATTGAAGGTCTCATTTGTTATGGGGTGAGAAGGTCTTGGTGGCCATTCTTATTATGGCCAAAATGGTGGCTACTCTGCAGCTCTCAAATGCTTGTAGAGTATTGGTAAGAAAATAAAAAAAAAACATCCTCCATATCATTCTGTTTTACACATTCTATGTAGAGTCCCAACTTCATTTTAGAAAAAGGGTGGTATGTTAATGGAAAATGTGCTTTTCTTTTCTTTTCCAATCTATATTTCAACCATTCGTCAAGTGGCCATAACTTAGCTTTATATCATCCAAAATTATACACTGGTGTATATATTTATATCAAGTATCGTACCTAACTGCATTAATTTGTCGGCATAGGCATCTCTGTTTATGCATAATGCATAGATTTCGTTTTATATGTATTTATTATAAAAATGCATTGTATTGTATTATGTTACTGTTTCATTATTTTACTCTGCTGTGTTGATGTCTTTGACATGTTTACCAAATACATTTTCACTTTCCAAATGCTGACAAGCAGCGACTAAGCAGGATTATAAATGATCAAAACTGCATGTTTCTTTCATTAAATATTCATGCATATATAACAAATACAATGTTTAGTAGTTAAGTTTATTTCCTGTTGTCTCATAGTTTTTATATTTCAGTGTAATTATTGGATTTCTTTTCGTTTGAGCAAAGCTATTTGTTGTGATGTCTCTGCTTGAAATGCCTGTTACTATTATTGATGGTGACAATTAGTAGATAAAAGATGAAGTAAACTGATATAATGTGTTGTTATCAAGTTGGAAAGGAGACTCTGCAGAGAATTACCTGTTGTCTTTATCAAGACAGGTGAAAATGTTCCATTTTCAGCAGAAAGGGAAACGCCGTGGAAAAACATTCAGGCTGCTTTTACGCTTGTGCGGTGCAGTGATCCCATCGCAGGGGAGCCTGCTGATCACCACACAAATCCATACCACATATCTGAGTGCGCTGACAGACTCATATGCATAGGCCCACCTCCCGCTTAGTGACGTACTTCCTGCTAGACAGGAAGTATGTCACTGGGATTCCCGTTGGTCCACGCATGGAATTTGAATACACGGCATTGTGTTGCAACAAGTATAGCAATCTCCATAAATTTTCATTGACTTAGCGGCCTTGAGGTAAAAGGAAAAAAAAAACTTAACACAACGCTTTAGTGTGAAGTGAGAGGCATATGGTGCCTGCCATACTTATTTTATTTACAACAATGCCAACTGCCTGGAAGACCTGCTGCAGTAGTGTCGGAATCACTAACCTAAAACAAGAATGCCATTAACTGGGCCAGATTTGGGTTAGATCACCTGATCTGCATGCTTTTTCAAGGTTTGTGGCTTAAAGCATTAGAGGCAGAGGATCAACAATTTGAATTGTTTATTTTAGGTTATGAAATCAATCCAACCCTCAACCCCCATATCACACCTAAAAGAGCCGCAGTTAAAGAAAATGTATCCATACATACTTTTTTTTTTTTAAAAAAATGCATCTATAAATACCTTATATGAGAGGTTTTGTTTGCACTTTCTGAAGAAGGGGACCCGCCGTGGCCCCGAAACAATTGTCAAGTTTTCACGTGCTTATGGAGCAATAAACTGAGAAAATTCTTTTCTTGAAAAAGGTGTGCTGACCTGGACTTTTTTACTGTATCGTTGAAGTTTGGATGTTGGGGCTCAGCATCCACAGGCCATAGCACCCACATCTTGGGTAAGGTGTGCCACCTCCGCACTTGAACTTTATTATATGAGAGGTAGAGATGGGCCGAACGGTTCGCCTGCGAACGGTTCCAGGCGAACTTTGGGGGTTCGCGTTCGCTTGCATCAGGCGAACTTTTGCGGAAGTTCGATTCGCCCCATAATGCTGTATTGAGCAAATTTTTTACCCTCCATTTCACTGTCAGCAGACATGTTATTGGCAAACACACTGCTTTCAGTGTTAGAGAACCCACCCTCCCTTCAAGCTAGGTCCTTTATACCATTTGACTCAGTTGTCTGCCTACACTAATTAGTTATGGGACAGCTGCTACACACTCTGCTAGGGAGATTTTAATTGGCCCCTTCTACCCTTCTACCCTTCTACCCTTCTACCCTTCTACCCTTCTACCCTTCCACCCTTCTACCCTTCCACCCTTCTACCCTTCCACCCTTCCACCCTTCCACCCTTCTACCCTTCTACCCTTCCACCCTTCTACCCTTCTACCCTTCCACCCTTCCACCCTTCCACCCTTCCACCCTTCCACCCTTCCACCCTTCCACCCTTCTACCCTTCTACCCTTCTACCCTTCTACCCTTCTACCCTTCTACCCTTCCACCCTTCTACCCTTCCACCCTTCCACCCTTCCACCCTTCCACCCTTCCACCCTTCCACCCTTCCACCCTTCCACCCTTCTACCCTTCTACCCTTCTACCCTTCCACCCTTCCACCCTTCTACCCTTCTACCCTTCTACCCTTCTACCCTTCTACCCTTCCACCCTTCTACCCTTCTACCCTTCTACCCTTCCACCCTTCTACCCTTCCACCCTTCCACCCTTCCACCCTTCTACCCTTCTACCCTTCTACCCTTC
The DNA here is from genome assembly GCF_040937935.1 of Hyperolius riggenbachi. Lineage (NCBI taxonomy): Eukaryota > Metazoa > Chordata > Amphibia > Anura > Hyperoliidae > Hyperolius > Hyperolius riggenbachi. The sequence goes on from NC_090646.1 coordinate 173,456,520, forward strand.
TACCCTTCCACCCTTCTACCCTTCCACCCTTCTACCCTTCCACCCTTCTACCCTTCCACCCTTCCACCCTTCTACCCTTCCACCCTTCTACCCTTCCACCCTTCTACCCTTCCACCCTTCCACCCTTCTACCCTTCCACCCTTCCACCCTTCCACCCTTCCACCCTTCCACCCTTCCACCCTTCCACCCTTCCACCCTTCTACCCTTCTACCCTTCTACCCTTCTACCCTTCTACCCTTCCACCCTTCCACCCTTCTACCCTTCTACCCTTCCACCTATTTCCTCCTCCCAGAGGGAGGAGGGTCTCTTCTGCCAGGGAATTATACTTATTTTAAAAACCAGTATACATCATACCATAGCTGGTACATCATACCATAGCTGGGAATACATACATGAGTATACATCATACCATAGCTGGGGATACATATATGAGTATACATCATACCATAGCTGGGAATCAAACCCAGATCTCACTGTGTGGTGGGCACGTCACCCTAAGCACTGTACCACTACAGAAGTAAGTGAAGCTAGCCTAAAATTTAACATTTATGCTCAATGCAATAGAACCATTAGGTTGCTTAAAGGAGAACTGTAGTGAGAGGTATATGGAGGCTGCCATATTGATTTCCTTTTAAGCTATACCAGTTGCCTGGCAGCCCTGCTGATCTATTTGGCTGCAGTAATAATAATAATCCAAACATTTATATAGTGCTTTTCTCCTGTCGGACTCAAAGCGCTCAAGAGCTGCAAGCCACAGGGACGCGCTCAAGAGGCCACCCTGCAGTGTTAGGGAGTCTTGCCTTGAACTCCTTACTGAATAGGTACTTGACCTAGCCAGGATTCAAACCCTGGTCTCCCATGTCAAAGGCAGAGCCCTTAACCAGTACACTATCCAGCCACTGTAGTGTGAATCACACCAGAAACAAGCATGCAGCTAATCTTGTCAGATCTTACAAAAATGTCAAACACCAGATCTGCTGCATGCTTGTTCAGGGTCTAGGGCTAAAAGTATTGGAGGCAGAGGATCTGCAGGATAGCCAGGTAACTGGTATTGCTTAAAAGGAAATCAATATGGTAGCCTCCATATACCTTTCACTACAGTTCTCCTTTAAAGGGAACCTTAACTGAGAATGATATGGATGTTGCCTGTAAACAATACCAGTTGCCTGGCAGTCCAGCTGATCTTTTTGACTGCAATAGTGGCTGAATCACACCCTGAAACAAGCATGCAGCTAATCCAGTCTGACTTCAGTCAGAGCACCTGATCTGCATGCTTGTTCAGGGGCTGTGGCTAAAAGTATTAGAGACACAGGATCAGCAGGCGATTCAGGCAACTGGTATTATTTTAAAAGAAAAATCCATATCCTTCTCCGTTTAGGTTCCCTTTAAGGATTTGTAGCATAAAAGCCAACTCACATTGGCTGGGATTTGAACCTGGGTCTCACTGTATGGTGGACAAGCACACTAACCACTATACCAACTGAAGCTGGCCTGAAATTGCTGGCCTAAAATTTACTATTTATGCTCAATACAAGAGAAAAAGTAGACAAGACAAATAACATTAATATCACACTTTTCTCCTGGCAGACTCAAAGGACCAGAGCTGCAGCCACTAGGGCATGCTCTATAGGCAGTAGCAGTGTTAGGAAGACTTGCCTAAGGTCTCCTACTGAATAGGTGCTGGCTTACTGAACAGACAGAGCAGAGATTTGAACTCTGGTCTCCTTTGTCAGAGGCAGCACCCTTATCCATTACACCATGCAGACACTGCTTACAGATATTTAGCCAGACATGGCCTTCTCTTTTGTGTTATTTGTCTTGTCTACTTTTTCTCTTGTATTGAGCATAAATAGTAAATTTTAGGCCAGCAATTTCAGGCCAGCAATTTCAGGCCAGCAATTTCAGGCCAGCTTCAGTTGGTATAGTGGTTAGTGTGCTTGTCCACCATACAGTGAGACCCAGGTTCAAATCCCAGCCAATGTGAGTTGGCTTTTATGCTACAAATCCTTAAAGGGAACCTAAACGGAGAAGGATATGGATTTTTCCTTTTAAAATAATACCAGTTGCCTGAATCGCCTGCTGATCCTGTGTCTCTAATACTTTTAGCCACAGCCCCTGAACAAGCATGCAGATCAGGTGCTCTGACTGAAGTCAGACTGGATTAGCTGCATGCTTGTTTCAGGGTGTGATTCAGCCACTATTGCAGTCACAAAGATCAGCTGGACTGCCAGGCAACTGGTATTGTTTACAGGAAACATCCATATCATTCTCAGTTAAGGTTCCCTTTAAAGGAGAACTGTAGTGAAAGGTATATGGAGGCTACCATATTGATTTCCTTTTAAGCAATACCAGTTACCTGGCTATCCTGCAGATCCTCTGCCTCCAATACTTTTAGCCCTAGACCCTAAACAAGCATGCAGCAGATCTGGTGTTTGACATTTTTGTAAGATCTGACAAGATTAGCTGCATGCTTGTTTCTGGTGTGATTCACACTACAGTGGCTGGATAGTGTACTGGTTAAGGGCTCTGCCTTTGACATGGGAGACCAGGGTTTGAATCCTGGCTAGGTCAAGTACCTATTCAGTAAGGAGTTCAAGGCAAGACTCCCTAACACTGCAGGGTGGCCTCTTGAGCGCGTCCCTGTGGCTTGCAGCTCTTGAGCGCTTTGAGTCCGACAGGAGAAAAGCACTATACAAATGTTTGGATTATTATTATTACTGCAGCCAAATAGATCAGCAGGGCTGCCAGGCAACTGGTATAGCTTAAAAGGAAATCAATATGGCAGCCTCCATATACCTCTCACTACAGTTCTCCTTTAAGCAACCTTATGGTTCTATTGCATTGAGCATAAATGTTAAATTTTAGGCTAGCTTCACTTACTTCTGTAGTGGTACAGTGCTTAGGGTGACGTGCCCACCACACAGTGAGATCTGGGTTTGATTCCCAGCTATGGTATGATGTATACTCATATATGTATCCCCAGCTATGGTATGATGTATACTCATGTATGTATTCCCAGCTATGGTATGATGTACCAGCTATGGTATGATGTATACTGGTTTTTAAGATAGTATAATTCCCTGGCAGAAGAGACCCTCCTCCCTCCGGTAGGAGGGAGGAGGGAATAGGTAGAAGGGGAGGAGGCCAATTAAAATTTCCCTAGCAGAGTGTGTAGCAGCTGTCCCATAACTAATTAGTGTAGGTAGGCAAATGGTATAAAGGAACTTGCTTGGAGGAGGAGGAGGAGGAGGGTGGGCGGGTCCTCCAGCAGTGATGTGTATTTCACTCAATTAGGTGGGGCTCCAGGTATTAGAGCTTTTGAAACATGTTTTCTATCATTTTTCCAGTTGATAGAATTTTTTAAAACTTTGAAAGTTCGCCTCCCCATTGAAGTCTATTGCGGTTCGTGAACTTTTTCGCGAACCGAACCTTTCGCGGAAGTTCGCGAACAGGGTTCGCGAACCTAAAATTGGAGGTTCGGCCCATCTCTAAATGAGAGGTTTAGGCTTGAAGCCATGTGACCACAGCAGTCTCTACAGGGGCGTATCTGGGCAATATAGCGCCTATGGCAGACACTGAAATAGCGTCATAAGTAGTGAGAGGTGTGCCCCCCCCCCAGTATAAGCAGCTCCCCAGTATAGGTAATGAAAGGTTTCCCACAGTACAAGTAACCCCCTCCCCTCCAGTATAGATGGTGGCAAGTGTCCCCCAGTATAAGTACACCCCCGGTATCCCCTCAGTATGGGTAATGAGGTGTCCCCTAGTATCAGTAGCCTCCTAGAATAGTTAGTGACAGGTGTCCCCTCAGTATAACTATCCGCCCCCCTCCAGTATAGGTAGTGAGAGATGTCTCCCTGTATAAGTAGCCCACCCAGTATAGGTAATGAGGTGTCCCCCCAGTACAATTACCCCCCCCCAGTATTGATAGCGAGAGATGTTCTCCAATGGTATCAGGTACAAACATTTGAGAGGCTTCCCTTAGTATGGTGGTGGAGCACGTGGGGGGAGGGCAGTCATGGCGCCCGTGGTGCTGTGGCGCCTATGGCACGAGCCATGCCTGCACCCCTCTAGATACGCCTCTGAGTCTCTACACAATTCCCTTCTATCCCACAGAAGGCTGGCAGCTGCATTCAAGTTCAGTGGCTAACGATAAACACAAATTCTTGTGCAAATTTTCCAACTCGAAATGGTGACAAAATGCTGATTACTAAACCCTTTGCAATGGATTTATAGTAGATTAACAGGTTTCCAGGTTGGACATTATGCTAGGATCCAATCTGTCTATGGCACACCAATTGTTTCTTCCCTCTACCTTCTTTTCCCCAACCCCATTTGCAGATTTGCAGCATATGGGGGGGGGGCGCGATATTATGCCACACACACAGCTGCTCCAGATGCTAAGTCCAGGTCCCGTCTGTGTTTCCTGCAGCACCACTCACTCTACTTCCTGATTCTCAGATCAAGAACTAAAGCATGAGTGGTGCTGCAGAAAAGTCAGAAGGAGCCTGGACATCTAGTGCCTGGAGAATGGAGCAGGTGAATGCTTGGCTTAATATACTCCCCTGCATATGGTGGGAGCACCAAAGGGAGGCCTGAGGAGAAGGAGGATAGAAGTTGGACCCCCTCCCTGCACACTCAAAGCTCTGTGACAACCTTTGCCTTGCCTTACTTCTACTCCCCCTCTTCCCCCGACATTGCACCCCAGGTGGTGACCCACCTTGTTCACCTCTACAAACAGGCCTGTCTGAATGTTAACAGGGGTTGTTTTTATTATTAGGGACATATGAAAAGAAATGTGGTGGACTGCCAGACCATCGCTTCTTCTTCACAGTCCTATGGGAGGGTATGCAAACTGAACATACTTAGTAATTATGGATAACAAGAATCTTGAAAATAGTAGAGCTGTGCCTGGAAAAGTAAAACTAGCAAAGGAAATATATCCCATTGGTCCAGTCCTCTGAAATAATGTGTTTGTATATTTTTTCCATGTTCTTCTATGTTTAGAAGTTAGGATGAAGTTGTTTTAAAATTTAAGAATTATAGTTTAAAACCTGCAGGGAATATTTATTATAAATGAGACAGCTATATGACACTGTACCAGGTGTTTGCATTGTAAGAATTTCCTGGTACAGTAAAAGTGTACTCATGCACACCATTCCTCTTGCCAACATGACAACATACCAGCCATTGGTGACATTTCAATGGATCAGAAGCTGGCTTTTAGTCATGTAGGTACACAGGGGTTTGGTCAATTCCTGAAAAGCCCAGCTTGGAGTTGGATGAGTGAAGAAAGCTTTCACAGGGCAAACCTTATCCCCTAAACACCAATAAGATTATAAGACAGTCAGGCTTTGCTCCAAGCTAGGGTATGGCCAGGCGGAAAAGTCAGCCACATGGCTAGAGCTGCTTCTGTGTACTTTCATATTAGAAAGCGCAGTGAGCAGATCTAATTTTCATAACAAACAAAGCTGAAATGCATCCTTACTTTGAGTGGGCACTTTGTAAACTTTGACACAGGGGCAAAGGATGGTTATGGGGACTGCACTTGATGTATGGCTCAATTTCAGAAAGTAAATAAGAATGAAGAAAGATTATACAATGGGTAAACATTGTTTAAATAATTTGTAAATAAATATTAATGAATATTAATCGAAAATTATAGTAATACAAAATTATAAAAATATATGTATATATTCATTGCGTTATTTACACTACAGTTCCTCTTTCAAGATTTTTTCCTGGATTTTCTCTTGCAGAAACCCACACAATTATCTGAACTCCACTATTGCCAGGAAAAGGGTAATCCCTTCACTTCAGTAAAGTATATGGCAGGGGTAAATGGCAAACCTTGTTCAACTTGCTTACATGTATGCACAGGGCTGGTTTGATTCCCAAAGGGGCCCCCGGGCAAAGGTAACCTGCCCCCCCCCCCCACACACACACACACACTCCCCGCAATTTCAACCCCCTGGGCCCCCAAGCATTTCAATGATTGCTAGTGTAACTGAAAGCAAACAATCAAGAAAGGGTGGAAAGACTATATTGGGCAGAAGTTGTGGATAGTGTGATCCCAGTATTAAAATTTATTTCTTTACGTGAAAATAATTATTTTAATTAGAATTTCAAAAAAATTCTTATAATTTTGTACATTTTCAATTTTAAGAATTTTTTTCTGAAAAGTTAAAAATCTCCCTTAAGTCTCCCTTAATTAAGGTGTCCCCTCCACTCAGGACAGGGGGAGTGCGTGCGGCTCCGGACATCGGCCATCCGTGCTGAGGCGCAGGAGGTTGTAGTGTCAGCTGACATAGCTAGTCAGCTGACACTTAGGAAGGACTTGTATGTGTGTGTCAGCTGACATTGCTAGTCAGCTGACACTCAGGTAGGATTACATAGTGTCAGCTGATCTGTTAGTCAGCTGACACTTAGGTAGGGAACTGCTGTTTTCTGAATGGTTGCTGAGTGTGTGGCCGGCCACTGATTGGATGTTGTCTGTATTTAAAGAGAGACTGAAGCGAATATAAAACTCGCTTCAGCTCTTATATTCAGGAGGGGCATGTGTGCCCCTGCTAAAACGCTGATATCCCGCGGCTAAACGGGGGTCCCTTACCCCCCGAATCCCCTCGTCTACTCACGGGGATCTCTTCCTGTTTGAGGCAGGGCTAATGCACGCAGCCCTGCCTCACATGCGTCTATCAGCGCGTATCTCCGCCTCTCCCCCGCCCCTCTCAGTCTTCCTTTGCTGAGAGGGGGCGGGGGAGAGGCGGCGATGCACTGCTGATAGACGGCGCTGAGAGGCAGGGCTGCAGCCATTAGCCCTGCCTCAACAGCAGCAAAATCTACAACCAAGTTGGTCGTTGATTTTGCAGGGGGGGATTTGGGGGGTAACCACATGCCCCACATGGACCACATGCCCCTGCTGAATATAAGCTCTGAAGCAAGATTTATTCTCGCTTCAGAGTCTCTTTAAAGCCTGATGTGACAGTTTGAAGTTGCCCGTGATAGCTTTGGCTGTTTGCTTTTGCTGGGTGTGATTTATTGTTTATTTGATTATCCGTGTACCAACCTTGCCTGGAATCTGACTACTCTCTACCTGCCGCCTGTACTGACCCTCCGCTTGATATCTGACTACTCTTTGATCTCTGCCGGGGCCGACCTAGGATTGCCAACCTTGATATTGCCTGCTCCTTGTATACCTTGTTACTTCTGATAATACGTGTATGACCTCAGATTTTTGCTGTACTGGGTGTAACCGAATCAGTCAGGTGTTGTTTCTTCACCTTCCGTTCAAGTGGGGATGCGCCACATAGGGTGAAGAAGGTGGGGATAGATTGGGGCATAGTAGCTGAGCTGTGAGCTGATAACTTGCCAAGCCTGACATTACAGATACTGTTCAAATCCAGGCAGCAGGCATGGCAATAGGAAGACCCCATTCAAACTGCATGTGCTTTAAAGAGAGTCTGAAACCTAATTTTTTGCATCCCTGCGACAGAACACTCTATTAATACCCTTAAATTCCGGGTCAAAATTCCACGACTTTCCAAGTCGTGGATTTTGCTGCCCCGGGGAGGCAGAGCTTTGCTCTGTATCTCTGCCTCCAGTCGCGTCAATCTCTGTGGATCTCCACCTCTCCCCGCCTCTCTCAGTGAAGGAAGACTGAGAGGGGCGGGAGGAGGCGGAGATCCGCAGAGATTGACGCAAGCAGAGGCTGAGCTATTGCACAAAGCTCTGCCTCTACCCGGAAGGAGGCGGGTTGTATCAATTGATCGTTCTGCCCCGCAAATGCAGCGTTTCAGCTATGGCCTTATTGCTGAACAGGACTTCCTGGTAAAAGGAGGTATTTTTTAGGCTCAGACCCTCTTTAATTAGACTTTTGAAGTAAATATGTTTTGCTGATTGCAAGGGCACAATGATTAACATACTTATCATGGTGCCCTTTTCATACTGCTGCGTATTGATTTCCACCTCAGATGCAAATGCAGTGCAGCCTTTTTCCTGCATTTGCATTTGGGTTAAATCAATGGGTATCCCCCCCAAAAAGCACATAGCAAACGTGTTGCTCTGCAATTTTCTTGCAAGCTCCCATGATAACATTCTTCCATCAGCTTTTATTTCTATCAGAAATCGCAGTTTTACTTTTCTTTTTTTTTCTCCTCAATTATTTTGCTCAGAGTGAGTCGTATATTAACACAGAAGCCATAATCAGTCTCTTCCCAATGAACACGAGAGAGATTTTGTATGTGAACAAAGCCACTCCTGGCTATATTTATGACCACATTAATGCTTGCATAGTATTTTATTGGTTTTTGCACCACCAAATTCAAGCTGCAAGTCAAACAGAGAGTAAAGTTTTCTAATCAGCATTTTCAGTATTAGTGCCATTTTTTGAAATATATTATGGACTTGAACTATAGCAATGGTGTCAAATGGACATCAAATTGCACATGCCATTTAAATCCTTAAACAACTACTCTGATTAATAATGTATTTGCGTTACGGTATTTTCATTACAGGTGCAACAAAAAGTTCAACAATGGCCCAATAGGCTGCCTGTCAAGTTTCCTGTCAAGTGACAGGCAGCCTATTGGGCCAATCAAAGTGCTGGGATAACGTCCTTTAAAGTGATTGGACATGCAGGGGCTCAGGGCAGGACGGGTGGAGTTCTCATCATTGCCAATTAGCAGGCATACTCTGATAAGGCAAGTTAACTCTGATAAGGCATTTTAACTCTGATAAGGCATGCTATTTGTTATAGTGAACCAACCCCATAGTGTGCTTTGTTTACAGTGAGCAAATCAGGTAACATGCAACATCCAATGCAAGGTTTGATCTACAGTTCAATGACAAGAACCATGATTCAAAAGCAGCATGTTTCATCCAGGAACAGGTATGCAGGCAATGAGGATTTTGGCAAATTTTTTTCAGCTTTTTACGTGTATGCACAGGGCCAATGCAATGCCTGAAAGTGCCCGCAGGGCAAGGGTAACCTAGGTCCCTCTCCCAAATATTCAGCTCTCAGGGCTTCTGAGCCGGATGATGGCCCTCAATCTTCTTCCTTAACTATCATGTGCTGCTCGATGCTTCTGGTCTTCTTCCTGCTGCTGTGCTTCCTGCTGCTGTGCCTCTTGTGACCTGGCACAAGTTATGTATAAGCGTAATTACATGCACAAGTCACAAGAGGCAGGGAGTGCTAACAAACGGAAAAGCGCATCTGACACTCAGACAGGTGACATACAATGCTGCTTTATTGCAAGGACCCCCTTGAGTACATTAGGGTAAAGCCCTCTTAGGTTGGGGATCCAGCAGTGTGGGAAGGGGAGACAGCATTTAAAAAAAATACATAAATAATTACCTTAGGGACTCAGCTTTTTTATTATGTGTGTCATGAGGGTATGTTACTGTTAATTTTGCAAATAAGGGCTTCTAATTATTGATATAGTATAAAGAAACATAACATTGAAAAATCCATTTTATTTCCAAATAAAACACAGTCGTCATACATTGTACTTGATTAATCAGACACTATGAGGCGCTGTACTAGCAGCCACGGCACACAAGAGCTCCGCAACTTTCTTTTCTACTTTAGTGTTTTTAGGTAGTTTTTAGACAGTTTTTTAGATTAATTTAGATAGTATAAGTTTAGGATAGTATTAGTAGTTCAGACAGCCAGCTACTTTAGATCTGTTTTAGATCCGTTTGCCTGGGCCACCCCCACCAGGGGTAGCGGGCCCGCCACCAAGCTCCGCCAGCGGCCACGATCTGCCGGACCCCCCTGAAGCCTACCTGACACTGGCCCGTCCAACCGTCCGCCTCAGCAGCCCCGCAGGCAGGGAAGGCTCCAACCCAACCCGGATCAGTGGTAGCGGTCCCACCACTAGCTCGCCAGCGGCCACGATCCACCAAGCTGTCCGATGCAGCCTGAACTGTTGGGCCACACACGTGGAGAAGCCGGCTCTTTTCAGCGACAGAAGAACGGAGCGATCCATCCGCTACCAGCCTGGGCTGCATCCTGATCTGTACTGCTCCCCAATCCGTACTGCTCCGCTCCGCCCACTGTCCTTCCTCGTTGCCGCACGGCTCCCCGGATCTCTGGCCACGAGGAACTCTCTCCGGTGCGGACACCCCCTGCAGGATCGCCGCAGCGCCGCTGTCCCTCCTTGCTGCAGCAAAGCACGCACGGCTCCCCGGATCTCTGGCCACCCACGTGGAATTCTCTCAGGTGCGGACTGCTCTCACAGGATCGCCGCAGCCGCCCGCTGTCCCTCCTTGCTGCCGCACGGCACGCACAGCTCCCCGGAGCCCTGGCCACCCACGTGGAACTCTCTCCGGCGCGGAGGATCACCGTAGCAGCAACCTCCAGCCACCACGAGTGGCTTTAGCGGCCAAAACAGACCCCCAGCGTGAAATCGGCCTCCTCCACTCAGGACCATAGGAGTTGTATCTCCAGGCAAACTCCAGCGGATGCCACTCTGCCCTACACGTGGAGGCAGGGCCTGCAGCCAGCAAGTGGAGGGCCACACACCACACACCTCAGCTGCACTCAGGCTGGCACCTTCGGGAAACAGATCCACACCTGGACTGGACACCTGGACCCACCGATGCTCGACCATCAGCGTACTCCTGACCTCGGGACCCTCATTCCCACAGCCTGATGCTCAGCCAGGGTAAGGTCCTGCACGCACCCTCTCCCCTGCTTGCTGCTATGTTGCCCCACTGTTGGCTGCTTTTTCCTGACCCCTCACACATGCTGTTCCCCCTGCCTGCCGGTAGCCACTAACTCTTGCTATGACGAGCCCCCCCTTGCTGCTGGACTCTGCTGATCTCTGTACCTCTGCTGAACTCCGTACCGGGGGCTGTTGTCTGGTCCGCCCGACGACCCGTGCACACTCACCTCTGCTCTTTGAGGAATGCCATGCTCTGTCACCCCTCGCTGGTCACCTACCACCCCTCGCCTTCAAGTGTTGAGCCATGGCCCATCTATGTCACCTGCCAAGCTCATCACACACACCAGGGAGCAGCTCCTTGAGTGGGAGAAACGCATCCCCCTGTCCCCCGAGGACAGTCTCCTGTCCGACCGGGTCTGGAAGGACATCCAGGAATTACTGGCTTCTGAGGCTGGATCACGAGTAAGTCAGCGTCGGAGGGGCTGTCGTGCGGGCGCCCGCGTGAGGCTACAGAAGAAAGGCCTGCGATCAGCCATCCCCGCAATCCTCCTGGCAAATGTCCGCGCCCTCCCCAACAAACTTGATGAACTGCGCCTTCTCTGCGACAGGAGGGATCTTGGCGTAAACACTCCGGCCCTCTGTTTCACAGAAACATGGCTACACGAGGACATCCCTGAGGTTGCCCTCCATCTCCCTGGCTTTTACCTTATCCGAGCGGACCGTTACCCGGCTCTGTCTGGGAAAAAAAAGGGGTGGTGGCATCTGTTTTTACATCAGCTCCTCATGGTGCCCCACCACGGCAGTGCTCGCCAGGAAGTGCTCCCCCGACCTTGAACTACTACTCATAAACTGCAGGCCGACATACTCGCCAAGGGAGTTTTCCTCTTATGTCCTCGTTGGAGTGTACATACCCCCTGATGCTGAGGCCAAATCCGCCCTGCGGGCCCTCAGCGAGACCATCTCACAGTGGGAGACGTCCCTCCCAGACTCTCTGTTCATCGTCATGGGCGATTTTAACAGGGCCAACCTTCGCCAGGAGTTGCCACGCTATCATCAACATGTAGCATGCCCCACCAGGGGCCCAAACACCCTCGACCACTGCTACACGGCACTTAAAGATGCATACAAGGCGGTGCCAGGAGCGGCTCTTGGCTCCTCAGACCACTGTATCATACATCTCATCCCAACTTACAGGAGGCGTCTGGAATCGGCAAAACCAACCCTCAAGTACACCAAAGTGTGGTCAGACGAGGCCAAGCTCCGACTCCAGGCCTGTTTTGACTGCACAGACTGGAAGGCCCTGGAAGCGCCAAACTTGGACGATTGGGCAGATAACGTTGCCTCATACATCAGGTTCTGTGAGGACTCCTGTGTACCATCCAGGTCCTTCAAGGTCTACCCGAATAACAAGCCGTGGTTCTCCAACAAACTACGGCAACTGCGGAGGCAAAAAGAGGCGGCACACAGATCCGGCAACCAAGAGGATTACAGGAGGGCGAGGAACGACCTTAAGCGAGAACTGAAAGCCGCCAAAAAGGAGTACGCTGAGAAGTTGCGGCACAACCTGCGCTCAAATGACCCACGGGCTGTATGGAAAGGGCTAAAGGCTGCCACAAACTACAAGCCTCCCCCCCAACAGGCACCACCCAGCACTGGACTAGCGGAGGATCTTAGTAAATTCTACTGCAGGTTTGAGGGTCAGGCAACACCTGGGGAGCACCTAGCAACAACCACTCCTCCTCTGGGCCCTACAAACGAAGCCACAGACCAACCCCCCCCCCTTGGTGGTGGAAGAGACCGAGGTCCTGCGCCTCCTGTCATCACTTAACACCAGGAAAGCCTCTGGCCCCGACGGCGTGTCCCCTGTCTGCCTGAAAACCTGCTCTCAGCAACTTGCTCCCGTCCTCTCCTCCATCTTTTCTAGGTCACTAAAGGAAGGCAAGGTCCCCGCATGCTTCAAAAAGTCCACTATCATACCGGTCCCCAAGAAGCAGGGTGTTTCCGACCTTAACAACTTCAGACCTGTGGCACTGACGTCCGTCATAATGAAAACCCTGGAGCGTGTGGTCCTATCCATCCTGAAACTCTCCACCCTGCCCGTCCTCGACCCCTACCAGTTCGCCTACAGGGCAAACAGGTCCACGGACGATGCCATAAACATACGCCTGGAGCTCATCTATGATCACCTTGACAAAACAGATGTGTATGCCAGAATACTACTCCTGGACTTTAGCTCGGCTTTTAATACCATCTGCCCACGCATCCTCCAGGATGATCTAACTGCACTTGGTGTCCATCCCGGCCTACGCCTGTGGATCACAGACTTTCTCACCAACAGGACACAAGTCGTCAAGTTGGGCAATATCCACTCAGGGGTAGTGACGACAAACACTGGCGCACCACAGGGCTGTGTCCTGTCACCACTGCTGTTCTCCCTCTACACGAACAACTGCAGATCCGAGGCAGACTCTGTTAAAGTCATAAAGTTCGCCGATGACACCACCATTGTCGGCCTGGTCACCAAGGATAATGTCCAGGAGTACTGTCAGCAGGTGGAGAGAATCTGCCAGTGGTGTAAGATGAACAGTCTAGTGCTAAACACAACAAAAACTGTTGAGCTGATCATAGACTTCAGGAAGGCTGCTTCCACCCCACCTCCCATCTTCATCGACGGCATGGAAGTTGCGAGAGTAACATGCGCTCGTCTTTTGGGGACCACCATCTCCAATGACCTCAGCTGGAGAGACAACATCACTGCTATCCAGCGGAAAGCCCAGCAGAGGCTCTACTTCCTACGCCAACTGCGGAAATTCGGCATGGCCCAGGAGGTCCTAACAAGCTTCTACACCGCCACCATTGAATCGATTCTCTGCTCCTCCATCCTGGTCTGGCATAACGGCGCCAATGATAACGACAAGTGCAAACTGCAGAGGGTCATCAAGGTGGCGGAGAGGATTATTGGGAGACCCCTCCCCTCACTTGCCCACCTTCACAACTCAAGGCTGCAATCTAGGGCACTGAGGATCGCAAACGACCATTCCCACCCAGGAAACCGCTACTTTAACCTGCTCCCATTGGGCCGGAGGCTTCGGGATATCTCAACAAGGACTGCGAGGCACATGAATGCATTCTTCCCCTCGGCTGTCAGCCTCCTAAACTCCCTCCAAATACTCCCATCAGCACTACAACCCCATCACGGATCACGATCCGAGCTGTGACACTGCTGAACTGATCTGTCCGTCCCCCAAGTCTGACTAACTCTACGTAAGACAGGACCTGAGGGCGGACAGGAACCACAGGATGATCTGTCCTGAACGAACACTGTAAATGGTTATCATTGTTCCTCTGCTGATGTTCCTGCATGCTGTGTACCCTTTATGTATGTCTTCTTTCTTTTTTTTTTTGAGCGATGTATCGTGCCAAATCCAATTCCGAGTATAACCCTGTTATGCTTGGCGAAATAAAGGATTCTGATTCTGATTCTCTTCTACTAGGGACACAATTTAAATGTTGTAATGTAAAAGTTGAGACAAATTGGCAAATAAAATATGTGGGATTTATCCACATGAGCACATTTTATTTATAATGGCTGAAATCTGATTTTTCAGATTTTTTTCTGAAATGTCTTATGCCCATTAAAATGCATATAAAATAAAATAATTCTCAGCAAAAAGTACCACCCAAAGAAAGCCTAATTTTGTTGCAAAAAAATGCATAGATAATTCAGCTCTGATCAAGTAGCAATAAAGTTATTGGGGAAGAAATGGAAGGAGCATGAAATGTGTGAAAATTGCTTTAGTTTTTAGGGAAGAAAAACCCTTAGGCCAGAAACCCACTAGGAGCGATTTCTAATCGCTAGCGATTTAAAAAAGCTCTTGCTAATGCAATGCTATGGGGGATTTTTATAAAATCACATTGTTCAAGTGGGATCATACCCATAGCATTACATTAGCAAGAGTTTTCAAACCGCTAAACGCTCAGAAAATCGCTCCTATTGGGTTTCTGGCCGTAGTGGTGAAGTGATTACGCTTGGTGCCGATCACTGGATTAGTCCAGATTTGGAAAATGAGTGACAAGGTGCTACCCTATGCTGATATATGCAGCTGATATATACTCATTCAGCAGGATTATTTACAGCCCATTCTCCACAAAAGGAGTACACATTTCATGTTTTCAGAACAGAAAATTTGGCTTCAATTGTTTTTGGAAAGTCATAAATATATTTTTACGTAACACTCAATTACAAAAAAATATTGCCTAGCAATGATATATATTTGCAGCACTTTTTGCAGTGAAATTGAAGTTTAACAATAAGTGTATTATCAAAACCAATGACACATTCTCCTGCAGTAACAACAAAAAAACACAATGATGTGCAATCTCGCGCTAATCACACGAAGCTTGGAGGGTAAATAATGCAGCTCCTAGCAGCTCCTGGATCCCGGCTAAAAGAATAACTGTAGCAGTAAAAGAACAAAAAAGAGGGAGCGCTCCGTAGTGCATTAATGTTATTTTAATCCTCAGACACGCAATGTGTTAAAAACACTTACTAAAAACAATGAAACATAAGCATATCATGGGCTACAAGCCCTATAAGACAACCATGGGTGGTAACCTGCTCCTCCTCTGTGGCCTGCAGTGGATTGATGTCCAAGCTGGTGGACAATAGGTGCCTTCCCTATGGTGCCCGTGTGCAGTACCTCACGACGCATTTCGGCGCATCCACGCCTTTATCAAGTCTTGATAAAGGCATGGATGCGCCGAAACGCATTGTGAGGTACTGCACACGGGCACCATAGGGAAGGCACCTACTGTCCATTACCAGCTGGGACATCCATCCACTGCAGGCCACAGAGGAGGAGCAGGTTACCACCCATGGTTGTCTTCTAGGGCTTGCAGCCCATGATATGCTTATGTTTCATTGTTTTTTAGTAAGTGTTTTTAACACATTGCGTGTCTGAGGATTAAAATAACGTTAATGCACTACGGAGCGCTCCTGCAGTAACAGAAGGTGTAAAACCTACCTGTATGTCTTGTATATGAGGCAAACGCGCATACCATAGCCACAGCAACACTATCAGGTTGCAGACCGAATCTCCAGTACACTGTCTAATGTGAACATGATCATTTGCACAAAATATCCCTCCAGAAGAATCTATATAGTAGACACAAAACAGAAACTGAACAGAAGAGTGAGCTATTACCACTTTAAAATCGATGAGACTCATAGGGGCACGTCATTTGGTCAATAGTTCTATTAGCCAGAACACAGCATGCAATAGATGGAAGTTCTTGAACTTAGAGGTAATTTAAAAACTGAGTAATTAAGGAGGAACTCTTAAACATATTCATAAAAACCGTGATAGCAGATTTACAATTACAGCATTCACGTTTTGTTACTTTGCAGCCTACATACAAAAAATGCAAGCTGTATTTATTCAATGCAACTTATAAGAGCAAAGTGAATTATTATTATTTAGCATTTATATAGCGCCGACATATTACGCAGCGCTGTACAATGTATATATGTATCTTGTCACTAACTGTCCCTCAAAGGAGCTCACAATCCCTACCATTGCCATATGTCTATATTATGTAGTGTAATTACTGTAGTCTAGGGCCAATTTTAGGGGGAGCCAATTAACTTATCTGTATGTTTTTGGAATGTGGCAGGAAACCGGAGTGCCCGGAGGAAACCCACACAGACAGAACATACAAACTCTTTGCAGATAGTGCCCTGGCTGGGATTCGAACCAGGGACCCAGCACTGCAAGACAAGAGAGCTAGCCACTACACCACCATGCTGCCCATACATGAATGATATAATAGCAACAGGTAAAACATTGTTGAGATGGACAATGGGTCACCACCTTCTAAAAAATATTTGTAAATTCAATCAGGTGTAATTAATCACCTCCATTGCTCACCAGGCTACTTGCCTCCTACTTGTGACTGATTGTAACCTTTTCATTAATTCCAAATAAGAAAAGGTATTCCACGAGCATTCCAATACTTGCTAGTGCAACTGAAAGTAAACAATCAAGAATAGGGGGCAAGACAATATTATGGAGAAGTTGTGGACAGTGTGCTCCTAATATTAAAATGTATGTCTTTATGTGAAAATAATTATATTTAATCATCATTTCACATTTTTTTTTATGTTTTTGTATATTTTTTAGAGGTTTCCCTTGGAGTCTGTTCACATGAAGACAACAGACAGGAAAAGCCTATTAAACTGCATGTGCTTTAATTAGACTTTTGTAGCAAATGTGTTTTTCTGATTGCAAGGGTATTGTGATTGAGGGCCCGTTTCCACTATCGCGAATCCGCATGCGTTGCCGCATGCAGATTCGCACAGCCAATACAAGTGAATGGGACTGTTTCCACTTGTCAGTTTTGCTGTGCGTTTTTCTGTGCAGGATTTTTCTGCACGGCAGAGCCCTCAGAATTCGCTTGCGTGTGGAATGCAGGCGAATCGCACGCAATGTATTTAATAGGGAAATCGCATGCGTTTTCCCCATGCGTTTTTTGCCGCGAATTCGCATGCGATCTCGCATAGGGACCCATGTTAATTCACACAGGCAGTGACATGGTTAAAATCGAATTACCCTAACCTATGCGAAATCGCATGCGAAATCGCTGCAAAAACACATGCGGAATCGCACCCGCATGCGATTTCGCCTGCGGTGATTCGCCGGCGATTCCGCAACGCAATAGTGGAAACGGGCCCTAACATAGTAATCATGGTGGCTGTTTTATACTGCTGCATTTTTATTTATCCCTCAGATGTAAATGCAGTGCAGCATTGTCCTGCATTTGCATGTGGGTATTAATGGGAATGCAACAGCAAAACAAAAAAAAATCACATAGCAAATATGTTGCTCCGCAATTTTCTTGCAAGCTGCCATGATAATGTTCTTCCCTTAGCTTTTTTTCCCATCAAAAATCCCAAAGTTTTGCTTTTCTTCTTTTTCTCAATTATTTTGCTCAGAGTGAGGCATCTATTAACACAGAAGCCATCAGTCTCTTCCCAATGAGAACACAATAGTTTTTGTATGTAAACAAAGGCACTCCTGGCTATATTTATGACCACATTAATGCTTGCATAGTATTTTATTGGTTTCTGCATCACCAAATTCAAGCTGCAAGTCAAACAGAGAGTAATGTTTTCTAATCAGCATTTTCAGCATTAGTGCAATCTTTTTTTTAATTATATAATGAACTATAACAGTGGTGTCAAATGGACATCAAAATACACATGCCATTTTAATCCTTAAAGTAAAATCTAAAAATGATGCCCTGTGTGTGTAAGAAGGTGTGCATAGGCTTGCCGCACCTGGCGTCTGCCTCTGTTCACCCACATTGCCTCCCGTTATCCTCTTCCTGGTCGGAGTGGTCGGCGACCCTTGCCCTGGAAATACTGTGCTGTGCATGTGCATGGTGTCCCTTGGGGCTGCCCCGAGAAGTCAACATGCACAGGAAGAGGATAACAGGAGGCAATGCAGGCAAACGGAGGCCGACGCCAGGCCACGGGATGTGCGGTAAGCCTATGAGTAGCTCCAAACACACAAGCATCCTGATTCACTAACCAGCACTAAGCCGGTTAGTGAGCCTAAAGTGCTAGTGGGCGCAAACCATGGAGTTAGGTGGTTTGCGCCCACATATCACGCACAGCCACGCGCAGTGCGCACGCAGCCATCGATAGGCACCCGATGTGCCGTTTTCGGTGCACCGAATGCAATGTTTACAGGGCAGCGCCGTGCACTATTGACGGCTGCGCATGCACTGCGCTGGGCTGTGCGCAATGTAGCTTTGCGTGGCCATTAGTGCCCAAAAAGCTACTTTTCATGCACTAAATGGCTTTTCACTCCAGCGCTTACACTTAGCGCCGGTTAGTGAATCAAGCTCAGGGTGTCATTTTTAGATTTTAATAAGGACTAAGGTATACATTAAACAACTACTCTGATTAATATTGTATTTGCATTACAGGTATTTTCATTACAAGTGTAAAAAGGTTCAACAATACACATTATGATTAGCTGAGTTCTGTGCAGCATAAACATCGTTAATGCTGCAGCAGCCACCCTAGCTGTACATACATCGTATGCTGCAAAAGTCACAGATTACTTCATGGTCTTACCACTCCCCTGCTCATCTATAGATCATTCACCCTGGAGTCAGCTGTGAGCTCTGTTGCTATGGTGACGTTTAGTGGTGTAACTAAGAAACTTTGGGCCACAGGGCGAGTTTTACATGGGGCCCCAAGCACTGAAAACCTGAAAACCTACCAAGGACAGCTGCAGTGTCAGAGAGGTGTACTTAGAGTGAGGAAACAGTTTGTTAAGGATTACTACTATTCAATTACCAGTGTTCATTACCAGTGTAGCACTAATGAAGAGCTAGCCCAGGAGCCCCAGTGCAGTCGCAACCTCTGCATCCCCCTATTGCAATGCCACTGGTCACATGGTCTGTCGTCTGCTACAATGCTTCCAGCTTTGCTCTCCTTCCTCCTACATCTCAGATGGGTGGGCTGGCTGGCTCTGTGTAAATGAGGCTAGAGAAAGAAAGGTGCAGACTGTGCCACCTATTGACTAGTGTTGGGCGAACAGTGTTCGCCACTGTTCGGGTTCTGCAGAACATCACCCTGTTCGGGTGATGTTCGAGTTCGGCCGAACACCTGACGGTGCTCGGCCAAACCGTTCGGCCACATGGCCGAACTAAGAGCGCATGGCCGAACGTTCCCCGAACGTTCGGCTAGCGCTGTGATTGGCCGAACGGGTCACGTGGTTCGGACCCGAACGCGCTCTGATTGGCCGAACGGTCACGTGGTTCGGGTAAATAAATACCCGAACCACGTCATATCTCCGCCATTTGTCTGTGGGTTTAGCTTTGGGTAGGCAGGCAGGGTAGTTCGCGCTCCAGCCACGCTAGCCAGGGTCCCCCCTGTCATTGTGTCACTGCTGGGAACAGTAGTACACCGCTTGCTCAGCCACACTATATAGCATTCTGTTTACTGCCACTCTGTGTACCTCGCTCAGCCACACTATATAGCATTCTGTTTACTGCCACTCTGTGTCTGCTGGGAATAGTAGTACACCGCTTGCTCAGCCACACTATATAGCATTCTGTTTACTGCCACTCTGTGTACCTCGCTCAGCCACACTATATAGCATTCTGTTTACTGCCACTCTGTGTCTGCTGGGAATAGTGGTACACCGCTCGCTCAGCCACACTATATAGCATTCTGTTCACTGTTCTGTGTCTGTTTGGAATAGTGGTACACCGCTCGCTCAGCCACACTATATAGCATTCTGTTTACTGTTCTGTGTCTGCTGGGAATAGTGGTACACCGCTCGCTCAGCCACACTATATAGCATTCTGTTTACTGTTCTGTGTCTGCTGGGAATAGTGGTACACCGCTCGCTCAGCCACACTATATAGCATTCTGTTTACTGTTCTGTGTCTGCTGGGAACAGTAGTACACCGCTCGCTCAGCCAGAGTATATAGCATTGTGTTTACTGCCACTCTGTGTACACCGCTCAGCCAGACTATATACCATTGTTTACTGACACTCTGTGTACACCGCTCAGCCAGACTATATACCATTGTTTACTGACACTCTGTGTACACCGCTCAGCCAGACTATATACCATTGTTTACTGCCACTCTGATTCTGCTGGGAACAGTAGTACACCGCTCGCTCAGCCAGACTATATAGCATTGTGTTTACTGCCACTCTGTGTACACCGCTCAGCCAGACTATATACCATTGTTTACTGACACTCTGTGTACACCGCTCAGCCAGACTATATACCATTGTTTACTGAAACTCTGTGTACACCGCTCAGCCAGACTATATACCATTGTTTACTGCCACTCTGATTCTGCTGGGAACAGTAGTACACCGCTCGCTCAGCCAGACTATATACCATTGTTTACTGACACTATATAGCAGACTATATAGCATTGTGTGTACACCGCTCAGCCAGACTATATACCATTGTTTACTGACACTCTGTGTACACCGCTCAGCCAGACTATATACCATTGTTTACTGCCACTCTGATTCTGCTGGGAACAGTAGTACACCGCTCGCTCAGCCAGACTATATACCATTGTTTACTGACACTCTGTGTACACCGCTCAGCCAGACTATATACCATTGTTTACTGCCACTCTGATTCTGCTGGGAACAGTAGTACACCGCTCGCTCAGCCAGACTATATACCATTGTTTACTGCCACTCTGATTCTGCTGGGAACAGTAGTACACCGCTCGCTCAGCCAGACTATATACCATTGTTTACTGACACTCTGTGTACACCGCTCAGCCAGACTATATACCATTGTTTACTGCCACTCTGATTCTGCTGGGAACAGTAGTACACCGCTCGCTCAGCCAGACTATATAGCATTGTGTTTACTGCCACTCTGTGTACACCGCTCAGCCACACTATATAGCATTGCGTACTCTGCCAGTCAGTGTGTATATTGCTGGGATCAGTAATACTCCACTCACCGTCAACCACTATATGAGCTCAACATGAGTTCCCCAGAGACCTCCGCTGTGAGCAGCACTCCCAACAACAGCAACAGCCAACGCCCCACGCAAGCTATAACATCCACCCCAGCAGCCAGTGGTCAGCAGCAGCCCTCCCCGGAGGAGAACGTTGTGTCCATCAGTCCGTCGCCAGAGCGATTAATGAGGGCTGCCATTGAGGAGATGATGGGGCCTGATGTGGAGGAGGAGGTCTGGCTCAGGCCAGCATCCCAAGTTAATGTTGAGGACGATGAGGGGTCTGTGTCTGGGGATGTTGGGGTGGCAGAGGTGGTGGGTGGGTCAGACTCAGGAGAAGAGTTGTATGATGAGGATGATGATCGGGACCATCTGTATGTGCCTCAGAGTCCGACCCCGGAAAACATGTTGTATCGTGTGTTTAGGTACTAAAATCTGCGTTCCCTCCCAGTAGTGTTGGGCGAACAGTGTTTGCCACTGTTTGGGTTCTGCAGAACATCACCCTGTTCGGGGTGACTATATAGCAGACTATATAGCATTGTGTTTAATGCCACTCTGTGTACACGGCTCAGCCACACTATATAGCATTGTGTTTACTTCCACTCTGTGTCTGCTGGGAACAGTAGTACACCGCTCACCCGCCACTGTATAGCATTGTGCTCTGTGTCACTGCTGACAATAGTGGTACACCGCTCACCCACCACTGTATAGCATTTCTGTACTGCCACTGTACTGCTGCCAGTCAGCGTGTACTTTAAGGATAAGTGAAATGAGGAAGAAATCCGGTGAAAGAGGGAGGGGCAAGGGAAGAGGTGTTTCCCCTGACGGTTCACGTACAGGCCACAGGGGAGCACCCAAGAAAACCCACTCAATACTGCCCATGTTGTCCAGGACAACAACCCTCACAGATCCAAAAGAACAGGACCAGATAATTACTTGGATGACCTCTCAAGCGTCCAGCAGTGGGTTAAGCAGCACCAGCACATCACGCACGAGGTCCGAGTCCTCAGCCAGTTAAAGTCTGGGCTTTCTTTGAAGACTGCACTGAGGATGTTACCATGGCGATTTGCAAGGTGTGCAAGACCCGCCTGAGCAGGGGGAAAAGTATTAACAACCTCTCCACCACCAGCATGAGCCGCCACATTCTATCCAAACATCCCACTCTGTGGGCAAACGCGGCAGGACAGGGTACCACCAGCAACACTGCCTCCCTTGGGTTCACCAGACTCACCACCAGACCCGCCTCAGCAGCAGCAGTAGCCCAGCCATTGCGTGGTTCACAACATTCACAAACATCAGACGATGCTGACACTGTCACTTTCCGGACTAGTGCTCTTGAGGTCTCCCAGTGTTCATCAAACACAACAACCAACAGCCCTTCGGTGTGCAGCGCTACGGTTGAGTTGTCTGTCTCTGAGATGTTTGAGCACAAGAGGAAATTGCCAGCAAATGACCCCCGGGCCGTGGCAGTAACAGCCAGCCAGCATAGCCAAGCTTCTGGCCTGCGAAATGCTGCCATATCGAGTGGTGGAGACAAACAGCTTCAAGGGCATGATGTCAGTGGCCATCCCACGTTACGTGGTTCCCAGCCGCTACCACTTTGCGCGCTCTGCAGTGCCTGAGTTGCATGAGCACGTGGTCAGCTAAATAACCCGAAGCTTGAAGAATGCCGTTGCCTGCAAGGTTCACCTCACCACTGACACCTGGACGAGTGCGTTCGGCCAGGGTCGATACATCTCCCTTACCGCGCACTGGGTGAACCTTGTGGAGCCTGGCAGCGATTCCTCACCTGCTACGGCGCGGGTGTTGCCCACGCCGCAAACAGCTGGATAACAACAGCAGCACCTACCTCTCTGACTCCTTCTCCTCCAACGCATCTCAAAGCTGTACCTCATCCGGAAATGCTAACCCAGCACCAGCAGCAGTAGGATCGTGGAAGCAGTGCAGCACAGCTGTTGGCATGCGTCAGCAAGCGTTGCTGAAGCTGATCTGCCTTGGGGATAAGCAGCACACAGGGGAGGAAATTTGGAGGGGAATAAAGGAACAGACGGATTTGTGGCTGGCACCGCTGGACCTGAAACCGGGCATGAATCTAGACACCTGGCACGAACTGGCAATGTACGCAATAGAGGTGCTGGCTTGCCCGGCAGCCAGCGTTATGTCGGAACGCTGTTTCAGTGCTGCCGGAGGCATCATCACAGATCGGCGTATCCGCCTCTCCACAGAAAATGCAGACCGTCTGACTCAAATTAAAATGAATCAATCCTGGATTGGAAACGACTACGCAACACTCCTGGACCCCAACCAAGTAACATGACCGATGAACATCTGGGATGGTTTAGCGTTTCCGGTCCCTGTTTATTGAACCTCTCATCTGTATTACATTTATGACTGCATGGCGGCAAAAAGCATTGCTGCTATATCCGCACGCTTTTTGTCCTCATGCAAGGCCTGGGTTGTTGTGTCTCACAAAGCGTGGCCTTCTCCTCCTGCGCCTCCTCCTGTTCCATCACGTGTGCTGCTGCTGCTGCTGCTGCTGCTGGGTTACCGTTGCCGGTCCCTGTTTATGGAACCTCTTATCTTTATTACATTTATGACTACATGGCGGTACAAAGCATGCTATCCGCACGCTTTTTGTCCTCATGCAAGGCCTGGGTTGTTGTGTCTCACAAAGCGTGGCCTTCTCCTCCTGCGCCTCCTCCTGTTCCATCACGTGTGCTGCTGCTGCTGCTGCTGGGTTAGCGTTGCCGCGTGGTCCCTGTTTATTGAACCTCTTATCTTTATTACATTTATGACTACATGGCGGTACAAAGCATGCTATCCGCACGCTTTTTGTCCTCATGCAAGGCCTGGGTTGTTGTGTCTCACAAAGCGTGGCCTTCTCCTCCTGCGCCTCCTCCTGTTCCATCACGTGTGCTGCTGCTGGGTTAGCGTTGCCGCGTGGTCCCTGTTTATTGAACCACTTATCTTTATTACATTTATGACTGCATGGTGGTACAAAGCATGCTATCCGCACGCTTCTTGTCCTCATGCAAGGCCTGGGTTGTTGTGTCTCAAAGCGTGGCCTTCTCCTCCTGCGCCACCCTCCTCCTGTTCCATCACGTGTGCTGCTGCTGGGTTAGCATTACCGGTCCCTTTTCCTGGAACCTCTTATATGTATTACATTTATGACTGCATGCCGACAAAAAGCATGTTACCTGTGCAAAGAAAACAGACATTTCCCGCATTTAAAAGACAGTTTTCCCTTTGAAACTTTAAAATCGATTTTCTCAAAAACTATAAGCTCTTTTTGCTAAATTTTTTTTCCTCTTGTACCCACTCCCAAGGTGCACATACCCTGTAAATTTGGGGTATGTAGCATGTAAGGAGGCTTTACAAACCACAAAAGTTCGGGTCCCCATTGACTTCCATTATGTTCGGAGTTCGGGTCGAACACCCGAACATCGCGGCCATGTTCGGCCTGTTCGGCCCGAACCCGAACATCTAGATGTTCGCCCAACACTACTATTGACCACACTGCAGAAGTAAAACTTGTTTTATTGCATATTAAAATAGTGTGGTTAACAGTATATTTCCAATTTGGATTTTGCCCGCAGCATTCGCCAGGGGATGTGATGTCACCCTTCTAACTTAGCTTAAAGAGAAACGGTCGCGAAAATCTTAACATATAAAACACATACAAATAAGAAGTAAATTTCTCCTAGAGTAAAATGAGCCATAAATTACTTTTCTCCTATATTGCTGTCACTTACAGTAAGTAGTAAAAATCTGACATTACCAACAGATTTTGGACTAGCCCATCTTCTCATAGGGAGGTTCTCAGGATTTTCTTTATTTTTAAAAGCACTTAGTGGATGGCAGTTGCTCCGTCCAACTGCCAAAATAGTGTGCAGTAAGCAGGGATACTGGGCAGCATCTTTGTATTAATCACAGGGGCATAACTAGACATCACTGGGCCCCCCTGCGAAACTTTGGATGGGGCCCCCCACCCCCCTCGCTTTCTACACAGGAAAAGGACCAATGTGTTTTCCCCATGTAAATAAAAACACTTAGACTTAAAGAAAACGTCAGGCAATCTATGCTATCCCTAGATCTACTTACCCAGGGCTTCCTCCAGCCCCTTGCAGCTGACAAGTCCCTTGTCGCAGCTCTGCTCCCAGTACATACATACACACACAGCCATATTATTTTACTACATGAGAGCACATGCTATATGGAGGAACAACAATGACATGCTGAACATAAGATATAGTATTTACTGTAACTTTGGCAAATCGTGCAGTCACTGATTGATACTGTTATAGGATAACAGGATCTTGGACTTCATGTGAGACAACAAGCTCTCAATGAGGCAGCAACAGTCAGACATCAATCTCCACTCCACTGTGTTGTAAAAGTAATCAGACGCCATAAGGTCATTTGCCTGTGTGTGATAAGAATCTAGGAATCCTTTTAGAGTGATTGCTGAAAAGGGAAAGTCTACAACTTTTTTTTCAAAATGTGACTCCTTTGTTTGTAAGTCATCAGAACTTTACAGCAGTGAGAGACAGATGTTTTTTCCGAACCCTAGTGAGCAGGGACAGTGTACAAATTCCAAAGTGTGTATGAGTCCTTATCTGTGTTGTGTACACATGCAGTCAATATAACAATGGTGCGAGAGCAGAATACGTTTTTTTCTCTCCATGCCCTTAGCTGTCAGTCTCTCAAACTTTTCCCCCCACAGGCCCCCTGTGGCTTCTGGGGCCCCTTGCAGAACCATCCCTTGCAAAGTCCCTGAATTATCATGTTCAGGGAATGTCTTTGTAAAGAATAAAGGCCATGCTAAGAATTCTCTATAGAGATATTTTATAATATTTGCACTAGTTCCTCTTTAAATACATATTCATAAGTAACATCAATTACTACCTTCAATTGGCATAGATCCCGGCGAGTCAGCCCTCAGTCTTAAAAGGGACATGCACCCTTGTACATCTTAAAATGCAAAAATACAGTAATAAAACAGCAAAATAGCAATGTCCATAACATACAGTATCTACTTATATAAAGTTCTCATTCACCTGTTGAAAAGCAGTTTAAATCTATCCCTACATTTAAGTCTACTGGTTGTTGTGAATTCAAACAATAAATCCATTTTGCCTCACACTTGGAGAGGCTTTTAATGATGTTTCCACTCCTCCAGTTTTGAGACAATCTTTCCACTGCATAACATTTTATTACATGTTTTTACCAAAATGATCAGATGAGCTGTGAGTTTTCAAATGGTTTTAAATGTTATACATGTTCTTTGAAAAGCACTTTTTAATTTTTCAGCCCGTGGGGCCCACATACTATAGATGGCACGGGCATTCTGTAACAAAAGCTAAATGAGTAGAATGGCAAGTTAAAAACTGAACTATTTTGGTTTGCCTCCCATCACTCCTGGCATTGAATGCTACTGTTATGAAGGGACAATATGTGCAGATCTTACATAAATGTGCTTTTTTACATGTAAAGAACCCTTTAACTACTTGAAGACCGGCCCACGCCAATGGGCGTGGTCACGGCAGAAGCCCCAGGACTGCCTAACGCCAATTGGCGTCAAGTCCTGGGGCTGCATTTTGCAGGAGATCGCACGCAGGCTGCACGCGCATCTCCTGCTCAGGGGGTGGAGCTATGCCCCCTCTTCAGACTTCGAGTGGCTATTGCTGCTATTGAGACTGTTAGACGGCGTGATAGGCGTCTATTTACACAGTACAGCGCTGCGATCGGCGGCAGCGCTGTACTGTGGACAGCTGTGTGACATGGCTGTCCCCCTGGGGGACAAGAGAGCGATCGGCTGTCATAAGCAGAAGCCTATGACAGCCGATTGTCGTGATTGGCTTTCCGGTGGTGGTGAGTTTTAATAACAATAAATAGAGATAAATATTTGTAAAAAAACAAACAAACAACTGGGGGGCGATCAGACCCCACCAACAGAGAGCTCTGTTGGTGAGGAGAAAAGGGGGGGGGGGGGGAATCACTCGTGTGCTGTGTTGTGTGGTCCTGCAGCTTGGCCTTAAAGCTTCAGTGGCCAATTATGCAAAACACAGCCTGGTCTTTAGGGGGGGTTTACCGCTGTGGTCCTCAAGTGGTTAAAACCAGGGAACATAAATTTAATTTTTTACTGGGTTTTAGAAAACATTTCAGCAATGAATTTCCCACATTATTTGGTCTCCAATATATGAAAGATATGATGGATTTAAGCACAGTGATCTCAGAAAACCCTCAGTATTTAATCCTACACACACAAATAACCAACATGTAGATGTGTTCAAAAAGATAGTCTTGGATGATGTTTCCAAAATAAATAGAGAGCCAAAGGTAATGACAGGCCCAACTTCAGTAAGCTGGAGAAAAATACATTGGAAGAGATGAATAAGGAGGAAAAGTGGGTGGTAAACCTGCTGGCAAAGGGGGAGGGACTGTTGTATGGCAAAAATAATAGTATTTGCAAGAAATTAGAAACTAACTGATAGATAGCGACACATACAATGTGCTCTATGGTGGTCCTACTGAGGCATTTTTGAATGAGCTTACAGAATTGCTTAATGAAGGTGTGACCGACAGCATTTTGAATATATGTATATCCATTCCATATCCAAGTATCCATCCATATGCAAGTATCCAGGCTACTCATGTTATATGTGTTACCCAAGGTCCATTTCGAATGTTGAGCCTCCCCCCCCCCCCCACCAATTTTTTGAACAGGATTCAGGATGGATGTAACAGGTCATGGTCAAGACAAAACAAGACAGGACCAGGATTTCAAACCATTGCGCTGTGCATTAAACTGTTACCAGAACTAGACTACACTGCAAATGCAACAGCAGGGTTCACTGGAAAACCCATCACCTAAATAGTAGATGGGAGCAATTACTTGATGGCTGAGCAGACAATCAAGTATGAAAAAAAGCAAAAGAGAGAGAGCACAGACATGCAGGAGGAGCCAAAACAATGCAAGATCAGGTCCACACAAGGACAGACCTAGGGATTCTAACAACACATAACTCAACCACAAATATCTTTATATCTTCTTTAGTACATAAAAATATATTTCAAATATACTGTAAATGCTATGTTGGATTTAGTCCATATTAAAATGTAAATAACTACACACTGTATACTTAAAAGGCCGCCATACACTGGTCGATTGCCACCAGATTGACCAGCAGATAGATCCCTCTGTGATCGAATCTGTTAAAAGAGGGATCCACTGGCTGCCTACACTGCAAACAGATTTTGAATCAATTTCACTGTGAAACCAATTCCCAATCTGTGGAGCTGCCTCTTAACCCCCCCCCCCCCCCCCCCCCCGCATACATCACCTGATCCGGCCGGCGCGAGTCCCCAGGTCTCCGCTGTCTTCTTCTCCGCTCTGGGCTCCAGCTTCACTTTACTTCCTGTCGAGGGAAGTTTAAACAGTAGAGGGTGCTCTACTGTTTAAACTTTCTATTGGGACAGGAAGTAAGTGAAGCCAGCCGGAGCCCAGCGTGGAGAAGTGACCTCGGGGACAGCGGGCACACGCGACGGCGGAACAGGTAATGTATTGCTGCTAGCGTCGGTCGTCGGACATTTGAATGCCGCTATCAATGCACTCTCGACCCGCCGGCAATCGAGTGAAATCTTCCGCACGGACAGATCAACGTGAACGATCGATTTCGGATGCACAACGATTTCATAGCAGATTCAATCACTGTGATCAAATCTGCTGTATATCGGTGGGAAAATCGTTAAATGTATGGGCCCCTAAATACTGTCAAAAAGCATCGGCTATGGAGCACACATAAAATAATTTAACTCCCTCCATCCATAAGGACGTGGAAGACTGGTATGAAGGTATTTTGGCAGTAGCAGTATTACCCAGTCCACATGCACAACTGTACCCCTCTAATAGCAAAAGAATGTAGCAAACAAGCCATCAGACAGAAGTTATATATATGTGTGTGTGTGTTCTGTTTTTTGCTGTATACAAAAAAATGCAGCAAACAATGTAGAACTGAGTAATATGCCAGCATAAGGTAATACCATATTGTAACATGAAAGCCTTGTCACCAAACAGTATTTCAAGTCTCCATGGTTACAGGTCACTCCTGAAATTGATATGACTCTAATGATTTACAGCTCAGCAAACCTTCAAAGCAGGTCAGAAATACCCATGGTGAAAAGGGCAATATACTATACAGTAAATTCATAAGCAATCGAAGTTGCCATGATGGATCTCAGGTCACGTATAGTATAGATTAATGATAAACATCAGAACAGATGAAAAGCACGAAGTGTGTGACAGAGTATTAGAGTCTTACATAGGCCTCTAATGGATAAAGATGGTAGGATCCAGAGTACAAGTTTTCAGAAATTTTAAACAATCTCACTTATATAACCATACGTGTAGGAATATATCCATGGTGATGTGAAAACAAGAACATATACATATCTAATAGAACAAAAATAGGGACACCAAGAGCCAAATATAGTGTAGTATTTACTGGTAATATGGAATAAAGTTGGCAGAGTAAATACAATATACTCACAGAGCAGGATTACCTCAAAGGCATCCACTGTAATAGCAGGTGGGGAGATTAAACCTGACCACACTCAGGATTATGAAGTCGCTCTCCATAGATCAGAAAAAAAGGGGATGCCACCCCTCCACCAAGGGGGGACTCAGAACAATGGAACAAGGATACAGAGGCACCAGAAGAATAAAAATGTCTAAAAAGTTTGAAATTTGTGGAGGCAGTGGTGGACCCACCACTGGGACAGAGGCGCTTGGCCCAGCTACAGACCTGAACTGTACCTACTCCTGCCTATTGCCTGATGGGGTGGGGACTTACCTGCGAAACGTGTTGCATTTTCCCCTGGAGTGTGTAAATAAATTTGTTCTGCTAAACTTTGTTGGCATGTCTTGTGTCTGTTTGGAGGGGGTGGGTCCACCACTGCCTCCACAAATTTTAAACATTTTAGACATGTTTATTCTTCTGGTGCCTCTGTATCATTGTTACATATACATTGCTAAATTATGTCTACAAATTACAGTTCCAAGTATCCATCTAAGTACAACTTGATGGATACTTGGGATGGAGAAAAGTAATCCAAAACAAATCAAAAATTCTTTGAGCGCCAACAACAATCAGAGCCTAAATAGCCACTTCCTCAGAGGATATATCTCAATACAAGGATGGAAAGAGGAGGATATCTATTTATGGGTTTTTGGCTTTCTACAGAAATTGATCATATGAAATATGTTGAATCAAACACATAAAATAAGAAGGTTTTACATTCCTTAATTTAAAAATGGATTACTTTTTGTTGTTTTTAATATGGATTTTTTTATGATATTCTCATTTCAGAAATGTAAGCTCATTCTCTGTAGTTTACAAGCTTGTCCCCATTAAAGTTTCATGCACATA
This sequence comes from Hyperolius riggenbachi, assembly GCF_040937935.1. Classification (NCBI taxonomy): domain Eukaryota; kingdom Metazoa; phylum Chordata; class Amphibia; order Anura; family Hyperoliidae; genus Hyperolius; species Hyperolius riggenbachi. The sequence continues at coordinate 173,487,125 of NC_090646.1, forward strand.
AGAAAGTACTTTCTCATTTCTGCTGGTCCAGCTGACACTGATTGAAGAACCACTGGCTACATGTGTGTTGAGCTCTTTGGAAGAAATGGGTTTTACAAATGTTATTTATGTTGTTGTTATTGATTGTTTATGCCTAGAATTAGTCATTTAGAGAAACACAACATCTCTGTTTGGCCACTAATAATGTCAATAAAGGTGGCATGCTAGAACTACTGCCCAATTAAAATGAAGCCCTGGCTGGTTATAGCCTTTGTTCTGGTGTGTATGTATGTTTTCAGAAAACATTTTGGATCCTATCTTTAAAACAGCATTACAAATGTAAACTATTAGTTTACATTTAAAATGAAAATAAAACTGTAATATTATTATACTGTTTTGTGTACAGTTTGATGTTCCTAAAATGTATCATGTTTGTTGTATGTTCTGTTTGAAGAGCAGCTGTGTAATTAAGTTCTTTTGTTGTTGTCTTTATTTACTTATTCAATCAATGGTCTCAGAGAAGACCAGAACTAGGTATGCTTTGCTAGAATCTTCAGTAAAACAATAGCCTGCGATAAGACCAGACTTCTGTGTGAGGACTATAATAAGGAAAATGTTAGCTGTGTTTGGGAGAATTGTGCTGAACTTGTTGCTGTGCATATCTGCTGTATTTTCTTTGATGGGGTTTCAAAACTGTCAGGTAGAGTTTTTCTACTGCTTGAAATGGAATAAATGAGTTATTATCCAGCTGTCGGTCTTCTCATGGTGTTATGGACACTCATCTTGTCAAAGAAACAGTTTCTAGCATCCTCTAAAGAAAGATCCGTTTAAACAGTTTGCATTTTTCCATAAGAATTCCTTTGCACTTAAAAAAGTGTCAAATGCATTTAATGAAGAAGCTTAGGATAGGGAGCAAACACTAGACACTCCCATTCAAGGGGCTGACTTTTGGTCAACAACCAGGGTCGTAACTAGAAATCACTGGGCCCCCCTGCGAATATTTGGATGGGCCCCCCCCCCATAGGTGCCAAATAATCGTAATGGGGCAGCGTTTCACTGTAAATTAATTGTAAAGTGGGCAGCATTTTACCAGACAATCGTAATGTGGGACAGAAAATCGTAATGTGGGCAGAGTTCACCAGAAAATCGTAATGTGGGCCTTTAGAAAATCATAATGTGGGCAGAGTTCACCAGAAAATCGTAATGTGGGCACCAGTCACCAGAAAATTGTAAGGTGGACAGCATTCACCAGACAATCGTAATGTGGGCAGCGTTCACCAGAAAATCATAATGTGGGCAGAGTTCACCAGAAAATCATAATGTGGGCAGAGTTCACCAGAAAATCGTAATGTGGGCACCAGTCACCAGAAAATCGTAACGTGAGCAGCAGTCACCAGAAAATTGTAACGTGGACAGCATTCACCAGACAATTGTAATGTGGGCAGCGTTCACCAGAATATCGTAATGTGGGACAGAAAATCGTAATGTGGGCAGAGTTCACCAGAAAATCGCAATGTGGGCAGCAGTCACCAGAAAATCCTAATGTGGGCAGCAGACACCAGAAAATCCTAATGTGGGCAGCAGACACCTGAAAATCCCCCTGCAGTGACGTCAGCGGCGGCGGGATACATACCTTCTTCCTTGCGTTCCATCGCCGCCTTCTCGCTCTAGCGGCTGACGTCACTTCCGCTTCCGGAAGTGACGTCAGCCGCTAGAGCGAGAAGGCGGCGATGGAACGCAAGGAAGAAGGTATGTATCCCGCCGCCGCTGCTGCCCGCTGCCCACACACATTCACTAGCTAGAGGGGGGCGCAGAGGGGAGAGCCCCGAGGTGAGGGAGAGGGGGGAACTTCCCCTCTCCCCGCCGACTGTGGGCAAGGCTTTCCCCTCATGCTGCCACCAGTCCAGCCCCCAAAAAACGGCCCCGAGCGGGCCCCAGGGGGGGGCCGGGCCCCCTCCGCGGGCGCAGGCGCTGCAGGGCCTATTGCTACGCCCCTGTCAACAACCAATCACCAAGCAGAGCTATTTCTTTCACTGGGGTCTGGGATATTCTCCTATTCTCTCACTGGTCAAGCAGGTCACATGTTATTTCCAAAATGAAACTAACAGACAAAGGAAAAAACATGCCAGTGTTTTAATCACAAAAAGGCATCAGTCCTTTATAAATAGCCTTATGTTTCCTTCTGAAATATTTTACAATGTGCAGCGATGCAGGGAAAGGTGTAAAGCACTAATCTATTTCCACTTTGTTCATATTCCCTTTGTTTTCATAAATCTTTCTCGAAATAAGACTTTTTAATGCAAAATCAATTTACACTGTTTTGGCAGACTATTCCTAATAAGAATATGTTTGCCTCATATCAAGTTAATGTTTTGTAAAATCCAAATTGGGTTTGAAAACATGCTGCCTAGAAAATATTTTCATATTGAAATCACATTAACATTTAAGCTATCCATATGGGAGACATTTAGTAATTAGTTTACAAATAACACAATGCCGAAAATACATTTTTTTTTACTAGGCATACCATGTGAAAGAAAATTATAAAGTCAATGGCCTAGGTTATATTGCGCTAAACCAGCATCTGTACTTAGGCAAAAACATCTAAACTGTTCAGAATATAATTAATCATTATCTTCAGTCAACTGTTCCAGTTATGTCATTGTAACTAGCTGACCAAGTGAAACAGCCCTTTTCAGATTAAATTATTTTTCTCCTCTTGTTACCAGATGGAGCTCAAACTCCCTTCTGTGAACAGTGTACAGATCAGAAAGTACTTTTCTGTGACTAAAAAAACCTTCAGATAACAGGGTGACATTACAATGCAGAGGCAGAAAGATTGGAAAGGATTTTACCCAGCAGCTGCTCGACCTACTCCCTTTTCTCCCTTTTCCCACTCCCAGTTAACCCTTTGCCGACCGCTCCACGCCATTCGGTGTGAACGCGGCGGCAGCCCCAGGACCGCTCCACGCCGATTGGCATGAACGGCCTACTATGGGACTAGCAGGAGATTGTGCAGGCTGCTGCGCGCATCCTTGCTTCCGCTCCGCCTTCAGTCTCCCAGCGGCGATCGCCGCTCGGAGACTGTTAGGCGGCGAAACCGCCGTCTAACATTTATATAGTACAGCGCTGCGATCTATGGCAGCACTGTACTGGGGACAGTAGTGTGACACGCCACACAGAAGGGATCCACTGTTCACAGCCGATCGCTGTAATTGGCTGATGGGGGGAGGGAGAGGGGAAAGAAAAAATAAAAATACAAAAATTGTATTAAAAAAAAGAAATAAATGTTTATAACAAAATAAAAAAACATGCTAGGTGCGATCTGACCCCACCAACAGAAAGCTCTGTCAGTGGGGAGAAAAAGGGGGAGGGAAATCACTTGTGTGCTGACATGCACGGCCCTGCAGTGAGGCCTTAAAGCTGCAGTGGCCTATTTAATGAAAAAATGGCCTGGTCTTTAGGGGGGATTAACACTGCTGTCCTCAAGTGGTTAAATGAACTTATGGCTTTGTCCTGGGTCCCCTCCTTCTCCATCTATGCTTGTGTTCTAGTAGCACTAATCATTCTTCTGACTTTTAGTGTTACCTTACTTGCAAACCCAAATCAACCTTCCTGATCCTAATTTCCCTTCTTTAACATCTTTGACCTTATTCAACTCACTTCTTCTCCTAAGTGTTCTCCTATGAGATATGCGTCAAATTCTATTTGAAATAACTTTTCAGAACTCCGCAATTGAAAAGGTATCAAACAGTAGGTGAAAAAGTGCAATCAAAATTATTGTGAGTATTATCTTGCTTACTGGTAGCTTAAAAGGCATTGTATTGATACAGTGTGAAAATATCACCTAAAAGTAAACTTAGGAGAAAAAGTGAATTGAATGAGGGCCTTTGTGTCCTTGACTGCCTCAATGCAATCTACTCCTGCATGTCCTTCAGCAGCCTAACTCAACACAAATAATAATGAGCTTGTGTGATTTGAATGTATTACCCTTTACAAAATAATATCGATATCAATGAAACACCAGTAATCCTGTCTCCTCCAGTCTGCTGCCAAGGAGTAATTCTTCATTCAAAGAATAAAAAAAGGAAAAAACTAAAATGCTAGCACATGCCCTCTTCATATTCACTGTACCACCCACCAGTACAGCTTATTTGGGAACCAATCAGATCCCCTCCAATCCATCCAGAACTCTGTTCTGTAACTCCCCCCCCCCCCCTTCTTGCTTCTTGCCACACTAATGCTTCCCCCTTCTTGCATCTTCTCCAATAAATTCAGACCTGAAGTACCCATGTATGAGCGGAACCAAATTCACTCTCCTCACTAAACTAGAAGGAGACATTCAGTTTCACATTGTAGTGTTGGAGCAGGGGCAGTGCAGTGCAGCTAGTCCCGAGACTCTGTCCTACCACTAATGGGACCTGAAAGTTGCATTACCCATAATATGCTAAAATCTTTAAACAGTGGTGGCAGAGCTCCGGCCATAAAGCCCCCCCCCCCCCCCCCATTCCTTACCCACCGTGTTTGATCCTCTCTGACCTGCTTTCAGTACTTCTCATGAGCTTTTTCTCACCTCTGAAACTCTGTTCCACATTCTATTAAGCTCTTGCCATCTCTCAAGATCTTTATAGGACAACTGTAGTCAGAGGTATATGGAGGCTGCCATTTTTATTTCCTTTTAAGTAAAACCAGTTATCTGGCTATCCTGCTGATCCTCTGCCTTTAATATTTTTAGCCATAGACCGTGAACAAGCATGCAGCAGATCCGGTGTTTCTGACATTGTTTTCAGATCTGACAAGATTAACTGCATGCTTGTTTCTGTTGTGATTCAGATACTACTGCAGCCAAATTGACCAACAGGCCTGCAAGGCAACTGGTATGGCTTAAAAGGAAATACATATAGCAGCCTCCATATACCTCTCACTACAGTTGTCCTTTAACTACAACATTTAAACTCACATCTAGAGATGGCCCAAACGGTTCGCACAGGAAATTATTTGCGCAAATTTTGCTGGTTCGCATTTGCGATCTAACGCGAACTTTATGCGAGTTTGACCCCCCCTATACTACATTATTAGGGTCAACTTTGACCCTCTACATCACAGTCAGCAGGCACAGGGTAGCTAATCAGGCTACACTCCCTAATGAAGCCCCCCACCCCCTTATAAAACACAGGCAGCGTCAGCCATTTCACTCACTCAGTTGGCTGCAGTAATTAGAGAAAGGAGAGAACCTTGCTGCTGACATAGGGAAAGCTTAGTTAGGCTCTTGTGTTAGGCTTGTTAGGTTGCTCCTTCTTGCTGATCTTGGGCTTGATTCACAAAGCGGTGCTAACTGTTAGCACGCCTGTGAAAACCCCTTTAGCACGTCTAAACAAGCTTTTCGCGCATAAAACTTTACGCGCGCAAAACTTTATGCGCGTAAAACTTTATGCGCGTACTGCACAGAGCACAGGGCGCACCGTGCGAAGTGCCCATTAAAGCCTATGGGACTTAGCGCGCGTAAAACTTTGCGCGCGTAAAACTTTACGCGCGCAAAGTTAGCGCACGATCTGATTGAGAAATCCGGTGCTAACCTACTTAGCACCCTGGTTAGCGCGTCTAAAGACTTTAGACGCGCTAAGTAGGTTAGCACCGCTTTGTGAATCAAGCCCCTTATTGCTAAAAAGCACTCCTAATCCTCAACAGCTCTTTTGAGAGCTAGTGTTGTTCTTGTGATCTATTTTTGTGTGTGTGTGTGTCCCACAGACACTTGTGTTGCATATACAGCCTTGGTAATTCCTACTGTGCCACTGCCAGGCCCAGCACATTCAGTGACTACCTGTGTGTGTGACAGGCAGCTGCACATTTGTAATACCAATCACTGCATACCCACCTGTTGTTCAGTGCACCTACCTACGTGATCGCACGCAGTGTCACTGCACCTGTTCACGGTACCTGTGTGTGTGTGTGTGACAGGTGCACATTTGTAATACCAATCACTGCATACCACCTGTTGTTCAGTGCACCTACCTACGTGATCGCACGCAGTGTCACTGCACCTGTTCACGGTACCTGTGTGTGTGTGTGTGTGTGTGTGACAGGTGCACATTTGTAATACCAATCAACTGCATACCCACCTGTTGTTCAGTGCACCTACCTACCTACCTACCTACGTCACCGCACACAGTGTCACTGCACCTGTTCACAGTACGTGTGTGTGTGTGTGTGTGTGTGTGTGTGTGTGTGTGTGTGTGTGTGTGTGTGTGTGTGTGTGTGTGTGTGAGACAGCTGCACATTTGTAATACCAATCACTGCATACCCACCTGTAGTTCAGTGCTCTTACCTACCTACCTACGTGACCAAATGCTGTGTCACTGCTTCTGTTCACGGTACCTATGTGTGTGTGAGAGCTGCACATTTGTAATACCAATCACTGCATACCCACCTGTTGTGCAGTGCACCTACCTACCTACGTGACCGTACGCAGTGTCATTGCACCTGTTCACGGTACCTGTGTGAGTGTGTGACAGGTGCACATTTGTAATACCAATCACTGCATTCCCACCTGTTGTTCAGTGCACCTACCTACGTGAGCGCATAGTGTTATATACCACCAGTCATTGCACCTGTTGACAGCAGCACATTTGTAATACCAGTCACTGCAACCTGTTCACTCCACCTATGTAACCGTACATTGTATTAGTCAAGTCAGTGCATACCTTTCACTTCATCCCCCCCAATATGGACAAAACAAGAGGCAGAGCCAGAGGCAGGCCACCTGGCAGGTCTGTTCGAGGTTGCGCTGTCGTGATTTCATGCAGCCCTCAACCAAAGTACAGTGTTCAGAAGAAGGCACGTGCCATCAACCTCCAATATTGTCAGGACGTAGTTGACTATTTAACACCTCATCTTCCTCAGCGTGACATATCTTCCTCCTCCTGCTGGATCCGAGGTGAACTTTTACTCATTGCATAATTGTGTTCCTTTCCTATTGTTTATAGGGCATTCCTCAAGCCAAATACTTTTTTGTTTTTGTTTTAGTACTCTAATTCCTTATAAACTAAATAAACCACGCCCACAGGTTTTCAGAGAGCCTTGGCAGTAGCAAGGGCTCATGGGAGCTCAGTCTGGGCAGGAGGAGGAGGAGATGTTACTAGCCATTGATTTCAGAGGCAGAGGGGAGGAGGGAGGAGGGGCGATTAGGTTTTTTTCACAGGCTTAGTGATCAAGATACAGATAAGCCTGCCTCTGTGTAATGTTTACAAACAACATGGCTGCTTTCATTGTATCACAGGAAGAAATAATCATTTTCTATTAAAGCTGTTTGCAGCTATGTTTGTTGTGTAAACTATCTAAACTTTAGATAAGATATATATAGACAAGTTACTTGTTATAGTTAGTTTTTCATCTCGAATCCGCTTTAACACTCCGTCGGCAGCCATCACCAAAGTGCCATCATCACAGGGCTCAGCGGTGTGGATTTTTTTTGTGTGTCTTCCTCAGATGAGAGCAATGCCATCTGTACTCTCTGCCACCGAAAATTGAGCCGAGGAAAGACCAAGACCCGCGTAGGTACAACTACCTTACGAAGGCACATGATTACAAAGCACAAACTGCAATGGGATGACCACCTGAGGAAAAGCAGCACACAAAAGCAAAGCCACACACCGCAGTGGAATATACCAGGCCGCAATTATTTCTCGAAAAAAGGCGATACCTAAACTGTACCGTGATGTTTAAAGGCAAGTGGTGACATCTCTGGCACACAGCGTTGGGTCAAGGGTCCATCTGACCACGGATGCCTGGTCTGCAAAGCCCGTCAGGCCTGCCTGAAGACTACGTCATTCCCCACACACAGCATCTCTGCCTGCACGCCGTGTGACTGCCTGCCCCAAGACTAAGTCGCTCCCCACACAGCATCTCTGCCTGCAGGCCGCTTGACTGCCTTCTCCGCCACCACCAACAGGGTCCAGGACCCCAGGCGGATTCCTGAATTTTTAGCTATAAAAAATTTTCTGGTGCGTGTACATGCCTGCCTAATTTTTCTGGCTGCACTGCAGCTGCAACTACAAAACAAAAGGCATGTACATGTGTCAATTCCCCTTCATGATCGTTACCTTGCCGCGGTGAAGGGGATTGCATATCACAATGAAGCAATGACCGCCGGCTACGGCTATATGAGTGTCTCGGGGGGGGGGGGGAGGGCACACCCAAGAAAATAAGGTCGTTGCTTCATTGTGGACAGACCAAATTTGATCAGCTGGACAGTCACTGTTGTTCTGTCATTGAGCTACCTCAGCCCGGCCACCATATGGGCTGGAAAGCCGCCATCACCTGCACTCTCGTCATGGTGCGCACCAGTCCAGCACGGGCATCACTACACAAACAGCTGTTTGCAGTCACTGCATACCTTTCACTGCATCTGTGACTGCACATTGTATTATGCCTGGCAGTCCTTACACTTGAATGTATGGCAGACTTGCCCTCCATAACAGATTGTCATTAAAGGATTTAAAGTTTATTTGTCTCATATACAGCAGGGCCTCGAAAGAGTCCTCCTGTATTGTTATTTTTCGTCACTACCTCCCTGAGTCGGGACTTGCGTGCCTTGCCTGCTGCCTTCCATGGATGTGTGGTGGTAGCCGTTTCTCAGGCTCCCACTCCAGACTGGAATCAAACGCTGATCCCCGGCCACTAACCGTGGTCACCATGGTACTGAGAAAGTACCATTGAAAGTTTCACACAGTTGAATGAATGGCAGACTTGCCCTCCATAACAGATTCTCGTTAAAGGTACTGAACAGCCAGCAGAAAAAGTAATTGAAAAAAAATAGATTAACAAAAAGGAAAAAATGTGTAGAGTACAGGCACCACAGTCCTGCAACCAAGCAATCAGATCTCTTAATGTGTGGATCTCTGGACTCCTGAAAATGGATTGCTTTTTATAAGTGTGGCTCAGATTGCGTGCTCAAACTGGTCTTCACATCAACATGTATACATCCATAGAGAGAAAAAGCAACAGAAGTTGGCACATGCAATCCATAAAAAATCTTTATTAATCCGACCACATATCAAAGATTAAAAAGCAGACATAGATAGATACATCCTACTTATTTTCTACTGCGCTGTGGGGTGAGGTGGGAGCGGTGAGCTGCCTGACAGCTGTTTCGCTCTCCTGAGTGTATTCTGAGGCTCTGTTGATTTTTCTCTCTATGGATTAAAAAAAATAGATGTAAGCTTTAACAATGGTAGAGAAAGAACCATCGAAAGTTGATAAAGCAGTCAGACATTACCTGATATCACTGAGGAAGAGCAATCTCGCCATGGTGCAAACCAGTCCAGCACGGCCATCTCAAAACAAACAGCTGTTTGCGGTGCGTTAGACAGTGAGTTTGGTGTGTCAGTGTAAAGCAGTACTCTAATTACACTCCCTGATTGATGTATACACATGCAAGATGTTTTAAAACACTTTAGGCCTCCAATTTAGCATGCATTCTGATTTCTGCCCTTAAAACACTGCTTTGCGTCAAATCCAGATTTTTCCCCGGGACTTTTAGCGTGTATCCCACTCCTCCATGCAAAAACTCAGATGTTAGACGCCTTGAAACATTTTTTCCATCACTTTTCTGGCCAGCATAAATGTTTCTAGTTTTCAAAGTTCGCATCCCCATTGAAATCTATTGCAGTTCTCTAAAGTTTGCGCGAACCGAACTTTTTGCGTAGGTTCGCGTTCGAGGTTCGCAAACCGAAGATCGGAGGTTCGAGACATCTCTACTCACATCTTACATTTTTAACTAAGACGTGTTATCCTTTTTGCTGATCCACTTAGGTCTCTTTCTCTTCTACATAGTTATGACACCACACCGTATTGCCTCCCTTCGCTTTGTGTTTCATCTTTCTATTCCTTTAGACTATAAGTTCTCACCAGGTATTTCTGTTTATTTTCTTGCTCTACTGCTGTGTACCTCCTATCAGGTATATTGTATAATTGTGTATTTGTATTACCATTGCTTGCATCATATAATTGTCTCAATATACAGTGTGTGTCACTGTCATTGTTAAGTAGCAGTGAATATGCTGGCACAATATAAATAAAAATAATAGTACTGCAAGTAAAATGGCATTGCCAATGAAACAAACAAAAAAAAAGCACCAGCATTCACCCATGAAAAGAAAGTAACAATAAAAGCATACTGTGATATGTATATTTGTTACTTCCATATATAGATTGTGTGAATATTTTATAAACAATGTATTTTCGGACAGGGCTGCTTTAATTCTAGGATAGTAATGTTGTAGTGGATTGGGACTAACCCTAACACTTATACCGCTGCTACTGTTTTAATATACTGCAAGTATTACCATGTTTTGCTACACAGGAAATAGCAAAATATCATAAGTAACCCTAAACTCTCATGCACTGCGAGTGACCTCTTCACTTTTCTGCAGTCTTACGTGGAAACATTAGTTTCCTTTATTTGCTCCATTTTTTTTAGTACCACCGTAACCTTTAAATATTTATTTTAGAAATCATTACTAGGGGTATTGACAAAAGATTCGATTTAGTAATCACTCCAAATAGTCTGCAGGAATTCACAGAAAGCAGTATCGTCCAGAACAAGAATCTCACAATAGCTGTGCTAACTAGACAGGAATTAATAACTAAAGCAGAACCTAATTTGGAATCAGTTGTGTGTGCCAAGTACTTTTAAAAGCCACCATTATGAAAGGGAATCAGGAGAGAAGCATTATCCGGCAATATACATCTTGCAGACTTACAACAATAATTGCCATCCTTTCTAGAAAAAATATCCTCTCGCTTTAATAAGCAGTTCAGGGTAAGAATATACATGTCATATTGGCCATTTTATGCGCTCAGTTAGGGATGATTTGTAGCTTTTATTGGCATTTCAACCACATTAACTTCATTATCTGGTAACCTTTGATGGAATAAATCACCTGAAGTTGCTAGTTGTAGCATCTTGGACAGGTTGTAATGCCAGTGAATTAAAGCATCATTATTTTTCAGTGTTTTTTAATGCTGCGTATTGTCATACCTTATGAGCCCTATCAGCTGCCTTTTATTGGCTTACCATGATTATAAAAAGATAATGAGATAGTTTTACAACAAATTTGCAACACTTTTTTTATTTCCAAGCTTAATTTGAGAAGCTCAGAGCAAGCACAATGTAACGCTATTCTAAAGACATTATACATTGAGGCAGCCTTTACTTGCTTATTCTTGCAATTTTTGCATATTGGGCAAAAATTAGTGAAATTTGCTGTGAGCCAGTCACAATGATCACAGCTCGAAATTCAGCAAAAAAAGTATCTGGTTCTTAAAGAGAACCCGAGGTGGCTTTGTATAACGTTAGTGGGGCACAGAGGCTGGTTGGGCACACTAACACCAGCCTCTGTTGCCCCATTGTGTGTGTCAAAGACCCCCCTGCTCGCCGCTATCCTCCCCGCAGTGCTGGCGACACGCAGCGCGTCGCCAGCACAATGTTTACCCTAGCGCTGTCTGTCAGCGCCGCTCCCCCGCCTCCTCCGCATCGCCGCTACCCGCCCTCGTCCCTTCCCTCCAATCAGCGTGAGGGAAGGGACGAGGGCGGGTAGCGGCGATGCGGAGGAGGCGGCGGAGCGGCGCTGACAGACAGCGCTAGGGTAAACATTGTGCTGGCGACACGCTGCGTGTCGCCAGCATTGCGGGGGTATAGCGGCGAGCAGGGGGGTCTTTGACACACACAATGGGGCAACAGAGGCTGGTGTTAGTGTGCCCAACCAGCCTCTGTGCCCCACTAACGTTATACAAAGCCACCTCGGGTTCTCTTTAAAGGGCCAGAGATGGCTGGTACTAAAAGGGTTAGGTTTGCTTTTTTGAATATGTACAATACAATACAATAACATTGTAAAGCTCTTTTCTCCCATAGGACTCAAAGCGTGTATATATGTCTCAGATCAATACAGTGTTGAAGGCTGGACTGTGTTATAGAGGAAATAGTTATCCTACCTAATAAGAGACAAGTGTCCCTGCATACACTGTCTCTGTGTCCCTGGGTCCATGCTTTTTGTTACTGCGCATGTGCACAGCATGGACCGTTGGGACAGGAGGACGGGGCCAGTCAGGCGGGTGGGTGTGTGCGTGGGTGGACGGGTGTGCAGGTGTGGTTGGTGCGCATGCGTGTGCGGCGGGTGTGTACAGCAGATGGGTGCGTGCACATTCACACAGACATGCGCGCGCACCCAGAGACAAAGACCTAAAGCCCGTTTTTAAACAGGCTAATGTCTACTAGTGTGTTCATAAATGTCAGACTAAACAGGTGGCTTTTTAGTTTGGATAGAGATGTTCTGATTGGGTGCAGCAAAGAGTTCCAAAGCGTGGGGGCAGCATGACAGAAGGCTCTGTCTTGAAAGGTTTTGAGGTGGTCTCTGGGGGAGATTGTGGGGGAGTGTGATGCAGTTGCAACAAATCCTTTAGGTATCCAGGGCCCAGATTGTGCAAGAATTTGAATATTAAACAGAATTCTTAAACATAATTCTTTATTTTATCTGTGGCTAATGGACTGAGGTTAGGGTTTGTGTTATGTGGCAATGGCAGGGTTTGCTTGCTAAAATTCTTTCAGCGGCATTCTGTACTAATTGCAGGTGGTGTAGGTCTTTGCTTGAAGGGCTGTATATCGGCTATTGGTTTTTGGGCATTTTCCCCCTTTACTCTCACCATTCAACACCCCCCCTTCCCTCCTGTCCAGAACCTGCATGAGCAAAAACCAATTCCAGAACAGCTGATATTTGATTCCTGAAGCTTAATTCCCCATAAATCAGTACACCCAGTGCGTAAAAAGTCTTAATTGTTCAGGTCTGAGCTCCCTATCCTTAATGGGACTAGCTGAGACTGGAGCTTCTTTGCTGTCGAGCGCTGATCTCTGATAACAAGAACCTCACTTTTGTCAGGATTTAGTTTCAGCGAGTTATTATTCATCCACTCCAGAAGCTCAGCTAATCATGTGTTTATTTGTGGAGTAGGGTCTGTTACACCAGGTTTGACTGATAAATGTAGCTGGGTGCAGTGATGCTCGGATATCCCCAATCACGAATTTGAGTGATCACGAATTTGACTCCACCCACTTATGAATTGACTCATGATCATGATCACGAATAGAAACAGATATCCGACTTGAAGGCGGTTTTGAGTCGAATAACTGCATGTAATCACGAATTACGAGTCGTGATTCGTGATTAAAAACCCGCTGTCTTTAACGGTTAATAGCAAAGCCCCCTTACATGATAGAAACACCAAATTTGCCAGATATGTTAAGAAGAACAGTGGGAACAAGACAAAAAAAATTGTCAAAAAGACTTTATAGTTTTTGAGAAAATCGATTTTAAAGTTTCAGAGGGAAAAAGTATTTGTGATTAAAAACCCGCCAAAACCCGACAACTTTAGCGGTTAATAGCAAAGCCCCCTTACATGCTTGAAAAACCAAATTTGCCAGATATGTTAAAAATAACAGTGAGAACAAGAGGAAAAAACGTTTTTTTAAAAGACCTTATAGTTTTTAAGAAAATCGATTTAAAGTGCTAAATACATTAACTGTCATTTACCGCATTTAAATGTATACTTTTTTCTTTTTAACCCCCTTGGCGGTATGAAAAATACCGCCAGGGGGCAGCGCAGCATTTTTTTTTTTATTTTTTTTTTTTTAAATCATGTAGCGAGCCCAGGGCTCGCTACATGATAGCCGCTGCTCAGCGCGGCATCCCCCCAGCCCCGCCGATCGCCTCCGGGGATAGGCGATCAGGAAATCCCGTTCAAAGAACGGGATTTCCTGGAGGGCTTCCCCCGTCGCCATGGCGACGGGGCGGGATGACGTCACCGATGTCGGGACGTCATTGGGAGACCTGATCCACCCCTTGGCGCTGCCTGGCACTGATTGGCCAGGCAGCGCAGGGGTCTGGGGGGGGGCCCGCGCGCTGCACCGGATAGCGGCGATCGGGCGCGCGGCGGCGGCGGCGATCAGGGTGCTGGTGCAGCTAGCAAAGTGCTAGCTGCGTCCAGCAAAAAAAAAATTATTTAAATCGGCCCAGCAGGGCCTGAGCGGCACCCTCCGGCGGCTTACCCCATGTCACACACGGGGTTATCGCTAAGGAGGTTAAACTTTAAAATCGATTTTCTCAAAAACTAAAAGGTCTTTTTGAAAAAGAACAATTGCTCTTGTTCCCACTGTTCTTCTTAACATTAGAGATGTGGCGAACATCTCTGCATCACTGGGCCCTGTACTACTTCCGGGTCGCTATGACCCGGAGTAGTACGCCTGCGCTGGCCCGGCGGTGCGCATCCTAGAACGCGCTCCTGTTGCTGGGCACTTTCTGCGCATGTGCGTGACGTCATGAATGACGTCACACTCATGCGCAGAGAGTGCCCGGCAACAGGAGCGCGATATAGGATGCGCACCGCCGGGCCAGCGCAGGCATACTACTCTGGGTCATAGCGACCCGGAAGTAGTACAGGGCCCACAGAGATTCGCCTGGTGAATGGTTCAGGCCATCTCTACTTAACATATCTGGCAAATTTGAAGTTTCTAGCATGTAAGGGAGCTTTGCTATTAACCACTAAATTTGGCTGGTTTTTCATCACGAATACCGACTAGTGATCATGAGTAACTCATGATCACGAGTCGGGTAATGAGTGCAATCACGAGTGCATTCGTGATCAGCATTCGTGATCGAGAGCTGATCACTACTGCCGATTACGACCTTGTGATCGCAAGAAATGGATCGTGATCACGAGTTACTCATAATCACGAGCTCGTGATGAGCACCCCTGGCTGGGAGTTATCAGCATAGCAATATGTCAGGCAATGTTTTGGACATTTTTTCCAGTGGCAGTATGTATATGGTGAACAGCAAAGGGGATAGTATTGCGCCCTGGGGTACATCATATTTTAGTGGTGCAGAGTTGTAAACGAAAGACTCCAAGGATATTCTTTGTGTTCTGCCAGCTAGAAAGGAGTTGAACCACTGGAGAACTAATCGATCTATGTCACAGTCCTCTTGTAGCCTGTTAACCAAGATCTCATGATTAACTGTGTCAAAAGCAGCTGAAAGGTCAAGCAAAATCAGGATGGAAAATTGGCCTTTGTTTCTTGCCATGAGCAGATCATTGCAGATCTAGGTGAGGGCTGTTTCATTTTTTTTCTAAAGTCAGATTGAATAGGGTCAAGGATGTTGTTTCTTGAAAGCCTGGCTTCAAGTTGGAAACAGCCTTTTCAATAACTTTCGCAAGAAAGAGGGTTGGAGACAGGTCTGTAACTGTTTAGAGCATCCGGGTCTAAGGATGCTCTAAATAGGTATAAGGTCAAAAGTTTTACCTGGAAGGGGATGGACATCTAAGGATCCCATTATTAAAGGAGGCTCCCAAATCCCAACACAATCCCCCAAAACCTATGCACCCCACCTCCTCTTGGGCACCAGAGGTGGTGAAGAGCCCCTTGTCCTTGATATGAACAAGAACTTTGAAGAGGAGGGGGAGGTACAATAAAGCTTTGTGGGGAGGCTAAATTTGGCATGCCCCCCCCCCCCCATTTTAAAATATAACGCTGTAATGCACCATACATTTCACCATTTTTGTATTGTTTACAGCTTGGAATGCTAACATATTAAGGCACTGGATGCATTAATCCTATCTCATAAAGTATTCTAGCACCATACTTTTTAACGTTCCATAGAAGGTTTATATTAATAAACTGGACTAGATTAATTGTGGATAGATAAGATTCTTCTGTAACCTGGCATCCACCAAAGTGATGCTAGGATGGTACAGCTATTATTACGGAAGGTCAATTTTCTGATCTAAATCAACCAATTAGAGAATGCAGAATTTTTAAAATGAAAATCCCTGATTGGTCCATTATTACCATTTTCCGATTTACCGTGACAATTTGGAAGATTCAGAAAATTGGAAATACTAAGTAGTATTGGACCAATCAGAGAATGCGATGATTTACGGTGAAAATCAGAAAACCTTTGAAACTTTAGGTCAATCAGAAGTCTTGAAAAAACACATAGCGTCCAAGTCTTTTGATTTCACCTATAATTACTGTGGCAATCCAATTTCCATTTTAAAAATTGACATTCTCTGATTGGTTGAATGCTGCAGAGTTCTAATGTATTTAGCCAATTAACTGTTTACAAGTATATTGTAATGTTAAGTATTATTTTTTAACGGAATCTGTAGTATTTTGCAGATGTCCGCGAAAATTATGTCAATCGGCAAAATATTACAAAATTTTGTAAAAATCCAATACGTTTTCAAAATTCAGAAATAGGAAATCGCAATACCATCAGTTTATCATCAGTAAAGAAAATTAGCATTTGCGGAAATTGGAATTTCAACAGAATCGGAAATCAGCATTTTTGACCATCGCTAGCTATTATACAGAAGTATAATATTGTCACAAATCAAAGGTTCAGTGTCAAATTTCCCATAATGTCTGAATGTTATTACTTTGAATTTGAACTTTACATCTGCATACTGGAGTCTAGGAACTGCCAAAAACTTTTCAACTTGTTTAACACCTTATCCACACATGCAGTCATAATAACAATGGGGTGAAACCAGATTTTTGCCCACAGACCCTCCAGGCAAGCTCTGCATCATGCTGTGTATATTTACCAGCTTTCCTGCAATCTAATTGCACTTTTATCAGCTAGCATAGTGTTTCACATTGCCTTACAACAACAAATTTGAATACACCAGAGCTGGACCAGCCCTAAATCACCACCTTCCCCCTGTAATAGATACTTTGCTCCCTTCTGCTCACACTCTGCAAATTACATCTTTTTTCTGCCGTGTAATACCACAGCATGTCAAACTAACAAGATTCACGTCTGAGCATGGCTGTGGCCACACTCAGGTATAACTCGGGTGATAAAACTAAGGGTAGGTACACACTAGACAGAATTGCACATGCGTTTTCCATAGCCCTGGCTAGCAAGCAGCTTCTGCTGTTTGTTTTCAAAACATTTTTATTAGTGGAGAATGCTGGACAGAGATCACACAAATAACATTAGTCATTCCAGATCCCAGCCTGTGTCTGACAGCTAAAGGAGGTGAGGGGGGGGGGTCCAGGAGAAAACACTGTCTGTATGTGTCGTATTATCTATGTTACAGAGAGCATTACTAAAGACTTTGTTTTTAACGGACCATAAAGAGTTACATCAACAGGAGCAATAAATCTTTATTGGGGCTGCTGGGCCCCTGACCTTTCACTAGATCAAAGCAACTGCCTCTGTTGCCTGGTGGATAATCTATTTCTGATTGAACCCTTATCTAGGCCAGTAGTCAAATACTGGGATTACAAGTAGGGTATAAGGGTCCATTCATACTGAATCAATTGTTGTTACAGCTGAATGGAAAACTCACATGCAGTCCAGTGTCAGTTCAGGGTCAGTTCACTTCACATTATATGCGTTTTCACAATGCACTGCTATGTAACAACTGATTAGTTAAAACGCATCCGCTTTTCAGCGTTCAGTGCGAATAGGCTATAAGGAACCAAAGTTCAGTTTATTTGCTAAAGATAACATAATAATGATGGATTATAGCAGATTGTTAGCAACAGTTAATAATAAATTAAGACCTTGTGCTATAAAGTTAATGATACTTAATCAACATCATTAGCAATAATTATCCACCATAGCATTTAAGACTATTTCAGAACAAATTCTCCTACTTATGACATATGACCAAAGTACCTAGAGACAGAAATCACAAACTCCTCTGATCTATTGTATTACAATCATGTTGACCCTTAACTAAAGCTAATCCTACTAATATAATAAATGGGAAAGTTCGGATGTTTGGATGTTTGGATGTTTGTTACTCGATCACGCAAAAACGGCTGAACGGATTTGAATGAAATTTGGCACACACATAGTACATTACCTGGAATAAAGTATAGGATACTTTTTATTCTCATAACCAAAACGAGACAAATACAAATTTCACTGGAAAATGTAAACTGTAACCATTCTTACACTGTTACACTGGAGGTGTGTTTAGCTTCTAAGGGTAGAATGGTTAATTTGCATATATTCAGCAGTGATGCACTGGGAGACATCTCAAGCTCACTCCAACCTGAATTATCGCAAATTCTTTCTGTTTTAAGAAAGCAAACTTTTGTTTTTCTTAACATCTTAGTAAGGGGGCTTTTAGGACCATTGTAGTCCCTTACACACTCCAATGAGTTCTGGGTCACCATGAGCCTACAGGTTAGTCTGTACCTCTCGGTGTTACAAGCCCTACTGCATAGAACCAAATGAATCCATGCCATGCACTGATGAGGATCAAACAATCCAAAATAGTCTGTATGCATGTTGGATGATTATGGCTCTGTACAAATTAACAAGCTGACACATCATTGCATTCCAGTAGTTCTGGAGGTGTGTTTAGCTTTTAAGAGTAACAATGGTTAATTTGCATATATTCAACAGTGATGCACTGGGAGACATTTTAAGCTCACTCCAACCTGAATTATCGCAAATTCTTTCTGTTTTAAGAAAGCAAACTTTTGTTTTTCTTACACTGTTAATGGTAGGGTTCTCAAAACTTTGCACAGTTGGTTGATTTTCAAGGGGAATATTTCTGTCATTCTTGCACTGTTAATGGCACAAGCCTCAAACCTGCCATTCTTGCACTGTTCATTGCACAAGCCTCAAACCTGGTATAGTTGATCATTGGGTGACTGGGGTTCAATTTCAGAAAGGGGGTGGAGCCACAAATAGCCAATCAGATTTTTTTCATTCCAATGCAAATTATTGTTGCAACAATAAACACCGCAAAGCTCACAAACACCGCAAAGCTCACAAAGCTCACAAACTTGGTAATTAATTGAGTGATTAATTGTGTGTTAGGGTAAGGAAAGTGGGCACAGCCAACACCAGCCAAATACATAAGCGGGCAACGCAGGGTCATAAGTGGGCGGAGACAAATACAAATTTTACTGGAAAAATGTAAACAGCAGCCATTCTTACACTGTTAATGGTAGGGTTTTCAAACTTTGCACAGTTGGTTACTGGGTGACTGGGATTAATATTCAGAAAAGTGGGTGGAGCCTACGAAAAAAAATCAAAAATTACCTATTGATTTTTCAGGGGAATATTTCATTGCTGCCATTCTTGCACTGTTAATGGCACAAGCCTCAAACCTGGTACAGTTGATCATTGCGTGACTGGGGTTTCAATTTATATAAGGGAGTGGAGCCCCAAACAGCCAATCTGATTTGTTTCATTTTAATGCAGGTTATTGATGCCAAAGACCGCAAAGCTCACATAGTTGGTCATTTAGTAATCGTGTGTTAGGGTTAGGAAAAGTGGGCGCAGCCAACACCAGCCAAATACATAATCGGGCAATGCCGGGACATCAGTAGGCGGAGACAAATACAAATTTCACTGAGAAAATGTAAACTGCAGCAATTCTTACACTATTAATGGTAGGGTTCTCAAACTTTGCACAGTTGGTCACTGGGTGACTGAGATTAATATTCAGAAAAGTGGGTGGAGCCTACAAAAGCCAATCAAAATCCACCTATTAATCTTTAAGGGGAATATTTAATTGATGCCATTCTTGCACTGTTAATGGCACAAGCCTCTTGCACTGGTAATCACCTGTACCTGGTACAGTTGGCCATTGGGTGATTGGGGTTCAAATTCAGAAAAGGGGTGGAGCCACAGCCAATCAGATTTATTTTATTTCAATGCAAATTATTGATGCCAAAGACCGCAAAGCTCACAAACTTGGTCATTAAGTAATTTTGTGTTAGTGTTATAAAATGTGGGCGGAGCCAACACCAGCCAAATACATACCTGGGCAATGCCAAGTCATCAGTGGGCGGAGACAAACACAAATTTCACTGGGAAAATGTAAACTGCAGCCATTCTTACACTATTAATTGTAGGATTCTAAAACTTTGCACAGTTGGTCACTGGGTGACTTCGATTAATATTCAGAAAAGTGGGTGGAGCCTACAAAAACCAATCACAATTCACCTATTGATTTTCAAGGCAAATATTTAATTGCTGCCATTCTTGCACTGTTAATGGCACAAGCCTCAAACCTGGTACAGTTGATCATTGCGTGACTGGGGTTTCAATTTATATAAGGGAGTGGAGCCCCAAACAGCCAATCTGATTTGTTTCATTTTAATGCAGGTTATTGATGCCAAAGACCGCAAAGCTCACATACTTGGTCATTTAGTAATTGTGTGTTAGGGTTAGGAAAAGTGGGCGCAGCCAACACCAGCCAAATACATAATCGGGCAATGCCGGGACATCAGTAGGCGGAGACAAATACAAATTTCACTGAGAAAATGTAAACTGCAGCAATTCTTACACTATTAATGGTAGGGTTTTCAAACTTTGCACAGTTGGTCACTGGGTGACTGAGATTAATATTCAGAAAAGTGGGTGGAGCCTACAAAAGCCAATCAAAATCCACCTATTAATCTTTAAGGGGAATATTTAATTGATGCCATTCTTGCACTGTTAATGGCACAAGCCTCTTGCACTGGTAATCACCTGTACCTGGTACAGTTGGCCATTGGGTGATTGGGGTTCAAATTCAGAAAAGGGGTGGAGCCACAGCCAATCAGATTTATTTTATTTCAATGCAAATTATTGATGCCAAAGACCGCAAAGCTCACAAACTTGGTCATTAAGTAATTTTGTGTTAGTGTTAGAAAAAGTGGGCGGAGCCAACACCAGCCAAATACATACCTGGGCAATGCCAAGTCATCAGTGGGCGGAGACAAACACAAATTTCACTGGGAAAATGTAAACTGCAGCCATTCTTACACTATTAATTGTAGGATTCTAAAACTTTGCACAGTTGGTCACTGGGTGACTTCGATTAATATTCAGAAAAGTGGGTGGAGCCTAAAAAAACCAATCACAATTAACCTATTGATTTTCAAGGCAAATATTTAATTGCTGCCATTTTTGCACTGTTAATGGCACAAGCCTCAAACCTGGTACAGTTGATCATTGGGTGACTGGGGTTAAATATTTAGAAAAGGGGTGGGGCCACAAACAGCGAATCAGATGTGTTTCATTTCAATGAAAATTATTCATGCCAAAGACCACAAATCTCACAAACTTGGTCATTGACTATTGACAATTGTGTGTTAGGGTTAGAAAAAGTGGCCACAGCCAACAGCAGCCAAATACATACCTGGGAAACATTAGGACATCAGTGGGTGGAGAAAAATACAAATTTCACTGCTAGAATGTAAACTGAAATTTGGCACACACATAGTACATTACCGGGAATAAAGTATAGGATACTTTTTATTCCCATAACCAAAAAGGGGGCGGAGACAAATACAAATTTCACTGGAAAATGTAAACTGCAGCTATTCTTACACTGTTACACTGGAGGTGTGTTTAGCTTCTAAGGGTAGAATGGTTAATTTGCATATATTCAGCAGTGATGCACTGGGAGATATCTCAAGCTCACTCCAACCTGAATTATCGCAAATTCTTTCTGTTTTAAGAAAGCAAACTTTTGTTTTTCTTAACATCTTAGTAAGGGGGCTTTTAGGACCATTGTAGTCCCTTACACACTCCAATGAGTTCTGGGTCACCATGAACTTGCTGGTTAGTCTGTACCTCTCGGTGTTACAAGCCCTACTACATAGAGCCGAATGAATCCATGCCATGCACTGATGAGGATCAAACAATCCAAAACAGTCTGTATGCATGTTGGATTATTATGGCTCTGTACAAATTAATAAACTGACACATCATTGGATTCCAGCAGTTCTGGAGGTGTGTTTATCTTTTAAGGGTAACAATGGTTAATTTGCATATATTCAACAGTGATGCACTGGGAGACATTTTAAGCTCACTCCAACCTGAATTATCGCAATTTTTTTCTGTTTTAAGAAAGCAAACTTTTGTTTTTCTTACTCTGTCAATGGCAGGTTTCTTAAACTTTGCACAGTTGGTCACTGGGTGACTGGGATTAATATTCAGAAAAGTGGGTGGAGTCTACAAAAGCTAATCAAAATTCACCTATTGATTTTCAAAGGAGTGGAGCCACAGCCAATTAGATTTATTTCATTTCAATGCCAATTATTGATGCCAAAGACCGCAAAGCTCACAAACTAGGTCATCCTTGAGTAATTGTGTGTTAGGATTAGAAAAAGTGGGCAGAGGTAACACTAGCCAATTACATACCCGGGCAACGCCGGGCGACCAGCTAGTATCAAATAATTTGGACCAGTTAACTAAGTGTGAGCTTTCTATGATTGGGCAATATTGCTGCATTTAAAATGTTGGTCCCACTGAAAATTCTTTACCTATTAGTAATATATGCAATTAAAACACCAATTAAAATGCACAAGGTTTTTTTTCAAAAACTTATTTCTACTTCCTGTTGTGTTGTTGACCATTTGTAGAGCTTGGTGATTGTTAAGCTGCTCAGAATTTGAAAAAAGAGAGAGAAAAAAGCCTTTCAGATGATTTACAGAAGAGAATTTAATAGTGCAGGTACAAGACAACCCATGTCTGTATGTTCCTTGACTGGGATGAAAAGTCGGAGAAACAAAAGGCAGAATGTAGTAAGTGAAACACAAATGCCCGTATGCAATTAACTTTTTCTCCTGAGTGTTCTCCAAGGAGAGAATTTTTTCATCTCTTCAAAATAACTTTTCAGGACTTTGTAATATTGAAAAAGTATAAAAAAAAATAGGTCAAGACAAGAAACATTTATATTGCGCTTTTCTCCTGGCGGACTCAAAGCGCCAGAGCTACAGCCACTAGGACATGCTCTATGGCAGTAGCAGTGTTAGGGAGACTTGCCCAGAGTCTCCTACTGAATAGGTGCTGGTTTACTAAACAGGCAGAGCTGAAATTTGATCTCTGGGCCTAATGTGTCAGAGGCAGAGCCCTTAACCATTACACTATCCAGTGTGTTTTCTTGCTTGCTGGTGGTTTAAAAGGCCATATATTACCATATAAGTGAGAAAAAACACACTGATGAGCAAAAAAGTTTGTGTCAGTATGACAGAAGCCAGTGACCCACTCAGGTCAATTAACAAAGTGGGTCCATAAAGTTCAATAGCAACTAGTCACATGCCTGTAATCAGTGAAAACCTATAATTTTATTTATAGTCCGTTAATAAAATTATGATATGTTTTAACTAATTATGGGCATGTGACTAGTTGTTATTGAATTTTATAGACCCACATTGGCACTCTTTAGAGTGTTTATGGTAGGGTGTGAAAATAACATCTAGGAAAATCTCAAGAGAGAATGAGAAAACATGAATTGCATATGGGCCAAAGTTTACTAATATATTTATGCTTAAAAAAATATCTGTTTTCCCTTTTGATGTTGCATGTATATAAGCTGTCTGTACCACCAGCTTGCAAACTAACAGGATGTAAACCTGACGAAGGCTGCAAGGCCGAAAGCTTGTTTATTCTTATTCATTTGTAGTTAGCCAATAAATGGTATCATCCTGATTTAAAACTTCTTGCTTCTATATTTTCTAAGCTAAGTTGTGTGTTTATTACATAAATAGCATTTTCTGTGCCTCCAAAATGCATTAAATATATATATATATATATATATATATATATATATATATATATATATATATATATATATATATATATATATATATATATATATATATAAGAAAATGAATAATATCAGAATTTAACAACAACTGTGTTGTCACGGTACCATGCCTTGTGATATTCTAGAAAAATCAGCTAGTTTGTGTTGTTTAAAGCATCTACAGCTCATCCTGTGTTTGTGGAAAGGGGGTGCATTATCAGCTATAGCAACCTGAATGCACAGGGGAGGAAAGGGATTAACTGTCCATTAGCTAGAGTAAACAGAAAAGAAAACATGTTTAAGCATATAGTCAATGGTTTTATTTTTCTTTGACAACAGTGTATCTAAACTAAAAAAAAAAAAAGAGAGAGATCTGTGAAGGACACATATAAAAAAAGACATGGGGAAGGAGAAAGCCCATATGAGCAGTGGAAATGGCGACTATAAACGCTGCTGCAGGCACTTCAACTTGATGTCCTTTCTCAAGCCCTGCTTTGTTGGAAGATGGTAAGTAAATGTGACAATGTTTTGATGAATGTGTGGGATGAAACACCAGATTTTCAGTATTTTGAAATGACTAAATAGTCTGCAAAGGTGAAGCTAGGCCTTCCGGCATCTTTCAATACATCCTTTCCAGAGAGAACTTTTGTGAAAAATAAAGTAAATACTGAGAATCTCCCCTGAGGAGAAGGACAATGCCAAAAACTGTCAATATGTCACATTTTGAATACCTACTGTAAGCGATGGCAACATGTTAAAAAAACAAAGGTATCTGTAGTGCGTTCTATTCTGAAACAAATGTACATTTTACATGTATGCATAAATATGTATTATAACATTAACAACTGTTTATGATAGTGATCTTTGAAATTATATTTCTTGTTATGGTAAACTTTTTATAAAAAATACAAGTTTCCATTGTATTGAAATGCACATAATACATACTGTACAAGTCTTAAGTAGATGTTACTTTAGTTTTTATTTTAGGCTAGGTTCACAGTGGGACGTTGCGGACCTGCGATAATTTTATAACGCAGCTTACCGCACTGCAATAAAAAGTCTACGCAACGTTCACTGTGTGACAATGCAGTGCATTACCTCTAAACGCACACGTTACCAGGTACAGGAAAGCATACTTTTCATTGACTGTATGCTTTACTGTTCCTACTTAATGCAACGGTAATGCAGTGTTAATCTGCGCTACCACTTTTTGTAGTGTTGCGTTGTAATGCTGCGTATTTTCTTGAGAAAACCTGCACAATTATGTGAATTTTCTGGGGAAAGGCTCACCAAAACTTGGGCCCACTGTCTTTGCGTTGCACATTTAAAGGGAATCCGAGGTGAGAATAATATTGAGGCTGCCATATTTATCTCCTTTTAAGCAATACCAGTTGCCTGGCTGCCGTGCTGGTTCTCTGCCTCTAATTCTTTCAACCGTAGACCCTGAACAAGCATGCAGTAGGTCAGGGGTTTCTGACAATATTGTTAGAACTGACAAGATGCGCTGCATGCTTGCTTCTGGTTTTATTCAGTTCACTACTGCAGCCAAATAGATCAGTAGGGCTGCCTATTGTTTAAAAGGAAATAAATATGGCAGCCTCCATATCACTCTCATCCCAGGTTCACTTTAAATTACAGTTAGCTCCGCCCATTTTCCCGCTGTGACGCGTGAAGCCGCACCCACTTTTTGTTAGTTACCTATACTGAGGCCAACTTTAGGGGGGGGGGAGCCTACACCTGGCCTACACAGTCACTGTTTTTTTTTTATATGGCTGGGGGGGGGGGGTGTCTTTTAATACCAAGCACAGGGTGTCAAATGCCCTAGGTACGCCACTGATAGAGGTACATTACCATCCCTTACGCATTTCCTAAAATAGTTTAAAGTAAAAAAAAAAAACATTCAGAAAATTCAGAAATTCATTTTATTAGTCTTATAATTCATATACGCTTACCCTTTGTTAATTTTTCCTTGCTAGTATCCTTAGAATCTTTACTGAAGAGCCCCTTAAAGCATGCCTTGCAGCCTACATGAACCTACCTCGCTATGCTGCTAAACTCCTATTTGATGATTTGCAATCCTGAGTACATATTTTGACTGAATCACATAGTTAGTTTGGTTGAAAAAAAAGACATCCGTCAAGTTCAACCAGGTGAAAAATAAAAAAAAATAGGTACATTTCTGTCCTCCAGCCTAATGTATCAATCCATGGGATGACAAAAAAGCCTTACAAGGCTCGGTCCAATTTACAAGGGAAAAATTCCTCCTCCAGATAACAATCAGAGAAAATCCCTGCATCATATTTGCTGGGAATTACTGTATTTTCTGACACATAAGACTACTTTTTAACCCAGAAAAACTTCTCAAAAGTCGGGTGTCGTCTTGTATGCCGGGTGTTAGGGCAGGTGGTGATACTTCCGAGCCGGACTGGAGAATCTGCGATTGCCACATATGGTGGGGGGAGCTCAAAAACATCTGCGGCCACACCGCCGCCATATGCAGTGACCGTATGAAAGCAGCAAGGGCGGTGCTGTACACATATGGTAGAAGAGAATCCACTCACAAGGATTCGTGGAAAGAAATGACTTAACACGGTCCCAATGACGAGGTGAGGGGGCACCTCACTGGCAAGGTGTAAGTGAAGGGCAGAGCAAGCTGCAGGCATCCGTGACAGATGGAAAAAAATAGATAGAGTGGCACTGTGCCCAGAAAAACATACCTCTTTCACCCGTCTGGCCCCCTTGTATCTTATTACCATACCCTCTTCTCTGCCTCTCCGATCTTGCTCCTGAGGATTGCAGGAGCAAGATCGCATGTGCGAGATCTAAGAGGCAGAGAAGGAGGTAATAGTATACAAGGGCGGGCCAGACAGGTGAAAGAGGCGTGTTTGCTCTATTGCTCTGACAGTCTTGGAGACAGGGATAGCTGACCATTCCAAGCAGGCTTTGTATACAAAAACCAGCCAATCGCTGGTAAGGTACATCGCTTGCACTGATTGGCTAGTTGTTGTATACTGGTTACCACATACAGTACAGCACCAGTATCGGTACCTGTTTACACAGTATAGCACCAGTACATGCAATACAGTATACAAATGTCTAACAGTGAAGAGGGGTAGTCTTATACGGTATGTATATCCCAAAATTTATATTTTAACTGGAAAAGTTGGGGGAAAATACAGTAATTATTGCCTTGGATGGCCAAATGCAAGGGTATTGTGGCTGCTGGAATATTCTTACCGGATCCAGCCACCTCGCTCCTCTTCACCACAGTCTCCATCTGTAGACTAGAGCCTTTTCCTGTATGCGTGTTGCCGCCATCCTCCCTGGTTATAGTGTCCCCGATCGACACTTCCAGGATACAGTTCCTATACTGTGTAACCTGTAACCCACATGCAGGGGGGTCATGTATAATGTGAGGCACGCGTGCATTAGACGTAAGGCCTTCACCACAGTATCCATCTGTAGACTGCAGCCTTCTGGTGTACACGCACCACTGCTGTCCTTCCTGGTTACAGTGTCCTCCTCAACACTTCTGGGTTACAGTTCCTATACTTTGTGACTTGAAGCGCACGTGCACTGAGGTCACATATAAGGTGAGGCGCATGTCCACTGCAGGTGATACAGTAGAGGAAGGACAGCAGCGGTGCGTGGAAACCGGAAGGCCGCAGTCTACAGACAAATACTGTGGTGAAGAGAAGAGTGGCGGTTGAGATACTGAAGAGCTTCATCCTGAATGACAGCACCCTTTTGGTTAACCAGAGGGAGATGGAGAAGGAGAGGATTGTGGCAGCTGGATCAGGTGAGATGTTTCATGGGTTAGTTAGTGTAGTGTAGTTGATCGTGGCAACAGGGCTTAGTGAAGTGTAGTGCAGATGGTGGTTGCAGCAGAGGTTAGTAAAGTGTAGTGTAGTGTAGTTGGTGGTGACATCCAGGCTTAGTGAAGTGTAGTGTAGTGTGGTTGGTGATAGCAGCATAGGTTAGTGAAGTGTAGTGTAGTTAGTGGGGCAGCAGGGGTTAGTGAAGTATAGTGTAGTTAGTGGTGACAGCAGTAGTTAGTGAAGTGTAGTGTATTGTAGTGTAGTTGGTGGTGGCAACAGTGGTTAGGGAAGTGTAGTTGGTGGTGGCAGCAGGAGTTAGTGATGTGTAGTGTAGTGTAGTTGGTGGTGGCAGCAAAGGTTAGTAGAGTGTAGTGTAGTTGATGGTGGCAGCAGAGGTCAATAAAGTGTAGGGTTAGTGTAGCTGGGCAGTGTAGCTTAGAATGAGACAGTTTAGGATGGAAATGTCTATAAGATGCCCCTGAACCATAGACACACCTAGTTTTAGTTTGTTTTTTTCCTGATTTTTGCCCTAAAACTTAGGTGCGTCTTATATTCCAAAAAATATGTTGGAAAACTTTTCCCCTCTATACACAGATCATGCCCTCTTGTCATTTGTACAAACCTAGGGATAAAAAGCTCATTTGCCAAGCTTATGTATTGCCCTATGATGCATATAGCTGTTATTCTTAACTCATCTAAGGATTAATACTTCAACTCCATAGCCAGACATATGCTCATGCTTATATATGGCATACTAGAAGTTTACAGTGGACGTCCTCTTGCAAAACTGAGCAAGTATATACATAATACATTGTACATTACATATATATATATATATATATATATATATATATATATATATATATATATATACTGTATATATATATGAGTGGCGAGAGGGCGACAGGACACTTACCCCTATTCGCGGCGCATAGAAAGATCCGTGCTTCGCTACTCCGGTCTAGACTAGACCAGAGTGGGGGAGCACAGATCGCTCTACTCTGCCGCGAATAGGGTAAGTGTCTTGTTGCCCACCCGCCACTCATATCTGCAGGGGGAGCGAGAGAGAGGGTGAGCCCCAAGGTGAGGGAAGGGGGAAGATGTCCCCCCTTCCCCGCTGTGCCTACCGCTCTCCCTCTTCTCAGCGCTTCTGCTGGGGGGACACCTGGCTACTTATTTTGGGGACTACTACTCCCCTGGCTACATATACTGGGACATATACCCCTGGCTACATATACTGTGGCATATACCCCTGGCTGCATATACTGGGGACATATACCCCTGGCTACATATACTGGGACATATACCCCTGGCTGCATATACTGGGGACATATACCCCTGGCTACATATACTGTGGCATATACCCCTGGCTGCATATACTGGGGACATATACCCCTGGCTACATATACTGGGGACATAGAAGTGAAAGTAGGCTAGACTAACTGCCTCCAGAGCACTATTTCCGTGACGATAAAATAATGTTTACATCATTAGTCTTACAGTTTGCCCATTGTCTGTGTAATATACAATAATTCAAGTGCAAGTAGACGGTTCATAGAAGGCTATATTTGTTTGTTCGTTTTTTTTCTTTCTCCTAAGAAGATGTTAAAATTATACAGGAAGTGGAAGATTTAGAAAAGATGACACAATAATAAACTGTTCATAATAACTGAAATCGACATGATCTTGCATAATTTCATTTCTGCTACAACCATTTAACCTTTAGCAGTAATTTGTGAGCAGGTAGGCGCACAAGGAACATGAAGTGACACAGTAATGATCCGGGACTAATTAAAATGAAGGCTGCAGTATGATGTAAATGCAAGTGAAAACCTTAGACATGATGCATATTTCATGCGGCTAACCATTTAATCTGATTTGAAGAGTACCATAATCAGAAACACGGTGGAATGTGAAACACATCATTGCAGTGATAATTATGGTGCGGATCACATGAAAAGCAAAGTGACTGCCGTTAAAAGCCACCTGAGACTCGTCTGAATCAGGGTCACTGATAAATTTAAATACACATATAAAGTGATTGTGATTAGCGCAACATTCAAAACTAGAAAAGCGGAAATATGACGGGGTTGCAATATGCTGTAATGATCAGCTTGTGTTAACACACTCATCATTGCCAATGGGCATTTTGCTTTCACTGATGTGTTTTAAATTAATCACCAGTAACTTATTTATTCATTTAAACGTTTTTAAGCTTGAAATGCATACATGAATTGTCTACTGCACATAGTTCAGTTTTCTGGAAATAAACATTAATATCTACATGAACAACTGTACTATATATATTAGTAGTAGTAGTATTTATAAAACGTTGACATCTTCTGCAGCACCGAACAGAGTATATTGTCTACATTTCTGCTATATTGATTGAACCCAAGGTGAAAATAAACTGATAATATAAACAATTGTGTCTATCCTCATACTCCTAAAATGGCTTTTTAACCATTTCAGCCCGCGGGGATTTTTCACCTTATGCATCAGAGCAATTTTCACCTCCCATTCATTCGCTAATAACTTTATCACTACTTATCACAATTTATTGATCTATATCTTGTTTTTTCCGCCACTAATTAGGCTTTCTTTGGGAGGTACATTTTGCTAAGAATTATTTTTTTAAAAATGCTTTTTAACAGGATTAATAAGAAAGAAAAGGAAAAAATTCATTATTTCTCAGTTCTCGTCTATTATAGTTTTAAAATAATCCACGCTACCATAATTAAAACCTATGTATTTTATTTGCCCGTTTGTCTTTGTTATGACACCATTTAAATTTTGTCCCTATCACAATGTGTGGCGCCAATATTTTATTTGGAAATAAAGGTGCATTTTTTCCATTTTGCGTCCATCACTATTTACAAGCTTATAATTTAAAAAATGTTCATAGTATACCCCCTTCAAATGCATATTTAAAAAGTTCAGAACCTTAGGTAACTATTTATGTCTTTTTTTTTTATTGTACATTTTTTTTCCATGAAAAATTTTATTTGGGTAATATTTTGGTGTGGGAAATAAACAGTTAATTTTTAATGATATTATATGTGTAAATTGTAATGTAGAAAATATGACGATGTAGTTTTACTATTTGGCCACAAGATGGCCACCTTGAATTTTTTTCCCTCCTTGTGCTTCTCGCTACGCCGAAGTACAAGAGGGATGCGGAAATTTTTCCGGGCAGAAAGACTGAAGCCTCTAGTTAGAGCGCTTCGGTCTTTCTGCTGGGGAGACGGATCGGTGATCGGGAACCATGTTCCTGTTCACTGATCCCAGGGCTACCGGGGGACACCACGGGGGCACGGGGGCGTGCCTGCGATCGCGCACGCCGAAGCGCGGCACCGCAGCAGAGCAGCCACCCGGACGTGAGCTTCACGTCTGGGCGGCAGAAATAGTTAACATATCCTATGGTTTTATTTTATGTTTAAACATTAACAAAGTAAATGAGACACAGCCTGGTTATTAATATGTTTTGCACTGTACATACACATGAGAGACCTTCCTACTCCTCCTATTCCTAACAATTTAAGAAGAAATCTGCTCTATCTAGTGATTTCTTAGGATGTCTGAGACAGTTCTGCACGGATTTCTAAACACCTACCAATATTTTGTCTCAGACACTCTTGATAAATGTCCCCCAATGTGTCATATGTTAAGTTAGCTACACATGTGATAAACTCTCACTCGGCAGGGATTTGGAATCGATCCCTCAGCCATCAGTTCAGGTCCAAATACTGTGCACAGGGGCGTAACAATAGACCCTGCAAGGGATGCATCCGTGGAGGGCACAGATGCCACAGGGGGCCCAGTCCTGAGAGACTGACAACTAAGGGCAAGAAGAGAAATAACTTTCTGCTCTCTGCGCAATTGTTCAAATGACTGCATCTGCTCTGCCACTGATAACAAATCATACAAAGTTTTGCAGACAAAGATTTGTAGATTCTCTATTCAATGTTCAGCAGGGTCTTGTGTACAGCACTATTCTACCCCTCCTTTGCGGGAGGGGGCCCCATCCAAAGTTTTGCAGGTGGGCCCAGTGATTTCTAGTTACGCCCCTGGCTGTGCAGACATGTCACTAGCCTGCAGGCTAGCAATATGTTCTGGGGCGGAAGGACGATGAGTGGTGCATGCTGGTCCAGACATGGTAAGGTAGGAAAATAAAAGAGTTGGGCAGAATTCAGCAGAGATGATCTGGCAAGTAGAGATGTAGCAAACGGTTCGCTGGCGAACGGTTCCAGGCGAACTTAGGGGGTTCGCGTTCGCCTGCACCAGGCAAACTTTTGCGGAAGTTCGATTTGCCCCATAATGCACTATGAGGGTCAACTTTGACCCTCTGCATCACAGTCAGCAGGCACATTGTAGCCATTCAGGCTACACTAAGCCCTGGAGCCCCACCCCCCCCCCTTATATAAGGCAGGGTCCGGCAGCCATTACACTCACTCGTGTGCCTGCTAGAGAGAGGAAAGGGACAGCTGCTGCAGACTTTTTCTCCTAGGGACAGATTAGTTAGGTTCTAGGCTGCTTTGCTTGCTCCTGACTGATTATTATTGCTTTTATAGCACCCATCAACAGCAACAGCTCTTTTCAGAGCTCATCCTGCACATATTTTTTTTTTCTGTGTGTCAAACTAACACTTTTGTTGCATGCACAGCCTTGCTAATTGATAGTGTGTGCCACTGCCAGCAGCCCAGCACATGCAGTGACTACCTGTGTGTGTGACAGGGAGCTGCACATTGTACTACCCAGTACTGCCACATCACCCTTAAACGCATTGTAAAGCATCATCGACAGCTTGTTCTGCAAGTGCTGCATCCTTTCCGCCTTCTGTTGAGTTGTTAACAGGTCCACCACTTTGTGCCTGTACCGAGGGTCTAGTAGCGTGGCCACCCAGTACAGGTCATTCGACTTGAGTTTTTTGATACGGGGGTCCCTCAACAGGCTGGACAACATGAAAGAGGACATCTGCACAAAGCTGGATGCAGACGTACTCTCCATCTTCTCTTGCTCTTTCTCAGTGACGGGACGCAACTCCTCTTCCTCCCCCCAGCCACGAACAATACCACGGGAACGTGGAGCAGCAGAAGCCCCCCTGTGACGGCTGCCGCCTCTTCCTCCTCCACAGAAACACCTTCCTCATCATCACCATCATCAGAGTCTGACTCCTCTCCTTCCCCACATGACTCCTCTTCTTCCTCCTCCTCCTCCTCCCCCCTCTGTGCTGCCACAGGTGTTGTGGGAACATCGGGTTCGGGTGTAAATGCCTCCCACGACTCCTGCTGCCGTAACTCTTCTTGTTTACGCTCCTCCACAGCTGTATCCACCACTCTGCGCACGGCACGCTCCAGGAAGTAGGCGTAGGGGATCAAGTCGCTGATGGTGCCCTCATCACAACTCACCAGTTTGGTCACCTCCTCAAAGGGCTCCATGACCCTCCATGCATTTCGCATCAGTGTCCAGTTGTTGGGCCACAACATCCCCATCCTCCCAGATTGTGTCCTTGTACTGTAATGATACAGGTACTGGGTGACGGCTTTCTCCTGGTCTAGCAGGCGAGAGAACATCAGCAGGGTGGGCAGAGGAGAAGGAACCGCTCAAGGGAAGAGGCGGTGTGGAGGAGGGTGGCTGTGAAGGTGCAAGGGAGAAAGTGGATGAAGAAGATGCACCTGAAGGAGGAAGAGGAGAAGGAGGGTGGCTTGTGCAGCCGTGGCTGCACAACGCAATCAAGGTACCACTGGCAGTAACCCTCCTCCTCCCAAGTCCACGCAGGCAAGGACAGGACGCTCCAGCGATCTCAGGGTGATGTCGGACATGCGGACGTTCTTTAGTCCATCTCCTCGCCATAGTCCTTCCGGATCCACCCTCCACCAACGGCTGGACCGGCAGGTAACCGACTACCTGGCCTTGAGTGTGGATGTAGACACTGCGAAAAGCGACGATGAACCCTTGGACTACTGGTTGCGCAGGCTTGACCTGTGGCCAGAGCTGTCCCAATTTGCCATACAACTTCTCTCTTGCCCTGCCGCAAGCGTCCTGTCAGAAAGGACCTTCAGTGCAGCTGGAGGCATAGTTACTGAGCAGAGAAGTCGCCTAAGTCACGACAGTGTTCAGTACCTGACCTTTATCAAAATTAATGAGGAATGGATCCCGGAGGGCTACTGCATGACCGAAGACTAAGTCAGTCCCCACACACAGCATCTCTGCCTGCAGGCCGCTTGCCTTCTCCGCCACCACCAACAGGGTCCAGGACTCTAGGCGGATTCCTGAATTTTTAGGGCCGCTGCTAGCAGCGGCTGCTACACTAATTTTTCTGGTGCGTGTACATGCCTGCCTAATTTTTCTGGCTGCACTGCGGGCGGCTGCAACAAAAAAACAAAAGGCATGTACATGTGCCCATCCTCCTTCGTGATCATTACCTTGCCGCGGTGAAGGGGCTTGCGTATCACAATGAAGCAATGACCGCCGGCTATTTGAGTGTCTCGGGTGGGGGTGGCACACCAAAGATAATAAGGTCGTTGCTTCATTGTGGTCAGACCAAATTTGATCAGCTGGACCGTCACCGTTGTTCTATCATTGAGCTACCACAGCCCGGCGACCATATGGGCTTGAAAAACACCACGGCCTACACTCTGGCCACGGTGCGCACCATTCCAGCACGGCCGTCACTACGCAAACAGCTGTTTGCGGTGAGTTACACAGTGAGTTTGGTGTGTCAGTGTGAAGCAGAACTCTAATTACACTCACTGATTGATATATACCCATGCAAGATGTTTGAAAGCACGTTAGGCTTGCAATTTAGCATTCAATGTGAGTTCTGCCCTTAAAACGCTGCTTTGCGTCAAATACAGATTTTTCCCTGGGACTTTGGGCATGTATCCCACTCCGCTATGCCCCCATCCAGGTGTTAGACCACTTGAAACATCTTTTCCATCACTTTTGTGGCCAGCATAATTTTTTCTATTTTTCAAAGTTCGCCTCCCCATTGAAGTCTATTGCGGTTCGCGAACTTTTCCGTGAACCGAACCTTCCGCTAAAATCGGAGGTTCGCGACATCTCTACTGGCAAGCCGTATCTCTCACCGA
This sequence comes from Hyperolius riggenbachi, assembly GCF_040937935.1. Taxonomy (NCBI): domain Eukaryota; kingdom Metazoa; phylum Chordata; class Amphibia; order Anura; family Hyperoliidae; genus Hyperolius; species Hyperolius riggenbachi. Next base: position 173,521,614 of record NC_090646.1, read on the forward strand.
CATATGGGTCTGGGGCTACCATTAGTGTTGGGCGAACACCTGGATGTTCGGGTTCGGGTCCGTTCGCCGAACATGGGCCAGATGTTCGGCATGTTCGGCCCGAACCCCGAACTCCCCGAACATCCCGCTTTTGGGGGCCCTATGGGGTCGCAGGCATAAGGGGGGAGCATGCCCCAGTCGCGGGGGGGGGGGGGGGGGGAAATTCCCCCCACCCCCTCCGCTAGCGCTCCCCCCTCTGCCCGCTTCCCCATACAAACATTTTCAGTAAAGTTCAATAGTACCTTCAGTGGCTGGCCTGGCTGGCACTGTGGTGTGTTGTGAGTGAGGAGGAGGAGGAGTCTGAGTAGGACGCATTGAGGCCGGGCAGCGGGCAGTTCAGCGGTAGTACCCTTGTGGTACTTCCGCCCTTTCTCTGACCTCACGTCCTCTGCATACGAGGGTACGCGTCACGCGTACCCTCGTATGCGTCATCACGTAGAGGACGTGAGGTCAGAGGAAGGGCGGAAGTACCACAAGGGTACTACCGCTGAACCGCCCGCTGCCCGGCCTCAACGCGTCCTACTCGGACTCCTCCTCCTCCTCACTCACAATACACCACAGTGCCAGCCAGGCCAGCCACTGAAGGTACTATTGAACTTTACTGAAAAATTTTGTATGGGGAAGCGGGCAGAGGGGGGAGCGCTAGCGGAGGGGGTGGGGGGAATTTCCGACCCCCCCCCCCCCCCGCAACCGGGGCATGCTCCCCCCTTATGCCTGCGACCCCATAGGGGGGCAGTATTCGGCCGAACAGGGGCCCTGTTTGGCCTGTTCGGCTGGGCATTGAGCTGTTCGGGCGAACCCGAACTAAAAAGGCCGAACACCATGAGGTGTTCGGCCGAACTCGAACATCACCCACACAGGGTGATGTTCTGCAGAACCCGAACAGTGGCAAACACTGTTCGCCCAACACTAGCTACCATACACACACACAAGATTTTTGGCAGAGGTGGTCTTTAGCATCCGTCTCGACTGAGTTTAATCTAGTGTGCATATGGACCTTTAGTATTTAGCACGATTCTACATTCCAGATTGTATGCTGCATATGTAATGCTGGAAATACACATTACGTTTTTGCGGAGAATCGTTTCGATAGATGCCTTCGGTAGATAAAATTCCAATATGTCTGATTCTCCACCCGCTCGATTTCTCATAAAAGTGAATGGAAAAAAGATACGAAAAATGAGCGGAAAATAAGAGAATCAAGCAGAGAATCGAATGGCTAATAGATCGCACAGAGAATCGAACACAAAAAACATATTGGGCTTGATTCACTAACTGGCGCTAAGCCGGTTAGTGAGCCCTAACAGGTAATGGGCGCAAACCTTGGTGGTTTGCTCCCAAACAATGAATAAAGTCCCGCTCAGTGTGTGTGCAGCGCGGGTTCTAGTGTGCGGTGCAATGATAACGTCGCATCTGCTGCCCTGTAAACGAAAATGGTGCATCCGGTGCCCCTAAAGCAGTGCATTGATGAGCCGTTACGGGGGCACCCGCTGCGCCGTTTTCATCACACTGGGTGTGACGTTTACAGGGCAGCGGGTGCGACGTTATCATCACACTGCGCACTATTACCCGTGATGCGCGCACTGAGCGGGGCTGTGTGCATAGTAGCTTTGCGCGACTGTTAGTGCACGCAAAGCTACTTAGGGGGCACAAAGTGGCTTTTCACAGCGGTGCTAACACTTAGCACCGGTTTGTGAATCAAGCCCATTGTGTGTTCCCAGCATAAGTCTTTGTAGGTAGAAGAAGAACTGATATGGCACTAGCCACTAGGTCAACAAGTGGCACAATAAAGAAGTCTCCAACAATGTGGGGTTTCAGGATTAGCCATAACTTGTAAAGCAGCTTAGAATTTCCCTTGTGCTGAAGGCCTTCTGATAATGTGAATTTCTTTAGAAACCCTTACAATCAATTGCAACAAAGCTGGATGAGCTGTTATACTGAGAATAATTAGATTGGAACCAAAGTATAACATTTAGTGGAGTAACTTCAGTATAGAAGTTTTATAATAGAGTTTAGTGCTGGGTCTTAAAGGGAACCCGAGATGAGAGGAATATGGAGGCTGCCATATTTATTTCCTTTAAACAATACCAGTTGCCTGGCAGTCCTCCTGATCCTGTGACTCTAATACTTTTATCCATTGACCCTGAACAAAAACATGCAGCAGATCAAGTCCTCTGACTCAGCTGACTCAGGTTTTACTGGATTAGCCATTTTCTTGTTCCAGGGTTTTGACTCAGGCACTACTTCTGCCAGAAGATCAACACGGCTGCCAGGCAATTGGTATAATAAATAAATATGGCAGCCTCCATATCCTCTCACCTTGGGTTCCCTTTAAGGTCTAGTAGAGTCTGACGATCAAGTTAGGGATAAGTTAGGGTTATGGGAGTGGTAACTTTATAGTAACATCTTAGATAAGATGTTATTGGAGTTAACAGTGGGGGTAACTGTCAGGGTACTGTTAGATCTTATTTAAAGGGTTAAATTTGAGGTTAGTTGAAGGGTCAGGGTTTCTATTTGAGAACTTCTATTTGAGATGCATAGTAGACAGTGATCCAGTGTACAAACATCAAGTAGCCTGCTTTTCACTGCTAATATGATTAAAATTTGCATTAAAATAAATAATACTAATTAGCTAGATAATAAAGATATATATCAATGCATTCCTGTAATGATCCGCTCAGCTGTCTGCACAGGCAGACAGCTGTTTGACCATTCCTTAAGTCTGAGGGCTGCAGGTCTCTGGAAAGGAGACCTGTCTTTACTTTGCAAGTCTCTGACTTGCTCTGCTACTGAGGAATTTGCATACACTTGGCATGCAGATTGCCTAGCTGCCTCCTTTGAAGGATTACAGTATGACCAGCCAAACCGAAATTCCCAGTGTAGAGGGAATTTCCGATTTGTACGATTTTGTCGAATATGGTTCTTGTATCTTTAAGAGGTTTAAGATACTGAACTCTGAAACCAGAGATGACTTTATATCAGAGTGTTCCAGATTCTTGGCAAATCCTGATTTCCAGGCCACCAAAATTTCCACTTTTGCTTACAATCTTCTCCAAGGAGATCTGTTTGTGTGGGCTGCTGAGTATGCCAGACACAAGAATCTGAGACATAACCCTTGCAGATTTCTTGGTCACTTGTTTTCTCGTTAGCTTGGAATTCCCATGCCATGCTATTTCTATGAGTTTTTTCCTGCAGTGCAAGATGCTAATCAGATTGGTTTATGCAACACCTCTCAGTCATTACCATAAGCTAATGAGTTGTTGGTTGTAGCCCAGTCTGATGATTCAGCAATTCCCTGTAGATCTATTTAGCTCCAGGGTTCTTTTTCATCTGATCAGCTGCAATCCAATGCTGTGAAGATGAACAGGAAAGAATCTAGGAAGGTGTAACGGTTGGGTGTAGCAACTCAGATGTCTGATTATATGGTGATCTGCAGAATCACCAATAATGCAGAAGCTATACCTGATTGTGTGGTGATCTGCAGAATCACCAATAATACCAGTATAGCTGAAGGGTGCTAGAGAGCAGTGTTTGGTGCAACCGTAACTTTATTAGTTTTGCAAGACCTTACCAGAGGGGCTGGTAAGGTACTATCAGTGCACTGACTGTATAATAGAGTACAAGCCCCAGCAAGCTGGAGATACTCATACTGAAGAGATAGAATTTCCCGAGGAGTGGGTGATTCAGACTGTGCTGCAGCCTAGTGATCACCTGAGGAGCAGGTGATTAAGACAGTACTGCAGCCTAGAGGATACCTGAGGAGCAGGTGATACACACAATACTGTAACTAATGATCACATGAGGAGCAGGTGATTAAGACTGTACTGCAGGCTAGTGAACACCTGAGGAGCAGGAGTTACCAACAGTACTGCAACTAATGATCACCTGAGGAGTAGGTGATTAAGAGTGTACTGCAGGCTAGTGAACACCTGAGGAGCAGGGGTTACCAACAGTACTGCAACTAATGATCACCTGAGGAGCAGGTGATTATAAACTAGAATCCCCTCACCAGAGGCTAGACCCACTGGTGAGGACAGAGTGGTCAGACAGGCTAAGTTCGGCAACAGAGAGGTATCGGTACAGAATCGTGAGGCAAAGGATAACGGGTAAACAGGCAGAGGTTCAGCAACAAGTCAGATAGGCAGAAGTACAGAATCAGTGAGCAGACGCGAGGTCAGAGTTTAGCCAGAATCATACACAGCTAAATAACAATGAGCAATTTCCTAGTCTAGGTGTGAAGTCCTTGGTTTCAACACCTGGGATCTAGTCTAAGGTCTGAGCACTAACACAAAAGTATTCACGACAGCAGACAGTTACTGAATGAAGCCCGGAGGCTTAAGAAGCAGAGGAGACCTCACTGGCACGCCCCCTGCAATCAACCAATCCTGGGCGCCGTGAGACTCCTCTGACGTCAGCCAACCAGCAGGTCAGCTGACGAGCCTCCTCCCAGCATAAAGGTCCCGTCTGTGCGCACGCCCGTGCAAGACGGTGACCCTTTGATACACAGAACGTTCCATCCTCGGCGTCCTAGACGCCGGGAGGACGGGCAGAGGCACAGAGGCAGCTGCGGTGGCGGTGCTGTTCGCCGCAGCTGCCCCGTTGCTCATTACAGAAGGTTTTCCAGCTGAAAGATCCGTTGCCCATAGCAACTACTAATAAAGAAATTATTTCTGTAAAGTCTGAAATGTGGAAAACACTTGAATATGATGAATCCAGAGAGACTTCTCAGTCTCAGGTGTTCTTGCCCCAAGCTAAAACATATGTGGATCCTATGATAGGCAAAATTATTCAGTATATTAAAGGTGTAAGAAAATCTATGCATATTCCTGATCCCAACCCATATGAATCTTACCTTGATACAGACTTGTTTGAGCCTCCATTTGCTTCATGGGCAATTGGGGCTTTGATGGAGGAGTTCGAGATTGATTGGAAGGCGTTTTGCGATTTTTACATCGCAGAAAGCGAAGAGATTCTTAATGCTTGTGTTAATTCTCTGTACACTTTGATTGATTCTGATGAGTGTGATGAATGTTTTGTGGATCCAGTGATTTGTGTGTGGCAGACGATTTTGGATGAATTGCACACACACCAACCAATTGACTCCAATAAAGAGACACTATTATCGGATGATTGTTCCTGTCTTTCTGGGGTAAAGCAAGTGAGTTTAGACACTGTGCGATCTGAAATGAATGGATGTACTACGGTGGTGGACACTTGTGTGAATTCTGAAAGATTCTCTCCAGTTTCTGTGGAATGTGAATCTGTGCGATCTAATGCCTGTATCTCAGGCGTTTCTGCAGATTGTGAGCAACATAAATGTGTCAGTTTTGTCAAAGATATGTGGAATCCCTTGTCAATTAAAAACAGATCTTTTTCTCTCAGTAATTCTTTAAGACCTTCCATTTATGATCCTGCTGTGGGGAAAATTCCTAAACTATGCAGCATCAAAAGTAATATTAATTTGTCTAATAAGGTTTCTCCTCTTGTTGTCGCAACTTGAAAAATGAAACTATGTCTCACTCTGTTCACACCTGTAAAGGCCCGTTGCCTGATGACAGTTGCTCCAGTGTTTCTGTCCTGAACAACTTGCAGTCTGGTCCACAGATTGCGGAGGTTTGCGCTTTGGAAGCATCAGTTTCGCAACCTAAAGCGATCTTGGATTCGCAAATTTTGCGTCCTGACTCCTTGGATTCGACATTGTTAGCCGAGTCTAAGGGTGAGACAGCGCTTTGGTTTTGCGAATCTGTTACTGGGGAATCTTTGCCTTTTGTCCAGAGAAGATCTCTGTGAGCCTGCCCTGTACCATGAATCCCTTTCTTGCTCAGAAGCTAGTACTGACTCTCTACCCTGTACTCTGGATGAGTCAATAATGCCTTGCATAAAATCTCCTGCAGTGACACTAGAGGCTCGTCTAGGTATTGCTACTATTCTCACCTGTTTTTCTGCTATTTTGGAATTGCAGTCTAGTTTGACTGCTATGCAGAATTTTGCATGCAGTGAGATTAGGGTTAGGGAGTCAGTGTGTGTTCCAGTAAATATTCCTGTGCATCTTGTTCATGAAGATAAAATTCAGTCTCAGCGGATTGTAGAACCATCCCTGGGACATTTGCTCTGTCCGCAAAATGTATTTGATGTTTTGCCCTGTAACATGGATAGTTCAGAATCCTTGATTTCTTTGTCAGAAAACTTGGGAAACAATGCTCCTGAGCTTTTGTTTGATGTTCTGGAGGTCTCCGAGTTCCTCCCAAAGGGTGCAGAACTTTTAGGAGGTGCCTCCTGTCCCGCAGGGCCGTCTGAAGCATTGCCCACTTCAGTAGGCATCACTGCTATACTAACTACTTTTGCAGCTCTTGTGGAGCTTCAGTAATGCGTAGTCAATGATGAGTGTTGGTTAGATACCAGTACAGTCATAGAGACTTCTAAGTCTGAATTCAAGTCGGATTTTGAAAGTCCAGTGCTTGTGACCACTACACGTGATGATTCTTTGCCCGGTCCTGGTTTTGGTCTTGTCGTGTCGGACTCTGAGGTTGGCAGTTCCTCGACATGTCCTGAGGTTTCGCTTGTGCTAGTACCCCGATGTGCTCTGTGACTCAGAAAGCCCAAGTGTGTCTCGATTACCAGCATGCCCAGATGCTTCCTCGGTGGAGACATGTTCTGATATTGCCTGCCTGCTTGCATGCCCAAAAGTGGTCCCTGAAAGCCCTGATCTTGATGGTTGTCCTGGTAATCCTGAATCCGGAATTGTCATTGGTTCCATAGGGGTTCTTGGTAGTTCTCCATGTGAGCCTGGTGATAGTTCAGCCCTCTTGGGATCTCTGCGGAGCTTCAAAGTGTTCTGGGAGATTCTGGGAGAAATATTTCCTGGTACCCTGGATGAGATCAACAATGGCTTCTCTGTGGAAAGGGACACTTCGAATAGGTATTGTGGCAGGTTTGGTATTTTTGGACGGTCCCTGGAAGGTGGTGGGCATTGCTCGGAGGGTGTCGATGGGTCCTTCTCTGGCATTCACAGTTCTGATGGGTGTTACGCTGAGACTTGTAGTACTGATGGGCATGTTTCGGTGGCTTCTGCTTCCGACGAGGTCGGTTTCGGGAGGATTGACTCTGGAAGTGGGCCTAGTCGGGCTGCCCCGACCTTCATGAGTCTTCAGTCAGAGTTTTTTGTTAATATCAGTTTTGAGAGACGTCTGGAAGTCGTCTCTAGAGGAGGGGGGGGGGGGTACTGTAATGATCCGCTCAGCTGTCTGTACAGGCAGACAGCTGTTTGACCATTCCTTAAGTCTGAGGGCTGCAGGTCTCTGGAAAAGAGACCTGTTTTTACTTTGCAAGTTTCTGACTTGCTCTGCTACTGAGGAATTTGCATACACTTGGCATGCAGATTGCCTAGCTGCCTCCTTTGAAGGATTACAGTATGAATACCATGTTCTCCCAGGATCCTTTGCTGGCCATGATGGTTTGTTACTGCTAAAACACTCCTGGAGTGTCAGCCTTGCTATTGTTTACTAAAGATTATCTTAGAGTATTCCTGGGGACTGCACTAGGCATCCCTCTAGTGCAGTCAGGTTGTATTCCTTGTATTGCCTTGTTCTGTTTCTCTGCCTCGATTGTCTTGTCGCCAGCGGCGGTCGACAGGAAATCGTTCTGTCTGTCTGGGAGTGTAGGCCAGAGCTGCGGTTGCTGCTGGCTGCTCCATCTGTCTGGATTGCATTCACCCTAGTGGTAGTGGCAGTGCTTCCTTCTGTATTCTGCCTTGGGGGTGCTAACCAGAGCAGCGGTTGCTACTGGTAGCCCCATCTGTCTGTCTGTCTGGATCGCATCCGCCCTAGCGGTAGCAATGGTGGTTCCTTCTATATTCTGCCTTAGGGGTGCTAGCCAGAGCAGCGGTTGCTACTGGTAGCCCCATCTGTCTGTCTCTCTTGTCTGGTACGAACGCTTGCTGTAGGCTCAGTGAGGTGTTTCGCGTTCTCTATTTCGTGTTTGTGTACTTTGGTTAGTTAGAGTGGCACGCTTATCACTGGGCGCCTAACGCGTGGTAATCGTGCTTAAACGCGTTCGCTGTTGCGAATGAGTGCGGTGTTCGCGTTTAGCTAGCGTTTGTTATTTTCCTTGATGTTCTTTATGTTGTTGCTTGCTGTGCCTTTTGCTACTCTCGTGCTCTGTCCTGCTCAGTCTTGTGTCTGTTGGCAATCGCCAGTCTGGCGATTGCATTCAAACTTTGTTTCTGCTGATGCGTGTTCACCGTCGCTGGGTGGCGACTAGATTGGTGGACACACATTCATTCTGTCCCTGTGCTCTTTCTTTATACTTGTGCTCGGGCTAGTTTAGTCTTGTGTCAGTATTGGCAATTGCTACACTTGCAATTGCGTTCCCACTTCATTTCCGTTGTTGTGCGTTCACCGTCGCTGGGTGGCGACTAGATTGGTGGACACACATACATTCTATCTCTGTGCTTACACAGTCTTGTTTCCCTGTTGGCAATCGTTATCTCTTGCGATTGCGTTCTCACTTGGTTTCTGCTGTTGTGTGTTCGCCGTCGCTGTGTGGCGGCTAGATTGGTGGACATACATACATTCCTTCTCTGTGCTTACTCAGTCTTGTTTCGCTGTTAGTAATCGTCATCTCTTGTGATTGCGTTCTCACTTGGTTTCCGCTGTTATGTGTTCATCGTCGCTGGGTGGCGACTAGATTGGTGGACACACATACATACTGTCTCTGTGCTCTCTCTCTTTAAGGACTATCTTGCCCTGCATTGCTTCCCCTCGTACAATTCCTATCTGGCATCTGTGGCAGTACAGAGGGGTTGTTTCTCTGTTCTCCACAGCTCCATCTGCCGGCAGGAATTCCCCTCTACAGGTGCATAGCACCATTGCTGGGTTCTCTCCGATTATACGCTTGTGGAGGTTTTCCGCAGTGTCAGCGTGCATCCTGTGCACTGACCACGGAAATAATTACACAATCGTTACAATTCCAAAGCACTTTTATTGGACCTTGTCCTAGTCACAGCCCATAGTGGAGTAAAACTTCAGCTTCCAAATTAAAAGTGTTTTATGAAGAACTGTGGAATGTTAACATACAGAAGGTTATTTCGAGGAAGCTGTAGCAATAAGTAATGCTAATTTAAAACATGAGAAGCGAAAAAAATAATAATTCTATTTGATAATTTGGGTTAAAAGGAACTAAATAGCAGAGGTGACGATAGAGATGGCCCAGCAAGGAAAATATAAAGAGAAGAGAGAAAGCTGATGACCTTGAGTAATAATGCATAAAATGTTCTTTCTCCGCTACAGCAGGAACGGGCACAGGACACAGTGATGGAGATGAAAGAGTCACTGGCTACAGCACACATTTGCTAAAGGACTAACAGCACTGATCTTTGATTGGACTTACCTATAGGAATAAATCTACTGAGGAGGTTTTCTGATCAAACACGGTTGTTTTTTTCACTAATGAAACGCCAAACTGACATATCAGAAGGTAATTGGTCATTCTGTCAGTCTGTAAAAATGCCAGAAAAATGTTGAGCAAAAGGCCAAGTGATTAGCCTTTTTTTTATTGGACCTCCCTTTTCATTAATTCCAGCTTTCTCGGCTTCATGCAAGTTTTGCTGCTTTGACCTGATAATGACAGACAGCTATCATGACACTAAAGGGATGGGGATGCTGCCTTTATTGCATATGTCAGGCTAATTCAGACAAATGTTGTTGCTAGATTGGTAAAGTGCTCCAAGAAACGCACATCCTCATTAAAAGTCAGGATGGTAGCCTGTGCCCCTAGTTATTGTCACTACTGCATTTATAACATAATAATAAGAATGACAAAAGATCCCTGAAGACAGAAAAAACGGAATCTTAATGAATGGTACATTCTTCAGCAACAGTACCGAAAAAATGTCAACTGCTAAAGCAAGTATTTTTATAACATTCAAAGAGGACTTTGGAAATAAATGTATAATGCGCAACGGTACAAAATCTCACATTTTAACATTAGACAAGACAGCGAGAAAAGAAGAAGAGTAGGTCCTGTAAGCCTACCTGTCCGTCACTGTATTACTACAGCCAATTAACCATTTAATACATTACTGTGAGTGAGAAAGAGAGGGTATAATATTGTGCAAAAGTGTGGCAAAACTATATGCAGCACAACAATATGCATTGCAAGGATGTTAGCAAAACTTGTTGCAGTGTTTTGCTCCTGTTAGTTGTAATTGCAAAGCTTTTCATACAAAGGATCTGAGTGAGGCATATCTCAGAATAGGTAGATAGGTAGGTATCTAAGCATAGATGCCCTCAGTATATGATGCCAGGTATAGGTTCCTTCTGTATAAGTAGCTAAGTATAGGTGCACCCAGTATAGCTAGCCGGGTATAAGTGCCACCAGTATAGCTAGCCAGGTATTGGTGCCCCGAGTATAGGTAGCAAAGTATAGGTGCCCACAGTATAGGAAGTCAGGTATAGGTGCCCCCAGTAGAAGAACAAGGCATAGTTGCCACCAGTATAATTAGCCAAGTATAGGTAGCCAGGTATAGGTGCTCTCAGTAAAGGAAGCCAGGTATAGATGCTCCCAGAATAAGTAGCCATGTATAGGTGCCCCCAGTATAGAAAGCCAGGTGTGGGTGCCCCCAGTATATGTAGCTAGGTTTAAGTGCCCCCAGTATAGGAAACTAGGTATGGATGCCCCCAGTAAAAGTATCAAAGTATAGGTGTCTACAATATAGGAAGGCAGTTATTGGTGCTCCTAGTATAGGAAGCCAGGTATAGGTGACCCCAGTACAGGAAGCTAGGCATAAGTGCCCTCAGTATAGGTATCCAAATATAGGCAGGGATGGGCTTCTGAGTAGTGATCTACTCAAATTCGGAATTCCCCCACCTGTGAACGTGGGATGGGGGGGTTAACCTTCCCAAAAGTCCGTGGCTGCTATGCGTGTCACCACTGTAACACGACCTATGGGAAGCATTACACCACTCACTACCACACTCATGCAGTAGTGAAATGAAAATGAAACTTTGCCACTGTGGGGGACCTGAGCATCCTCCCGTGATGGTGCGGGCACAGGGCATCTGCAGGGGGGCCGGTAGAAGCCACAGGTAAGTTAAAGTAAACCAGAGACGAACATGTATAAAAGATTTATACATACCCGGGGCTTCCTCCAGCCCCATCTACATCTATCGCTCCCACAATGTCTTCCTCCACCTTCTCCCAGTCCCAGTAGAAGCCCCATAGTTATGGCAAGTTGGGGCGTACTGCGCATGCACGGCTTGGCTGCTGTGTGTGCCCCATTGTACTCCCATGGCAGATAACACTCTGTGCCTGTGCAGTACTGCTGCGTAGGAGCAGAACATTCCTAGCCGCGGGAGCGAGATGAGAAATGCGCAGACGCACTGCACATGCGCCGACTGACACCGACTGGCCAAACTTATGGGGCTTCTACCGAGACCAGGAGAAAGCAGAGGAAGACGTTGTGGGAGCGATTGATTTGGAGGGGGCTGGAGGAAGCCCCAGGTATGTATAGATCTTTTATAAGTGTTCCTCTGGTACAATTTAAACTCTTTTTTTATCCACAGTTAAGGTTCACTTTAAGCATGCTGCTAACATACGGCCAGTTTTCAAAGAATGTGTTACACTTTGGCATGAGGTGCAGGGACAAGTCTTTGTGTGGCAGTAATATTTCTGGCACGTTATATAGGTAGTACAGTAAACAACTGATAACAACTAATACAATTTAACTAACCTGGGCTTTCTTTTTTATATTTGTGAGGAATCGGCAGAGAGATCTGGCAGAGTCCTGGCAAAATCAAGTTAATTGGGCATGTGAGAAATAACAGTGGAGAGGGCAGATCGCAAAACACAAAACTACTTAAAGAGGAACTCCATTAATTATGTATAAATGATTTAGTCAGTGTTTGCCCATTGTAAAATCTTTTAAATCCCTAATTTACATTCTGACCTTTATTACATGGTGACATTTTTACTGTTGGCAGGTAATGTAGCTGCTGCTTGCTGTGTTGGCAGTTGGAAACAGCTGTAAACAGCTATTTCCCACAATGCAACAAGGTTCACAGACAGGAAACTGCCAGGAGTACCATGGTCCTCAGAGTTTCTTGTGAGAGGGGTTTCACCACAATATCAATCATACAGCGCTCCTTGATGGTCTGTTTGTGATAAGGAATAGATTTCTCATGTAAAAGGGGATATCAGCTACTGATTGGGATAAAGTTCAATTCTTGGTCGGAGTTTCTCTTTAAAGAGAATCTGTACTCTAAAATTCTTACAATAAAAAGCATACCATTCTATTCCTTATTTTCTCCTGTGCCCCTCTGTGCTGTTTCTGCCACTCCCTGCTGCAATCCTGGCTTGTAATGAACAGTTTTAGGCAGCGTTTACAAACAAAGGACTGGCTTCTAACCACAGTATCATAGGCTGAGAACTAGCTTACTGTGTGACTCATGCAGAGCTTGGAGGGGGTGTGTAAAGCTTCTGCCAATGACAAGCAGTGCTGCACATTCCACACATTCCAGCCTCAGCCCGAAAGACACGACAGAGGAAAGGAGATAAGATTTATTACAGAGACAGTGCAAGTAGGAAAGGCTGCAGTAAGACAGAGCACATTAGAACAGATATAGGAACTTATAGGATAGAAGAAAATGGGCTTAAAATTTTGTTACAGAGTCTCTTTAAGGAATGGCTCATTGGGTAGGAGCCGACGGTACAGGCAGACTGACTCTATGGTCATTTCACGTCCAGCACAACGATTCCTCATGTAGTGATCGTATTTGCATTGGGTCCAAAAATGCTGCAAGCAGTGTGTTGTGAGAAAGCTTTCAGTTATAACATGGATGTAAAGTGACCCATAGGGAAACATGGAAAATGATTGTGGCACATCACCACCATAGTGGCTACAGCATGTATCCAATGATACAGAACATTAATAATGCAGACGCAAAGCGCCAGAGCTCTATGGGCAGTAGTAGTGTTAGGGAGTCTTACCAAAACAGGGGCATAACAATAGACCCTGCAAGAGATGCAGCCGCAGGGGAGCCCAGAAGCCACAGGGGGCCCCGTGGGGGGAGAAGATTATTTACCCTGTCCTGAGAGACTGACACCTCATGGGAATGGAGAGCAAAAACTTTCTGCTCTCTGCACATTTGTTCTAATGACTGCATCTGCTCAGCCACTGATAAGGAATCATACAAAGTTTTGTAGAGAAAGATTTGTAAACAGTCCCTATTCAGTGTTCAGCAGGCTCTTGTGTACAGCACTGCTGTGCCCCAACCTTCCCCTGCCCAAGAGCTGTGTACTGTAGTGATGCTGGAGAAATCTGCAGAGCCAGTTCTGCTCCATCAGAGGAGGACAGAATGAGTGTAATAAGCTGAGGCTGGGAGCACACTCTTCTGTCGGTTTTCTGTATGCATTTTGCATCTGTTTTTATCTGCATGGGAAATACTTTCAAGTGTGCACTAGCCAATTGAATAACATTGGTTCACAGTTTACCTGTGCAGAGGAGGGGGGGTAAGGGGGCCCCATCCAAAGTTTCACAGTGGGGCCCAATGATTTCTAGTTACGCCTCTGTACCCAAAGTCTCCTCACTGAATAGGTGCAGGCTTACTGAACAGGAACAGCCAAGACTCAAACCCTGTGCTCCTATGTAGTGCACTATTTAGCCTGTGCATCACCTACTTTGAAGTTATGTCTGTTATTCAGCTCTCCCCACAACCTGTTTTCACCACACTGCCCATTTTCCTATTCTGTGTTGCCCAGTGGTGGGTAAGGGATTATACTTTAGGGTTGCTATGGCCAGCATGAACACTAAATAGTACTTTTTAATTATATTTGTTAGGGGTCGACAAGCTCATTCATTTGGTGCATACAGAACATCTTATACTGTGTGGCGTGGTTCAGGTTAGATTAGATGCTTTTCCAAAAAGAGGTCAGCGCTCACAGTTTACCCCAATGAGCCCCCCCTATCACCTGTTCGCCTCCTCTTAAAAGTAAAAAATATATGCCACAAGAGGTAGCGCTCACGGTGTTCAGTTGGTTAAGGTTGACTCACCCTCAAGGGAGAAAACACATCTTAAAAAAACCTTTAACTAAAAATGCCAATAGGTGCAAAAGACCAAGTGCAAGAGGCCAGACTCAGTACTGTGGAAACCACTACATACATTTACCATCCGGTGCAATCCCTGGCAAAATTGTTTCTAGACCATAACATAGATTGACTTAGATTAACCTAGTCAATTTAAAGTCCAAGTTCAAGAGACCTAAAAACTATCTAGCATAAAATACATGATATTCCTAACTAATATCAGCATATAAGGCATAGGAACAGTTTCTTCACATCAATTTCCCAAAATGCAGCATCCAATGTACTTCTATCGATTTCAGACAGGTCACCTCCACCAGCACCCTTTGTGTGCCACTCACCCCTGTCCTAGACCAACCAATGGTCTATATGAGCCTTGGGACCGTTCCCGGGTCGTCCCCCACCACTCCAGCAAGTATAGTCTCCACACGCCACCAGTATTAGAGGATAATCTTCATATGATGAATACCTCAGCAAGAAAAAACCTCCATAGCGTAATACTGTTAAAAACTATTTATTTATAAAAAGCAATTGCACTCACATGAGCTTGGATAAAATCAGCGTTTGAGTAATTTGATTACACGGGCTCTCCCCCGTTTGGTGGCAAGGCTGGCAGGCTCCTGTCAGTGTTCCCCCTTCGTTTCCGCCGCGCGCACGGAATACACGCTGGGATGCCACACACGCCTCCTCGCCTCTGCTCACCCTCGCATGGATTCCCACTTCCGCATCAGGCTCCGCCCGATCGATTTCGTCACTCAGTGACTCATCAGGGGCATGGAGCCCGATGCGTGTGGTGGGGATTTTCTAACCAGCACCCGCCCTACTGCGCACACTCCCAGGTACCTCTCCTACGCATGCGCTCTAGCTGTGCTAGGGCTACCTAAAAAATATCGCCATCTAGAGGTTGCATATGGCAATGCATCCCAATTCCAATGCATTCCCATTACACATTACTACATGTATATGCAGCCTGCGAGTCTGCCGCCATCTGGGGGTTACAATTAGCAATACATCTTACATTCAATAAAATACCATACACATAAAAGTATATATGTGTTTGATTAGCACCCTGTCTATATACATATGCATAATCCTTCCTTTGGCACAATTCCTCAATATTAACACCTACTGCAGCACCCATGCGTGTCCATTCATCTCCACTCCATCTCCCCAACTAACCTGTAATTTTTTCTCATCCCTCATCCCCAAAAACCGTTGCAAATACTATTATATATGCTAACTTACCTACTCTATTTTTTACGTATATATATAGAGTAAAGGTAATTGAACACCCATTTACAGTTGTATAGTGATTTTTCCAAAGACCCATACATCCCAATCCCCCCTCATATATCCCCTCTACCATTTACTTTAGATATCCCACCATACATCATATGGGAGAGCAAGCTCATCTATAATGGCTAGCCACACCAGACTGATAGTATTCCAGGTTTTTTAGGATGTATGCGCACACATCACACCCCTACTCCCCCAGAAAACATACCAGGTCAATGTCTATATTAAGACCACCCGGTCTCAAAGTACCCATCCTGTGGATCCACCGGGTCTCCTCCTGTGACACTCTCTTTACTTTATTGCATTGTATGGTGGGATATCTAAAGTAAAGTAAAGGGATGAGAAAAAATTACAGGTTAGTTGGGGAGATGGAGTGGAGATGAATGGACACGCATGGGTGCTGCAGTAGGTGTTAATATTGAGGAATTGTGCCAAAGGAAGGATTATGCATATGTATATAGACAGGGTGCTAATCAAACACATATATACTTTTATGTTTATGGTATTTTATTGAATGTAAGATGTATTGCTAATTGTAACCCCCAGATGGCGGCAGACTCGCAGGCTGCATATACATGTAGTAATGTGTAATGGGAATGCATTGGAATTGGGATGCATTGCCATATGCAACCTCTAGATGGCGATATTTTTTAGGTAGCCCTAGCACAGCTAGAGCGCATGCGTAGGAGAGGTACCTGGGAGTGTGCGCAGTAGGGCGGGTGCTGGTTAGAAAATCCCCACCACACGCATCGGGCTCCATGCCCCTGATGAGTCACTGAGTGACGAAATCGATCGGGCGGAGCCTGATGCGGAAGTGGGAATCCATGCGAGGGTGAGCAGAGGCGAGGAGGCGTGTGTGGCATCCCAGCGTGTATTCCGTGCGCGCGGCGGAAACGAAGGGGGAACACTGACAGGAGCCTGCCAGCCTGGCCACCAAACGGGGGAGAGCCCGTGTAATCAAATTACTCAAACGCTGATTTTATCCAAGCTCATGTGAGTGCAATTGCTTTTTATAAATAAATAGTTTTTAACAGTATTACGCTATGGAGGTTTTTTCTTGCTGAGGTATTCATCATATGAAGATTATCCTCTATTACTGGTGGCGTGTGGAGACTATACTTGCTGGAGTGGTGGGGGACGACCCGGGAACGGTCCCAAGGCTCATATAGACCATTGGTTGGTCTAGGACAGGGCTGAGTGGCACACAAAGGGTGCTGGTGGAGGTGACCTGTCTGAAATCGATAGAAGTACATTGGATGCTGCATTTTGGGAAATTGATGTGAAGAAACTGTTCCTATGCCTTATATGCTGATATTAGTTAGGAATATCATGTATTTTATGCTAGATAGTTTTTAGGTCTCTTGAACTTGGACTTTAAATTGACTAGGTTAATCTAAGTCAATCTATGTTATGGTCTAGAAACAATTTTGCCAGGGATTGCACCGGATGGTAAATGTATGTAGTGGTTTCCACAGTACTGAGTCTGGCCTCTTGCACTTGGTCTTTTGCACCTATTGGCATTTTTAGTTAAAGGTTTTTTTAAGATGTGTTTTCTCAGTTGAGGGTGAGTCAACCTTAACCAACTGAACACCGTGAGCGCTACCTCTTGTGGCATATATTTTTTACTTTTAAGAGGAGGCGAACAGGTGATAGGGGGGGCTCATTGGGGTAAACTGTGAGCGCTGACCTCTTTTTGGAATAGTTTTTTGTAATAAGAGGAGCGAACCAGTACTTGTACTTAATTAGCGGGGTGGATTAACCTGGGGGGTATTTCTGACACAGGGGATCCTGAGATTTCTGAGAATTAAGGTGGTGGTGTGTTTCTCAATCACCTGTGCTCACAAAAAATGGACGCGTTTGAACAACGAGCACGTAGAATTGTGAACCTTGATGAGGTGTTTGTGGATGGGGGGGAGATAGGAGGAACCATGGAACAAGAGTTTAAAAAACTCCAGACAGTGATGATGAAGGAGCAGAACACCTGGTGGGACCTGGCCGCACTTACCAAATATGATAAAGAAGGCATTATACCAAAAAGGTTGAGGTGGGATATGATGGCTAATGATGGGGAGGATGATGAGGAAAACGATAAAGAATGGGAGGAATATTTTGATAAGTGCGGGCAGGGCCTGGTGAAATTGTTGATAAAAAGGAAGACAAAAAGACTAACAAGGCTGGGAGGGGAAATAGAGGAAATTAAAACTAAAATGACCCCGATCAATAATTCTGAGGAATATAAAAGTAGATCTAAAAGATTGGGTGAGATATTGGAAAAAACTCAAGCAGATATTAGAGTAGAGAAACAGAAAAAATTCCAAAGGGATGCAGATGCTACAAGGAAAAAAGAAACTTATAGATGGCAAATAAAGAAGAAAGAGGAGATAAAGGCAGCAGAGCTTTTAGCTAAGGCTGAGGAAATGAGACAGCAGAAACAGAATATACCTATGGAAGAACAGCGCACTGAACATAGACCAGCTCCCAGGCCCACCTACACACAGGGGGGGGAACAGGGGATTAATTATGGGTACTTAGGTGAGGAGAGAAGAGGGGGGTGGGCAAACACTAATCGGGGGTGGGGACAAAATAGGGGTTCAAATCGAATGTCAGATAGAGGGCAGGGGAGGGGGTACAGGAGCGATTTTCAAAATCATTTTAATGTACCAACGTTTAACCGTTATGATCCTATAAGACAGCAAAAACAGATGGAACCTTTTTTAGAGATGGCACCGAGGTATGGGGAGAGAGAATGGAGGCAAGAAATGGCAGGCTATATACCGCAACATGGCCCCTATGGAAAAAGAGAGCCAGACGAGGCACAAGGGGGGGGAAGAGGGGCAAAAAGGATGAGGCAGTGATGGGGGAAGGGGTGTTTAACATTAGTGGTACCACCTTGAGCACTAGAGAATTGAATATATTGGATAAAGGCCTGAAGCATGCACCTCGGCAAGGTATGGACAAATTTAATACGTATATTGATATCAATAAATTTGCACGAAAACTTCACTTAAAAAAGTATTTTGCTGGCCGTCCGAACCGAAACTTTGGGCATAAGGAACCAGATAGATATATACATACTAATTTGCGCACAAAATCCACATTTAACCCACAGGATACTAACTACAATGCGATTGAGGTATTTAAAAATATGGTTATTAAGGATATGGATAATATCCCAGAGCAAAAAAATGGGAAAAACAGGGAGGTGGCGAAAGAGATGCTGGAGAGTAAGAACTTAGTGGTTAGGCCGGCAGATAAGGGGGGAGGGGTGGTGGTTTTAAGTAAAATGCAGTATAAAAATGAATTAGATAGGTTGGTAGGGGATGCAGAGGCATACACCCGATTGAAGGGAGACCCTACATGTAAGTATATGGCAGAATTGAGAGAGATACTCAGGGAAGGGATGGATAGGGGTTTTATCACGGATGAGGAGTTCAAATACATTGTTCCGGATGTTCCTCGAATACCCGTCATATACCAGGTCCCAAAAATGCATAAAAACAAAACTGACCCCCCAGGAAGGCCCATAGTTAGTGGGATAGGGTCGGTCACCCACAGATTGGGACAGTATCTGGATGAGTTTCTTAAACCCATGGTGGAAAAACTCCCCAACATACTCAAAGATACCAAGCATATGCTTCAGATTATAGAGGGGAAGGAACTGAAAGGGGAAGAAGTAATGGTTACGATGGATGTATCCTCGTTGTATACTAATATCAAACATGAATTGGGGTTGGAGGCAGTTGACTTCTTCTTTAAGAGAGAGGGTAAAATAAAAGATGAACAGAGGGTTTATATCTTGAGGTTACTTAAATTTGCTCTGGAAAGGAACTACTTTTGGCATGGTGGAAACTTCTACAGCCAAACGAAAGGATGCGCCATGGGGGCGAGTTATGCTCCTAGTCTCGCAAATTTGTTCATGGGAAGGTGGGAACAAACAGTGCTGGGGGAAGGGGGTCCGGTGAGGTTATGGCGAAGATTCATTGATGACCTTTTCTTTATATGGGGGGGTGGACAGGAGCATTTGGAACAATATGTGAACAAATTGAATGAAAACAGTTTGGGGATTTCTCTCACCATGCAATATGGTATAGACAAAATTCAGTTCTTGGACTTAGAAATAATGAGAGAGGGAAATTTAATGGGGACTAAAACCTATTTTAAAGACACTGATAGGAATGGCTATATATCAACTGATAGTTGCCACCACCCGGCATGGATTAGAGGGATACCAAGAGGGCAGTTTCTAAGGATGAAACGCAATTGCTCGAATATAGAAGATTACTATAGGCAAGCGGAGACCCTGAAAGGGAGGTTTGTGGAGAAGGGTTATGATGGGGGCCAGCTGGATGAGGAGATTGAGAGAGTAGGGATGTTGAATAGACAGACACTTCTGGAGGAAAAGCAGGTTGAAGATGATAAAGGTGAGTATGAACTGGCTTTCATCACAGGGTATAACACCCAGTACAAACAGCTCCAAAATATCATTAAACAGCATTGGGGGATTTTGGAGACAGACCTGACCCTTAGGAGTATAATCCCAACCCAACCAAAGTTTATTTATAGGAAAGCCCAAAATTTAAAACAGATCCTGGCACCCAGTTGTGTGGAGCCAAAAAAGGTCCCGCGAATGCAGGGATGGCAGACGGCAGGGTTTTTCCCATGTAGAGGGTGCCAGGCCTGTAGGGAAGCTAAGGGTGTTAAAACTGACAATGTGGTATCATTCAGTAACGGGAGGAGTTTTAGGATTCAGGAGTTCATTACCTGTAATGACAGGTTTGTCATATACCTTGCCTGGTGCAAATGCGGGTGGCAGTACATAGGCAGAACTACCCGTACACTTAAGGAGAGAATGGGGGAGCATGTTCGCAACATCAAAAAGGGATATCCAAATCACGGTGTCTCAGCCCATTTTGGGAGCCACCATGATTGCAATCCTAAAGAATTATCCTTCTGTGGACTCCAAAAAATTATCCCGAACTGGAGGGGATGCAATAAAGTAAAGAGAGTGTCACAGGAGGAGACCCGGAGGATCCACAGGATGGGTACTTTGAGACCGGGTGGTCTTAATTAGAGTTGGGCCGAACGGTTCGCCTGCGAACGGTTCCATGCGAACTTCAGTGGTTCGCGTTCGCGTCCCGCAGGCGAACCTTTGCGGAAGTTCGGTTCGCCCCATAATGCACATGGAGGGTCAACTTTGACCCTCTACATCACAGTCAGCAGGCCCAGTGTAGCCAATTAGGCTACACTAGCCCCTGGAGCCCCACCCCCCCTTATATAAGGCAGGCAGCGGCGGCCATTACGGCCACTCGTGTGCCTGCATTAGTCAGAGTAGGGCGAGCTGCTGCAGACTGTCTCTCAGGGAAAGATTAGTTAGGCTTAGCTTGTTCCTGTCTGGCTGCATACCTGTTCTGTGAACCCACCACTGCATACCTGTGCTGTGAACCCACCACTGCATACCTGTGCTGTGAACCCACCACTGCATACCTGTGCTGTGAACCCACCACTGCATACCTGTGCTGTGAACCCACCACTGCATACCTGTTCTGTTCAGTGGACCCGCCACTGTATACCTGTTCATTGAACCCACCACTGCATACCTGTGCTGTGAACCCACCACTGCATACCTGTGCTGTGAACCCACCACTGCATACCTGTGCTGTGAACCCACCACTGCATACCTGTTCTGTTCAGTGGACCCGCCACTGCATACCTGTTCTGTTTAGTGAACCGCCACTGTATACCTGTTCTGTTTAGTGAACCCGCCACTGCATACCTGTTCTGTTCAGTGGACCCACCGCATCAGTGCGCATACCTGTTCAGTTAAGTGAACCCGCCACTGCATACCTGTTCTGTTCAGTGGACCCGCCACTGCATACCTGTGCAGTTAAGTGAACCCGCCACTGCATACCTGTTCTGTTCAGTGAACCGCCACTGTATACCTGTTCTGTTTAGTGAACCCGCCACTGCATACCTGTTCTGTTCAGTGGACCCGCCACTGCATACCTGTTCTGTTCAGTGAACCCACCGCATCAGTGCGCATACCTGTGCAGTTAAGTGAACCCGCCACTGCATACCTGTTCTGTTCAGTGGACCCGCCACTGCATACCTGTTCTGTTTAGTGAACTGCCACTGTATACCTGTTCTGTTTAGTGAACCCGCCACTGCATACCTGTTCTGTTCAGTGAACCCACCGCATCAGTGCGCATACCTGTGCAGTTAAGTGAACCCGCCACTGCATACCTGTTCTGTTCAGTGGACCCGCCACTGCATACCTGTTCTGTTTAGTGAACCGCCACTGTATACCTGTTCTGTTTAGTGAACCCGCCACTGCATACCTGTTCTGTTCAGTGGACCCGCCACTGCATACCTGTTCTGTTTAGTGAACCCGCCACTGCATACCTGTTCTGTTCAGTGGACCCGCCACTGCATACCTGTTCTGTTTAGTGAACCGCCACTGTATACCTGTTCTGTTTAGTGAACCCGCCACTGCATACCTGTTCTGTTCAGTGGACCCGCCACTGCATACCTGTTCTGTGAACCCGCCACTGTATACCTGTTCTGTTCAGTGAACCCACCGCATCAGTGCGCATACCTGTGCAGTTAAGTGAACCCGCCACTGCATACCTGTTCTGTTCAGTGGACCCGCCACTGCATACCTGTTCTGTTTAGTGAACCCGCCACTGCATACCTGTTCTGTTCAGTGAACCCACCGCATCAGTGCGCATACCTGTGCAGTTAAGTGAACCCGCCACTGCATACCTGTTCTGTTCAGTGGACCCGCCACTGCATACCTGTTCTGTTTAGTGAACCGCCACTGTATACCTGTTCTGTTTAGTGAACCCGCCACTGCATACCTGTTCTGTTCAGTGGACCCGCCACTGCATACCTGTTCTGTTTAGTGAACCCGCCACTGCATACCTGTTCTGTTCAGTGGACCTGCCACTGCATACCTGTTCTGTTTAGTGAACCGCCACTGTATACCTGTTCTGTTTAGTGAACCCGCCACTGCATACCTGTTCTGTTCAGTGGACCCGCCACTGCATACCTGTTCTGTGAACCCGCCACTGTATACCTGTTCTGTTCAGTGAACCCACCGCATCAGTGCGCATACCTGTGCAGTTAAGTGAACCCGCCACTGCATACCTGTTCTGTTCAGTGAACCGCCACTGTATACCTGTTCTGTTTAGTGAACCCGCCACTGCATACCTGTTCTGTTCAGTGAACCCACCGCATCAGTGCGCATACCTGTGCAGTTAAGTGAACCCGCCACTGCATACCTGTTCTGTTCAGTGGACCCGCCACTGCATACCTGTTCTGTTTAGTGAACCGCCACTGTATACCTGTTCTGTTTAGTGAACCCGCCACTGCATACCTGTTCTGTTCAGTGAACCCACCGCATCAGTGCGCATACCTGTGCAGTTAAGTGAACCCGCCACTGCATACCTGTTCTGTTCAGTGGACCCGCCACTGCATACCTGTTCTGTTTAGTGAACCGCCACTGTATACCTGTTCTGTTTAGTGAACCCGCCACTGCATACCTGTTCTGTTCAGTGAACCCACCGCATCAGTGCGCATACCTGTGCAGTTAAGTGAACCCGCCACTGCATACCTGTTCTGTTCAGTGGACCCGCCACTGCATACCTGTTCTGTTTAGTGAACCGCCACTGTATACCTGTTCTGTTTAGTGAACCCGCCACTGCATACCTGTTCTGTTCAGTGGACCCGCCACTGCATACCTGTTCTGTGAACCCGCCACTGTATACCTGTTCTGTTCAGTGAACCCACCGCATCAGTGCGCATACCTGTGCAGTTAAGTGAACCCACCTACCTACGTGAGTGCACGCAGTGTGATATACCACTCCGTGCATACCCGATATGGACAAAACAGGTAGAGGAAGAGGTAGTGGCAGAGCCAGAGGAAGGCCACCCGGCAGGTCTGCGCGAGGTCGTGTAAATGTAATTTCGTGTGGACCTGGCCCACAGTACAGTGCTCGGAAGAAGGCACGTCCCATCACCTCCCAAGATTGTCAGGACGTGGTTGAGTATTTAGCGACACAGAACACCTCATCTTGCTCAGCCACCAGTGCTACTACTAGCACCACTTCCGCTGCATTTGACACTTCGCAAGAATTATTTAGTGGTGAAATCACTGATGCACAGCCATTGTTGTTACAGCCAGATGAATTTTCACCAGCTCATATGTCTGAGTTACGCGGCAACATTATGGATGTAACGTGTAAGGAGGATGAAGGACCTACTGATGTTGGTGCATGTTTGGATTTGTCTGAGGCAAGCGAAGCTGGGCAGGATGATTACGATGATGACGATGATAGGGATCCTCTGTATGTACCCAATAGAGGAGATGAAGAGGGGGACAGTTCAGAGGGGGAGTCAGAGAGTAGGAGGAGGAGAGAAGTTGCTGAAAGAAGCTGGGGCAGCTCTTCGTCAGAAACAGCTGGTGGCAGTGTCCGGCACCATGTATTGCCACCTATGTACAGCCAGCCAACTTGCCCTTCAGCATCAGCTGCTGAGGTCCCCATAGTGCCCACATCCCAGGGTGGCTCAGCGGTGTGGAAATTTTTTAATGTGTGTGCCTCAGATCGTACCAAAGCCATCTGTTCGCTCTGCCAACAAAAATTGAGCCGTGGAAAGGCCAACACTCACGTAGGGACAAGTGCCTTACGAAGGCACCTGGAGAAAAGGCACAAACAGCAATGGGATGGCCACCTGAGCAAAAGCAGCAGCAGCACACAAAAGCAAAGCCACCCTCCTTCTCCTCTTCCTCCTCCATCAGGTGCATTATCTGCTTCTGCCGCTTTCTCCCTTCCACCTTCACAGGCACCCTCCTCCACTCCGCCTCTGCCCTTGAGCGGTTCCTGCTCCTCTGCCCACAGCAGCAGTCAGGTGTCCGTGAAGGAAATGTTTGAGCGGAAGAAGCCAATTTCGGCCAGTCACCCCCTTGCCCGGCGTCTGACAGCTGGCGTGGCGGAACTGTTAGCTCGGCAGCTGTTACCATACCGGCTGGTGGACTCTGAGGCCTTCCGTAAATTTGTGGCCATCGGAACACCGCAGTGGAAGATGCCAGGCCGCACTTATTTTTCGAGAAAGGCCATACCCCAACTGCACCGTGAAGTTGAGAGGCAAGTGGTGTCATCTCTTGCGAAGAGCGTTGGGTCAAGGGTACACCTGACCACGGATGCCTGGTCTGCCAAGCACGGGCAGGGCCGCTACATTACCTACACAGCCCATTGGGTGAACCTGGTGGTGAACGATGGCAAGCAGGGCGCAGCGGACCAAATTGTGACACCTCCACGGCTTGCAGGCAGGCCTCCTGCCACCTCCTCTCCTCCTGCTACATGCTCTTCGCTGTCCTCCTCCTCCTTGGCTGAGTGGCAGTTCTCCTCTCCAGCTACACAGCCCCAGCTCCGCAGGGCCTATGCTGCATGCCAGGTACGACGCTGTCACGCCATCTTAGACATGGCTTGTCTCAAAGCGGAGAGTCACACTGGAGCAGCTCTCCTGGCTGCTCTTAAGAAACAGGTGGATGAGTGGCTGACCCCGCACCACCTGGAGATAGGCAACGTGGTGTGCGACAACGGCAGCAATCTGCTTGCCGCTTTGCATATGGGGAAGCTGACACACATACCCTGCATGGCACATGTCATGAATCTAGTGGTTCAAAGATTTGTGGCAAAGTACCCTGGCTTAGCGAATGTCCTGAAGCAGGCCAGGAAGTTCTGTGGGCATTTGAGGCGGTCTTACACAGCCATGGCACGCTTTGCGGAAATTCAGCGCAAGAACAACATGCCGGTGAGACGCCTCATTTGCGATAGCCCGACTCGCTGGAACTCAACCCTGCTCATGTTCTCCCGCCTGCTAGAACAGAAGAAAGCCGTGACCCACTACCTCTACAACTACAGTAGAATGAAACAGTCTGGGAAGATGGGGATGTTCTGGCCCGACAACTGGACACTGATGGAGAATGCATGCAGGCTCATGCGGCCGTTTGAGGAGGTGACCAACCTGGTGAGCCGCAGTGAGGGCACCATCAGCGACTTAATTCCCTACGCTTACTTCTTGGAGCGTGCTGTGCGTAGAGTGGCGGATGAAGCTGTGAATGAGCGTGACCAGGAACCCTTACGGCAGGAACAGGCATGGGACCAATTTTCATCAGACCCAGCTGTTTCCTCAACACCTGCGGCAGCACAGAGGGGGGAGGAGGAGGAAGAAGAGAAGTCGTGTGCAGAAGACGAATCAGACTCAGAGGATGATGAGCAAGGTGTTTCTTTGGGGGAGGAGGAGGAGGAGGAGGGGACAGCGGCAGGAGAACAACCTCAGCAGGCATCGCAAGGGGCTTGTGCTGCTCAACCTTCCCGTGGTATTGTTCGCGGCTGGGGGGAGGAGGTTGACTTACCTGACGTCACTGAGGAAGAGCAAGAGGAGATGGAGGGTACTGGATCCGACTTTGTGCAGATGTCGTCTTTTATGCTGTCCTGCCTGTTGAGGGACCCCCGTATAAAAAACCTCAAGGGGAATGAGCTGTACTGGGTGGCCACACTACTAGACCCTCGGTACAGGCACAAAGTGGCGGACCTGTTACCAACTCACCGGAAGGTGGAAAGGATGCAGCACATGCAGAACCAGCTGTTAACTATGCTATACAATGCCTTTAAGGGTGATGTGACGGCACAACGCCAGCAAGGTACCACTGCCACTGATCCTCCTCCCGTGCCCACGCAGTCAAAGACAGGACGCTCCAGCGATCTCATGGTGATGTCGGACATGCGGACGTTCTTTAGTCCAACGCCTCGCCGTAGCCCTTCCGGATCCACCCTCCACCAACGCCTGGAACGGCAGGTAGCCGACTACCTGGCCTTAAGTGTGGATGTAGACACTGCTGTGAACAGCGATGAGGAATCCTTGAACTACTGGGTGCGCAGGCTTGACCTGTGGCCAGAGCTGTCCCAATTTGCCATCCAACTTCTCTCCTGCCCTGCCGCAAGCGTCCTCTCAGAAAGGACCTTCAGCGCAGCTGGAGGCATTGTCACAGAGAAGAGAAGTCGCCTAAGTCACAAAAGTGTTAAGTACCTCACCTTTATCAAAATGAATGAGGCATGGATCCCGGAGGGCTGCTGCCCGCCCCAAGACTAAGTCAGTCCCCGCACATACAGCATCTCTGCCTGCACGCCGTGTGACTGGCTGCCTGGCCTACCCCAAGAAGACTAAGTCGCTCCCAGTCCCTCCACACAGCATGTCTGCCTGCAGGCCGCTTGACTACCTTCTCCGCCACCACCAACAGGGTCCGGGACTCCAGGCGGATTGCTGAATTTTTTAGGTCGCTGCTAGCAGCGGCCGATGTAATAATTTTTCGGGTGCGTGTACATGACTGCCTAATTTTTCTGGCTGCACTGCGGGCAGCTGCAACAACAAAAGAAAAGGCATGTACATGCGCCCATTCCCCTTCGTGATCATTACCTTGCCGTGGTGAAGGGGCTTGCGTATCACAATGGAGCAATGACCGGCGCCTAGATGAGTGTCTCGGGGCGACACCCACGATAATAAGGTCGTTGCCTCATTGTGGTCAGACCAAATTTGATCAGCTGGACAGTCACTGTTCTGTCATTCAGCTACATCAGCCAGGTGACCATATGGGCTGTAAAGCCACCAAAACCTACACTCTCGCCATGGTGCGCACCAGTAAAGCACGGCCGTCACTACACAAACAGCTGTTTGCGGTGCGTTACACGATGAGTTTGGTGTGTCAGTGTGAAGCAGTACCTTAATTACACTCCCTGATTGATGTATACACATGCAAGATGTTTGAAAGCACTTTAGGCCTGTCATTTAGCATTCAATGTGATTTCTGCCCTTAAAACGCTGCTTTGCGTCAAATCCAGATTTTTCCCGGGGACTTTTGGCATGTATCCCACTCCGCCATCCCCCCCTCCAGGTGTTAGACCCCTTGAAACATCTTTTCCATCACTTTTGTGGCCAGCATAACTATTTTTTTTTTCAAAGTTCGCATCCCCATTGAAGTCTATTGCGGTTCGCGAACTTTAACGCGAACCGAACCTTTCGCGAAAGTTCGCGAACCCGGTTCGCGAACCGAAAATCGGAGGTTCGGCCCAACTCTAGTCTTAATATAGACATTGACCTGGTATGTTTTCTGGGGGAGTAGGGGTGTGATGTGTGCGCATACATCCTAAAAAACCTGGAATACTATCAGTCTGGTGTGGCTAGCCATTATAGATGAGCTTGCTCTCCCATATGATGTATGGTGGGATATCTAAAGTAAATGGTAGAGGGGATATATGAGGGGGGATTGGGATGTATGGGTCTTTGGAAAAATCACTATACAACTGTAAATGGGTGTTCAATTATCTTTACTCTATATATATATATATATACGTAAAAAATAGAGTAGGTAAGTTAGCATATATAATAGTATTTGCAACGGTTTTTGGGGATGAGGGATGAGAAAAAATTACAGGTTAGTTGGGGAGATGGAGTGGAGATGAATGGACACGCATGGGTGCTGCAGTAGGTGTTAATATTGAGGAATTGTGCCAAAGGAAGGATTATGCATATGTATATAGACAGGGTGCTAATCAAACACATATATACTTTTATGTTTATGGTATTTTATTGAATGTAAGATGTATTGCTAATTGTAACCCCCAGATGGCGGCAGACTCGCAGGCTGCATATACATGTAGTAATGTGTAATGGGAATGCATTGGAATTGGGATGCATTGCCATATGCAACCTCTAGATGGCGATATTTTTTAGGTAGCCCTAGCACAGCTAGAGCGCATGCGTAGGAGAGGTACCTGGGAGTGTGCGCAGTAGGGCGGGTGCTGGTTAGAAAATCCCCACCACACGCATCGGGCTCCATGCCCCTGATGAGTCACTGAGTGACGAAATCGATCGGGCGGAGCCTGATGCGGAAGTGGGAATCCATGCGAGGGTGAGCAGAGGCGAGGAGGCGTGTGTGGCATCCCAGCGTGTATTCCGTGCGCGCGGCGGAAACGAAGGGGGAACACTGACAGGAGCCTGCCAGCCTGGCCACCAAACGGGGGAGAGCCCGTGTAATCAAATTACTCAAACGCTGATTTTATCCAAGCTCATGTGAGTGCAATTGCTTTTTATAAATAAATAGTTTTTAACAGTATTACGCTATGGAGGTTTTTTCTTGCTGAGGTATTCATCATATGAAGATTATCCTCTATTACTGGTGGCGTGTGGAGACTATACTTGCTGGAGTGGTGGGGGATGACCCGGGAACGGTCCCAAGGCTCATATAGACCATTGGTTGGTCTAGGACAGGGGTGAGTGGCACACAAAGGGTGCTGGTGGAGGTGACCTGTCTGAAATCGATAGAAGTACATTGGATGCTGCATTTTGGGAAATTGATGTGAAGAAACTGTTCCTATGCCTTATATGCTGATATTAGTTAGGAATATCATGTATTTTATGCTAGATAGTTTTTAGGTCTCTTGAACTTGGACTTTAAATTGACTAGGTTAATCTAAGTCAATCTATGTTATGGTCTAGAAACAATTTTGCCAGGGATTGCACCGGATGGTAAATGTATGTAGTGGTTTCCACAGTACTGAGTCTGGCCTCTTGCACTTGGTCTTTTGCACCTATTGGCATTTTTAGTTAAAGGTTTTTTTAAGATGTGTTTTCTCCCTTGAGGGTGAGTCAACCTTAACCAACTGAACACCGTGAGCGCTACCTCTTGTGGCATATAGATTAGATGCTTTGTTTCAGGTTTTATTAAAACTTTTTACTTTGAAAGTTATAAATTCTGCTGTAATACTTTTGGTCTTTTTATGACATTTATCATATCAGTAAGATAATTCCCTGTGACAATTACCCTCGCTCAAACATACATAAGTAACATCAAGGTAGCTTCAAAACAATACAGATCTCAATTGAGAATTGTCATGGCCATCTTTCAATATAGCTACTAAGACCCCAGGCAGTATAAGTTCTACATTAATTTAACATTAGGAGAAAAGTTGTACAATAGTAATTCACATCTCATTATGAAATTTTAAGACATGCTTTACAAATAATGACAATGCATTTCCATATTTGCATCATGAACAGTTATTACCTCTCAGGCATTCCACTGGGACATCTCAAGGAGTCACTGTACTAGATTTACCGTAATATGCTCATTCATTCGGGTTCATCATCTGTACAAAATCACCAACAATAAGTGAAGTAATGTCACCTTCAACAAGAAATGTACGTGCAGTAACTAGATGTTTCCATGCTGTATGTTCATGCATTTTACTGTAGCTATGGTAACCCTTTCCACTACTGTGTACTCAATGCAAGTAGACAACATCACAGTTCAATGCACTGATCTATATGTAAAGGTGGCTATACACTTGAAGATTGCTACCCAATGTGGCAAAAAGATAGATCCTTCTCTAATGTGAAAGAACAGAAAAAGATTAGAGACATGCATCTACTGTACCTAATTAGATATTGTGTACAGGATAGAGCTTAAAGGGAACCTGAAGTGAGGGAAATTATTTAAAATAAACACATGACGTAGCTGCAAATAAATATTACATTCTAACCTCACCGTCAGTTCCCCTCAGAAGCTCAGCATTTTCTTCTTACAGTGAGCCCTTCCAGTTCTGACAATATTTTGTCAGAACTGAATTATACCAGTTGCTGTCAGTTACAACTGAATGTGCAAGGTAAAGTCCATGTTTTCCTATGGCTCAAGTGGGTGATATTACAGTTTAACAATGTGCTGACCAGGAAGCTGTTATGGGGTAATGGCCTTTTCAAAATGGAGGACGGAGAATTACATTGATAACAGTGGACAAACGGTGTGCAGGAGAGGAGAAAGAGATTGAGCAGTAGAGTACACGGGAGGTAAGTATGACCTGGGTTTGGTTATTTTGACTTTTTATTTTCAGTTCAGGTTCTTATTAAAGAGGATCTGTAGTGAAAATAACATTATGAATAAAATTGCTTATTGTTTACAATATGCATGTATAGATTATTTAGTCAATGTTTCTCCATAGTAAAGTCTTTTACTCTCTCTGATTTATGTTCTGAATTCGTTACTGGTGGTGACATCTTTAGTACTGCCAGGTGATCTGTACAGAATGTTTGTTTACTTGTTTACTGAGAGTTCTGTGCACAAAGAGAGATATCACTTGCTTGGCAGTTGGAAAAGGCTGTTTTCAGGGCCAGTTCTGACCTTTTTGCTGCCTGATGCAAGTATGTCGCCGCCCCCACACCTCCGCCTCCTGAGGAAGCAGCGTCACTCCGTGTCATGGCCCTGGCTGTTATCTCCCACAAAGCAACGAGGCTTACAAGCAGCATGCTGACAGGGCCTTGGTCGTGACATCAGACTGTAGGAGGAGTTTCACCACAATATCAGCAATACAGACCCCCCCAATGATCTATTCGGGAAAAGGTAAAGATTTCTCATGGGAAATGGGGTATCAGCTATTGATTGGGATGAAGTTCAATCCTTGGTTACAGTTCCTCTATAAATGAGTTCATTCAAAAGATACAAGATCCATCCTTTGACAAGGCATACATGACATCCAGATTACAATTCATCTAATCATAGACAATTTTATTACTAGCTCTAACCCAAAACAAGGGAAACATAAAAACAATTAAAATACTTTGGGGAGGGGCAAAGGCTAAAGTAATCAATCCTGTAATAAATGTAAATCAATCAAACTTGTGCTTCAAAATGATGCAGAAACAACGGTGTCTCAGTTGTCCTAGGTAGGTAATCAAAGAATAATCTAATAATAGATCCATTAGTGTTTTTGTAAATCACGGTCTTTGATTATAGTCTGCGTAGTTAGAGTATTATTATCATCAGATTATTCCTTAGTTATTCCTCTAATTGCAGATCTACCACTGCCCCCACCTAACCCTGACCAATCAAGATCTGTCAGGTTCAAACTATAATTTCATTCTATTTATGGCCAAAACTTATCGAAAGTATCGTCGGTTGTGCATGTTGGGGCTTAGATTTATGTCAGATTTGATCAGAGTAATTGAATCTGCCAGAAATCGAACAGGAAAATCGACAAGTGTGTGATTAACTTGAAGCAACCACAGTTTGTGTAAAGAAATCATTTTGGATTCCAATCTCTATGTATACAAAAAGACTGGATGGTAAAATGTAGCTAATGGAAACAAATCTATAGTCTGTTTCTGCTATTTTGTCGCTTATATAAAAAAGCAATTACAATTATGTTGTATTTCTATTTCATTAGAATAGGATTGGTCTCTCTATTTAAATAGCTCCATAATGATTACTGTATAAATGAGTGTGGGTGTCTTGTTTAGATTGATGTCACAGTCATAATGTATTTCCACCAACAGTGCAAAAAGCACAGCAATCATTTATAATAGTCATTTATTAGGTATACATAATTACACCAGCTATTGAATACTAATAAAAATGTGACAGAGGTTCAAATCATTTTATTTAATATACAATGTGAATTTCATGGACGTATGAAATATCAGTGTGTAATCCAGTCTTGCGTGTAAAGTTAGCAGGGTGGTGGCTGAAAAGACAGAGTCAAAGCAGTGCAGAGCCATCGGCCGCGCCGCTTATGTTAGCGCTCAGTGGTCTGGAGCGTTCTGCACAGGCGCAGGCACAGTAGATGCCGACTTGGCGAGGTCGGCATCTGAAACAGAGGGATCCCAGGACACCGGAGCTGCGGCAAGGGACATACCGGCTGCCAGGGGCTGGAGGAAGCCCCGGGTAAGTGGATCCCGTTTTTTATTTTTTGTTTTTTATCAGGTGATAGCATGAAAGTGCTTATGCCAACCACTCTTTTGTGCACTGGCTGCACAGAATGAATAGTCTTTTGGCAAAGAAGACAATTTGGATAGATGATGTTTCAGCAGTGTATTCAAATGTCTGCCTAGCATTGATTTTTTTCTGCTGAAGTTCCTAAGTACATGCCAATGAATGACAACATGACAGGAAATGATGACCATTAATCTCCCCATCTAGTGTGCAGATCATATACCAACCAGACT
Organism: Hyperolius riggenbachi; assembly: GCF_040937935.1. Lineage (NCBI taxonomy): Eukaryota > Metazoa > Chordata > Amphibia > Anura > Hyperoliidae > Hyperolius > Hyperolius riggenbachi. The sequence goes on from NC_090646.1 coordinate 173,554,078, forward strand.
GATGTGTGAACCAATCTCCAGTCTATACAACTGTAAAAATATGTTTCATCTGAAGCACCACTTTAAAGCTTAAATATTATTTCTTATTTATTGTGCTCATAAGTCAAGGTGGCAGGAAAATAAGTTGAACACCAGAATGGTACATTAAAAGTAATTCAACAGAAGATACATTTTTAGCTGTTACGTGCCACTGTTTTTAATACAGCAACATAAGTACTAGTTTACTTAGATAGTTGACCTTGTGGTTACTCAGTGGTTAATGTGCACTACAGTTGATCTTCTGTTAGAGATTGAGTGTCATACAGTTGCTGGTCAAAGTCATATTTTAGTGAGCGTTTCTGATCATCATTACAGTAGTAGAACTGAACCTCAAGTACGGGGAGCAGAAAGACCAGAAAACAGCTCTTAAAGGGGCACTATGGCGAAAAATTATGTTTTATAGCCACTGTACTATGCCTAGCTGTTTGTAGAGCATAGTAGCTTACATGTAGTGAGGCACAGGGGCTTTTTTTTTTAAACACTGACATCACCTTTTATACATTATCAGTCACGTCGGCAGAAGTACCTTTCCGACGCCACTTAGCCTGTTCCATGTAGTTGTAGGGAGGCAACTTTCCCTGTTGCTGTAACTGACGTTACAGTTTTCCCCTCTCTGCAGCGCTGGAAGGTTTGTTCTAAATTTCAACTGCACGATTGTGCAGTTATAGTGATCCCCCATGAGCCGTAAAGAGTAGCAGCTTATGTGCTGTGAGGGGAGTGGAACGCACCCTCCCTCTTACGTGAGACGCAACTGCATGTGAGGAGGACTGTGGAGGAATGCATCATCATTACTGATGACGCTGCCCGGCAAGGACCCCTGTAGCTGAAGCTGGCATGTGCTGCGCAGACAGAGCGGCAGCTTGCAGAGCAGACACAAGCACTGTAGCTGTGTCCTGCTAATTGTACAGTAGTTGTGATTGTTTTTTTTGTGGTGAATTTTTTTTTTTACCCAATCGTTTTTTCAGTATTTTTTTTCTAAAGCAAATTGCAGGTAGTTATTCAGCCAGAGTAATAAAAAAAAAATGAATAACTACCTGCAATTTGCTTTAGAAAAAAAATACTGAAAAAACGATTGGGTAAAAAAAAAAAATTCACCACAAAAAAAACAACAATCACAACTACTGTACAATTAGCAGGACACAGCTACAGTGCTTGTGTCTGCTCTGCAAGCTGCCGCTCTGTCTGCGCAGCACATGCCAGCTTCAGCTACAGGGGTCCTTGCCGGGCAGCGTCATCAGTAATGATGATGCATTCCTCCACAGTCCTCCTCACATGCAGTTGCGTCTCACGTAAGAGGGAGGGTGCGTTCCACTCCCCTCACAGCACATAAGCTGCTACTCTTTACGGCTCATGGGGGATCACTATACTACAAAATTGAATACTTACCTTCCGTAATTTTCTTTTCTTGTATAAACAATGGCGGCATACTCATGGGGTTTGGCCACGCCCCCTGACCCCTATAGGACAGACTTCTCTATAAGTATAATGAATCGCCCCCCCTCCGCCATTCTTTGTATAAATCAGTCCTCGAATGGACAGAAGGGTGGGATTCGTATGCCGCCATTGTTTATACAAGAAAAGAAAATTACGGAAGGTAAGTATTCAATTTTCTAGTTTCTTGCATAAACATGGCGGCATACTCATGGGATGTACCAAATTAAACACAAGGGAGGGTAATAATGATTGCAATAAACACACTAATTTATTTACAATTTGCCGACAATACAGCTTTCCCAAATGATAAAGATAATGAAGCAGGGTCAATACAGTAATGTGACATAAATGTATTCACTGAGGACCAGCTGGCCGCCTTACAAATTGTGTCCATAGAGACTTTAGAGAAACAAGCATATGAGGCTGCCATTCCTCGTGTTGAATGAGCCTTTATCTCCTGGGGTATTGGTAGACCCCTCAGTTGGTAGCTTCTTTGAATCACTTTCACCAACCAGGCAGAGAGAGTCCTTGCCGTGACTTTTTTACCTTTGTTAACCCCCTGGTAATTTATAAACAAATGATCAGAAGATCTAAATGGTGCTGTGATTGTTAAGTATGCCTTTAATGCTCTACCTACATCCAGTGGGTGACTATCTCCCTCAACCGTAAATGTAGGAAGTGTTAATTCTTGATTGATGTGGAAGCTTGAAGCCACTTTCGGAACGTATGAAAGAACTGGTCTCAGCACTACCCTGTCTGGAAAAAATTCTAGCAATCCTTCTGAACAGCCGAGAGCTTGAATATCGGACACCCTTTTAGCAGATGAAATTGCTGTTAGGAACAATGTTTTTAAAGTTGTGTCCTGTAAAGAGGCTGTTTCCACCGGGTGAAAAGGAGAAGAAGACAATGCCTCTAATACTATGCATAAGTCCCATTTGGGAAAAAACGGTGTTCTTGGTGGACGAATTTTCATCACTGCTTTTAAGAATTGTATTATTAATGGATGATATGCCCATTTTAAACCCGTTAAAGCAGACAGTGCTGAAACTTGTACTCGTAGTGCTGAGAGGCTTAACAATTTTTCCACTCCTGTTTGAAGAAAGTCCAGTATGTTCCCTACAGATGGGGATAGCTTATCAAAGTTATATTTTGTTGCATGGTCATGAAATTTCTCCCAGATTTTATAGTATGTTCGATTTGTGGAAGGTTTCCTAGCCTTGAGGAGTGTCTCTACAACTTTATTTGAACAACCTTGTTCTAAATATGCTTGCCTTTCAGTAGCCAGGCTGTCAAATGTAGTGACTCCACCTCTGGGTATAGAAGGTTTTCCTGGTACAGAAGGTCGTGTCTGAGTGGTAGAGGCATCGGTTCCACTATGCTCAGTTCCTTGGCTAACGCAAACCAGGGCCTCCGAGGCCAAAACGGCATTATAGTTATGATCGTGGAGGACTCTTTTAATACTTTTTGGAGAAATCTGGGGATCATTGGGAATGGTGGGAAAGCATACCCCTTTTTGAATCTCCATTTCTGCGTCAGACAATCTGTTCCCATCGACCGGGGATGGGGATATCTCGTGAAAAATTTCGGTAGTTTCGAGTTCCTTGACGTTGCCCAAAGATCTATCTCCGGTATTCCCCATCTTTCGACTAATAAAGTGAATACCTGATTGTTCAGCTGCCATTCGTTTGGGTCCGCAAAACTCCTGCTCAAGCGATCTGCTACGATATTTCTTTCCCCCGGCAGGTATGTGGCTGTAAGATTGAATAGATGCCTTTGAGCCCACCTCATTATTTCGCTTGTCTCTTGTAAGAGGGTTAGACTCCGAGTGCCTCCTTGCCGTCTTATGTAGGTTACTGCTGTAATATTGTCTATCCTCAGTAGAACATTTTTGCCCTGTATCAGAAAGAGAAAAGATCTTAATGCCATGTAAGCTGCCCTTAGTTCCAAGACATTGGACGGGACATAACTCTGCCGAGTGATCCATTTGTCCTGGATGAAGATGTTGTTGCAATGAGCCCCCCAGCCTACTATACTTGCATCTGACGTGATCAAAACTGGATCTGGGGGCTGGATCTGATGACAGCTCAGCAGGTGAGTTCTGCATTTCCACCATACCAGGGACGACTTCACTTCTCTCGTCAGAGACAGAGGTTGATTCAAACATTTCCTGTTCCACCTCCTTAGAAAGAAGTTTTGAAGAACTCTCATGTGCCAATGGGCCCATCTCACCATTGGAATTGTGGACGACAATGTCCCCAGAAGACTCATGCAGCTTCTTGCAGATAATCGACGGGAGTGAAGAACTTGATCCACTTTCTGTACAATTGCGTCTATTTTTTGATTCGGTAACATAATTTTGTTTTCCGTTGTCTTGAATCTGGCCCCTAAAAACACCATATCTTGTGACGGAACAAGCTGACTTTTTTTCAGGTTTATTAACCATCCTAAACTTTTCAATGTGTCTAACAATGTCCTCTGGTGATTGCGCAGAATAGTTTTGTCTTGGTGTAGAAGAAGTATATCGTCTAGATAGTGAAACGTTCTTAAGCCCTGAGCCCTGAGGAATGCTATGACTGGTAATACAATTTTTGTGAACGTCCTCGGTGCTGTAGATATCCCGAATGGTAGTGATTGGAACTGGTAATGCTTTTCCTGCACTGCAAAACGAAGAAATTTTTGAAACTTTTGGTTTATAGGGACATGGAGATATGCATCGGCTAGATCTATAGAGGTCATCCAGTCGTTCACTTGTATCATTGGAGTTATTGATTGCAGGGACTCCATTTTGAAGTGGCTCACCTTTATGTAGCGATTTAGGAATTTTAAATCCAGAACTGGCCTCCAGTCTCCTGTTGCTTTTGGCACTAAGAATAGAGGCGAATAGATCCCTTTGAATCTTTGATGAATTGGCACCTCTATTACCGCTTTTGCTGACTTCAGAGAATGTACATAATTCATTAATATTTGCTGTTTCATCCTGTTTTCCGGTACATTTGTTAATACAAATCTGCTTGTCGGAGGCCTCCTTTTGAATCTCCAGGTATGACCTTGTTTTATTGTCTTCAGCACCCAAGTATCCTCTAAAATTTCCACCCAAGATCTCCAGTAGTGACGAAGCCTTGCCCCTACCGGAGTCTCCCGAGTGGGCGCACCCTCAAAAAGGTTTTTTATTTTGTTGAGAGGAAGTTGTTGCCTTATTTTTGTTATTCCTGATGAAGGAAGATTGAGTACCCCTCCAGTTCTTGTTGAACTGCTTTCCTGGTCTGTATGATTTAGCTTGCTGAAACCTAGTTGATCTTTTAGGGCCCTGCTGTCTATCGTTTTGTTGCTTTTTATCCTGTGGGATAAGTCCTGTTTTCCCCCCTGAAACCAAGGAGATAGCTTTGTCCATGACAGGGCCGAAAAGGTGGACACCATCATATGGAATTTTGCACCAATTATTCCTTGATGCCTGGTCTGCAGACCAGGGTTTCAACCAGAGGGCTCGCTTTGCGGTGACGTTATGCAACATTGATCTTGCTGATGACCTTATTACGTCTATTGCTGCCTCTCCTACAAAGTCTCCTGAAAGTTTTAACTCCTCTAGTGCTTTAATGATGGTTTGTTTGTCTGTGTCTGAGTTTAACATAATCTCTACATTCTCCACCCATATTTTTATGGCCTTTGCCAATGAAGTCAAGGCTATTGCTGGTTTACAGGCAGCTCCTGAAGCTAAAAAGGCTTTCTTCATATCCATGTCAATTTTCCTGTCCAATGGGTCTTTGAAAAGTATGGCATCATCCATTGGCAAGGTTACATGTTTGGCCAGTCTCATTATAGAAGCATCTACCACAGGGGCTGACTCAATCAATTTTGCCTCCTCATCTTTCAATGGATACAGTTTTGAGAACCTGTTGGATAAGGCAGGTTTTTTGTCTTGTCTAGACCACTCCTTTAGTATAACATCTTTAATTATTTTCATAAAGGGAAAAGATTTAGGCTGAGTCTGGAGGTGCAGATAATACTTATCCGGTTCCTGATTACCATCATCCCCTTCCTGCCAATCAATTGCTGTTTTTATAGCAGTCACAAAAGCAGGAATCAATGCAAAATCAAAACCTATAGGAGGCATATCAATTTGAGACATTGTATCATCTGTTTGCGGTGGTGGTGCTGGTGCTGTATTAGATTGAGTAGCCGACATTTTTTGAAAAGTGTCCTGAACTGCTTGCTGTATAAAAGATAGTACTTGTTCGTTATCCTTATCTTTTTCCCTCGCCAGTTCTGTAAAACAGGATTCACATACTTTTTTACCAGGAATAGCCGGTTGTGCACAAGACCAGCATAGATTAGGGTCTGGTTTTTTATGTCGAACCAAGTCTTCTGAGTCAGAAGACTGGGACCTAGGCTGCTGATGCCTTTGCGGGGAATGATTTGCATATCGATATCTCCTTGGTGAAAAATGATCAGAGTCATATTCGCCATATGAAGGTGGACGTCTGTATGACCGTCTAAAATCATATTGATAGTCATTATATCTTCTAGGAGACCTGTCTCTGAACTCGCTATAACGGCTTCTCCCTGAACGTTGTTCTGATGTTTGCCTTATGTAATCAATATTTCTAGCAGAGTTTCTCCTATAGTCATAGTCCATATTAGGAGAACTTCTTCTAGGTAAGCTTGACTGCAGATAAAGCTGATAGCTGTTTTGAGAGCGAGGATCAGGTCTATTTGGCAAGGGCTGGATGCCTTTAGCGACCATAAGCCCTTCTTCTCTCTCATCCGGACTGTGAAAACACAAAAGGAACAAAATATGGTGTTTTCACTAAAAAAATCCGAATAAAATACATAAAGAGAGAGAGAAAAGCACTCTTTTTAGGATACTGCCCAGCACCGGGTGAACTAGAGAAACATACAATAGCACACCCCCTGTGCTCACACCAGTGTCATGGATACATTTAGTATCCTGTTACCTGGAGGCCCCAGCAGAAGTTCCTGGCAATGAATCCTCCATATCACCTAAGTAAAACAGTTTTACTGATCAGTCCCTCATCACAGCACTGCAGCTTATCCATATACATAACAGGAGATTTCCTCATACCTGTCTCAGAAGACGAATAGGATACAAGTGTACCTCCGTGCATCTGGTCCTGGGATCCTGTCACAGGAGCGTGGTACCAGCTGCTGAATGCTGCCACCCACGCTGCTACTGCAACACCACGCTGGACGCTTTCTCTGAGTCCCAGCTTCCTGGTTAAGTTCTTCTGTTGGCCAATCCGTGCAGGAGGGGGCAAATCCCGTGTCTCACGAGACTTGCTGTGATACACCCTGCGCCATCTTAACTTCTGGCATGGGAAGCTATGCCTGATTGGCCGCATCCCCAAGTCTCGTTCCCACTCTCGCGAGATCTCGGAGGAATCACGAATGGAGCAGCAGCAGTATCCTGGCCTTTTCCTCTCTTTAAGAGAAAATATAGACGGCCACTGTAGTGCGGGAAGAGGCTCAGAAACCCGCAGAAGGAAGCAGTTACCTCTCAAAAGAAAAAAAGAGGTAGGTTTAAAAAATGACATAAGAAAAAGGAAAAAAAAAAAAAAAACTCACAGAGAACCTGTCCATTGAGGACAGATAAAAAGAATGGCGGAGGGGGGGCGATTCATTATACTTATAGAGAAGTCTGTCCTATAGGGGTCAGGGGGCGTGGCCAAACCCCATGAGTATGCCGCCATGTTTATGCAAGAAAACTGCTAGAGATGGGAAGTTCGGATCTTTTCAATGATCCGGATGATTCGAATCGGATCATTGAAGAGATTCGGATCTTTGATTCGAATCTCGGATCATTTTACTACCGGAAGCATTCGGGGGTGAAATGAACAGCAGGACAGGTCTGTGGACAGGAGAAGGGGAGGGAGTGGACACACAGAGAAGGGGAGAAGATGGACAGAGGGCAGGGAGTGGACAGAGAAGGGAGGAGGGACGAGCAGAGAGCAGAAATGTTTGCACGTAATACCCACATGCTGAAGTCATATGCTTTACATATATTTCACCTATATGCTCATCTGTACACTTTGAAAGAAAAGGTCGCACAGTGAAAGAAAGCATTCCCAGAAGATAAGTGCAGCTGTTTAGTGCTGAGTGCAGGAGGATTATATTGCCTTTCAATCACACTGTCTGCAAAGTTACTGAGCTGTGCTGAGCCAAAAGCTTCCAATGTGATCACTGTGCAGCACTACGGAACAGCCAGCCTATAATCGGCAGCACATTGCAGCCAGTATGTGTGCTCTACACATATCTGGCAGTGGCACCCATGTCCCCTCTCTCTTATCTACCTGCTGTCCCTGCAAGGCTGCCTCCCATCCAACAGAGCGATCCATCTCAGCTCTGCTTCCAGGACCCCGCTGCTCGCTGAGAGGGGGCGTGTCGCTCCTGGCCCCGCCCCTTTTGCGATCCGAATCACTCATTTTGATGATTCGGATGATCGACTCATAAAATAGAGTCGGATCAAAGATCCGAATCGTTCATGATCCGGACAACACTAATAACTGCACGATCGTGCAGTTGAAATTTAGAACAAACCTTCCAGCGCTGCAGAGAGGGGAAAACTGTAACGTCAGTTACAGCAACAGGGAAAGTTGCCTCCCTACAACTACATGGAACAGGCTAAGTGGCGTCGGAAAGGTACTTCTGCCGACGTGACTGATAATGTATACAAGGAGATGTCAGTGTTTAAAAAAAAAAGCCCCTGTGCCTCACTACATGTAAGCCACTATGCTCTACAAACAGCTAGGCATAGTACAGTGGCTATAAAACATACTTTTTTGCCATAGTGCCCCTTTAACCACTATTCATCATTGGAAACATGTACATAAGGAATCCAATATATGTAAACACAAAAAGCAGATGAGTTATGGATGCCAATATAGTACTGAATACAAAAGCAAAATGGTAACAGAAAGGTAGAACAGAAAATACATAGAGCAGCGGATGCAAAAATATAGGAAAAACAATACCAACCAACCAATAGGGTTGGGGACTAAGGCCTGTAGAGACTGCATCAAAGTGAAGTGTAAGTGGCTATACGGTAGCTTTGCCACCTCCATCCAGGCCGATCTCATTAACAAGGCCTTACCAGTGAGTTCTAAATATTTTTCTGGCTTCCCATGCTCTTTCCTATCTTGCCATGACTCTCCTGTTCCATGTGACACCCCTGCCTAGCTGGCCTTCCTTATTTCTCAGCACCCCGGTGTTGTTATTGCTTAACATCTGCACTAATAATTAGGAGACAAATTACATAAATGAGCATTCAGGGACTGTGCCTTACTGAGATCTGGAAGAAGAAGCAGCTGAGTATAAGAAAAAAAAAATAGTTCCAGGCACATCGTCTCAAGTTAGGACATATAAATAAGTTAGTAGGAAGGTGCTAAAATAACTTACTTAAATATCCTAGCTTTAGGTGATGTGCCTGGATTTATGTATTATTATTTCTTGTAACTTACCCTTGTGGCCACTGGCCAGAGTTTAATACATCGCACTCCCTCCTTCCCTTGTCTGTGACCTTTGTCAGTATGCATTCAGCTTATGCTGGTGTATGCATGGTGCATATGGATATATTTTGTTAGCTCCCTTTTTGGATTACTGTGATGTACTATCTGCCCCAAAAGAGGACATCAGGATATGTGCTCCTAATCTTTAGATAGGTTTGATTCAATGAATGTTTGCATGTCTGCACTATGCATGTTACAGGGCCAGAGTTAGGACACCTATAAATACCAGGGTAGCTCTGCACGGTGTAGGTGTCTATGCAAGAAAATGTATTCTTTTGTACCTAAACCCAGGCTTTTAAAGAGAACCCGAGGTGGAAATTACTAATACTATTGGGGCACAGAGGCTGGTTGCGCACACTAAGACCAGCCTCTGTTGCCCCATCGTATGCCTCCATGTCCCCCCTGCTCGCCGCTATAGACCCCGCAGTGCTGGCGACACGCAGCGTGTCGCCAGCACAATGTTTACCTTAGCGCTGTCTGTCAGCGCCGCTCCCCCGCCTCCTCCGCATCGGCGCACCCGCCCGTGTCCCTTCCCTCCCGCTGATAGGAGGGAAGTGACGCGGGCGGGTAGCGGCAATGCGGAGGAGGCGGGGGAGCGGCGCTGACTGACAGCGCTTAGGTAAACATTGTGCTGGCGACGCGCTGCGTGTCGCCAGCACTGCGGGGTCTATAGCGGCGAGCAGGGGGGACATGGAGGCATACGATGGGGCAACAGAGGCTGGTCTTAGTGTGCGCAACCAGCCTCTGTGCCCCAATAGTATTAGTAATTCCCACCTCGGGTTCTCTTTAACTTAGCTGTAGGGATAGCAGTAATTCCTGGATTCTTGATTTCTGTAAAAGCATTTGTATAAAAATGAATATGAGGGTGTGAAGGGTTAAATGACTTTGCTATTGTGTTCGCCACACCCTCTTAAGCACCTCCCTAATAACTTCTTTAAATGTCCTAACCGCAGCTTGGCCATTGGCAGCCCAAACATGCCCATGTAATACGTATATTATGTGGCATAATGGCCCATCCTGTTGCTAAAGGCAATCAAAGTGTAGGACTCAGTCCGACTCTTGGATCAGAGGGCCCTGAGTCCTGATGCTGTGTCGGACTGGACCCATCAGTGGCGCAGCCAAAGGCAGCCCACTGTATGACTATGTAATTAAGGCACTGTAAAATTTGGGTGCAGGGTAAAGCTGATAAATGGTTCACTGTGCTTCTGCAAATGTCCCGGTCGCATTAATTACAATTCTCCTCCAGGCCACTATTGACACCGGGTAATTGCTATTGCTAGGGTCTGAATTATGCTGTTTTTATCGTAATTTAGACTCCATCTATTGACGGCTTAAAAATTACGGAAAAAGCACCGCTATAGCCATAATTCACATTACAGCCTATGGGGGCCACAGCTGCACCTAAATTTCCAGCACCATTTTCTCCTGACTCGGCCCAGGGCTGCCTTGTTGGATGTGGCCCAACATTAGGAGCTCTTGAGATTGAGTCCGACAATGGATACGAAAGGGTTAAAGGTAGGCATAAAGAAGGGGTTTGTGTTGGGGGAGGTTAGTGTTAGGTGTCACATGAAGGAATATTTATTAGAAAGGCTACACATCATTCAAGAAGGTGAATGGGAACTCTGAAGAAAAGTGGATTGATGGAGGAGAAATACACAAAAAACCCCAGAAAAAAACACAGGATTAAAGTCAGCAGCAGAATATGTCTAAGTGAACTTTATCAATATTCTAAATATCAGCCTCACTCAATATCCAAATTTAGGGCCAATGGAATATATCAGTAGACATACCAGCAGCAATTTAAGAAATTATAAATGAATTCACTTTCTTCACTACAAAAGCATGCTCTGGGTTATACTTCTGGGTCTGTATAATTATAGTTGTGAGAAACTTTTAGATTTAGATTAAGATGTGCTATTATGCAAGAAAGTTACTAAAAGCTTTTTTTTTTTCATACCATTGCCATTATTGCAGTTGGAAAACAAAGTGATGGGACTGCAAGTTTTCAAAGAATGGAGCTCTTATCAAATTCACAGACAAATTGGACTGCCATGACAAGCATCTAATCTGATAATACATTTGTTTCCTCATTATTTTACTGTCCAAATTAAATTAAAGCAGCCCAGCTGACATTAAGAACAGCTTACTGAATCTTCAGATGAATTTTATAAAATGTGCCAAAGCAGTTCATAATGATCTGTAATTTTGACAACTTAAGGACCACGGTCTTAAACCCCCCTAGTGACTATGCCATTTTTTACAAAATAGGCCACTGAAGCTTTGAGGCCTCGCTGTAGGGCAGTACAACTCAGCACACAAGTGATTCTACCCCACTTTTCTGCCCACCAACAGAGAGTTCTGTTGGTGGGCTCTGATCACTGCTGTGTTGTTTGTTTGTTTTTTTATAAATATGTATATGTTTTATAAATATTTATATAATATTTATATTTTTTTTTATAATAATGCAATTTGTTTTATTTTTATATTTCCCCACCTGCCTTTCCTCCCGCCAGCCAATCACATTGATCGGGGCTCATAGACAACAGCCTATGTGTCACACGGCTGTCCCCAGTACAATGCTGCCTTAGATCGCAGCGCTGTATGGTGTAAATACACGGCGGTTTTGCTGTCTAACAGTCCCCAGAGGCGATCAACGCTGGGAGAGTGATGATGGAGCGGAGCTCTGTCATTCAAGCGGAGATGCACGCAATCTCCTGCAAAACTCCGCCCCAGAACTTTACGCCATTTGGCGTGGAGTGGTCCTGGAGCTGCCGCCGCATTCATTCTGATCAGCGTGGAGCGGTCAGCAATAGGTTAAAAAATAACTTCCACTAATAGCATACATAAAATGTAACCCCCAAAAAATTCAGGACCCTTTTAATAAACAGTTATTTAGCAGCTGACATGGTGCTGAATGAGGTCAGCAAGGAGACATATAAGTTTTGACAGTAAAGTTGAGTTAAAGGTAGGAGAAGTTTAGGGTTAAGCATAGGTGATATGCGGAAGGTTAGTGTTAGACTAACTTTAGCAGCTTGATTTATGTACTCTTGGGGCTATATGTTTATGCCAGCATATGTGCGCAGATATCATACAAATTTGATCATGGAAAACCAATGTACAGGGTGGGCCATTTATATGGATACACCTTAATACAATGGGAATGGTTGGTGATATTAACTACCTGTTTGTGGCACATTAGTATATGTGACGGGGGAAACTTTTGAAGATAGGTGGTAACCATGGTGGCCATTTGAAGTCTGCCATTTGGAATACAACTTTTGTTTTTTCAATAGGAAGAGGGTCATGTGGCACATCAAACTTATTGGGAATTTCACAAGAAAAACAATGGTGTGCTTGGTTTTATTTGTAACTTTATTCTTTCATGAGTTATTTACAAGTTTCTGAACACTTATAAAATGTGTTCAATGTGCTGCCCATTGTGTTGAATTGTCAATGCAACCCTCTTCTCCAACTCTTCACACACTGATAGCAACACCGCAGGAGAAATGCTAGCACAGGCTTCCAGTATCTGTAGTTTAACCCTCTGGGCGATACAATTGCATCGCCCAGGAGGAGGCACTGCACTTTTTTAAAATCATGTAGCTAGCCTAGCGCTAGCTACATGATAGCCGCTGTGCAGCCGCATCCCCCCACCCCCTCTGATCGCCTCTGGCGATTAGCGCAAGCAGGAGATCCTGTTCTGAACGGGATCTCCTGCTAGGCTTCCCCGTCGCCATGGCGACGCTCGCGATGATGTCACTGACGTCTTGACGTCGGTGGGAGTCCCGATCCAGCCCTCAGCGCTGCCTGGCACTGATTGGCCAAGCTGCGCAAGGGGTCTGGGGGGGGCTGCGCGGCACGGTGGGTAGCGGCAGATCGGCGGCGAGCGGTGGCGATCGGAAGTTACACGCAGTTAGCAAAGTGCTAGCTGCGTGTAACATAAAAAAAAATATGCAAATCAGCCCACCAGGGCCTGAGAAATTCTCCTGCGCAACACACCCCGAGCTCAGCTCGGGATTATCGCCCAGGAGGTTAAGGTGCTGCATATCTCGTATCTTCACAGCATAGACAATTACCTTCAGATGAACCCAAAGATAAAAGTCTAAGGGGGTCAGATCGAAAGACCATGGGGGCCATTCAACTGGCCCACGATGACCAATCCACTTTCCAGGAACCTGTTCATCTAGGAATGCTTGCACCTGACACCCATAATATGCATTATGGGTGTCAGGTCTGAGCACCCTCCCTCTGTCGCACATGACGTCATGCACAAACTCGATCCTCCCCATAGAGAGACAGGAGCTTTGCAGGGAGGCTGCGCGATCACTGTATCCAGGCTGGGTAATGTATAAAACGGGGGGATCGGGGGGGGGGGGGGGGTCGGGGGGATCCGGGGTGCCGAACCCCTTTACTAGCTAGCCTAGTGCTAGCTAAAGGTTTTACTGCCATGTGAACAAATTATTTAATTATGGGGGACTCCTGAGGACAGAGAGCGGTATGCCCGACACAGTGTCGGGCATACCGCTAAGGAGGTTAAGTCCCTTCGGATATAGCATTCCCAAACTGTGAATCCAGTAGACCTCTTTTTGTTTCAATCTGGTGATCCATACACCTCCTTTGCAGGACGTCGGAATGTGGTCCTTGACCATAAATTTCAGGTCAGAGTCCACATGTCCAAAGTCCTTACAGTGTCTAGCTTTATGTTGTGAGAACCTGTTTCATACTTTTTGGCACTTTCTGCGCATGTGCGTGACGTCATGAATCACATCACGCTCAAGCGCAGAGAGTGCCCGGCAACAGGAGCGCGATCTAGGACGCGCTCCGCCAGGCAGCGCAGGCGTACTACGACCCGGCAGTAGTAAAACCTCCAGAGATGTTCGCCGGGCGAACAGTTTGCCACATCTCTAAATTTAACTTGATTTGAATGGCCCCATAGAATTGTATGGGCAGAAAGTTACATATACAGTAGTTACATAGTTATTTGGGTTGAAAAAAGTCATACATCCCATCGAGTTCAACCAGAAACAAACAGAAATCAGAAACAACAGCTTGCTCCCTCACATATCCCTGTTGATCCAGAAGTTGGCATGCAAAATTATTCTGCAGCGCAACAGACATAGCATGTAAGGGCCTTGAGTATTAGAAAGGGTATTTCTTTGGGGCTGAGGTTATAATTAGACATTATGAAAGTTATAATAAACTAGATCGCTAGAAACATAGTATACAGTCAGATATTTATTACTTTTCACATTTATGTATGTAGTCATCTGAATTTTAATTTTCATATCTCATTAAAGCAATAGTTTTCATATGAGTAAGGTTTAAGCTAAACCCACTTGATTGACAAAAAAAGATAAGCAGATTTAGATTTCCCCAAAACTAAAAAGTTTTTCAAGACTTTACAGTTTAACCTTTTGTGCTAAAAGTGAAATGTATGAAGTCAATGGGAAAAGCAAAATCTCCCCTTAACAATAGCACCACTAAGGCTCATAAGACCCCCCCCCCCCCCCCCCCCCGGTGCTCCCTGAAAACTAATTTTACATAAAACAACAGCTCATCTCTATTATATAGGCATTCTAAAAACAGCATAAAACCAGAAATAAAAAGGAAAAAAAAAACACATTTTCTGGAATAAATAGCTTGGCGCTCACATCGGTTATATGCTGACCTGCAATTATTTCATTCCAATGCAATAAAGCATAACGCTACAGCGTTTGTCTTACAAATACAGGAGATGAATGCTATAAAAATGTGTCACTCATTAAGCTCTGGCATCTATAAAAAAAAGTAGCTAAGAAAATATTGATCAAAACCCAAGCCACAAGTAAAATCTTTCCTGGCACAATCCTCAAGTCAAAATACCCTGACACAGTGAAGATTAAAAAAAAGAAAAAAAATGAAAAACATACAATCTCTGGTTTGCAGTCCTTCAGTATGAGGTTGGAAGCAAGAACTGAACAAGAACAGAATTTTAAGCAGATCAATGCTGCGGGCATCATGTAAACAAAGAGAGAATCACAAGGTGCTGTTTTAATGCTACAGCGTTCAGCCTCTCTCATTCCTTGAGATTATCTGAGGACCACTGACGTCCAAAGTAGATGTGTTTGTTCTTACTATGATATCATTTATTTAAAGATTTCCTTCGGTGACAAAACATAGACGTGTCAGAGTCTAGCAATCATTCTCCTTAGTTTTTTCATAAGTGAAAACAAATACTTTGTCCATCAATCATATAAATGAAAAAGACAAAAAATCGTCATCCTATGAAAATGTGAAGCTAAAATAAAAGCGTGTGAGACTAGAAAGCGCAAGGGTTCGGCAGAGGATGGAGATGCCCCAGGTGCAAAAGGATTTTGGAAATACACAGACTACGCTGAGCGCAATTCTCCACCTGTGGTTTTCTTGCTGAGCTCAGCGATCCAACAGGCATTCCAGAATCACATGCTGATAAAATATAAAAGGGTTTCTGTGGGGGGAAAAAGAAAAAAATGAAAAAATGATATCGCCTTTGCTTCTACAAAATTTTTAAATGCGGCGGCTTCATTTTTCTTCCCAGTGTCTCTTAAATCTGCGTTTGAGTGGCTATGCGTTATTATTCTTGTTCCCTGCTGGCTCTGCCCCGGTGCAGAATGTAAACAGATGCTCCCATGTTTGGTTCTTCTCAGTGCAGATCATTATAACATTATGTAAAATCCAGTGAAGTATGTTTTTCTGTTTCTACCAAATCTACTTTGAATTGAGTTTCTCTGCTGGTATAATGACGCTTGTTATCTGATAAAATCAAAAGCATAAATCTGAAAAGGCTACCTGATCCAGCATTGTTAAGGTAGCTTTTATTTCGTCCATAATTTTATTCTCTTCCCATATGATCCTCTATAGAGGCACTCCAAATGTTTTTATGGAAATAAGAATAAAATGTACATGCATAGCTAGAAACTAAATGCAAATAATAATGTAAGTATGGCATATGGAATGTTTTACATCTCAGCAGCATAATTACTATTAGGCTCAGACTGTTATAGAGTTTGGGGTTATTTAGGTTGAAATACGTTTCAGGTGTGTGGGATATGGAGGTTGCCCTATACTGATGGACAAATTTGTTAATGATTACCATGTGATCAGTACTAGCATAGCACCAATGAAAAGCTAGTACAGTGGTTTAATAACCGTTGTCCTCTTTGGTCGGGGGGCCACAGTGCAGTCATAACCTCTGCATGCCCTATTGCTACACCACTGCCATGGGACTTATGCTGGGAATACACGGTTCGTTTTTGCCTTCGTTTAAACCTTCGATTCGTTCGGTAAACGAATCGAGTGTTGAAAACGTATGTGAAAATAGTCATAATCTCATTATAGTTTCGATTAATAGACCCCAAAAACGAACGACTAGTGATCGAACATGTTTGATATTATCTCTCTTTATCCATCTAATCGAGCCATTGGTAGGCTTGATGGCTGTTCAGATCGATTATATATTCGTTTATGCTAGTCCGTCCCTGTAAAAAGGGATTTTCGTTTCGTTTCTTTGCAGCCTTCGATCATTGGAAAAACGAAACCATCAGAATCGGAAAAAAAAACTAAACCGTGGGTGGTGATATTAACCGTATGACTGATTATTTCGGGATCGAAAAGGACAAAAGGCACAATCGAAACGAAGGTTTAAACGAAGGCAAAAACGAACCGTGTATTCCCAGCATAATGAAGTTACATGAGAATAAAGACGTACGAGGAGAAAGCTTTTTATCTTCTGACACATGACTTTACTGCAAATCCCATTGCCAGTGACTCCCTGCTGATGTTTGTGCAAGGCTAAACTTACAGAGGCATAATAAACATATCCACTGAATGTTGAAGAAGACATGTCAGGTGATTTGTGAGCAGATACAGTGCAGTGGAGCTGCCCTCTGTGTTTTCAGCAGTATTCACTACTACTACTCATGTTGAATCTGCAATAACATAAATATTAGCAATGTGAATTTAAAAATAAGATACAAAAAATATATTACAAATTACTAAAATTATTAAAGTATTTAAAAAAATCAATATGTTAATATTAAAATAATTCATATATCAATAATACATTAAAAATAAATATGTGAAGAATAATAGTAGTAGTAATAATAATAATAATAATAATAATAATACAAGTTAATTTCCATTTTATGCTGGTTTTTGTCTTGCCAAAATTATTTAAAGGAAACCAGAGCTAAGTTATTATAAAAGTTTTATACATACCTGGGGCTTCCTCTAGCCCCATGCGCACGGATCGCTCCCATGCAGCCATCCTCAGTCTTCCAGAGAGATACGAAGAGACCGAACACTTCTTTTGTGCAGACTGGCCGTGACTGGCTGAAGTTACAGGACCCAGTACCGAAGATGGAGAAGACTGAGGACGGCGGCATGGGAGCGATCTGTGCGCATGGGGATGGAGAAAGTCCCAGGTATGTACAAACTTTTATAATAACTCAGCTCTGGTACACTTTAAAAGAGATAAAAACAGGGAACACCAAGACCCCCTGGTACACTTTAAAGAAAAAAAAAAGAGGTTTCCTTCCAAGACTTGGTATTTCTTTGTTTCTGTGGTCCAAGCATTAAAAAAAAACATTAGTAACTACTTTAAGTAGACCTAAACTCAGAACTCCTCTCTGCTCTAAAAGATACACAACCACACAATAACCTTTAAACAAAAAAATGTAAAAAAAAAATCCTAAAATAAATTTGCACAGTTTCTACTACCTGATTCATGGAAGCAAAAATATTGTTTACAGCCTGTGCTTTGCTTTCAAATGAGCTTATCTGCTTATCTGCCATAGGCAGTCATGTGACACAGGGGAGGATCAAAGTACAACTTGTGATTATACACAAATGGGGGGGGGGGGTATTAAACAGACCAAGCTCTCTAAGGGTGCATTTATCTACGTTTTCCTTCTATCCTGTGCAAGAGTTCAGGTCCACTTTGAACTCTATACAATGAATTATGTTAATTAATTGATGCCCTCAGATTTAGCTTTAGCTTTATGGCAAAAACCTTCCTGAGTGCTAATCCCACAAGATCCCATCATTCATCTTCATCAGATAAATTGCCACACCACTGAAAAGGGAAGAAATAGGTTTCCTTTGTCTACTTTTAAGACTTGTTTCAAAATTAGATCATATTTTAAACATTCATATAAATAAAGAAAGGTATATAGAAAGGCACTACTCTACCTCTTTACCACCACTGATGGTGCTCACTAAGTGCCCTCATTATGATCTCAAGTCTATGATCATGTTTAACCACTTGAGGACCCAGCCTTTACCCCCCCCCCCCCCCCCCTTAAAGGGAAGGTTCAGGGACGCTGTGAAAAAACAAAAATCCAAATCCACTTACCTGGGGCTTCCTCCAGCCCGTGGCAGGCAGGAGGTGCCCTCGTCGCAGCTCCGCAGGCTCCCGGTCTCCTCCGGTGGCGCGCCCCTACCTGGCCAGGCCGGCTGCCAGGTCGGGCTCTTCTGCGCTCCAATGTGCGGCTCACTGGTGCGCGCTGACGTCATCGGACGTCCTCCGGGCTGTTCTGCGCAGGCTCAGTAGTTCTGAGCCTGCGCAGTACAGCCCGGAGGACGTCCGATGACGTCAGCGCGCACCAGTGAGCCGCACATTGGAGCGCAGAAGAGCCCGACCTGGCAGCCGGCCTGGCCAGGTCGGGCGCGCCACCGGAGGAGACCGGGAGCCTGCGGAGCCGCGACGAGGGCACCTCCTGCCTGCCACGGGCTGGAGGAAGCCCCAGGTAAGTGGATTTGGATTTTTATTTTTTTCACAGCGTCCCTGAACCTTCCCTTTAAGGAACAGCGCTTATTACAGAGATCTGTGCTGGGTGGGCTCTACAGCCACCAGCACAGATCAAACATTAGGCAGAGCGACCAGATCGCGCCCCCTTTTTCCCCACTAGGGGGATGATGTGCTGGGGGGGTCTGATCGCTCCTGCCTGCGTGTGGCTGGCGGGGGGGGCACCTCAAAGCCCCCTCCACCGCAGGATTCTCCCTCTCCCTCTCCTCCCTCCCTTCCCCGGAGATCGGAGGCTGCACAGGAACGGATCTGTCCTGTACAGCCTCTAACAGGCTCCTGTCTGTCATGTGACAGCGATCCCCGGCCGCTGATTGGCCGGGGATCGCTGATCTGGTACAATGCTGCTACTGTTAGCAGCGTTGTACAAATGTAAACAAAGCAGATTATTTCCGCTTGTGTTTACATTTAGCCTGCGAGCTGCGATCAGCGGCCCGCAGGCTATTCACGGAGCCCCCCGCCGTGAATTGACAGGAAGCAGCCGCTCGCGCGAGCGGCTGTTTCCTGATTAATTAGCCTGCAGCCGGCGACGCAGATCTGTGTCGCTGGTCCTGCAGCTACCACTTTGCCGACGCGCGTTATGAGTGCGCGGTCGGCAAGTGGTTAAATACTTTCAAAATATTCATGTATGCTTTAAATTAACTATAACATGTATTCATAGTATACATTTATCACACCCAGAGCATCATATGTGGAAAATACCTATTTTACTTGCCCAATCAACCTGATATATTCTCTGTTTATAAACCAATGCTGTAAAAGTGACAATTGGGAAGAAGGACAAACATTTCAGGGGAACCAAGAGTCATTCCCCAATATGCTCCTGATATGTGACCAAATTCAGAAGTTAGAAATTTTAAACACAAATGTAAAAGTTTTAACACCAAAACAGAGCAAAATCTAGAGCTGAAAAGTTGTATTGTCACGTATATCTATCCATGTTTTAACAATTACTAAGTATTTTTGACAGTTGACCCTGTATTAACAATTACTAAGTATTTTTGACAGTTGACCCTTGAGGACCAGAGGGGGGGGGGGGGTGCAGAGAAGAGAGGTGCCAATGGTAGTAAATGGAGTGCAATCATTGTGAGCCAGTTTTCCATGTTACTCTAGCCCAACTGCACTCTTTTGGTGTGTCTGTAATGGACATGCATTTAAACTGTATGAGTTGTTAAAGAGAAACTGTGACCAAGAATTGAACTTCATCCCAATCAGTAGCTGATACCCCCTTTCACATGAGAAATCTATTCCTTTTCACAAACGGATCATCAGGAGGCTCTGTATGGCTGATATTGTGGTGAAACTCCTCCCACAAAAAAACTCTTGAGTACATACTCCTGGCAGTTTCCTGTCTGGGAACCTTGTTGCATTGTGGCAAATAGCTGTTTACAGCTGTTTCCAACTGCCAAAAAAGCAAGCAGCAGCTACATCACCTGCCAGTAGTAAAAATGTCACCATGTGATAAATGTCAGAATGTAAATCAGGGATTTAAAAGATTTTACAATGGGTAAACACTGACTAAATCATTTATACATAATTATTGTAAAAATGAAGCACTTCTTATTACATTATTTTCACTGGAGTTCCTCTTTAAATGTTTTGTTGAGAAATAAACCGTTTTTAAAGACGTTATTATTACCCTATTGTGTGAGCTGATTTCAATGTAAATGCTCCACACTCCGGGAGGGAATTCCATTTTGCAATGCTTCCAAATGAGCCTTTTTGAGACCAGACGTGCATATGATCATTTAGTATGGTCAATGGATCTAGTGAGTGGCCACGAGTTGGGCTGTGGTGGTTGTGTCATTTTAGTTGCGAAGAGGACTACCTTATACAGCTCTTGAGTGCTGGATTACTCACTTTATTCCTTTTTTTACATATTTACTATGGAGCACACTAGCATCAGTGATTTTACCGGCATTTTGGGGGGTTTGCAGCACTCTGCATTCGTCCTGCATCTTCCCTCTGCACTCAATTTTCCACAAATACTTGTGATTTTTGAGATTGAGGCATAGGACATTGCAAATAGGGCATTGCAAATGCATTCATTGTGGGGGAAAAAAGCAGAGCTGTCCAGTTTTAAAATGTGGCAAAAAAACTTGCAAACACAAATGACCACAAATGATGTGCAATTCCTGAATAGGCAGAGGCGAGTCCAGCTTCAATAGTTTTTTTTTTTGGGGGGGGGGGCACGAAGGGGGCACAATGGCTGACTGGTTGGGCCCATTTAGGTGATCAAAATCAAAGTTTGTATGGCGAGCTTTAAATATTTTTTGCCTAACTCAGGGGATACAATTAGCTTCTTAGCTAGTTTGCGGGCATGCTTTAATCTTTTTTTGCTAAGTTGCTAGCAAGCTGCTCCTGTGTGGACAGATCACAGACAAATTATTCCAGCCCCCAGTCTGTGTCTCATGAATCTGCAAGCAAGGGGAGGGGGAAGAGGCAAGCACTGTGTTTGCAGTTCCTTAGTAGCTAAGCATTGCTGGAGACTAAGCTCTAGTTTAGTGGCTAATTTAAAAGAAAAACAGTAAGCTTTCAATTTGTAAGCCTTCTTCAGACTCTATTCCTGTTGCCTGACAATGTTAGAACATACAGTCGGAAGGAGGTAGAGAAATGTATTTTACAAATATAAGTATGATTAAGATACATTAACTACAAGGGCTCTTGCAAGGATTGTGAGGTATTTATGGAAAATAGATAACTTAACACCTACATAGACTCAGGCTGACATGGAGAGTTTTTTACAGATCCTATCCTCTTCACTGTACGCTGCTAGGGCCTGGAAACAGGTAACTGTATGTTACTGAGCAGGGGGGCACTCGGGGGGGGGGGGGGGGGCAGTGCCACAGCGTGCCCCAGTGTAGTGAATGCAAATAGGCCATTCAAATCAATGGCCAGTGGGGCGTTACATGATTCTGACAATTGTACTCCCAGCCTCGGATGGCATACATTGCCTGCAATGCCCTTAGCTTAGCTGAATGTTTTGCTTTTTTGTGTTGTCAAGTAATTCATCTGCTAAGTAGTAGTACAGCACTGCAAAAACGATACAAAAATATAAGTCTAAGTGATTGTGTGGGTTGATGGAATAAATTCTATCGTAAGATAAATACTGAAGGTAAAGAGAACATAGACTAGCAACTGCACGTTTTGTTGATATTAAACAAACAAGTGAGCATCATAATAAGCACATTTCACTGTAACAACCATTGTATAATACAGTAGCACAAGCATCATATACTACATCTCTGCTAATGCTGAGAAAATGAATTTAATCTGTTGCAGTTATGTTCAGGTACTTGTATCAAATCATGAGATGCTGGAACAGAGCACTGGAAAGTGAGCAAAGCCGGCCAAATTTTCCATAGAAAACTGTTTCATGCCAATGTGAAATCATGCTGCCAAAGTATGTATGGTATATATTGCTTCCAGCTCATTTGCAAGGGATACGCCTTTGCAAATACAGTATATTGTTGTCTTTTGGTATACAGATAAATATGTGAATTGGCAGCTCACTCAACAAACTTTAGTAACAGAGTAACCAAGCAGCTCGGGGTGCCCCGAAACTACAAGGAAAGTATAGGGGACTGAAAGAGACCAAACCCTCCAACTAAAAAATAATGCCCAGTGTGGTTTGCTTTCTTAAAGGGAACCAGAGAGGAACGAGGGGTGAAAAAAGGCAAAGATTTTATACATACCTGGGGCTTCTTCCAGCCCCATAAGCCTGAATCGCTCCCACGCCGCCGTCCTCAGCTTCCTGGATCCGCCGGTACCGGGCACGTCACTTCCGGCGGACGCGGCCAATTGTCCGCATCACAGGGGCTCCCTCCATACATGTACGCATGCGGCTGCGCAGTAAGCAGCCACATGCGTATCTGTATGGGGAGAGCACCCTGTGATGCGGAGAATTGGCCGCGTCCGCCGGCCGACTTGCCGACTCGCGGCAATGACGGGACCCGGTGGCGGCGGATCCAGGCAGCGGAGGACGGCGGCGTGGGAGCGATCCATGCGTATGGGGCTGGAGGAAGCCCCAGGTATGTATAGTTCATCCTCTCTGGTTCCCTTTAAAGCAAACCTGAACTGAAAATTAAAAGTCAAAATAAACATACACACATCATATTTACCTCCTGTGTTACCTACTCATCAAACTCTTTCTCTATTCCTGGGTCCTGGTGGTCCACTGTAAATAATGGAAGTCTATGTCCTGCATTTTGAAAATGGTCATTACCCCATAACAGCTTCCTGGTCAGCACACTGTTAAACTGAGATATATATATATATATATATATATATATATATATATATATATATATATATATATATATATATATATATATATATATATATATATATATGTATATGTATGTATATGTATGTATATATGTATATATGTATATATGTATATATATATATATATATATATATATATATATGTATGTATGTATGTATGTATGTATGTATGTATGTATGTGTGTGTGTGTGTGTGTGTGTGTACATATATACATATATATACTAGAGTCATAGGGAAATATGGACATTACTCAGCTCATCAGTTGTCCTTTCAGTTATAACTGACAGCAACTGGTATAAAACTGTCAGCAACTGCTATATTGCAGTTCTGACAAAATCTTGTCAGAAATGGAAGGAATCATTGTAAAAAAAAAAAAGTGAACTTCTGAAAGGAACTGAGTGAGGTGAGTATGTAATATTCATTAGCAAGTATAGCAGCATGTGTTTATTTTAAGCAATTGTACTTGGTTCAGGTTCCCTTTAAAACAGAAGGTATTTGCAATAACCACATATGTTCACTTAAAGTTGAATTATTGCAAATATATTTTGTTTTAAAGAAGAGCTGTCAGCCATGCTATCTTAGGAAAAAAAAACACATATATAAGTAGATAAATACTTGCTCTACTTACGTAACATTTGTATTGCCCTGTCTACATTTTTATTTTAGCGATTTTTCTACAGTAAAAAAGAGGAAATCCTTCTTAGCATTTCCCATTTTAAGGATTGAAGCCAATCCTGATGTAATTTCCTCCCTTAGTCTCCTCTGCCTGATTGCCCGTCCTCCACTCTAGAAAGTGCATTGTCTTAGCATGAGAAGTACTGGCCAATCAGAGAGGAACAGATGTGTGGGAGGGGAAAACAGGAGGGAAAGAGGCTTCAGCCAATCAGGTTGCATTAGTTAAGTCTGAGGGGGAAGTATAGAAGTAAAAAAGGACAACCCAGCATGCCCTGCAACTTTCTTCTTGCGTACCAAATTTTGTGTGTACCAAATAAGAGTCAGGTAAAATGGGGAATGATAATTTATCAACAAGAAAAGTAATAGTGATTTTAACTTTAGGATAGCCTCGTTAGCATCCTTATTACTTGTTTACCAGATAAAAATAAAGAATTGATTTTTGATTTTATGCCCGGCAGTTACACTTTAAGAAGGCAGACCACACCCAAACAAATTTTATTAAATATATAAGTGGTGTAACCAGTATCTTCTTTTCCTAACTGGGAGGAATCCACCAGACACTGACGAGGTATAATGGCAAGTAAAGAATTTATTATGACCCAGAAGGACAAATGGGTCAAAATCTTATTATCTCAACCAATGAAAAATACTACAACATATAATATACATCAATTCTTCTTGAAATCTTGGTTCTTCATTGCCGGTGCACCGGTTATAGCTAGAAATGAACACATGGTTAGATAAATTCAACAGGTATTCATAAACCTGGTAAATATAACAACTAGATTAATACTGAATTATCTTACTAAGTTACACATTAATCAATCCATTTTTAAAGAGACACTGAAGCGAAAAAAAAAATGATGATATTATGATTTGTATGTGTAGCACAGCTAAGAAATAAAACATTAAGATCAGATACATCAGTGTAATTGTTTCCAGTACAGGAAGAGTTGAGAAACTCCAGTTGTTATCTCTATGCAAACAAGCCATTAAAGGGAAGGTTCAAGCAAAATAAAAAAATGAGTTTCATTTACCTGGGGCTTCTACCAGCCCCATGCAGCTATCCTGTGCCCTCATAGTCACTCACTGCTGCTCCAGTCCCCCGCTGACAGCTTGCCGACCTCTGAGGTCGGCGGGACGCATTGCGTACATTTTTACGCATTCCCGCTAGTACAGGAACAATAACACATACATTTTTACGTGTTACTGGTTTAATGCGTACATTTTTACGCATTGAACCAGTAATGCGTAAAAATGTATGTGTTAATGTTCCTGCACTAGCGGGAATGCGTAAAAATTTACGCAATGTGTCCCGCCGACCTCCGAGGTCGGCAAGCTGCCAGCTGGGGACTGGAGCAGCAGTGAGTGACTACGAGGGCACAGGATGGCTGCATAGGGCTGATAGAAGCCCCAGGTAAGTGAAACTCATTATTTTATTTTGCTTGGACATTCCCTTTAAGCTCTCCGACTAAGTTAGTAGTGGAGAGGGCTGTTATCTGACTATTATTATCTCAATTGTTCCTGGACTATTTACTTTTCCTCTGCTAGAGGAGAGGTCATTACTTCACAGACTGCTCTGAAAGACTAATTTTGAATGCTGAGTGTTGTGTAATCTGCACATATTATAGAATGATGCAATGTTAGAAAAAACACTCTATACCTGAAAATAAAAGTATGAGAATATTTTCTTTGCTGCTAATCTTCTAGTAATTATTCATAGTACACAACCAATTCACTATATCATATTTTTTTTTTCGCTTCAGTGTCTCTTTAAATTCCGCAATTCCTCAAGGTAGAGAACATGTAAGTACAGACAGGTTCATTGAGCCACAAAGTTCTAATCAGTTTGTGTCCCTTGCCACCAAGCCCAATCTATGCTGATCAGCAAAACTCTTATTTCCCCCCCATCAAGTAAATACACAAACTTCTGGTGCTGTCCTTGTGAGTAATTCCGGATCTTTTCTTGTTAGACGTTACTCTAAATTCCAGATGTTGAATAAATAAATAAATAAAATAGATAAATAAATAAAATAAATAATTAATTAGAATCTCTCTTATATTACTAAAGTTTTTTTTCACATTAATCAATCCATTTTTAAATTCGCAATTCCTTAGGGCCCTTTTACACTTAATCAGTTGCTCTTGTTATAATTTAAGTAGGCCTCAGTTATTTGGACTGAGTTAGTCAAAAAGGCTTGGGGTGCAGACCTGCCCTTTAAGGGGATTTTCTCTTAGAAAGAAAATCTACAGTTCTGTCAGCAGAACGAGGACATACCAAGAAGCTGTTCTATGGACAAGGCCACAGGTCTCACTGACCTCAACATGTACACCACAAGAACAGTAAACATAGGCCATATTGACAAAATACCAAATTCCGGTATGTAAGTGAGAAGTGACATTAAATATTAATCGAGTAGGTGGGTAGTATGACACCACGAGGGGTCTAAGCCAATAGTCGGGTCTGGGGGATGGCCAAGATGAGGTCACATTTAACTCTTTCCTAGTCGGTATTAAAGAGCCAGGTGGGCGAACGGAGCTCACTCTGATTCCTGCTCTGCTTCCTACTTCCATGCTATCTAGATGCTGACTGGGACCTCTAAGTATTTTCATTCTTTATGTAATCTGATCTAATGTATGCTGTACATAGGTATTATTAGAGTAACGTAGTCTAGAAAGAAGGTAACCGACTAACACTCAGGAGGAAGGTTAGTCAAGAGCTGTAACGCCAAGAACTTAAACATGAGGATCTGCTTTGCTAGGATATGATGAACTGTTTCTGTATATCTGTGTAGTGAATAAACTTCTTAAATATTGAAGAAGCCTGAGAAAAGTCTATCTCCTGCTTGCTGTGTTGAGAGTCAAGTTATCTCACAGTCTGTGAGACTCAACTATAAGAAGTTGCTGGTGTCGAAATAAATAGGTGATTTATAGCAGCTCTCAGTTAAAACCGAAAGAAAACTGATTTTCAAAGTAATGCCCATGTTTTGCTATGGCACCTTTCACACTTAACACGTTTTAACTGAAATCTTCTTCCCAATGCACTGCTATGGAAAAAACGTGTACCAACATGCACTAACACATACTAACGCATACTAACGCACACTAACGCATACCAACTGATTAAGTGTAAAAGGGCCCTTAAGTAAGAGAACATGTAAGTACGGACAGGTCTATTGAGCCACAAAGTTCTAATCAGTTTGTGTCCCTTGCCACCAAGCCCAATCTCTGCTGATCAGCAAAACCCTCTAATTTCCCACCCATCAAGTAAATACACAAACTTCTGGTGCTGTCCTTGTGAGTAATTCCAGATCTTTTGTTGTTAGACGTTACTCTAAATACCAGATGTTGAATAAATAAATTAATTAATTAAAAAAATAAATAAATAAATACATACATTAAATAAATAAATAAAATAGATAAATAAATAAATAAAATAAGTAAATAATTAATTAGACTCTCATATTACTAAAGGTTTTTTTTTCCCTTGTAGGTGAACCTCAGCAGTTGAACTTTCAAAAAGGTAAGTATGAATGCTGAAGAAAAACAGATCTTATCCTTTCTCAAAACTAAATTCCTAGGTCAATAACAGTAACTCTTTATCCACAGGATAATTCAGATGCCTGCTGCAAAGTCATCCAATAGGTAATTGACCATTAACTTCCATTTATATTTGTAAGTTCTCCTTAATTACTTCTCCTTATGTTTCAGGAACAACAGCTGGACTAGTCTTTCTGGAGGTGAGTATCTTACTTGTACTATATCACTCCTGCTTTCAAGCAAAACATTGTCCTTTTTTTATATATAAATATATAGCAAGTGGCTGAGGCAATTTAAAGTCTATTCTGTAATCAGGGCACAGCATTAATGTACTTTTAAACAATACCAGTTGACTGACAGCCCTGGCTGCAGTTGTTTGTTATGTTAGATTGCTTCTATTTACAGACACACATGGTAGATTATAATTGTGAAATATCCGTGAGATATGGAGTATCTGGCACTGTGGTTTATTGATGGCAAATTAAGGACATAAGTCCTGTGATGTGATGCAACAAAAAAACATGGCGTGCAAAAAACACAAGCAAAACATCAGAACTGTGTCATCAAAATCGTCACATCAATGTAGACACGCTGTACCTGGGTGTGGGGAGGTGGCAGGTGTGGGCGCCAAATGGTGCACGGTCCTTACGACTGTTTTTCAGGGGCTCTCCCCTCTGCGCTCCCCTCCTGCTGAATGAGTGTCCGGGCAGCGGCGGGCAGCGGCAGGGAACGGCTGATACATACCTTCTGTCTTACGTGCGCTCCAGCGTGCATTCCTCACTCTAGTCTCTGACGCGACTTCCTGTATAAAACAGGAAGTCGCGTCAGAGACTAGAGTGAGTAATGCACGCTGAAACGCACGGAAGACGGAAGGTATGTATCAGCCGTTCCCTGCTGCTGCTGCCCGGACACTCATTCAGCTGGAGGGGAGCGCAGAAGGGAGAGCCCCGAGGTGAGGGAGGGGGGACCGTCCCCCCTCCCCGCCGACTGTGGGCATGGCTTTCCCCTCATGCTGCGACCCCTCCTGCCGGGGGGGGGGGGGGGGCGCTCAGAATTTCTGCAGGGGGGCCCGGTGGGGCCTAGTTATGCCCCTGCTTGCTAGACGCACATTTAACTTCGCTGCCGTTCCAGACTTATTGTGCACTTACGCCTCAGATGAAGCTAGGCGTTTAGCCCTGCAAAACGGCCGTAAGGACCGTGCACCATTTGGCGCCCACACCTGCCACTTCCCCACACCCAGGTACAGCGTGTCTACATTGATGTGATGATTTTGATGACACAGTTCTGATGTTTTGCTTGTGTTTTTTGCACGCCATGTTTTTTTATTGCATTATGTCACAGGACTCATGTCCTTAATTTGCCATCAATAAACCATAGTGCCAGATACTCTATATCTCCCCCGGATATTTTGCAGATACTTTGCCTTTTCATCTTGAGCACATGGTTTGCTGGGTGTTGATGTTTGTTTGCCTGCATGCCACAGTGTTGCCCGAGTGCCTGCCAGCTCTCCCTTCAACATTGTAGATTATAACTGAGAGGTTTTAATCATGCTAATCACACAGACCTGTGTCCCTTAAGGTCCGTACACACGCCGGACTTTAGGCAACGACGGGTCCGTCGTTGCCTCCCGCTGGGTGGGCGTGCCAGCGACAGTCCGGCGTGTGGATCGCTCAGAAACAGCCGTATCAGTCTGACGACAGAGCGTACACACGCCGGACTGTCGCTGGCACGCCCACCCAGCGGGAGGCAACGACGGACCCGTCGTTGCCTAAAGTCCGGCGTGTGTACGGACCTTTATGCTGGGAATACACGGTTCGTTTTTGAGGCAGATAGATAATTTCCAACATGTCCGATCTCTCGTTTGATCGTTGTGCCGCTCGATTCCTGATAGAAGTGAATGGAAAGAAGATAAGAAAAACAAGCGGAAGATAAGAGAATTGACTGCAGAATCGAGTGGCAAAAACAATCGAGCAGAGAATTGAACGGCAGAAACAAACCAGGTATGCCCAGATTTCACACACAGGAAGCAACCAACAAGTAGAACATAACTGAATCCTTAATAACAGACACCTAGGCCTCGATTTAATATTGTCTTTGAGATAACTTTTTCCAGTTTGTTAAATTACCAAATTCAAAGTTTATCGATTTCTAGTTGTATTCATCAAGGTTTTTTCGCATTCGGTGTGAATTCGATAAAATATCGTTAACAATTCGGTAACCATTGGGTAACATGTCGATATTTCCATTTTACAGCGGTAATTTAACACACGGCCATAAGATTCCCATGGAATTGTGGGTAAAAGGCAGTCCTTTGAACACTACGTAGCAACATTCTGAATAGGGCTTAACACCTGGACCAGGATTCTGGAAGTGGCTTGGGACAATTCCACCATTTCGCCAGCTGCGGCTTGATAGGAGCCTTTTCTAAAAAAAAAAAATATAGTGCAGCTAGCAAATTAGTTAACCCTGGTACTGCCTGTGTTCTCTTACAAGATGATTCAAGAGAAATGCAGATGTCCTGTTATAGCAAATAAATCTATTCTCTTGCAAATTGACATGGTTCTAGACCTTATTCTTGCCCTTCTGCGCCTTTGAATCACTCTCAGCTGATACATAACCACTTCAAATGGCTCCATCTTCTCTGTCAGCAATGATCTGACAGGAATAACGACAGAGCAGTGAAGGAGATAACTAAGCCTAAATTTAACGCTAAACCACACCCACTTTAGTTTTCATGAATTGCACTTTCTTCCGTTTTATCGAATCATTACCGAATGCATACCGTATTATTACCGAATAATTAGCGAATGCTCGCTAACAGCTGTAGATAACTTTGATGAATCCTGAAATCAACTTATCAAATTCGGTATTTTACCGAGCTGTCGGTAACCGATTCAATAAGTCTTGATAAATTGAGGCCCTAGTGGCTAAACTGCAATACAGCGTATTGCTACAGCAGTAGTGTCTGAATTACAGACCAGAAACAAGCATGCAGCTAATCGAGTCAGACATGGGTAAAAAAAATCTGATCTACATACTTGTTCCGGGTCTATGGCTAAATATATTAAAGGAATGGGATTACTAGGACAGCTAGGCAATTTTCCATTTTTAAAGGAACAATATTCCACTCACTTCAAATTCCCTTCTTGCATGATTCTTTAACATTCTGGTATCGGGGATAAAATTTATAATGCACCTGTACATGATCAGCTGTCATATATGGCATTCCTTCCATCCTTAGTGAGGAATTCTTCTGGCTTCCTGTAGTATCTCTGGAAAAGCAAGTAAATGAAAGGAATCCAACAAGAAGGAAAGTCGGAGCACCAGCTCATGCAATTAGGGATTTAATGAAAGTCACATAGGCATACAGGCATTCTAGTAATAGGTAATAGGGAGAAGAGATACCGGCCTTACAGCTGTTTCACGGCAACTGCCGCTTCTTCAGAGACCAAGAGTATTGATACTCTTGGTCTCTCTGAAGAAGTGGCAGTTGCCGTGAAACGGCTGTAAGGCCGGTATTTCTCTCCCTATTACCTATTACTGGAATGCCTGTATGCCTATGTGACTTTCATTAAATCCCTAATTGCATGAGCTGGTGCTCAAACTTTCCTTCTTGTTGGATAATGTATCAATGTTGATGTGAGCACAACTACTAGCAGGGGGAGTCCATAGTGTTCGTCTGCAGCAAGCGCCTGGTGCCTACCTACCTCTACTCTGTCCCATTCAGTAAATGAAAGGAAGTCATTCCCTTTCCTTCTCCCCCACCAGCACATGGATGTCTTAGGGCCCATTTCCACTTGTGCGGTGCGGAATCGTCTCGGAAACCGCGTTAGCGAAATCGCATGCAGATGCAAATTCGTTAGCGCTTGTAAGCAAATTTTACCAGGATTTCGCATACAATTTCGCATATGTTTGTATGTATACAAATTTAACCATTTCAGAGCTTGTGTGCTTTTACATTGGTTTTAAGTGAAATCGTATGCGAATCCGCATGAAAATTGGCATACCGGAACTGCATGCAAATTTCCTATTAACTACATTGTATGCGAATCGCCGAGCGAGTTCTGCTGGCTCTGCTGTGCAGATTGTTCCTGTACACAAAACCGCAAAGAAATCCTGACAAGTGGAAACAGCCCCAACCACTTGTATTGCCTATGCGAATTCGCATGCGGGAAATGCATGCGAATTCATGATAGTGGAAACGGGTCCTTATAGAGTGAGAAGCTGAGCATTTGCTACAGTTTCAGCATCACTTCCCAAACAGATATAGATCAGGAAAATCATCTTTGTCTTACATTCAGATTACTTTACTAAAGATAAACTGCATTTGGCTATGATCTTAAAGTGGACCTGAACTCAGAACTTCCTCTCTGCTCTAAAAGATAAGCAACAGCATAATAACCTTATATTACAGCTTACAAAACTCCTGCAATAAATCTGCAGTGTGTCTACTTCCTGCTTTCATGGAAGCAGACAAATGCTTAACACCAAGTGTGTACATATTATCTGTGTCTGCCAAGGACTACTAAACTTCCGTGCTGACACAGCTGAGGGATCAAATTACACTTGGGATTACTTGAAGATGAGGGGGAATTAGGCTCTTCTTTCTAAAAACACACAGAATGCATTTCTCTGTTTTCCTTGTGTCCTGTGCAAGAGATCATGACCACTTTAAAAGCTTTAAAAGCTTGAAGTGGAAATACATCACATAAGTATAAACTGGAAAATGCTGCTTTTCTGAAGCAGGTATGGAAAGAAAAGCAAAGAAACCTCTTACATTTTGGTAGGTTCCTGCTCTCTGCTTTGTTCATATCCTTGCCTCCTCATTCTAAGCAGATGAGAAATTTAATTTAGAGGCCAGCCGTGTGAAACACTTAGGAAGAAAAGAACATAGCCTAAAGTTTCAAGAAATTAATATAGTGCCTGTACCAACATTTCTTATCATCACGCACTCATGACTCACCCTATGGTACTCACAACAGAGACGAACTGTGTTCCAGTTTATGGCAAGTAAATTATTTAATCGCTATTCACTAATGGTGTAATAAATTGAAAGCAACCACCATTAGAGATTTACTTCCTACTTTATGCGCTGTCATCTGATTTGTATGCTTCATTCATTCCTGCAAGACTGAAGGAACATAAAAATTAGTCCGGCCAATCAATCTTATCACCATAGTACAGCAGACACTGCAAGACACACTTGAACTGTTCAATCTCCCTGTGACAGGTACTCATGAGACAGAGTGGTTTGTATTTGTACTGCTGTTGAAAGACCTTTTGCATTTGACAGGGTTAAACTAGGTCAGTTTAGTTTGGTCAGATGTTAAGGTAAATGAAAAGTAAATAGCATATTATATTTAAAGCTTTGAGTGAAGACTGCTTTTTACGTACACCATTTTAAGGTGAACCTGTCATGTCCCTTAAGGTTTGTAAACTGACATTGCCATTTTAATGCATGTACCATTCATATTCTAAAGCTTTAACCGATTGCCGCCCGCGTCACGCCAGTAGGCGTGGCCGCGGCGGCAGCCCCAGGACCAGCTAACGCCAATTGGCGGAAAGTCCTGGGGCAGCAGTTTACGGGAGATCGCGCGCACGGTGCGCGCGCATCTCCCGCTTGGTGGGCGGAGCTGAGCTCCGCCTTCAGTCTCTGAGCGGCGATCGCCGCTCGGGAGACTGTTACACGGCGTGTATTTACATGTGCAGTGCTGCGATCAGCAGCAGCGCTGCACTGGAGACAGCCGTGTGACACGGCTGTCCCCATGGGGGACAAGAGAGCAATTGGCTCTCATAGGCAGAAGCCTATGACAGCCGATCGCCGTGATTGGCCGGCTGGGGGGAGGGAGGGGATTTAGAAAAAAAAAAAAGAAAATGGCAAAAAATATTTTAAAAAAAAACAAACAAATATTTATATAAAAAAAAAAATAAACACAGGGGGGGCGATCAGACCTCACCAACAGAGAGCTCTGTTGGTGGGGAGAAAAGGGGGGGGGGTCACTTGTGTGCAGAGGTATACGGCCCTGCAGCTTGGCCTTAATGCTGCAGTGGCCAATTATGGTAAAATTAGGCTGGTCACTAGGGGGGTTTACCACCATGGTCCTCAAGAGGTTAAAGAGGAACTGTAATCAAGGATTGAACTTCATCCCAATCGGTAGTTGATATCGTCTTTCCCACAAGAAATCTTTACCTTTTCTCAAACTGTATGGCTGATATTGTGGTAAAACCCCTCCCCCAGTGTGATGTCAGCACCTAGGTACTGACATCACGCTGTGGGAGCCTTTTTGCAGTGTGGGAAATAACAGGTGTTTCCAACTGCCAAAAAAGCAGCATCTCCTTCCACAGACATAACCTGCCAGCAGTAAAGATGTCGCCATGTGATAAATGTCAGAATGTAAATCAAGGAGAGAAAAGATTTTACCATGGGAAAACACTAACTAAATCATTTATAAATAATTATTGTCAAAACTAAGCACTTTTTTCCATTATGTTATTTTCACTGCAGATCCCTTTTATGTGTATTTACTTGTGAAACTAAAACTTTAGGCCCACACTGAATAGACTCAAAGTTCCCATCACAGCTTACACACATACACGCGTCATTATAGGCTTTCTTCTAGTTGCTGAATAGGAACATAACCCTTTGCATACAATGAAATATAATTAATTAAAGATTGGTAGCTCTTCATAACTAGTTGTTAGCTTTATTGTACCAGCAACACACCTTGATCATAAAAACATTAAAAGCATGCAAGTGTCCCCACATCCAAAGTGTGCTATATCCTAGGTATCCATTTAGGACCTAGCACCCTAGGTAACTATGCAATAGAAGTCTGTTACCACAAATATTATCAGTCCATCAATGAATCCAGAGTACCTGTATGACCCAGAGTACCTGTAGCTCACCAGACCAGGAATTGGTGCATTCAGTGCCATCCAGTGTGGTGATGCAGGTGCCGAAGGGATTACCTCCTGCTGTATCAAATACTGTCCATAGAGGGGCCATTCTCTCGTGATGTTTCCCTAATTCTTCGGGTTGACAACATTGGGCGTGGCTTGATTCAGTGCAGGGCAGACACTCCCCAAACACACGCCATCTGGTTCAGTGTACATATACCCATGGATAGTATACTTGAACTTGTTGCAGTCTATTTATTATAATAAAGTTTAAAATTATGAAAAAAAAAGTAGCGAGAAAAACCATATATAAACAAATTTGTATAAATAATCTTCTTATCTAAAAGTAAGAGTAAAAGTAGGAGCAACTTATGCACTCAACAGTGGAGTACTCATAAATAA
This sequence comes from Hyperolius riggenbachi, assembly GCF_040937935.1. NCBI lineage: Eukaryota > Metazoa > Chordata > Amphibia > Anura > Hyperoliidae > Hyperolius > Hyperolius riggenbachi. The sequence goes on from NC_090646.1 coordinate 173,588,693, forward strand.
AATAGCCACTGGTGCCTTATATGATGCTACTCACAACACACTAGGTCTTCCATAAAGGCATTCATGATGTAGAAATGTTGAAAAACCCTGGAAGAGAGTCTATTGGCCATATGCAATTCACGTTTTCACGTTTTCTTCTAAGAGATCATTTTTCATCTTCTGTTCAAAATTATTTTTCAGAATTGTACAGTTGAAAATATATCAAAAGTAGGTGAAAAAATACTGTCAACATTATTCTGAGTATTTTCTTGCTTGCTGGTGGCTTAAAGGGAACCAGAGATGAAAGAACCTTAAAAATAGAAAAAGATTTTATACATACCTGGGGCTTCCTTCAGCCCCATCCGCATGGATCGTTCCCACGCCGCCATCCTCCGCTGCCTCTATCCGTCGGTACCGGGTTCCGTCACTTTCACCGGATGCGGCCAGTTTTCCGCATCCACAGGGACTCCTTCCGTCTCTTTACACATGCGCCTGCGCAATACGGAGGGAGCGCACTGCGCTTGCGTCGTCTAGCCCTGACTGGCCGAAATGACGGGACCCGGTACAGGCAGATAGAGGCAGCTCAGAAAGGCGGCGTAGGAGCAATTCTGGCTGATGGGACTGGAGGAAGCCCCAGGTATGTATAAATCTATTTATTCATTCGTCTCTGGTTCTCTTTAACCACTTTCCGACCGCCTAACGCACAGAGGCGGCCGGGAAGTGGACCCCGCAAGGACCAGCTCATGCCCAAAGGCGGCGGTCCTTGTAGGGGCATGGGCGGAGCGATCGCGTCATCCGTGACGCGATCCTCCGCCGGCACCTGTCACCGCTCACCCGCCGCAACATCCCGCCGGCCACACGGAAGCGCCGGCGGGATGTTAACCCCGCGATCGCCGCATACAAAGTGTATAATACACTTTGTAATGTTTACAAAGTGTATTATACAGGCTGCCTCCTGCCCTGGTGGTCCCAGTGTCCGAGGGACCACCAGGGCAGGCTGCAGCCACCCTAGTCTGCACCCAAGCACACTGATTTCTCCCCCCCTGCCCCAGATCGCCCACAGCACCCCTCAGACCCCCCCCTGCCCACCCCCCAGACCCCTGTTTGCACCCAATCACCCCCCTAATCACCCATCAATCACTCCCTGTCACTATCTGTCAACGCTATTTTTTTTATCTCCCCCCCCCTGCCCACTGCCCCCTCCTGATCACCCCCCACCCCTCAGATTCTCCCAAGACCCCCCCCCCCCAGACCCCCCACCCCCTGTGTACTGTATGCATCTATCCCCCCTGATCACCTGTCAATCACCTGTCAATCACCCATCAATCACCCCCTCTCACTGCCACCCATCAATCAGCCTCTAACCTGCCCCTTGTGGGCAATCTGATCACCCACCCACACCGATAGATCGCCCGCAGATCCGACATCAGATCACCACCCAAGCGCAGTGTTTACATCTATTCTCTACTCTAAACACCCACTAATTACCCATCAATCACCCATCAATCACCCCCTATCACCACCTGTCACTGTTACCCATCAGATCAGACCCTAATCTGCCCCTTGCGGGCACCCAATCACCCGCCTACACGCTCAGATTGCCCTCAGACCCCCCCTGATCAATTCGCATGGGCATTATTTACATCTGTCCTTCCCTGTAATAACCCACTGATCACCTGTCAATCACCTATCAATCACCCATCAATCACCCCCTGTCACTGCCACCCATCAATCACCCCCTGTCACTGCCACCTATCAATCAGCCCCTAACCTGCCCCTTGCGGGCAATCTGATCACCCACCCACACCAATAGATCGCCCACAGATCCGACATCAGATCACCACCCAAGCGCAGTGTTTACATCTATTCTCTCCTCTAAACACCCACTAATTACCCATCAATCACCCATCAATCACCCCCTATCACCACCTGTCACTGTTACCCATCAGATCAGACCCTAATCTGCCCCTTGCGGGCACCCAATCACCCGCCTACACTCTCAGATTACCCTCAGACCCCCCCTTATCAATTCGCCAGTGCAATATTTACATCTGTGCTTCCCTGTAATAACCCACTGATCACCTGTCAATCACCTGTCAATCACCCATCAATCACCCCCTGTCACTGCCACCCATCAATCACCCCCTGTTACTGCCACCCATCAATCAGCCGCTAACCTGCCCTTTGCGGGCAATCTGATCACCCACCCACACCAATAGATCGCCCGCAGATCCGACATCAGATCACCACCCAAGCGCAGCGTTTACATCTATTGTCTCCTCTAAACACCCACTAATTACCCATCAATCACCCCCTATCACCACCTGTCACTATTACCCATCAGATCAGACCCTAATCTGCCCCTTGCCGGCACCCAATCACCCGCCTACACGCTCAGATTGCCCTCAGACCCCCCTTTATCAATTCGCCAGGGTATTATTTACATCTGTCCTTCCCTGTAATAAACCACTGATCACCCATCAATCACCCCCTGTCACTGCCACCCATCAATCACCCCCTGTCACTGCCACTCATCAATCAGCCCCTAACCTGCCCCTTGTGGGCAATCTGATCACCCACCCACACCAATAGTTCGCCCGCAGATCCGACGTCAGATCACCTCCCAAGTGCAGTGTTTATATCTGTTCTCTACCCTAAACACCCACTAATTACCCATCAATCACCCCCTGTCACTGCTACCTATCAGATTAGACCCCTATCTGCCCCTAGGGCACTCAATCACCCGCACAAACCCTCAGAATGCCCTCATGCCCCAGCCCTGATCACCTCGCCAGTGCATTGCTTGCATCTATTCCCTCCTCTAATCACACCTTGAGACACCCATCAATCACCTCCTGTCACCCCCTAGCACACCTACCCATCAGATCAGGCCCTAATTTGCCCCGTGTGGGCTCCTGATCACTTGGCCAAACCCTCAGATCCCCCTCAGACCCCCTTCCGATCACCTCCCCAGTGCATTGATTGCATCTATTTTCCCCTCTAACCACCCCCTGAGACCCCATCAATCACCTCCTGTCACCCCCTAGCACTCCTATCCATCAGATCAGGCCCAATACAACCTGTCATCTAAAAGGCCATCCTGCTTATGTCCGGTTCCACAAAATTCGCCCCCTCATAGACCACCTGTCATCAAAATTTTCAGATGCTTATACCCCTGAACAGTCATTTTGGGACATTTGGTTTCCAGACTACTCACGGTTTTGGGCCCGTAAAATGCCAGGGCGGTATAGGAACCCCACAAACTGACCCCATTTTAGAAAAAAAGACACCCCAATGTATTCTGTTAGGTGTATGACGAGTTCATAGAAGATTTTATTTTTTGTCAAAAGTTAGCGGAAATTGATTTTTGTTTTTTTTTCACAAAGTGTCATTTTTCACTAACTTGTGACAAAAAATAAAATCTTCTATGAACTCGCCATACACCTAACGGAATACCTTGGAGTGTCTTCTTTCTAAAATGGGGTCACTTGTGGGGTTCCTATACTGCCCTGCCATTTTAGGGGCCCTAAACCGTGAGGAGTAGTCTAGAAAACAAATGCCTCAAAATGACCTGTGATTAGGACGTTGGGCCCCTTAGCGCACCTAGGCTGCAAAAAAGTGTCACACATGTGGTATCGCTGTACTCAGGAGAAGTAGTATAATGTGTTTTGGGGTGTATTTTTACACATACCCATGCTGGGTGGGAGAAATATCTCTGTAAATGGACAATTGTGTGTAAAAAAATCAAACAATTGTCATTTACAGAGATATTTCTCCCACCCAGCATGGGTATGTGTAAAAATACACCCCAAAACACATTATACTACTTCTCCTGAGTATGGCGGTACCACATATGTGGCACTTTTTTGCACCCTAAGTACTCTAAGGGGCCCAAAGTCCAATGAGTACCTTTAGGATTTCACAGGTCATTTTGCGACATTTTTGGTTTCAAGACTACTCCTCACGGTTTAGGGCCCCTAAAATGCCAGGGCAGTATAGGAACCCCACAAATGACCCCATTCTAGAAAGAAGACACCCAAAGGTATTCCGTTAGGAGTATGGTGAGTTCATAGAAGATTTTATTTTTTGTCACAAGTTAGCGGAAAATGACACTTTGTGAAAAAAAACAATTAAAATCAATTTCCGCTAACTTGTGACAAAAAAATAAAAACTTCTATGAACTCACCATACTCCTAACGGAATACCTTGGGGTGTCTTCTTTCTAAAATGGGGTCATTAGTGGGGTTCCTATACTGCCCTGGCATTTTAGGGGCCCTAAACCGTGAGGAGTAGTCTTGAAACAAAAATGACCTGTGAAATCCTAAAGGTACTCATTGGACTTTGGGCCCCTTAGCGCAGTTAGGGTGCAAAAAAGTGCCACACATGTGGTATCGCCGTACTTGGGAGAAGTAGTATAATGTGTTTTGGGGTGTATTTTTACACATACCCATGCTGGGTGGGAGAAATACCTCTGTAAATGACAATCTTTTGATTTTTTTACACACAATTGTCCATTTACAGAGTTATTTCTCCCACCCAGCATGGGTATGTGTAAAAATACACCCCAAAACACATTGTACTACTTCTCCCGAGTACGGCGATACCACATGTGTGGCACTTTTTTGCACCCTAACTGCGCTAAGGGGCCCAAAGTCCAATGAGTACCTTTAGGATTTCACAGGTCATTTTGAGAAATTTTGTTTCAAGACTACTCCTCACGGTTTAGGGCCCCTAAAATGCCAGGACAGTATAGGAACCCCACAAATGACTCCATTTTAGAAAGAAGACACCCCAAGGTATTCTGTTAGTAGTACGGTGAGTTCATAGAAGATTTTATTTTTTGTCACAAGTTAGCGGAAATTGATTTTTATTGGTTTTTTTCACAAAGTGTCATTTTCCGCTAACTTGTGACAAAAAATAAAATCTTCTATGAACTCACCGTACTACTAACGGAATACCTTGGGGTGTCTTCTTTCTAAAATGGGGTCATTTGTGGGGTGCCTATACTATCCTGGCATTTTAGGGGCCCTAAACCGTGAGGAGTAGTCTTGAAACGAAATTTCTCAAAATGACCTGTGAAATCCTAAAGGTACTCATTGGACATTGGGCCCCTTAGCGCAGTTAGGGTGCAAAAAAGTGCCACACATGTGGTATCGCCGTACTCGGGAGAAGTAGTATAATGTGTTTTGGGGTGTATTTTTACACATACCCATGCTGGGTGGGAGAAATAACTCTGTAAATGGACAATTGTGTGTAAAAAAATCAAAAGATTGTCATTTACAGAGTTATTTCTCCCACCCAGCATGGGTATGTGTAAAAATACACCCCAAAAGGGGCCCAATGTACAATGAGCACCTTTAGGCTTTACAGGGGTGCTTACAAATTAGCACCCCCCAAAATGCGAGGACAGTAAACACACCCCACAAATGACCCCATTTTGGAAAGTAGACACTTCAAGGTATTCAGAGAGGGGCATGGTGAGTCCGTGGCAGATTTCATTTTTTGTTGTCGCAAGTTAGAAGAAATGGAAACTTTTTTTTTTTTTTTTTAACAAAGTGTCATTTTCCGCTTACTTGTGACAAAAATTAATAGCTTCTATGAACTCACTATGCCTCTCAGTGAATACTTTGGGATGTCTTCTTTCCAAAATGGGGTCATTTGGGGGGTATTTATACTATCCTGGAATTCTAGCCCCTCATGAAACATGTCAGGTGGTCAGAAAAGTCATAGATGCTTGAAAATGGGAAAATTCACTTTTTGCACCATAGTTTGTAAACGCTATAACTTTTACCCAAACCAATAAATATACACTGAATGGGTTTTTTTTTATCAAAAACATGTTTGTCCACATTTTTCGCGCTGCATGTATACAGAAATTTTACTTTATTTGAAAGATGTCAGCACAGAAAGTTAAAAAAATCATTTTTTTGCCAAAATTCATGTCTTTTTTGATGAATATAATAAAAAGTAAAAATTGCAGGAGCAATCAAATAGCACCAAAAGAAAGCTTTATTAGTGACAAGAAAAGGAGCCAAAATTCATTTAGGTGGTAGGTTGTATGAGCGAGCAATAAACCGTGAAAGCTGCAGTGGTCTGAATGGAAAAAAAGTGGCCGGTCCTTAAAGAGAAACTCCAACCAAGAATTGAACTTTATCCCAATCAGTAGCTGATACCCCCTTTTACATGAGAAATAGAATGATTTTCACAAACAGACCATCAGGGGGCGCTGTGTGACTAATTTTGTGCTGAAACCCCTCCTACAAGAGGCTCTGAATACCGCGGTACTCCTGGCAAACTGCCACAATGTAACAATGTTCACAGACAGGAAATGGCTGTTTACAGCTGTCTAACAGCTAGAAACAGCTAAATAACCTGCCCACAGTAACAATGTCACCATGTAATAAATGTCAGAATGTGAATCTGGGAGAGGAAAGATTTTACAATGAGCAAACACTGACTAAATCATTTATACATAATTATTGTAAAAATGAAGCACTTTTTTTATTAAATTATTTTCACTGGAGTTCCTCTTTAAGGGGGGTAAAGCCCTAGGTCCTCAAGTGGTTAAAATGTATGTTATTTCTAAGGTGTGAAAATCACCTTGGAGAAAAAGTGAATTGCATTTGTGTCTAGGGGCTTGATTCACTAAAGCGTGTTAAAGCTTTTCACGCGCAAACCATTGAGCATGAGTGTTGCGCGTGAAAAGTTTAGCGATCACGTGATAATTTTTATTGCACGTACGGCGTTGCACTTCACGCGATAAGTATGCTTTTCACGTGATAAAAGCATGGTCGGGTGTGTGTGCGGCATGGAACACGGTAGTACACTACAACATTTTATTGAGTGTATGCTCACAACTGTAGATTGCGCTGTATGTAGAACATTGGAATGGAGCTTAAAGCACACCAAAGCACCACCAGATTTTAAAGGCAAAAAACAACTGATAAATGTTAAGGAGCAATCATTATTATAAACACATGCATCATTGCATTTAGTGCGCGCAATAGTTTGAGAAATCTCCCCTTCCTTCAGTCCACAATCAAAATGCTGTCACCATTATTAGCAGTGAAGCTATTCTTATTGGTTGATAAGTAATTCTGTTAATCTTTGATTATTTTGAGGCTTCCCAAAAACATACAGGAAAGGATTAGCGTATAAAAAAAATGACACTCCAGATATTGTGTGATACGTCAAGCAGACAAGAAATCAGTGACCTAAGGATCCCTATAATGTCCAATACTGCTGTTCTATTCTAATTGTCCCCTCTTTTGCTGTATGATATCAGAAAGCTTAGGCCAATATGAGTTGATATAAAATATGGAATGTTTCCTATGAATTAGTATATACCTAATGTGCTGCTAGACCTGACTGAAGGTCTCATCATCTGGTGAGTAACTCACAAAGGGTGAGGTGGAGGTTTCCCTATCTGACAGTATATGGATCCATGGGGAAGCAGAATTACATGAACTGATTTAAGTGCATGCTCTTAGGAACTGTTATTGTGATTGAGGACCCCTTGTGTTGCTGTATGGGATCGGATTGAACTTTTGGTGACAGCTATGAGCGCCATCCTCTCTGATATATATTGAATTTTAATACATAGAGGAGGCGAACAAGCTTGGCTCACATTCATATCATTCAATACGCTGGTGTTAAGTAGTTGTGAGCGCCATCCTCTGTTGGTTTATTCTCTATTGGTTGTTTAGTATTGGAGTTAAGTAGACACTTGCACTGCATTTTAATGTTTGCATTGTTTGAATGTCCCAGCTTCCACCTATCCTTTAATATCAGTATCTCAAGTGTCTAATTGTACTATTATGAAAGCATCAATAATAAATAAGGAGCGCTTGCTATATACCGTATTTGGCGCCGTATAAGACGCACTTTTTCTCCCCAAAAAGTGGGGAGAAAAAGTCCCTGTGTCTTATACGGCAAAGGCAGGGAATCCCCGACGTACGAACGCCCGCCAATACGAACCGCCCACCCGCCGCCATCGGGGATTCCCTGCCTTTGTCCCCGCTGTGCCTGGCTTCCCCCCTGATGCGTCTCTTCCCTCCCCCTTGTGTCTCTGTGCCCCCCCCCCCCCCCCCCCCCCCGTGCGAGCCGTGGCAACAGCTTACCTCCTCCATCTTGCCCGCGCCGATTGAAGACATCCGGCTTCTCCGTGCGGCTTCCTCTAGTGCCGGGCTTCTAATGACGTGTCATCAATGACGCGTCATTAGAAGCCCGACACTAGAGGAAGCCGCACGGAGAAGCCGGATGTCTTCATTCGCCGCGGGCAAGATGGAGGAGGTAAGCTGCTGCTGCCGCTGTTTTCACTGGGGGGGGGGGGGGGGGGCACAGAGACACAAGGGGAGGGAGGAGATGCGCAGGCAGGGACACGAGCCAGGCACAGCAGGGACACAGGGGCTGCCAAATAGACACAGTGGGCTGCCAAACAGACACAGGGGGCTGCCAAACAGACACAGGGGGCTGCCAAACAGACACAGGGGGCTGCCAAATAGACACAGGGGGCTGACAGGAGGACACAGGGGGCTAACAGGAGGACACGGGGGGCTAACAGGAGGACACAGGGGGCTAACAGGAGGACACAGGGGGCTAACAGAAGGACACGGGGCAGACAAGAAGACACAGGGGGCTGACAGGAGGACACAGGGGGCTGACAAGAAGACACAGGGGGCTGACAGGAGGACACAGGGGGCTGACAGAAGGACACAGGGGGCTGACAGGAGGACACAGGGGGCTGACAGGAGGACACAGGGGGCTGACAGGAGGACACAGGGGGCTAACAGGAGGACACGGGGCAGACAAGAGGACACAGGGGGCTGACAGGAGGACACAGGGGGCTGAAAGGAGGACACAGGGGGCTGACAGGAACACACAGGGGGCTGACAGGAACACACAGGGGGCTAACAGGAGGACACAGGGGTCTAACAGGAGGACACAGGGGTCTAACAGGAGGACACAGGGGGGAGTCCAGGACATGGAAGGACAAGGGGGTCACACCAGAGGACACAGGGAGGAGACATGGGGCATACAGGGGGAGACATGGGGCATACAGGAGGACACATGGGGGACACATGAGGAACATAGGAGGACACCATGGGGGTGGACATGTACAAGATGCTTCTAATATATAGACGCTCCAGACCAGGTTTCGATTATTTTTTTCCCTGATTTTTGCCCTCTAAACCTGGGTGCGTCTTATGTGCCGGAGCGTCTTATACAGCGCGAAATACGGTAATATCCAGTTTACCCATAGATTTGGGGGGCTGTACTGTGACAAAATTGAAAAAAATCAATTGAAAATATATAGACTTCTTCAAATAACAATTGATATTTTATTATCACACTGGTAGCAAATACCCCTACAAAAAAAATCCCCTTTAAAAACTGAACAAGGCGGTGTACAACGTGTCCTGCTATCTCACAGCCGGCAGTGTTACCCCGAGCACCTCTCATGGGCCTTTAACCACTTCAGCCCACAGGGTTGTTAATTTTTTGCATCTGAGCATCTTTAACCTCCCATTCATTTGCCAATAACTTTATCACTACTCATCACAATGAATTGATCTATATCTTATTTTTTCCGCCACCAATTAGGCTTTCTTTGGGTGATTGTAACGATTGGTGTCAACACGCAGAGAGAATCTGATTATTGGTGATCTGCAGATTCACCAGTAATGCAGATATACACCAGATTATGAATGATCTGCAGAATCACTAATAATCCAGGTATGTCTAACCTCTGGACACCTGAGATGTGAGTGTACAGTGTAACAGTAGCACTTTGAGAGAGAACCACCAGAGGAACTGGAGGTAAGAAGAAGAAGGGATTTCACCTCAGACTGTGGGTGAATCCCTAGGCCAGAGGCTTCCTAGGAGAGGGGCCTAGGCTAGGTTGCAGGAAGCCCTGCTGCTAATATTAACAGGCTTGCCCTAACTAGGTGTGAGGGCCTATTCTCTATGCCCTGGAACCGGGCTAAGCTAACATAGAACTGACACAGAATCCTAGGCTTGGGTGTGAGGTCCGTAGTCACAACACCCTGGAACTGGTCTAAAACATAACATAGAAGTGACACAGTATCCTAGTCTTGGGTGTGAGGTCCGTAGTCACAACACCCTGGAACTGGTCTAAAGAATAACATAGAAGTGACACAGTATCCTAGTCTTGGGTGTGAGGTCCGTAGTCACAACACCCTGGAACTGGTCTAAAGCATAACATAGCATAGCATGAGAAAGTATTCTAGCTCAGTGTGGATTCCCAGGTCCTTCCTGGTTCAATCACACTGTTGGATCTGACTGAGGTCTGTGTGCTAACACGTTAGCATTTGCAACGGCAGATGATGTGAGACTGAGGGACGAGTGGTTATATAGTGCATCGCTGCCCAGCGCCGCCCAGTTCCTTCCAGCCAATCCGCATACAAACTTGGATCAGCTGACCAAGGGAGTCAGCTGATCCCTCTCTGCTTCCCATAAAGCTGCTGTCTCGCCGCGCGCGCGCGTGTATTCCTCAGCCTATGTGCACAGGAAGGCTGCACCAGATCAGACACATGTCGCCGCGCGTAAACCACTGGACTGGACGCAGAAACGGCCGCCACGCCATCAGAGCATGCGACGGCCATTCCGCAATCCTTTACAGTGATACATGTTGCTAAGAATTAATTTATTCCAAATCCATTTTAACAGAAATATTAAGAAAGAAATGGAAAAAATCATTATTTCTCAGTTTTTGGCCATCATTTTTTTTAACCATAAAAAATATTTTATTGAGGATCATAAACATGGTCATAGTACATACAGATGCATACTACAATGTATTATAGTACATTCGGTGCATAGTGTACAGTACGGTATATACATATCTTATAATATACAATTTCAGGCAATAGGTACAAAGATTGTTCTGGTGTTGTATAACATGGTATTAATACATGCAGGGTATCCATGTATCTAAATCCGTAGTACCAGCAAGGGACTGTTAATAAGAGAACACTGTGCACATCTTATACCTAAAGGGGTATTTGTCCTGAGGACCTACAGTTAAGAATTTTCCATAGTGTGCACAGTGCCCAGTTTTAAGGATACTGGGACTGCGTCATACATGGGCACACTTAATACTCTTACATATAGGTGTCTAGTGTGTTGCTATTACCTGTCTTTCCACTTATCCCAAATTAAGTGAAACTGTGGGATGCGCTTCCTGTGAGTATATATTAGTTTTTTAAAGGGCAGTGCAGTGTCCAGCCTCTTGATCCAGCTACCCAGCCCTGGGGGGGACGGGGACAGCCAGTGCAAGGCTATTTCCTGTCTGGCCACAAAGAGTGTTTCTTGTATAAATGTTTTAGTACTAGAATGCAGTTCTTCGTCTGTTATAATACCAAGCAGACATAATAAAGGATCAAGTTCTACAGGGCAACCCATTTTATCATGTAGGAATTTCACTACCTGGGACCAAAAGCTGGCCACTGGGGAACATTTCCACACCAGATGATAGAAGGATGGGGCAAGAGTCTTGCATTTAGGACATTCATTACTGGCTTCTGGTTTGTACTTGGCCAACCTAGCTGGGGTTAGGTACGATTGATATATAAAATTTAGTTGGGTGGCACGATCTTTAACATTAAGTGAGACTTTCTGAACTGCTGTAAGTGCATCCTCCCAATCTTCATCTCCAATATCCAGGCCCTCATTTGACCATTTGGTCTTGGCTGGCTCCGTACGCTCTAACGCTTTGAATAATGTGATTTCTTTGTACAGGCTACCTATTAGGTGTTTGGTTGGGCCTTCCGCTATCATAGATAGTATAGGATGAGGCACTATTTGCACAGCATTACCCCTAAATTGATGATGGATAGTGTGTCTCAACTGGAGATAGCGGAAGTAATGTGGAGCTAATGTTGGGTGCTGGTCAACTAGAATCTTAAATGGGAGGAGCTTGCCCTGTTTAATTATCTGGCTTAGGAACATTACCCCACTTTGACGCCATAGGTGCGTGTCGGGGATTTTAGTGAGTTCATGCAAATTGGGATTGTCCCATAAGGGTGTACGGGGGTCATAACTGGTCAGGGAATAGATTGCGTTGATACGTTTCCATACCAAGTGCGCTTGTGCTAGTATGGTGTTTAATGCTTTAGAGGGTGTTAGGTGTCCTTTTAAAAGGTCCAGTGCCACACTTTCTTTGTCTAGGTCCAGGCTGTATCCCAATGCCTCAGCATTATAAAGAGAGCCTGTCTTGAACCAGGATGCAATATGCTGTACCTGGGCAGCAAAATAGTAATGTTGTATTGAGGGTAGTGCAAGTCCTCCTAGACCATTAGGATTTATTAACAGTGAGTGCTTAATGCGGGCTCTCCTGTTATTCCAAATAAATGCAATTATAATAGAGCGTATTTTTTTGAATACTGTAAGAGGAACATAGACTGGCGATTGATGCAGGACATACAGGAGCTTGGGCAGTAAAACCATCTTAATAAGATTTATGCGGCCTACAATAGTGAGATACAGCTTGGACCATGACTTGCATTTGGCCTGTGTTAATTGAATTAGGGGGTATATCTCCAGCTGAAGATATGTTTTAGGAGGAAGACTGATTTGTACCCCCAGGTATTTAAAAGATTGGACTGTGAGTAGAGCTGTCGTTGGCGTGTCTGTCCCTGTAGGAGCTTTGTCTACATACATTATCACAGATTTAGCTTTATTTAATTTAAGACCAGAGTAATATCCTGCCTCCTCGATTGTTGTAATTGCTAATTGTAGAGACCTTTCAGAATCCGCGAGATAAAGAATCGTGTCGTCGGCGTAGAGGCCAATTTTTTCCTCAGTGTGCTCAGTGCGGAATCCGCGTATCTCAGGGTGTAATCTGATACGGCACGCCAGTGGCTCAACTGCCAGCGCATAGAGCAGTTGAGAAAGGGGGCAACCCTGCCTGGTACCTCTTCCCAGTTTAAATGCTTCTGAAATCCAGCCATTGGTGCATACCCTAGCACTCGGGGAGCCATAAAGAAGGCTTACCCATCTGCAAAAGGCGTCACCAAAGCCAAACCTGGCAAGGACCGCCTCAAGGTATGACCACTCCACTGTATCGAAGGCTTTAGCCATGTCGAGGGACGCCACCACTCTCCTGCCAGCGTTTATGTGATGAGCTTGCAAATTTGTCCATAGCCGACGCACATTCATGGCCGTGTTTTTACCTGGCATAAACCCGGTTTGATCCGTATGGACCAAAGAGAGTATGACAGTGTTTAGTCTAATTGCTAAAATCTTTGCCAGTATTTTAATATCCACTGGCAGGAGAGATATTGGATGATATGAATCACAATAAAGTGGGTCCTTGCCAGGTTTAGGCAGTACAATTATCAACGCCTCCTGCATAGATTGTGGTAGTGAGCCGGATTCATATGCATTAGTGAGCGTTTGTAGAAGGAGAGGGGCTATTTTTTCATCGTATCTTTTATACACTTCAACTGGCAGCCCGTCTAAACCAGGCGCTTTTTTGTTTGGAAAACTAGCTATGGCTAACGTAACTTCGTCTAGGGTGAGGGGGGCGTCCAGAGCTTCTCGCTGTTCAGGAGTTAAGCGTGGGAGATTAGTTTCGGCTAAGTATATCTCCGAGTCTGTTCTAGAGGCAGCGGTCTGACTCTTGTATAAAGAGCTGTAGTAATCAAAGAAGATCTTGTTAACTTCAGGGCTGCCTGTAACTACATTACCCTGGGGATCCGCAATATGCGTTATCACTGGGGGAGAAGTATATGCTTTGGATATTGTTGCCAGGAGGGTACCCGCCTTCTCCCCTTGCTCATAGAAGGCCTGCTTGTTAAAGAATAACTTGCTTTTGGTAATTTCTTCTATAAGCTGATTATGCTTACGGGCTAATGTTTTCCATTGATCAGAAAAAGTGGGATCAGCGCATCACCAGGCCGCCCCTGAATGGCCTCAGCTCAGAGATGCGCTGAGCCCCCCCAGGAACTACGAACGCACCTTGAACCAAACAGAGGCTCTGCATATACACCAAAGAAACACTAACAAGTGGGAGCAGCTGACCAGAATTAAATCAAACACAGCAAAGAAATGAACAGCGCTACTTAAAAACAGATGAGTGCTTACCTGCAAAAAAGTGCACACCCCACTCATGGGATTCAAATACACAATGAGCACACACATGACCTGTCTACCACTTGGAGGATGTTAGTTTCACTAACAATTTGCAATTGTTAGGTACTTGTCCCTCCCACTGTCGTAGAAGTCTTTCCTCCATGGGAGGGGACCTAACACTAACTAAAACCTACCTGTGCATATGCATAGCCTGGGCGCGCTACCAGTAAAATTAAGAATTGCGCAGAAAAAGTGGGATCAGCGCATCACCAGGCCGCCCCTGAATGGCCTCAGCTAAGAGATGCGCTGAGCCCCCCCAGGAACTACGAACGCACCTTGAACCAAACAGAGGCTCTGCATATACACCAAAGAAACACTAACAAGTGGGAGCAGCTGACCAGAATTAAATCAAACACAGCAAAGAAATGAACAGCGCTACTTAAAAACAGATGAGTGCTTACCTGCAAAAAAGTGCACACCCCACTCATGGGATTCAAATACACAATGAGCACACACATGACCTGTCTACCACTTGGAGGATGTTAGTTTCACTAACAATTTGCAATTGTTAGGTACTTGTCCCTCCCACTGTCGTAGAAGTCTTTCCTCCATGGGAGGGGACCTAACACTAACTAAAACCTACCTGTGCATATGCATAGCCTGGGCGCGCTACCAGTAAAATTAAGAATTGCGCAGAAAAAGTGGGATCAGCGCATCACCAGGCCGCCCCTGAATGGCCTCAGCTCAGAGATGCGCTGAGCCCCCCAGGAACTACGAACGCACCTTGAACCAAACAGAGGCTCTGCATATACACCAAAGAAACACTAACAAGTGGGAGCAGCTGACCAGAATTAAATCAAACACAGCAAAGAAATGAACAGCACTACTTAAAAACAGATGAGTGCTTACCTGCAAAAAAGTGCACACCCCACTCATGGGATTCAAATACACAATGAGCACACACATGACCTGTCTACCACTTGGAGGATAGTAGTTTCACTAACAATTTGCAATTGTTAGGTACTTGTCCCTCCCACTGTCGTAGAAGTCTTTCCTCCATGGGAGGGGACCTAACACTAACTAAAACCTACCTGTGCATATGCATAGCCTGGGCGCGCTACCAGTAAAATTAAGAATTGCGCAGAAAAAGTGGGATCAGCGCATCACCAGGCCGCCCGTTTTCCATTGATCGAGATACTCTTGAATACGGGTATTAAAATAGTTTGTACGAGCGCACGCTATCTGTTGTAGTAGTGTTTGCTCATTACGCTTAGTATTTTCTTTGCATTCCGCTACTGCCGCAATGAACACACCTCGGGCAAATGCCTTAAAAGTATTCCACACCAACGACACATCTTCCTCATCTCTATGGATAAAAATGAAGTCTTCTAGATTTTTACTAATTTTCTCATGTGTAGTTATTAGATCTAGCCAGAACGGGTTAAGCTTCCAGTATTGGAATGGGGGCTTATTTCCCCATATAACCTTAAGTGTGATCGGGGAATGGTCTGAGACTAAACGTGGTAGGATTTCTACATGAGACACATCTTTTAACAACTGAGGAGACACAAAGAACAGGTCAATGCGTGATGAGGTGTTAAACGTAGCTGAGTGGCATGTATATGAAAGTTGCATAGGGAAAAAATGGCGCCACAAATCTGTATATTTAAGTTCGTTCATTAAATTAGCTAGTGTGGTGGTTATATCTTGTTTAGGGGGGTATCTATCTAGGGAGGGATTGCAGACTGAGTTAAAATCTCCTAGCCAGAGGACATGAGCACAGGGATGTCTTAAGATGAAATCTATACCTTCTCTAACTATGCCCACTGCATATGGGGGAGGAATATATATGTTAAGAATAAGTATGGGAATTCCTGAGATTCTACAGTATAAAAATATATATCTGCCCATTTGATCCTCCCTAGCCGCTAGTATCTGGAGAGTAAGGGATTTCCTAAGTAAGAGCGACACCCCCCTTGAATATTGGGAATATGTGGAGTGGAACGACCATCCCACCCAGCTCCTACGTAGTGCCTGTGTCTTGTCACCCGTAAGATGTGTCTCCTGTAAAGCCACAATATCCACTCTCTGACGTGTTAAATATGTCATCACCAACTGCCGTTTCACTGGGTTATTTAGGCCTCTCACATTCCAGCTAAGAATTTTAAGGTTGTTTTGTGCCATTCTCATTGCTGTTTATGTATATATACAGGATAAAATGCGATGTGATCTGCACCTTTTTGTACCTTTTCCTATGGCCCATGTATGTATTGATGTAGTATATTTTCCCCTCAAGTGAGGGATTCAGAACAAAACATAAACTTTCCCCAATCCCTAACCCACCCTGACCTTCCAAAACAACAGGAAGGTCCTTACACCCCAAACTAAGAACAATAACCATGTAGCAGACCACAGCTAAGAGCTGTAGTATCTGCTAGAGGGTAATACCTAAGATGGTATAGCCTTTTTATCAGTGCGGAAGGAAGAGGCAGGTGCTTAAACTTCCAACTGCACTTCCACGGGCCAGGTTCTCTCTGGCTCCTGCTCATTGTTCTATATGTATTGCTAGAGCAACAGTAGTATACGTGTTTTACATACTGCTTTGCTTTAAACGCCTATGCATTGGCAATGCATCTCCCAACATCACCCAAATGGCATTTAAATACATTTATAAGCTATGACCTGCACATATATATTGCGAGGCCACACATCGAGCGTGTGTGGACGTGGGTAACACTGGGGGGGGATGTCCAGGGATAAAAAAAGGAGAAAAATAAAGTCAATAGGGAGAGTGGGGACACCCCCTCCCGCAGGGCCCAGTGACGGGAAGCAATATAATTGACTTTGGGGTATAGGCCCTAGTGAGGGGGGCGTGCACACTCCCAAAAAAAAACAAAAGGGAAAACAGGGTAGAAAAGGGAAATACGGACATCTCCCCCCCGGCAACCCCAACTTTTATCGAAGAACCCACCAGACGCCATCTTTTAAACACTTATTTCCAAGATGGGTGTCACTGAACCCCCCCTCCCCAAAGCAAATAAACTGTGTGGTTAACGACATTATAGTAAATAGGTAAATGGATAGATAAATACGGTTGTCATTGCGGCAAGGTACTGATCATAATTTCCTTGCGGCCTATTAGATTTAAAGGCAGAGTAGAGACATTTAGAGCGCAGCTCTTGGGCTTTCGTCCGCATGTCTGGAGAAAGGCCGCCATTCCAGGCCTAGGCGATATTTTGGTGAATGTAAGCGGCTCATTGCTTTGTACAAAAAAAAAGAGTGTCTCACATTATGTAGACATGTGCCCATTGCGCTACAGTCCAACGTCCAGGCTTATAGGCCTCAAGACCAATGCCGCCAGCAGGAGTAGGGATACCCATCACAGTTCAAAGTGGATTAGATACGTGACAGCGATAGTGAGGGGGAAGAGAGGGGGGGGGAACAGATCAGTTCTCAACCACAGTACTCACGGATACTTTCATATATCTAGATTCCTTTCAGGTGAGGCCGGAGCACGCGGCCGTGCATCCAGCCATGTCTGGACTTCTTCTGGAGTGGAGAAAAAATGCGTTTCACCATCTGCAACCACACGTAGCTTTGTTGGGTAGAGCATGGCGTACATCAGGCCCAGGTCACGGAGCCTTTTCTTAGCGTGTACAAACTGTGCCCATTGCTTTTGCAGGTCTATGGAGAAGTCTGGATAAAAGGATATTCTGGCGTTTTCATATGTGATTGCGCAAAAGGTGGATCAGCGCAACACCAGGCCGCCTCCGAATGGCCTCCATCAGAGATGCGCTGAGCACCCCCAGGAACTACAAACGCACCTTGAACCCAAATAGAAGCTCTGCATATACACCAAAAGCATGGCTGTTAAGTGGGAGGCGCAGCTGACCAAAAACGAATTACATTAGTACATAGCAAGGAAATGAGCAGCGCTACTTAAAAACAGACTAGTGCCTACCTGCAAAAGAGTGCAAGCCCCACTTGTGGGGTCGAATACACACCGAGCATACACATGACCTGTCTACCACTAGAGGAGGATGTTGGTTTCCATTAACAGCTTGCATGCAACCTATTAAGTACTCGTCCCTCCCACTGCGAAGAAGTCAATCCTCCATGGGAGGGGCCTAACACTAACTAAATCCTAACCTATGTATATGCATAGCCTGGGTGCGGCTAATCAAATATGTGATGTCCCCTTTGGCGCGGGCTGCGCGCAGTGTCGCATCTCTGTCGCGGTAATTAAGGAGCTTCATAATGAAAGTGCGTGGTGGTTTCCCAGGCGCCAGGACCTTTGGCGACACTCTGTGGGCCCTCTCAATAATAAATACCGAGGAGAATGTAGGCCTTCCAAACAGATCTACAAGCAGCTTTTCAGCTTATTCTGCAGGCGCGCTTCCTTCTACCTTTTCAAGTAGGCCCACAATGCGCACATTGGAGCGACGGTTTCTATTTTCAAGGTCTTCTTGCCTGTCTATAAGCGTCTTGATATCTCTTTGCGCTCGGGGTACGTCACGCTCCAAGGGCCCGATGCGGTCCTCCGCGTTGCTTACTCTGGCTTCGACGTCGGAGACTCTAGTACGCAGAGTCTGCATGTCCGCTCTGAGGAGTGAGACATCGGTTCGTACCTCTTCCAGCTTAGTGGTGATAAGCGTTAGGGCCGACTGGCACGCCGAGACTCCAGCCATGATTTGTTGTAAGGATGGGGCGGGTTCCTCCTCTCCCGCACTCTCGTCGCCATCTTGGGCATCCATGCGAAATTTGCGTAGCTTGGCGATAGCCTCTGAAGCGCGGCGGGTCATCAGCAGGGCCGGCACCAGCTTGCTCCTGGACGTGTAGGAAAGGCAACCGGGTAGGTCAGTAGCAGTTTGTGTCGTTCTAATTTGCTCTAGTATGTGTTTTATCGGAGTTTAGAGCAGGAGCTCAGCACCAGCACGTCTTACTCCATCGGCTTCCGACCACGCCCCCAGTTTTTGGCCATCATAGTTTGAAATGAATACATGTTACCGTAATTAAAACCCATGTATTTTATTTGCCTATTTGTCCCGCTTATAACACCATTTAAATGATGTGCCTATCACAATGTATGTCGCTGATATTTTATTTGGAAATAAAGGTGCATTTTTTCAATTTGCGTCCATCACTTATCACAAGCCCATAATTTAAAAAAAAGTATTTTAATATACTCCTTTGACATGCATATTTAAAAAGTTCAGACCCTTAGGTAACTATTTATGTTTTTTTTTTTTGTTTTTGTTTTTTAAATTGTAATTTTTTTTATTTTTTTTGTATTTAAAATTTTTTGTGAGTCATTTTTGGTGTGGGAGGTAAACATGCTTTTTTACATTTAAAATTAGCTATTTATCTATTAAAAAATGTATGTGTGTGTAGTTTACTATTTGGCCACAAGATGGCCACAGTCAAAAAAGTCCTGGAAGCGTACGATGACGCTTCCAGGAACTAGAAAGAAGACGGGGAACTTTTTTTTTTTGCTGAAAGACCGCGGTCTCTGTTAAGAGACCGTCGGTTTTTCTGCGGGGGACTTAGTTCGGTGAATAGGAATTATATTACCATTCACTGATTGGGGGGCTAACGGCGGGCCGCGGGAGCGCACATTACAAGCAGCACAGCCTATCTGTATGAACATATTCCTCCAGACAGGCTTAAGTGGTTAAGCCAGATGACTTCCAACAAAGCTGTGCTATGACCAGAGCCGGGACAAGGTCCTCCAGCACCCAAGGCTGAGACACCAAAGTGCGCCCCTCCATCCCTGCCGCCCCAGCCGTCACACACTGATTGCTAGACTAAGAGGCGCCACATTGCCCACAACCTCCCCAACACCTTAATATCTAGTTATCTGGCTTGCAGTCACTGCCATGTATCCCCTTTTCTTATTTATTTCTGCTTCATACACAATTAGGAATGACAGCTGAATGAATTCTGCGCCCCCTCCTACATTGCGCCCTGAGGCTGGAGCCTCTCCAGCCTATGCCTCGGCCCGGCCCTGGCTATGACCCCTTTGGAGAAGCCTCTTGCAATGGCCATGCGTGTCACTTCCTCTTCCTGATTCATTCAGTGATGCACTTCTCTAATAGAGAAGACAGGGGTGACCCGAAAGTTATAACATAGCCAATATGGCAGCCATGATATTAAAATTTAAATTGAGCAAAAACTATGTGGTGTAGAATGACCATTAGGCATCAAATGAAAGAGGAGAGCACAAGCTACAGAATGTGTCCATCTTTAAGTACTTTGCAGTACTGGTCAGAGTCTCTTTAAGTGCTCAGAGTCCCTTTAAGCAACCTCACATACCACACACACACCAATCATAATTGGCCAGTGTCACTCCATTGTCTAGGTGTCCTCTATAGGACTTTGCATTTGATGACGAAAAGCAAAAAGATTGCTGATGCATGCTGTAATGGCACTCGGAGTTGTAACACAGTTCCAGTGTAAGCCTCATAGGATGCAAAGTCTGTATAAAAGCACAGGACCCTTTGGCATATAGGACACTTTTACCTGCATGGGCTCTCACCACCACTGTGGTGTCACTGGTCGTGATTTTTGCGGAGGGACCGGTAGACGAGCCAGGAAGACGCCGGGGCATCTCCCGACCTACGGTGGGCTGGAGAAAGCCCCATTTAAGTTCCGATTTTGATTTTCTTTACTCCTCGGCGTCCCTTTAACTTATCTGTATATGAGTGGATACAGGAATGCCACAAGAAAATCCATGGAGAGTCAAGGAACGCATACAAACTCCATCCAGTAAGTGTCCTGATTCGGACCAGCAGAGAACCAGCACTGCAATGCAAGAGTGTCATCCACTACTACACTTTTATGATTCAGCATTAGAAGAAACATACAGTCGGTTGCTATAATAGCGCTTGCATTTCTGATTGCACCAGCAGAGAAAAAAATAAATAAAAGTGTTTTTGAGGTACTGGGCATAAAATGAAATTACTTTTGCAATAAAATAAATGGAAAACTTTTCTTTTTATAATAATCTTTTGTTAAGACACGCAGGAACACATTCTGTGTAACATGTTTTACTTATCTAAATGTATCTCTTAGGAAAGCTAATTTAAGCAGGTACATATACCTACACTGAGAAGGCTGGGATAATTGGGCTGAAAATGAATGTAGTTATTGTTGCATTTTCTAATTACATTGCTCAGGCAGACTGTAGATTAACACAATTATGCTTTCTGTATTAAAAAGAACACCTGAATGAATGCAAACATTTTGTTCCTGTTACCATGCTTGCTTATTACAAGAAATTCTTGTTTTAAAAGAGAAAAAAGTAGACAAGGAATAAAAGACAATTAGGCTCAGTTCACACTATGAAGACGAAATGCCTATATGGGCAGAAATAAATGGGATTTTTAGAAAACATAAAGTAAACAATACGTACAAAATAACACTAATTAATTAACAATAAACAACTGGGATTCAAAACATAAAAATCTATGAGCTATAAGTATAATAAAACTTGGCTTGATTAGTGTCAAGAAGCAAGCCAGACCGGCATTTTACAGTTCCATAACTGGTTCATCAGAGGCAAACATAAACTGAAAGACATCTTGCCATGGCCAATTAAAATATTGTAATGTATCTACAAGCAAGTTAAAGGACAACTGAAGTGAGGGACATATGGAAGCTGCCTTATTTATTTACTTTTAACCAATACCAGTTGCCTGGCTGTCCTGCTGATCCTCTGCCTCTGATACTTTTAGCCATAGACCCTGAACAAGCATATGCAGATCAGATGTTTCCAACATTATTGTCAAATCTGACAAGATTAGCTGCATGCTAGTTTCTGGTGTTATTCAGTCACTACTGCTGCCAAATACAAATCAGCAGGGCTGCCAGGCAACCAGTATTGCTTAAAAGGAAATATATTTTATAGCCTCCATAAACCTCTCACTTCAATTTTCCTTTAAATATTTCAGTATATATAAAAGTTGTCATAAGCTAGTGAAGCACAACACAAAGCAGTACATTTGGGCATGACTTTGGATGCTGCTATAGGCGCCCATGTTAAATTGCTGAATTAGCGGCCACAGCCAGTAAAATAATAGTAGTGGTGTTCTGCTACTATGTGGTTGGGGCGGTGGTTTTGAGCAGCTGGAAGGAGTAGTGTGCCAGATTTGGGATAAACAATCCCACATTGCTTTACAAAGCACACTAAGATGACAAGGGGAACATAGGTACAACCAAAAAATGTACAGCAGAGTCCCAAGCAGCACAAATATTGCGACAAAAACTGTAAACATTAGGAGGAGGACCCTGCCCTTGCGAGCTTACAATCTTAAATATGTTGTATATGTTACGGCCAGAAGCCGAAGTCTGGCCACTTTGGGTTTTGGCCGGTCAAAACGCGAAGTGGCCGTGCAGCTGTTGCCAATGTTAGAAATAAAAGATTCCCGGCCACATAAATGCATTTTGTTGCCGTCTCGCTGCGGCCAAATGTATCCAACTCCCGTATGCAAGTTTGGCAGCCGAGGACACGCGTGTCCCCCAGACTCGTTCATAGCAGCAGGGAATCCTGCCGTTCGTTCCTGCAGAGCGGGTGCTGGCAAAAGTAATGTCTGCATGCAGCCTCCCCACTCTGCTTCCCTGCCACTACGAACAATCAGGGACACGTGTGTCCCCAGCTGCCAAACTTGCATAGGAGGGGGCAGAGGGAGGAGAGGAGGCAGAGTCGAAGAGGCGGCTTCATCTATCACATTGCCGCCAGAGGAAGTAACTAAATTAACCCCTTTGGATACATTTGGCGGCAGCGAGACGGCCACAATATGCATTTATGTGGCGGGGAATCTTTTTATTTCTAACATTGGCCACAGGTGCATGGCCACTTCGCGTTTTGAACGGCCAGAACCCAAAGTGGACAGACGGTTCTGGCCGAAACATATATAAAAGATAAAATCATATAGGGTGTCCTACATTTGTTAAATTAAATATGCAAAAGTATTGGATGTAGTGGATTTGTGGAGCTTCAGCTGATGCAAAATATCAGTAGTAAGGTAATTGATAAATTACACTACAAAAATAGATAAAGGGTACCAAGAAAGCTTTGTGAGAAATAGATATGGGTTTTAACTATCATCTGTATGCAGATGACACCCAGATCTACCTCCACACCCCTATCACATATTATCCACCACTACCATGGACAAGATCTCCTCCTGCCTATCAGCCATCTCCTCCTGAATGTCCGCTAGGTTCCTGAAACTAAATCTAGACAAAACAGAATGTATGATCCCCCCCCCCCATGCCTAAACCTCCCAGATGTGCATGTCACTGTTAACCACACTACCATTCACCCTACCTCTCAAACCCACTGTCTGGGTGTCACCCCGGACTCCCCGCTGTCTGGGTGTCTTGCCAGACTCCGCACTCTCCTTCACTCCCCACATCCAAAAGCTCAAAAAGTCCTGCATTTTCCACCTCTGTAACATATGTAAGATCCACCCTTTCCTGACCTCTGCCACCACCAAACTCCTCATCCATGCCCTCATAATTTCCCACCTTAAATACTGCAATGCCCTTCTGTCTGGTCTCCCTATGAACCGAATTGCCCCGCTACAGTCCATCATGAATGCGGCAGCCAGAATTATCCACTCCTCCCATCGCTCCACCACGGCAGCTCCCCTCTGTGAATCCCTCCACTGGTTTCCTATCCAGTCCAGAATCAGATTCAAGATACTGTGTCTGACTTACAAATCTGTCCACAAAACCTGTCCAACCTACATTTCTGACATCACTCAGAGGTACACACCTAGCTGCTGCTGACTCTGCTCCTCCAATGAACTTCGCCTCACCGCCCCCCGCATCACCCAGTCCCATGCACGCCTCCAGGACTTCTCAAGAACTGCTCCAACACTATGGAACTTCCTACCTCCACCCATTAGGGCAGCCCCCTTCTTTAACATCTTTAAGAAGGCCCTCAAAACTCACCTTTTCACTCTGGCCTACCACCCCTCACAAGTACTCTAAACCCGCAGCTGAAATCTGGTCCCTACCTTTCGTGTCCCTACCTCTCCCTCTAGATTGTAAGCCTTCGGGTAGGGTCCTCCTACTTTTGTGTCCTACCTCATCATGCACCTGCATTACTGACTGTGCACCCATGCTATGCATTTGAGTGAACTCAACTTGCCTAATCTCCATGCTCTCATCCAGTGACTGACTAAGCATTACCTTGTAAAATAAATATATAAATAAAGTGAGAATAAAAATAAACAGAACAAAACATGCAAAACCAAAGATGAAGTCCTATGTACACAGATGAAACTCAGCCGATGTGATCACAAACAACCATCTCTGCAGAGAATCTAACATGTACAGTGGCTCCCAATGCCTCGGCCAGTAATCAGCTTAGCGAATCAATTCAGCCTTTTGGCCACCTAACCTCTAAAAGGGAGATCCAAGGCCGTGCCGAGGCAGAGGCGAAAGAGGCTCCAGCCTCAGGGCGCAGTGTAGGAGAGGGCACACAACTCACTCAGCTATTATTCCCCTACTATGTTTGAAGCATAGAGAAATAAGAAAAGGGGATACATGGCACAGACTGCAAGCCACATAACTAGAGATTAAGGTTTTGGGGGGGTTGGTGACCCTAGGACGCCTCTTATGCTGGGCATTCACGGCTCATTTTTGCTGCTCGATTCTCCAGTTCGATTGTTTCGCTGCTCGATTCTGCAGTCAATTCTCTTATCTTCCATTAGTTTTTCTTATCCTTTTCCATTCACTGCTATCAAAAATCGAGTGGCAAAACAATCGGACATGGCCATCTAAATGGCTCAAAAACGAACCATGTATTCCCAGTATTAGTCTAATAGCAATGAGTGTGTGACGGCTGGGGTGGGAGGGAAGGAGGGGCGCACTCAGTCTCAGCCTTGGATGCTGGAGGACCTTGTTCTGGCTCTGGAGAGACCTGATGAATATTCAACTGTTAAAACGTCTAAGAAAAACTTCTAAATGGGAGACCCGATGGATATTTGACTGGGAAACTGTGTATATATGACTGGCAATGACTGCAGCCATTGCCTGGAGCATAAATGGCTGGTCATTAGGGATGATCGGAAATGGCGATTTCCGATATCGCGGAAATTCCGAATTCCATCAGAATGAAATTACGTAACCGCTACATTCCGATGGTATTCCGCAGAATTCCGCATTCCGGCGGTACAATTTCAGTAATCTCATTTAAAACCTCGTTTTTGAAACTTAGTAGGCCATGGGACCTAGAGGTTGTTCCACGGCGGTCATTACAATTTTTTTTTTGGGAGCAGCAGGAGTTGTCGTAGGCCATGGGGCCTAGCGGTGGTTCCACAGGGGGTCATTACAATTTTTGTTTGGAGCAGCAGGAGTTGTCGTAGACCATGGGACCTAGCGGTGGTTCCACGGCGGTCATTACAATTTTTTTGGGAGCAGCAGGAGTTGTCTTAGGCCAAAAGCATAGGGTTAGTGACGTCGGATTGCTGCAAAACCAGAAATGTTTTATCTTAAAATGCAAAAATTTGCGATGGTAGTGATAGGCAGAAGAGTTTGAGAGGGAGAGTCTTTGAGGCTTGAAAAACAGCACATTGTAATTTAGTCTAATCATCATCATCATGAATCAGTGAGAGGGGCCTTGTAATTATCACTGATCCGTGGCTCGTTAATTTTTATGAACGTTAGTATTTCCACATTGTCTGTGGACAGGCAGGTCCAGTGGTCGGTGACCACCCCACCTGCAGCACTAAATACTCACTCAGAAACACTGGCGGCGGGGCATGCAAGAA
Organism: Hyperolius riggenbachi; assembly: GCF_040937935.1. NCBI lineage: Eukaryota > Metazoa > Chordata > Amphibia > Anura > Hyperoliidae > Hyperolius > Hyperolius riggenbachi. Next base: position 173,614,546 of record NC_090646.1, read on the forward strand.
CCTCCAGTGCATACTGAGCGTGTTCAGGCCAGGTATCCAGTTGTTCTGTCCAATACTCCATGGGGTCATCATTACTCTCCATATTGTCTGGAGCACTGGCCGACCCCAAGTTATCATTCACCATATGGGCCAGCCGCTGGTGGTGACTACTTTGCCCGCTGGTGGTGCTGCTGCTAGTAGGAGTATCTGGCATTGGCTGATAAAATTCCTTCAACATATTCAGCAGGTTCACAGATTGGCTATTGGTGCTGCTGCTGGGAGTGGGACCACCAGAGCTTTGCTGAGTATGATGAGGCTTGGTAGCTTGGGCCCGGGATACAAGTGCAGGAAACGCATCTTCTACCCAACGAAGTAGGGCATCCCGGAAGTGGCTCATCCTGGCATCTGCTTGGAAGGGGGGTATGAACTGCCGCATTTTCCCCTTGCACCGGGGATCTAAGATGGGGGCCACCCACATGTCGAGCCTTGATTTTAGAGTTTTAATCCAGGGGTCCTTACGGAGGCTCTGGAGCTTATGCGCAGCCATAGGGAAGAGATGTCTGCCATTAATCACCTCTTCCTGGCTGTCAGAAATGTCGTCATGCTCCAGCTCCACATCAGAATCTTCTTCCCACCCCCGGACAATGGGCTCTTCTGCTTCCACAAGCTCTGCCTCCTCATCCAGGACTTCAGCATGCTCACTCACTCCCCCACTTGACTGACCACTGTTCAGTTGGGCATCCTCCCCCTATTCGAGCAGTTTGTCAAGAGCCTTGTCCAGCATGAAGACAAGAGGGAGCACTACTGATATGCCGCACTGACCACTTTTGTTGCCTGCTCAAATGGCTCCAGGACTTTGCACACCTGTCCAATCAGCTGCCACTGGTCCCCAGTAATGTAGTCCAGTGGCCCTGTTCTGGAGGAAGATGTCTGAGACAGGTATAGCCTGACCGCCATTCGCTGCTCCCACAACCTCTCCAGCATGTGGAGGGTAGAGTTCCACCGCATCGGACAATCAGAAATAAGCCTGTGCTGCGGCAGGCTATGGCGGCGCTGCAGCAGTTTCAAGGCCGTGGTGGTGGTTGCGAAGCGACGGATGTGGGCTGACACTTTTCGTGCTGAGGCCACAGCGTCCTTCAACCCATCAAAAGTACGTAAAAATTTCTGGACTACAAGGTGGAAGACGTGGGCCAAGCAAGGTAACTGTGTGTAGTCACCCTTAGAAATGGCGGCCAGCATGTTGGCACCATTATCAGACACCACTACAACTGTCTCCAGTTTTCGGGGGGTCAGCCACTGCTGTATCTGATCCTGTAAGGCTGCAAGGATTACAGATCCGGTTTCCCTGTTCTCATGCATGGATTCAAGTTTCAGCATGGCATGGCATCGATGGTGCTGCAGACCAGTGTAGGAGTGGGACCACTTGCTGCGAGGCTCAGCAATGGCGGACTGGCCTTGGACAGAACAGGTAGCAGAGGGAAGTAGAACAGGCCTCCCCTTCAACCCACGTGGCGGCACCACCAGCTGAGATGCACCAGATCTTGCACCCTCCTCAGCACCATGGAGGATGACCCAATGGGTGGTAAAAGTTAGATACTTTACTGTGATAGAGGGAAAATGTGGTGCGGCACTCCTATTCATATGTCCAGTAGAAGGGAATAGTAAGCAAAATCACTCTTACCGTCTCCAGCTTGGTCCTTGCTGCTGCTACTTGTAGGACGTGTGCTCCGCTGCGATATAGGGACAGAGAATCAAATCATGGTATTGAAGAAAAGAAATGCGTGCACCTTCCATCTTAGATTATCCGTGTTTTATTTTCAGCAGCGGGAATAACATCACATAGGACTCTATGTAGTAGTCAGAATGGTTAACATACCATATTGTGGAGCGGTGGAGGTAGAGGAGGTGGGTGGCGGGTGTGGATGGCGGAGAGCGACGGCCGTTTCGTGTCGCAGAGACACTTGGTCACGCTGCGTTCCACCTAGTTACGGAGAGGTAGCTGGTTCCGGATTATGACGGAGATAGACTCCGCCTCTTCCGGAATAGCTGTCCTCTCTGTGATTAGAGTAGCGTGGGTAGCCACGTCAAGCGCGTCAGGCGCGATGCATCTAGTGTGTGCGTCCAAAGGGACATACCAATAAAAACTACATTACCCATAAATCAATAGGCGGGACATCCGAATACGAAGTCTGCCTATCTTACTATATTAGTAAAAGGACCCTAATTTGGGGCAAGAGCGGGACAAGAGAAACATTTTATCCTCTCACAGTCCTGGGTAAGGGTATTTTTGGTATATGGTGCACAAAAAACGGGTTGTCCTTACAGGAACCCAACCATCATGCCTGTGCTATTTGACCTGGCTGACCCCGCATGAAAAGACTGTGTCGATGTATTTTAAAGTGACAGTGACTCATTTTAGTGAAACAATCAATTAAAAACAAATTGGACACTCAGCAGCTATTACTGGACATGTGGATAACATCAAATATTAAAAAATATATGTCATTAGATATTCAAAAAAAGGGGGAAGGAGATTCTTACATTATAAATTAATAATTGAGGACAAGGGGAATATAATTTAAATAAAAAAAACACTATTTCATGCAGCCAACTGAAAGTTGGCTGCATGAAAGCCCACTAGAGGGCGCTCCGGAGGCGTTCTTCCGATCGCCTCCGGCGCCCAGAATAAACAAGGAAGGCCGCAATGAGCGGCCTTCCTTGTTTTGCTTACATCGTCGCCATAGCGACGAGCGGAGTGACGTCATGGACGTCAGCCGACGTCCTGACGTCTGCCGCCTCCGATCCAGCCCTTAGCGCTGGCCGGAACTTTTTGTTCCGGCTACGCTAGGCTCAGGCGGCTGGGGGGACCCTCTTTCGCCGCTGCTCGCGGCGGATCGCCGCAGAGCGGCGGCGATCGGGCAGCACACGCGGCTGGTAAAGTGCCGGCTGCGTGTGCTGCTCTTTATTTCATGAAAATCGGCCCAGCAGGGCCTGAGCGGCAGCCTCCGGCGGTGATGGACGAGCTGAGCTCGTCCATACCGCCCAGCTGGTTAAAGGAGACAGTAGAAAGGTCAGAGGCATCAAAGGGGAAGGAAAGCAGAGGGGTCCCCTCGCTACTGCAGCCAACGGGATTTGGGATTATCTCCCTTCCCATGGTTGTGTTTGTAGCTGTCATAGGGGGAAAGACTGAAGAAATGGTGGCGGGTGAGCTCCTTGAGGATTCATGTTCTTTATTAATATCTGGTTTGCTAGTTTCGTTAGGTTGAAAGAATTTTTGGCGAATAACCAATCTACGGGTAGCTTTGTAGAGATCAATTGAAAAGTTGACAAAATCGAATTCTTGTGTAGGGCAGAAATTAAGTCCCTTCTTTAGTAGTGAAATACAGTTCTTATGGATTTCTTGTCCAGAGATATTCACCACTTGTAATTCACTTTCAACAGTCTTTATTTGTAACTTTTCTTTGCTTAATTCTTTGCTTTCTTCTTTTTGTTCACGTCCCTCAATGTGCTCGATCTTTCCCATCTCACCATTTTTACATCGGTTTCTGGATCGCTTTCGTCCTCCTCTTCGGATCCTACCCCTAAAGGGGCTGTTGCTTCTGCACCTTTAATCTCGAGATGCCATTGTCCTACTTTGGTATGCCATAATGGTAGAAACCTTGATACCATAGGGTGCATCTATATCGTTGGAGTTTGTTCTGCCCCCTACATGTGGTAAATTTATGTGGGGGATTGTTAGTCCATTGACTGATGAAGATATGTATATATACATATATATGTATATTTATAATAGTGGTCCTTTCTGCATAACGTGGGGTTGGGGATGGCTATTACTTATTCCTATGAGATTCACCCAATTATATTCCAGTTGTCCTCAATTATTAATTTATAATGTAAGAATCTCCTTCCCCCTTTTTTTGAATATCTAATGACATATATTTTTTAATATTTGATGTTATCCACATGTCCAGTAATAGCTGCTGAGTGTCCAATTTGTTTTTAATTGATTGTTCCACTAAAATGAGTCACTGTCACTTTAAAATACATCGACACAGTCTTTTCATGCGGGGTCAGCCTGGTCAAATAGCACAGGCATGATGGTTGGGTTCCTGTAAGGACAACCCGTTTTTTGTGCACCATATACCAAAAATACCCTTACCCAGGACTGTGAGAGGATAAAATGTTTCTCTTGTCCCGCTCTTGCCCCAAATTAGGGTCCTTTTACTAATATAGTAAGATAGGCAGACTTCGTATTCGGATGTCCCGCCTATTGATTTATGGGTAATGTAGTTTTTATTGGTATGTCCCTTTGGACGCACACACTAGATGCATCGCGCCTGACGCGCTTGACGTGGCTACCCACGCTACTCCAATCACAGAGAGGACAGCTATTCCGGAAGAGGCGGAGTCTATCTCCGTCATAATCCGGAACCAGCTACCTCTCCGTAACTAGGTGGAACGCAGCGTGACCAAGTGTCTCTGCAACACGAAACGGCCGTCGCTCTCCGCCATCCACACCCGCCACCCACCTCCTCTACCTCCACCGCTCCACAATATGGTATGTTAACCATTCTGACTACTACATAGAGTCCTATGTGATGTTATTCCCCCTGCTGAAAATAAAACACGGATAATCTAAGACGGAAGGTGCACGCATTTCTTTTCTTCAATATCAAAGTTAGATACTTTCCCTGCCCATGCCTGCTGCTCCAGCCATCCATAGTGAAGTGCACCTTGCCACCGACAGCGTGATTCAAACCCCCGGCCGGCATACTCCACAATGTGCTGGTGAAGGGCAGTGATAGCATTCCTGGCAAAATAATGCCGGCTGGGGATCCACCATTGTGGAGCAACACTTTTGATCAGTCTGCGGAAGGGGGCACAGTCCACAAACTGGTAGGGCAGCAGCTGTTGGCCCAACAGTCTTGCAAGGAGCGCATTATTTTTCACAACAAACGGATCAGTTGCAGGGAACATCCGCCTCCTCTGCAACATTTCTGGCACAGAGGCCTGACGCTGGAACACTGGTGATTCAGAGGAAAACAACAAGGGTGATGATGAGGTGCTTGTCGAGGTCTGGAGCCCTCTTCCACCCTGGCATGCAGAGGGATTTTAAGTAGAATGGGACGCAGGTTGGATAGGGACAGGACGGATAGAAAAAGAAGAGGAGGGGCCTGTTGCTGCTGCTTTTTCTCCACCCATCTTATTGTCATTCTTTACCTTTTCAAACTCCAGTCTGTGCCCTGAAGTGCCGAACCCGCTGCCTGATTTGCCTCTGCTCACCGATTTACGGCACACAGAACAAACTGCCCTGGATTAATTCTCTGCAGGAACAGTATAATAATTCCACGCAGGGGACATGCGTGCACGTCCAACAGTGGTGCGACCTGTTCTAGCACGTCGAAGCTCAGTATTGGACTGGTGGGTACTGACAGACGGGAAAGCACTTGCAGGCTGCTGGCCAACCGTCTGCTCTGTTTCTCCATTCTGATCACGCCTGCTAGTGCCTAACCCACCAGATGGTGACCACGTTGGATCAGCCGCCTCATCATCCAAAAAAATCATCCAGTTCAACCAAAGCACTGGAACCCACAAGTGACTCTTCTGGACCCTCCACCTGGCCACGAAACACCTCAGTAGTTGACTGGTGGTGATGTTGACTGGTGACACAAGCTCCCAGTTGTGATGGATTACTGGATGAAGAAAACACAGGGGCCATTTCTGTCACCACAGAATGCACCACTTCTTGGGAGCTTGGTCCCATGGTCTCCTCCAATGCCACTTCCTAATCCTTCTCCACATCTCTCTCATCGACGTAGGTGTGCTTTACTTCTGGAGGAAAGCACTGGGAGGAAGCAACCTTGTCAAGAGAGGCAGCTGCAGTCGGGTTCTGGTCATGAGGAACCTGGCCACTACTGGTGCTGCTGCAACTAGCTTCAAGTTCCTCAGACTGGGTAGAGAGTTCCTGATCTAAATAATACGCAACTCTCTTCGCCTGCTGCTCTGTCAACATTTTTCTGCGTGCAAACACAGGGAAGACATCTCTGACCAGGGGGGAATGCTTCCTGCTGCTGCCACCCTCAACCTGATCACGTATGTGATCCACCAACACCACCATCACTCCATTTTCTTTTAGGAATGGCAGGAAATTGCTGCTGCTCTCGCTCTATTGTTTTGGGGCCACAAACTTTATTGGGGAAGGGGTATGAGCGACAGAACCAAAGTAAAATAAATAAAGAAAATAAATCAAAAACAAAATAAAGAAAACAAAAAACAAAAAAAATGAACTTAGAAAACAAAAAAATAAATGTGCACTACACTCAACTAATCAATCAAACTCTCTCACTCTGTCAAACACTAAGCCTGCGGCCTGGCTGGCTCTGTTTAACCCTCTCCACACAGCAACTACTAGTACACTACACTACAATCTACTATCACTCAAACTAACAATCTACTGTCACTCTCTCACAAATACACCTAGCTACGACTAATACTAATAGCTCACACTCAATCTAATTCTCTCTCACAGTCTTTAAAAAGACTTTTGTTTAATATACAGTCTTTAAAAAGACTATTGTTTTATGTTGAAACAACTAATATGGGTCTCTCTCCAACACCAGACTGAAACCCACAAGCTTTGTGACTGTCATACCTCTCTTATATACAAAATGGGTGGGATAGCTGGTGATAGGTAGCTAGGGAGCTGGTTGCTAACATAGGATTGGTTAGTTTTTGTGAAGACTCTAATTGGTGATGAAATTCCGATTTTCATGCACAAATCCTGTTGTTTTCACTTTTAAGCTTCTGTCTACGGTCTTCCTTCTGATTGGCCTAAAAAATCCGCATTCCGATGGAATTCCGCAATGAAATTCCGCAATTACCGTTTAGCGCTATAGCAATTCCGTTCCGATGCGCCGGAACGGAATTGCCAATTTCCGATCGGAAACGCAGAAATCTGAATTCCGCGGAATTCGGGGAGCATCCCTACTGGTCATCACATGGTGAATTCCTAATGTCCTTTGCGCAGGCTTACTTGTATGACCGTTTGAATGGTTAAATCCATGCACAGGACTTTTTCCTGATCATAGTTAAGATGCTGAATATTGTGACATACCGAATCAGTCTTTATGACTGACAAATCCAGCTCAAGTAGGTACATTAAAGCTGTATTGTCTGCCGCATAATCAAATTCCATTAACCCACTGCTCTGTGTTTATTATGCAATCTACAACCTGACCCTGCATTGCAAGCATTCCAATATAATCATAAATGTTTCTGCTGTAATTCATCTTATCTCAGTCAGCCTGGCTCTATTTGGTACATTGCCGTGGAGATGGAAGCTTGTTACCTCCCCTGGAAAGGGAGATACACCTCACCCCTCTGCAGAAACTGCAGAAACTGCTAAAGTACGATCTATGCTTTGTTCTGTGGTTAAAAAGCAAGCTAGATAAGACAGTGCAGTTTTTTTAGGAAACAAAAAGAGCAAGGGAGGAAATTATATGAGGATTGGCTTCAGTCAGAGATTGTAAAGATGGAAAATGCCTAGAACAGTTTTCTCTTTATTTACTATATAGAATTCACAGAAATCAAAACAGTACAATAAATATGTTATGTAAGTAGAACAAGTATTTATCTTATATTATATTTGTGTTTTTTTCCTGGGGTAGTATGGCTGTCCCTGCTACTTTAAGTGTTCTGACTGCACTGGCTACAAGCATGCTGCAAGTGTGTGACTGAAGGAGGTCTGAAGCCAAAAGATCATGTGTGGCAGTAAGGCAGCTATTCATCTTATTAAAGGGATTAGAGATCTCAGGGTTCACATTCATCTCACTACAAGGTTTCCTTTAAGACAAATTATGTATTTGGTTAACTTTGAGGTAAGGCCGAGCATAATGCAAATTACCGTCATCTTTTTGAAATTCCTCTGGCAGGTTATCAAAAGAAAAGGTCTAAAGCTGCTTTGTTTTCTGCAGAGTATTGGACACCTTTAAAGTGGTGTGTATTTGTTGCCATTTATCTCCTAAATTTCTTCTCTCCATTACATTTAACTTGTTGTGTTGCAGCATACTAATTGTTATTTTCTTCATTGATTTTCCGTCACTTATCGTGTATATGTGAATGTTATCTGACCGGCTGAATAAGGTCAATTCTGTACTTCTGTTTTGCTAACCTTTTCTCAGCTAGTCAAGCATCTAAAAGGGCTGGAAGCTAAAACTTTTCAAATAGTATGGATTGGAACAACACTCTTGTTGTTCTCTACACGTTTTGATGTATAGTGCATGACCTAAAAATAAGGAAGAACAATACTGCTCCATACAAGCTGCATCATTGTATTTTTCTATTTTAAAATTGCCTTTGCAGTTTTTTTTATCTTTTCTTTTCTATGGAAAAAAGTTTTTTCGCAACTGGAGCAATCAGAAAACCTCTATCTACGCCAACCAGGAAGCAAAGGCAGTGCATATACAAAAGCTGCAATAGCTGGGAGCCATATTACCAATCAGAGCTCATCTTTTAGACCTGACAGGAACTTGAAATCTATATGCATTTTGCTTTTTTTTTATCTACTACACATTACTTGGTATTTATAGCACATGGTTTAGGCTAGGCTTCATGAGACAGTGCTGTTCAGTTCTAGTCATCTTCCTAACATTTTAAGTCCTTGTTCAAGCTCATGTTTTTATGCATATTGTGGGGAATGCATATTCATTTGCAGTGTGCAAAGTTCTGCGCATTGCACATTTACCATCTTTTCATGATTACTTTTTTATAACGTGGATGGCTTGGTTTGCAAATCTGTCTTCCCATACTAGTGTTAAGGCTCCTACACATGTCCAACTTAATGCACAACAAACCACACAACATGGACCAACCACATAACAAGTTGTTTACCTGACAATTACGTACACACACGCCAAACAGCTAACTTAAATACTATGCGTGGAAGCTAAATGACAAACCACACAACATGTCTGCATTCAAAAACAACAAGTTGTTCAAAACACATGCACACACATTCCAACCTGCATGATAGTTGGCCTGATTGATCCACCAGTTGGATCTGGCAAACAACCTGTTATTAATTGGTCATCTGGTTGTTTGCCAGCCGTACACACGCCCAACTATCTTCCAACAGACCATGTTTGGAAGATGGTTGGACAGATTGTTGGTACGTGTGTGTATGAGCCTTTGGACCGAACAGCTTTCTGTGTGCTTTTCAAACTCTTCCTCCTCTCCCATCATCACCTGCATGAGGTAGATGGAGAAACTTGGATGAAGCACCAGCCAGCCTTTTCCTTTGTACACAGAGCGGATAACCTGGCCCTGCCTATCTATGTTGCTAAGAGATTTGCCTTTGCTTTCTGTTTATATCAATGAGGTTTAAACACCAATAACCATGTTGCCGGATCACTGATTGTCCTTCTTTTGGTCCACTTTGTGTAGGTGTTATCCAGTAGTGTAACTATCAGGAGAGACGCTACTCCATAGCCACCAGCTACCATAGCCACTATTCTCCCAGCAAATTATTTGTGGCAAACAAGGGGTGTTCGACCCACCCCCATACATCATCATTGAGCTAAACTTTGACTCCTTACTTTACAGTCAGCAGGCACATGGCAGCCAATCAGCTATCCCTCCCACCTATCAGAAAGCCAGCACAGAAGGCATTTTGCAGTCTGTGTTTGGCTTCTGTGCTAGGCAGATGAGGGACAGTGTGTTGTGACAGGGAGAGAGTTAAGTAGGCTTGTGTTCTGTGTCCTCAGTGCAGATTCTTGCTGCTACCACATTGTCCTGAACAACTAAGCCCTTCTTAGGACTGATACATTGTTTTTCTTGCTATTGTATTGCTCTTCTGTGGCCAGTGCATGGGTTAGCTGTTGGAGACAGGTCTGTTGGTACTACTGGCCCCCGTATAAGTCCTCAGTGCAGAATAAGTGTTTTTTTTGGGTCACTTAACTGTCATTGAACTACCTCAGCCTGACCATAGAGGCTGAAAAACCACACAAGCAGAGCGGCCACTACACACCACTACATGAAGATTGCCGCCGAGAGAACTAACATTTATGTCCTGGAGGTGTCAACTAGTAAAAACAAAGAAATGCTCACCTGACGTACTCACTAAAGGTCTTTGCAGTTATTTGTGGACTGCATGTGCATTAAACGCGGCATTTGGTCTGTCAGAGTGAAGCGGGTGTAGCCCTTACACTACCTGATGGACGTGTACACACGCCGGACGTTTTAAAGCACTTTATTCCACCAATTTAAGAATGTAATGTGATTTCTGCCCTAGAGATTGAAACACAGCTCTGCTGCGACTATGTAATTTTTGGTGGGACTTTTGCCATGCCCCCATCCAGGTGATAGGCCCCTTGAAACAACTTTTCCATCACTTGTGTGGCCAGAAACAGTCCCTGTAAATTTTAGAATTTGCCTGTCCATTGAAGTCTATGGAGATTCGCCTGTTCGCCAACTTCTGCGGAAATTCACGTTTACCGTTCGCGAATCTTAAATTTGATGTTCGGCTCATCACTATTCCACATCACTTTATTTCCTGTTGCTGACCCCGCTTGACCCTGACTCTGCTTTTGCCACTCCCCTGCCGACCCTGTATGCAAGCCCAAAGTGCAAGGTGCAGGAGAGGGTGACCTCCTCACTGAGGCATACACTCCCCTGTGACTCGGTTACACATTATTACTCTGAATAATATATAGTTACTTGACATTAACAATATTATTCAGCAAGAGAAATGCTGAGATGTTATTTTATCTCATTGCACTTGACATGGATGACATTTCCTCATTAGATATATCTTCCAGATATTTGTGGAAAACGATTTCTGATTCCAGCACATTTTACCCATATATCTAGTCTCATCTAGCTGATCAAATCATTGTTCACATTCTATGTTTGTGTCAGAAATACTCTGACTAGAATAATTCCTGTAATTTGTACATGCAGCAGTTTACTTGTTTTAACCACCATCTAAGTGCAAAGAGCAACACCTATCTGAAAGAATTTTAAATCATTATAAATAATTCATTCTCACTCCTCTGCCTTAAAACTCATGTTCAGCATCCAAATTCTTCCTGTCGTGTGTGCCTTTTTTTTTTTATTATTTATTCCAGAGGTTGTTTATTATGTAAACAAGCACTTCTGAATAATTAATACATCTCTTTTATATAGGCTCTTCTCTTGAGCTATTTTGTTTAACAATAACAGCAATAAATTCAGGAACTTTTGTTGCCAGATTATATTATAAAGTTCTTCTGGAAATCTATTTTCCAGGTAAGTAAATGAAGGATAACCCAGTCGTTTCACAGCATCTGTTCCTGGGAGAGTGCCTGGGGCACCAACAGCTAGGGTAGGCTTTCTTGCTAGGCTCCATGATGCATCTTTGGCAGTTGTCTTTAGTTACCCTGCAATGGTGATATTGGCTCTGATTCACTATGCAGAGGTAGGATTGCAATGCGCAAGCAGCAGCACATGGCAATTTTACCTGTAGTAACACCAGGAGAGCATTGCCCCTTAACTCACTACTGCCACAACATGCGTAGCGCTAACGGGCAACGTTTTTCACCTCTGCATGGCAATCTTACCCATGCATGATGAATCAGGACCATTACTAATTATCCATACAAGGTGATGTTACTAGAGTGGTGGCATGCGATGCTGTCCATTGCATGTGCTACACTTCCACCAACTGTGAGAAGCTAACACTGTTCCTTGTAGAGAGTTTTAACCTTCTTAGTGGTAATCCCAAAACAAGCTCGGAGTGGAAATCCACAGCTCAGAGCGGTAATCCCATGCCTGAGTGAGTTATTTGCAGGAGCTGCTGGAGATCTCTCGGTGGTATGTTTTTTTCTTGTGTTTAGGGTCTCAAAGCTTGTGAAAAAAATTGCACGGCTTGTAGACCCTAAATCCGAAAATAATCATAACGCCAGAGAGGTTATCCTGAGCTGAGCTCGGGGTAACCCGCGCAGGAGGATTGCTCAGGCCCTGCTGGGCCGATTTTCACAATTTTTTTTACTGCACGCAGCTAGCACTTTGTTAGCTGGGTGCATAACTCGATCGCCGCCGCTCGCCGCCGATTTGCCGCTACCCGTCGCGCTGCGCCGCCCCCCCAGACCCCTTGCGCAGCCTGGACAATCAGTGCCAGGCAGCGCTGAGGGGTGGATCGGGACTCCCTCTGACGTCCCGACGTCCATGACGTCGGTGACGTCATTGCGATCGTCGCCATGGTGACGGGAAAGCCATGCAGGAAATCCCGTTCTGAACAGGATTTCCTGCTTGCGCAGATCACTGGAGGCGATCAGAGTGGGTAGGGGGATGCCGCTGCTCAGCGGCTATCATGTAGCTAGTGCTAGGCTAGCTACAGGATATAAAAAAAAGTGCTGCACTGCCCCCTTGCCGCAATAATTGGAATGGCAAGGGGGTTAATTAAAGCCATGGTTGCCAAAGGTCTTGGAAAATGTTTCTACAGACATCTTCAGGCATTGCAAATAAGGTGAATAAGCAACATTCATATCAGGCCATTTGTTTTATTTATGAAGAAACCGCTGGCTAAGTGGTGGAATCATGGCAGCAATAGCATACAAAGCCCTAACCTTTTTTATCCTCCATGGCATCTGCAGTGCGTTTTTCCAATGCTCAACCACAATGACCCAACATAGATGGCCAAAGTCTGCCAAGTGATTGCACATTCTGAAGTAAGACTTCACCTCTCATGTAGGCATCTTGGTCATTTCCTAATCTTACAAAGCCAATTTTATAGGCCAACCATCATTTAGGCCCGGTTCACATTAGCGGTTTCCATCCGGAATCGCCGTGCCGGAGCCGGACCGCATGCGGAACGGACGGAACGGACGCACGGCATAGCAATGAAAGTCTATGCGTCCGTTCACATGCGTCCGTTTCGTCCGGACCGGAGCCGGACCGGATCCGGACTCCGGCGTAAGACCCAACATGCGCTATTTTTTGGTCCGGCTCCTCAGGCAGCCGTATCCGGAGCGGAGCCGGACTGTTGCATCCGGCCAATACAAACCAATGAGAACCGGAGAGCGCACAACACACTGGCTATAAAAACCGGACGTTCTACCCCACTTCCTATGCTTTTTCTATGGTATAGTGGCCATTTTGGATGGGGACTGTTATAATTTAAGTAGGCCTCAGTTACTTGGCCTGAGTTTTATGTAAAAGGCTTGTCCGCAGTGTATGCCTTTAAAATAAATAGAGGTTTTGTGATGCAGGCAGAGGCATCTCAGGGTCTGCGTGTAGCAGAGGATACACGCAGATACTGAGAACATGTTCCTAAAAGAAGGCCATCGGACTACTCTGACCTTAACACTACACCACAGGAACAGAAAACATTGGCCATATTTACTAAACATCCACGTTCCTGCATATGGGTCAAATGCCTCATTGATTATTAATCAAGTAGGTGTGTATGATGACACCACGAGTAGGTCCACCAATAATCTGGTCTAGGGGGTGGCGAAGATGATGTCATATTTAACTCTTTCCTAGTCGGTATTAAAGGCTGAGGGAGCTATGAGAGCTCACTTCTGCTTCTTCCTTCCGCACTAGCTCGCAAGGCCGACTGGGACCTCTAAGCATGTTCTTCCTTTCTGTAATCTGATATAATCTATGCTGTACATAGGTAGTTTAGTGTAACGTAGTTAGGAAGAAGGTACCTGATAGACTTCAGCAGGGAGTCTCATCACGAGCTTGTAACGCAACATGAAGATTGGCATAGCTAGGATATGATGACTGTATCTATCTGTCTTTCTGTGACTTGAATAAATAACGTAAACATTGAAGAAGCCTGAGAAAGTCTATCTCCTGTTTGCTGTGTGGAGAGTCAAGTGATCTCACAGTCTGTGAGACGATGGTGTCGAAGCAAGGTGATAAGAACAGTTTATAACAATGGTGCCGATTTAAACCCTGATTGAACACTGTCTAGCAGTACAAGCAGACAGGGGCCGGGGGCCGAAGGTGTTTTCAAGATAGTCCACAGCAAAACAAGCGGAATAGACGGAAGCGGACGGTAAAGCTTATCAAGCTGATACTGATAAGTGGTGTGGAAAGTGTGCGGGAGCCAAGCACACGGCACCAATTCGAGAAATCAGCGGCGAAACTCTTGGACGTTACACTGTGACTGCATTGTGCACTGTAGTCACCAGCCTAAATATGGATCGGATGGAAGCCTCTGTGGCCAGCTGGCAACGTGCTGTGAGAGGTCGATCCGCTGTCGAAAATTCCGGGGTCCATTCGGTTTCGTGGAAGAACCGTTGCGGAATGCTGATGAATTGCGAAGAGTATGCAGAGGCACGTAAGATTTACGTTGTTATGTTGCATTATCTTTATTGTATGAGGAGGGGATAATGTGTTCTGTGTTTTGTGTTAATTGCAGCGTGGAGGCTGCGGGCTTCTCATCTTGTAAATGCATAGTGCTGTTTTCAGAGTTTATGTGTTTTGATTTTTTCTTAGGATTCAAAGTTCCTGTGTTGCAGAGGTTCCTTTTTTTTCTTTTCTTTCTCTTCTCTTCTCTCCCCGTCTCTACAGAGGCTGGGAAAAATGTCCAGATAGAGCAGGGGGGGGGGGGGTCCCCCGCAGCAGGAGATAAGCCAGCAGTGCTTCAGTCTGTTGGGGCTGGATGGGAGGGAGAGGGGATAGAGAGGAGCGTAGTGGAAAAGTGTAGTGAGAGAAAGCTTATCTAGTTTCCAGTCAGAGCTGCTAACATGCTTGTAAATATCTGTATCTGTTATGTTGTTTAGCCAGTTTGTCTGTTGTGCGTTTCAGCAGTACTAGCTGTTAATATGGTTTAGAGTTACGCTGCGCGCTTGAGTAGGTTTGAGTTATGGCAGAGATAAACTGCAGATGATTTGTGAGGAGAGAGAGGTTTCTACGTTCCTGGGTGATGCTAAGATGTAATATATTTAGCATTGCAGCTGTGACGCGGTTGGTCTCAAGTTTGGCAAGCATCCCAGAGAGTATAGGTAGCGGAAGGCTGACTCTCGGTAAAATGTATCGATGCTGTGTGTAACTATGCATAAAAATGTTTGTTCTGTGTGTATTTTGTTTTCTCTCCTAAGATATAGGAACGAGAGGCTGCTATGGGAGCAGCCATCTTAGCTGGCAGTCCAGGACTCAAAATGGCGGCAGTGGAGAGAGCCCGCCCCAGAGAGTCATGGCCCCCACACGTCATGGCAGGGGGGAGGAGGGGCTGGGGGATCCACGTCACGTCAGGCTGTGCTCGCAGCTCCGGGCAGAGCAGCTGAAAGGGAGGGGGGTAGAAATACAGAGACATGCTACTGTGTGTCTCGGGTCTCAAAGTATTTCCCCAGAGTTTTTCCCTGAGTCCATGGAAAGGAATGCCAGGATACGTGCACCAAGCTATTACTGTCAGATTAGCAGGAGCACAGATAGGAAGAGTGTCCCAGCTAGGTGCAGGGACACACGTAGCAGTGCAGGTCAGGAAAGTGTCTGTACTGAGTTGCTTACGGGATTATTCCTGTAAGTGGGGCACCTTAATGGGTGGTGCAGCATGAGTTCCCAATAGCGTATAGGGGGGGACAGTGCATCAGGGGGGTGCCGGAGGTGGAAAAAAGGTAGTTGACCAATCCGGGTTTCCGTCGCCGCTGCTGCAGAGTGGTAACGATTTTTTCCGTTTTTTGTCGTGGACAGGGCCAGAGCTTGACTGAGAGGTCTATGCTGGGCTGGGGCTGTTTTTTTGTGCGTTTTTTTTTTGTCCACTGATTGGTCAAATATGTTTTTTCCAGCTCCTATCAATTGTAGCACAAAGAACAAAAACTGACCGCAGTTCATGGGGCAATTATACAGATGATAGAATTGCCATGTACAGAGTGACAGTGTATCAGTACGGTGTTTGCCATGTGACTACCTACCAAGTGGGCATTCAGGGATCTGCATACAGGCATGTGACGCTGGTATGCTTAGCCCTGCACCCTGTGTAGTTTAAGTGTAAAGTGCCCCTTCCTACAGGGAGGCAGCCATTTTTTTTTTCGGGTAGTCTAGGTAGTGGCACGGCAAACATTGATCAGAGGGTACAACACACAGAACTTCTAGCAGAGCTGGTATCGCGATGAAGTTCTAGATAAGTAGATGCGATAATGAGTAAGAGCATTGCAGGCTCACCTGCAAAGCAGCAACAGGTGTGGCATCCGGAATCTGTGCATGCGACGGCCGCGCATGGACAGATAGGGGGGGATGTGGAGTGAGCTGCAATGGGGTGAGAGCTTCCAAAGGTGAAGCGAGCTTCCAAAGGTGAAGTCCGCGGGAGCATATTTTAAACAGGTAAGTACTGAGGATAGTACTGAGGTAGGGGGGTGAAGTTTAACTCCAATCTACCAATAAGAGTAAACAGAGTTCATGAGAACCATAAAACAACGAGATCAATTACGGTATATATTGATCATTTTAAAGGGTAAAGAGTACAAGCCGCAGGGCGAATCCCAAATCATTAATAAGAATTGATTTGTTTGTATTTCGATTTCAGGTTGGCAATATGGAATTGAGACAGCTGCAGTGCTGGCAGCAAAGATGGAGATGTCAGTCGGATAAGCGAAAGGTTCCAGATGCCAATCTAAGCTTGGAGGAACACGAGATTCCTGAAATTGGAAAGAGACTAAAACACGAGATTTCTGAAATTGGAAAGAGACTAAAAACCGAGGTTCCTGAGATTGGAAAACGTCTAAAAAAACTGACTGAGCAAAGCATAGTGCAAATTGCTAATGTTTTTCTTTCCCAAGGTGGTGCTTTTATAATGAAGAGTACCGTGCTGATGGTGATCCTAGGTTGCCATTTCGTCCTAGGAGAACGAAGAGTTGACATTCTCATGTATAATAAGGGATTAATGAGAATACAAGGCCCAAACATGTTGATGTTGGGTGACAAAGGTACTGATCCTTTCACCCCTCCCTCTGATTGGCACAGATGGACCAAGCAGGGATGGAGGAAAAGAGCACTTGTGCCAGGAGGAAACAAATTTCATGGCACAATGTGGGTGAAAGGTCTGAAAGGTCAGGTGTGCTGGCAGGGTGACTGGAAAGGCAGTGTAAATCTGCTATTGAGTAATACCACACTCCCAGAATCGACGCACCGATCCAAAGGTTTGTTAAAAGGTACATTGCAGTACAATGGGTACGTGCAAAAGGTGGAGTGTGTGATTCAGGGGTACCTTGTCTTGGTTATGCAGAGTGAGATGGTTCCAGATTGGAGAGGAACGAGCAGGAGGCGTCAATTCTCTTACCAGAGAGACGCAGGGGACAACATCACACTCTGGAGCTACCGACAGAGAGTGCCTCTGAAACAACTATACACACGTAAAGGCTGGAAAGCCGAGGGTTGGTGGTTCTCGAAACAAGAAGTAAAAATCGAGATCAAGCCACATTTCCAGGTGACAAAGAGGGTGGGGAGAGCGGTCCCGGGGGAGGGAACGCCAACACAGGGAACCCCATTCACACTACACGGGTCACAACAGGGGACGATATTACACAGTCCATATGCAGCAGCTTATCCTCATGATAGTTGGGTAAGTGAAGAGGTACTCTTAATCGAACGATTGCAGAGAGTACAGTCTTCCCGACCTCACAGCTGGGGACATATTTTGTCAGCGAGAGATTGGACAAGGGGAGGTATAATAATTTTTCTGGAGAAGGATCTTTTGCATGGCCGCTTCGAGATGTTTGGGTGAACAAATGGAAACTGTGCAACATTCCTTTAGGCACCGCTACTTCCTTAGTTCCCACCTCAACCCGTGTCTTACACCAGGACCTGAGAGGTCAACCTTTTTTGGTGCTAGACGGGGAGGTGAAGCAAGTAGAGTTGTCCTCATGCGGGCAATTCTTGCAGAAGTACCTGCGTTGGCCGGGGCAAGTCAAATTTAGTGAAGAAGCCTGCAGGCTCAATAACGCAGAATGCGAGGCTACCATTCAAAAGATCCACCCTGAAGCCAAACCGATAGTTCCGGTGGCTGAAGGAAAGGTTTGGTTTTTTAACATAAGGTCTAATGATACATTCAAGGTATATTCTCATAATTGTTCCAATAAGGGGGAGTTTCCAAGGGGAACATATTGTGTGAGCGGAGATCCCATATGGATCCTGTCATCCAGGTTGGATGACGTTGTTTCTCAAATTGTTAAGAAAAATCTAAAGTTCAAAGTTTCACTGGTAGTTCCCATCCTGAAAGAGAACATGACATGGGACGAAGGGAAACAGGTTTTGATCCAAGACGACCACATTTTGTTACAAAGGTTAAACAAACAATACACTAAGTTAGAGGTAAGATTTCACCATGATACAGGTGATCTTCACGAGGTAGAACACAAAAATGAGCAGGTGAGTTCCAGTCTGACCTGGTGGACAAAGGTTCCGGTGATGTTCCAGGGACACTCGGACTGGGCCTCTGCAGTTCCAAAGTTCTTTCTACACCCACTGGTCGTCTGGATGGGGATGACAACTTTAGGCATCATTATCCAGGTGAGGTTGCGGGTTAAAATTACGTAAAACACATGAACCTGGTCCAGAGATTGGTGCCTCATAAACAATCTCCTGAACCAATAGTTTAAATTAAGGGATATACAGGGTTACGGGTATAGGTTTAGTAGTACCTGTGATGGAGCTGATTGTATAAAGGCGCTCTTTTAGAAGGCACCTGGCACTGCTCCGTTTTGTAACAACCAAACGAGTTTCACTTTTCTGTTGTCATGCAAGTTTGTGAGTGATACGTAAGTGACGCAAATGCTGAGCATGTGGTATAGAGGGACTTAGAAGTAGAGCCTCCCCAGAGAGCCTGGTTACAGGAATGCCAAGAGGTCTTGCTCTCTCTCTTCCAGGGGTAATCACCTAGAGCAGAGAAGTTGTGTGAGCACGAACATCGAAAAGTGAAACATAAAAGAAAAGAAACCAGGTACTGGGAGGTTCAGACGCTGGGATCTGCGGGTCAAGCCGTTTTAGGGGGGATTGTTATAATTTAAGTAGGCCTCAGTTACTTGGCCTGAGTTTTATGTAAAAGGCTTGTCCGCAGTGTATGCCTTTAAAATAAATAGAGGTTTTGTGATGCAGGCAGAGGCATCTCAGGGTCTGCGTGTAGCAGAGGATACACGCAGATACTGAGAACATGTTCCTAAAAGAAGGCCATCGGACTACTCTGACCTTAACACTACACCACAGGAACAGAAAACATTGGCCATATTTACTAAACATCCACGTTCCTGCATATGGGTCAAATGCCTCATTGATTATTAATCAAGTAGGTGTGTATGATGACACCACGAGTGGGTCCACCAATAATCTGGTCTAGGGGGTGGCGAAGATGATGTCATATTTAACTCTTTCCTAGTCGGTATTAAAGGCTGAGGGAGCTATGAGAGCTCACTTCTGCTTCTTCCTTCCGCACTAGCTCGCAAGGCCGACTGGGACCTCTAAGCATGTTCTTCCTTTCTGTAATCTGATATAATGTATGCTGTACATAGGTAGTTTAGTGTAACGTAGTTAGGAAGAAGGTACCTGATAGACTTCAGCAGGGAGTCTCATCACGAGCTTGTAACGCAACATGAAGATTGGCATAGCTAGGATATGATGACTGTATCTATCTGTCTTTCTGTGACTTGAATAAATAACGTAAACATTGAAGAAGCCTGAGAAAGTCTATCTCCTGTTTGCTGTGTGGAGAGTCAAGTGATCTCACAGTCTGTGAGACGATGGTGTCGAAGCAAGGTGATAAGAACAGTTTATAACAGGGACCACATGGGCCCAGCGTTCACAGAGTGGAGCAGCAGTGATTTTATGCTGGAGCTCTTTGGCAGCAACATGTCCGACGATCTGTCTGATAACGAGGGGGTGAGGCCCTACACAGCAGAAGACCTCATCCTACAGGTGCAGCAGATACCAGCCCTGTGGGACAAGGGGGATGCGGACCACAGCAACGTCAAGAAATGCAGAGGCCTGTGGAAAAAAATTGCCAAGCTGTATGTGGAGGGCTTTGATAACTTGAGCAAGAGACAGCAAGCCACAGAGGGTATGTTGACTAGAAGTGTTTGGGGGGGCTTGTGGTTTTGTTTGCTTGTGATGTATTCCACTTTTGCTATTGATTTGTGTCACCGACGTGTTGCCCATCCACCTGTGGCCCACCCACCTGTTCCCCACCCACCTGTTCCCCACCTGTGATGTATCCCACCCACCTGTGATGTATCCAACCCACCTGTGATGTATCCCACCCACCTGTACCCCACCTGTGATGTATCCCACCCACCTGTGATGTACCCCACCTGTGATGTATCCCACCCACCTGTACCCCACCTGTGATGTATCCCACCCACATGTACCCCACCTGTGATGTATCCCACCCACCAGTACCCCACCTGTGATGTATCCCACCCACCTGTACCCCACCTGTGATGTATCACACCCACCTGTGATGTACCCCACCTGTGATGTATCCCACCCACCTGTACCCCACCTGTGATGTATCCCACCCACCTGTACCCCACCTGTGATGTATCCCACCCACCTGTACCCCACCTGTGATGTATCCCACCCACCTGTACCCCACCTGTGATGTATCCCACCCACCTGTACCCCACCTGTGATGTATCCCACCCACCTGTGATGTACCCCACCTGTGATGTATCCCACCCACCTGTACCCCACCTGTGATGTATCCCACCCACCTGTACCCCACCTGTGATGTATCCCACCCACCTGTACCCCACCTGTGATGTATCCCACCCACCTGTACCCCACCTGTGATGTATCCCACCCACCTGTACCCCACCTGTGATGTATCCCACCCACCTGTGATGTACCCCACCTGTGATGTATCCCACCCACCTGTACCCCACCTGTACCCCACCTGTGATGTATCCCACCCACCTGTACCCCACCTGTGATGTATCCCACACACCTGTACCCCACCTGTGATGTATCCCACCCACCTGTGATGTATCCCACCCACCTGTGATGTATCCCACCCACCTATGATGTATCCCACCCACCTGTGATGTATCCCACCCACCTGTACCCCACCTGTGATGTATCCCACACACCTGTACCCCACCTGTGATGTATACCACCCACCTGTGATGTATCCCACCCACCTGTGATGTATCCCACCCACCTGTGATGTATTCCACCCACCTATGATGTATCCCACCCACCTGTGATGTATCCCACCCACCTGTACCCCACCTGTGATGTATCCCACCCACCTGTGATGTATCCCACCCACCTGTGATGTATCCCAACCAACTGTGATGTATCCCACCCACCTGTGATGTATCCCACCCACCTGTGATGTATCCCACCCACCTGTACCCCACCTGTGATGTATCCCACCCACCTGTGATGTATCCCACCCACCTGTGATGTATCCCAACCAACTGTGATGTATCCCACCCACCTGTGATGTATCCCACCCACCTGTGATGTATCCCACCCACCTGTGATGTATCCCACCCACCTGTGATGTATCCCACCCACCTGTACCCCACCTGTGATGTATCCCACCCACCTGTACCCCACCTGTGATGTATCACACCCACCTGTGATGTACCCCACCTGTGCACATAAAACATACACAATGACCAATTATTAAACAACAATTTATTTTAAAAAATTAACACATTTTAAATCACTTAAAAACTTGAAACTACAAAATATACACATTTTAACAAAACATATTAAAAACCAAACATTCACCCTCGTCCTGGTGGTGTGTTAAAATAAAGTCTCAGTCGGTCCCTGTTCCGCAGTGACACTACCCTTGGCCTGGTTGCATACCTCCTCAGGGGCATTAGTGGAAGCACATTCGGGGGTTCCGGAGTCTCTCTTTCCTCCTGCCGCACAAAGTTGTGGAGGATGCATGCTGCCTTCACCACGACAACTGCGTTGGCCGGTTTCAGCAGCATGCGCGTGTGGAACACCCTCCACTTTGACACCAGGATCCCAAATGTGCACTCCACCATTCTCCTTGCACGGCTCAACCGAGCATTGAAGTGTAGCTGGCTGGCATCAAGTCCCCTGTCTGGGTACGGACGCATTACATGGTCGGACAGGGCGAAGGCCTCATCCCCCACAAACACATAGGGGTAGGCCGGTGCCCTTGTCCCAGGCCAGGGTGTGTCACAGGGGAGACGCAGTCTGACTTCCTCCATCAGCCGTGATGTATCCCACCCACCTGTACCCCACCTGTGATGTATCCCACACACCTGTACCCCACCTGTGATGTATCCCACCCACCTGTGATGTATCCCACCCACCTGTGATGTATCCCACCCACCTATGATGTATCCCACCCACCTGTGATGTATCCCACCCACCTGTACCCCACCTGTGATGTATCCCACACACCTGTACCCCACCTGTGATGTATACCACCCACCTGTGATGTATCCCACCCACCTGTGATGTATCCCACCCACCTGTGATGTATTCCACCCACCTATGATGTATCCCACCCACCTGTGATGTATCCCACCCACCTGTACCCCACCTGTGATGTATCCCAACCAACTGTGATGTATCCCACCCACCTGTGATGTATCCCACCCACCTGTGATGTATCCCACCCACCTGTACCCCACCTGTGATGTATCCCACCCACCTGTACCCCACCTGTGATGTATCCCACCCACCTGTACCCCACCTGTGATGTATCACACCCACCTGTGATGTACCCCACCTGTGCACATAAAACATACACAATGACCAATTATTAAACAACAATTTATTTTAAAAAATTAACACATTTTAAATCACTTAAAAACTTGAAACTACAAAATATACACATTTTAACAAAACATATTAAAAACCAAACATTCACCCTCGTCCTGGTGGTGTGTTAAAATAAAGTCTCAGTCGGTCCCTGTTCCGCAGTGACACTACCCTTGGCCTGGTTGCATACCTCCTCAGGGGCATTAGTGGAAGCACATTCGGGGGTTCCGGAGTCTCTCTTTCCTCCTGCCGCACAAAGTTGTGGAGGATGCATGCTGCCTTCACCACGACAACTGCGTTGGCCGGTTTCAGCAGCATGCGCGTGTGGAACACCCTCCACTTTGACACCAGGATCCCAAATGTGCACTCCACCATTCTCCTTGCACGGCTCAACCGAGCATTGAAGTGTAGCTGGCTGGCATCAAGTCCCCTGTCTGGGTACGGACGCATTACATGGTCGGACAGGGCGAAGGCCTCATCCCCCACAAACACATAGGGGTAGGCCGGTGCCCTTGTCCCAGGCCAGGGTGTGTCACGGGGGAGACGCAGTCTGACTTCCTCCATCAGCCGGCAAAGGGTCGTACGCTGGAAAATTCCAGAGTCATTGGAACTACCGTACGACCCCACGTCCACGTACACAAACTTGTAGTCCGCATCTGCCACTGCCATTAGAACAATGCTAAAGTATTTTTTGTAGTTGAAATAATGGCTGCCACTCCCCACGGGTTTCTGAATACGGATGTGTTTCCCATCCAGTGCGCCAACACAATTAGGAAACTTGCACTCGGTCCAGAAGCCCTGGGCGATCTCCTCCCATTTCTTGGTGTCTGGCACTGGCATGTATCTGGCCCTCAGTCGCGTCCAAATGATCCTCGAAGTCCTCACGACGATGCCTGCCACCGTGCTCTTCCCAATACGAAATGTCACATGTAGCGATGTATATGTTTGTCCAGTTGCCATGTACCTACAAGAGAAATAATCAAAATCAATTTTTCATGTCGTTACAGGAGAAAGGTTCAAGACAAGGTGGCGCAATATGCGTGATGCCTACGTGAAATTTCTACGCAGGAAAAAACTTGCCGAAAGAAGTGGCAGTGGCGGGGGAAAGCGCCTAAAGGAATACCAATTCGCCAAGCAATTATCTTTCATAAATGCAAGCTTGGAACCTAGACTGTAAGTACCACTACTGTGGCCAGGAACTGAGAACTCATTGTAGCAGACAACTACCATGACTTCGGACATGTATTGCTATAAACTGGCCTCAATTCCCATGGCTTTAGCAAACTTTTCTCAAAAGCTTTATCAAACGTTTGGTACAAACGGTTGATAAAGTGTTTGATTAGTGTTTGCTAGCTCTGTGAATTGACGCCACATGCTGTTTGGCAAACCAATAAATATTGTTTTTATCTACAGGACTGAAGACAATTTTGAGCAAAAGGAACCGACCCAGGAGGCACGCTTCAGCAGTGAGGAGAGCTTGGTGGATGATGAGGTCGCCGATGTGACTTATTGCCCCGAGGAGAGGAGTAGGAGGAGGGAGTCCTTCCCTATCGAAGCTCTCGACTTTGAGGATGACTTGGGCGAAGAGAGCTGTGATTTGCAGGTTGCAGGACCGAGTGTGGCAGAAGCTGCACCTCCACAATCGAAGCTTCAGAGGACCAAGAGCAAAGAGAGGAGCACAGAGAGACTGCAGCACAACCAGCGCGCAGGGCAACCCCGACGCCGGCCAGAGGACGGGAAGATGCTACCACCCCACCAGTGAGGCGTCGAGGTGCCCTCCCCCCAACAAGAAGAGAGACAGAGTCCGAGATGTCCGGGGCTGTCTCCGGACTTCTCGGGATTATGCAGAGCCACCAAACTCTCATAACCCGGCAGTTGCAAGATGGGGACAGGGGCCATATCATGGAGCAGTACAAGGCCCACATCAGTCCACTGCAATGTGAGCTCGAAGCTGTACATGGGCACTACAGGGACGAGCTTAAAATGATGCATGAGATGCACAGAGGAGAAATCGACCAACTGCGTGCGCAGCATCATCAGTCGGTGGGCCAGCTGCAGAACATGATGCAGCAAATGCATCAACAAAGTAAGGAACTGCTGAAATTGCAGGCACACCCGTGTTTTCACACTGTGATGTCTCTACTACCGTATTTGGAAAAAGTGCCTTCCCAAAACATGATGGCGTGCCATTCCACTTTGCTGGAGGCGATCAAACAACACATGGACACGCCATTGCTCCAACCACCAATTTTTAGACCCCCACAACCTACAGTGGTGCCCCCCTGGCAATCTTCATCACAGATGTACACTGGCTACAGAGGCAGTCAATATGGACCGCCGCTGTCAGGGTCCAGCTCATCCACGACCAGCACCCAAGAAAGTCCGGATTTCCAGGCAGCAACTCCCACCTTCTCTAGTAGTGGTGTCGATACAATTTGAAAAAAACAGTCATATTGTTCCTGGACATGCTCCTCTGAATATCTCCGAACCTCGGAGGAAGGATACCATCCCAGGGCTTTTTAGCCCAACCTTTTCCCTGCCCCATCTCCTTCAACCAAGGTTCAGAGGTGTTCAGATGACCATGTCAGGGTACTTTTGTTTTTGCTGGACTTGAACGTTAGGGCCTGGTGTCCCTGAAAGACACTACCTGGGTCACAACCTTGTGCCTGTTGCACTGCACCTGTAGTCCTGCACCTGTGCCTTTGGTTCCTCTTGCTCCTTACTTTGTTGTTGTCCCTAACCACTTGCACAAGACCCTTGGAACCATGGATGAAGGACACCTTGACTGGTCGGTGAGAGGCCTAGCCTTTTCACTGACCTGTGTCCTTGATCCATGGCTCAGAGGGTCATGTGCCAGTGGTTAGGTTTTGAAAGCACTTTAATGTTAGGGCCTGGTGTCCCCGAAAGACACTACCTGGGTCACAACCTTGTGCCTGTTGCACTGCACCTGTAGTCCTGCACCTGTGCCTTTGGTTCCTCTTGCTCCTTACTTTGTTGTTTTCCCTAACCACTTGCACAAGACCCTTGGAACCATGGATGAAGGACACCTTGACTGGTCGGTGAGAGGCCTAGCCTTTTCACTGACCTGTGTCCTTGATCCATGGCTCAGAGGGTCATGTGCCAGTGGTTAGGTTTTGAAAGCACTAATTTAGGGCCTGGTGTCCCCTAAAGACACTACCTGTAGTCCTACACCTCTGCCTTCGGTTCCTCTTGCTCCTCACTTTGTTCTTGTCCCTAACCACTTGCACAAGACCCTTGGAACCATGGATGAAGGACACCTTGACTGGTCGGTGAGAGGCCTAGCCTTTTCACTGACCTGTGTCCTTGATCCATGGCTCAAAGGGTCATGTGCCAGTGGTTAGGTTTTGAAAGCACTAATTTAGGGCCTGGTGTCCCCTAAAGACACTACCTGTAGTCCTGCACCTCTGCCTTCGGTTCCTCTTGCTCCTCACTTTGTTCTTGTCCCTAACCACTTGCACAAGACACTTGGAACCATGGATGAAGGACACCTTGACTGGTCGGTGAGAGGCCTAGCCTTTTCACTGACCTGTGTCCTTGATCCATGGCTCAGAGGGTCATGTGCCAGTGGTTAGGTTTTGAAAGCACTAATTTAGGGCCTGGTGTCCCCTAAAGACACTACCTGTAGTCCTGCACCTCTGCCTTCGGTTCCTCTTGCTCCTCACTTTGTTCTTGTCCCTAACCACTTGCACAAGACCCTTGGAACCATGGATGAAGGACACCTTGACTGGTCGGTGAGAGGCCTAGCCTTTTCACTGACCTGTGTCCTTGATCCATGGCTCAGAGGGTCATGTGCCGGTGGTTAGGTTTTGGAAGCACTAATTTAGGGCCTGGTGTCCCCGAAAGACACTACCTGTAGTCCTGCACCTCTGCCGTCGGTTCCTCTTGCTCCTCACTTTGTTGTTGTTCCTAACCACTTGCACAAGACCCTTGGAACCATGGATGAAGGACACCTTGACTGGTCGGTGAGAGGCCTAACCTTTTCACTGACCTGTGTCCTTGATCCATGGCTCAGAGGGTCATGTGCCGGTGGTTAGGTTTTGGAAGCACTAATTTAGAGCCTGGTGTCCCCGAAAGACACTACCTGTAGTCCTGCACCTCTGCCGTTGGTTCCTCTTGCTCCTCACTTTGTTGTTGTTCCTAACCACTTGCACAAGACCCTTGGAACCATGGATGAAGGACACTTTGACTGGTCGGTGAGAGGCCTAGCCTTTTCACTGACCTGTGTCCTTGATCCATGGCTCAGAGGGTCATGTGCCGGTGGTTAGGTTTTGGAAGCACTAATTTAGGGCCTGGTGTCCCCTAAAGACACTACCTGTAGTCCTGCACCTCTGCCGTCGGTTCCTCTTGCTCCTCACTTCGTTGTTGTTCCTAACCACTTGCACAAGACCCTTGGAACCATGGATGAAGCACACCTTGACTGGTCGGTGAGAGGCCTAGCCTTTTCACTGACCTGTGTCCTTGATCCATGGCTCAGAGGGTCATGTGCCTGTGGTTAGGTTTTGGAAGCACTAATTTAGGGCCTGGTGTCCCCGAAAGACACTACCTGGGTCACAACCTTGTGCCTGTTGCACTAGACCTGTAGTCCTGCACCTCTGCCGTCGGTTCCTCTTGCTCCTCACTTTGTTGTTGTTCCTAACCACTTGCACAAGACCTTTGGAACCATGGATAAAGGACACCTTGACTGGTCGGTGAGAGGCCTAGCCTTTTCACTGACCTGTGTCCTTGATCCATGGCTCTGAGGGTCATGTGCCGGTGGTTAAGTTTTTAAAGCACTTTAATTTTAGGGACTGGTGTCCCCGAAAGACACTTGGGCAGCTATGCCCTGCAACTATGCCCTGGTGGTTGGTGTTCCTCAACACTGACCGGGCTATACCATAGAAATGTTTTGTCTTAGATGTTGGAAGAATATTTTCATGTTGAAAAGGTTAATAATTGTTTTTTAAAATAAAAAAAAAAATGTTTTTACATACCTCAGTGTGATGAGTAGTTGTTCTTGTGGTGTGACTGCTCTCCTGAACGTGGTATCCTTCTTCCTTAGGTCATCCTTCACCATCTCCAAGAGGGTATCAAACCTGTCAGGAGATGGAAAGGAAGAAGCTGTAAAGTCTGTTGTGGGACAAGGTGTTGGGTGGAGGATGGGGGAGGTGTGTTTACAGAGGTTTGGGAGTGTTGTGGAGGGTGGGGGTGTAGTGTATAGCCAGGTATACAGGAGTGTGGGGGTCAGGGTGGTGTGTTTAGCTAGGTATACAGGGATGAGGTGTTGTGGGGGTGAGGGTGGGGTGTTTTAGGGATGGTGGGGGTTGGTGTATTTAGGCCTAAATACTTACAGGGGAATAGACATCCGAGTGTAGCTGTAGAACTTCTGTGGGTGTCGTCTGAGGTCACGGTAGAGGGCCTGGAACTCTCCCTTCCTCTGCCTCCTGGCTAGTAGAGGGTGCACCCACCATCTCCTGCGAGGAGCACGCCTTCTCCCCACATAGTAGTAGGTGAACAACAGGAAGGAGAGAATTCCCAGGTAATAAGAGTAAAAAATGACTGGATCCATGGTCCCAACTGCAGTCTCTGTATCCAAGGATGGTCTCCACACGTCC
Organism: Hyperolius riggenbachi; assembly: GCF_040937935.1. Taxonomy (NCBI): domain Eukaryota; kingdom Metazoa; phylum Chordata; class Amphibia; order Anura; family Hyperoliidae; genus Hyperolius; species Hyperolius riggenbachi. Next base: position 173,642,865 of record NC_090646.1, read on the forward strand.
ACCTGTCTCCAACAATGACCCCAGAGCTTCTGCTGACCTCCCAGAACCCCAGGTATTTATACAGGTTGTTATCTCTTTAAGAAACCGGATCCGGACCGCAACCGTGTTCACACCGCACGGAAAACGGATGCAAACGGACCGGATCCGGTCCGGATCCGGTGCGGTCCGGGCATCCGGTGCGGTTTTTACAAAACCGCAAGTGTGAACGGGGCCTAACTCCTCTTGGGTAATTGCAGAGGAGCACTACTGAAGAGCTACTCATTCAACTGAGTCGATAAAAATCAGTCAGCATAATATTACTAGAGATTTAACATAATAAAGTGTAGTGGCGGAATTACTAAGGCTAAAAAATATGATTTCATACATTCCGCCAAAATTGCACTGCCCTCAAACTGAAATTATGCTAATAGAAAATCATATTACTATGTGAACAGTGCGCAAAAATAATCCATCATAAGAGTAAAGCAAGTGAGCTACGTTTCTATTTAGCAGCGCAAGCCGCACAGCAGAGGTCACACAGAATAGCTCTGCCTGTGTCACGTCGGAATGATTTTAATGCGGCTATTTGTAAATTGCCGGTTACGTGTTTATGTATTCTCAAAGGAATATGCTAATGTGCTAACCGATCATTAAGGTGATCTCTGAAGTTTGGACAAGGCTAAACATTTATTTGTGAAGTTTGTAGCACTTTCCAAAAGAAGTAAATGAAGGAAATGATTCTTCCCTGCTTGCAGCACAATGTGCTCGCACTCGCTTTTCTGTCCCTGTTTGTTAGATTAGGATAAATGGCTGAAGTAAACACAAAGAATGTGATTCTGCAATGAAAAAAAAAGGAACGCTTTAGATTTCTAAAGGTGTGTTAGTTATTGAATGAAGCCTGTGTTCCATTCCGGCTTGCCAACAGCTGCAGAATTTGGCACCACCTTCAATGCGTTCGATTTTCCTGTGAAACGCCGGTCCAATCTTCTGCAGATTTAGAAAAAAAAAAAGAAGAAATGGCTTTTGCTAAAATCCTTCTGGCTTTTCTCTTTCAATACACAACACTACAAAGGTAAGCCGTACACATCATCAACAAGAAAACAGCCAAACTAGAGGCTCAAAGCAGCGCTGCTTATGAAAGTACTTTTTCTAAACTCCCCTTTCAGTGTAGGAAATATTTGAAGTGTTAATCTTATTTCAGATAAAATAGTCTATCTACATAACATACTTTGTTAGGTACATGTGCAAATAAGGCCCTTTGCTTTAAAAGAAGAGCTTCATTTAAGTTCTATTTATTTGTTGAGAGAGAAAAATCCCCTAATTTCAGTACTTGTTTTTTCTTAATCCCTGAATTGTTCACTATTTTATGTACCATTGTTGAACATTAGAATGCCCCTGTGTACCACTGTAATGCTGTAATTTCTCCCCTGTCTATTGTACACCACTGTGTAATATGTTAGCGCTTTATAAATAAAGTTTATTACTAATAATAATAATACATACATTACAAGTATTGCAGTAGATCAGAGACGGAGCACCAGTCCTCTCTTTTAGCGTTTATTAGTGGAGAGTACAAGCATACCAGAAAAGTGACAGGTAGAGATACCAGCCTTACAGCTGTTTTGCAATATTACCACTTCCTTTGAGATCAAAAAGGGTATCAAATATTGTTCAGCAATATAGTTCTTAATATACATTATATCCAACTACTTAGCAGCACAGGACTGCAGTCCAACTTGGAATGTCTCTGGGTACGCAGGTAGAGATCAGTGGCGTATCTAGGTAAGACAGCGCCCATGGCAAATACTAAAATTGTGCCCCCCCCCCCCCCCACACACACACACACACACACACACAGACGCAGACACACACACACACAGACGCAGACACACACACACACACCTATAATCAACAGCATCCTGTCTAACCTTTTTGGAAAGGGTAACCCCTTCACACAATCAGAACACATGCGCATACACAAATACCAGAATGTAACAGTCACTATGAAATACATGAGGCTATCCTTCTGATCCTCTGCCTCTAATAATTTAAGGCAGGGAACATACTTGACTGTTTTCATACGCATTTTCTGCACAGAAAAACTGAGAATTAATGTTGATCAAATGGCTAGTTCACACTTAATGTATTTTTCTTGCACAGAAAAAAAACCTGACATTCTGCATGAGATTTCTGCACATTTTGTCAGTTTTCTGTATAAATTACATTAGCTGTTGTGAAAAAAAACGCACGTTTTTCTGCATAGAAACACACTTGGGGCCTGATTCACTATTCGGTGCTAACCCAGTTAGCACGCCCAAAGTATTTGGGCGTGCTAACTAGGGTGCTAAGTAGTTAGCACCAAGAAAATTGAATCAGCTCGTGTGCAAAGTCCCGCACGCAAAACTTTGCACGTGCAAAGTCCGGTGCGCGCGAAACGTCGGTGCACCCGATGCGCCTATAAGGGCACATTGGGTGTGACCTTATTGTCACATAGTGCGATGTTAACGCCCTTATAGGCGCATTGGGCGCGCCATTTTCGTCGCCCCACGATGCGACCTTTCGCGCACACCGGACTTTGCGCACGCGAAGTTTTGCGCATGGGACTTTGAGCGCAATGCGTTTCACGAACAGCTGATTTAAGCATGAATAGGCATGCTAACTAGGCGTGCTAACACTTAGTACCCTTTTGTGAATCAGGCCCATGGTGTGCAGAAAATGTACTCAGATAAAGGCAAGCTGAAAACTGAAAGACAAGTGTGATTCCTGTCTAAGCCATAGACCCTGAACAGGTATGCAGATAAAATGTCTATGACACATCTCACAGGATTAGCTGCATGCTTGTTTCAAGTGTGTGATTTAGACCCTAGTGACCAGAAAGATCAGCAGGATTTCCATGCAACTGTATTGTTTAAAAGGAAATAAATATGGCAGCCACCACTCTCATATGAATGAAAGCAATGAAACATTTGTAGTGACAATTATAACATATTAAAAGCCTGACAACCTATTAAATATCAGTAGATAGATACTGAGCTAGAAATAAAGCATTTTAACTATTGAGGTACACTGTACAAGAGAGAGGTTGTTAAACTGGCCTCAGAGATGCCAGCAGGATAATGGTTAAAGTGCAGAGAGTGCCATAAATAAACGCAAGTAAACAGCACATTGAGATAAGGCTGAGGAATGTGTGAATGCCAGAGAGGGGAATGAATGGGAGATCCTGTAACCTCCAGACCAAAAACATCTGCTGCTATCTCAGGGGACTGAGAAATGATCTGTGGTAGGGAGAGAGGGAAAAGTTCGGAGCTCACCTCTCAATAGCTTCTAATATAGATATATGACAAAGACTGAGACGGCCAGGCTGCTGGATGATTGTTACTCCCTTAGACTCAGGAATGCTGTCAGCAGCACTGCGCCCCCCTGTTGTTTGAAGAGGGAGGGCGTCTGGGGCACGTGCCATGCCTGCACCCTTCCAGATACACGTCTGGTAGAGATGTACCAGGCTGGACTACAGCCCTAAGCGTGGATAGGTTTGCTGAAACACGTGACCCCCAAAGTGGGCAGGATGATTCCCTGAAGCAGATGTGGCCATGGTGATGGCAGCATGTGCCCGTTATGTGCAGTTAGACAGTGGTGAGTAGAAAGTAGTTGGATACAACATATATTAAGAACTATATTGCTGCACAATATTTGATACCCTTTTTGGTCTCTGAGGAAGCGGTAATACCACAAAACGGCTGTAAGGCCAGTATCTCTACCTGTAACTTATCTGGTATGCCTTACTATCTAGCCAATATTAACCCTAAAAGCAAGGATTGGTACTCTGCCTCCTATCTACATCAACACTGTAGCTAGCACAGAATGGTCCATAGTAATATCTAGAAGCCAAGCATTGAGTGCCGAGCCGACCATCTAGCTCTGGCTATAGATACATTACAAGTAATTGGTAATTTCATCAAACTTTATTTCAGTTATCTTGCCAAGCCATTCCACAAGGTTTGTAACAGAAAAATATCCAATAGGTTTGCTGAAAATGTCAGGTGTGGAGGAAACGTGTAAGCAGTGTGTCGTCAACCCTTCTTGCTTATTACTTATGTAGGAAGGTGGGTGGGAGGTATGCTGCCTAATTAAAATGTAGGGGTCTAATACTGCCTAATTATGTTTGGCATGACATGCAGCCTAGTTTTTTGTTTTCAGGAGATAGGCTATGTTTGGGGAGACAAACTATGTAAGCACTTTTGTTTTCTTGTTATGTACAGTATGTTTATTTTTAGAGAGGAGTCATGTTGCCTAATTGCTGTTTGGTAAACTTAAAGCATATTTTTTGTTTAATGGACATGTTGCCTAATTGTTTCCTTTGGTAGACACCCCTGAACAGCAATGATGGACAAGGCATTACTTGTAAGAAACACTGCCTAATGATATGATTCTATGATTTCTAGAAGTAGTTGTAGTGTAGAACCGTGCATACACTGTCTAGTTTATTACCTCTCACACTGTCGTTTTTGCTGTAGATAAAGAGTTATCATTTCTTTCAGGGGAGGGGGTTTGATCACTAATTTCTGGTTACATCCTTGCTAGGTTTGCACACATTGGTATTGATTCACTAAACCGTGCTATGACAAATAGCACACCTTATCAAAGATATCACACCTTATCAAAAATATCACAACTTATCAAAGATAGCACACCTTATCAAAGTTAACATGCCTTATCAAAGTAGCATAGCAAGCGCTACGAACCTGCAGGGGTTCAGGGGAGGACAAGTGCTATTGCCAATTAGCAGGCATAAGTCCGTAAAGCTCGCTATGCTACTCTGATAAGGCATGTTAACTTTGATAAGGTGTGCTATCTTTGATAAGGTGTGCTATTTGTCATAGCACGGTTTAGTGAATCAACTGCATTAGGAGTGCCATACAGCTTATGGGATCATAGCAGGCCTGGTATTTTGAATGGCAAGCTTTTTTTTTTTTTTGGTTTTTTTTTGTTACAAAAGTCTTGTTTTGCTACTGTGTAGCAGTATAGATCCATAGGGCCTAATGTTCAGTGCCTAAGACAAGAGGCTTAGTTTTTTAACATTAGGGACATGTTTACTTCAGTCATAAAATGTTGTCTGCTCAGAAGGAGACATTACCAATAAAATGAACAGGTGGAGTTAAAACAATAAAACATTTATGTATAATATTACCTATGTTGCTAGTACAGATAATAACACATTTAAAGGCATTTTAAGTGCTAAACATAGCAAATAAATAATTCTAAAGCATTATACATTTCCCTTAGCAGTCACAGTTAGTCAAACCCCTTTTATTTCTAGCTCCACCTCTTTCTGTCCCCAGAATTTCATGATCAATTAGAGAGGTTGTCTATAACCTGGAGGACCTAGTAACGACTCGTAAGACAGGATCAACTATCTTTCAATCTATTAGAGTACCTTAGCTTTATTTTCCAGGTATTTGTAGGCTATTCTAGGTTACAGTGAGATTGTGATGAACTCATAACGTAGGGAGTGCGTAGTCATGGGGGGTGCATGTTTTACCTAGAGAATATAATGGTTAAAAGAATAATTTCACTGTGCAATATAAAATTGCTTTGCACATAAGTTAAGGTCTTAGGGCTCGTTTCCACTTGTGTGCGGCATGCGTCTTGCGAGACGCGATGCTGGCACAGCTGCTGCCTCTCACAGTCGAATCCCTCTAGCTGCGCTTTGCGTGGCTATGGGATTCGGACAGTGACGCATGCAATTATGCTGCAGGGCCTCAGATTTTTCCTCGGCCACAAATTCGGATGCCTTACACAGACTTCTATAGGCTGCTAAAATCCATCCGAATTCGTGGGCGGGGAATCGGCCCAGAATCGCAGCAATGGAAACTTAGTCTTAGTGTACTTACACATAAGTGTGCCTAAAAAAGTTCTGACAAATACAGCTACACGGTACTGTATACAGTATATGTGCATTGTTTATTTTACTTTTTTTCAAGAATTAAGTATATCAATTCGTATGTACATGTAAAAAGTATGTTTTGTACTTTTACCCAGTAGTGTAGCTAAGGAACTATGGGGCCCAGTGCAAGTTTTGCATTGCCCACCCCCCCTACCCTCTACCCCCCCCCCCTTACCCTCTACCCCCCCCCCCCCCCCCCCAACACACACAAACACACACAAACACACACACACACACACACACACACACACACACACACACACACACTTGAGACAGCACACCAAAACCTGCCAAGGACAACCACATTGCTAGAGGTGCAAGAAGGGGATGGGAAACAGTTTGTTAATGATTACAACAATGATTACAACAATTTAAAGCATCTATAGACGTGATTATTACCAGCACAGGACCAATAGAGATCTAAAACTGTGGTTGAGGGAGGGCCCCTCTGGCCCAAGGGCCCGGTGCAGTTGCAACCTCTTCACCCCCTATTGCTACGCCACTGCTTTTTCCATTGTTTCTACCATTTAAATCAATTCTCCACACTTATTATCATATATATAATGAACTGAGGATAACACATGTAAACCCTGTTACTACCATATGATGACTCCTTTTTATAATGTAAACAATTACAGGGGCAAGTTTTTTTACTGCAGAGATAAACATCAGTAATGTAGTGACACTGCATTCTTGATCATGGCCTCATAATAAAATTATTTAAAGTGTACTCGAGGCAACATGTGTGAAATGATGAGATAAACAGGTTTGTTCAGTACAAAACATATTAATAACCAGCTGTTCTACTTGCTTTATTTTTCGGCCTGAAAGAGTTCATTTCTAGGCATGGAAGTGACAGTGTCTGTCTTGTCAGTACCTTGTAGGGAATATAGTACACATTACTGGTAAGAAAATGCCAGCCATAAAAATGTTTGTGGAAAAATACAACTTCTGCGGGCAAGGAGAGATAAAACACATGAACCAGTGAACTCTGGGACACTTAATAGGCTGGCGCTGATTAGAGACAGTAAAACATTCAAACTACTTTGTAAATGTTGAAGTATAGCACCAACATCTTCCACAGCACTGTACATAGTACATATAGTCTTGTCATTAACTGTCCTTCGAAGGAGCGCACAACCTAGCCCCTACCATAGTCATATGTCTATATCGTGTAGTGTATGTATTGTAGTCTAGGGCCAATTTAGGGGGAAGCCAATTAACTTATCTGTATGTTTTTGGGATGTGGGAGGAAACCCATGCAGACACGGGGAGAATATACAAACTCCTTGCAGATGTTGACCTGGCTGGGATTTGATCCGGGGACCCAGCGATGCAAGGCAAGAGCGCTAACCACTATGCCACCGTGCTGCCCTGATTGTTTATCTCATTTGTTTATTGCAGTACTTTACAGTACTTTAACTGTGTCCATCCTTTTGCTATATTTAAGTTGGAAATCCAGACTTTATCCAGCTGTATGTATTAGTCAGAGTGCCTGTATTGCTATCTAGGTACAAGCTGAACAGGTTTTCGCCCACTTCTTAGTATTTAGTGAATACTGACAAACAACCACCACAGACCCACAGTTCTAACCCTTTTCCCACTCCATTGGAAGTGAAAAAAAGGAAAAAATTGAGTTCCACCTTAAACATTTCTGCCATTCAGATATATTATCTATACAGTCACAATAGCTTATCGGTCTCTCTGGAGCAAAAAACTAAACATTGTTATTTGCCATAGACTGCATAAATGTGCTTGGCCTTGACAGAAATTGAATGAATTCAATTTCATCTCCCTTTCTATTACAGCAATCTTTATTTTAGCACTGAAGGTTCATTAATACAGCTGCTGCCCAGTGGCATATGAATAATTCTACTTTTGCTTGCTATAATATTTTCTGAAGATGTTCCTTCTATTTGCCACAGTGAACTAGACCCTGTTCTTTTCAGATGTCTGATGAGCAGATTGCTGTTGTGGTTGGGAGGCGGAAACAGCTAAAGAGGTCAATTATGAGATCTTTGACAATGTATCACTGAAGAAAGATAGTAAAACACTGTCAGGGCTGTATAATGAAATATTTATTCATTCTTTTTAGGTCATGCAAAAAGAAACAATAAGCTCAGAGGGTCAGGACTGAAACCAGAATCAGTCACAGCCAGTGTGTTCCATGCATATGAATTCATAATAGGACATATCTTTAGCATGCATTGGGTAATATAGAAAGCGCACTTTGGATATCTGCCATTTGCATCATACTGCAGTGCTAACATAACACAAAATCACCCAGTGACAAAAATGATTGAGCATGGGGAGCGGAATAAAGCAGAATGTTTACTTTGGTACATTTTTGCATATCACAGTGGGAATCTGCAATGGTTTTCTACAGCAGTACTTGAAAAAGGCTCATCTAGCTGATAAAAAAAGATGTTATAATTCACTTCAGTCAATCACACTGACCATTTCTTGTAACATTTAGGAAATAAATAGTTGATACTAAAGTATGGCCATTTTTTAATGTTTTGTAGCTTTGTAGATTTATAAGGAACACTCAATTCTGGTAGCTCTGTGAGGTAAATATTTTTTGGTAGGTAAAATACCTCATGAGGTATTTTCCTCTTCTTTTATGAATTCTGAAAGATTTTTCTCCATTTCAGAACATGAGGTAAAACATGAGGTAAATGCATAGAGTGAGGTAAAACATGAGGTATTTCAGTGGTAAGCCTGCAGCAAATAAGTAATAGTCTTTAATTGTCTTCCATAAGTTAGGATAGTCTTTGGAAGATGTTTGGGGTTTTTTTTGAGGAGGGGAGGTGTATTTGATTATGTAGCAACCTATGAAAAGTAAATTTATAGGCATCCATTACAAAAAAAAAAATCCAACTCATTTACCTTTAGAGGATGGGGGGAGGGGGATGGTAGGAGCACCTTTAGAGGCTGGGGGGAGGGGGGGTCGGAGCACTTTTAGAGGCTGGTCGAGGGGTCAGCACTTTTAGAGACTGGGGGTGTGAGCACTTTTACTTTTAGAGGCTGGAGGTCTGGAGAGGGGGTTACAGCACTTTTACTTTTAGAGGCTGCAGGGGGGGGGGGGGCTCGGAGCACTTTTAACCAGAGGAGGAGGGGGGGAATTGTTGTTTGCCGTAGTTTTACTTAATCTTTTTTAAAAATACAGTGTGTGGGTTGGAGCATTTTTACTTTTTTATTTCCCAACCAGAGGTTGGGGAATGGCAGTGTTGGGGGGGGGGGGGGGGGGGCAGCAGATGAAGGGATGTGCAGGGTTTGGAGCACTTTTTCTTTTTTAAAACAAAATGGAAGCTGGGGCTGGGTGGGATTGTTGGTCAGATTACTTTTACTTATTTCAGCAAAATATGGGGGCCCTGAACACAGAACAAGCTGAAAAGGCTCCATGTTATGTGACTGACATCACAATTCTGTCACAGCGCTGCATTTATCATGTGGTAGAGGTAGGTCTAATTATGTGAGGTAAAAGACATGCAAACACGCACCTTACTTTACTTCAGAATTCAAGCGTGAGGTATTTCACTACTAAATACCACACATTTTTAGTAGAAAATTACCGCATGAATTACCTCATGAAATTACATGAGATAAAACTTTACTTAAACTACCAGAATTCAAAAGTTGATTTCCCTCATGAGGTAAACCCAATTCTATGAGGTAATTATTTACTAAACACTAACAGAATTGAGCCCATTAAAGCAAACCTAAACTGAAACGTCATACTTACCTCCCGTGTAGTCTATTCATCAATCTCTTTCTCCTTTCCTACATCACGTTTGTCCATTGTGATCAATGGAATTCTCCATCCTCCATTTTGGAAATGGCCATTACCCCATCACAGCTTCCTGGTCAGCACACTGTTAAACTGTAATATCACCCACTTGAGCCATAGAGAAACATAGACATTACCTTCTTTTCAAAATTAAATGCGCTCCAGTGTCCACATATATGTTATAGCAAAAGGCTACACATGAATGTCATTGTCCCAATGAGTGCACTGCAACTTGGCTGGCTGCCAATTTGGATAACACAGAGTAACGCAGAGTAGCAAGCACAAATCATTGTGTATGTCCCTGCTTTAGGCAAACTCAGTTCCTATAATACAGCTGGTGCTGGGCGAGGCTTAGACAAAGGCGAAGAGCGAGCGCAGATTTACAAGAGACGCTGACCGGAGTAGCAGCAAGCCTTGGCCGGGAAGACAAGGGGAGAGCCCGTAATAATTACTCTATGCGCAATTGACCCAGAGGAAAATGTAATTTTTTTTTATAAATAAAGGTGTGTTTTTAAAGAAACAGTATTACGCTATGCAAGCTTTTTGCTTTTGAGGTTATATATAAACTGCATACAAGGAAACATAAGGAACTGGGACCCTGATGACACAGAGGATCCTGGTGATAAAGCGCAGTGGGCCAACCTAACGGTGGTCATCCATCTCAGGTGAGTTTGTTCCCCGAAGGGTGTCCTGGTGGCGGGATGACGAATACCCCATGACATGGATCTATAACAGAGCAATATTAGCTATATAGTAAGAACTGAGTTTGCCTAAAGCAGGGACATACACAGTGATTTGCGCTTGCTACTAGAGATGTCGCGAACCTCCGATTTTTGGTTCGCGAACCCAGTTCGCGAACCTTCGCGGAAAGTTCGGTTCACGTAAAAGTTCGCGAACCGCAATAGACTTCAATGGGGAGGCGAACTTTGAAAAATAGAAAAATTAAGCGGGCCACAAAAGTGATGGAAAAGATGTTTCAAGGGGTCTAACACCTGGAGGGGGGCATGGCGGAGTGGGATACATGCCCAAAGTCCTGGGGAAAAATCTGGATTTGACGCAAAGCAGCGTTTTAAGGGCAGAAATCACATTGAATGCTAAATTGCAGGCCTAACGTGCTTTCAAACATCTTGCATGGGTATACATCAATCAGGGAGTGTAATTAGAGTTCTGCTTCACACTGACACACCAAACTCACTGTGTAACGCACCACAAACAGCTTTTTGCGTAGTGACGACCATGCTGGACTGGTGCGCACCGTGGCCAGAGTGTAGGCCGTGACGTTTTTCAAGCCCATATGGTTGCCGGGCTGTGGTAGCTCAATGATAGAACAACAGTGACTCTCCAGCTGATCAAATTTGGTCTGACCACAATGAAGCAACGACCTTATTATCTTTTGTGTGCCACCCCCACCCGAGACACTCAAATAGCCGGCGGTCATTGCTTCATTGTGATACACAAGCCCCTTCACCGCGGCAAGGTAATGATCACAAAGGGGGATGGGCACATGTACATGCCTTTTGTTTTTTTGTTGCAGCCGCCCGCAGTGCAGCCAGAAAAATAAGGCAGGCATGTACACGCACCAGAAAAATTAGTGTAGCGGCCACTGCTAGCAGCGGCCTTAAAAATTCAGGAATCCGCCTAGAGTCCTGGACCCTGTTGGTGGTGGCGGAGAAGGCAAGCGGCTTGCAGGCAGAGATGCTGTGTGTGGGGGCTGACTTAGTCTTCGGTCGTGCAGTAGCCCTCCGTGATCCATTCCTCATTCATTTTGATAAAGGTCAGGTACTGAACACTGTCGTGACTTAGGCGACTTCTCTTCTCAGTAACTATGCCTCCAGCTGCACTGAAGGTCCTTTCTGACAGGACGCTTGCGGCAGGGCAAGAGAGAAGTTGTATGGCAAATTGGGACAGCTCTGGCCACAGGTCAAGCCTGCGCAACCAGTAGTCCAAGGGTTCATCGTCGCTTTTCTCAGTGTCTACATCCACACTCAAGGCCAGGTAGTCGGCTACCTGCCGGTCCAGGCATTGGTGGAGGGTGGATCCGGAAGGACTATGGCGAGGAGTTGGACTAAAGAACGTCCGCATGTCCGACATCACCCTGAGATCGCTGGAGCGTACTGTCCTTGCCTGAGTTGACTTGGGAGGAGGAGGGTTACTGCCAGTGGTACCTTGATTGCGTTGTGCAGCCACATCACCCTTAAACGCATTGTAAAGCATCATCGACAGCTTGTTCTGCAAGTGCTGCATCCTTTCCGCCTTGTGTTGAGTTGTTAACAGGTCCACCACTTTGTGCCTGTACCGAGCGTCTAGTAACGTGGCCACCCAGTACAGGTCATTCGACTTGAGTTTTTTGATACGGGGGTCCCTCAACAGGCTGGAAAACATGAAAGAGGACATCTGCACAAAGCTGGATGCAGACGTACTCTCCATCTCCTCTTGCTCTTCCTCAGTGATGGGATGCAACTCCTCTTCCTCCCCCCAGCCACGAACAATACCACGGGAACGTGGAGCAGCAGAAGCCCTGTGACGGCTGCCGCGGTTGTTCTTCTTCCGCCGCCTCTTCCTCCTCCACAGAAACACCTTCCTCATCATCACCATCATTAGAGTCTGACTCCTCTCCTTCCCCACACGACTCCTCTTCTTCCTCCTCCTTCCCCCTCTGTGCTGCCACAGGTGTTGTGGGAACATCGGGTGCGGGTGTAAATGGCTCCCACGACTCTTGCTGCCGCAACTCTTCTCGTTCACGCTCCTCCACAGCTGTATCCACCACTCTACGCACGGCACGCTCCAGGAAGTAGGCGTAGGGGATCAAGTCGCTGATGGTGCCCTCATCGCAACTCACCAGTTTGGTCACCTCCTCAAAGAGCTCCATGACCCTCCATGCATTTCGCATCAGTGTCCAGTTGTTGGGCCACAACATTCCCATCCTCCCAGATTGTGTCCTTGTACTGTAATGATACAGGTACTGGGTGATGGCTTTCTCCTGGTCTAGCAGGCGAGAGAACATCAGCAGGGTGGAATTCCAGCGAGTCGGGCTATCGCAAATCAGGCGTCTCACCGCAAGTTGTTTCTACGCTAAATGTCCGCAAAGCGTGCCATGTCCTTGTAAGAGCGCCTGAAATGCCCACACAACTTCCTGGCCTGCTTCAGGACGTCCTCTAAGCCTGGGTACTTGGACACAAATCTTTGCACGACCAGATTCAGCACATGTGCCATGCAGGGTATGTGTGTCAGCTTTCCAAAATTCAACGCAGCAATGAGATTGCTGCCGTTGTCACACACCACGTTGCCGATCTCAAGCTTGTGCGGGGTCGGCCATTGCTCCACCTGTTTGTTAAGAGCAGCCAGGAGAGCTGCTCCAGTGTGACTCTCCGCTTTGAGGCAAGACATGTCTAACACTGCGTGACACCATCGTACCTGGCATGCAGCATAGGCCCTGGGGTGCTCGGGCTGTGTAGCTGGAGAGGAGATCACGGCACCAGCCAAGGAGGAGGAGGAGGATGACGACAGCGAAGCGGTGGTAGCAGGTGGAGAGGTGGTGGCTGGAGGCCTGCCTGCAAGCCGTGGAGGTGTGACAAGTCGGTCCGCTGCGCAGCCACGTACTCCCTGCTTGTTGCCATCGGTCACCAGGTTGACCCAATGGGCTGTGTATGTAATGTAGTGGCCCTGCCCATGCTTGGCAGACCAGGCATCCGTGGTCAGGTGGACCCTTGACCCAACGCTGTGTGCCAGAGATGACACCACTTGCCTCTCAACTGCACGGTACAGTTTGGGTATGGCCTTTTCTGAAAAATAATTGCGGCCTGGTATCTTCCACTGCGGTGTACCAATGGCCACAAACTTACGGAAAGCCTCCGACTCCACCAGCTTGTATGGTAATAGCTGGCGAGCTAATAGTTCCGCCACGCCAGCTGTCAGACGCCGGGCAAGAGGGTGACTGGCAGACATTTGCTTCTTACGCTCAAATACTTCCGTCACGAACAGCTGGGTACTGCTGTGGGCAGAGGAGAAGGAACCGCTCAAGGGAAGAGGCGGTGTGGAGGAGGGTGGCTTTGAAGGTGCAAGGGAGAAAGTGGATGAAGACGATACACCTGAAGGAGGAAGAGGAGAAGGAGGGTGGCTTGTCTTTTGAGGGGTGCTGCTTTTCCTCAGGTGTTCTTGCCATAGCTGTTTGTGCCTTCTCTCCAGGTGCCTTCGTAAGGCACTTGTCCCTACGTGAGAGTTGGCCTTTCCACGGCTCAATTTTTGCTGGCAGAGACAACAGATGGCTTTGCTCCGATCTGAGACACACACGTGAAAGCATTTTCAAACCGTTGAGCCCCCCTGGGGTGATGGCGCTACGGTGGCATCAGCAGCTGACGTTGAAGGGCATGTTGGCTGGCTGGCCATAGCTGGCGATACATGGCGCCGGACAATGCCCCCAGCTGTTTCTGAGGACGAGCTCCCTCTGCTTCTATCATGGAGTCGTCTCCTCCTACTCCTCTCTGACTCCTCCTCTGAACTGTCCCCCTGGTCATCTCCTCTACCGGGAACATATGTGGTATCCATATAATCGTCATCATAATCCTCCTGGCCAGCTGCGCTTTCCTCAGACACCTCCTCAACTGCACCAACTTCAGGTGGTTCATCATCCCCCTCCTCCATACTATCGCCACCTAACTCAGACGTATGAGGTGGTGTACCTGCGCCTTCTTGTTGTTGTTGCAGTAGTGGCTGGGAATCAGGGATTTCACCACCACCACCAAATAACTCCTGCGAAGTGTCAAATGCAGCGGATGTGGTGCTTGTTGTAGCGCTGGTGGCTGCGGGAGATGAGGTGTTCTGTGTTAAATACTCAAGCACCTCCTCACGATTTTGGGAAGTGATGGCACGTGCCTTCTTCTGAGCACTGTATTTTGGGCCAGGTCCGCACGAAATCACAGCAACACCACCTCGCACAGCCACAGACCTGCCGGTGCCTGGTGGCCTTCCTCTGGGTCTGCCTCTACTTCTTCCTCTACCTGGCTTGTCCATTTTGTCCATCTCGGGGGGATGCTAGGTATATGCAGTGAGATGGGTTCACTCAACACAACAGGTAGTTAGATGCAGTGAGCTGGGTTCACTGAACAGTAAAGGTACTTAAGATGCAGTGAGGTGGGTTCTCACTCAACACAACAGGTAGTTAGATGCAGTGAGCTGGGTTCACTGAACAGTAAAGGTACTTAAGATGCAGTGAGGTGGGTTCTCACTCAACACAACAGGTAGTTAGATGCTGTGAGCTGGGTTCACTGAACAGTAAAGGTACTTAAAGAGTAACTGTCAGGCTGCAGAAGCTAATTTAAACCTCTAGTCTCCTGTGTTAAACAGTTTAGAAGGAAGCCAAAAAGACATTACTGAAGATAAAGATCTATCTTACCTTTGATGTATGCTTATCAGCAAAGCTTAGAGCTAAGCTGGACGCAAGCCGCATAACATACTGCAAAGCATTCTGGGGCCCTCCCCTCGGCTGCTAAGGAGAAGACGGGATCAAGTTTCAGCAGCTTCTAAAACTCAGTCCAGCCACAGCACAGATAAATCTCGGGGCAGCGTAGACTGCAGGAGTCCGCTATTGTTCCTAGCCACATGGCTCATTAATATTCACTGCAAACTAGTGTTATTCAGTATGAGCTGTTCTGTGATCAGAAGCAGGCAAGACATGACGACACATTTGGCTTCACAAACATGGAACCTGCCATGAGCTGTCAGGAGCATCATTCTCTGCATATACTATATACAAATTCTGTGAAATCCAAACGTGGACAGTGAAATGCATATGTAATGTAAGTACAGCCAATCTTTAGCTACTGATATATGTGTTTATTTTCTCTGAGACCCTATACCTAACAGCTCCTCTTTAAGATGCAGTGAGGTGGGTTCTCACTCAACACAACAGGTAGTTAGATGCAGTGAGGTGGCCAAGTGGGTTCACTCAACACAACAGGTAGTTAG
Source organism: Hyperolius riggenbachi (assembly GCF_040937935.1). Lineage (NCBI taxonomy): Eukaryota > Metazoa > Chordata > Amphibia > Anura > Hyperoliidae > Hyperolius > Hyperolius riggenbachi. The sequence goes on from NC_090646.1 coordinate 173,658,542, forward strand.
ATGCAGTGAGCTGGGTTCACTCAACACAAAGCTAGGTATATGCAGTGATGAGGTGGGTTAAGTAAACACAACAGGTACTGGGTAGTTAGATGCAGTGAGCTGGGTTCACTGAACAGTAAAGGTACTTAACCTCTTGACGACCAGCTAACGCCGATTGGCGTAAACTGGTCGTCTGCAAGTTTCCATGGAAACTTTCCATGTCCGTTCACGGAGGCTGTCTCCGTGAACAGCCGGAGAGCTGCCGATCGCGGCTCGCCGGCAAAATGTAAACACACGAGGAAGAAATCCCTGCTGTTTACATCATACGGCGCTGTTGCGCAGCAGCGCCGTAGGGCAGATCGGCGATCCCCGGCCTCTGATTGGCCGGGGATCGCCGTCATTTGATAGGCTGAAGCCTATCCTACAATGCGCAGGACGGATATGCATCCTGCGCAGCTCAGAGGGGAAGGGAGAGGGAGGGAGAGGGACGGAGCCCTGAAAACGCTGCGGAGGGGGGCTTTGAAGAGCCCCCCCCCCGCAAAGCGCAGAGAGCCGGCGGCGATCAGACCCCCCCAGGAGGACATCCCCCTAGTGGGGAAAAAAGGGGGTAAGTCTGATCGCCCTGGCTGCTTGCTGATTTGTGCTGTGGGCTAGAGAGCCTACGCAGCACAGATCAGCCAGAAAACCACTGGTCGGCAAGTGGTTAAGATGCAGTGAGGTGGGTTAACTTCTCACTCAACACAACAGGTAGTTAGATGCAGTGAGCTGGGTTCACTGAACAGTAAAGGTACTTAAGATGCAGTGAGGTGGGTTCTCACTCAACACAACAGGTAGTTAGATGCAGTGAGCTGGGTACATTGAACAGTAAAGGTACTTACGATGCAGGGAGGTGGGTTCTCACTCAACACAACAGGTAGTTAGATGCAGTGAGGTGGCCAGGTGGGTTCACTCAACACAACAGGTAGTTAGATGCAGTGAGCTGGGTTCACTCAACACAAAGCTAGGTATATGCAGTGATGAGGTGGGTTAAGTAAACACAACAGGTACTGGGGTATATGCAGTACTAGGTAGTACAATGTGCAGCTCCCTGTCACACACACAGGTAGTCACTGAATGTGCTGGGCTGCTGGCAGTGGCACACACACTATCAATTAGCAAGGCTGTGCATGCAACAAAAGTGTCAGTTTGACACACAGAAAAAAAAAATATGTACAGGATGAGCTCTGAAAAGAGCTGCTGCTGTTGATGGGTGCATTAAAAGCAATAATAATCAGTCAGGAGCAAGCAAAGCAGCCTAGAACCTAACTAATCTGTCCCTAGGAGAAAAAGTCTGCAGCAGCTGTCCCTTTCCTCTCTCTAGCAGTTACACGAGTGAGTGTAATGGCCGCCGGACCCTGCCTTATATAAGGGGGGGTGGGGCTCCAGGGCTTAGTTTAGCCTGAATGGCTACAATGTGCCTGCTGACTGTGATGCAGAGGGTCAAAGTTGACCCTCATAGAGCATTATGGGGCAAATCGAACTTCCGCAAAAGTTCGCCTGGTGCAGGCGAACGCGAACCCCCTAAGTTCGCCTGGAACCGTTCGCTGGCCAACCGTTCGCTACATCTCTACTTGCTACTATTCCTCTGTGATAGACATTACCTTGCTCATCACTTGTCCTTTCAGTTATAGCTGACAGCAACTGATATATAAATGACAACAACTGATATATTTCAGTTCTGACAAAGTGCCAGAACTGGAAGGGATCATTGTAAGAAGAAAATAGTGAGCTTCTGAGAGGAACCGACGGCGAGGTAAGTATGTAAAATTCATTTGCAGGTACATCATGTGTTTATTTTAAATAAGTTTACTCGGTTCATGTCCACTTTAACTGGTTCTTGTTCCACGGTTTTTACACTTTAACGTTCCTGGCGTTTTTGACACTTTAGCTGTGTCGTTTTGATACAGCAGTAACTTTTCAATTATCAATGCCATCTTAGTGATACATATCTTGTTATTTTCAGTACAATCTAGGCTTTCTCTGGGTAATATTTTTCTCCCAAAACGATTATGTTTTATAGTCCATTTATGGGGATAAATTAGGCGTAAATGCAGAAAACAAACGTTTTTCCTTTTTCACCCTTCCTAATTTTCACATCACACATCCCACAGTTATAACATTTACGAATAAATTATTTGGCCCTTCCTGATAAAAATGATACCCCACGTGACACATTTTACTTCTAGCTGAGCATGTGGTGGACCGTTATTCCCAATCTGTGTGTCTGTGGCGATCGAATGCGTTCGCTAGGGTGACAGTTCAGGGGGCATAGAGCTGCACAGGTGCAGAGGCAATGGCAGAGCGTTACATCTGTAGAGCATTGGGGCCTGAAACTTTCGCCCTAGCGACTGCATCCAATCGCTACTGGCGGCAGTCATTAAACGTTTATAAACAGGCATAGGTATTGCAGGGGTTAATAATGGGTTAATAGGCTAAGTTTGGGTTAAAAATTAATGGAGAATTTAAAAAAAATACTTTTTTATTTTATTGGGACTGTCACACACAGGGGGGTTTATTAGGACGTAGAATCTACATCCAGAAACTTTGATCAGTTAAGTGAAATACAAATATTTCTAAGTTGGTGCAAATGCCATTCTAATTGCATGTAAATATATGCCATTTGAAAATGGATTGAACAAATACATCTGCCGCTGGATTTGATCTATTTTGTCTGACCTACAAATCTGTCCACAAAACCTGTCCAACCTACATTTCCGATCTTACTCAGAGGTACACACCTAGCCGCTCACTCCGCTCTTCCAATGCACTTCGCCTAACCGCCCCCCGCATCACCCAGTCCCATGCACGCCTCCAGGACTTCTCAAGAGCTGCTCCAACACTATGGAACTCCCTACCTCCACCCATTAGGGCAGCCTCCTCCTTCAACATCTTCAAGAAAGCCCTCAAAACTCACCTTTTCACTCTGGCCTACTACCCCTCACAAGTGCTCTAAACCTACAGCTGAACTCTGGTTCCCTACCATTCGTGTCCTTACCTCTCCCTCTAGATTGTAAGCCTTTGGGCAGGGTCCTCCTCCTTTTGTGTCCTACCTGATCTGGCACCTCCATTACTGTGAACCCATGCCATGCATTTGAGTGAACCTAACTTGCCTAATCTCCATGCTTCATCCAGTGACTGACTAAGCATTACATTGTACTAATACTGTGCTGTGTGATCTGGTTTTCTTGTATTCCTGTATTGTCATATTGCTGTATGTCACCCCTAAATATTGTCTGTAACCTAAATTAATGTTCAGCGCTGCGTAATATGTTGGCGCTTTATAAATACAATAAATAATAATAATAATATTTTCATGCTACATATATTTTCTTGAAATTGTATCAACTTGGAATGATTTGCACTTTGAGCATCCCTGATTGGAAACCTACCACCTCAATCAGGAACAGGAAAGCAGAGAAGACTGTGAGTAGGAAAATGCAAATACTTTATTAATCTGCCTTAAATATGGACACACAGTGCACCCATGTGATGTATACATTTATTATTCCCATAATGAAAACCCTTAAAATAAAACGAATAAAACAAAAAGGTAACAGAATTTCTGTACCTGTTATCATGGTAGGCAAGGCTCACACACAAGGCTCACACATATGGCATTTCAAATTTGATATATATGTGTATGGAGCAATGATTTCCTAAATTCACCTTGACACATCCTACCTAATAAAACCCCTGTGTCTCTGCATCCCATGTCCGTGTGTGTGTGTCCCTGCTTTCTGCTACTGCGCATGTGCCGCAGGGACAACCATTGTTCGGATGGGAGCAGGACAGCCAGGAGGCCGGGCGGACGAGCAAGCGCGTGCGTGTGAGGGAGCGCAGCGGGGGTGCAAATACGCAGCAGGCGGGTGTGCGCATGTGCGCCTACAGGTGGCGGTGGTGACAGACCTAGAGCCTGTTATTAAACCGGCTAGTCCTATATGATAAAACCCCTGTGTCTCTGCGTCCTGTCCCTGTGTGTGTGTCCCCTTGCTTCCAGACTTGACAGTTTGCTGTCTGTGAACTTCATTGCATTGTGGGAAATAACAGCTTTTTCCAACTGCCAAGCAAGCAACATCCCCTTGTGTGCATATACTGTACTGCAGACAGCAGTGGAGGACCGGCAAGCAGGACGCATCTGTGCTCGCGTTGCACGGGAGGGGGGCGGACGGACGCCTGTAGCCTAGCGCCCATTTTTTAATGGGTGGCCCTTTTTAGTAGTACAATAACAGCATCTGTATAACCATGTTGGACCAATTTTGTAAGCAAACAGCTCTATCCATGTATCTGAATGCTAACTTCATTAGCCTAAGGCCTGGTTCACACTAGCATAAAAACATTTCACTTAGTGGATCAAAATGGAACAAATCCTATGCAATAGAGTCCGTTCACACATCAGTCTGTTCGTAACAAATCTGTTCATACTGTTCTGAAAAGCTGAGTGCAAGGATGCACGGTCCGCAATTTATCAGGATCCGCCGGACAAAAGCAGATGCCAACGGAACTAATGGTGGCCTAGGAGAACAGATGGTGTCTGTTCCCACTAGGCTGGTTGCCATTTTGCTAATTTTTTTACTCACTTCCTACAGTCAAATTCAGGTTGGGTCTTCAGCTGCTGCTGCTGCCACCCCTGCTAAAGAAGTGCCGGTACACAGATCCAAGCCCCATTCAAAGCATCAGGCTCCCATTGGATTTGCAATAAACCAATGAGAATCCTCCCTGGTTTGAGGATTCCCATTGGTCTGTTAAAATCCAATTGGGAGCCTCAACGCTTCTGCTGAGGCTTCAATCCCTATAATGGTGCTTCTGTGCAGTGGACAGAAAGAGAGGCAGAAACAGAGAGGTGGTGCCAGCAGTGGTGGAGGAAAGCGAATGTGATGGCAACAGGCGTGAAACGGAATAGAAATAATGGATGAAAAACGAATTGCCAATATAACAAACTGATCCATTTGAAACAGAAAACTGATCAATTTTTACAGGATCATTTTTTATCTAGTATTTTTTTTTTATCTTTTATCTTGTGAGCCTTGCCTAAAGCTGTTGATGTCAGATTATGTTTACTGATAGTTTATAATGACCTCAATACATGAATATTTATATTACATGAGTTATAAACTGTACCTTTAAGAGATAAAACAATCTGTATGTTCCTTTATGGTGCAAATCCTCCTCCCTGACCTGTCCAACTTGAGGTATACCAGTAAATGGCATATATGAAAATGTACAATATAGGTGTAACGATCCGCTCGGCTGCCTGCGCAGGCAGGCAGCCTTTTGATCATTATTCAGGTCTGCATGCTGCAGGACTCTGGAAAGAAGACCTTCTGTCAGTTTTGCAGCTTGTGCTTGCTGAGGAATTTGCATACGTTGTCATGCAAATTGCCTGGCCACATTCATTGGAGGCGTGTACTATAAGTACTATGTGTGTCCCACAATGCTTCGCTGCTCATAGAGGTTTGTTCCTGCTGGACTCACCTGGAGTGTCAGCCACTGCTATCTTAGTATAGTTAATTCTTGGGGAGTGCTCCTTGCATTCCTAGTTAGTGCAGTCAGTTTGTGTATAATTTGTACTGCCTATTCTGTCCTGTCTGTCGCGATTGCGCTGTCACCAGCGGCAGTTGATAGCGAATCGCTCTGTCTTGTTTGGATCGCACTAGCCTCTAGCGGTAGCGGCTGTGGATCCTTCTGATCTAGTTCCTGGAGTGTAAGCTGGAGCAGCGGTTGCTACCAGCTACCTCATCTGATCTGTCTTGTTTAGATCGCACTAGCCGCTAGCGTTAGCGGCTGTGGATCTTTCTGATCCGTGTTCCTGCTTGGATCACACTTGCTCTGGCGGAAGAGCGGTGGATCCTTTCTGCCTAGTTCCTGTTTCTCGTTTGTCTGTCTTGTCTGATACGGGCGCTTGCTGTAGGCTCGATGAGGTAACCGTTAAGCAAGCGTTCACGTTCTTTGTTTCGTGTTTGTCTGTTGATGGTTAGTTAGGCGTGCTTGTCTCTATTGTGCTTATCACGTGGAGACCGCGCATAACCGCGTGCACTGTTGCGAATGAGTGCGGTGTTCGTGGTTAGCTAGCGTTTATTATTTTCCATATCTTCTCATTGTATGATTTACTGTGCCTTTGCTATCCTCGTATTCTGTTCTGATCTGCCTTGTGTCACTTCTGGCAATCGCCGTTCTTGGCAGTTGCGTTTCTGTTTCGCACCTGCTGTTGTGTGTGCGCGGTCGCGGGGTGGCGACTAGATTGGCGCACACACATACAACCTGTCCCTTTGCTCGTTCTCATTCGCAATCGCTTCTCTTGCGATTGCATTCTGCGCTTCGTGCAATTCCTGTCTGGCATTTGTGGAGGTGCAGGGGATTGGTTCCTCTGCGCTCCCCAGCGCCCTCTGCCGACAGGAATTTCCCTCTACTGGTGCTTGCACCAAAAGCTGGGTTCTAGCATCTTGACACGCTTGTGGAGGACCTCCGCAGTGTCAGCAGGGCCGGGCCGAGGCATAGGCTGGAGAGGCTCCAGCCTCAGGGCGCAGTGTAGGAGGGGGCGCAGAATTCATTCAGCTGTCATTCCTAATTGTGTTTGAAGCAGAAAGAAATAAGAAAAGGGGATACATGGCAGTGACTGCAAGCCAGATAACTAGATATTAAGGTGTTGGGGAGGTTGTGGGCCCTGTGACGTCTCTTAGTCTAATAGCAATCAGTGTTTGATGGCTGGGGTGGCAGGGATGGAGGGGCGCACTTTGGTGTCTCAGCCTTGCGTGCTGGAGGACCTTGTCCCGGCTCTGAGTGTCAGCGCACATCTTTGTGCGCTGAACACGGAGATATCCCACAATCGTTACAATAGGCATTTTTGGTTTGTTAAGTTAATGGACAATGACCTTCATCCAGCTATTCCAGCTCACAATAAATTGATATCTAACCAATTCTAGGGACATTCGTGCTCATTCAAGCCTTCTGCATTAAATAATACTGCCTCTTATATGGTTTTGGATTTTGGATAGTCTCTGAATATCATGTTTATTTTCAGCAACAATATTCTAGTGATAATTCTGGACGTTCCTTAATTAAAGGACAACTATAAATAACATTATTTTTTATAACTGTATTTACATGTTTGGCTATGTCTCCATTAGTCACCCTTCTGTTTTTTTCTTTTATTTTGTGAACCCTTAAAAAGGAATCAAAGCCTCCTCAGATGTAGGGAAGGCATTGTCGGCATCAACAGGAGTGGGATGTAACATGTCCATGTGGGAGGGAGATATAAAATCTCCTCTTCTTGTATTGTACTGCTCTTTCCCTGCAGTGGCTGCTGCACATTACATTTTTCACATGGTAAGATGTTCCTGATCACCACAAACAGTGTACCACGTTCGTTTTACTACCACAGCCAATTGGGAGCTTGATTGGCCAATTTTACGACTTCCATATGGTATGAGGGCAAAAATATTTTCATTACTTCGAGCAAATTGTGTAGCTACACTCTCATTGCTACTTGGAAGTGGTAAAATTGGCCAATCAAGATTCGATCTGTGTACACAACTTTAAGCCCCATATACACCATACAATTTTTTGTCTGATTCGATTCAATCGGACATGTCCGATCGGGATTCGATTTGCTTCAATTTACCATTGTTTTGCAACGGCAAATTTAATCGAATCGAATCCCGATCGGACATGTCGGATTGAATCGAATCGAATCAATGAATCGAATCGAATCGGACAAAAAATTGTGTGGTGTAGATTGGGCTTAAGATTGCAATGGACTGGTTGCTATCAGTCTTGGCTGTGTTCAGACAGCTAAACCTGATTATCAATTAGATACAAATTTTATGAACAGAGGCGCCAAAATAGAATCAAAATGTCTAAAATCAGTTTAAAAGAGGGAAGTTGGTGGACTCACCTCCCTTGAAGACAAACAGACAAAGATTTGTTATTTTGATTGAAAAATAACATTTAATTGTAGTTCCAGTATGCAACGCGTTTCACGGACAAACTCCCGCTTCATCCGGCAATCAATGGAGAAAGGAACTGGTATTGGTCTGTTTCACAGCCAAGCGCCTCTATGATTATCAATTAGACTAGATTACTGGGAGCTGAGTAAGTAGGGTGGGGCACTTACCTTTTCATGTAGGTGTTCTATGTGTTAGATAGCATTTTTACTTTAAATATGTGGAAAAAATTTAAAAATCTGTTATTGTAACATTCTCTGGAGATGCAGCTGTGGGCAGTTAGGATACCCCCGCAGCTGCTTCGGTTTCTCTGTCGGGCGTTTCTCCCATCCCTCCGGCATCTAGCACGCCGAGGAGGGGATTGTCAGTGGCTCATAGGGTGGCTTTGTCACGCGCGTGAGCACAGATAGGACCTTTATGCTGGAAGAAGGCGTGTCAGCTGACCTGCCGGTTGGCTGACCTCAGAGGAAACTCTCGGCGGTTCCAATTGGCTGATGGGTAGGGGCATGGCCGAGGGGTCTCCTCTGTTTCTTAAGCCTTCTGGAGTCACTTGCAAACTGTCTGCTGTTGCGAATGCTTCGTGTTAGCACTCAGACCTTAGATAGATCTGGTGTGCTTTGATCTGGGAGGAAACCAGGGATTTCACACAGGACTAGGATTTATTATTACTATTGTTATTATATTGCTTGATAACCTGTGTATGACTCTGGCTCTCTTCTGACTTCGCTCTCGCTTTACGATTCTGTACTTTAGCCCATCTGTTTCTGTTGCTGACTCTGCCTGAATATCTCTATCCTCTTGCCTGCCGATTTTGTACTGTACCTGCCCGCCTGTTGCCAAACCGATCTGTCTGACCACTCCACTCACCAGTGAGCCCTTGTCACTGGTGAGGTTCATTACTTACAGTACCCGCCAGCTCCTCTGGAGAGGTTTTACCAAACTGATCAGTACTACAGTGTCACCAAGCACTATACATGATTGTTATTACCTTATTAGCTATACGTGCATTATTGGTGATTCTGCAGATCACCACATAATCAGGTATAGTGTCTGGTTTATTGGTGATACTGCAGATCACACAATAACCAGACTCCTGTTTTGCTACATCAATCGTTACAGTTGTGTATTTAATGGGGATACCTGTCTATAATGATAAAATTTGCTTAGTGATAGTGATCATTCATTTTTCATTGCAAAGACATCAAGAATAGAGTAAACTGCTGCATGTGTATTTTATAACAAACATAGGTATTATTTTAAACTATTTAATGAACATACCCTATTATTATTATTTTTTTTTTAGCTATAAAAGATTTTTCCTATGAAAGAAGAACTATGCGGTGCTAAAAAAAAACCCAAAAAAAAAAAAACCTGACATTTTCTTTATATATGCATTTTTAAATTACTTCTTCCACTAGTACTATGTCGTATCCACTACTGGGAACCTATTGGCCATGACTTGATTCTGCAGGGCTACGTAAAACATAGGACACAAATTAAGCAGCATTATGGATATTTGTTCCGCTTCCCCTGTGCTGTCCTTGAAAGCATTCAAACAGGTTCTCCGAGCCTTTATTGTCTGCTGTGGAAATGTCAGTAAAGATAGGGGGATGATTGCCGTGATTGACTGTGATGCAAATTTCCTTGATGCCTTGAAAAATACGTAAGCTGTCTGTTTAGCCAAGATGGATAGTGTTATCCTGTTTAATTTGAACACAACAAGAATGTTGATGCAAGGAAGCATTGCCAAGTGTAAGGTCATAAAGAATATTTATTTACCTTTGAAACCAGACTGCCTGTGACTCCAGTTGATTTTTAACTTGTTTTCCTCTACATCAATAAACAACAAAAGCTTGAATGGGATCAATTCTAAAAATCTGTTTTGTAGCTCATCTGTTTTGACTCAGTGTGATTGCTTTGTACTTGGATGTTCAGTTTATAAGTTCAAACATACTGAATAATCAGTTTACAAATTAAAAGGTCGCTACCATATTCATATGTCATGGACCAACAGATTATATGGGTAATTATTTTGTTATGCCGAATTGTTATCCTTGTTTAATTTTCGTGAGACAATTCATCAAATGCCCCTATTAGCACACTAGTTATGTAACTCTACAATGCTTAATCTACTTTTTAACTTCACCTAAGAAAAAATACAAAAAAGTAAAGAGTTTATTGGATTCTGTCCACTTTAATTTAGGTCTTTCTAGCTTCAGAAAATTACGTATTTAACTGTTAATTGCATAAATCAATTTCAGTTCAGTCTGTTCCTGTTAAGCTTTCAGACTCAATATTATTCATTAATTGCTGGAAACATCACCGACACAACTTTTCAACAAAGCGGTTGATTTGCAGACTTCAGTTAGTTAAATATGATTTTGTTGTTTTTTGCAATGATAAGAACTTAATACAGCTTTAGATTATCTACCGCTGTAGCAAGACGCACTGAAATAAGGCAGATCTGCAGGACAGCATTTAGGAACCGATTAAGTCTATAACCGTCCCTAGTGTATAGTTGTATTGCTTTTAATAGATTCATATTTTCCTCACACACTGTGTATTACAAACTGGTAGTTTTGATATTTGTAATTTAAAATTGTATTTCAGACCTTACCTGAAATGAAAATTATCTTAAATTAAACAAAGTACAGTAGAGTCTCGGTTATCCGGAACTGACAGGAATCATCCATATCCTCCTACTTCTAAAAATGACGTTTAGATATCCCACAGTTTTATGTTATGTATAAAAACTTTAAAAAGTTGATAAATTGTTTTTTCCCAGCTCAATGAAACAGTCTGTCCCTTATTTCTGAGTGCTAAAATATATGAACTATTGACCTTTTTATCTATCCCATACCCTCAAAAGCTCAGTTCTCTGCCAGGAAATCTGTAATTCTTTAACAGTGAAAGAGGCTATAGTCCGACTGGGTCCTGACTGTCGAAAAACTTTCAGTTCCAGCATATTCATGTGTGTGATTGGCACTGTACATACACATGCCTATCTCATCATGTCACATGTCACTTAAGATTCCCTTTAAGCAAGCAGAGCTCACAAACAGCCTAATAAATTGTGAAGCCGTTCCTTTCAGCACCCGGTGCAGAGCGCCAATGCTGGGCGTCATCTTAACAGCGTAACTGCGTTCTTTGGCAAGTGGAACGCAGTGTAACCAAGCATCCAGTCGGACACGAAACGGCCATCGCCGGTCTCACCAGAACCTGAGGCACCCACCACCAGCCCCGCAACCGCCACACAGTATGTAGTGCACACAAACAAAGAGACAAAGCAACCTCCCCTTAACTTATGATAAAGATAATAAAGTTCATAACGCTGAATAAATTTGTAACAAAATCTTTATTTTACCAACAACCACTAGCTAAAAACAATTAAAACCACAATAGGGCGTGGATCCCCAGGTTCCAATGATCCCAAATAAATAGGTATTAGTGGTAAGTGCCGTACAAATAAATTAATATACATCTGTATACTATTTGACCAATCTAATGTGGTGTCACCCCATAGATTTTGTAGGCATGCAGACCAATATGCATGCGAACAAGCTTGTAAGCGAGTGGTGTGGCACTGGTCAACTAGTATACATGGATCTATCAGTATAACAATTCAGTCTGATCCCAAGTCTGGCAGTTCTCAATGGCTCAGTAAAAATTGGATACTGCACCACAAATTTCGCAGACATGCATATCAATATGTTGGTACGCTACTTTAGAAGTCGGTGCAGTATTGAGTCATTGGACAACCATAAAGTTACTAGGTGACTTGCAATTGGTTCATTTAACATCCAGTGCTACACCCAGAGCCAGCAGACATGCATAAGCATATGCATGAACACATATTTTAGTAATTGGTGTAGTACTTGAATTAATCAAGTCCATATATACCAGTGTTTCTCAACATTTTGTTGGTATGTACCCCTTTTAAAACCCTGTACTCACCAGGTACCCCCTAGCATAGTAAACCCTATCACAAGTACCCCTTGACAAATATATATTTTTTCGTAGTATATGATAATTGGTTCTAAACTCATTCCAAGCATTTACTATTGCTTTTAATTAACTAAAATACTAATTTGGGGTGGTTTATATAGGATTTATCATTTTCTAAAACTCTAAGTTTGTTATTCTTGGTTAAGTATATCAAGCCCGAGTACCCCCTGGAACCATCAGAAGTACCCCCTGGGGTACGCGTACCACACGTTGAGAACCTAGGATATATACTATTAATATACATATTAATATTAATATTTGTGAAACATCTTTTCCATCACTTTTGTGGCCAGAATTAGTGTTCTAAGTTTTCGCCTGCCCATTAAAGTCTATTGCGGTTCGCAAAGTTCGCAGGTTTGCAAACTTTTGCGGAAGTTTGCATTCGAGGTTCGCAAACCTAAAATCGGAGGTTCGAGCCATCTCTATCAACAGGCCATTTTCTAATATGGAATAAAAATTATTTTGCTTGTACTTATATTGTAATGGCTTCAAGTTCTGATGTTGCTGTAGCAACTTATAAACTCATAAACCGAGTCCAAATAAGTGCCAACCTCATTTTAAAGTGTTATTGCAGGATGTGAAAGAATCGTAATTTCCCCCATCATTTTCTAACTTTACAAACAGACTTCTATGGCAACAAATTGTACTTCTATAGCTGGCAAAATGTCAGCAACACATGTATATAACTGCACGTGATATTTTCCAACTGTTTGTCTCCTCTGGAGACATGATTAAAAGAAACCTATAATGAGAGGAAAATGAAAGTTATTATTCCAGAATTCTTTTTAAAAAAGCTTATTGTGTGGTTGCTGTGCTGATTATCTTCCGTGCCTATGTATTCTGAATTACTGGCCCAGTATGAGTATGCACAAATAAATCATCTAACTGCATGCCTGGTACAGGAGGGGTGCATAAAAAAAAAACCCTCAGCCGGACACCAGGGGAAATAAATTGACAGCAAGACAGCAATATGGCAGCCTCCTTATTACCACTTAAAGGGAACCTAAAGTGAAAGAAAGTTGCCCAGTTTATTTACTTGGGCCTTCTTCCAGCCCTCTGAAGGCTGGTTCACACTCGGCACTTTGCCCGCGACCGTGTTCGCGATCTCACAATTCAGCGTGATTTGCGCTTGTGATTCCCTGATACATTGTAGCAGCGCTTTGCTGATTGCCGGTGATCAGCAAAGCGCTGAAGAATCGCCCCAATGTGAACCAGCCCTAAACTCCTCCTGGTCTCTTGCAGTCATTCTGTGCTGCTCCATTCAGCAGCTGTGCCCCTCCGAAAGCAGTCGCAGGCTACTGTGCGGCCCCAGCTCCCGGGAGCGTCCTGCGCATGCGCAGTTACCATTTTTACAAACTGCCCAAGCGCAGAACGCTCCCAGGAGCACGATAGAGGAGACACGCAACATGGAGCCACACATGCAGCTTTAGGAGGGGCACAGGGAATGACTGAGCAGGATGGAATGACTGAGAGGGACCAGAGGGACTTCAGAAAGCTGCAGGTAAGTTAAACTGGGCGACTTTTTTCAGTTTAGGTTTGCTATAATTCAGCTTTGATTTTTCTTTTTGAGTTGGCAATGGACATAATAAAAGAACAACTAGCGCCAATAGTGTCAAAATAGTGTCAAAAAAGTTGTATTGTATGTAGCATTTAACTATGCCTGTTATTAGCGGCTAATGGGTGTTACCATCTTGACATTCCATCATAAATGTTATTTTCCTAGCTCTATTGATGGATCACATGTTTATACTGCTAAATAAATCAAGTATATCAATCAGGAGACTTACAGGAACATCAGGACACTTTAGCTTGTGATTGTTCTTACAGGGGAGTGGTATAGAAAGCAGGACCACTAAAAATGTGACTTAACATTTTTAGTGGCTGTAGGCTAAAATGGAAAGATCGTTTTTAATAACATAACACTGTAAATGTCTCTAGCCCAGGTCAGGTTTGCTGAATTACTTGACATCCTCAGTATTGAATACTTTATTTGCCATGTCCTAACACTGACTTTCCATGACCACCTGACCCTAATGCTTACCATACCCACCTAATGTCACAGAAAATCCCAACAATTATTTTGAGCAGAAATGTGTGTCCAGATGAATGGCAGGTATTGTTTTCCTGTAATATGCTGACATACTAACAGCAGGAACTGTCTTGCAGTTAGCATGTCAGCATGTATTTTCTCTTCTTGTAATATGACAGCAGGTACTTTGCTATCCTGTCATATAAAAACAGGTATTGTGTCTTCCTTGTAAGCATATTATATATTCATCTATTTGCCAGCATACTAGCTATTCATCTAACATTAATGTCTTCCTGTAACAAATCAGCAAATGTCATGTGTTTCTATAGCATGACAGCAAGTACTTTCTACACATGGTTTTCCACAATCAGCATGGTCTATTGTACCTTTGCATTTGGAATTTACAGATCTAAATGCAGCAGAAACACACAATAAACATGGTTAGGATGCAATGAATATGAATATTGCATTTGCATTGCATTCACACCTTTTCCCACATTCTGAAGCTGTTTTTGTTTCCAAGAATGTGCAGCCCTAAAAGCCAAATGCAGGCATTATGTTTCCCTAGTCCCGGGGCAGACATACACTGGCACAGCCTGCTTTTATCAGAGTATAAGCTCACCGATTAACTTATGTCAAGCATCACTTTTAAACACAGCTAAAGCAGGGAGCATGCTTGCAAGCAGAGAAAACAAATGAGTTTTCCACACACATTTTCTTTTGAGCTCAAAATGTACTTGTAAAGTTTTGTTTGCCTGTAGTTGTGCACCTGTCCATACAGGCCAATTTCCAAGTGGAAAACAATCTATTTCAGTTATGAATAAAATGAAAACAGTTGTTTTTTTGTATGTTTTTTTTTTTTTTGGGGGGGGGGGGGTATTGCTCTTAATTGCTGTATACCCTTTGAAAAGATCCATCCTAATTTCCTTCCATTTGCCTTCCCTGTGCTTCTGTGCCTCCTCCTTCCAGCTTAAGCGAACATGCAAGAACATTCTCTAGCTCTTGCCCAAACAAAATATCCTCAGTCACTAGAAAACACATTTTCAATCTCACACTGGTATGTTCACAGGTATACTGTATGTACTAGTATGGGGGGAGGTCTCAGCTTGAGAGCAGAAAGTAGTCTGCTAGTATTAACCTCCTGAGCGATAATCCCGAGCTGAGCTCGGGGTATATCGCGCAGGAGGATTTCTCAGGCCCTGGTGGGCCGATTTGCATAATTTTTTTTTTGTTACACGCAGCTAGCACTTTGCTAGCTGCGTGTAACTTCCGATCGCCGCCGCTCGCCGCCGATCCGCCGCCGCTCGCCATGCCGTGCAGTCCCCCCCCCTCCCCGACCCCATTGCGCAGCCTGGCCAATCAGTGCCAGGCAGCGCTGAGGGGTGGATCTGGACTCCCTCCGACGTCACGACATTCATGACGTCGGTGACGTCATCCCGCCCCGTCGCCATGGCGACCGGGGAAGCCCAGCAGGAAATCCCGTTCTGAACGGGATTCCCTGCTTACTCTGATCGCCGAAGGCGATCGGAGTGGGTGGGGGAATGCCGCTGCGCTGCGGCTATCATGTAGCGAGCCCTGGGCTCGCTACATGATTTAAAAAATTAAAAATTAAAAAAAATAGTGCTGCGCCACCTCCTGGGCGATATAATTGTATCGCCCAGAGGGTTAAAGAAGAGCAGTAAGTCAGTATTCTGGTCCCAGCAATCATCACAGATTTTGAGAAGCAAAAGATACAGAATTGTCTTATGCTTGCTTTCACTACCCACGACCCACACCAGCAGCTTGCCCACAACTCGTTTAGAATCAATGCGGGTACCTGGACCCGACCCGCATTTTGGGTAACCCGCGGGTATCCGCAGGATTCTCACTGCTATTTGCATAGCAGGCTTTTATACTAGTAATGCACAATGCATTTTACATTGCTTGCATTAATACCAGTAAAAAAAAACTGTGTGCGCAAATTAATTTCTATTGGCACTTCGTAAATCCATCCACCACTTTGACTGCTAAATTATCAGGTGGAATATATAGAACCGTGTCTTGAGACCGGCTTCAAACTCAGAAAAAATTCACTTGATTAACATTGTTCAGCAATTCTGCAATAGGCTGTTAAAATCACTTTATATTTAGGAAAAATAGCCTTGGATATAATCTTTATAATAATGTCACTCTTATGCAAACCACTGATCGATAGCTGCTGGCAGTATGCAATAAATCACTGACCACCGGCCCAAACCTTACTGTTATCAGAACATCACGATAATGCATTTGCCTGTTGTCATAAGCACTGTAAATCTTGAATGGAAATAGTTCATCTCAATGACAAATGATAGCAGCAAACCTTCCCTCACTTCTACAAGGAAATGCACAGTCAATAAAGCAAAGAGTACTGTAAATGTTTGTTACTGTTCTGGAAAAGCTCAGTGATGTAAACCAGTGTCCCCCAACCCTGTCCTCAAGGCCCACCAACAGAGCATATTTTGTGGAAATCCACAGATTAGTGTTGGGCGAACATCTAGATGTTCGGGTTCGGGCCGAACAGGCCGAACATGGCCGCGATGTTCGGGTGTTCGACCCGAACTCCGAACATAATGGAAGTCAATGGGGACCCGAACTTTTGTGGTTTGTAAAGCCTCCTTACATGCTACATACCCCAAATTTACAGGGTATGTGCACCTTGGGAGTGGGTACAAGAGGAAAAAAAAATTAGCAAAAAGAGCTTATAGTTTTTGAGAAAATCGATTTTAAAGTTTCAAAGGGAAAACTGTCTTTTAAATGCGGGAAATGTCTGTTTTCTTTGCACAGGTAACATGTTTTTTGTCGGCATGCAGTCATAAATGTAATACATATAAGAGGTTCCAGGAAAAGGGACCGGTAACGCTAACCCAGCAGCAGCACACGTGATGGAACAGGAGCAGGCGCAGGAGGAGAAGGCCACGCTTTGTGAGACACAACAACCCCGGCCTTGCATGAGGGCAAGAAGCGTGCGGATAGCATGCTTTGTACCGCCATGCAGTCATAAATGTAATAAAGATAAGTGGTTCAATAAACAGGGACCACGCGGCAACGCTAACCCAGCAGCAGCAGACGTGATGGAACAGGAGCAGGCGCAGGAGGAGAAGGCCACGCTTTGTGAGACACAACAACCCAGGCCTTGCATGTGGACAAAAAGCGTGCGGATATAGCAGCAATGCTTTTTGCCGCCATGCAGTCATAAATGTAATACAGATGAGAGGTTCAATAAACAGGGCCCGGAAACGCAACACCATCCCAGATGTTCATTGGTCATGTTACTTGGTTGGGGTCCTGGAGTGTTGCGTAGTCATTTCCAATCCAGGATTGATTCATTTTAATTTGAGTCAGACGGTCTGCATTTTCTGTAGAGAGGCGGATACGCCGATCTGTGACGATGCCTCCGGCAGCACTGAAACAGCGTTCCGACATAACGCTGGCTGCCGGGCAAGCCAGCACCTCTATTGCGTACATTGCCAGTTCGTGCCAGGTGTCTAGCTTCGATACCCAATAGTTGAAGGGTGCAGATGGATGGTTCGACACAGCTACGCCATCTGACATGTAGTCCTTGACCATCTTCTCCAGGCGATCGGTGTTGGAGGTGGATCTGCACGCTTGCTGTTCAGTGGGCTGCGGCTGCATGGGTGTCAGAAAATGTTCCCACTCCAAGGACACTGCCGATACCATTCCCTTTTGGGTACTAGCTGCGGCTTGCGTTGTTTGCTGCCCTCCTGGTCGTCCTGGGTTTGCGGAAGTCAGTCTGTCTGCGTACAACTGGCTAGAGGAGGGGGAGGATGTCAATCTCCTCTCTAAAGTCTCCACAAGGGCCTGCTGGTATTCTTCCATTTTGACCTGTCTGACTCTTTCTTCAAGCAGTTTTGGAACATTGTGTTTGTACCGTGGATCCAGAAGGGTATAAACCCAGTAATTGGTGTTGTCCAGAATGCGCACAATGTGTGGGTCACGTTCAATGCAGTCTAGCATGAATTGAGCCATGTGTGCCAGAGTCCTACCAGAATCCTCATCATCCTCTTGTGAGCGTTGTGATAGTTGTTGTGATGCATCATAGTCGTCACCTTCCTCCTGGTCTGCTTCTGCTGACCATTCGCGTTGAATTGTGGAAGTCCAACGTGCACCGCTCTGGCCCTCGTCAGTGGTGGCATGAAATTCCTGCTCCAACTCCAGCTGTTCCTCCTCCTCTTCTTCGTCATAGCTGCTGGGGCCAGCGTTCCCTGAGGCGGATGGCCTGATGTTGGTACCATCACGCTGATCGTTTTCTCCTTCAGATTCCCCCAGTTGCATCATGACAGCTGTTTCCTTGATTTTTAACATCGACCTCTTCAGTAAACACAGCAGTGGTATGGTAATGCTGACTGAAGAGTTGTCACTGCTCACAAGCAACGTGGATTGCTCAAAATTTTGGAGGACTTGGCAGAGGTCCAACATGTTGGCCCAATCGGATCCACAGAAGCTTGGCAGCTGGCCGGATGCGCCTCGGTACTGCGCCGTCATGTACTGGACCACTGCACTCTTCTGCTCGCAAAAGCGGGCTAGCATGTGCAGCGTAGAATTCCAGCGCGTAGGGACATCACACAGCAAGCGATGGTGGGGGAGATTGAAGCGCTCCTGCATCTTGGCGAGTGCCCCCGAAGCAGTACTGGAATTTCTACAATGTTTGGACACTCGACGCACCTTCAACAGCAGATCGGGCACGCCTGGGTATGTCCTCAGGAACCGCTGAACTACTAGGTTCATCACGTGCGCCAGGCAAGGGATGTGTGTCAGCTTAGCCAACCTTAAAGCGCGAATGAGATTACTCCCATTATCACACACAACCATGCCCGGTTTCAGGTCCAGCGGTGCCAGCCACAAATCCGTCTGTTCCTTTATTCCCCTCCAAATTTCCTCCCCTGTGTGCTGCTTATCCCCAAGGCAGATTAGCTTCAGCAACGCTTGCTGACGCATGCCAACAGCTGTGCTGCACTGCTTCCACGATCCTACTGCTGCTGGGTTAGCGTTTCCGGATGAGGTACAGCTTTGAGATGCGTTGGAGGAGAAGGAGTCAGAGAGGTAGGTGCTGCTGTTATCCAGTGGGAGGGACGGCGGTGCAGCTGTTTGTGGCGTGGGCAACACCCGTGCCGTAGCAGGTGAGGAATCGCTGCCAGGCTCCACAAGGTTCACCCAGTGCGCGGTAAGGGAGATGTATCGACCCTGGCCGAACGCACTCGTCCAGGTGTCAGTGGTGAGGTGAACCTTGCAGGCAACGGCATTCTTCAAGCTTCGGGTTATTTTGCTGACCACGTGCTCATGCAACTCAGGCACTGCAGAGCGTGCAAAGTGGTAGCGGCTGGGAACCACGTAACGTGGGATGGCCACTGACATCATGCCCTTGAAGCTGTTTGTCTCCACCAATCGATATGGCAGCATTTCGCAGGCCAGAAGCTTGGCTATGCTGGCTGTTACTGCCACGGCCCGGGGGTCATTTGCTGGCAATTTCCTCTTGCGCTCAAACATCTCCGACACAGACAACTGAACCGTAGCGCTGCACACGGAAGGGCTGTTGGTTGTTGTGTTTGATGAACACTGGGAGACCTCAAGAGCACTACTCCGGAAAGTGACAGTGTCAGCGTCGTCTGATGTTTGTGAATGTTGTGAACCACGCAATGGCTGGGCTACTGCTGCTGCTGAGGCGGGTCTGGTGAACCCAAGGGAGGCAGTGTTGTTTCTGGTACCCTGTCCTGACGCGTTTGCCCAAAGAGTGGGATGTTTGGATAGCATGTGACGGCTCATGCTGGTGGTGGAGAGGTTGTTAATATTTTTCCCCCTGCTCAGGCGGGTCTTGCACACCTTGCAAATCGCCATGGTAACATCCTCAGTGCAGTCTTCAAAGAAAGCCCAGACTTTGGAGCACCTGCCTCCTTGCTGGCGATTTCTGTTTGCTCCTCTTTTGCCTCTCACTTGAACTTCCACGCTTGTGGTGCCTGAAATTGCGCGCCGCCTACCTTGTGGCACAAGGCGAACTTGTGCAGCAGTGTGTTCTTCAACAGACTCATCTGTGCTGCTGCTACGACGGCGATGTTCTCGTTCACAAACAAAATCTGGGTCTCTGTCCACATTGTCCATACCCTCCTCTTCCATCTCCTCAAACTCGTCATATGTCATTGTGGGCCACCGCCGTGGAGTAGAGCTCCCCACAACAACCTCTGCGCAGCACACTCCAACGTCGTCTTCCAGATCTTGTCGGCCGACCTCCTGCAATTGCAACCCCTCCTGCCCAAATTGCTCTGGGATTTGGGTTTCCGAGTCCTCTTCGGACTCGCCTTGTATTTCAGTGCGCGGTGCATTTCCCACAGTTAACGGTTGTGAATCCAGGCACAACATTTCTGGCTGTTCCTCCATTGACCTTTGAAAGGTGGAAGTTTGTTGGGCTGGGAATAGCTCCTGCGAATACCCCATTGTGTCCTGAGGTAATTCATCGGACTGGTTATCTGGCAGTTGTGTGCGTGGTGTCGCTGCCGGTTGTGTCAGCTTTGTGCCCACTGGCTCCTTGTAACTGGCTGAGGACTCGGACCTCGTGCGTGATGTGCTGGTGCTGCTTAACCCACTGCTGGACGCTTGAGAGGTCATCCAAGTAATTATCTGGTCCTGTTCTTTTGGATTTGTGAGGGTTGTTGTCCTGGACAACATGGGCGGTATTGAGTGGGTTTTCTTGGGTGCTCCCCTGTGGCCTGTACGTGAACCGTCAGGGGAAACACCTCTTCCCTTGCCCCTCCCTCTTTCACCGGATTTCTTCCTCATTTCACTTATCCTTACAGTACATGCTGACTGGCAGCAGTACAGTGGCAGTACAGAAATGCTATACAGTACCACTATTCCCAGCAGCGACACAGAGCACAATGCTATACAGTGACGGGTGAGCGGTGTACCACTATTCCCAGCAGCGACACAGAGCACAATGCTATACAGTGACGGGTGAGCGGTGTACCACTATTCCCAGCAGCGACACAGAGCACAATGCTATACAGTGACGGGTGAGCGGTGTACCACTATTCCCAGCAGCGACACAGAGCACAATGCTATACAGTGGCGAACGAGCGGTGTACCACTATTCCCAGCAGACACAGAACAGTACACAGAATGCTATATAGTGTGGCTGAACGAGCGGTGTACCACTATTCCCAGCAGACACAGAACAGTACACAGAATGCTATATAGTGTGGCTGAACGAGCGGTGTACTACTGTTCCCAGCAGACACAGAACAGTACACAGAATGCTATATAGTGTGGCTGAACGAGCGGTGTACTACTGTTCCCAGCAGACACAGAACAGTACACAGAATGCTATATAGTGTGGCTGAACGAGCGGTGTACCACTGTTCCCAGCAGACACAGAACAGTACACAGAATGCTATATAGTGTGGCTGAACGAGCGGTGTACCACTATTCCCAGCAGACACAGAACAGTACACAGAATGCTATATAGTGTGGCTGAACGAGCGGTGTACCACTATTCCCAGCAGACACAGAACAGTACACAGAATGCTATATAGTGTGGCTGAACGAGCGGTGTACTACTGTTCCCAGCAGACACAGAACAGTACACAGAATGCTATATAGTGTGGCTGAACGAGCGGTGTACCACTGTTCCCAGCAGACACAGAACAGTACACAGAATGCTATATAGTGTGGCTGAACGAGCGGTGTACCACTATTCCCAGCAGACACAGAACAGTACACAGAATGCTATATAGTGTGGCTGAACGAGCGGTGTACCACTATTCCCAGCAGACACAGAACAGTACACAGAATGCTATATAGTGTGGCTGAACGAGCGGTGTACTACTGTTCCCAGCAGACACAGAACAGTACACAGAATGCTATATAGTGTGGCTGAACGAGCGGTGTACTACTGTTCCCAGCAGACACAGAACAGTACACAGAATGCTATATAGTGTGGCTGAACGAGCGGTGTACTACTGTTCCCAGCAGACACAGAACAGTACACAGAATGCTATATAGTGTGGCTGAACGAGCGGTGTACTACTGTTCCCAGCAGACACAGAACAGTACACAGAATGCTATATAGTGTGGCTGAACGAGCGGTGTACTACTGTTCCCAGCAGACACAGAACAGTACACAGAATGCTATATAGTGTGGCTGAACGAGCGGTGTACTACTGTTCCCAGCAGACACAGAACAGTACACAGAATGCTATATAGTGTGGCTGAACGAGCGGTGTACTACTGTTCCCAGCAGACACAGAACAGTACACAGAATGCTATATAGTGTGGCTGAACGAGCGGTGTACTACTGTTCCCAGCAGACACAGAACAGTACACAGAATGCTATATAGTGTGGCTGAACGAGCGGTGTACTACTGTTCCCAGCAGACACAGAACAGTACACAGAATGCTATATAGTGTGGCTGAACGAGCGGTGTACCACTGTTCCCAGCAGACACAGAACAGTACACAGAATGCTATATAGTGTGGCTGAACGAGCGGTGTACTACTGTTCCCAGCAGTGACACACAATGACTGGGGGGGACCCTGGCTAGCGTGGCTGGAGCGCGAACTACCCTGCCTGCCTACCCAAAGCTAAACCCACAGACAAATGGCGGAGATATGACGTGGTTCGGGTATTTATTTACCCGAACCACGTGACAGTTCGGCCAATCAGAGCGCGTTCGGGTCCGAACCACGTGACCCGTTCGGCCAATCACAGCGCTAGCCGAACGTTCGGGGAACGTTCGGCCATGCGCTCTTAGTTCGGCCATATGGCCGAACGGTTTGGCCGAGCACCGTCAGGTGTTCGGCCGAACTCGAACATCACCCGAACAGGGTGATGTTCTGCAGAACCCGAACAGTGGCGAACACTGTTCGCCCAACACTACCACAGATGTACAAAAGTTGATCAGCTCTGCTGAGACACTAATTATCTCACCTGTGCGTGTTTGTGGTTTCCTGCAAAACATGTACTGTTGGTGCGCCTTGAGGATAGAGTTGGGGAACTCTGATTAAACCACACATGCATGTAATAGATTGATTAGGAGGTCTTACCATTTAAATGTAATTTAAAATGAAACTGGTATATTGGCCTCAATTCACTAAGCAGTTTAGACTAGTCTACTGATGTTTTTTAGCCTACTGATGGTTTGGTGTAAATCAGTTGCATTAAGAGGGGATTCACTAATAACCGGTTCAGCACCGCAGTGCCGAAAATCTCATGCATCCGAGCAACGTTCACCTCCCATTCATTCGCCTATAACTTTATTGCTACTTATCACAATGAATTGATCTAGATCTTGTTTTTTCCGCCACTAATTAGGCTTTCTTTGGGTGCTACATTTTGCTAAGAATTATTTTTTTCTAAATCCATTTTAACAGGAAGATTAAGAATTCATTATTTCTCAGTTTTTGGCCATTATAGTTTGAAATTAATATAAACTACCGTAATTAAAACTCATGTATTTTATTTGCCCATCCGTCCCGGTTATTACACCGTTTAAACAATGTCCCTATCACAATTTATGGTGCCGATATTTCATTTAGAAATAAAGGTGCATTTTTTCAATTTGTGTCCATCACTATTTATAAGCTTATAAATTTAAATAATATAATAACATATTCTCTTGACATGCATATTTAAAAAGTTCAAACCATTAGGTAACTATTTATGTTGTTTTTTGTTTTTTTTTAATTGTATTTTTGTTTTTTTAAATAAAAAAGTGTATGTGGGTAATAAATAATACTCTCTTAAAATGCATATTTAAAAAGTTCAGACGCTTGGGAAACTATTTATGTTGTTTTAGTTTTTTTTTTATTGTATTTTTTTATTTTTTTTTAAATAAAATATGTATGTGGGTAATTTTTGGTGTGGGAGGGAAACTCCTAATTTTAAATGTAAAATAATAGAATTGTTTTATTAAAAGTGTATGTGGGTGCAGTTTACTATTTGGCCACAAGATGGCCACAGTAAAAAAAAGTCCTGGTTGCGAACAATCTCGCATCCAGGAACTAAAGTTCACTGAGAAGTTTCCTGGGGGGCAGAAATACCGCGCTCTCTCACTAGAAAGCGTCGGTTTTTCTGCGGGGAAATAAGATCGGTGAAAGGGAATTATATTCCCATTCACTGATCGGGGGGGCTAGCGGCGGGCGGTGGGTGCGCGCGCGGGAGCGCGCCCGATCGCGCGCACCATGCGGCAGAAGCAGCAGTGCCTATCTGGACGAGGAAGCTCATCCAGATAGGCCGAACTGGATAATTACCGAATGTTTTAGACCTGTTTTTAGACCTGGGCTAAAACATTCGGTAATTAGGTCGGTAAAGCAGGGGAAATGATCAAAAGATGCAATTCACAAACGAGTAGCTATGACTGACATCCTTCTCTGACGAGCTCTCCTCTGGATACATAATTAATTCAAAAGGTTCCATCCTCACGTCTAAGATACCTCACAGAATTACTTTACCGACAGAAATCTGCTGGTCTAATCTCTGTCAGAAAAGGTGGGCGTGGTTACTCATTGTTTGCCTTTGTGAATTGAATCTTTTGATCATTTCCCTTGCTTTACCGACCTAATTACCAAATGTTTTAGACCAAGTCTAAAAACAGGTCTAAAACATTACACCAAACCATCAGTAGACTAAAAACCATCAGCAGACTAATCTAAACTGCTTAGTGAATTGAGGCCATTGCTGAGCAATCTTTTTTTAGTTTAGCTCTGTACATTTCAGGAATTCATTCCAAGCCTTTTCTCAGCCAACTTGTGTGGGAGCATGCAAAATTTATGCATTTAGTAAACAGTCTACAGGGGCTCCCATCTAAGACTGTAATATGCATGTTTGCTTCCCACCAATGGTTTAATAGGGATGAGGGGATGATAAGTACCATAGTGATGGGCTTGAATTCTGCATAGTTGTAATTTTTCAACAAAATTTTGAATTATGATGCAAATTTATAATGAAAAATTTAAAACTGTAAAAACTGTAAAAATGTATTTTGCACATAGCGGTAATTAGAATACTCGTGCACTGACTCATAATTTCACAAAATATTAATCTATGTGAAAATGTGTTTTTTCATGCCCATCAACTTCAGGGCCCTTTCACACTGGAGCAGTGCGGGCTCTCTAGGGTAATGAAAGTCTATGGGGGAGTTTACATTGCATGCAGTGCGGTGTGCTGTACTGGAAGTACCCTATCTAGCGCAAACGCATACCTACGTTATAGCTACGGACCGGAAATCATGTGGCGGTGCTTGTGTCTTTAAATCGACTGCTGCAGTTTTAAGTGTATTGCATGCGCAGAAGCATGTTTTAACAATACGCTTCCGCGCCCGTCAACAGGAAGTGAGCATCACTTCCTGCTTGGCTGGCAGCCAGACAGGGATTACCCTGAAGGCCTGATTTTTGGCTGTGTAGATAGTTAGGCTGCCAGGGGCTGGAGGAAGCCCCAAGTAGGTAGATCTTGTTTTTTTAAAGCTCGGACCTTCCCTTTTACATTTTATATATAGGCCCTTTACCAAATGTATTGCACCTTCCATTAGAAACAGTGCCAACTAAAATTTGCTTTGTTCTTTATCCTTTACTTATATCCTCACAGCCCAAGAGAGCACATCACCCCCACGAACTGTACAGGTCCAAGTGCAGAGAGGATCCTATTTTTAAAGAAAGGCAGCTATTGAAGGTTAAAGTGGGCTTTTAAGCCCCATTATCAAAAATGCAGTGATAGTAAGGCTGCTTTTAAGCAGCCCTACATTCTTCAGCATACCACCTATTCACTACCACCACAGTGGCATACTTTAAGGACACCGGAGATGAAAATAAACTGATGAGGTAAACAATTGTATCTATCCTCCTTCTCTTAACCACCCTGGCGTTCTGATAAGATCGCCAGGGAGGCTGCGGGAGGGTTTTTTTTTAATAAAAAAAAAACTATTTCATGCAGCCAACTGAAAGTTGGCTGCATGAATGCCCACTAGATGGCGCTCCGGAGGCGTTCTTCCGATCGCCTCCGGCGCCCAGAATAAACAAGGAAGGCCGCAATGAGCGGCCTTCCTTGTTTTGCTTAGATCGTCGCCATAGCGACGAGCGGAGTGACGTCATCGACGTCAGCCGACGTCCTGACGTCTGCCGCCTCCGATCCAGCCCTTAGCGCTGGCCGGAACTATTTGTTCCGGCTGCGCAGGGCTCGGGCGGCTGGGGGGACCCTCTTTCGCCGCTGCTCGCGGCGAATCGCCGCAGAGCGGCGGCGATCGGGCAGCACACGCGGCTGGCAAAGTGCCGGCTGCGTGTGCTGCACTTTATTTCATGCAAATCGGCCCAGCAGGGCCTGAGCGGCAGCCTCCGGCGGTGATGGACGAGCTGAGCTCGTCCATACCGCCAGGCTGGTTAAAAATGACTTTTTTTTAGATATCCCACAGTTGTATTTTATATTTAAATCTACTTTTTAAGCAGTTACTGTTTTATTGTTTCTGCTCAATGTCACATTTATTGAAGTAGCCAGAGCTAAAATGAACCATTGACCCTTTCTATCTCTTTCCTGCTCTCAGAAGCCATTTTCTGCTAGGAGAGTATTTTATGGTTGTAATTTGTTATCAGTGAGGATTACGCTGTAGTCCAACCCAGTCCTGACGCACACAGAAACAGTTATTTGCATAGCTGATGTTTAACTCTTTCTGGCAGAGAAAGAAAAAAAGGAATAGTTATTAGTGCACTTGGCACTGTGCATATGTAGCACAGTGATTTGTAGGCACATAAAGGTTCACTAAATATCCAGTCTGCAGGTTTGCAAGAGGGTCATACCAACATACAGGAGCTGCAGAAATGTACACTTGTTATATATAGTTTAATTTGTTCAAGAGTGTCAGCACAGGCAAATAAATGTGTCATTAGCTAAAACTGAGGGAAGTTTTACACTAAATGTTAGCAATGGACTCTTCCAGAAAGCCCCCTGTGTATTCCACCTGTTGGTTTGGTCTCCTCAGTGCAAAGATTGACTGTGGAAGAGGTAGTAGGATCTCTGTCTATGTTCTCTGAAGCTAGAGTTAATCTATCTGTTGGAAAAAGTTATGATATATCCATAATAGTTCTGTAGAATGTAAAGATGTGTGTGCTTTTTAGCAGCCTGCAGGCCCTGCAGTACATGCTGGGCTGAGTAGATGATGTAAGTTAGAGAGCCATGTGCTCTTCCTGAAATGGCTGCCTGATGAGACATGCAGTGTCTCACATCACCCTGTTGTAATATCTCTGTAAATGTTTTCTTTTGTTCATTATTCTGTATGCTTTGTTATATATATACAGTATATATCCTGTAACATGTATGTGGGAATGTAATGACTGCCTGTTATGATATAGGTGGGCTGGTGGTCTGGCAGTATCCCAGATAGTGGCAGTGTTTCCCTGTTATCGTACAGGTATGTTGCTGTAATGTTCATATTATTGTTTTATGTAAAATCCTCTATACGATCACTGTTTTATATATATTTTTGTGAGTGCAAAGATTGACTGTGGAAGAGGTGGGCTGGTGGACTGGCAGTATCCCAGATACTGGCAGTGTTTCCCTGTTGTCTTACAGGCTCCAGCCAAATGCACTCCACTTCAATAAAGCTTTAAAACACAGAAGGCCTGAGTGTCATCCCTTTAGTCCACTTGGAGTTTATGCTGGAGGAGCTGGTGGCTGAGTGAGTGCGGAAGCTGAAAGTGTCGCAGATGGTGTAAGAAAGAGAGTGTTTACACATACACATGTCTATCTCATCATGTCACAAGTAACCCTTATCCTTTAAGCAAAAAGCTTCAGGGCTCATGCCCCAAACATCTATTATGGTGCCCTAGTTGTCTGCCTCCTATTCCAGGCCCCATTGACAGACAGCGAGCAACAGTGCATTTGGCCAGGAGGGAGATATACCTGATCCACTTTATTGATCCCCTCTCATCTGCACTGGTGCAGAGCTTCTGTCCTCCGAGCATGGTGCATGCCGCCATTGTTAAAGATTTGGCTGGACCTAGTGATGTCAGAACCTTTGGTTATTCTAGGCAGCTGCATCTCTAGATCAGATAAAATCCATAGTTTTGGCAGCATGCACCATGCAGAGAAGGAAAATGATGAAAGCTCTGCACTGATACAGTCAAGCAGCCAGGACCAGGTATGTCCACCTCCCAGGCAGCTAGTTGCATTGTCTATCACTCGCTGTTTGTCACTGGGATCTGCTTGTCTTCATGAGAAGGGGGTTTCCTAATAGGGAAGAGGGGTGTATGTCTGAGATGGGGCTGCCTGTCTGGGGGCTCTTAGCTATTTTTGTATCTTTCAGAGGAAACAGATTTTTATGTGGCTTGGGAGAATGGAGGATATGATAGGAGGATAACATAGGTTGAGGGGGAACTCTTAAAGGACTACTGTAGGGGGGGTAGGGGGAAAAAACGTTGAACTTACCTGGCGCTTCTAGTGGTCCTCTGCAGACGTCCTGTGCACGCGCAGCCATTCACAGATGCTCCTGTCCCTGCCTCCGGTTCTCTTCTGGAATTTCCAGGAAAACCACTGTGCCTGCACAACCATGTCCTCGCTCCCGCTGATGTCACCAGGAGCGCAGGCGCAGACCGTACTGGGCCTGCGCAATACACTCCTGGTGACATCAGCGGGAGCAAGGGTGCACCTGCGCAGGCAACCGGAAGCAGGGACCAGAGCATCGGTGAGTGGCTGCGCGGACACAGGACGTCTGCGGGGGACCATTAGAAGCCCCCGGTAAGTTAAACTCTTTTTCTCCCTACCCCTTACAGTAGTCCTTTAATGTCCCTGTTTATGGGATAAACTAACTGTTTAATGTATGTTTAAGGGTCACTCTACCTGTGTAATTATTTTGGGGGTATCTTTAACTCTTTACTACAGTATGTTTTGTGGTGATATGCTACCTATGTTTTTGTAGGTGACACTACTAATTCATGTTGGGCGATATGCTACCTGTTTATTGCTACATCCATTCAGTTCTGCCCACTTTGTACTAAAACTCCTCCCCTGATACCCATCTAATTGCCCCAGATCATTTCTGATCCTAGCAATGCCCCAGGTGAGAGGGTTGTTCCATGGTACTCACTATTCTCTTGTCGTACTCAGAGAGCTTGAGAGCTGCAGCCACTAGGGTGCATTTAGTAAGCAATAGTAGTTAGTAGTAGTTAAGGAGTCTTGGCCAAGGACTCCTTACTGAATAGGTACTAGGTACTGGCTTACTGAATAGGAAGAGCTGAGATTTAAACCTAGGTCTCCTATGTCAGAGACAGTGCCCTTAACCAGTACACTATATAGCACCTTTATATCATAACTTCCCTAACTAACAAACTTCCTCCCTCCAAGCCACATAAAAATCAGTTTCTACTGAAAGACACATAAATAGCCAGGAGCCCCCAGGCAGGCAGCCACCGACTCAGATATTATCTGCTACACTATGGGCTCGATTCACTAAAGCGTGATAACTCAGTTATCACGTGTAAAGGCTTTGCACGTGCAAACTCGAGTGTAAAGGCTTTGCACATGCAAACTCGAGTGTAAAGGCTTTGCACATGCAAACTCAAGTGTAAAGGCTTTGCACGTGCAAACTTGAGTGTAAAGGCTTTGCACGTGCAAACTCGAGTGTAAAGGCTTTGCACGTGCAAACTCGAGTGTAAAGGCTTTGCACGTGCAAACTCGAGTATAAAGGCTTTGCACGTGCAAACTTGAGAGTAAAGGCTTTGCACGTGCAAACTTGAGTGTAAAGGCTTTGCACGTGCAAACTCGAGTGTAAAGGCTTTGCACGTGCAAGCATTGTGCGCATGAACAGTTTCCTCCGTTCGCGTGTTAAGTTTTATTGCGCGAGTGGCTTTGGACTAAAGATAGTCCGCATGTCAGACATCACCATGAGATCACTGGAGCGTCCTGTCCTTGCCTGTGTGGACATGGGAGAAGGATTTCAACACTTTATTGTGTTGTGCTGTGGCATCACCCTTAAACGCATTGTAAAGCATAGTTGCCAGCTTGTTCTGCAAGTGCTGCATCCTTTCTGCCTTCAGGTGATTTGAAAACATTTCCCACACTTTGTGCCTATACTGAGGGTCTTGTAGCGTGGCCGTCCAGTACAGCTCATTCCCTTGAGTTTTTTTATACGGGGGGCCCCTCAACAGGCTGGACAGCATGAAAGACGCCATCTGCACAAAGTTGGATCCAGATGTACTATCCATCTCCTCTTGTTCTTCCTCAGTGACGTCAGGTAAGTCCTCCTCCTCCCCCCAGCCACGAACAATACCAACGGGAATGTTGAGCAGCACAAGCCCCCTGCGACGCCTGCTGCAGTTGTTCTTCTGCCGCCGCCTCCTCCTCCTCCAAAGAAACACCTTCCTCATCATCCGAGTCTGACTCCTCTTCCCCACACGACTCTTCCTCCTCCTCCCCCCTTTGTGCTGCCGCAGGTGTTGAGGAAACATCTGGTTCTGATGAGAATTGATTCCACAACGCTTCCTCCTATAACTGTTCCTGTTCACGCTCCTCCACAGCTTGATCCACCACTCTACGCATGGCACGCTCCAGGAAGTAAGCGTACGGGATTAAGTCACTGAGGGGCCTTCACTGCAACTCACCAGGTTGGTCACCTCCTCAAACGGCTTCATGAGCCTGCATGCATTTTGCATGCGTGTCTAGTTAATGGGCCAGAACATCCCCATCTCCCCAGAGTGTGTCCTTCTACTGTAATTGTAGAGGTACTGGGTGACGGCTTTCTCCTGTTCTAGCAGGCGAAAGAACATAAGGAGGGTCGAATTCCAGCGACTCGGGCTATCGCAAATGAGGCGTCTCACCGGCAACTTGTTTCTCCATTGAATCTTGGCAAAGTGTGCCATGGCCGTGTAAGACCGCCTGAAATACCCACACAACTTCCTGGCCTGCTTCAGGACGTCCTCTAAGCCTGGGTACTTTGACACAAATCTTTGAATGATTAGATTCAGCACATGTGCCATGCAGGGTACATGTGTCAGCTTTCCCAAATTCAAAGCAGAAATGAGATTGCTGCGGTTGTCACACACCATGTTGTCGATCTCCAGCTGGTGCGGGGTCAGCCGCTGATCCACCTGTTTGTTAAGAGTAGCCAGGAGAGCTGCTTCAGTGTGACTCTCCGCTTTGAGGCAAGACATGTCTAAGATGATGTGACACCATCGTACCTGGCATGCAGCATAGGCCCTGGGGAGCTGGGGCTGTGTAGCTGGAGAGGAGATCACAGCATCAGTAGAGTTGAACTGCCACTCAGCCAAGGAGGAGGAGAACGACGACAGCGAAGAGGATGTTGCAGGAGGAGAGGAGGTGGCAGCAGGCCTGCCTACAAGCTGTGGGGGTGTCACTAGGTCCGCTGCACAGCCACATACTCCCTGCTTGCCAGCGATCACCAGGTTGACCCAATGGGCTGTGTAAGTAATGTACCTGCCCTGACCGTGCTTGGCAGACCAGGCATCCGTGGTCAGATGGACCCTTGACCCAACGCTGTGTGCCAGAGATGACACCACTTGCCTCTCAACTTCATGGTACAGTTTGGGTATCACCTTTTTGGATAAATAATTGCGGCCTGGTATCTTCCACTGCGGTGTCCCAACGGCCACAGTTTTACGGATGGCCTCAGAGTCCACCAGCTGGTATGGTAACAGCTGGCGAGCTAACAGTTCCTCCAAGCCAGCTGTCAGATGCCGGGCAAGGGGTTGACTGGCAGACATTGTTTTCTTCCAATCAAAAATTTCCCTCACGGACACCTGGCTGCTGCTGTGGGCAGAGGAGCAGGAACCGCTCAAGGTGAGAGGCGGAGTGGAGGAGGGTGGCTGTGATTGTGAAGGTGCAAGGGAGAAAGCGGCTGAAGATGATGCACCTGAAGGAGGAAGAGGAGAAGGAGGGTGGCTTTTCTTTTGTGTGCTGCTTTTGCTCAGGTGCTCTTCCCATTGCAGTTTGGGCTTTTTCTGCAGGTGCCTTCATAAGGCAGTTGTCCCTACGTGGGTGTTGGCCTTTCCACGGCTCAATTTTTGGTGGCAGACAGTACAAATGGCAGTGCTCTGATCTTTGGCATACACACTAATACATTTCCACACCGCTGAGCCCCCCTGGGGTGTGGACACTATGGTGGCGTCAGCAGCTGATGTTGAAGGACATGTTGGCTGGCTGTCCATAGGTGACGATACATGGTGCTGGACACTGCCACCAGCTGTTTCTGACGACAAGCTCCCCCTGCTTCTTTCAGGAACTCGTCTCCTCCTACTCCTCTCTGACTCCCCCTCTGAACTGTCCCCCTGGTCATCATGTCTCTTAGGATCCCACGTGGCATCCGTATCATCATAATCATCATAAAGAGTAGAGAAACCGAGAGCCCAATATAGTGTAGTATGTTAAGCATAAATGAAGTAAAGGTTATCGTGAGAAAATTTTACTCACAAACATGGGTTACCACACAGGCAACCACTGTATAGGCAGGTGAGGAGATTAGACCTGTCCTCACTCAGGGATAAGAAGTCGCTCTCTGTAGATGCGAAAGGGGGTAGATCACCCCTCCACCAGGGGTGGACACGGTATAGCAGTAGGAGAACAGAGGCGCCAGCAGGATAAAAGTGGATAAAAACTTTAAAATTTGCTGTGAGGAAGTGGTGGACTTACCTCCATAAAGCAGACACGAAAGACTGTCTGAATAGTAGTCACATTTATTAATTAGTACCCCAAAACAGTGCAACGCGTTTCGCAGGCCCAGCCCGCTTCATCAGGCAATAAAAATGGGGACAAGACAGAATTTCAGCAATAGCAGGTGTAGCGCCTCAGGGCACTGAGGCGCTACACCTGCTATTGCTGAAATTCTGTCTTGTCCCCATTTTTATTGCCTGATGAAGCGGGCTGGGCCTGCGAAACGCGTTGCACTGTTTTGGGGTACTAATTAATAAATGTGACTACTATTCAGACAGTCTTTCGTGTCTGCTTTATGGAGGTAAGTCCACCACTTCCTCCCAGCAAATTTTAAAGTTTTTATCCACTTTTATCCTGCTGGCGCCTCTGTTCTCCTACTGCCATCATAATCATCATAATCATCCTCCAAAGCTTCGCTTGCCTCAGACACCTCATAAATTTCACCAACAGCAGGTACTTCATCATCCTCCTCCTCACACCTTACGTCCATAGTTTCGCCTAACTCAGACATATGAGGTGGTGTAACTTGCTTAGCACCTTTATCTTGTTGTAACAAGAACGGCTGTGCATCAGTGATTTCCCCACTAAATAACTCCTGCGAAGTGTCAAAGGCAGCAGATGTGGTGCTAGTAGTAGCGCTGGTGGCTGCGGAAGATGAGGTGTTCTGTGTTAAATAGTCAACCACGTCCTGACAATCTTGGGAGTTGATGGGACATGCCTCCTTCTGAGCACTGTACTTTGGGCCAGGGCCGCATGAAATCACTTCAGCACGACCTCGAACAGAACTGCCGGGTGGCCTTCCTCTAGGTCTGCCCCGCCTCTGCCTCTACCTGTTTTGTCCATATCGGGGGGGGGGATGAAGTGAAAGGTATGCACTGACTTGACGAATACAATGTGCAGTCACACAGGTGCAGTGAAAGGTATGCAGTGACTGGTATTACAATACAATGTGCAGCTGTCACACAGGTGCAGTTAACAGGTATGCTCGGAGTGGTATATCACACAGCGTGCGGTCACACAGGTATTGTGAACAATTATGCAATGACTGGTATTACAAATGCGCACCTGTCACACACAGACAGATACCGGACAGGCACAGTGACACTGCGTGTGCTCATGTAGGTAGGTGGGTGCACTGAAGTGAACAACAGGTAGGTATATGCAGTGATGGGTATTACAATGTGCACCTGTCACACACATGTAGTCACTGAATGTGATGGGCCTTGCAGTGGCACAGCACGAATAACCAAGGCTGTCTATGCAACACTCTATGCAACACAAGTGTCTGTGGGACACACACACACAAAAAATGGATCACAAGAACAAGATTAGCTCTCAAAGGAACTGTTGAGGGGTGCTTTCTTAGCAATAAGAATCAGCAAATAACAAGCTAACAAGCCTACAAGAGCCTAACTTAGCTTTCCCTAATGTCTCTGCACAGCAGCTCTCCCTTCTCTAATTACTGCAGGCACACGAGTTAGTGAAATGGGTGATGCTGCCTGCCTTTTATAAGGGGGGGTGGGGCTCGAGGAGGGAGTGTAGCCTGATTGGCTACAATGTGCCTGCTGACTGTGATGTAGAGGGTCAAAGTTGACCCTCATGTTGCACTATGGGGGCGAATCGAACTTCCAGAAAAGTTTGCGGTTCTCCGTGATCGCGAACCCCGGAAGTTCGCTGGTTTCCGATCGCCGGTGAATCGTTCGGGCCATCTCTATTCATGTCATCTTGCAGGGGCAGCCTAAGATGCTAGACTGTTTCAGCACTTCTACCGGACCCTCATCAGTCAGAGGGTGGAGGTGTAAGATGTATTGTAGTAGACAAAGGCCTACACACATCATGATCAGGCAGGAGAGCACTGGGGACACTAATCCATGCACTGGACTTTCTGCAGTTGTAACAATGAGATTTGGTGGTTCATAGAATAAAATGTCCATTTGGCAAGGTAAGTATGTATTTTTTCTTATCAACACTGACCCTCTTCCTTCCTAGTTTAAGGCATATTACTGTTGGCGTATAATTGCTTAGTAAACAATTGTATCACTTATAACTCCACTTTAAAGCAAACCTGTAGTGAAAATAAATGTATGAGATAATAAATTGTATGTGTAGTACAAGGGATTGGAAAAACAAGAGCGCTCTCTAGTGCATTAACTGTTTTAATTTAGCTTCATACGCAAAAGGGTTAAAATAAACTTACAATATAATCAGATAAAACATCGCATATCTCACAAAGAGTGTATCATCACCGCTTCCTGCAGATGGAAAAAACAACTCTGGTCGCCTCAATACTGTGGCCAGCAGTGATTGGAGTCCGGAGTTCCGGTAGCGCCAGCGGGAGGAGGAACGCGGCGGAATCTTAGCAGCTGCCTGCGCCTATTGCGTCATTACGCGTTTCGGCATTCAACGCCTTCGTCAGATGACGCAATGGCGCAGTGGACGCATTAAAAATACGAGTGGTTGCTTAGCAACCTATGTTAAAGGTTATGGAAGTCCGATATGCCGCGAATACGTGTGCGCCTTACAAAGGGCGTGCGGGCGTTCTACGTCATGTTGCCCGGCAACCAGAGGAGGCAAAAACAAAATGCAGTGGCCTCACTCTTCCGGGTAGGGAGCCGGAAATACGTATACGCCTTACAAAGGGCGTGCGGACGTTCAACGTCATGTTGCCTGGTGACGGCGGGGACAAAAACAAATACAATGGCTTCGCTCTTCCGGGTGGGGGCGGTGCGGCTGTTAATTAATCTCTAAATTCCATCACCGCTGCCCGTATCGGGCGAATGACTAATATAACACATAAAATTTCAATTTAAAACCTATAAATAATATAAATATAAATATAAATTCATATGAATCTTCCCAACTTATTTAAACTATGGACAGTCCTATACATAATATTAACAATAAATCTAATGCCATAAGACCTTATAAATCTCCACATGTTTGTACATTATAGCAGCTAAAGTCCTGGATCAAATTACTAGATGATTCATAGCAATCAGATATAAACCTATCAATAAAAATAATAAATACATATACATATACACATGGCTTCATAAAAAACTCATAAGCATACGTCTATAAGTAGTTGATGGGTGGATAAATCAGCAAATAGACATATACATGGACGATCAAAATAAATGCATGAATACATGGAACCTTCAGTCATAAGCTTATCATAAGCACATGAAGGCGTGTTTATCATCTTCCCCCAATTTTTCATAGACAGAAATTATCCAAATGATTATCATGGCAAACGTTAATCTCAACATGAGGGGGAGTATTTTGAAAAAGAGGAAAAGGGAAGAAGCATGCACACAAGCATACTCACAGATGCACGCCCATGCTCAGACGCCCTCCCCCCCCCCCCCCCCCCCCCAAAGGTCAAATCCCTATAGACGTCTCTATACATTTATGTAGTTGATCTTATATGTACGTGGCTACTTCTAACCCCTCATTAAGGCCTGCTGGAGTGAGGGAATTTAGTTTAAAAATCCAATAGGATTCACGTTCACAGAGCCTCTTGTATCTCAAGCCTTTATTAATATTCTTAGTGATAACTTCCAGCCCCATGATCTTCAAACTATCCACTTTGCCATCATGTGCTTCCAAAAAATGCCTTGGGACTGTATGTTTTGTGCACCCGTCCAAGATCTTCCTCTTATGTTCGCCTAACCGTTGTCGCAGGGGTCTGGTGGTTCTACCAACATAATATTTATTTTGACACCCACAGGTTAGTACATAAATAACAAAAGAGGAACTACAATTGATTAAATCTTTCAATTTGATTATTTCACCATTGCTATCACAGATGGTGGATTTACGGTTTTGGATGAAAGAACAGCACCCACACCGTTTTTTATTGCATTTGTAGTTTCCTACTAGATGCGGGAATAGAAGTCCAGAAGAACATTTCTCTTGTTGCTGGTTTCTTATATTACTTGGCGCGAGCTTATTCTTAATTGATCGTGCTTTCTTAAAGATAACTTCCGGATTCTCTGGAAGTTCACTCTTCAGCCAGGGATCCTGCAATACGATTTGCCAATTCTTTTTCACAATGTTCTTTATCTCCATAGCACTTCGGTTATAAGTTGTGACAAAGGAGGGTCCTCTCTTATTTTCAAATTCTGATCTCCTTTTCTTTGGCCTGGACTTGCTTACTCTATCGACATTCTTAAATTCTTCTCTCACCTCAGTTATGTGCTTCTCCTTATATCCCTTTTGTAGGAATTTATCGGCCAAGATGTTACCCTGCTCTTCATAATCTTTGGTTGATGAACAGTTCCTTCTCAAGCGACAGAACTGGCCCCTTGGTATATTTTGGATCCATCTTGGATGGTGACAACTTGTTACATGTAGATAGGAATTCCCTGCGGTGGGTTTAAAGTGTGTTTTTGATTGTATACAGTGATTTTCATTATCTGCCATTAGGGTAAGATCTAGAAACACAATACTTTCACTATCTACAACACTGGTGAATGTTAGATTAAAAGTGTTTTTATTACAGTATTCTACAAAATTATGGAACTCCTCCGCGTCACCATCCCAAATAATAAGAATGTCGTCAATAAACCTCGTATAAAAAACTAAATGCTTCGCGTATGGATTATTGCCCCAGATAAGTGCGTTTTCCCAATAAGCCATGTATAAATTGGCAAAGCTTGGGGCGAATCCCGCCCCCATCGACGTGCCACAATATGTGTAGTACAGCTTAGAAATAGAACATTAGTAGCAAAGAAAAGAGTCTCAAATTGTTTTCTAGTACAGGAAGAGTTGAAAGAAAAAAACTTCAGTTGTTATCTCTGCAAAAGAGCTTCTCTGAGCTATTCGACCCAACTTGGGTCAAAAACAGTCCTGTTTTACAAAGCACTTAAACAGCCAAGGAAACAGTGAGAGCCAGCTTGAGATAAGGTTTTTGCATCAGGAAGATTCAAAGGGTCATTATTTTTGCTTTGTTTTATAGCTTAAAAGACAAAGCATGATTTTAGAAGTGCAAATGTGACAGAATGATGCAATGTTATAAAAAAAAAGCTATGTAACTGAAAATAAAATTGAGACTCTTTTCTTTGCTACTAATGTTCTATTCATTATCCGTACTACACATACAATTCAATATATCATACTTTTTATAGCTTCAGGTTTGCTTTAAAGAAGGCAGGATTTCCTGTATCACCATTAACTTATCAAAAGAGCAATATACTTCCTCTTTACTAGATGCTGCAATCATGGCTTCTGCAGATTAACTACCTGAAGACCGCCCCACCCCAAGCCAATGGGCGTGGCCACGGTGGCAGCCCCAGGACCGCCTAACGCCAAATGGCGTCAAGTCCTGGGGCCGGCTACTGCAGGAGATTGCGCATCTCCTGCTTGAGGGGCGGAGCTCTGCCCTGTCTTCAGTCTCCGAGCGGCGATCGCTGCTCAGGAGACTGTTAGACGGCAGATTCGCTGTCTATTTACTCAG
The DNA here is from genome assembly GCF_040937935.1 of Hyperolius riggenbachi. Classification (NCBI taxonomy): domain Eukaryota; kingdom Metazoa; phylum Chordata; class Amphibia; order Anura; family Hyperoliidae; genus Hyperolius; species Hyperolius riggenbachi. The sequence goes on from NC_090646.1 coordinate 173,696,668, forward strand.
TACAGCGCTGTGATCTGTAGTAGCGCTGTACTTGGAACAGCCGTGTGACACGGCTGTCCCCTCCATAGGCTGGGGAGTGATCGGCTGTCATAGGCTGAAGCCTATGACAGCTGATCACGCTGATTGGCTGGCGGGGAGAGGGAGGGAGGGAGCAGGGGGAAAATATATACATACACATATTTATTTAAAAAATAAACCAATAAATATTTATTTAAAAAAATAAACACAGGGGGGGGCGATCAGACCCCACCAACAGAGATCTCTGTTGGTGGGGAGAAAAGGAGGGGGGGGGGGATCACTTGTGTGCTGTGTTGTGCGGCCCTGCAGCTTGGCCTTAAAGCTACAGTAGCCTATTTTAAAAGAAATAGCCTGGTCTTTAGGGGGGTTTAGCACTGTGGTCCTGAAGTGGTTAATTCTCTCATCTTCTGAAAAGTTTTGCTTATTTCTAGATTACAGTATGCTCATTGCACTTAAAATAATGGAATAGTAATAGGAATTATTGACGTCTGCCAATATACAGTACTTTTGCGGTTCACAAATACAATTTTGATGTTGAAATTGTGACACAAACATGTTGACAGGAAGAAAAGCAGCAACAGAAAGAGAAAGATGAACAGGAAAACAATCTAATGAACATAAATCATAATAACACACAGTGCCATCTTGTGGCATTTTGATATATTACACTTAGTTTAGTTTAAAGGGCTAGTAAAATTAAAATCCATGTCTGAATTGAATGCTTATATGCAGTGCTGTGAATGCACTTTACAGCACTTTAGGGCACATTTACCCTTAGGCAATGGATGGCCAGTGCCATGTGCAGCAACGCGTCCTGCTACAAGTTTTTAACTTTTAGGATTTATTGATCTGGTGGCTAACCCTGCCCCAACCCAAATGCCCATGTTTGTGTCTGGGAGGGGAAGGGGTGATGTCTGTGTCTGTCTGTGCCATGCAGATGAGTTTCCATTTTACATGTTTTGTACAGAAAAACATTTAAACAGTGGTCACAGTATGTAAACCTTGGATTAGATACTTTCAATCAATGGCCTCAATTCACTAAGCTTATCTCCTGTCTTGAATAATGTTTCTAGAGTTATCACCATGGTGATGAGGCATGTAGTATTCAGGAAACATTTTACCTCAGGCAAACCTAAAGTTAACTCTTCTGTCTTTCTTCAATCCTTAAAATAACTCCAGAATTCTAAAGTTGTTAATTAACTGCATGTGAAAATAACTACAGAGGAGGTAACTTAACTACAGAAGAGGTAACTTAACTACAGAGGAGGTAGCGTAAGGAATGAAGAGATAGGATAACTCTCTCACTGTGTGGTGGCAAGTTTTCTCCTGCCTTATTATCTCCAGCTCTTGCTAATGCAATGCAATGGGGGATTTATAGCGAGAACACACATATAGCTTTACATTAGCAAGAGCTTTTAAAATTACAAAGCACTTAGAAAAGCTCTGGTAGTCTCAACTAGCCCTAACACTGTATATCTTTCAAAAGAGCATCATCTCACGAGGGTGTCATGGGCAGTATAAACTTTAAATACAGCTATGCAGACCAGACTGTTGGGCCGTACGGCTATGCCCCTCAAGGATGGTGTAAATACAGCATGTCTTGTATGTAGCTGTTGAATTCATATCAAAGATGTTAATATTTAACTGGTAATTATGCACATCTTAACTAACTGCTGCAAGCTGAAGCTAGTTACTTTTAAAGGATTTGGAAAGGACCACTCACTCACTAGGCATAGCCATGATGCATCACAGTGTAGGCCATAGAGCCCTTACAGCCCATTCCCACAGGTGACAGTGCAGAGCGGTGCATACAACTCAGCATCGCTGTCACCTGTGACAGAGTTTACCACCTATTATCCAGTCTCATCTAGCTTCAGCTGTTTATTCTGGCAATGATTTCAAAAATACATTTTCTGTTTAGTTTCAGATGATGCCAAACAAAGGTAACAAAAGTCACGCTGTTGTTTATGTTCACCTCAGTTTTGCTTGCTGTGCTTTTCTTCTGGAATTACAGCAAAAGCTTCGCACCCAGTAACTATGATGTGTTTTACACCTGGGGCTTGACTTGATTGAAGATGAAAAAAAAATTGGCTTGATTGTTAAAATTATTGCACCACATTTGCTGCTTGATTCAATAACATATCCAGCTTCCAGCGTGTGGGAAATCATGGCACAAACATGCTGACAGATAGAAATGCAAGCAGAGTCATGACGTTTTACAGCATAGAGGAATATTTCCTGAGACTTTTTCCCTGGTATGAAATGTTTCTAACATTATACCTATGAAGATTTAGAGGGGGAAAAAAAGAACAAAAGAATAATAGGAGAATCCAGTTAAGCAAGCCCCCTGCAGGCTCTGTGTGCTTTGTTTATTTGTGAGGCTGAGGGGGGAAGGGAGCTGCCTGTCACATGCTGAGAAACTGTAAGAATCCCAGACTGGAGTGCAGATAATTCACTATGTAATAAAAACTTGTAGTATACTGTAACATGATATATATATATATATATATATATATATATATATATATATATATATATATATATATATATACATATATATATATATATATATATACACACACACAAACACACACACACACACACGTACACACACATCAGTGTGTGTGTGTGTGTGTGTGTGTGTGTGTGTGTATATATATATATATAAGTACAGAGGGGCTGCAGCACACAACAGGAAAACAGTGACAGGGGCTCTTGGTTACGCTTTAACGCGCTTAAGCTCACCAACTGCGCCAAAGTGTCCCCAATCTGGTGAGTCCTACTCTACCATGCAAAATGCCAGTTTTTATAAGCAGTCTAGTGGGAACTAAACCAAAAACCCTAAAGTGTCAACTAGATGGAAAAAAAGGAAATTAAAAACACCTCACCCTTCACCTAGCTACCAAACGAACTCTCTTAACATGTGCAAAGCACTCATTTATATACTTAACTGTGCTAGAGGTGGGCGTGGTCATGCAGGCTCACAGGGGAAAATTATAAATAAATTACCAAGGGGTGAGCAGCACAAACCAAATTTTTTTATGCAATTCTATGCAAAGCATGCACGCAGCGCTGGAGGTCCCCAGACTCCATAAGAAATATATAAGTACAGAGGGGCTGCAGCACACAACAGGAAAACAGTGACAGGGGCTCTTGGTTACGCTTTAACGCGCTTAAGCTCACCAACTGCGCCAAAGTGTCCCCTTGGTAATTTATTTATAATTTTCCCCTGTGAGCCTGCATGACCACGCCCACCTCTAGCACAGTTAAGTATATAAATGAGTGCTTTGCATATGTTAAGAGAGTTCGTTTCTCACCAGATTGGGGACACTTTGGCGCAGTTGGTGAGCTTAAGCGCGTTAAAGCGTAACCAAGAGCCCCTGTCACTGTTTTCCTGTTGTGTGCTGCAGCCCCTCTGTACTTATATATTTCTTATGGAGTCTGGGGACCTCCAGCGCTGCGTGCATGCTTTGCATAGAATTGCATAAAAAAATTTGGTTTGTGCTGCTCACCCCTTGGTAATTTATTTATAATTTTCCCCTGTGAGCCTGCATGACCACGCCCACCTCTAGCACAGTTAAGTATATAAATGAGTGCTTTGCACATGTTAAGAGAGTTCGTTTGGTAGCTAGGTGAAGGGTGAGGTGTTTTTAATTTCCTTTTTTTCCATCTAGTTGACACTTTAGGGTTTTTGGTTTAGTTCCCACTAGACTGCTTATAAAAACTGGCATTTTGCATGGTAGAGTAGGACTCACCAGATTGGGGACACTTTGGCGCAGTTGGTGAGCTTAAGCGCGTTAAAGCGTAACCAAGAGCCCCTGTCACTGTTTTCCTGTTGTGTGCTGCAGCCCCTCTGTACTTATATATTTCTTATGGAGTCTGGGGACCTCCAGCGCTGCGTGCATGCTTTGCATAGAATTGCATAAAAAAATTTGGTTTGTGCTGCTCACCCCTTGGTAATTTATTTATAATTTTCCCCTGTGAGCCTGCATGACCACGCCCACCTCTAGCACAGTTAAGTATATAAATGAGTGCTTTGCACATGTTAAGAGAGTTCGTTTGGTAGCTAGGTGAAGGGTGAGGTGTTTTTAATTTCCTTTTTTTCCATCTAGTTGACACTTTAGGGTTTTTGGTTTAGTTCCCACTAGACTGCTTATAAAAACTGGCATTTTGCATGGTAGAGTAGGACTCACCAGATTGGGGACACTTTGGCGCAGTTGGTGAGCTTAAGCGCGTTAAAGCGTAACCAAGAGCCCCTGTCACTGTTTTCCTGTTGTGTGCTGCAGCCCCTCTGTACTTATATATTTCTTATGAAGTCTGGGGACCTCCAGCGCTGCGTGCATGCTTTGCATAGAATTGCATAAAAAAATTTGGTTTGTGCTGCTCACCCCTTGGTAATTTATTTATAATTTTCCAATGTGAGCCTGCATGACCACGCCCACCTCTAGCACAGTTAAGTATATAAATGAGTGCTTTGCACATGTTAAGAGAGTTCGTTTGGTAGCTAGGTGAAGGGTGAGGTGTTTTTAATTTCCTTTTTTTCCATCTAGTTGACACTTTAGGGTTTTTGGTTTAGTTCCCACTAGACTGCTTATAAAAACTGGCATTTTGCATGGTAGAGTAGGACTCACCAGATTGGGGACACTTTGGCGCAGTTGGTGAGCTTAAGCGCGTTAAAGCGTAACCAAGAGCCCCTGTCACTGTTTTCCTGTTGTGTGCTGCAGCCCCTCTGTACTTATATATTTCTTATGGAGTCTGGGGACCTCCAGCGCTGCGTGCATGCTTTGCATAGAATTGCATAAAAAAATTTGGTTTGTGCTGCTCACCCCTTGGTAATTTATATATATATATATACACACCGTATTTTTCAGACTATAAGACGCTCCGGACTATAAGACGCACCTAGGTTTAGAGGGCAAAATCCAAGGAAAAAAATAAAATGCTAAACCTGCTGCGTCCATGGTGCAGGGGCGTATTATGGACCTTTCCCCCCACAATGATTATGTCCTCCTTGTGCTTTACTTGTACCTCTAGTGTCCCCTGTGTTTTCCTCTGTCCCCTTTGTGTCTCTGGTGTCTTTCTGTGTCTTCTGACCCCCTTCCTCTATTATCCCAGTGTCTGCTATCCCTGTGTCATCCGTGACCCAGTGTCTGGTGTCTCCCTGTGTCCTGCCTGTCCTAGTATCTGCGTGTATTATGTGCAGCTGCAGCTTTCCTCTGCTGCTTTTATCGCCCAGCAGTCCCCCTGTCTGTAATACATACATTTGTATGTCCCAGAGTAAATACACACATCTGTCCGCACTGTCCCCATCTGTAATACACACAATTGTCCGCGCTGTCCCCGAGTACATACATACATAAAATTGTCCGCGCTGCACGTCCGCCCGCCCCCCGTACTGCCGCAGCTGTCTGGTGAGAAAGTCTGCACAACTTTACCGATGACATAGACATCGTTCCTCATGCTGTCCCCGCTTTCACCGCGCTGTCCCCGGGTACTGTCTCCAGGAAGTCCCACTCAACTTGGCAGAGAGATGTACCAATCAGGCAGGGGGCGCTGGCCCCAACCGCCAATCACGCTGCTCACTGCTCCGGGTTCCTCTCTTGATAGGAAGCGCTGGTCCCGCGGGCGGGACCACCTCTCCGTCATTGGGGCCAATCACTGCAGAGTGCACAGTGATTGGCCCCAATGACGGAGAGGTGGTCCCGCCCGCGGGACCAGCGCTTCCTATCAAGAGAGGAACCCGGAGCAGTGGGCAGCGTGATTGGCGGTTGGGGCCAGCGCCCCCTGCCTGATTGGTACATCTCTCTGCCAAGTTGAGTGGGACTCCCTGGAGACAGTACCCGGGGACAGCGCGGTGAAAGCGGGGACAGCATGAGGAACGATGTCTATGTAATCGGTAAAGTTGTGCGGACTTTCTTACCAGACAGCTTTGGCAGTACGGGGGGCGGGCGGACGTGCAGCGCGGACAATTTTATGTATGTATGTATGTACTCGGGGACAGCGCGGACAATTGTGTGTATTACAGACGGGGACAGTGCGGACAATTGTGTGTATTACAGACGGGGACAGCGCGGACAATTGTGTGTATTACAGACGGGGACAGTGCGGACAATTGTGTGTATTACAGACGGGGACAGTGCGGACAGATGTGTGTATTACAGACGGGGACATCTTGGTGATAAAAGCAGCAGACAGCCTGAGGAAAGCTGCAGCTGCACGTAGTACACGCAGATACTAGGACAGGCAGGACACGGGAAAGGATCCGCAGGTCATAATAGTAGTATTCGGACTATAAGACGCACTGACTTTTTCCCCCCACTTTTGGGGAAGAAAAAGTGCGTCTTATAGTCCGAAAAATACGGTATATATATATATATATATATATATATATATATATATATATATATATATATATATTTATATATATACATATCACTTCCTGTTTAGCGGCCTTGTTGTTTGTTTGCAAACACGGCCTAAAACTGGCAATTAAAAGCCAGGATTACGACAGTGAGCGGCGGATACGGCAAAGAGAGATGCAGGAGATCACAGTGACTCGATTTATACAATAGAAAACATTCCAATCGGACAGTACAGATTCTCTTTAATATGGGTCAATTGTCTGACTAGATTGGTAATTTATTCATAATAGATTGGTAATTTATTCATAATCACTAGTTAAGTAATAATTAGTTAACAGAAAATAGTTAAAGTTGTTAGATTGTTATTGATCTATTTACGTCTGTGGAGATGGTTTTAGGTTCTAGAGTTTGAGTATTTTGCTGTAAGCCTAGAGACTTGAGCAGAAATGTGAAGTTTAAAGTTAATCGTTTCCACTATTTCAAACTGTAGCTTTGAATCTGCCCTTGTGTGAGTAGTGTAATGACAATGATCTGCCCTTTTCCCTTTTGATGAGTGGTGGTTTGCACTGTATTTTCTCAGCAATTAGGGATTGTGATTTATGTGCTATATCTTTCATACATTATGTATCACCTTTACTGACCTTTTATGGAACAGAGAGACTCAAGAGCCAAAGTACCAAGTATATATTCAACCTGAGCTCTGGCAATGAAACATAAAGCAGACTACTTTGCAGTGTGTAATAACATTCCATTTGTGAATAGAATTGATGCCCATTTAACAATTTCTGAGTTATGTAAGAGAAATGTACCACTGATAAGGACACTCCACTTGTAATTTCCTACCACACCACAATGTTCTAGTCATTTTTTTTCCAATGTCAGATAACTATTTACAAAGAATGCTGAATGCTGATATTCTACACATTCTTTGATGCATGAATACAGCATAATATCTGTAAAGTACACACTAAAGGCCAGACACAAATGGGGCATAGCTCACCTGACAGCTGTCTTCTACAGCCAAAGAAATGAATAAAAAAATGATTCATAGATTTATTTATTTATGTTGCCTGTTATCTTAATTGCTACTGCAGTCAGATCAAATGTATTCTTTTTCTTAGAGGATACCACAACTGACAAAAAGGAAGGTGCGGTGGCTAGGGAAGGAAAATTAGATATTTACCTCCTCTCTTGTTTCCCGCCATGATCCACCGGTCTTCTCCAATAGATGCCGGTGTCAGGCAACTCTTCTGACCTCTAACCCGGACATACTGCGCCGCGCATGTCATCAGGCCGCTGGCGACCCGTCGTTTTAAGAAATCAGGCGTGTGCGTGCCTTTAAAGGGTTCAGTTTGACATACCTGGGGCTTCTTCCAGCCCCTTGTAGTCTGCCCAGTCCGCTGCGTTCCTCCTCTGTGCCCCTGTGAAAGCTGTCTAACTGAGCCCTGTTCATGTGTGGCACTAGCAAGACTGCAGCCTTGATTGCACTCCCGCGCATGTGCAGTTGCAAGTTTTGCAATGTGCGCATGCACAGAATGCTTAGTGCACGGCAGGGGTTTATACGGCTCTATGAGATAGGGCTTGGACCAATACTACAGAGTACCCTGCAAGCTTATGGTGACACAGAACCACTGAGGAGGACCAGAAAGTCTGTAACAGGCTGTCGCCTTGTTGGGTTCAAAATTATTCAACTCCCAATGCTGTAAAGGGTTTTAGGGAATTTAGTGTACATTTGTAATTGTGTTCAGAATTAAATCTTACAAGGACTTTTTAAAGAACCAAATGCAACTAAAATGACATCAATTGTTTTTGAAATACAGTATTAAATGTTTTTTTTTTTGTGTGATTTCTTCATTGACACAAATATTCAACCCCTTAAAGACTACCACTTTTAAGAACAGAGGTTCATTCAAGTGTTTTCGATCAGGTATTGAAAACACCTGTGGATGTTAACAAGCAGCAATCAAGCATAATAAGAACCAATTAGGCAGATTTAAAATGACTGTGATACTCACCTCCTTCTAGACATTTACTGGTTACAAACATGGTGAAGTCAAGAGAATGGTCCAGGAAGACAAGAGAAGAGGTGATTTCTCTTCACAGGAAAGGCAATGGCTATAAGAAGATTTCAAAGATGTTAAACATATCAAGAGACACCATAGGAAGCATCATTCGCAAATTCAAGGCAAAGGGCACTGTTTAAACACTACCTGGTCGAGGCAGAAAGGAGATGCTGACTTCTACTGCTGTGCACTACCTGAAGCGCAAGGTGGAGAAAAGTCCCCATGTGACTGCTGAGGAATTGAAAAAAGATTTGTCAGATGCGGGTACTGAAGTTTCAGCTCAGACAATAAGGTGCACACTGCGTAATGAAGGCCTCCATGCCAGAACTCTCAGGCGCACCCCCTTGCTGTTTCCAAAGAATAAGAAGAGTCTAGTCGACGGCAGTATGCCAAAAGTCATGTGGACAAACCACAAAAGTTTTGGGATAGTGTTCTGTGGTTTTATGAAACAAAATTAGAACTGTTTTGGCCCTTGGATGTTTGGAGGAGGAAGAACAAGGCCTATGAAGAAAAGAACACCTTGCCTTCTGTGAAGCATTGCGGGGGGTCAATCATGCTTTGGGGCTGTTTTGCTTCTGCAGGTACAGGGAAGCTTCAGCGTGTGCAAGGTACCATGAATTCTCTTCAGTACCAGGAGATATTGGATGAAATTGTGATGCAGTCCGTCACAAACTTGAGGCTTGGGAGACGTTGGACCTTTCAATAGGACAATGATCCCAAGCATACCTCCAAGTCCACTAGAGCATGGTTGCAGATTAAAGGCTGGAACATTTTTTAGTGGCCATCACAGTCACCAGACTTGAATCCGATTGAGAACCTCTGGTGGGACTTAAAGAAAGCAGTTGCAGCGCGCAAGCCTAAGAATGTGACTGAACTGGAGGCTTTTTCCCATGAAGAATGGGCTAAGATACCCGTAGATCACTGCAAGAGACTTGTGTCAAGCTATGCTTCACGTTTAAAAGCTGTTTTAACTGGAAAAGGATGTTGTACTAAGTACTAAGAATGAATGTCACTCGGGGTTGAATAAAACTGATAATGATGTGAGCACAGAAAAGACATTTGTGATTATTTCATTATAAATGTTGTTATATTTGTTTGACTTAGAAGTGCCTCTTTGATTTAATTGTAAACAAGATGACTGAAATGATCAAAGTCAATGTTAAACTGGCCAAAACACTCAATTTCAGTGGGGGTTGAATAATTTTGAACTCAACTGTATGAATGATTGCCCCTTTCTAGCTTTTTTCTGCTCTCAGAAGCCATTTTATGACAGGACAGTATTTAATGGCTATAATTTCTTATCAGTGAGGGGTATGCAATAGTCTGACCCGGTCCCGACCCAGACAGAAGCATTCATTTGCATACCTGATTTTTAACCCCTTTAGGCAGAGAAAGTAAAAAAGGGAACACAGCATAGTTATTTGTGTGCTTGGTACTGTACATACACATGTACTGTATATACTCGAGTATAAGTCTAGAAATTTAGGTCTGATTCACTTCATAAAAGTATAGGGGACGACTAATACACGAGTCACAGGGAACACTGAGCACAGAGTAATGTGTGTACTAATAGCTACATTCCCATTTGCAGCAATTTACCAAGTCGTTAGTAACACTTTCTTGATAAAGGAAATGCCAAAAAAGCACAGGTGTGAAAGTCCTGGCCACAACAATTAACAAGGAAAGGGGGAGGGGGGAAATACTGGGCTGCATAAAAGGGAGTGAATAATTGCAGCACTTGGGGGCCTGGAGGAGGTATTGGCTGTACGAGGGGTTGATGACGGTAATACTGTATGCAGCACAGTCATTAATCCCTCCAGATCCCCAAGTGCAGCCATTATATCTCATCATGTCACATGTAACCTCGTGTATCCTTTAAGCATTAACTCTATACTCACAGGAGACGGGATGTCTCTGACCCAGTACATTTTTTTTATTTCCAATATACTAAGCATGAATCGTTGTAATCGTTAGCATCATATCACTAGCAAAGTGACTTATAGTAGCTTAGCAAGAGTTGTTTTATAGGGGGATAAATAGGGGGAAGAGACAACAAGGGGAAGATGAGTAGAAATGGAGAGGAAGATAGTACTGGGAGGAGGATGGGTAGCAATTGCAATGTCTGTACTTCTGCCCATAGTTGGCTACATCATTACCTCGGGATTCTTATACCTCAATTTCAGTAATGTAAAGTTAAAATTGCATTATTTATCAGGGGCAAATTACGGTACACAACATACTTATTGCCCAAATGTACTTGTCCTTTAATTTTTTGAATTACTATTTTGGGGTGAAGGAGTGTTGAGAAGACATTTTCATTTATTTTTGTAGTGTCTGAATACTGACTTCCAGTAGCAATTTACTTAGGAAAGTTTACTTCCAATTCTAATAGGTTTTGTCATTAGGAAGCCAGTTCTTGGACACATAGCAGTTTGGTGTTTAGGCATAGCAACATGTTTCCATTGAGCGTGTCAATACGTAGTCTAATGTTAGAAGGAAACTGCAGGAGGACGGCATTAAGTAATTATCAGTGCTGTTCAAGCATGGAACATTGCTAAGCTCGTAACTATGTGCACCTTTCTGCAACAGAGGGCCTAATAACATTTTCTAAAACAACTTATTTACCACTGTTGGTTACAAAGAACAAAAAAGTAAACAATATTTCAAATGTATTTAATAGGTAAGCTAGTAATCCTAAAATGGTGTGCAATGTTTACATGTGTTTATTAAAATTAACATAAAGAGAGCTAAAATGTAAGAGTTAAATACTGTATTAACAAGTTTTACATTAACAGTATAAAAATATTTCAAGATGAAGGAATAAACTATTTAAGATTTATAAAATGAGAAAAAGAACATGAAAGAGGAACATTAAAAACAATGGGCTTTTATTAAGGTTCTTTCATGCTAATAATCACTGTAATGGTGGCCATACATGGTACAATTTTTTCATCTTTTTTATTAGATAAATTCCCGTTAGATAAATTCTTGTTAGATCGAAAAAATTGCACAGTTGTTTTCGAGGTACCATACACGAACGCTCGATATGAAAAATCAAATTGAGAAAAAAGATTGAGATAAAAAATAAAGTATTCGATCCAATTGTTTATTTGATCGGAAGGGCCTTTTTTCAACCTGAATCTCTTTTTTTTTCAGCTCGAGCTGCAGTTGTAGTTCGAAGCATCTATTGAGCTGTATATTTCCTCTGAGTGGTTCAGTTTATTTATTGGGAAGTTAATACTACCTCAGAGCAACTACAGTATATAGGGGTGTTTTACCTCACAGTATTGGGGTTTTTTTTCGTGCTGAGGGAATTTTTACCACAGAGAGATTACAAATGGCTCTATTAACTAACAGGAAGAAGGCCAAAATTGCATTCGCATTGTACCTGTGGACTCTCCTTGATGAGGACAAACTTACTTTACTAAAAAAAAAAAAAAAATAATAATAATAATAATAATACACAATCACATACTTCAATATTTAATCTTTAATCTTGTTATGAAGACAATGCAAATAAAGATTACAGTCTTTGAAACAATTCTTACAATTAGGATCTAAAAGATCTTTTCATACAAAAAAAAAATTATAATAATAATACACATACTTCAATATTTAATCTTTAATCTTGTTATGAAGACAATGCAAATAAAGATTGCAGTCTTTGAAACAAATCTTACAATTAGGATCTACAAGATCTTTTCATACAAAAACAGATTGTTTTCGACTTTCATTTGATTCGATTGTTTATGTCGAATAAATGGGAAAATCGAACGTTTTTATTGTACCGTGTATGGGCACCATAACACATACTATATGTATACAAATTGAAAGAAGACCTAAGTCCCTAGTAGCTGATCCTTTTGACTATGAAGGCTTGTGAATTTTGACACTAGAAACAAGTAGAACTATACCCCTCTCTCCTGCCCCAATAGGATGTGTAGCTATGGTCCTCCCCCAGTGCTGAATCTAAGGGACCTATTAGGCGCAGACAATCTTGTGCTCTAAACTCCACCTTTCACTGAACCTACAAATCCTGAGGCATATGTGGGCTTAGGGAATAATCACCTGAATAGTTACCTATTCCAAGATGGGTTCTTTTCTGTGAACTGAAATATTAAATCACATCAGAGCTCTCAGGAGATTACAATAGACGTGCAGATCAGGCAGGGGCCCTTGCAGAAACAGGACACGCAAAGCAAGAGAGATATTGGGGCTGTCATATGTAGAGTATTTAATTTTAAACAATAACTGTTTTCTGGCATCTTGCTAATCTTTCATGCAGCACTAGTAGTGTCTAGAGATGTCGCGAACCTCCGATTTTCGGTTCGTGAACCGGGTTCGCGAACTTCCGCGGAAGGTTCGGTTCGCGGAAAAGTTTGCGAACCGCAATAGACTTCAATGGGGAGGCGAACTTTGAAAAATAGAAAAAATTATGCTGGCCACAAAAGTGAGGGAAAAGATGTTTCAAGGGGTCTAACACCTGGAGGGGGGCATGGCAGAGTGGGATACATGCCAAAAGTCCCGGGGAAAAATCTGGATGTGACGCAAAGCAGCGTTTTAAGGGCAGAAATCACATTGAATGCTAAATTGCAGGCCTAACGTGCTTTCAAACATCTTGCATGTGTATACATCAATCAGGGAGTGTAATTAGAGTACTGCTTCACACTGACACACCAAACTCACTGTGTAACGCACCGCAAACAGCTGTTTGTGTAGTGACGGCCATGCTGGACTACTGCGCAATATGGCGAGATTGCTCTTCCTTACTCAGTGATGTCAGGTAATGTGTGACTTCCTTCTCAACTTTCCATGGCATTGTTAAAAAGCTTACGTTTTGTTTTTAAATTACATTTTCTACTTGCTGTGTACTTGTTCAGTACCGCTACAATGAGAATCCTGTGGAGGCGGGCAAGTCTGCCATTGTGACCCCGGGTAATGGCCGGGGAATGAGGGGTTTGAATCCGGTGTGGAGCCTGAGCAATGGCTACCACTACACATCCAAGGAGGGCAGCGGGCAGGCATGCACGCCCGCCCGCCCCGAGGTAGTGACCAAAAATAACAATACAGGAGGAGGACTTTCGAGGCCCTGCTGTGTATTTGAAATGAATGTACTTTAAATTGTTTAACAAGAACCAGTTATGGCGGGCAAAGATGACACCACATTCCTTTCACGAGAATCATATGGAGGCGGGCAAGTCTGCCATTTGTGACCCCGGGTAATGGCCGGGGAATGAGGTATGGAATCCGGTGTGGAGCCTGAGAAACGGCTACCACTACACATCCAAGGAGGGCAGCAGGCAGGCATGCACGCCCGCCCCGAGGTAGTGACCAAAAATAACAATACAGGAGACGGACTTTCGAGGCCCTGCTGTGTATTTGAAATGAATTAACTTTAAATCCTTTAACGGGAATCCGTTATGGAGGGCAAGTCTGCCATTGTCACCGCGGGGAATGAAGGTTGGATTCCGGCCCGAAGTGGGAGCCTGCTGAGACCCATGCTGTAGCTGCCCTGACCGTGCTTTGCAGACCAGGCATTTGTGGTCAGATGGACCCTTGAGCCAGCGGAAGACAAACCAAGTCAAAAGCATTTGCCAAGAATGTTTTACGGAGGGCAAGTGTTTTTGCCCTTTTTTTAAAAATTTTTGGAAATGATAGATGGTTGTATTTTTAAATTGTTTGAAAGTTTAGATGGTTGTATTTTAAAATTGTTTGAAAGTTTAGATGGTTGTATTTTTAAATTGTTTGAAAGTTTAGATGGTTGTATTTTTAAATTGTTTAAAAGTGTATCCATTCTTCCTCCCCCCAGCCACGAACAATACCATGGGAACGTGGAGCAGCAGAAGCCCCCTGTGACGGCTGCCGCGGTTGTTCTCTGCGGCTTGTCTTTTGAGGGGTGCTGCTTTTCCTCAGGTGTTCTTGCCATAGCTGTTTGTGCCTTCTCTCCAGGTGCCTTCGTAAAGCACTTGTCCCTACGTGACAGTTGGCCTTTCCACGGCTCAATTTTTGCTGGCAGAGACAACAGATGGCTTTGCTCCGATCTGAGACACACACGTTAAAAAATTTCCAAACCGCTGAGCCCCCCTGGGCTGAAGGCGCTACGGTGGCATCAGCAGCTGACGTTGAAGGGCATGTGTGCTGGCTGGCCATAGCTGGCGATACATGGCGCCGGACACTGCCCCCAGCTGTTTCTGAGGACGAGCTCCCTCTGCTTCTATCATGGAGTCGTCTCCTCCTAGTCCTCTCTGACTCCTCTTCTGAACTGTCCCCCTGGTCATCTCCTCTACCGGGAACATATGGGGTATCCGTATAATCGTCATCATAATCCTCCTGGCCAGCTGCGCTTTCCTCAGACACCTCCTCAAGTGCACCAACTTCAGGTGGTCCACCATCATCCCCATCCATACACGTTACGTCCATACTATCGCCACCTAACTCAGACGTATGAGGTGGTGTACCTGCGCCTTCTTGTTGTTGTGGCAGTAGTGGCTGGGAATCAGTGATTTCACCACCACCACCAAATAGCTCCTGCGAAGTGTCAAATGCAGTGGATGTGGTGCTTGTTGTAGCGCTGGTGGCTGCGGGAGATGAGGTGTTGTGTGATAAATACTCAATCACCTCCTCACGATTTTGGGAAGTGATGGCACGTGCCTTCTTCTGAGCACTGTATTTTGGGGCAGGTCCGCACGAAATCACAGCAACACCACCTCGCACAGACCTGCCGGTGCCTGGTGGCCTTCCTCTGGGTCTGCCTCTACCTCTTCCTCTACCTGGTTTGTCCATTGTGTCCATCTCGGGGGGATGCTAGGTATATGCAGTGAGCTGGGTTTACTCAACACAACAGGTAGTTATGTGCAGTGATGAGGTGGGTTAAGTAAACACAACAGGTAGTAGGTATATGCAGTGAGCTGGGTTCACTCAACACAACAGGTAGTAGGTATATGCAGTGAGCTGGGTTCACTCAACACTACAGGTAGTAGGTGTATGCAGTGAGCTGGGTTCACTCAACACTACAGGTAGTTATGTGCAGTGATGAGGTGGGTTAAGTAAACACAACAGGTAGTAGGTATATGCAGTGAGCTGGGATCACTCAACACAACAGGTAGTAGGTATATGCAGTGAGCTGGGTTCACTCAACATTACAGGTAGTTATCTGCAGTGATGAGGTGGGTTAAGTAAACACAACAAATTGTAGGTATATGCAGTGAGCTGGGTTCACTCAGCACAACAGGTAGTAGGTATATGCAGTGAGCTGGGTTCACTCAACACAAAAGGTAGTTATGTGCAGTGATGAGGTGGGTTAAGTAAACACAACAGGTAGTAGTAGGATGCAGTGAGCTGGGTTCACTCAACACAAAGCTAGGTATATGCAGTGATGAGGTGGGTTAAGTAAACACAACAGGCAGTAGGTATATGCAGTGAGCTGGGTTCACTCAACACAACAGGTAGTAGGTATATGCAGTGAGCTGGGTTCACTCAACATTACAGGTAGTTATCTGCAGTGATGAGGTGGGTTAAGTAAACACAACAAATAGTAGGTATATGCAGTGAGCTGGGTTCACTCAGGACAACAGGTAGTAGGTATATGCAGTGAGCTGGGTTCACTCAACACAATAGGTAGTTATGTGCAGTGATGAGGTGGGTTGAGTAAACACAACAGGCAGTAGTAGGATGCAGTGAGCTGGGTTCACTCAACACAACAGGTAGTTTTGTGCAGTGATGAGGTGGGTTAAGTAAACACAACAGGTAGTAGGTATATGCAGTGAGCTGGGTTCACTCAACACAACAGGTAGTAGGTGTATGCAGTGAGCTGGGTTCACTCAACACTACAGGTAGTTATGTGCAGTGATGAGGTGGGTTAAGTAAACACAACAGGTAGTAGGTATATGCAGTGAGCTGGGTTCACTCAACACAACAGGTAGTTATGTGCAGTGTTGAGGTGGGTTAAGTAAACACAACAGGTAGTAGGTATATGCAGTGAGCTGGGTTCACTCAACACAACAGGTAGTAGGTATATGCAGTGAGCTGGGTTCACTCAACACAACAGGTAGTAGGTATATGCAGTGAGCTGGGTTCACTCAACACAACAGGTAGTTATGTACAGTGATGAGGTGGGTTAAGTAAACACAACAGGTAGTAGGTATATGCAGTGAGCTGGGTTCACTCAACACAACAGGTAGTAGGTATATGCAGTGAGCTGGGTTCACTCAACACAACAGGTAGTTATGTGCAGTGATGAGGTGGGTTAAGGAAACACAACAGGTAGTAGGTATATGCAGTGAGCTGGGTTCACTCAACACAACAGGTAGTAGGTATATGCAGTGAGCTGGGTTCACTCAACACAACAGGTAGTAGGTGTATGCAGTGAGCTGGGTTTACTCAACACAACAGGTAGTTATGTGCAGTGATGAGGTGGGTTAAGGAAACACAACAGGTAGTAGGTATATGCAGTGAGCTGGGTTCACTCAACACAACAGGTAGTAGGTATATGCAGTGAGCTGGGTTCACTCAACAAAACAGGTAGTAGGTATATGCAGTGAGCTGGGTTCACTCAACACTACAGTTAGTTATGTGCAGTGATGAGGTGGGTTAAGTAAACACAACAGGTAGTAGGTATATGCAGTGAGCTGGGTTCACTCAACACAACAGGTAGTAGGTATATGCAGTGAGCTGGGTTCACTCAACACTACAGGTAGTTATGTGCAGTGATGAGGTGGGTTAAGTAAACACAACAGGTAGTAGGTATATGCAGTGAGCTGGGTTCACTCAACACAACAGGTAGTAGGTGTATGCAGTGAGCTGGGTTCACTCAACACTACAGGTAGTTATGTGCAGTGATGAGGTGGGTTAAGTAAACACAACAGGTAGTAGGTATATGCAGTGAGCTGGGTTCACTCAACACAACAGGTAGTTATGTGCAGTGATGAGGTGGGTTAAGTAAACACAACAGGTAGTAGGTATATGCAGTGAGCTGGGTTCACTCAACACAACAGGTAGTAGGTATATGCAGTGAGCTGGGTTCACTCAACACTACAGGTAGTTATGTGCAGTGATGAGGTGGGTTAAGTAAACACAACAGGTAGTAGGTATATGCAGTGAGCTGGGTTCACTCAACAAAACAGGTAGTAGGTATATGCAGTGAGCTGGGTTCACTCAACACTACAGGGAGTTATGTGCAGTGATGAGGTGGGTTAAGTGAACACAACAGGTAGTAGGTATATGCAGTGAGCTGGGTTCACTCAACACAACAGGTAGTAGGTGTATGCAGTGAGCTGGGTTCACTCAACACTACAGGTAGTTATGTGCAGTGATGAGGTGGGTTAAGTAAACACAACAGGTAGTAGGTATATGCAGTAAGCTGGGTTCACTCAACACAACAGGTAGTTATGTGCAGTGAAGAGGTGGGTTAAGTAAACACAACAGGTAGCAGGTATATGCAGTGAGCTGGGTTCACTCAACACAACAGGTAGTAGGTATATGCAGTGAGCTGGGTTCACTCAACATTACAGGTAGTTATCTGCAGTGATGAGGTGGGTTAAGTAAACACAACAGGTAGTAGGTATATGCAGTGAGCTGGGTTCACTCAACACAACAGGTAGTAGGTATATGCAGTGAGCTGGGTTCACTCAACACAAAAGGTAGTTATGTGCAGTGATGAGGTGGGTTAAGTAAACACAACAGGTAGTAGTAGGATGCAGTGAGCTGGGTTCACTCAACACAACAGGTAGTTATGTGCAGTGATGAGGTGGGTTAAGTAAACACAACAGGTAGTAGGTATATGCAGTGAGCTGGGTTCACTCAACACAACAGGTAGTAGGTGTATGCAGTGAGCTGGGTTCACTCAACACTACAGGTAGTTATGTGCAGTGATGAGGTGGGTTAAGTAAACACAACAGGTAGTAGGTATATGCAGTGAGCTGGGTTCACTCAACACAACAGGTAGTTATGTGCAGTGTTGAGGTGGGTTAAGT
The DNA here is from genome assembly GCF_040937935.1 of Hyperolius riggenbachi. Classification (NCBI taxonomy): domain Eukaryota; kingdom Metazoa; phylum Chordata; class Amphibia; order Anura; family Hyperoliidae; genus Hyperolius; species Hyperolius riggenbachi. The sequence continues at coordinate 173,715,082 of NC_090646.1, forward strand.
AAACACAACAGGTAGTAGGTATATGCAGTGAGCTGGGTTCACTCAACACAACAGGTAGTAGGTATATGCAGTGAGCTGGGTTCACTCAACACAACAGGTAGTAGGTATATGCAGTGAGCTGGGTTCACTCAACACAACAGGTAGTTATGTGCAGTGATGAGGTGGGTTAAGTAAACACAACAGGTAGTAGGTATATGCAGTGAGCTGGGTTCACTCAACACAACAGGTAGTAGGTATATGCAGTGAGCTGGGTTCACTCAACACAACAGGTAGTTATGTGCAGTGATGAGGTGGGTTAAGGAAACACAACAGGTAGTAGGTATATGCAGTGAGCTGGGTTCACTCAACACAACAGGTAGTAGGTATATGCAGTGAGCTGGGTTCACTCAACACAACAGGTAGTAGGTGTATGCAGTGAGCTGGGTTTACTCAACACAACAGGTAGTTATGTGCAGTGATGAGGTGGGTTAAGTAAACACAACAGGTAGTAGGTATATGCAGTGAGCTGGGTTCACTCAACACAACAGGTAGTAGGTATATGCAGTGAGCTGGGTTCACTCAACACTACAGGTAGTTATGTGCAGTGATGAGGTGGGTTAAGTAAACACAACAGGTAGTAGGTATATGCAGTGAGCTGGGTTCACTCAACACAACAGGTAGTAGGTGTATGCAGTGAGCTGGGTTCACTCAACACTACAGGTAGTTATGTGCAGTGATGAGGTGGGTTAAGTAAACACAACAGGTAGTAGGTATATGCAGTGAGCTGGGTTCACTCAATACAACAGGTAGTTATGTGCAGTGATGAGGTGGGTTAAGTAAACACAACAGGCAGTAGGTATATGCAGTGAGCTGGGTTCACTCAACACAACAGGTAGTAGGTATATGCAGTGAGCTGGGTTCACTCAACACTACAGGTAGTTATGTGCAGTGATGAGGTGGGTTAAGTAAACACAACAGGTAGTAGGTATATGCAGTGAGCTGGGTTCACTCAACAAAACAGGTAGTAGGTATATGCAGTGAGCTGGGTTCACTCAACACTACAGGTAGTTATGTGCAGTGATGAGGTGGGTTAAGTAAACACAACAGGTAGTAGGTATATGCAGTGAGCTGGGTTCACTCAACACAACAGGTAGTAGGTGTATGCAGTGAGCTGGGTTCACTCAACACTACAGGTAGTTATGTGCAGTGATGAGGTGGGTTAGGTAAACACAACAGGTAGTAGGTATATGCAGTGAGCTGGGTTCACTCAACACAACAGGTAGTTATGTGCAGTGATGAGGTGGGTTAAGTAAACACAACAGGTAGCAGGTATATGCAGTGAGCTGGGTTCACTCAACACAACAGGTAGTAGGTATATGCAGTGAGCTGGGTTCACTCAACATTACAGGTAGTTATGTGCAGTGATGAGGTGGGTTAAGTAAACACAACAGGTAGTAGGTATATGCAGTGAGCTGGGTTCACTCAACACAACAGGTAGTAGGTATATGCAGTGAGCTGGGTTCACTCAACACAAAAGGTAGTTATGTGCAGTGATGAGGTGGGTTAAGTAAACACAACAGGTAGTAGTAGGATGCAGTGAGCTGGGTTCACTCAACACAAAGCTAGGTATATGCAGTGATGAGGTGGGTTAAGTAAACACAACAGGTAGTAGGTATATGCAGTGAGCTGGGTTCACTCAACACAACAGGTAGTAGGTATATGCAGTGAGCTGGGTTCACTCAACACAACAGGTAGTTATGTGCAGTGATGAGGTGGGTTAAGTAAACACAACAGGTAGTAGTAGTATGCAGTGAGCTGGGTTCACTTAACACAAAGCTAGGTATATGCAGTGATGAGGTGGGTTAAGTAAACACAACAGGCAGTAGGTATATGCAGTGAGCTGGGTTCACTCAACACAACAGGTAGTAGGTATATGCAGTGAGCTAGGTTCACTCAACACAATAGGTAGTTATGTGCAGTGATGAGGTGGGTTGAGTAAACACAACAGGCAGTAGTAGGATGCAGTGAGCTGGGTTCACTCAACACAACAGGTAGTTATGTGCAGTGATGAGGTGGGTTAAGTAAACACAACAGGTAGTAGGTATATGCAGTGAGCTGGGTTCACTCAACACAACAGGTAGTAGGTGTATGCAGTGAGCTGGGTTCACTCAACACTACAGGTAGTTATGTGCAGTGATGAGGTGGGTTAAGTAAACACAACAGGTAGTAGGTATATGCAGTGAGCTGGGTTCACTCAACACAACAGGTAGTTATGTGCAGTGTTGAGGTGGGTTAAGTAAACACAACAGGTAGTAGGTATATGCAGTGAGCTGGGTTCACTCAACACAACAGGTAGTAGGTATATGCAGTGAGCTGGGTTCACTCAACACAACAGGTAGTAAGTATATGCAGTGAGCTGGGTTCACTCAACACAACAGGTAGCTATGTGCAGTGATGAGGTGGGTTAAGTAAACACAACAGGTAGTAGGTTTATGCAATGAGCTTGGTTCACTCAACACAACAGGTAGTAGGTGTATGCAGTGAGCTGGGTTCACTCAACACAACAGGTAGTTATGTGCAGTGATGAGGTGGGTTAAGTAAACACAACAGGTAGTAGGTATATGCAGTGAGCTGGGTTCACTCAACACAACAGGTAGTTATGTGCAGTGATGAGGTGGGTTAAGTAAACACAACAGGTAGTAGGTATATGCAGTGAGCTGGGTTCACTCAACACAACAGGTAGTAGGTATATGCAGTGAGCTGGGTTCACTCAACACTACAGGTAGTTATGTGCAGTGATGAGGTGGGTTAAGTAAACACAACAGGTAGTAGGTATATGCAGTGAGCTGGGTTCACTCAACAAAACAGGTAGTAGGTATATGCAGTGAGCTAGGTTCACTCAACACTACAGGTAGTTATGTGCAGTGATGAGGTGGGTTAAGTAAACACAACAGGTGGTAGGTATATGCAGTGAGCTGGGTTCACTCAACAAAACAGGTAGTAGGTGTATGCAGTGAGCTGGGTTCACTCAACACTACAGGTAGTTATGTGCAGTGATGAAGTGGGTTAAGTAAACACAACAGGTAGTAGGTATATGCAGTGAGCTGGGTTCACTCAACACAACAGGTAGTTATGTGCAGTGATGAGGTGGGTTAAGTAAACACAACAGGTAGTAGGTATATGCTGTGAGCTGGGTTCACTCAACACAACAGGTAGTAGGTATATGCAGTGAGCTGGGTTCACTCAACATTACAGGTAGTTATGTGCAGTGATGAGGTGGGTTAAGTAAACACAACAGGTAGTAGGTATATGCAGTGAGCTGGGTTCACTCAACACAACAGGTAGTAGGTATATGCAGTGAGCTGGGTTCACTCAACACAAAAGGTAGTTATGTGCAGTGATGAGGTGGGTTAAGTAAACACAACAGGTAGTAGTAGGATGCAGTGAGCTGGGTTCACTCAACACAAAGCTAGGTATATGCAGTGATGAGGTGGGTTAAGTAAACACAACAGGCAGTAGGTATATGCAGTGAGCTGGGTTCACTCAACACAACAGGTAGTAGGTATATGCAGTGAGCTAGGTTCACTCAACACAATAGGTAGTTATGTGCAGTGATGAGGTGGGTTGAGTAAACACAACAGGCAGTAGTAGGATGCAGTGAGCTGGGTTCACTCAACACAACAGGTAGTTATGTGCAGTGATGAGGTGGGTTAAGTAAACACAACAGGTAGTAGGTATATGCAGTGAGCTGGGTTCACTCAACACAACAGGTAGTAGGTGTATGCAGTGAGCTGGGTTCACTCAACACTACAGGTAGTTATGTGCAGTGATGAGGTGGGTTAAGTAAACACAACAGGTAGTAGGTATATGCAGTGAGCTGGGTTCACTCAACACAACAGGTAGTTATGTGCAGTGTTGAGGTGGGTTAAGTAAACACAACAGGTAGTAGGTATATGCAGTGAGCTGGGTTCACTCAACACAACAGGTAGTAGGTATATGCAGTGAGCTGGGTTCACTCAACACAACAGGTAGTAAGTATATGCAGTGAGCTGGGTTCACTCAACACAACAGGTAGTTATGTGCAGTGATGAGGTGGGTTAAGTAAACACAACAGGTAGTAGGTTTATGCAATGAGCTTGGTTCACTCAACACAACAGGTAGTAGGTGTATGCAGTGAGCTGGGTTCACTCAACACAACAGGTAGTAGGTATATGCAGTGAGCTGGGTTCACTCAACACAACAGGTAGTAGGTATATGCAGTGAGCTGGGTTCACTCAACACAACAAGTAGTTATGTGCAGTGATGAGGTGGGTTAAGTAAACACAACAGGTAGTAGGTATATGCAGTGAGCTGGGTTCACTCAACACAACAGGTAGTAGGTGTATGCAGTGAGCTGGGTTTACTCAACACAACAGGTAGTTATGTGCAGTGATGAGGTGGGTTAAGGAAACACAACAGGTAGTAGGTATATGCAGTGAGCTGGGTTCACTCAACACAACAGGTAGTAGGTATATGCAGTGAGCTAAGTTTACTCAACACTACAGGTAGTTATGTGCAGTGATGAGGTGGGTTAAGTAAACACAACAGGTAGTAGGTATATGCAGTGAGCTGGGTTCACTCAACACAACAGGTAGTAGGTGTATGCAGTGAGCTGGGTTCACTCAACACTACAGGTAGTTATGTGCAGTGATGAGGTGGGTTAAGTAAACACAACAGGTAGTAGGTATATGCAGTGAGCTGGGTTCACTCAACACAACAGGTAGTTATGTGCAGTGTTGAGGTGGGTTAAGTAAACACAACAGGTAGTAGGTATATGCAGTGAGCTGGGTTCACTCAACACAACAGGTAGTAGGTATATGCAGTGAGCTGGGTTCACTCAACACAACAGGTAGTAAGTATATGCAGTGAGCTGGGTTCACTCAACACAACAGGTAGCTATGTGCAGTGATGAGGTGGGTTAAGTAAACACAACAGGTAGTAGGTTTATGCAATGAGCTTGGTTCACTCAACACAACAGGTAGTAGGTGTATGCAGTGAGCTGGGTTCACTCAACACAACAGGTAGTTATGTGCAGTGATGAGGTGGGTTAAGTAAACACAACAGGTAGTAGGTATATGCAGTGAGCTGGGTTCACTCAACACAACAGGTAGTTATGTGCAGTGATGAGGTGGGTTAAGTAAACACAACAGGTAGTAGGTATATGCAGTGAGCTGGGTTCACTCAACACAACAGGTAGTAGGTATATGCAGTGAGCTGGGTTCACTCAACACTACAGGTAGTTATGTGCAGTGATGAGGTGGGTTAAGTAAACACAACAGGTAGTAGGTATATGCAGTGAGCTGGGTTCACTCAACAAAACAGGTAGTAGGTATATGCAGTGAGCTGGGTTCACTCAACACTACAGGTAGTTATGTGCAGTGATGAGGTGGGTTAAGTAAACACAACAGGTAGTAGGTATATGCAGTGAGCTGGGTTCACTCAACAAAACAGGTAGTAGGTGTATGCAGTGAGCTGGGTTCACTCAACACTACAGGTAGTTATGTGCAGTGATGAAGTGGGTTAAGTAAACACAACAGGTAGTAGGTATATGCAGTGAGCTGGGTTCACTCAACACAACAGGTAGTTATGTGCAGTGATGAGGTGGGTTAAGTAAACACAACAGGTAGTAGGTATATGCTGTGAGCTGGGTTCACTCAACACAACAGGTAGTAGGTATATGCAGTGAGCTGGGTTCACTCAACATTACAGGTAGTTATGTGCAGTGATGAGGTGGGTTAAGTAAACACAACAGGTAGTAGGTATATGCAGTGAGCTGGGTTCACTCAACACAACAGGTAGTAGGTATATGCAGTGAGCTGGGTTCACTCAACACAAAAGGTAGTTATGTGCAGTGATGAGGTGGGTTAAGTAAACACAACAGGTAGTAGTAGGATGCAGTGAGCTGGGTTCACTCAACACAAAGCTAGGTATATGCAGTGATGAGGTGGGTTAAGTAAACACAACAGGCAGTAGGTATATGCAGTGAGCTGGGTTCACTCAACACAACAGGTAGTAGGTATATGCAGTGAGCTAGGTTCACTCAACACAATAGGTAGTTATGTGCAGTGATGAGGTGGGTTGAGTAAACACAACAGGCAGTAGTAGGATGCAGTGAGCTGGGTTCACTCAACACAACAGGTAGTTATGTGCAGTGATGAGGTGGGTTAAGTAAACACAACAGGTAGTAGGTATATGCAGTGAGCTGGGTTCACTCAACACAACAGGTAGTAGGTGTATGCAGTGAGCTGGGTTCACTCAACACTACAGGTAGTTATGTGCAGTGATGAGGTGGGTTAAGTAAACACAACAGGTAGTAGGTATATGCAGTGAGCTGGGTTCACTCAACACAACAGGTAGTTATGTGCAGTGTTGAGGTGGGTTAAGTAAACACAACAGGTAGTAGGTATATGCAGTGAGCTGGGTTCACTCAACACAACAGGTAGTAGGTATATGCAGTGAGCTGGGTTCACTCAACACAACAGGTAGTAAGTATATGCAGTGAGCTGGGTTCACTCAACACAACAGGTAGTTATGTGCAGTGATGAGGTGGGTTAAGTAAACACAACAGGTAGTAGGTTTATGCAATGAGCTTGGTTCACTCAACACAACAGGTAGTAGGTGTATGCAGTGAGCTGGGTTCACTCAACACAACAGGTAGTAGGTATATGCAGTGAGCTGGGTTCACTCAACACAACAGGTAGTAGGTATATGCAGTGAGCTGGGTTCACTCAACACAACAAGTAGTTATGTGCAGTGATGAGGTGGGTTAAGTAAACACAACAGGTAGTAGGTATATGCAGTGAGCTGGGTTCACTCAACACAACAGGTAGTAGGTGTATGCAGTGAGCTGGGTTTACTCAACACAACAGGTAGTTATGTGCAGTGATGAGGTGGGTTAAGTAAACACAACAGGTAGTAGGTATATGCAGTGAGCTGGGTTCAATCAACAAAACAGGTAGTAGGTATATGCAGTGAGCTGGGCTCACTCAACACTACAGGTAGTTATGTGCAGTGATGAGGTGCGTTAAGTAAACACAACAGGTAGTAGGTATATGCAGTGAGCTGGGTTCACTCAACACAAAGCTAGGTATATGCAGTGATGAGGTGGGTTAAGTAAACACAACAGGTACTGGGTATATGCAGTACTGGGTAGTACAATGTGCAGCTCCCTGTCACACACACAGGCAGTCAGTCACTGAATGTGCTGAGCTGCTGGCAGTGGCACACACACTATCAATTAGCAAGGCTGTGCATGCAACAAAAGTGTCAGTTTGACACACAGTAAAAAAAAATAAAGTACAGGATGAGCTCTGACAAAAGCTAGGGTGCAATAAAAGCAATTACAATCAGCCAGGAGCAAACTAAGCAGCCAAGAACCTAACTAATCTGTCCCTAGAAGAACAAGTCTGCAGCAGCTCGCCCTAGTCTGTCTAATAGCAGGCACACAAGTGAGGCTAATGGCCGCCGGAGGCTGCCTTATATAAGGGGGGGTGGGGCTCCAGGGCTTACTGTAGCCTGAATGGCTACAATGTGCCTGCTGACTGTGGTGCAGAGGGTCAAAGTTGACCCTCATAGTGCACTATGGGGCAAATCGAACTTCCGGAAAAGTTCGCCTGGCGCAGGCGGACGCGAACCCCCAATGTTCGCCTGGAACCGTTCGCCGGCGAACCGTTCGTTGCATCTCTAGTAGTGTCTGAATCACACACTGGAAACAAGCATGTGGTAAATCCAATCAAAATTCTGATCTGCATGCTTGTTCGAGGCCTATGGCTTAAACGTATTAGAGGCAGAGACAACCAGGCAATTTGCAGTGTTTAAAAGAAAAGAAATAAGGCAGCCTCCATACTCCTTTCACTTCAGGCATTCCTTAACCTCCTTGGCGGTATGAAAAATACCGCCAGGAGGGAGCGCAGCAGTTTTTTTAAAACATTTTTTTTTTTTAATCATGTTTTTTAATCATGTAGCGAGCCGAGGGCTCGCTACATGATAGACGCTGCTGAGCGGCATCCCCCCGCCCGCTTCGATCGCCTTCGGCGATCTCCGATCAGGAAATCCATGGCGACGGGGCGGGATGACGTCACCGACGTCACTGACGTCGGGACGTCATTGGGAGTCCCGGGCCACCCCTCGGCGCTGCCTGGCACTGATTGGCCAGGCAGCGCTGGGGTCTGGGGGGGGGGGGGGCCGCGCGCCGCAGCAAATAGCGGCGATCGGGCGGGGGCCGGCGGCAATCAGAGTGCTGGCGCAGCTAGCAAAGTGCTAGCTGCGTCCAGCAAAAAAAAAATTATGAAAATCGGCCCAGCAGGGCCTGAGCGGCACCCTCCGGCGGCTTACCCCGTGTCCAGCACGGGGTTACCGCTAAGGAGGTTAACTATACCCTGTTCCAATCCAAAATATGTTCATTCTATTTGCTCAATTAAAAGGGACCTGAGCTCAGAACTTCCTCTGCTCTAAAAGATAAGCAACAGCTTAATAACCTTTATAGAATAACATTTACTTGTTACAGCTGATAAAATCCTGTGAAAAATCTCCAGTGTTTATATATCCTGCGTTCATGGAAGCAAACATATTGTTAACATCATGTGTTAATTTTCAGTTAGCTCTCTGCTGTTTTAGGAGCCAGCGGACACAGCTTAGGGATCAAATTATAACCTGGGCTTAGTCACCGATAAGTGGGAATTAGACAAATCTCTCTCTCTAAATACATACAGAGTGCATTTCTATATATTTTTCTTCTGCCCTGTACAAGAGTTCAGGTCCACTTTAACATTACACTGCAATGTTGCACCTTCTAGTTAAGTATAAATGGTATGTGATCCTAAATACCTGGCATGGTGTTAGAAAAGGGGTCGTTTTACTTGGTGACAAATGTTTGCAATCCTCATTTAAGTCATAATAGAATTACCAACTCTAGTGCATGATTTAGTCATCTTATGCAACATCCTCTTCCACCAACTGGACTGTTGCCTCTATAATCTTGCCTCTGAATTAAGGCTTAGCTTCCTTGACTACCACTCCTCATTTGCTGCCCCTGTGCAGGCCGTTTCACTGGTTTCCTATCAGCTTCGGCATTACATTTAAAGGACACCTGAAGTGCAAGAGCTATGGAGGCTGCCATATAGATTTCCTTTTAACCAATACTAGTTGCCTGGCATCTTGCTGATCTTTCATGCATCAGCGGTGTCTGTCTGAATCACCCACCTGAAACAAATATGCAGCTAATCCAGTAATTATTCAGTCAGAAAGATCTGATCTGCATGCTTATTCAGGGTCTGCTGATAAAGGGTCTGCTGATAAAATGATTAGAGACAGAGGTTCAGGACTGCCAGGCAACTTGCATTAAGATGCCCCAGACCATAAGACACATTCAGGATTAGAGGAAAAAACCAGGGTAAAAAAAATAAATACTAAACCTGGTGCATCCATGGTACAGTGGTGTCTTGTTGATTTTCTTCCCTCAACCAACCCCCCCCCCCCCCTTCCCAACACCACCACCACCAAATATTATGTTCCCCTTGTACCTCTTGTGTCCTTCTCTGTCCCTCCTGAGTCCTCTTTTTGCCCCTTATGACCTCCTGTGTCTCTTCTGTACCCGTTTCCTTCTCTGTCTCCCTGTATCTCCTTTGTCCAGTGTCCTCCTGTGTCCCATCTGTCCCCCTGTGGCCTCCTTTGCCCCCCACCTCTGTTGCTTCTGTCCCCCTGTTGTGCAGCCTTCTGTCCCCTATTGTGTAGCCTTCTGTCGCCTGTTGTGCAGCCTTCTGTCCCCTGGTTTTAAAGCCTTCTGTCCCCCATTATGAAGACTTCTGTCCCCTGTTGTGCAGCCTTCTGTCTCCATTGTGCAGTTTTCTGTCCACCATTTTGCAGCCTTCTGTCACCCTTCTGTATCCCATTGTGCAGCTTTCTGTCCCCATTCCCCACTACCTGTGTGCTTCTGTCCACCCATGTAGCCCTATATATACTTATTGATCGGCTTGAAGGGGGACAGGAGTTGTGTTCCAATTCAGCTTGAAGAGGGGAAGGAGTTGTGTCCAGCAGGGCCGTGCAGAGGATTCTTCAGTGGGGGGTGCTTGAATTTAAAAAAAGGGGCCTCGCCCCCCCCCCCCTTTCCCCTGCAGCAGCATCTTCTTCCAATAACTGACCCCCCTCTTCCCCGAAACAGTGCCAGCAAGTAGTAGTCAGCAGTCAGGTGGCCTCTCCCACACCATCCCCTCTGTGCCCCTCTGTCACACTGCATGTTGCTTCCTCTGGCAGCCATGAGAGCACTACTACGTGACATCAGGTTGCTATGTGACACGGTTGCCATGGAGGTGCCAAGCTTCTTGGAAGTTCCTCAATCTTGCTGGCACCTGGGTCCCACATCTGTCGGTGACAGCCAGCGAGTACTGCAGGAATTGTTATTTAGTATTTATATAGTGCCGACATCTTCTGCATAAAGCGCTGCAGAAGATGTCCATAGTCATGTCCATTGTAGTCTAGGGCCATTTTTTTTTAGAAAGAAGCTAATTAACTTATCTGTATGTTTTTGGGATGCGGGAGGAAACTGGAGTGCCCAGAGGAAACCCACACAGGCACGGGGAGAACATACAAACTCCCTACAGATAGTGCCCTGGCTGGCATTTCAACCCAGCGCTGCAAGGCAAGAGTGCTAATGACTATGCCACCGTGCTGCCACAGCTATGGAGATGGATGTGGTATGCAAATAAATGCAGCTGGCACTGTTTTTCCCCCACATGAGAATTTGGAAGCAGCCTATTGATTTCAATAAGCCGCAATTCCATGTCTGAAATCATGTCCTGGGAAACTCGGCAAATTGCCCCAAATGGGAATGAGTCCTTATGTTTCCCTCCAAAACCTGTAACAGGTGAAGACATCTTTTGTGAAACCATAAAGGGGCCCATACACTCAGCCGATTGCCCGATCGATCGATTTGCAGCCGATTTCGATCGATTTCAATCGATCTGACATGATGGAAAATCTAGTTGGACCGGTTGAGATGGCTTAACATTTTGCATTGGCAAACAAATGCCATCAGATCGATTTTCAATAGATTTCATACTGAAACCTATTGGAAATCTGTTCCTAGTAAAAAATGTTCCTAAACACATCAGATAGATCAGAAATATATCTGATGATCTATCTGCTGCTAATCTAACAAATGTGTGGCCACCTTACAGAGAATCTGTAACCTCAAAAATTTCCCTGGGGGGTACTCACCTCGGGAGGGGGAAGCCTCAGGATCCTAATGAGGCTTCCCACGCCGTCCTCCGTCCCTTGGGGGTCTTGCTGCAGCCCTCCGTACAGCGGTGATGTAAATATTTACTTTCCCGGCTCCTGCGCAGGCGCTCTTGCGGCTGTCAGCTCCGAAGTAGGCGGAAGTACCCGATCGCCGTCGGGTCTGCTCTACTGCGCAGGCGCAAGTCTCCGGTGCCTGCGCAGCAGAGCAGACCCGACTGAGATTGGGTATTTCCGTCTACTTCGGAGCCGAAAGCAGCCACAGCGCCCCCGCTGGAGCCAGCAAAGGTAAATATTGAATCAATAGTCGGGTCTGTCGGCGACTGTTCGGAGGGCTGCAGCGAGACCGCCGTGGGACAGAGGACGGCGTGGGAAGCCTCATAAGGATCCTGAGGCTTCCCCCACCCGAGGTAAGTACCCCCCAGGGGATCTTTTTGAGGTTACAGTATCTCTTTAAGGCTCAGCACTGGCTCAAAAGGAAGGGGAGGAAGATACAATGCAGAGAGGACTTTGATGTGTTGTGTGAACTGAATGTCACAGCTTGTCTGCCAGATATCTATGTGATGTCAGATGAGGCTCTTCCTCCTCTTCAGTGTTCCTGCCTGTGCACTCTGTTCCTCCAGGCCTGGCTGATGGTGTAATGGTTAAGGGCTCTGCCTCTGACACAGGAGACCAGGGTTCGAATCTTGGCTCTGCCTGTTCAGTAAGCCAGCACTAATTCAGTAGGAGACCTTTGGCAAGTCTCCCTTACACTGCTACTGCCAATAGAGCGCGCCCTAGTGGCTGCTGCTCTGCTCTGGCGCTTTGAGTCCGCAAGGAGAAAAGCGCAATATAAATGTTATTTGTCTTGTCTTGTCTTGTCCCAGCAGCCAGGACTCCCCTCCTCTCTGCATCCAGGACTTCCCTGCTCTTTGCAGCTAGTAAAGAACTTCTAAATGATGAGACAGTGATTGCCTAGTGTTACATACAATATCAGCTACAACTTCAGTGGTGAGGGAGAGGTTTGGGGAAATCCTTATGCAGTTAATAAATTGACTAATTACTGATGCCACTGCTCACCATAGTGCAGCCACTATCCTCCCCCCAGTATCTCCCTATAATGCCAAATATACTGTACACAAACATTGCACCACATGCCTGCATTTCCTGACAGAGTAGCAGCTACAGACACTCACTCTCCTCTCTGTGTCACCTCACTGTGGTGTGACTTGTGTTCCTGCACGATCCCCTTGCTCGGTGGCTCTGACTCAGTCAGCACTGCAGCAACAGTTGTGTGCTGGGCATGCATCCTGCAGCTTCTGAACGGGAAACTTGAGATCAGGGGGCGGAGTTACAGAAACGGCTGAAATACGAGGGGGCATGAAGGGAAGGAAGCAGGAGTTCAGCTCAGCTAGCTCCCTGCAAGTCTTCTGCACTCGTCTGGCAGCAACAATGACTGAGAGAAGAGTGTGCAGCAGTAAGTGAACACCAATCCTGGCCCTAATGAAATGAAAGGAAGGCAGCCTGAGGGAAAATTTCTCCCTTCCCCCTGCCCTGAGCAACTAAGGAAGAAGTCTGGGTGAAGGGCCCGCATGACCTCTGTAACAAAAAAGGGGGTGCTAGAGCACCCAGAGGCCCTCCGTCTGCACGTGCCTGGTGTCCAGATTGGCTTTAAGGGGGGCAGGAGTGGTATCCCCCTTTGACTTGAAGGGGGGTAGGAGTGGAGTCCAGGGATAAGCTTCTGAGCAGTGCGGATGCAGCGATTCCCTCTGTCCAGCTTCCCAGAACTCATTCCAATGGGGAGAAACGAGCAGCCAATCAGGTGGGGGGCACTGCATTTAATGAGCCAATCACCGCTGCCTTCTCTTCTAACAGAACCCGACAGTCCCAAGGGGGGGAGCAGAGCTCCGTTATTGGACCAACTACTAACTAAATGATGCAGCTCTGCTCCCACCCTCGGCACTGTCAGATCCAGTTAGAAGATAAGGCAGCAGTGATTGGCTCATTTAATGCAGCATCCCCTCCTGATTGGCTGCTCGCATCGCTCCACTGGATTGAGTCCTGAGAATGTCAAAGAAGAAAGTGAAAAACATCCGGCACTGCAGTGAATGGAAATTGTGTTTATTCCAGACTGTGCTCAAAAATGGAATGCATACAGCAAACAGTTCAAAATATAGAACAATACAGTCCTACCATGGGTGTGTAGATGGCAGTGGGCGCAGGGTGTGATACGGGCAGCCTAACGGCCGTTTCACACGCCGGTGCTTCGAGCCTCAGAAGAAGCACCGTACGGCGAAACGGCCGTTAGGCTGCCCGTATCACACCCTGCGCCCACTGCCATCTACACACCCATGGTAGGACTGTATTGTTCTATATTTTGAACTGTTTGCTGTATGCATTCCATTTTTGAGCACAGTCTGGAATAAACACAATTTCCATTCACTGCAGTGCCGGATGTTTTTCACTATCTTCTTTGACATTGAAATGCTGTTGCACCATGCCATCCTGAGCACGCAGTTGAGAACATGGGTTTGATTTTTAATTCATCCTGCTATATCTAAAGGGCAAATTCTCCAGGTAATGCCGACCACTATACTGTTCCTCTACATTGTTTTGATTTGAGTCCTGAGAAGCTGGAGCCGCAGAATGCACAGAGGGAATCAGTGCATACGCCCTGCTCAGAATCTCATCCTGGGACTCCACTCCTGCCCCCCTTCAAGCCAACCTGGACACAACTCCTGCCCCTCTTCAAGCCAATTTGGGATACAATGCATTCCCCCTTCAAGCCAATTAGTTATTACATATAGGGCTACACGGGGGACAGAAGCACACAGGCCAGGGCAATGGGGACAGAAGGCTGCACAATAGGAGACAGAAGGCTGCACAATAGGAGACAGAAGGCTGCACAATGGGGGACAGAAGGCTGCACAATGGGGGACAGCAAGCTGCACAATGGGGGGGACAGAAAGCTACACAGGCAGGGGCAAAGAAGGCCACATGGGGAACACTTCGGACCATAAGACGCAGGTACTTTTGAGGGATAAAAAGTGTGTCTTATGGTCCCAAAAAATATAGTAAATATGGCAGCTTCCATATACCTCTTGATACAGTCGCTACAGGTATCCTTTAAGTTGTTATATCTTACCAAGACACCATTTTCTCTCTCTCACACAGGCAAAGACAAGAGTTTATACCGTTCAAAACAAAACTGAAATTTCCTTTTCAGAAATATATTGACACATTAGAAAGAAAGGCTAATAGAAAAGGTTAATGATATAATAGTGTGAGAATGTAAGTCAGTTGGCATTGTAATTGATATGGTGCATTTTCACATAATGAGTATTTGGAGAGCAACCTAATCTTTCAAAAAAAGAATATCTTTTGTTCTATATACATAGTTCATTTTTAGTCATTATCTTAGAAACGGAATACATAGCAGAACAATCAGTGCCAGTTTAGTATGAAAGACTGTTAATCCCAGTATTTTGCCAATACATAATTACCAGGGGGTGCAGGCAATAGTCTAGCGACTTCCCTGATTTCTATCAATTCATTAATTAACCATTTAACTTCTGATTTAATTAGTGGCTTGCTACTCCTATAGGCCAATTTATTGGGAACAACAGCATCTCAGCCACAAATCTGTAGGATAGTCAGATGACAGAGCAGGGTTTGCTGGATATAATCTTCATGGTCTGCTAGGTTTACAAAGTGGCTTTGTATCTAAAATTGAGTGGAAGGAAAGTATTGTGCACAGCAGTGCACAAAACTGAAAGTGCATCAGCGACAAAATAAGAAGCAAAGGTGTAATGGTGCCGCCCTCCTCATCCACACGACATGTGATCAGGAGCCAGAGGATGTGAGCGTACAGTGCGTGACTCCCGGGAGGAAGAGGAGTACTTATGCAGTTTGGATGAAATAAATATCACAACCCTCCGTGCGCTATTCTGCGGAGATGGGAGGGAGGCGGAGCAGGCATGTCCAAAAATACCCGGCTGTAGTTCCGCTGCCCTTCCCCCCCACCAATCGAAGTAACTCCTGTGCAGCTGTAAAAGGATTAATCAAATATATGACAAATGTAGTCTGTGTTTTAGCCACAGTGTCTGCTTCTCATATCTGTATGGACTGAGAGAAAGAAAGCTACATGAGGAGGAAAATATAAGGAGGACAGTTTTCGGGATTAGAAGCTAGACACTTCTTTTTAAATTTTGTAATTTTCATGCATTTTTTAAAGTCTGAGAAAAAATGGTAGTTTGCAACAATGGTATTATTCTAGTTCAGGCCTGAAAATAAAAATAACTTAAGGACCGGTATCTAGTGTTGGGCGAACAGTGTTCGCCACTGTTCGGGTTCTGCAGAACATCACCCTGTTCGGGTGATGTTCGAGTTCGGCCGAACACCTGATGGTGTTCGGCCAAACCATTCGGCCACATGGCCGAACTAAGAGCGCATGGCCGAACGTTCACCGAACGTTCGGCTAGCGTTGTGATTGGCCGAACGGGTCACGTGGTTCGGACTCGAACGCGCTCTGATTGGCCGAACTGTCACGTGGTTCGGGTAAATAAATACCCGAACCACGTCATATTTCCGCCATTTGTCTGTGGGTTTAGCTTTGAGTAGGCAGGCAGGGTAGTTCGCTCTCCAGCCACGCTAGCCAGGGTCCCCCCAGTCATTGTGTCGCTGCTGGGAATAGTAGTACACCGCTCGCTCAGCCACACTATATAGCATTCTGTTTACTGCCACTCTGTGTACCTCGCTCAGCCACACTATATAGCATTCTGTTTACTGCCACTCTGTGTCTGCTGGGAATAGTAGTACACCGCTCGCTCAGCCACACTATATAGCATTCTGTTTACTGCCACTCTGTGTCTGCTGGGAATAGTAGTACACCGCTCACCCGCCACTGTATAGCATTGTGCTCTGTGTCGCTGCTGGGAATAGTGGTACACCGCTCACCCGCCACTGTATAGCATTGTGCTCTGTGTCGCTGCTGGGAATAGTGGTACACCGCTCACCTGCCACTGTATAGCATTGTGCTCTGTGTCGCTGCTGGGAATAGTGGTACACCGCTCACCCGCCACTGTATAGCATTTCTGTACTGCCACTGTACTGCTGCCAGTCAGCGTGTACTTTAAGGATAAGTGAAATGAGGAAGAAATCCGGTGAAAGAGGGAGGGGCAAGGGAAGAGGTGTTTCCCCTGACGGTTCACGTACAGGCCACAGGGGAGCACCCAAGAAAACCCACTCAATACCGCCCATGTTGTCCAGGACAACAACCCTCACAAATCCAAAAGAACAGGACCAGATAATTACTTGGATGACCTCTCAAGCGTCCAGCAGTGGGTTAAGCAGCACCAGCACATCACGCACGAGGTCCGAGTCCTCAGCCAGTTACAAGGAGCCAGTGGGCACAAAGCTGACACAACCGGCAGCGACACCACGCACACAACTGCCAGATAACCAGTCCGATGAATTACCTCAGGACACAATGGGGTATTCGCAGGAGCTATTCCCAGCCCAACAAACTTCCACCTTTCAAAGGTCAATGGAGGAACAGCCAGAAATGTTGTGCCCGGATTCACAACCATTAACTGTGGGAAATGCAGCGCGCACTGAAATACAAGGCGAGTCCGAGGAGGACTCTGAAACCCAAATCCCAGAGCAAGTTGGGCAGGAAGGGTTGCAATTGCAGGAGGTCGGCCGACAAGATCTGGAAGACGACGTTGGAGTGAGCTGCGCACTGAGGTTGTTCTGGGGAGCTCTACTCCACGGCGGCGGCGGCCCCCCACAATGACATATGACGAGTTTGAGGAGATGGAAGAGGAGGGTATGGACAATGTGGACAGAGACCCAGATTTTGTTTGTGAACGAGAACATCGCCGTCGTAGCAGCAGCACAGATGAGTCTGTTGAAGAACCCACTGCTGCACGAGTTCGCCTTGTGCCACAAGGTAGGCGGCGCGAAATTTCAGGCACCACAAGCGTGGAAGTTCAAGTGAGAGGCAAAAGAGGAGCAAACAGAAATCGCCAGCAAGGCAGGTGCTCCAAAGTCTGGGCTTTCTTTGAAGACTGCACTGAGGATGTTACCATGGCGATTTGCAAGGTGTGCAAGACCCGCCTGAGCAGGGGGAAAAGTATTAACAACCTCTCCACCACCAGCATGAGCCGCCACATGCTATCCAAACATCCCACTCTGTGGGCAAACGCGGCAGGACAGGGTACCAGCAACACTGCCTCCCTTGGGTTCACCAGACTCACCACCAGACCCGCCTCAGCAGCAGCAGTAGCCCAGCCATTGCGTGGTTCACAACATTCACAAACATCAGACGACGCTGACACTGTCACTTTCCGGAGTAGTGCTCTTGAGGTCTCCCAGTGTTCATCAAACACAACAACCAACAGCCCTTCCGTGTGCAGCGCTACGGTTCAGTTGTCTGTGTCGGAGATGTTTGAGCGCAAGAGGAAATTGCCAGCAAATGACCCCCGGGCCGTGGCAGTAACAGCCAGCATAGCCAAGCTTCTGGCCTGCGAAATGCTGCCATATCGAGTGGTGGAGACAAACAGCTTCAAGGGCATGATGTCAGTAGCCATCCCACGTTACGTGGTTCCCAGCCGCTACCACTTTGCGCGCTCTGCAGTGCCTGAGTTGCATGAGCACGTGGTCAGCAAAATAACCCGAAGCTTGAAGAATGCCGTTGCCTGCAAGGTTCACCTCACCACTGACACCTGGACGAGTGCGTTCGGCCAGGGTCGATACATCTCCCTTACCGCGCACTGGGTGAACCTTGTGGAGCCTGGCAGCGATTCCTCACCTGCTACGGCGCGGGTGTTGCCCACGCCGCAAACAGCTGCACCGCCGTCCCTCCCACTGGATAACAACAGCAGCACCTACCTCTCTGACTCCTTCTCCTCCAACGCATCTCAAAGCTGTACCTCATCCGGAAACGCTAACCCAGCAGCAGTAGGATCGTGGAAGCAGTGCAGCACAGCTGTTGGCATGCGTCAGCAAGCGTTGCTGAAGCTAATCTGCCTTGGGGATAAGCAGCACACGGGAGGAAATTTGGAGGGGAATAAAGGAACAGACGGATTTGTGGCTGGCACCGCTAGACCTGAAACCGGGCATGGTTGTGTGTGATAATGGGAGTAATCTCATTCGCGCTTTAAGGTTGGCTAAGCTGACACACATCCCTTGCCTGGCGCACGTGATGAACCTAGTAGTTCAGCGGTTCCTGAGGACATACCCAGGCGTGGCCGATCTTCTGTTGAAGGTGGGACGAGTGGCCAAACATTGCAGAAATTCCAGTACTGCTTCGGGGGCACTCGCCAAGATGCAGGAGCGCTTCAATCTCCCCCACCATCGCTTGCTGTGTGATGTCCCTACGCGCTGGAATTCTACGCTGCACATGCTAGCCCGCTTTTGCGAGCAGAAGAGTGCAGTGGTCCAGTACATGACGGCGCAGTACCGAGGCACATCCGGACAGCTGCCAAGCTTCTGTGGATCCGACTGGGCCAACACGTTGGACCTCTGCCAAGTCCTCCAAAATTTTGAGCAATCCACGTTGCTTGTGAGCAGTGACAACTCTTCAGTCAGCATTATCATACCACTGCTGTGTTTACTGAAGAGGTCAATGTTGAAAATCAAGGAAACAGCTGTCATGATGCAACTGGGGGAATCTGAGGGAGAAAACGATCAGCGTGATGGTACCAACATCAGGCCATCCGCCTCAGGAAACGCTGGCCCCAGCAGCTATGACGAAGAAGAGGAGGAGGAACAGCTGGAGTTGGAGCAGGAATTTCATGCCACCACTGACGAGGGCCAGAGCGGTGCACGTTGGACTTCCACAATTCAGCGCGAATGGTCAGCAGAAGCAGACCAGGAAGAAGGTGACGACTATGATCAGGGGCGTAACTAGAAATCACTGGGCCCCCCTGCGAATATTTGGATGGGGCCCCCCCCATAGGTGCCAAATAATCGTAATGGGGCAGCGTTTTACTGTAAATTAATTGTAAAGTGGGCAGCATTTTACCAGACAATCGTAATGTGGGCCAGAAAATCGTAATGTGGGCAGAGTTCACCAGAAAATCGTAATGTGGGCCTTTAGAAAATCATAATGTGGGCAGAGTTCACCAGAAAATCGTAATGTGGGCAGAGTTCGCCAGAAAATCGTAATGTGGGCAGAGATCACCAGAAAATCGTAATGTGGGCACCAGTCACCAGAAAATCGTAACGTGAGCAGCAGTCACCAGAAAATTGTAACGTGGGCAGCGTTCACCAGAATATCGTAATGTGGGACAGAAAATCGTAATGTGGGCAGAGTTCACCAGAAAATCGTAATGTGGGCAGCGTTCACTAGAAAATTGTAACATGGACAGCATTCACCAGACAATCGTAACGTGGGCAGTGTTCACCAGAAAATCGTAATGTGGGCCAGAAAATCGTAATGTGGGCAGCGTTCACCAGAAAATCGTAACGTGGACAGCATTCACCAGACAATCGTAACGTGGGCAGTGTTCACCACAAAATCGTAATGTGGGCCAGAAAATCGTAATCATAAAGAAACAATTCACTTACCTGACAGAAGTCTTCTCCTCTCCCGGCATCTGGCTCGCAGCTCCCCGAGTCCTCCTGCAGCACATCTCCGGCGCTGACAGGCAGAGTGCAGGGCTACGGCAAGATGGCTGCCGAAGCCCTGTACTAGAGACACATATAGTCTCCAGTGCAGGGCTTCTTCGGCGGCCATCTTGCCGTAGCCCTGCTCTGCCTGCCGGAGACTATGCAGGCTGCTGGAGCGGGGCAGCGGGGAATGAACTGGTGCAGTGTCTATTAGACGCTGCGGCCAGTTGAGCACCTTGCTGGGGGGTCCAGAGCAGCGCTCCCCCCACGCACAGTGAGCGGGCCCCAGAGCAGCCCCGGGCCCCCCTGCGGCTGAGGGGGTCGCATCCCTGGTAGGTACGCCGGTGACTATGATGCATCACAACAACTATCACAACGCTCACAAGAGGATGATGAGGATTCTGGCAAGACTCTGGCACACATGGCTCAATTCATGCTAGACTGCATTGAACGCGACCCACGCATTGTGCGCATTCTGGACAACACCAATTACTGGGTTTATACCCTTCTGGATCCACGGTACAAACACAATGTTCCAAAACTGCTTGAAGAAAGAGTCAGACAGGTCAAAATGGAAGAATACCAGCAGGCCCTTGTGGAGACTTTAGAGAGGAGATTGACATCCTCCCCCTCCTCTAGCCAGTTGTACGCCGACAGACTGACTTCTGCAAACCCAGGACGACCAGGAGGGCAGCAAGCAACACAAGCCGCAGCTAGTGCCCAAAAGGGAATGGTATCGGCAGTGTCCTTGGAGTGGGAAAATTTTATGACACCCATGCAGCAGCAGCCCACAGAACAGCAAGCGTGCAGATCCACCTCCAACACCGATCGCCTGGAGAAGATGGTCAAGGACTACATGTCAGATGGCGTAGCTGTGTTGAACAATCCATCTGCACCCTTCAACTATTGGGTATCGAAGCTAGACACCTGGCACGAACTGGCAATGTACGCAATATAGGTGCTGGCTTGCCCGGCAGCCAGCGTTATGTCGGAACGCTGTTTCAGTGCTGCCGGAGGCATCGTCACAGATCGGCGTATCCGCCTCTCCACAGAAAATGCAGACCGTCTGACTCAAATTAAAATTAATCAATCCTGGATTGGAAACGACTACGCAACACTCCTGGACCCCAACCAAGTAACATGAACAATGACCATCTGTGATGGGTTAGCGTTTCCGGTCCCTGTTTATTGAACCTCTCATCTTTATTACATTTATGACTGCATGGCGGCAAAAAGCATTGCTATATCCGCACGCTATTTGTCCTCATGCAAGGCCTGGGATGTTGTGTCTCAAAAAGCGTGGCATTCTCCTCCTGCGCCTCCTCCTGTTCCATCACGTGTGCTGCTGCTGCTGCTGCTGGGTTAGCATTGCCGGTCCCTGTTTATTGAACCTCTCATCTTTATTACATTTATGACTGCATGGCGGCAAAAAGCATTGCTATATCCGCACGCTATTTGTCCTCATGCAAGGCCTGGGATGTTGTGTCTCAAAAAGCGTGGCCTTCTCCTCCTGCGGCTCCTCCTGTTCCCTCACGTGTGCTACTGCTGCTGCTGCTGGGTTAGCGTTTACGGTCCCTGTTTATTGAACCTCTCATCTTTATTACATTTATGACTGCATGGCGGCAAAAAGCATTGCTATATCCGCACGCTATTTGTCCTCATGCAAGGCCTGGGATGTTGTGTCTCAAAAAGCGTGGCATTCTCCTCCTGCAGCTCCTCCTGTTCCCTCACGTGTGCTGCTGCTGCTGCTGCTGGGTTAGCGTTTCCGGTCCCTGTTTATTGAACCTCTCATCTTTATTACATTTATGACTGCATGGCGGTACAAAGCATTGCTATATCCGCACGCTATTTGTCCTCATGCAAGGCCTGGGATGTTGTGTCTCAAAAAGCGTGGCCTTCTCCTCCTGCGGCTCCTCCTGTTCCCTCACGTGTGCTGCTGCTGCTGGGTTAGCGTTTCCGGTCCCTGTTTATTGAACCTCTCATCTTTATTACATTTATGACTGCATGGCGGAAAAAAGCATTGCTATATCCACACGCTATTTGTCCTCATGCAAGGCCTGGGATGTTGTGTCTCAAAAAGCGTGGCCTTCTCCTCCTGCGCCTCCTCCTGTTCCATCACGTGTTCTGCTGCTTGTGCTGGGTTAGCGTTACCGGTCCCTTTTCCTGGAACCTCTTCTCTGTATTACATTTATGACTGCATGGCGACAAAAAGCATGTTACCTGTGCAAAGAAACATGACATTTTCCACATTTAAAAGACAGTTTTTCCTTTGAAACTTTACAATCAATTTTCTCAAAAACTATAAGCTCTTTTTCAAATATTTTTTTTCCTCTTGTACCCACTCCCAAGGTGCACATACCCTGAAAATTTGGGGTATGTAGCATGTAAGGAAGCTTTACAAAGCACGAAAGTTCGGGTCCCCATTGACTTCCATTATGTTCGGAGTTCGGCGCGAACACCCGAACATCGCGGCGATGTTCGGCGAACGTTCGCGAACCCGAACATCTAGGTGTTCGCCCAACACTACCGGTATCACCAAAAAAAATTGTAAAATTTATTGTACATGTGTGTACATACATATAAAATGTGCATCCTTGTATGAATCTTTTCCAGGAAGTAGTTTGTAAAAAATAAAGGAAACGCTGAGCATCTCTGGACTAGATCAAAACCTGTTAGTTCTGTCAGATTCTTACTCCTTACTGTAAGCAACATCAACAAAGGAGAAAAGTAATTTATAATGCATGCAGGGCCGGATTTGTGCTTTTTGCCGCCCTAGGCCGACTATCACCAGCCGCCCCTGCCCCCCCTCCCTCCCCCCACCGACCAACAGCACCCCTCACACACGCACATGATGCACCTTTTCATCAGATTACATAATTTAATAACCACTATGCCCCTAGATAACAAAATACGTAGTTATTAAGAAGTGTACCAGAGCTCAGTAAAAGGCAAAAATGTGTATATATACCTGGGGCTTCCTCCAGCTCCATACGCTCCAATCGGTCCCACGCCGCTGTCCTCGACCTTCTGCAGCGCTGGTACCGGGTCCCTGCATTCCGTGAGTCTGAGCTAGTCTCACGTAAGAGAAGTTCGCCCTTTACGTATCTCTCCGGCAACTGCTGGAGAGATACGCGAAGAGCGCACATCTCCTGCATAGACTGGAGCCGACTGACGGTAGAGCGGGGAACCAGTGCCGGCGCTGCAGAAGGTCGAGGACAGTGGCGTGGGATCGATTGGAGCGTATGGGGCCTGGAGGAAGCCCCAGGTATGTATACACTTTTGCCTTTTACTGAGCTCTGAGTCCCTTTAAGTAGCCATGGCTACAGGATGATTAGGATGCCCTGACCTGTGTAATAGTGTAAAAAGCTAAAGGCCCGTATCCACTACACTATTTTTCCGACAACTGGCAATTTTTTTGAGCGACAAGTGATCATTTTGGTATCACGACATTGGTGCAGTTGCACGATTACATAAACGTTTGAGATGCGCAGCGACAATGTCTGTCACGGAGGATCAGATCTTTAAGCTTCAACAACTCCTGCGCAAAGTACAAAGATCTATTGAATTCTTGTTCGTGTGCCGTTGTCGCATGTACCAGCCAGCAGGAAGATGGATTGGAGAATGCTCGTGGACGTCTTTGTGAGCCATCTTCCTACGTAGTTAGGTGAGTATTCAGCTTAAGATCAGCAGTGGAAGGGTTACAAGACAAGGAGGGATGCAGCTGGTGGGAGCAGAGATAAGAGCAGCAGAGATCAAAGCTGGTCAGTGAGAAAATGACAAGAGGGGAGGAAGAGGGGGCCGTTTACCTGGCATACCACTGGTGTCTGCAGGATGTCACTTGTCCCTGTATTAGTGTGCTTCAGAGAGGGAAAGGCAGACTGCAGCTGTTGCCGACAACCAGAGATGCGAGCCTGGGAGTGAGAGGGTGGCTGGAGCTTCTGCACAGCCCACTACATGATAGACTGTCATGCAGCTAGCTACAGTCTGAATCTGGTGCCGGGGAAAAGGGGGCGGCCACTCACGGAGACAGCACCAATATGCCCTAATTGTGTGTACAAGCACACTGAATATATGCAGGCACATTTGCCATGACTCACCTGATCACCTTATGCTGTATGATGATAGCAGCTTCCCTGGGTCTGCTGCCCTGCTCGCTGGCGGCTTTCCGTTTCCTTCTCTCCCGCATCTTGGTGTATTAACTGGTGCTGTTACTGCCGGCTTACTCCCTGCTTTCACCTCCACTTCTCTGCCTTTAATTAAGACCCAAACTTCCCCTTGCTCGCTGCCCGGGCTTTCCTCTCTCAGACCTGCACCAATCAGCGTGGCCCCCAGTGATGAGTCAGGCGAGTGGTGACCAATGAGGGCGCTGCATACTTCACATAAAGAAAGTGTGAAGTATACAGTGCTGTGATTGGTCATCACTCGCCTGACTCATCACTGGGGGCCACGCTGGTTGCTGCAGGTCTTGTAGCGGCAGCGGAGTAAGGGAAAGTTGCATCTCACACATAGACAGACAAGCGGGGGTGAAAGTGGGGAGCAAGCGGGCAGTAACGGTACATAGCTAGGTTGCATAACAGGCGCCCCAACTGCCCCTTCCGCCCTAGGCCTCTGCCTAGGAGGCCTTTCCACAAATCCGGCCCTGAATGCATGTTATTCTGGGGCACAATGTAAGGGTGTGCACATGTATTTTACATGTAACATTTTTTTTGTAATAGTGGTCCTTTAACCAACCCTAAATTTAGTAAATTGTGATGTTGTAAACATTCAAGTATTGTTCCAAAGATATTTTGATTTTCACAAAATCTAATTCATAATTTGGTTTAATTATGGATATGGTTATATAGTACTGTAGTTTAATGAATTAATATGTTTAGCACCTTTAGCTCTTTTACTATGAAGCCATGCCTGTGAAAGGGTTGCAAAATGCATTCTCCTGCTGAAATATATAAGGACTTTCTTCAAAAAGCCATCATCTGAAGAAGCAAATTCAAAACCTGTAGGTCACCACACGAACACAAACATATATCATCACTAATGCATGCCTTTAAACTGTGTGTTTCTAAGAACATGGATGGTCCTCCTGCTCTACAGTTTGAAGCATGCAGCATCCATGATTTCCAACAAGACTTTCAATTTTAGATTTAACAGACCACAGCACAGTTTTCTACTTAAAGCGGTCTAACACCCAGCATTACAATTTTGCTTTAAAAGATTGCTTACAGCTTAGAAACTATTATGCCAGATTTTTTTTAAGCATAAATTCACTGAATGGGTTAAACATGACATTTTAGTTTTGCATTTAGCTAGAAATCCGCATCCGTGCTGAGGTTTAGATACAAATGTATCTTTGTTTGGAATGCAAATAGACCTCTGAATAGCCTGTCTGGGAAGCCCTCTGTGCTCTCTCAGAGAGGTGTTTGTTTATTTACATTGTAAATAGATACATTTGTATCTAAACCTCAGCACTGAGGAGGATTTATAGCTGAATGCAACACTAAAATGTCATGTTTAATCCATTCAGTGAATTTCTGCAAAAAAAAAATCTGGCATAACAGTTTCTAAGCTGTAAGCAATATTTTAAAGCAAAGTTGAAATGCTGGGTGTTAGACCACTTTAACGTCAGTCCATCTAAAATTAATTTGTGCCCAGTGGAAGCAGTGGTGTATTTGGATCATGTTTATACATGGTTTGTTCTTTGTGTGGTAAAACTGTAAGTTTCATTTGTGTACAAAATGATGAACTGTATTCACAATCAATAGTTTTTGGAAGATTTCCTGAGCCATTGCACATTTTTAATGCAGTGCTGCTTGAGGGTCCAAATTCCACTGTCATTTAATATTGGCTTTTGGCCTTGTCCCCAGATTACAGAGACTTCTCTGCATTTTCTTTCTTTTCCTTTTTCATGTCTTTTTCCTTCTTTTGTTCCTTCACCCCCTTTAATCTTTCCTCCTCTGTAGAGATGGCCCGAACGGTTCGCCGGCAAACTTGTTCGCGCGAACAACGCAGGTTCGCGTTCGCGGCAAAGCGCGAACATATAGCGAGTTTGACCCGCCCCCTAGGGTGCTAAACTTAAAGTCTTGTTAGCTTGCTCCTTGATGATATTTGTTGCTGAAAAGCACCTCAAAAAAGCTTTTTTTAAAGCTAATGTTCTTGTGATGTGTTTTTTTTGTGTGTGTGTGGCCCACTGACACTGCACATACAGCCCTGTCTGTCACAGCTGGCCCTTGCTAATTGCTAAACTGTGCCAGTCCCAGCAAATTCAGTGCATACCTTTTTACTGCACCTGTGTGACTGCACATTGTATTATACCACCAGTCACTACATACCTTTCACTGCATCTATGTGACAGCACACTGTTTTATATACCAGTCAGTGCATACTTTTCACTGCACCTGTGTGACTGCACATTGCATTTTACCACCAGTCACTGCATGCATACCTTTCTCTGCATCTGTGTGACTGCACACTGTTTTATATACCAGTCAGTGCATACTTTTCACTGCACCTGTGTGACTGCACATTGTATTATACCACCAGTCACTGCATACCCTTCACTACATCTGTGTGACTGCACATTGTATTATACCAGCAGTCACTGCATACCTTTCACTGCATCTGTGTGACTGCACATTGTATTATAACAGCAGTCAGTGTATACCTTTCACTGCATCTGTTTGACTACACATTGTATTATACCACCAGTCATTGTATACCTTTCATTGCATCTGTGTGACTGCACATTGTATTATACCAGCAGTCAGTACCTTTCACTGCATCTGTGTGACTGCACATTGTATTATACCAGCAGTCAGTACCTTTCACTGCATCTGTGTGACAGCACACTGTTTTATATACCAGTCAGTGCATACTTTTCACTGCACCTGTGTGACTGCACATTGTATTTTATCACCAGTCACTGCATACCTTTCTCTGCATCTGTGTGACTGCACTCTGTTTTATATACCAGTCAGTGCATACTTTTCACTGCACCTGTGTGACTGCACATTGTATTATATCACCAGTCACTGCATACCTTTCACTGCATCTGTGTGACTGCACATTGTATTATACCAGCAGTCAGTGTATACTTTCACTGCATCTGTGTGACTGCACATTGTATTATACCACCAGTCACTGCATACCTTTCACTGCATCTGCGTGACTGCACATTGCATTATACCACCAGTCATTGCATACCTTTCATTGCATCTGTGTGACTGCACATTGTATTATACCAGCAGTCAGTACCTTTCACTGCATCTGTGTGACTGCACATTGTATTATACCAGCAGTCAGTACCTTTCACAGCATCTGTGTGACTGCACATTGTATTATACCAGCAGTCAGTTTATATCTTTCACTGCAACTGTGTGACTGCACATTGTATTATACCAGCCGTCAGTGTATACATTTCACTAGATCTGTGTGACTGCACATTGTATTATACCACCAGTCACTGTATAACTTTCACTGCATCTGTGTGACTGCACATTGTATTATACTACCAGTCACTGCATACCTTTCACTGCATCTGTGTGACTGCACATTGTATTATACCAGCAGTCAGTGTATACCTTTCACTGCATCTCTGTGACTTCACATTGGGACACATTGGTGGATTGTTCAGAGGGGGAGTCAGAAAGGAGTAGGAGGAGACGAGTTGTTGAAAGAAGCAGGGGGAGCTCGTCATCAGAAACATCTCGTGGCAGTGTCCGGCAGCATATATCACCCCCTATGGACAGCAAGCCAACATGCCCTTCAAGGTCAGCTGCTGCCGCCACCACCACAGTGCCATCATCTCAGGGCTCAGTGGTGTGAAAAAAATGTTGTGTGTCTGCCTCAGATGACAGCAATGCCATCTGTACTCTCTGCCACCACAAATTGAGTTGTGGAAAGACCAAGACCCGCGTAGAGACAACTGCCTTATGAAGGCACATGATGAAAAAGCACAAACAGCAATGGGATGACCAACTGAGGAAAAGCAGCACACAAATGTAAAGCCACCCTCCGCCTCCTCTTCTTCCTTCAGGTGCAGCATCTTCAGCCGCTTTATCCCTTGCACCTTCACAGCCACCCTCCTCCACTCCACCTCTCACCTTGAGCAGTTCCTGCTCCTCTGCCCACAGCAGGCAGGTGTCTGTTAAGGAAATCTTTGAGCGGAAGAAGCCAATGTCTGCCAGTCACCCCCTTGCCCGGCATCTGACAGCTGGCTTGACGGAACTGTTAGCTCGCCAGCTGTTACCATACCAGCTGGTGGACTCTGAGGCCTTCCGAAAATTTGTGGCAATTGAGACACTGCAGTGGAAGATACCAGGCCGCAATTATTTTTCTAAAAAGGCGATACCCAAACTATACCGGGATGTTGTAAGGCAAGTGGTGTCATCTCTGGCACACAGCGTTGGGTCATCTGACCACGGATGCCTGGTCTGCAAAGCACGGTCAGGGCACGGTCAGGGCAGGTACATTACTTATACAGCACATTGGGTCAACCTTGTGACTGGTGGCAAGCAGGGAGTATGTGGCTGTGCAGTGGACCTAGTTGTGATAGCCTGACTCGCTGGAATTCACCGCTCCTCATGTTTGACCGCCTGCTACCACAGGAGAAAGCCATCAACGAATATCTGTACAGGTACGCTCAAAGGTCATGCTCTCGGGAGATGGGGATTTGCTGGCCGAAGTACTGAACACTCATGCGTAATGCCTGCAGGCTCATGCGTCCATTTGAGGAGGTGACAAACCTGGAGAGTCGCAGTGAAGGTGCCATCATCGACTTGATCCCATTTGCTTTCTTCCTGGGGCGTGCCATGCGTAGAGTGGTGAATCAAGCTGTAGAGGAGTATGAACAGTAAGACGAGGAAGAGTTGTTGGAAACATCACAACCAGAACCAGATTTGTCATCAACACCTGCGGCAGCACAGAGGAGGGGGAGGAGGAGTTGTCTGGGGAAGAGGAGTCAGGTGAGGAAGGTGGGGTTTTTTTGAGTTGGAGGAGGCAGAAGAACAACCACAGCAGGCGTCGCAGGGGATTTGTGCTGCTCACCTTTCCCATGGTATTATTCTTGTTCATGGCTGGGGGGAGGAGGAGAACTTACCTGACATCACTGAGGAAGAGCAAGAGGAGATGGCTAGTAGGTCGGCATCCAACTTTGTGCAGATGGGGTCTTTCATTCTGTCCAGACTGTTGAGAGACCCCCGTATAAAAAACTCAAGGAGAATGACCTGTACTGGGTGGCAACGCTACTAGACCCTCTGTATAAGCACAAAGTTACCAAATTACCAGAAGGCAGAAAGGATGCAGCACTTGCACAACAAGCTGGCAAGTATGCTTTACAGTGCATTTAAGGGTAATGTCACAGCACAACAGAATAAAGGTGCCACTGCCAGTAATCTTCCTCCTCCTCCCATGCCCACGCAGGCAAGGACAGGATGCTCTAGCCTTAGCCCTTCCGGATCCACCCTCCACCAATGCCTCGACCGATAGGTAGCCGACTACCTGGCCTTAAGTGCAAATATAGACACTCTGAGCAGTGATGAACCCCTGGACTACTGGGTGCGCAGGCTTGACCTGTGGTCAGAGCTGTCACAATTTGCCATCCAACTTCTGGCTTGCCCTGCCTCAAGAGTTCTGTCAGAAAGGACCTTCAGAGCAGCTGGAGGCATTGTCAGTGAGAAGAGAAGTCGCCTAGGTAAAAAAAAGTGTTCAGTATCTCACCTTTATAAAAATGAATGAGGCATGGATACCGGGGGGCTACTGGCTGCCCGAAGACTAAGTCAGTCTCCACACAAACAGCATCTCTGCCTGCAGGCCACGTGACTGCCTGCCCGAAGACTAAGAAAGTCCCCACACAGCATCTCTGCCTGTCTGCCGGCCGCTGCTGCCTGCCCCAAGACTAAGTCAGACTTGGTCCCCACCAGGGCCGGGCCGAGGCATAGGCTGGAGAGGCTCCAGCCTCAGGGCGCAGTGTAGGAGGGGGGCACAATTCATTCAGCTGTCATTCCTAATTGTGTTTGAAACAGAAAGAAATAAGAAAAGGGGATACATAGCAGTGACTGCAAGCCAGATAACTAGATATTAAGGTGTTGGGGAGGTTGTGGGCCCTGTGGCACCTCTTAATCTAATAGCAATCAGTGTGTGACAGCTGGGGTGGGAGGGATAGAGGGGCGCACTTTGGTGTCTCAGCCTTGGGTGCTGGAGGACCTTGTCCCGGCTCTGGTCCCCACACAGCATCTCTGCCTGCCTGCTGGCTGCTGCTGCCTTCCCCAAGACTAAGTCACTCCCCACAAAGCATCTCTGCCTGCAGGCCGCTTGACTGCCTTCTCCGCCACCACAAACAGGGTCCAGGACTCCAGGTGGATTCCTGAATTTTTAAGGCCGCTGCTAGCAGCGGCCGCTATAACAAAATTTCTGGTGCGTGTACATGCCTGCCTAATTTTTCTGGCTGCACTGCGGCTGCAACAACAAAACATAAGGCATGTATATGTGTTAATTCCCCTTCGTGATTGTTACCTTGCAGCGGTGAACGGGCTTGCATATCACAATGAAGCAATGATCTATATGAGTGTGTTGGGGGGCACACCCAAGATAATAAGGTTGTTGCTTCATTGTGGACAAACCAAATTCGATTAGCTGGACAGTCACTGTTGTTCTGTCATTAAGCTACCTCAGCCCGACAATATGGGCTTGAAAACCGCCGTCGCCTGCACTCTCGCCATCATGCACACCAGTTCCAGCACGGCCATCACTACACAAACGGCTGTTTGTGGTGCGTTACACAGTGAGTTTGGTCTGTCAGTGTGAAGCAGTACACTACTTACACTACCTGCTGATCCATGTATACACACGCAAGATGTTTAAATGCACGTTATGCCTCCAATTTATGAATGCAATGTGATTTCTGCACTTTAGGGATTATAACCCTGCTGTGCGTCAAATCAGTAATTTTCCCCAGGACTTTTGGCGTGTATCTCACTCCGTCATACCCTCCTCCAGGTGTTAGACCCCTTGAAACATCTTTTCCATCACTTTTGTGGCCAGAAACAGTGCTTGTAGTTTTTAAAGTTCGCCTGCTCAACGAAGTGTATTGCGGTTTACCTGGTTCGCACGAACGCAAACTTTTGTGGAAGTTCACGTTTGAGGTTCGCGAACCCAAAATCGGAGGTTCGAGCCATCTCTACTGCTCTGCCATGTATTTTTCCTTCCCTTGCCCTCTTCTTCCACATCTTACCCCACCTCCATTCTACTCAACTTCTGCTTCTTCTTCCCTTTCTTTCTTTCATTGCTTCGTTTTAGGTCTTATTCCCATTTCTCCCCCCCCCCCCTTCTGTTCTGTGTCCATATTGTCTTCCTCCTCCTTATTGACTTCTTCTTGTAACGATCGGTGTAACACAGAGAGGATCTGATTACCGGTGATCTGCAGAATCACTGGGAATACAGATATATACCAGATTATAGATGATCTGCAGTATCACCGATAATCCGATATACCAGCTAACCTCTGGACACCTGAGTAGAATGAGAGTGTTTGGTGCAAACAGTAATATTAAGAGGACTGGGCCTCAGAGCAGTAAGGAGTACTGCCTAATTCCTTCTGGACTCTCCCGGAGGGAGGAGTCAGGCTGAGAGAAGGAACGACAAAACGAGAGTGACACTCAAGAGGGAGTGTCACTATCAGGACTGGGAACCGCCTCTAACAGTAAGGTCGGTTCTCGAGGTCGGACAAGCCAGGTCGTAAACACACAGACAGATAAAGTACAGATTCAGAAGGCAGAGGCGAAGTCTAAAGTACAGGCAGGGTTCGGAAACAGGGTATCAGAAATATCGAGGTACACAATCAGAAGGCAGATGCAGAGTCTAAGGACGAGCCGGGATTCGGCAACAGAGAATCAGAATGACAAAGTACAGGATCAGAGTTCAGGAGAATGGTCAGGTAGGCAGAAGGTCATAACAGATAATCACAATCAAACTAGTACTTCAAGCTATCAACAAATCTAGCTAAGTGTAGGATTACAGCTCCAGCTGGTCCCGGCACACTTTCGGATCAGACTCAGGTCTGCGTGCTACCACGTTGTGATCGCAACGCCAGACAACCAGCAACTGAACAGCCAGCAGTATATATACCAGAACACTCTCCAGGCCCCTCCCTAATTGCTGGACCAATGAGAGTTGTAGAAAATGTCAGCTGACCAGCCTGGTCAGCTGACTCACTTCTGGCTGTATATAAGCTCTGCCTCTGTGCACGCGCGCGTGTCACTCTGAATCTTGGTGGACTATCAGTCCCAGCCACACCAGTACTGTTTTGCAATGTATCCAACGAACCGAGCGTGGGAGCCGCTGCACCGCTCACTACACCAGCGGCGACTTCCCCATGCTCAACCCTTTTGTCAGGGCCACTGCCATGCGGCAAGTTCGCCGCCTCCAATGCGGATTCCACTGCTCCCAATGCGGAATCCGCCGTTCCCAATGCGGATTCCGCCGCTCTGCCTATGCGGCGGTTTTTCCGCGTTGTGACGCCATGCTGGACGCGGAAACAGCCGCCTCACCTTGAGAAACGGCGGCTTTTCCGCGTATCTTCACAGTACCCGAGGAGTGGACTCCGGACAACTCCTCCCAGGTTTCTCGGGATGTAAGGCATGAAACTCCTTCCTTAACTCGTCCGCATGCATGCGAGTCCCCGGCACCCATTGTCTCTCCTCAATGCCATACCCTTTCCAATGTACCAGATATTGTACCGAGTTCTGGACAATGCGTGAGTCCAAAATTTTCTCTATTTCAAACTCAGGTTGACTATCCACAATGACAGGAGGAGGAGGAGTAGAGCCCACATGGACTGCTGGTTTAGGCAGGGATACGTGAAATGACCTTACCCCACGCATGCTGGCGGGCAGGTCAACGGTATAAGTAACGTTGTTAATCTTTTCCGCCACTGGAAACGGACCGACAAACCTGGGGCCCAATTTGTCTGAGGGCTGTTTCAGGGTCAAATGACGTGTGGATACCCAAACCAAGTCTCCTGGTTGGAATCTCCACTCCACCGAACGTCTCTTGTCAGCTTGCCCCTTCTGACTCAAAAACGCCTTTTCCAAACTGTCTCTCACCGTCCGCCAAATGTCTTTAAAAGATCTTTGCCAGGCTTCCAGAGCTGGAAACGGGGTGGAGGCCACTGGCAATGGTGAGAATTTGGGCAATCTTCCAGACACTACCTGAAACAGAGAAAATACGGTGTAAGAACTTTTCAAATTATTTTGTGCGAATTCCGCAAAGGGCAGAAATTTGACCCAGTCGTTCTGCGCCTCTGCAACATAGCATCTCAAAAACTGCTCCAAAGACTGATTGACCCTCTCCGTCTGCCCATTGGTCTGTGGGTGGTAGCCCGATGAAAACGATAGCTTCATGCCCATTTGATGGCAGAATGCCCTCCAGAATCTAGATACGAATTGGACTCCCCGATCGGACACTATGTCTTCCGGAATGCCGTG
This sequence comes from Hyperolius riggenbachi, assembly GCF_040937935.1. Classification (NCBI taxonomy): domain Eukaryota; kingdom Metazoa; phylum Chordata; class Amphibia; order Anura; family Hyperoliidae; genus Hyperolius; species Hyperolius riggenbachi. The sequence continues at coordinate 173,748,399 of NC_090646.1, forward strand.
CAGCCGGAACACGTGTATGATAAACAAGTCGGCCAATTCCTGGGCCGAGGGGAGTCCTTTCAAGGGCACAAAATGGGCCATCTTGCTGAAGCGGTCTACTACCACCCAAATGACCGACATGCCCTCTGACCTGGGAAGCTCACCCACAAAATCCATGGACAAGTGGGTCCATGGTTCACTCGGGGTGGGTAAAGGCTGCAACGTACCTACAGGTGCCAGCCGGGAGGGTTTGCTTTTAGCACATACCGCACATTCCCTAACAAATTCTTTGCAGTCTGCTGCCAGAGAAGGCCACCAAGCACACCTGGCCACAAGATCTTGCGTTCTAGACGCCCCAGGATGTCCCGCATTCTTGTGTGAATGGACCATCTGTAGCACCCGGAGACGGAATGGCAGAGGCACAAATAACACCCCCCCCAGGCTTCCCCTCAGGGACATCCTGCTGAAGGGGATTTAAAGTCTCCGTCCAGTCTTCCCAGGTCTCTGTGGCTGCTAATACTAAGCTCTGCGGGATGATGGACTCAGGAGCGGTAGGCTGTGCTGTCTCTGGTTCGAAACATCTGGACAGGGCATCTGCCTTGATATTTTTGCTGCCTGGAGTGTACGTGATTATAAACCTAAATCTCGTAAAAAATAAAGACCAACGGGCCTGTCGGGGACTCAGCCTCTTAGCCCCCTCGATGTATTCTAAGTTCTTGTAATCAGTGTAGACCGTGATCGTATGTTCTGCCCCTTCTAACCAATGGCGCCATTCTTCAAACGCCAACTTAATGTCCAGAAGTTCCTGGTTGCCTATATCGTAGTTCCTTTCTGCCGGTGAAAACCTACGGGAAAAATAAGCGCATGGATGTAATCTGCCCTGCAACCCTGACCGTTGAGACAGCACCGTCCCCACCCCAACCTCTGAGGCATCAACCTCCACAATAAAAGGGTAAGACGTATCTGCATGTCTCAGAATAGGTGCTGAACAAAACAATTTTTTCAGATGAGAAAAGGCTGCAACAGCCTCAGGGGACCAGTGGTTGGTATCTGCCCCCTTTTTTGTGAGACTGGTAAGGGGGGCAATTATTGTGGAGTACCCCTTTATGAACCTCCTATAGTAGTTCGCAAAGCCCAAAAATCTTTGCAAAGCTTTCAACCCCACTGGTTGTGGCCATTCCAAGACCGCTGTGACCTTGGCAGGATCCATCGACAGGCCCGAGGTGGAAATTATATACCTCAAAAATACTCTTCTCCACCTTGGCATAGAGCATATTTTGTCTCAATTTGTCCAATACAAATTTAACATGGATCCTGTGCTCAGGGAGGTTGTTGGAATAGATCAGTATATCGTCGAGGTATACCAGCACAAATCTACCCAACACCTCCCTGAAAACCTCATTGATTAGTTCTTGGAAGACGGCTGGCGCATTGCACAACCCGAAGGGCATCACTAAGTACTCGTAATGCCCGTTGGGTGTGTTGAAGGCCATCTTCCATTCATTGCCCTTTCTAATGCGGATCAGGTTGTATGCACCCCTCAGATCTAACTTTGAGAAGATCTTAGCGTTAGTGACCTGTGTGAACAAATCGTCTATCAATGGTAGCGGATAACGATTCTTCACCGTGATTTTATTCAGGCCTCGGTAATCGATGCAAGGTCGAAGACCTCCATCTTTTTTCTTAACAAAAAAGAAACCGGCCCCCGCAGGCGACCGGGAGGGGCGAATGAACCCTTTGGCTAGATTGTCGCGGATGTACTCCTGCATGGCCACTTTCTCCGGTCCAGACAAATTATACAGGTGACCTCGGGGGGGCATACAACCGGCACGGAGATCGATGGGGCAATCGAAAGGGCGATGAGGAGGTAACTTATCAGCAGCCTTGGAACAGAATACATCCGAGAATTCAGAGTATTGCTCGGGAACCCCCTCCACTTGAATCTTGGTCTGACCTAATGTCACTTTCCCTAGACACTGCTGGGAACAGAAGTCTGACCAACTGGTTAATTGTCCTGCAGCCCAACTAATCTGTGGCGAATGGAGCTGCAGCCAGGGCATTCCTAAGACAATTGTGGAGGTGGTCATGTGTAAAACAAGAAAACTTAATCTCTCCCTATGCAGTACCCCAATAGTGACTTCCACCTCTGGTGTCTGAGACAGCGGACGGTCCCTTTGTAGCAGGGAGTCGTCCACGGCAGTAACCTGGATAGGTGGTTCTACTGGGGTGAGCAGAATGCCCAACTTCAATGCAAACTCGGAACTCATAAAATTAGCCGCTGAGCCTGAATCAACAAAGGCCTCTGTGGCTTCAGATTTGTCCCCCCATGTAATCGTACATGGAAGGAGCAAACGTTTTTCTTTTAGGGGTATGAGACGGGCACCTAGGGTATTACCCCCTACAACTCCTAGGTGGTAGGGTTTCTCGGCTTATTAGGACAGTTTCGTACCCTATGCCCCCCCTCAGCGCAATACAGGCACAACTGTTCCATCATCCTCCGTCTTCGCTCCACCTGGGACAATCTTGATCGACCTATCTGCATAGGCTCGGGTGGAGGTAAGACTGGAGCAGATGAGACTGAGGAAGGTGATGCTACCTGAGGTGTAGCGTAAGACACTACTCTGACGCGATGACTACCCCTGGTCTGTTTTTGGTAGCGCAGCCTACGGTCAATTCGGATGGCCGCTGAGATGGCCTCATCGACTGTTTTGGGCTCGGGCTGACTTCGAATCAGATCAGAGACCTCATCGTACAGCCCTGACAAAAAACAATCTAGCAGGGCGTAAGTGTCCCACCTGGCCGTAACTGACCACCTCCTAAATTCAGCCGCGTAATCTTCGACCGGACCCTTGCCTTGACGTAAAAGCTTGAGCTTCCGCTCAAAGGTCGAGGCAAGGTCTGGGTCGTCGTAAATTACTGCCATGGCTTTAAAGAATTCCTCCACAGAGGTAAGGGCTAAGTCACCGGCAGGCAAATTGTACGCCCAGGTCTGGGAGTCACCAGATAACAAGGTTTTAATAAATATGACCCGTTGGGTCTCAGTCCCCGAGGATCGGGGTCTCAACTTGAAATACGATAACACTCTACTCTTAAAATTCCGAAAGTCAGAAAATTTATCAGGTACGGCCATACGTATGTCATCACTAAGAGGGGATCGCACCGAATCAACTGACGTCTGGAGGGTTCGTACAGAGCCTGATAAGGCATCAATTAATGCTTTGTGCTGGCCCAGTGCTTGATGGATGTTATCCACCGAAGTGGCAAGCACACCCAGAGGGTCAGCACGTGCGTCCATCTGTTTTTTGGTCTGGCGTTCTGTAACGATCGGTGTAACACAGAGAGGATCTGATTACCGGTGATCTGCAGAATCACTGGGAATACAGATATATACCAGATTATAGATGATCTGCAGTATCACCGATAATCCGATATACCAGCTAACCTCTGGACACCTGAGTAGAATGAGAGTGTTTGGTGCAAACAGTAATATTAAGAGGACTGGGCCTCAGAGCAGTAAGGAGTACTGCCTAATTCCTTCTGGACTCTCCCGGAGGGAGGAGTCAGGCTGAGAGAAGGAACGACAGAACGAGAGTGACACTCAAGAGGGAGTGTCACTATCAGGACTGGGAACCGCCTCTAACAGTAAGGTCGGTTCTCGAGGTCGGACAAGCCAGGTCGTAAACACACGGACAGATAAAGTACAGATTCAGAAGGCACAGGCGAAGTCTAAAGTACAGGCAGGGTTCGGCAACAGGGTATCAGAAATATCGAGGTACACAATCAGAAGGCAGATGCAGAGTCTAAGGACGAGCCGGGATTCGGCAACAGAGAATCAGAATGACAAAGTACAGGATCAGAGTTCAGGAGAATGGTCAGGCAGGCAGAAGGTCATAACAGATAATCACAATCAAACTAGTACTTTAAGCTATCAACAAATCTAGCTAAGTGTAGGATTACAGCTCTAGCTGGTCCCGGCACACTTTCGGATCAGACTCAGTTCTGCGTGCTACCACGTTGTGATCGCAACGCCAGACAACCAGCAACTGAACAGCCAGCAGTATATATACCAGAACACTCTCCAGGCCCCTCCCTAATTGCTGGACCAATGAGAGTTGTAGAAAATGTCAGATGACCAGCCTGGTCAGCTGACTCACTTCTGGCTGTATATAAGCTCTGCCTCTGTGCGCGCGCGCGTGTCACTCTGAATCTTGGTGGACTATCAGTCCCAGCCACACCAGTACTGTTTTGCAATGTATCCAACGAACCGAGCGTGGGAGCCGCCGCACCGCTCACTACACCAGCGGCGACTTCCCCATGCTCAACCCTTTTGTCAGGGCCACTGCCATGCGGCAAGTTCGCCGCCTCCAATGCGGATTCCGCTGCTCCCAATGCGGAATCCGCCATTCCCAATGCGGATTCCGCCGCTCTGCCTATGCGGCATGCGCCGGTTTTTCCGCGTTGTGACGCCATGCTGGACGCGGAAACAGCCGCCTCACCTTGAGAAACGGCGGCTTTTCCGCGTATCTTCTAGTGTTGGGCGAACAGTGTTCGCCACTGTTCGGGTTCTGCAGAACATCACCCTGTTCGGGTGATGTTCGAGTTCGGCCGAACACCTGACGGTGCTCGGCCAAACCGTTCGGCCATATGGCCGAACTAAGAGCGCATGGCCGAACGTTCCCCGAACGTTCGGCTAGCGCTGTGATTGGCCGAACGGGTCACGTGGTTCGGACCCGAACGCGCTCTGATTGGCCGAACGGTCACGTGGTTCGGGTAAATAAATACCCGAACCACATCATATCTCCGCCATTTGTCTGTGGGTTTAGCTTTGGGTAGGCAGGCAGGGTAGTTCGCGCTCCAGCCACGCTAGCCAGGGTCCCCCCTGTCATTGTGTCACTGCTGGGAACAGTAGTACACCGCTTGCTCAGCCACACTATATAGCATTCTGTTTACTGCCACTCTGTGTACCTCGCTCAGCCACACTATATAGCATTCTGTTTACTGCCACTCTGTGTCTGCTGGGAATAGTGGTACACCGCTCGCTCAGCCACACTATATAGCATTCTGTTTACTGTTCTGTGTCTGCTGGGAATAGTAGTACACCGCTTGCTCAGCCACACTATATAGCATTCTGTTTACTGCCACTCTGTGTACCTCGCTCAGCCACACTATATAGCATTCTGTTTACTGCCACTCTGTGTCTGCTGGGAATAGTGGTACACCGCTCGCTCAGCCACACTATATAGCATTCTGTTCACTGTTCTGTGTCTGCTTGGAATAGTGGTACACCGCTCGCTCAGCCACACTATATAGCATTCTGTTTACTGTTCTGTGTCTGCTGGGAATAGTGGTACACCGCTCGCTCAGCCACACTATATAGCATTCTGTTTACTGTTCTGTGTCTGCTGGGAATAGTGGTACACCGCTCGCTCAGCCACACTATATAGCATTCTGTGCACTGTTCTGTGTCTGCTGGGAATAGTGGTACACCGCTCGCTCAGCCACACTATATAGCATTCTGTTCACTGTTCTGTGTCTGCTGGGAATAGTGGTACACCGCTCGCTCAGCCACACTATATAGCATTCTGTTTACTGTTCTGTGTCTGCTGGGAATAGTGGTACACCGCTCGCTCATCCACACTATATAGCATTCTGTTCACTGTTCTGTGTCTGCTGGGAATAGTGGTACACCGCCCGCTCAGCCACACTATATAGCATTCTGTTCACTGTTCTGTGTCTGCTGGGAATAGTGGTACACCGCTCGCTCAGCCACACTATATAGCATTCTGTTCACTGTTCTGTGTCTGCTGGGAACAGTAGTACACCGCTCGCTCAGCCAGAGTATATAGCATTGTGTTTACTGCCACTCTGTGTACACCGCTCAGCCAGACTATATACCATTGTTTACTGACACTCTGTGTACACCGCTCAGCCAGACTATATACCATTGTTTACTGACACTCTGTGTACACCGCTCAGCCAGACTATATACCATTGTTTACTGAAACTCTGTGTACACCGCTCAGCCAGACTATATACCATTGTTTACTGCCACTCTGATTCTGCTGGGAACAGTAGTACACCGCTCGCTCAGCCAGACTATATACCATTGTTTACTGACACTCTGTGTACACCGCTCAGCCAGACTATATACCATTGTTTACTGCCACTCTGATTCTGCTGGGAACAGTAGTACACCGCTCGCTCAGCCAGACTATATAGCATTGTGTTTACTGCCACTCTGTGTACACCGCTCAGCCACACTATATAGCATTGCGTACTCTGCCAGTCAGTGTGTATATTGCTGGGATCAGTAATACTCCACTCACCGTCAACCACTATATGAGCTCAACATGAGTTCCCCAGAGACCTCCGCTGTGAGCAGCACTCCCAACAACAGCAACAGCCAACGCCCCACGCAAGCTATAACATCCACCCCAGCAGCCAGTGGTCAGCAGCAGCCCTCCCCGGAGGAGAACGTTGTGTCCATCAGTCCGTCGCCAGAGCGATTAATGAGGGCTGCCATTGAGGAGATGATGGGGCCTGATGTGGAGGAGGAGGTCTGGCTCAGGCCAGCATCCCAAGTTAATGTTGAGGACGATGAGGGGTCTGTGTCTGGGGATGTTGGGGTGGCAGAGGTGGTGGGTGGGTCAGACTCAGGAGAAGAGTTGTATGATGAGGATGATGATCGGGACCATCTGTATGTGCCTCAGAGTCCGACCCCGGAAAACATGTTGTATCGTGTGTTTAGGTACTAAAATCTGCGTTCCCTCCCAGTAGTGTTGGGCGAACAGTGTTTGCCACTGTTCGGGTTCTGCAGAACATCACCCTGTTCGGGGTGACTATATAGCAGACTATATAGCATTGTGTTTAATGCCACTCTGTGTACACGGCTCAGCCACACTATATAGCATTGTGTTTACTTCCACTCTGTGTCTGCTGGGAACAGTAGTACACCGCTCACCCGCCACTGTATAGCATTGTGCTCTGTGTCACTGCTGACAATAGTGGTACACCGCTCACCCACCACTGTATAGCATTTCTGTACTGCCACTGTACTGCTGCCAGTCAGCGTGTACTTTAAGGATAAGTGAAATGAGGAAGAAATCCGGTGAAAGAGGGAGGGGCAAGGGAAGAGGTGTTTCCCCTGACGGTTCACGTACAGGCCACAGGGGAGCACCCAAGAAAACCCACTCAATACTGCCCATGTTGTCCAGGACAACAACCCTCACAGATCCAAAAGAACAGGACCAGATAATTACTTGGATGACCTCTCAAGCGTCCAGCAGTGGGTTAAGCAGCACCAGCACATCACGCACGAGGTCCGAGTCCTCAGCCAGTTAAAGTCTGGGCTTTCTTTGAAGACTGCACGGAGGATGTTACCATGGCGATTTGCAAGGTGTGCAAGACCCGCCTGAGCAGGGGGAAAAGTATTAACAACCTCTCCACCACCAGCATGAGCCGCCACATTCTATCCAAACATCCCACTCTGTGGGCAAACGCGGCAGGACAGGGTACCACCAGCAACACTGCCTCCCTTGGGTTCACCAGACTCACCACCAGACCCGCCTCAGCAGCAGCAGTAGCCCAGCCATTGCGTGGTTCACAACATTCACAAACATCAGACGATGCTGACACTGTCACTTTCCGGACTAGTGCTCTTGAGGTCTCCCAGTGTTCATCAAACACAACAACCAACAGCCCTTCGGTGTGCAGCGCTACGGTTGAGTTGTCTGTCTCTGAGATGTTTGAGCACAAGAGGAAATTGCCAGCAAATGACCCCCGGGCCGTGGCAGTAACAGCCAGCCAGCATAGCCAAGCTTCTGGCCTGCGAAATGCTGCCATATCGAGTGGTGGAGACAAACAGCTTCAAGGGCATGATGTCAGTGGCCATCCCACGTTACGTTGTTCCCAGCCGCTACCACTTTGCGCGCTCTGCAGTGCCTGAGTTGCATGAGCACGTGGTCAGCTAAATAACCCGAAGCTTGAAGAATGCCGTTGCCTGCAAGGTTCACCTCACCACTGACACCTGGACGAGTGCGTTCGGCCAGGGTCGATACATCTCCCTTACCGCGCACTGGGTGAACCTTGTGGAGCCTGGCAGCGATTCCTCACCTGCTACGGCGCGGGTGTTGCCCACGCCGCAAACAGCTGGATAACAACAGCAGCACCTACCTCTCTGACTCCTTCTCCTCCAACGCATCTCAAAGCTGTACCTCATCCGGAAATGCTAACCCAGCACCAGCAGCAGTAGGATCGTGGAAGCAGTGCAGCACAGCTGTTGGCATGCGTCAGCAAGCGTTGCTGAAGCTGATCTGCCTTGGGGATAAGCAGCACACAGGGGAGGAAATTTGGAGGGGAATAAAGGAACAGACGGATTTGTGGCTGGCACCGCTGGACCTGAAACCGGGCATGAAGCTAGACACCTGGCACGAACTGGCAATGTACGCAATAGAGGTGCTGGCTTGCCCGGCAGCCAGCGTTATGTCGGAACGCTGTTTCAGTGCTGCCGGAGGCATCATCACAGATCGGCGTATCCGCCTCTCCACAGAAAATGCAGACCGTCTGACTCAAATTAAAATGAATCAATCCTGGATTGGAAACGACTACGCAACACTCCTGGACCCCAACCAAGTAACATGACCGATGAACATCTGGGATGGTTTAGCGTTTCCGGTCCCTGTTTATTGAACCTCTCATCTGTATTACATTTATGACTGCATGGCGGCAAAAAGCATTGCTGCTATATCCGCACGCTTTTTGTCCTCATGCAAGGCCTGGGTTGTTGTGTCTCACAAAGCGTGGCCTTCTCCTCCTGCGCCTCCTCCTGTTCCATCACGTGTGCTGCTGCTGCTGCTGCTGCTGCTGCTGCTGGGTTACCGTTGCCGGTCCCTGTTTATGGAACCTCTTATCTTTATTACATTTATGACTACATGGCGGTACAAAGCATGCTATCCGCACGCTTTTTGTCCTCATGCAAGGCCTGGGTTGTTGTGTCTCACAAAGCGTGGCCTTCTCCTCCTGCGCCTCCTCCTGTTCCATCACGTGTGCTGCTGCTGCTGCTGCTGCTGCTGGGTTACCGTTGCCGGTCCCTGTTTATGGAACCTCTTATCTTTATTACATTTATGACTACATGGCGGTACAAAGCATGCTATCCGCACGCTTTTTGTCCTCATGCAAGGCCTGGGTTGTTGTGTCTCACAAAGCGTGGCCTTCTCCTCCTGCGCCTCCTCCTGTTCCATCACGTGTGCTGCTGCTGCTGCTGCTGCTGGGTTAGCGTTGCCGCGTGGTCCCTGTTTATTGAACCTCTTATCTTTATTACATTTATGACTACATGGCGGTACAAAGCATGCTATCCGCACGCTTTTTGTCCTCATGCAAGGCCTGGGTTGTTGTGTCTCACAAAGCGTGGCCTTCTCCTCCTGCGCCTCCTCCTGTTCCATCACGTGTGCTGCTGCTGGGTTAGCGTTGCCGCGTGGTCCCTGTTTATTGAACCACTTATCTTTATTACATTTATGACTGCATGGTGGTACAAAGCATGCTATCCGCACGCTTCTTGTCCTCATGCAAGGCCTGGGTTGTTGTGTCTCAAAGCGTGGCCTTCTCCTCCTGCGCCACCCTCCTCCTGTTCCATCACGTGTGCTGCTGCTGGGTTAGCATTACCGGTCCCTTTTCCTGGAACCTCTTATATGTATTACATTTCTGACTGCATGCCGACAAAAAGCATGTTACCTGTGCAAAGAAAACAGACATTTCCCGCATTTAAAAGACAGTTTTCCCTTTGAAACTTTAAAATCGATTTTCTCAAAAACTATAAGCTCTTTTTGCTAAATTTTTTTTTCCTCTTGTACCCACTCCCAAGGTGCACATACCCTGTAAATTTGGGGTATGTAGCATGTAAGGAGGCTTTACAAACCACAAAAGTTCGGGTCCCCATTGACTTCCATTATGTTCGGAGTTCGGGTCGAACACCCGAACATCGCGGCCATGTTCGGCCTGTTCGGCCCGAACCCGAACATCTAGATGTTCGCCCAACACTAGTATCTTCACACTTCTTTCTTCTCTTCCTTATCTTTCTACATTCTCTTCCGCATTTTTTCACTTTTCCTTCCATGTCCTCCTACTTTCCTACTTTATCTTTCTATCCCAATTATATGTATTAGTCCCTCTCTTTCTCTGTTCCTCTTCCATATCCACTTTCTTCTCATCCTTCTCTTCATTTTCTATGTAATGTCCTTTTTTCTTCCAATCGTGTGTGTGTGTGTGTGTGTGTGTGTGTGTGTGTGCGTGCGTGCGTGCGTGCGTGCGTGCGTGCGTGTGTGTGTGTGCGCGCGCGCCGCGATCACTCGAAAACGGCTTGACCGATTTGAACGAAACTTGGTATACAGATCCCTTACTACCTGGGATGATATGTTCTGGGGGTCTCGCGGCCCCCCTGCACACCTGGGCAGAGCTACAAACAGCAAATCAGATTTCACCCATTCAAGTCAATGGAAAAAATGTAAAAGGCTGCCATTCTCACAGTAATCAAGCCAGAGTCCCCACACTTGGCACAGTTGGTCACTTGGTGACCGAGGTTACGAATCCAGGAAAAGTGGGAGGAGCATAAAACAGCCAATCAAATTTCAGCCGTTCATCTTAAATGGGAAAATGTAAACTGCAGCCATTCTTAGACTGTTAATCGCAGGGTTCTCAAACTTGCCACACTTGGTCACTGGGTGAATGTGATTAAGATTCAAGAAAATGGGTGGAGCCTACAACAGCCAATCAAAATTCACATATTGATTTTCAAGGGGAATATTTAAACTGCTGCTATTCTTACACTTTTAATGGCAGAGGCTTCAAACTTGCTACAGTCGGTCATTGGGTGACTGGGGTCCAAATTCACTAAAGTGGCGGGGCCACATACAGCCAATCAGATTTCCTTGGTGGATAAACTGCTTCCATTCACACATTTTTGATGCCAGGAACCTGAAAGCTCACAAACTTGGTCATTGAGTGACTGTGTGTCAAGGTTACAAAAAGTGGGCGGAGCCAAAACAACTTTTACTGGGAAAATATAAACTGCAGCCATTCTTACACCGTTAATGGCAGGGTTCTCAAACTTTGCACAGTTGGTCATTGGGTGACAGATTAAGATTTTGGAAGGTGGGTGGAGCCTACAACAGCCAATAAAAATTCACCTGTTGATTTTCAAAGGAAATATTTCATCTGCTACCATTCTCTTATACTGGTAAAAGCAGATGCCTCAAACCTGGTACAGTTGGTCACTGGGTGACTAGGGTCCAAATTCAGGAAGGGGGCGGAGCCACAAACAGCCAGATTTGTTTATTTTTCAATGGGAATATACAAAGTATTGATACCAAGGACCCCAAAGCTGATAAACTTGATAATTGAGTGACAGTATGTCAAGGTTAGAAAAAGTGGGCGGTGGCAACAACTTCATTTTTTACATTGCAGGGTTCCCAAACTTTACACAATTGGCCACTGGGTGACTGGGATGAATATTCAGAAATGTAGGTGGAGCCTACAACAGCCAATCAAAATGTACTTATTGATTTTCAAGGGGAATATTCACATTGCTACCATTCTTACACTGTTAGTGGCAGAGGCCTCAAACCTGATACAGTCAGTCATTGGGTGACTGGGGTCCAAAATCACTGAAGGGGTGGAGCCACAAACAGCCAATCAGATTTGTTAGATTGATTTCAGCCATTCTGTTATTGGCAGGGTTCTCAAACGTGACACAGTTGGCCACTGGGTGACTGGGACTAATATTCAGAAAAGTGGGTGGAGCCTACAGCAGCCAATCAAAATTCACCTTTTTTACTTTGCAGGTTTTTTTTACATTGCAGGGTTCCCAAACTTTACACAATTGGCCACTGGGTGACTGGGATGAATATTCAGAAATGTGGGTGGAGCCTACAACAGCCAATCAAAATGTACTTATTGATTTTCAAGGGGAATATTTACATTGCTGCCATTCATTCACTCTTAATGGCAGAGGCCTAACATCTGCTACAGTCAGTCACTGGGAGACTGGGGTTTAAATTCTAAAGGGAGCGGGCCAAAAACAGCCTATCAGATTTGTTTGATTTCAATGGTAAAATGCAACTTATTGATGCCAAAGACACCAAAGCTCATAAACTTGGTCATTAAGTGACTGTATGTCAACATTAGAAATAGTGGGTGGAGCCAAAAACAACTAACTTTTTACATGGGGAAATGTAAACTGCAGCTTTTCTTACACTGTTAATGGCAGGGTTCTCAAACTTCACACAGTTGGTCACTGGGTGACTAGGATTAATATTAGGAAAAGCAGGTGGAGCCTACGAGAGCCAATCAACATTCACCTATTGATTTTCAAGGGGAATATTGAAACTGCAGCCATTCTCACACTAATAGCAGAGGCCTCAAACCTGCTACAGTCGATCGTTAAGTTTTTGGGGTTCAAATCCAGCAAAGGGCGGAGCCAGATTTCTTTGCTGCATAAACTGCTTCCATTAGCACAATTTTGATGCCAGGAACCCAAAAGCTCACAAACTTGGTCAGTGGCTGTGTGTCCAGGTTACAAAAAGTGGGTGGAGTTAAAAACAGATTTTTCTGGCAAATTGTAAACTGCAGCCCTTCTTCACTGTTAATTCTCAAACTTAGCATAGCTGGTTACTGGGTGACTGGGATTAATATTCAGAAAAGTGGGTGGAGCCTAAAAATGCCAATCAAAAATCACATGTCACTTTTCAAGGAGAATATTAAAATTGCTTCCATTCTTGCACTGTTAATGGCACAAGCCTCATACCTGGTACAGTTGGTCATTGGGTCACTGAGGTTCAAATTCAGAAAAGGGGACAGAGCCACAAACAGTGAATCAGATTTGTTTCATTTCATGGGAAAATACAAATTATTGATGCCATGGACCCCAAAACTCACAAACTTGGGCATTGAGTAGTGACTTTGTGTCCAGGTTACAAAAAGTGGGCGGAGCCAAAAACAACATTCACTGGGAAAGTGTAAACTGCAGCCCTTCTTACACTGTTTATTTCAGGGTTCCCAATATTTGCCCAGATGGTCACTGAGTGACTGAGATTAATATTCAGGGAAGTGGGTGGAGCCTATAATAGCCAATCAAAATTCCCCTGTTGATTTTCAAGTGAAATATTTAAATTGCTGCCATTTTTACACTGTTAATAGCAGATGCCTCAAACCTGCTACAGTTGGTCATTGGGTGACTGGGGTTCAAATGCTGGAGAGGGGCAGAGCCACAAACAGCCAATCTGATTTGTTTAATTTCTATGGGAATATACAAATTATTGATGCCAAGGACCCCAAAGCTCACAAACTTGGTCATTGACTGTTTGGGTGTTAGGGTTAGAAAGTGGGCGGAGCCAACACCAGTCAAATACATACCCGGGCAACGCCGGGTCATCAGTGGGTGTAGACAAATACAAATTTCACTGGGAAAATGTAAACTGCAGCCATTCTGTTAATGGCAGGGTTTTTAAACTTTGCACAGTTTGTCACTGGGTGACTGGGATTAATATTCAAAAAAGTGGGTGGAGTCTACAAAAGTGAATCAAACTTCACCTGTTGCTTTTCAAAGGGAATATTTAATTGCTACCATTCTTGAACTGTTAATGGCACAGGCCTCAAACCTGGTACAGTTGGTTATTGGGTGACTGGGGTTCAAATTCAGAAAAGGGGGTGGAGCCACACACAGCCATTCAGATTTGTTTCATTTCAATGCAAATTATTGATACCAAAGACTGCAAAGCTCACAAACTTGGTCAGTGAGTAATTGTGTGTTAGGGTTAGAAAAAGTAGGTGGAGCCAACACCAGCCAAATACATACCCGGGCAACGCCGGGCAATCAGCTAGTCTTCTTATATAACCTTCCTTTTTTCCTTTTCCTGCTTCATTTCTTCCATATTTTCTTCCCTCTCTTTTTCTGCATTTTTATTGCACTTTTCCTCTTCATTCTTTTTCTTCTAGCTCTGAACAGTCAGGCTTGTTGAACATAGCAAAAAAATATTTGTGACGTGTGTTTACCCTCAGCAGCTAGCAATCAGAAAACATCCCCTGTTCACAAAAAATAGGAACTGTAACAATAAAATAACTGGCTTAAAGGGACTCCGAGCAGTGCAGAAACTATGAAAAGATGCATATCATTTTAAAGCTCTCTTTCTCCTCTTTCCAATGATATATAAATCGCCGCCCTACGCCTTTTAGTTTTCGCTATTTTCACGATTGAAATTGCCACGGCCGCGATTTCGATCGCGAAAATAGAGAAAACTAAAAGGCGTAGGGCGAAGATTTAGGTGTCGTCAGAAAGAGGAGAAAGAGAGCTTTAAAATGATATCCATCAAGCCATAGTTATATTGTATTACACAGGGCGACTTTTTGTCAAAGTCAGCAGCTGCATTCAGCAGAATGGAGCTGCTGACACTGGGGAAAGTGTCGGCCTGTGTAATACAATATAACTATGGCTTGATGGATATCATTTTAAAGCTCTCTTTCTCCTCTTTCTGACGACACCTAAATCGTTGCCCTACACCTTTTAGTTTTCTCTATTTTCGCGATCAAAATCGCGGTCGCGGCAATTTCAATCGCGAAAATAGCGAAAACTAAAAGACGTAGGGTGGTGGTTTATATATCATTGGAAAGAGGAGAAAGAGAGCTTTAAAATGATATGCATCTTTCCATAGTTTCTGCACTGCTCGGAGTCCCTTTAACAACTTTATAGCCTGTAAACATACCAGAATTGAAGCAGACATCTTGATTAAATATTTCAAAGTCTGTGCCACGTCTAGCTACCTATAATGCCTATGCAATGTGTGTTAATATGTGCTGACAAATTAATGAAATAAGGCTGCAGATGGCAGGGATTCTGCTTGACTTGTTTTCTGTCTGTTAAGATAGTGTTTGAAGTCACATGGGCCTTGACACACTGTTAAGTATAAGATGTCAAATGAGCTATTTTAGCATACATGAAGGAGACGCCATTAACAAGTCAGGTGTTACACAAGGGGATTTTATAATGGAAACATAACACTGAGTATAATGATAAAACAACCCATATTTTGTGCATACTTATTAAGCTGGTGGCATCCCATTGCTCCATCTCACACTAAAAATCACACACCTTTATAAACTCTTTTTATTTTTTTTCTTATTAATAGTGGCAGTCATGCAGCCACCAATGACAAATTGATGAAATGGTGCAATTGTACATGACATACCTAATTAATGCTCAGTCATTCTATTCTATTCCTATTTTTTAATATTTTAAAATGGATTTCAATAAGCTAATGTGTGGAGAATGGGTCATATACTGCAGGCTTAATTAATAGAGTTGGGCCGAACCTCCGATTTTAGGTTCGCGAACCGGGTTCGCGAACTTTCGCGGAACGTTCGGTTCGCGTTAAAGTTCGCGAACCGCAATAGACTTCAATGGGGATGCGAACTTTGAAAAAAAAAAATAATTATGCTGGCCACAAAAGTGATGGAAAAGATGTTTCAAGGGGTCTAACACCTGGAGGGGGGCATGGCGGAGTGGGATACACGCCAAAAGTCCCCGGGAAAAATCTGGATTTGACGCAAAGCAGCGTTTTAAGGGCAGAAATCACATTGAATGCTAAATGACAGGCCTAAAGTGCTTTAAAACATCTTGCATGTGTATACATCAATCAGGTAGTGTAATTAAGGTACTGCTTCACACTGACACACCAAACTCACCGTGTAACGCACCGCAAACAGCTGTTTGTACTAGTGACGGCCGTGCTGGACTGGTGCGCACCATGGCGAGAGTGCAGGTTTTTGTGGCTTTACAGCCCATATGGTCGGCCTGGCTGATGTAGCTGAATGACAGAACAGTGACTGTCCAGCTGATCAAATTTGGTCTGACCACAATGAAGCAACGACCTTATTATCTTTTGTGTGCCCCCCGAGACACTCATCTAGGCGCCGGTCATTGCTTCATTGTGATACGCAAGCCCCTTCACCACGGCAAGGTAATGATCACGAAGGGGAATGGGCGCATGTACATGCCTTTTCTTTTGTTGTTGCAGCTGCCCTCAGTGCAGCCAGAAAAATTAGGCAGTCATGTACACGCACCATAAAAATTATTACAGCGGCCGCTGCTAGCAGCGGCCTAAAAAATTCAGCAATCCGCCTGGAGTCCCGGACCCTGTTGGTGGTGGCGGAGAAGGTAGTGAAGCGGCCTGCAGGCAGACATGCTGTGTGGAGGGACTGGGAGCGACTTAGTCTTTTTGGGGCAGGCCAGGCAGCCAGTCACACGGCGTGCAGGCAGAGATGCTGTGTGTGCGGGGACTGACTTAGTCTTGGGGCGGGCAGCAGCCCTCCGGGATCCATGCCTCATTCATTTTGATAAAGGTGAGGTACTTAACACTTTTGTGACTTAGGCGACTTCTCTTCTCTGTGACAATGCCTCCAGCTGCGCTGAAGGTCCTCTCTGACAGGACGCTTGCGGCAGGGCAGGAGAGAAGTTGGATGGCAAATTGGGACAGCTCTGGCCACAGGTCAAGCCTGCGCACCCAGTAGTTCAAGGGTTCCTCATCGCTGTTCACAGCAGTGTCTACATCCACACTTAAGGCCAGGTAGTCGGCTACCTGCCGGTCGAGGCGTTGGTGGAGGGTGGATCCGGAAGGGCTACGGCGAGGCGTTGGACTAAAGAACGTCCGCATGTCCGACATCACCATGAGATCGCTGGAGCGTCCTGTCTTTGACTGCGTGGACACGGGAGGAGGATTAGTGGCAGTGGTACCTTGCTGGCGTTGTGCCGTCACATCACCCTTAAAGGCATTGTAAAGCATAGTTGACAGCTGGTTCTGCATATGCTGCATCCTTTCCACCTTCCGGTGAGTTGGTAACAGGTCCGCCACTTTGTGCCTGTACCGAGGGTCTAGTAGTGTGGCCACCCAGTACAGCTCATTCCCCTTGAGGTTTTTTATACGGGGGTCCCTCAACAGGCAGGACAGCATAAAAGACGACATCTGCACAAAGTCGGATCCAGTACCCTCCATCTCCTCTTGCTCTTCCTCAGTGACGTCAGGTAAGTCAACCTCCTCCCCCCAGCCGCGAACAATACCACGGGAAGGTTGAGCAGCACAAGCCCCCTGCGACGCCTGCTGCGGTTGTTGTCCTGCCGCTGTCCCCTCCTCCTCCTCCTCCTCCTCCCCCAAAGAAACACCTTGCTCATCATCCTCTGAGTCTGACTCGTCTTCTGCACACGACCTCTCTTCTTCCTCCTCCTCCCCCCTCTGTGCTGCCGCAGGTGTTGAGGAAACAGCTGGGTCTGATGAAAATTGGTCCCATGCCTGTTCCTGCCGTAACGGTTCCTGGTCACGCTCATTCGCAGCTTCATCCGCCACTCTACGCACAGCACGCTCCAAGAAGTACGCGTAGGGAATTAAGTCGCTGATGGTGCCCTCACTGCGGCTCACCAGGTTGGTCACCTCCTCAAACGGCCGCATGAGCCTGCATGCATTTTTCATCAGTGTCCAGTTGTCGGGCCAGAACATCCCCATCTTCCCAGACTGTTTCGTTCTACTCCAGTTGTAGAGGTACTGGGTGACGGCTTTCTTCTGTTCTAGCAGGCGGGAGAACATGAGCAGGGTCGAGTTCCATCGAGTGGGGCTATCGCAAATGAGGCGTCTCACCGGCATGTTGTTTTTACGCTGAATTTCTGCAAATCGTGCCATGGCTGTGTAAGAGCGCCTCAAATGCCCACAGAACTTCCTGGCCTGCTTCAGGACATCCGCTAAGCCAGGGTACTTTGCCACAAATCTTTGAACCACTAGATTCATGACATGTGCCATGCAGGGTATGTGTGTCAGCTTCCCCATATGCAAAGCGGCAAGCAGATTGCTGCCGTTGTCGCACACCACGTTGCCTATCTCCAGGTGGTGCGGGGTCAGCCACTCATCCACCTGTTTCTTAAGAGCAGCCAGGAGAGCTGCTCCAGTGTGACTCTCCGCTTTGAGACAAGCCATGTCTAAGATGGCGTGACACCGTCGTACCTGGCATGCAGCATAGGCCCTGCGGAGCTGGGGCTGTGTAGCTGGAGAGGAGAACTGCCACTCAGCCAAGGAGGAGGAGGAGGACAGCGAAGAGCATGTAGCAGGAGGAGAGGAGGTGGCAGGAGGCCTGCCTGCAAGCCGTGGAGGTGTCACAATTTGGTCCGCCGCTTTCTGCTTGCCATCGTTCACCACCAGGTTCACCCAATGGGCTGTGTAGGTAATGTAGCGGCCCTGCCCGTGCTTGGCAGACCAGCCATCCGTGGTCAGGTGTACCCTTGACCCAACGCTCTTCGCAAGAGATGACACCACTTGCCTCTCAACTTCACGGTGCAGTTGGGGTATGGCCTTTCTCGAAAAATAAGTGCGGCCTGGCATCTTCCACTGCGGTGTTCCGATGGCCACAAATTTACGGAAGGCCTCAGAGTCCACCAGCCGGTATGGTAACAGCTGGCGAGCTAACAGTTCCGCCACGCCAGCTGTCAGACGCCGGGCAAGGGGGTGACTGGCCAAAAGTGGCTTCTTCCGCTCAAACATTTCCTTCACGGACACCTGACTGCTGCTGTGGGCAGAGGAGCAGGAACCGCTCAAGGGCAGAGGCGGAGTGGAGGAGGGTGCCTGTGAAGGTGCAAAGGAGAAAGCGGCAGAAGCAGATGATGCACCTGAAGGAGGAAGAGGAGAAGGAGGGTGACTTTTCTTTTGTGTGCTGCTGCTGCTTTTGCTCAGGTGGCCATCCCATTGCTGTTTGTGCCTTTTCTCCAGGTGCCTTCGTAAGGCACTTGTCCCTACGTGAGTGTTGGCCTTTCCACGGCTCAATTTTTGTTGGCAGAGCGAACAGATGGCTTTGGTCCGATCTGAGGCACACACATTAAAAAATTTCCACACCGCTGAGCCACCCTGGGATGTGGGCACTATGGGGACCTCAGCAGCTGATGCTGAAGGGCAAGTTGGCTGGCTGTACATAGGTGGCGATACATGGTGCCGGACTCTGCCACCAGCTGTTTCTGACGAAGAGCTGCCCCAGCTTCTTTCAGCAACTTCTCTCCTCCTACTACTCTCTGACTCCCCCTCTGAACTGTCCCCCTCTTCATCTCCTCTATTGGGAACATACAGAGGATCCCTATTACCGTCATCATCGTAGTCATCCTGCCCAGCTTCGCTTGCCTCAGACAAATCCAAACTTGCACCATCAGTAGGTCCTTCATCCTCCTGACACGTTACATCCATAGTGTTGCCGCGTAACTCAGACATATTAGCTGGTGAAAATTCATCTGGCTGTAACAACAATGGCTGTGCATCAGTGATTTCAACACTAAATAATTCTTGCGAAGTGTCAAATGCAGCGGAAGTGGTGCTAGTAGTAGCGCTGGTGGCTGAGCAAGATGAGGTGTTCTGTGTCGCTAAATACTCAACCACGTCCTGACAATCTTGGGAGGTGATGGGACGTGCCTTCTTCCGAGCACTGTACTGTGGGCCAGATCCACACGAAATTACATTTACACGACCTCGCGCAGACCTGCCGGGTGGCCTTCCTCTGCCTCTGCCACTACCTCTTCCTCTTCCTCTACCTGTTTTGTCCATATTGGGTATGCACGGAGTGGTATATCACACTGCGTGCACTCACGTAGGTAGGTGGGTTCACTTAACTGCACAGGTATGCGCACTGATGCGGTGGGTTCACTGAACAGAACAGGTATACAGTGGCGGGTTCACAGAACAGGTATACAGTGGCGGGTCCACTGAACAGAACAGGTATACAGTGGCGGGTTCACAGAACAGGTATGCAGTGGCAGGATCACTGAACACAATAGGTATGCAGTGGCGTGTTCACTAAACAGGTATACAGTGGCGGGTCCACTGAACAGAACAGGTATACAGTGGCGGGTCCACTGAACAGAACAGGTATACAGTGGCGGGTCCACTGAACAGAACAGGTATACAGTGGCGGGTTCACAGAACAGGTATACAGTGGCGGGTCCACTGAACAGAACAGGTATACAGTGGCGGGTTCACAGAACAGGTATGCAGTGGCAGGATCACTGAACACAATAGGTATGCAGTGGCGTGTTCACTAAACAGGTATACAGTGGCGGGTCCACTGAACAGAACAGGTATACAGTGGCGGGTCCACTGAACAGAACAGGTATACAGTGGCGGGTCCACTGAACAGAACAGGTATACAGTGGCGGGTTCACAGAACAGGTATGCAGTGGCAGGATCACTGAACACAATAGGTATGCAGTGGCGTGTTCACTAAACAGGTATACAGTGGCGGGTCCACTGAACAGAACAGGTATACAGTGGCGGGTTCACTGAACAGGTATACAGTGGCGGGTCCACTGAACAGAACAGGTATACAGTGGCGGGTTCACTAAACAGGTATGCAGTGGCAGGTTCACTGAACACAACAGGTATGCAGTGGCAGGTTCACTGAACACAACAGGTATGCAGTGGCGGGTTCACTGAACAGGTATACAGTGGCGGGTCCACTGAACAGAACAGGTATACAGTGGCGGGTCCACTGAACAGAACAGGTATACAGTGGCGGGTCCACTGAACAGAACAGGTATACAGTGGCGGGTTCACAGAACAGGTATACAGTGGCGGGTCCACTGAACAGAACAGGTATACAGTGGCGGGTCCACAGAACAGGTATGCAGTGGCAGGATCACTGAACAGGTATGCAGTGGCAGGATCACTGAACAGGTATGGAGTGGCAGGATCACAGTACAGGTATGCAGTGGGCTGAGGGCTCACTGAACAGAACAGGTATGCAGTGGCAGGATCACTGAACAGGTATGGAGTGGCAGGATCACAGTACAGGTATGCAGTGGGCTGAGGGCTCACTGAACAGAACAGGTATGCAGTGGCAGGATCACTGAACAGGTATGCAGTGGCAGGATCACTGAACAGGTATGCAGTGGCAGGATCACAGTACAGGTATGCAGTGGGCTGAGGGCTCACTGAACAGAACAGGTATGCAGTGGCAGGATCACTGAACAGGTATGGAGTGGCAGGATCACAGTACAGGTATGCAGTGGGCTGAGGGCTCACTGAACAGAATAGGTATGCAGTGGCAGGATCACTGAACAGGTATGCAGTGGCAGGATCACTGAACAGGTATGCAGTGGCAGGATCACAGTACAGGTATGCAGTGGCAGGATCACAGTACAGGTATGCAGTGGGCTGAGGGCTCACTGAACAGAACAGGTATGCAGCCAGGAAGAAGTTAAGCCTAACTAATCTTTCCCTATATGAGAGACTGCAGCAGCTCGCCCTACTCTCACTAATGCAGGCACACGAGTGGCCGTAATGGCCGCCGCTGCCTGCCTTATATAAGGGGGGGTGGGGCTCCAGGGGCTAGTGTAGCCTAATTGGCTACACTGGGCCTGCTGACTGTGATGTAGAGGGTCAAAGTTGACCCTCAGTGCATTATGGGGCGAACCGAACTTCTTCCGCAAAAGGTTCGCGTGCGGTACCCGCACGCGAACCACCTACGTTCGCGCGAACCACGTTCGCCGGCGAACCGTTCGGCCCAACTCTATTAATTAATAGTTCATACCATTTAACTGGAGCTCTGCTTTAACAAATATTACTGTACTAGCCGACCCACGGCACATACGGGGGTAGAGGGCAGGAAGGGGGTATTGGGCACAGCGGTGGGGAGGGGGGTTGGACCCCCCCTCAACTGGGTACCCCATGTGTGCTCTACCTCCAGCTTAAGCTCAGCAGGAACCCCCCCCCCTCACCTTGGTCCCCCATGTGCACTCCCCCTCCTGCTTAAGCACAGTAGCAGCCACCACTATTAGTAAGAGGCAGCGGGCAGGGATGACTCACCTCTTCAGTGTTCCATCGTGCGTTCCACTGTCGTCACTTCCTGCAATACCGCACACTGTATTGGTGTAATTTGCCTTTTTCAAACAGAAGGAAATCTGCAATAGTTCAGCTATAAGTGAACATTTGTGGTTACCCACAATGCACTGCTACTAAATATGAAAATTACCCCTTTTCCCCCTTGGTAAGCCAAGCAAACATCCAGAGCTGCTGGTGTATAGCAAGCATATAGCTTTACATTTTACACAGTCATATCAAATCCACATGTAGACAGCCTGTTCCAGACTTTTGGTCCTCATCAGTACATGGCAGGGATTGATGCAGCTGAATGAGATAGGGCTTGGACCAGTACAACAGAGTAACCAAGCAGCTCAGGGTGACCCAAACCACTCGTAATGTATAGGGGGATAAAAGGGACCAAAAAGACCTCCTACTAAAAAAAGCAAAGCTTGGTGTAATCTGCCTTCCTAAAACAGAAAGAAATATGCAATTACTCAACTATAAGTGAACATTTGTGATTACCCACAGTGCACCGCTACTAAATATGCAAATTATTCCTTTTCACCCTTAGTAAGCCAAGCAAGCCTATAGCTTTAAGTTTTACACAGTCATATTAAACCCACATGTGACAGCCTATTGCAGACCTTTGGTTCTCATCACTACATAGGCTATCATTCATAAAGCATTTCCAAATGCGGAAATGCTTAAAACAGCTGACTTTCCCGCACACGTAGCAAAATCTGCATTCATAAAGGCTCCTTCCGCATCAAAAGCTGACATTACCGAGCAGAGCGGAGCGATAAATCACCGCCTTGTGTGGTGATTGTTGTAAAAAGTTTAGCAAAATGTTAATTCATAAAGATCACCGCAAGCGGTGTGAGGTCGGGAAGTACCGCTCCCTCTGATGTGGCGATAACAATGTTAAGTGAATGGAGACACAGAGACCTCCCAGGCAGCTGCAGTAGAGCGGAACATGGAGAAATGTATCAACTCGGCAGCTTTCGTATCTCCACAAGCCTACCACCAGCCTAGTTCAGGGAATCTCCACACTGCTACTACACCTGGATACTTTTTTACGAATCAGCAGCCAGAAGTCTAAAACACTGTCAGCAGTGGATTCCCACACTGATTCTCCATACCAACAGCACTGTCATGAATGACAGCCATAGCAGAGATTGATATGGCTGTATGAGATAGGGCTTGGACCAGTACAACAGAGTAACCAAGCAGCTCAAGGTGACCCAAACTTCTAAGAATGTATAGGGGGATAAAAGAGACCAAAAATCCCTCCTACTAAAAAAAGCAAAGCTTGGTGTAATTTTCCTTCTTAAAACAGAAGCAAATCTGCAATAATTCCACTATAAGTGAACATTTGTGGTTACCCACAATGCACTGCTACTGAATATGCAAATTATCCCTCTTTGCCCTTGGTTTGATATGACACTACTTCTTCTTCTTGCTTGGACCAGCCCCTTCTTCTTGCTTGGACCGGCCCTGGGGGCAGGGCACTACTTCTTCTTCTTGTTTGAAGGTTGAGGCACTTACTCTATTATATATATAGATTGTAACTATAATTATTTATTATTATTAATATTATAAATGTATCATATACTAGCGGAAGACCTGGCATTGCTTGGGTTTGTATTTGGTTGTTGTTAGGTCCAGACACTTTTCCTAACCTTGACACACAGTTACTCAAAGGCCAAGTTTGTGAGCTTTGGGGTCCTTGGCATCAATAATGTGAGAATGGAAGCAGTTTACATTTTCCTATTGAAATCAAGCAAACAAATCTGATTAGCAGTTTTTGGCTCGCCCCCTTTCTTAAATTTGAACCCTTGTCACCCAATGACCTACTGTAGCAGGTTTGAGGCTTCTGCTGATAACAGTGTAAGAATGAAAGCAATTTACATTTTCTTCTGGAAAATCAATAGGGGAATTTTGATTAGCTGTTGTAGGCTCTACTTACTTTTCTGAATATTAATCCCAGTCACCCAGTGACCAACTGTGCCAAGTTTGAAAACCCTGAAGAAAAGAACCTGTACATAAACACTGCACCTTTTGAAAGGAAATTACAAATTGAAATTATATATGGGGATTCCTCTCTCTTATTTTGGAATACATTATCAATAGGAATTGGACACTGTCCTTTTAAGTGCCCCTTTGATTCTGCATGGACACTGTCACTGACATTTTGTTTACATAGTCTGACAGAAGAATTATGGTTTCATGTGCCCTTGTCGCTTATGTATTTGTATTTGAAAGCAAATATTACATATCTGTTTACATGTATGCTGTTTCTTATTAGTTTTCTCGATCTAGGCAAAATAATGTTATGTATATTCATATCAATACTTATGTTATGTGCCTCCCAACTGAGTGCCTTTCGGCCGTTTCCTAGGATATGCTACTTATTGATTAATATTACCCCAATCTGTGCTTTAAACTAATTGAATGCATATTGCTTTAATTTGGACAGTCGGAATATTTGTTTCCTCTCTGGCCACCGTACCACTGCGCTCCAGCGTGGCTATTCACGCAGGGACCGCACGTCCCTCCCTTTTTGGATTATCCTGGGCCACCGTACTTACTAAGTGCGCTCCAGCGTGGTTACACACGCTGGGAAGTGCGCACGTTTACCGGCTTATCCTTTACTATGGGCTTCCGTAGTGGTAGCTAGAAGGTGCGCCAGCCTGATTGGCTGTGACGCACTTCCTCCTTGGATTATTTACCCTATCGGGTGCTGGTTCTTTGCCATCCAGCCACAGGAAACGTGCGGGACAATGCGCAGGGATACACCATATGCACAGGTGATACCAATTTGGCCAATGTTACTCATGGATATATATATATATATATATATATATATATATATATATATATATATATATATATATATATCGAAAATACCCACAATCCCTAGCTCCTGATGAAGTGGTCAAGTGGACCACGCCACGCATGGAGCGCTTCTGTGCCTCCCTCTACCTGCAACTATTGCTGCCATACTCATACCCTGTTGTGACCCTGGGCTGGTATAGTATGCTATTATTATTTTTACTTGTCACCAGTTACTGTGTGCCTGCTTATCATGAAAAATGTATCACCCCATATTTTTACATGATCTGTTTTTGAGCATATCCATTCACTTTCCTTTGGGTCTTCACTTGTTCCTTTGAGCACTAGCACTGGTTTATTTCCCATTTGTCCGACCCAGGTCGTTTGCTCAAATTTGGGGCTCATTCTTTGAACCTCAATTTGGGCTCTCTACATTATTCTTTATAGATCAGAGGTGAGGTAAGGTTATATTTATGGCATTATCATGTGTCTGTATAGGTGTTTTCTAGTGGTTTTTACCTCTTTATAGATGTTTTTATGGAATGGATTTTTCTATAGTTCAATAAAAGTTGTTACCTTATACTGTATACTTAATTGGTGGTGCAGTGTTTATGTACAGGTTTTTTTCTTCTTGGTTATATTGACTACAATCTCCCTGTATTACTGCACGCCAATTGCATGTGGGAGTGCTGATGTCTTAACAATACTAAAGTTTGAAAACCCTGCAATTAACAGTGTAAGAATAGCTGTAGTTTACATTTTCCCATTTAAAATGAATGGCTGAAATTTGATTGGCTGTTTTATGCTCTGCCCACTTTCCTTGAATTTTAACACCAGTCACCAAATGAACAAATGTGCAAAGTTTAGGGACCTTGGCTTTATTACTGTGAGGACAGCAGCCTTTTAAATTTTGGGTGAAATCTGATTGGCTGTTTGTGGTTCCACCCAGATGTGCAGCGCAGGCGTGAGACCCCAAAACAGATCTTCCCAAGTAGTAAGGGATCTGTATACCAAGTTTTGTTGAAATCGGTCAAGATGTCTTTGAGTGATGGCCACATACACACACACACGCGCGCGGGCGCGCGCACACGCACACACACACACACACACACACAGCATAGGATATCTATGGCAGCTGTGCTCAAGCTTTAACATGACATGGCAAGTTTTGGCAACCATGACAAGCATTGTCACCAGTACACAGTCAACGGGGGAACTGAGCTATTTGGTTACATTCATTTTTCTGCTTTGGGTCTTAGAGGGTACTCTGTGAGACTCAGGAATGGTCAGTCAATAAACCAGTCAATATATTACTCAGCATCCCACTTACCACACCAGTTAATAGTTGGATACAGCTCCTTATAATCCTAGTTCCCTCTAGGACCTACTCACTTGACAGTGTGACCTCCAGAAGGAAACCTCCAGATTTTCAGTCTGAAGTCTTGCTACAATCCCCTCATGCTCAACAAAAAATTCTACTGAGAACTGTTTCCACTACTGATGGTAATCTCGGTAGACCCTGCTGCATGTAACATTCTTCCTATTTTCCCTGGGAAATGTTCACCCGGGTCTGAGATTCCAGTAATAAGTTATCTCTTTGTACATGCCAAAATGCTGGCTGCATGACCTTTGTTCCTATCTCTAAAACTCTTTCCAATCATCTCATTCACAGTTACTTTCCATGAAAGAAGTACACGTGTGCTGTTCCACTAACACATGTCTTAAAGGCTGATACAGATGATTCAATTTTTGCATCAGATTGACATGAAATTTCCCATCGTTCAATAATTTCCATCATGTCAAATCTGCTTTTGATCGAGAAAGGGATTGATTTTTGCAGGACTGCTTTCAAAAGTGATCCCTCTCTTGATCAGAAGCAGATTGGACATATTGGAGATAATCAAATGATGGGAAATTCCCTGTCTATTTGATGGTAAAATCGCATCAAGTGTACCAGCCTTTTCATTGTAGCACCTTATCTTCCCCTGACAAATCCCCATAAACATAAAACATGTTTGGTTAGGTCGAGTGGTTTATGTTATCCTATGGGGGCTTTGTTTCAAGAGCCATACTTAACAGAGAGTGCACAATGTATTTATGCTGCATGAATGTATTATGTGGGGTTGGCTTTTGGCAGTGAAAGTAGTTGCTTTTCGTAGACTTTGTATAGAATTTTGGTATGGTGATGGTAATTGTATAGTGATGGTGAGCCGTTGCACGTTACTTGGCCATCAGTGTCCTCCTCTCTGGTTCAGTTAGCACCATCTTTCCTAGATATCTTCCATAATCGACAAACTACTGGTTCTTTCATTTGTTTTATTTATACCAACAATCCCTATATACCTTTGATTCCTACTACCTCATTGAACCGGCTTCCTCTCCAACACTCTGGATTGAGCTTTACTCTGTTCCTTACCTGTACTTTTTATCATCTACGTGCACTGGTCACTTTATTTTTCTTCTGAGCACTAAGCATGCTTGGCGTGACTCTTGACTATCTACTGTATTTACCTCACTGCACTTTTGGCCTGATTCTCCAGCCTTAATCTACCTCACTCCATTTCACACGGATTTATCATATACCGGGGCACTTTTTCACTTGGACAGTGTGCCAGACCACCTTTTCATTCATATTTGAGAACTACCTTATATCTATTTTTAGGGATTCTGTATTGCATTTTTTATACATGGTTATGTTAATATACTAGTGGACATCTTTGAGCTTTGAGCCTTATATCTTGATAGTATTATAGTCAAACTAGGTCATATACACTCCCTGTAATTGTGTGCCACATTTCAGTGGTATAAAATGGTATAAAGTGGTATAAAAAATACACAGCTCATGAATCTGAGCACTCATCTCTGACACATACCTTGCCCATTTTTGCCACACATTACCGGATTTATTATTATACTGGTGCAAGAATTTCACTTGGGCAATGTGTCAGATTATACTAAGTTTAGTCAGTCTGTGAGAGTTACAATTTTATTGACTATCAAGGGACCTGATACTGTTGTATTTTAGATATATTCACCCTTATGTATGGATGATGTATAATTTTCCACTTGCCAACACCGACCATGGGGAGGCATGATGGCCATGTCTTGTTTTTAGCTTGTTTTTAGTATTTTGTTGCCTCAATAAAGATTACATCTATACTGTGAACTGGTCCATGTGACTTTTTGTAGATTACCATTTTGGTTATAAGATTGTGGGAAGCTCTCTTCTTTTGTTTCTTGTATAGTGATGGTACAGAACAGAGCCGGGACAAGGTCCTCCAGCACCCAAGGCTGAGACACCAAAGTGCGCCCCTCCATCCCTCCTACCCCAGCTGTCACACACTGATTACTATTAGACTAAGAGGGCCACAGGGCCCCCAACCTCTTCAACACCTTAATATCTAGTTATCTGGCTTGCAGTCACTGCTATGTATCCCCTTTTCTTATATATTTCTGCTTCATACACAATTAGGAATGACGGCTGAATAAATTGTGCGCCCCCTCCTACACTGCGCCCTGAGGCTGGAGCCTCTCCAGCCTATGCCTCGGCCCGGCCCTGGTACAGAACATTCCAGTTTGCTCCCATATATGACATATTACGTTTTACATGGTTTCAGTGCGCTTCTTTATGTAGTGGTAGCCAGATTATGTCTGGACAGTATACTATCTGCAAATACACCAGTGATTGTATCTCTGAAACAAGTGTTTCTGCTGGTTAGTTCCCCATTATTCCATTTTCGGGTGTTTCTGTAGCAGGAAACAGAGCATTCAGGAAATGGGACTGGTGCGACTACAAGAATCTTCCTCTGTGTCCTCAGAAAAGTTCCATTTTGTATTTGGCAAAATCCCATCAGTTATGAAAGAATGATCTACACAATTCTCCCTATTGTCATGTTTTTCAGGTTTCTTTTTGTTCAGTATTCATTTTATTTTCTAAGCTGGATAACAGAAACATCTTCATCTCAGTTTGATAAAGCGAATCAGTGAACAGCAGTGAAGTGCTGCCGTAATGGGAACACATATTTCCTAATTTCTTCCTTGATAGGCAGTCAAATAGAAAACTCCTACTGATCTTCATATCATTTTTGGAGCTATGTTCCCTATTTCTTATTTTTCTCTGCTCCAAATTATGTATTTGAGACAAACCAGGCAAGCCCGCGGGGCTACTCAGCATTGTCCAGAGCAAGTAAACATCGCAAAGATTTGTGTAAGGCAGATCAATAACCGTCTGTGACTCTGTTAATATGATGTGACCAAACACTTGCTATACAAGTGGTACACTATTAAAGAAAAGAACATAGGAGAGCATTATACAGACGAATAAACTCACAGGACTTTTTTGCAATTTCTGCAAATATGATATTAAGCCACTATAATTTTCCTATCTGTGGTTTTATTTCTGTGGTGTAAAATGCTGATCCAAGTTGACAGATGCAAAGGCTTCCCTCTGTGTATCTCGTAATGATATTATTCCTTCAGATAATAAAACCAGAACATCTCCTTGAGTCCACAAACAGAACAAATACACTTGGCCGTATTCCAGAGCAGAGGTAGGAGCTATAAGCCGCAGCAGGATTGTCATGCATTTTATTGACTTTTTTTTGTATTATTTTGAGTTTTAAAACTTTCTACGTGTTATACCATACTTTTACCACTATAGTCATGTACAGGAGTATCAATGCATCTGAGAAATTGAAAGTATATTTATTTCTGATGGAAAGTTTCTTCTGGTAACTTTTTATTTGTTCAGTTCCTATATTTGGACATCTGCTTAAATCAGAGCTTCAGTCAAGACTTGTATATAGCAGGTTAAGGGAAGGAAAACACCTCCATATATAGGGCCGTAACAATAGACCCTGCAAGGGATGCAGCCGCAGGGGGGCCCAAAAGCCTCAGGGGGCCCCGTGGGGGAGAAGTTTTTCTACCTGTCCTGAGAGACAGACAACTAAGGACACAGAAAATAAAAGCTTTCTGCTCTCTGCACAGTTGTTCTAATAACTGCATCTGTTCAGCCACTGATAAGGAATCATACAAAGTTTTGCAGACAAAAATGTGTAGACAGTCCCTATTCAGTGTGCAGCAGGCTCTTGTGTACAGCGCCCATTCCCCAACCTCTCTACCCCTCCCCCAAGTGCTCTGCACTGTAGTGATGCTGGAGAAGTCTGCAAAGCCCGTTCTGCTCCATTAGAGATGGACAGAGTGAGTTTAATAAGCTGAGACTGGGAGCACACTCATGTGTTGGTTTTCTGTATGCGTTTTCTGTGTGTGTCGGTATGTGTGAAAACATGCACATTTTATCACAGAAGCTAATGTAATTGATAGAGAAAATGCTTGCAGTGCTTGATTGTTTTTATCTGCATGGGGAAAACACATTCAAGTGTGCACTAGCTAAAGTTTTGCAGGGGGCGGCAGTGTTTTCTAGTTACTCTCCTCTCCATATAGTTTATAATGCTGTATTTTTCATTGCAACTAGCATATGGGTTTCTTAATACAGAAAACCATACAGTATGTATGCAAAGAGACAAGACAAGCATTAGGTGTTGTGGTGTAATGTAATGTAGATTAGGAATTGATAGCAAAAATTAAGCAAGAACAGAGTCAGACACAATGCACATACTTCTACCGCAGTGTTTCTCCTACCTGTATTTCATACCTATATGTCCACCTATTATACTTCATACCTCCAAATTACCTTAACAATAACATGATTACATATCACTCTTTCCGTTAATGCACATCCCAATGTCTCCCCATCCATAAATTACCATGCAGACCTCCACATGCCCTTTCATACCATTCATAGTTCATTCATCCCGCTCCCCCCCCTCCCTTCCCAACCCCGGTTTCCCCAACGCATTCAATCGACTACACATTAAATTAAAGCCACAACTATTATTGCTAATAACCCAGGTTGAGACCCAGTTATCTCTCTTTTTGTGCATTGCTTCCTCACACCCTTGGCGGATCCGGCTGTTTATTGGTTGACTCTTCAGGAGCCCCAGGGGACCACAATTCACTTGAGGGGAGACCTGAGGGGTCCACTAGCTAGGCCGGGGGCCTCGAGGGAACACTCAATGCTATCTGGGGTTTCAAGAACAAAGGGGCTAGCTAATGTTACTTGAGGTGGGGGGAGTTGCAGGTGAGGGGTGTCCGATGTCGTTGTTGCCCAGGGATCCATTATAGCTAGAACTGTCCCCCCCTTACCCCGACTCATACACACATACATTACAGTGGGTTGCAAAAGTATTCGGCCCCCTTGAAGTTTTCCACATTTTGTCATATTACTGCCACAAACATGAATCAATTTTATTGGAATTCCACATAAAAGACCAACACAAAGTGGTGTACACATGAGAAGTGGAACAAAAATTATACATGATTCCAAACATTTTATACAAATAAATAACTGCAAAGTGGTGTGTGCATAATTATTCGGCCCCCTTTGATCTGAGTGCAGTCAATTGCCTATAGACATTGCCTGATGAGTGCTAATGACTAAATAGAGTGCACCTGTGTGTAATCTAATGTCAGTACAAATACAGCTGCTCTGTGAGGGCCTCAGAGGTTGTCTAAGAGAATATTGGGAGCAACAACACCGTGAAGTCCAAACAACACACAAGACAGGTTAGGGATCAAGTTATTGAGAAATTTAAAGCAGGCTTAGGCTACAAAAAGATTTCCAAAGCCTTGAACATCCCACGGAGCACTGTTCAAGCGATCATTCAGAAATGGAAGGAGTATGGCACAGCTGTAAACCTACCAAGACAAGGCCGTCTACCTAAACTCACAGGCCGAACAAGGAGAGCGCTGATCAGAAATGCAGTCAAGAGGCACATGGTGACTCTGGACGAGCTGCAGAGATCTACAGCTCAGGTGGGAGACTCTGTCCATAGGACAACTATTAGTCATGCACTGTACAAAGTTGGCCTTTATGGAAGAGTGGCAAGAAGAAAGGCATTGTTAACAGAAAAGCATAAGAAGTCCAGTTTGCAGTTTGCCACAAGCCTTGTGGGGGACACAGCAAACTTGTGGAAGAAGGTGCTCTGGTCAGATGAGACCAAAATGGAACTTTTTGGCCAAAATACAAAATGCTATGTGTGGCAGAAAACTAACACTGCACATCACTCTGAACACACCATCCCCACTGTCAAATATGGTGGTGGCAGCATCATGCTCGGGGGGGTGCATCTCTTCAGCAGGCACAGGGAAGCTGGTCAGAGTTGATGGGAAGATGGATGGAGCCAAATACAGAGCAAACTTGGAAGAAAACCTCTTGGAGACTGCAAAAGACGTCTGGGGCGGAGGTTCACCTTCCAGCAGGACAATGACCCTAAACATAAAGCCAGGGCAACAATGGAATGGTTTAAAACAAAATATATCTATGTGTTAGAATGGCCCAGTCAAAGTCCAGATCTAAATCCAATCGAGACTCTGTGGCAAGATCTGAAAACCGCTGTTCACAAACGCTGTCCATCTAATCTGACTGAGCTGGAACTGTTTTGCAAAGAAGAATGGGCAAGGATTTCAGTCTCTAGATGTGCAAAGCTGGTAGAGACATACCCTAAAAGACTGGCAGCTGTAATTGCAGCAAAAGGTGGTTCTACAAAGTATTGACTCAGGGGGCCGAATAATTACGCACACCCCACTTTGCAGTTATTTATTTGTAAAAAATGTTTGGAATGATGTATGATTTTCGATCCACTTCTCACATGTACACCACTTTGTATTGGTCTTTCACATGGAATTCCAATAAAATTGAAGCATGTTTGTGGCAGTAATGTGACAAAATGTGGAAAACTTCAAGGGGGCCGAATACTTTTGCAACCCACTGTATGTGCATACACTTAATTTCCGTTTCATTACAGGGTGTAGCCACAAATAGTGTTGGGTTCGGGAAAGTTCACCAAACATGGCCGCAATGTTCGGCATGTTCGGGCCGAACCCCGAACTCCCCGAACATCGCGCTTTTGGGGGCCCTATGGGGTCGCAGGCATAAGGGGGGAGCATGCCCCGATCGCGGGGGGGGTCGGAAATTCCCCCCACCCCCTCCGCTAGCGCTCCCCCCTCTGCCCGCTTCCCCATACAAAAGTTTCAGGAAGTACCGGTCCGGTGGTAGTGGGGGGCTGGCAGTGGGCGGCACTGTGAAGTGAGTGACTGAGGAGGAGGAGTCCGGAGAGTGACGCGTTGAGGGAGGCCGGGCAGCGGGCGGTTCAGCAGTAGTACCGTACTACTGCTGAACCGCCCACTGCCCGGCCTCCCTCAACGCATCACTCTCCGGACTCCTCCTCCTCAGTCACTCACTTCACAGTGCCGCCCACTGCCAGCCACCCACTACCACCGGACCGGTACTTCCTGAAACTTTTGTACTACTGCTGAACCGCCCACTGCCCGGCCTCCCTCAACACGTCACTCTCCGGACTCCTCCTCCTCAGTCACTCACTTCACAGTGCCGCCCACTGCCAGCCACCCACTACCACTGGACCGGTACTTCCTGAAACTTTTGTATGGGGAAGCGGGCAGAGGGGGGAGCGCTAGCGGAGGGGGTGGGGGGGAATTTCCGACCCCATCCCCCCCCCCCCCCCCCCCCCGCGATCGGGGCATGCTCCCCCCTTATGCCTGCGACCCCATAGGGGGGCAGTATTCGGCCGAACAGGGGCCCTGTTCGGCCCTGTTCGGCGGCCAATTAGTAGTTCGGGGCGAACCCGAACTTAAAAGGCCGAACACCATCAGGTGTTCGGCCGAACTCGAACATCACCCGAACAGGGTGATGTTCTGCAGAACCCGAACAGTGGCGAACACTGTTCGCCCAACACTAGCCACAAACTAGAGTGCAGATTCACTCATTCCATTTAACCATTAACTGAAAAAGCAAAAGTTATAAGTGACACATTTGGAATTCACTAGCAATTATTTGTGACATTTCATTGAATCCTGTATTTGGCAATCATCCTCACCATACCTAATAAATATTGCTGTAAAAAAAGGCTAGTATTGTTGTTACTTGTTTATAAAAGCAAAGAAAGAAAACCGCAACAGTTAAACAAAATGTTAACATAACGTTGCCATGTATTGTATTGCGTGAGGCGGTGCACTGCCATCTTTTAATGCATTCGTTGTTTGACATACTCTGTAAAGCATCATTGCTATATAAATACACCGATAATAACAGCAATAATAATTGCTTGAAGGATGATGAGCTTTTTTTCCCCCTAGTATTAAAGCGAACAATGTCCTTGAATGATACGGGCAAAGCTTGTTATCCACTTGTCTGTACTCTGCACCATTATTTCTGCTGCTGTGCTTTTGGCCTCAGTGTTGGAACTGAAAAGGCTGTCATTAGTAGCACATAAGCGGTTACACTGCAGTCTTTAAGTAATTCATTCGACTTTCTAAGTACATTAATAGTTATTTTTATTTAAAGATAAGTACACTTACAAAGAACACTTATCCAAGCGGTTTCTCATTGCCCTTCTATAACCCTTTATCTCCCATCTCCAAAGGCCTCTAAGCCTGCCCCCACCCCACCCAACATCTCCAACAGGTGAGAGGACACTACCCCTTTCTTCTTTGTCTCTTATTCGGCCCACTATATGTATTTAATATTTTAACAAAATGTAAAGTAATTTCGGACAGAAGGTTTAATTGTTGCAAGAGGGACCATAATGACATATAGAAGAATGTAATCCATTATTCAGGATACCCATTTTTATGTTAATTATCCAGTTTCAACATC
Source organism: Hyperolius riggenbachi (assembly GCF_040937935.1). Lineage (NCBI taxonomy): Eukaryota > Metazoa > Chordata > Amphibia > Anura > Hyperoliidae > Hyperolius > Hyperolius riggenbachi. The sequence continues at coordinate 173,782,806 of NC_090646.1, forward strand.
AGAAACACTTTATATCCTATATAACAATCTGTCCGTCCCTGTGCATGTCCTACTGTGTCCTTGAATCCATTGTGCCTAGCATTCATGCGCGGCACATGTGTGGACTAACAGAGGCAGGACAAGGTCCGCCAGCACCCAAGGCTGAGACATCAAAGTGCGCCTCTCCATCCCTGCCACCCCAGCCATCACACACTGATTGCTATTAGACTAAGAGGCGCCACAGGGCCCACAACCTCCCCAACACCTTAATATCTAGTTATCTGGCTTGCAGTCACTGCCATGTATCCCCTTTTCTTTTTTCTTTCAGCTTCAAACACAATTAGGAATGACAGCTGAATGAATTCTGCGCCCTCTCCTACACTGCGCCCTGAGGCTGGAGCCTCTCCAGCCTATGCCTCGGCCCGGCCCTGTGGACTTGTGTCGACAGGAAGCAGTCGTGGGTGTGCGCGTGCAGCCATGTGTGTGTGTGTGGTTGCGGCCATGCGCACAGGTTTCATCAGAGCATTGCAGGGAGATGGGTCGTGGCCTTGCATGCAAGGTTGCGGGATCGCGCATGGCCTTTGCGCACGCCTAGCACCCATCAGTTACAGGACAGGTCTTTTTTTCTAGTGTTTCTATATTGATGTTTATTGGTATAAAAAACTGTTCTCCCAGAATTGCTCTGCCTAGGCTATGATGCCACACAGCCTTCTGCCCCAAAGCACTCTGGAAGACCAGGGGCCAAAGGCAATTCACTTTTTCCCCTGAGTTTTCTCCTAGGAGAAAAAAATTCATCTTTGATTTATAGTAACTTTTTAGCACTTTGCAATGGAACAAGTACCAAAATGTAGCCGAAAAAGTACTATCAAAATTATTTTGAGTATTTGTTTGCTTGCTGGTGATTTAAAAGGTATTTTATTGACACGTGAAAACTCAGGTAAAACAGTGAATTGTATATGGCCTCAGGTGTTGTTCAGTGCTCAGTTCACAACAATCATTTCCTAGTGACGCACTTTGTCAGCAGTAAAGATGCTGTAATACATGTAAGTATGTAAATTAGGCTGAGGAAAGATTTTCCATTGGGCAAATGTTGCCTAAATAATTTATAAAGTGATAATGCAAAAATGATGCAAGCTATATTCAGTATTCCACTTAAAGGAACAAAGTTTTTTTTTTAACATCCTAATCATCCAGGCAAAAAGTAAGCAACCTCTTATTCACCAAATATCCAAACTGACCACAGTTAACTGGAAATGAGAAAGGCTTTGTTGAAGACAAAGTCTGGATCCATTATGCATATTAAAGTTTACAACTGGAATGTAGTTACCACAAATATTCTATGCTATGCCATGATTTAAGGAAAATTTCAGAAGACACGCTATAAAAGAGGTACGGTACTTGTGTATTGGCAGTTTCCAAAATTATTTGCATATCTTTTCTTAAACCACTTGCACATTGTAAATCGTGCATATATGAGAACTATAAGTTATTCCAAAATACTTGGTATTTGGATATATATTCACAGAACAATGCTAAAATTGCCATGGACAGGCAGCGCACAGCAATTTACTGGTACGTACGCAAGAATTCTAGTGAGAATTGCACAAATATTTCAGCCCATGTTAAGTACATAATACGCACATTGCTAGCACAGTGTGCTTTACAGTGTTTTGGTATGTGCACATAACATAACGCAGGTTGCGCAATTTGCACAATGTGAAGTGAAACGAACTGATGAAATATAAACAATTATATATATACAGTGGTGTGATAAACTATTTGCCCCCTTCCTGATTTCTTATTCTTTTGCATGTTTGTCAAACTTAAATGTTTCTGCTCATCAAAAACCGTTAACTATTAGTCAAAGATAACATAATTGAACACAAAATGCAGTTTTAAATGATGGTTTTTATTATTTAGTGAGGCAAAAAACTCAAAACCTACATGGCCCTGTGTGAAAAAGAAATTGCCCCCTGAACCTAATAACTGGTTGGGCCACCCTTAGCAGCAATAACTGCAATCAAGCGTTTGCGATAACTTGCCATGAGTCTTTTACAGCGCTCTGGATGAATTTTGGCCCACTCATCTTTGCAGAATTGTTGTAATTCAGCTTTATTTGAGGGTTTTCTAGCATGAACCGCCTTTTTAAGGTCATGCCACAACATCTCAATAGGATTCAGGTCAGGACTTTGACTAGGTCACTCCAAAGTCTTCAATTTGTTTTTCTTCAGCCATTCAGAGGTGGATTTGCTGGTGTGTTTTGGGTCATTGTCCTGCTGCAGCACCCAAGATCGCTTCAGCTTGAGTTGACGAACAGATGGCCGGACATTCTCCTTCAGGATTTTTTAGTAGACAGCAGAATTCATGGTTCCATCTATCACAGCAAGCCTTCCAGGTCCTGAAGCAGCAAAACAACCCCAGACCATCACACTACCACCACCATATTTTACTGTTGGTATGATGTTCTTTTGCTGAAATGCTGTGTTACTTCTACGCCAGATGTAATGGGACACACACCTTCCAAAAAGTTCAACTTTTTTCTCGTCGGTCCACAAGGTATTTTTCCAAAATTCTTGGCAATCATTGAGATGTTTTTTAGCAAAATTGAGACGAGCCTTAATGTTCTTTTTGCTTAAAAGTGGTTTGCGCCTTGGATATCTACCATGCAGGCCGTTTTTGCCCAGTCTATTTCTTATGGTGGAGTCGTGAACACTGACCTTAATTGAGGCAAGTGAGGCCTGCAGTTCTTTAGATGTTGTCCTGGGGTCTTTTGTGGCCTCTCGGATGAGTTTTCTCTGCGCTCTTGGGGTAATTTTGGTCGGCTGGCCACTCCTGGGAAGGTTCATCACTGTCCCATGTTTTTGCCATTTGTGGATAATGGCTCTCACTGTGGTTTGCTGGAGTCCCAAAGCTTTAGAAATAGCTTTATAACCTTTACCAGACTGATAGATCTCAATTACAGTACTTTTGTTCTCATTTGTTCCTGAATTTCTTTGGTTTTTGGCATGATGTCTAGCTTTTGAGGTGCTTTTGGTCTACTTCTCTGTGTCAGATAGCTCCTATTTAAGTGATTTCTTGATTGAAACAGGTGTGGCAGTAATCAGGCCTGGGGGTGACTACAGAAATTGAACTCAGGTGTGATAAACCACAGTTAAGTTATTTTTTAACACTATTTTTTTAGCACTGTTCAGAGTCCCTTTAAATAAATCGCCATAAAAAAATGTAACTTGGCTCTCCTTTGCATAACATTACATTTTGTATAAGATCAAAGACTGTTCACCAGAAAATTATATTCTCCACTATTGCTAATGAAAAATAAATCTTCAATAGATCAGCTATATGTTTTGCAAGATTTTAGAAAGCTGCATACTTAAGTGCCTATCTTATGAAAATTGTAATTAAGTATGAGTAGATATAGAGATATTTGGAGAAAAATATAGAATGCCCATAAATGTGTACTTGTCATTCCTTTGTAATGAATGAATCCTTTCAGTAAACGTAGAGGCGGCTGCTGCAGTAAGCAGCTTGCCCTGTGCATTTATTAACGTACGGTGCTTCGTAGATGCCGCATTCATTAATATTACATAAGTCACACACAAAAAGGTGCAATCAGTGTCAGCACTGCTTGGTATCTGTCGTAACCACCTGTGCCCTCTGGTACAATTACTGCACTGCAGAAACCTTTCCCACGTACAAAACAAGTTCAGCTTTGAGAAAAGCAGGGAACAAAGCATCACAAGTGCCTTTCCTGGAGTTATACTTTGCCAAATGCAAAACGGGAGGGTTTTAACTTGCTCTGGTGTCATCTGAGGACCTAAAATGTATGTAAAACTAAACACACCTATATACAACACATTCATGGGCACATGCTGGACATGAGAACTATGTACTTAAAGCAGACTGTCAGCCACAGAATCAAATTCCATTTACCCACTGCTCTGTGTTTATTAGGCAGCCTACAATCTAACCCTGCATTGCAAGCATTCCAATTTAATCATAAATGTTTCTGCTGTAATAATTCTTATCTCAGTCTGCCTGGCTCTATTTGGTACTTTGCCGACGAGAAGGAAGCTTGTCATCTCCCCTCCCACATTCCTGCTCCTCACTGATTGGCTGAGGGCAGTTCAGAGTACCAAAAGGCTGAGAAGGGAGAAGCTGCTGAAATATCTATCCTGTGCTCAAATGTGTTTACAAAGCAAGCTAGATATGACAGTGCAAGCTAGATATGACAGTGCAGTTTCTTGGGGAAAAAGAGTAAGGGCTCGTTCGCACTAGAGGCGTTTTCGGGCTTTTTCCAAGCGCAGGAGATTTTTAGAATGGCCCCTAAAATGCTTGTGCAATGAACGTCTATGAGAAGGTTCATATCAGCACGGTTCATGCGCTGTGTGTTCAGCAAAGCGGTGCCTGGACAATTTTTCGGGCGATTTTGCTATAATGAAAGGTATAGGAAGAGCGCTAAAATCGCTTTATTGCGTTCACGGTTTAATGAATAAATACATTGTATTTACTCTTTTCCGGGTCAAAGAGTTCACTTCCTGACTTGCGTCAGGAAGTGAATTTAAAAAAACGCTCTGGAAAAGCGTTTAGAAAAGTGCTTTTCACAAAAACGGTATGCCCACCACAACACGAACGCTAATGCGAGCGGAATGCAATGTGAACGAGGCCTAAGGGAGGAAATGACATCAAGACTGGCTTCAGTCAGAAGAACTAAAATGGAAAATGCCAGGAACGGTTTTCTCATTATTTGCTATATAAAACTCAATGAAATCAAAATGTGGACAGTACAATATTGTACATATGTTATGTAAGTAGAACCAAGTATTTATCTACACAGTTACATAGTTATTTGGGTTGAAAAAAGACATACGTCCATCGAGTTCAACCAGAGAACAAAGTACAACACCAGCCTGCTCCCTCACATATCCTTGTTGATCCAGATGAAGGCAAAAAAAACCTTACAAGGCATGGTCCAATTAGCCCCTAAAGGAAAAAAATCAGATAAAATCCCTGGATCAACATCACTGGGCATTACCTAGTAATTGTAGCCATGGATGTCTTTCAACGCAAGGAAAGCATATAAGCCCCCTTTAAATGCAGGTATAGAATTTGCCATAACTACTTCCTGTGGCAATGCATTTCACATCTTAATCACTCTTACTATAAAGAACCCTTTCCTAAATAAATGGCTAAACGTTTTCCATTCTCAGATCATGTCCTCTAGTCCTTTGAGAAGGCCTAGGGACAAAAAGATCATCCGCCAAGCTTTTATATTGCCCTCTGATGTATTCATACATGTTAATTAGATCCCCTCTAAGGGGTCTTTTCTGTAGACTAAATAAACCCAGTTTATCTAACCTTTCGTGGTAAGTGAGACCTTCCATCCCTCGTACCAATTTTGTTGCTCGTCTCTGCAACTGCTATAAAACTGCAATATCTTTCCAGTAATGTGGTGCCCAGAACTGAATTCTATATTCCAGATATGGCCTTACTAGAGAGTTAAACAGGGGCAATATTATGTAGCATCTCGAGTTTTTATTTCCCTTTTAATGCATCCCAAAATTTTATTAGCTTTAGCTGTAGCGGCTTGGCATTGAATACGATTATTTAACTTGTTGTCGATGAGTACTCCTAAGAGGAGTTTGATGTCCCCAACTGTATCCCATTAATTTTGTATGTTGCTAGACCATTGGCACCACCAAAATGCATGACTTTACATTTTTCAACATTGAATTTCATCTGCCATTTATGTGCCCATATAGCCATCCTATCCAGATCCTGTTGCAATATGTCACCATCTTCCTGATGCTGGAAATACACGTTACGTTTTCTGCGAAGAATCGTTCCGATAGATGCCTTTGATGATAAAATTTCGACATGTCCGATGTTCCGCTCGATTCTTTTCCGCTTGATTTCTCAAAGAAGTGAATGGAAAAAAGATAAGAAAAACAAGTGGAAGATAAGAGAATCGAGCAGAAAATCGAATGGCTAATAAATCGTGCGCAGAATCGAACGCGAAAAACGTAATGTGTATTCCCAGCATGAGCGTTGATGATTCTGCACAATTTTGTATCATCTGCAAAAACAGCAACATTGCTTTCTACTGCATCTACTAGGTCATTAATAAATTAATTGAAGAGCACTGGACCCAGTACAGACCCCTGTGGGACCCCACTGCTAACAGTCACCCATTTTGAGTATGATCCATTGATCACAACTCTTTGTTTTCTGTCCATTAGCCAGTTTCTTATCCATGAACACAGACTCTTCCCCAGTCCTTGCATCCAGGGTCGGACTGGGACACCAAGGGCCCACCGAGGAAGTTTCAGCCAGGGGCCCACCCCCCTCTCCTCCTCCTCCCTCCCCCCCATTTTGGGCTCACATACACATGTACTCTAGAAATTTTGCATGACTTTATGGTAGGGAATAGATTGTGAGCAATTCTGAGGACAGTCTCCAATAGGGATATGTCTAAATGCGAAACTAAATGGGTGTCACCATGCACTGGAACATCGGCATGGTCATGATGAGTCATGGGCAGACTTAAAAAAAAAAAAATACAAAACACAAAATAAGTAGCGGCGTTATTCACAGAGATTAGGTCCGACCAGATACATTGTATATTCAAGTAGTTACATGCCTCATGATAATTCATCAAGTAGTCAAATTGCAGCAGATACCCCCACAAAATGCAATCAGGTTGACGGCAGATACCCCCACACAATGCAATCAGGTTGGTGGCAGATACCCCCACAAAATGCAATCAGGTTGACGGCAGATACCCCCACACAATGCAATCAGGTTAACGGCAGATACCCCCACAAAATGCAATCAGGTTGATGGCAGATACCCCCACAAAATGCAATCAGTTTGGCTGCAGATACCCCCACAAAATGCAATCAGTTTGGCTGCAGATACCCCCACACAATGCAATCAGGTTGGCTGCAGATACCCCCACACAATGCAATCAGGTTGGTGGCAGAGATACCCCCACACAATGCAAGTCCCCCCCAGCTTGGAAGGGGGGGCAGAGGGCACAGATCAGCGGGGAAGCCTCCCCCCCTCCCTCACCTAGGGCCCCCCCTTCCGCGCACCCCCCTCCTCGAGAAGTGCAGCCAGCAGCGAGCGGAGTATAGCTTACCAGCTTCAGATGATGCTATCTCCGCTCCGCTCCGCATGCCGCTGCTGCCCTGCTGGTCTCTGTCTCCTGTAGTGACGCTGTCCAATCACGCTCTAGCAGGAAGTACTGCGAGAACGTGATTGGACAGCGTCACACACTACAGTCAGAGACCAGCAGGGCAGCGGCATGCGGACTCGGAGATAGCATCATCTCTGTAGCTATTCTCCGCTCGCTGCTGGCTGCACTTCTGGAGGAGGGGGGTGCGCGGAAGGGGGGGGCTCTAGGTGAGGGAGGGGGGGACGCTTCCCCCCCTCCCCGCCGCTCTGTGCCCAATTCCCCCCCTTCCAAGCTGTGCCCCCCTCCAGTGGCGTAGCTAGGGTGTTTGACACCCGGTGCGGATAATTTACCAACACCCCCCCCCCCCCCAAAAAAGCAAAGCGCGCAGCGACAAAAAAAATGGGTGTGGACATGACATCACATGGGTGGGGGGTAATTGTAATGTAACTGTAACAGTAAGGAAGTGGGCTAATATAGGTAGCCAGAATAGTTTCCCTCAGCATAGGTTAGATATGACAAATATGACAACATGACAAATTCAGCAATCTTGAGGCCCCCAACAAGACAAATTCAGCAATCATGAGGCCCCCAACAAGACATTCAGTAACCATGAGGCCCCCAACAAGACAAATTCAGTAACCATGAGGCCCCCAACAAGACAAATTCAGCAGTCATGAGGCACATAAATAAACAGCATTTCACATAAATAGGCAGAATGCCCACTTAATATGGTAGACACCTCTCACCTGGCTTCTGAATTCTCCTCTACTGGCTGCTGTGCCAGGCAATACTGTTTTTGGCTGGATTGGGGATGATGTGTGGGCTGAAAGGCCTGGCGGTGATGCTGTGGCCGGCCTGGCGGTGATGCTGGGCTGTACTTGGCTGGTTGAAGTAAATGTTGGCCTGACTGTTGGTGGTGATGCTGTGGCCTTTTTGACAGTGATTCTGGGCTGGTTGGCTGGTGGTGATGCTGGGCTGGCCTGGATAGTTTAGGTAGTGACAGGTGCACCCTAGTTTAGGTAGCACCAGGAGCCTCCCAGCTTAGGTAGTGATCAGGACCCCCAAGTTTAGGTAGCGACAGGAGCCCCCCAGTTTAGTTAGTGACAGATACCCCCCAGTTTAGGTAGTGACAGGAGCCCCCAGTGTTTGTAGTGACAGGTGCCCCCCAGTTAAGGTAGTAACAGGTGCCCCCCAGGGTATGTAGTGACAGGAGCCCCCAGTGTTTGTAGTGACAGGTGCCCCCCAGGGTATGTAGTGACAGGTGCCCCCAGTTTAGGTAGTGACAGTGCCCCCCAGTTCAGGTAGTGACAGGTGCCCCCAGTTCAGGTATTGACAGGCGCCCCCCCAGTTCAGTTAGTGACAGGTACCCCCAGTTTAGGTATGACAGGAGCCCCCCAGTGTATGCAGTGACAGGGACCCCCCAGTGTATATAGTGACAGGAGCCCCTAGTTTAGGTAGTGACAGGGCCCCCCAGTATAGATAGACAGGTCTATAGGTGTCCCCAGTTTAAATAGCCAGATCTATAGGTGTCCTCAGTGGCAGCGGAGAGAGAAGAGAAGCGGTGGGGAAGGGAGGACGTTTCCCCCTCCCCCTTCCCTCACCTTGGGGCTCCCCCTCTCTCGCTCCCCCCTTTAGAATTAAGTGATGCGGCAGGCAGCGCCGCTGTGCCTGCCGCTTCTTTTCTCTCTCCGCTGCCACCCCAGGGCGGGCGGGCCAGCCACGTCCGGGTAGCTAGGGGGGGGCAGCAGCTAGCCAGGGGAGTGTGCATGCCCCATTTTGCCCTATGTAGGGACGCCCATGGCATGGTAGGCAGATAGGTAGCCGGGTAGGCAGTTATGTAGCCGGGTGGGAGGGTAGGCAGATAGGTAGCTGGGTGGGCAGTTAGGTAGCCGGGTGGGAGGGTAGGCAGTTAGGTAGCCAGGTGGGCAGATAGGTAGCTGGGTGGGCAGTTAGGTAGCCGGGTGGGCAGTTAGGTAGCCAGGTGGGAGGGTAGGCAGATAGGTAGCTGGGTGGGTAGATAGGTAGCCGGGTGGGCAGATAGGTAGCCGGGTGGGAGGGTAGGCAGATAGGTAGCTGGGTGGGTAGATAGGTAGCCGGGTGGGTAGATAGGTAGCCGGGTAGGCAGATAGGTAGCCGGGTGGGAGGGTAGGCAGATAGGTAGCTGGGTGGGTAGATAGGTAGCCGGGTGGGCAGTTAGGTAGCCAGGTGGGAGGGTAGGCAGTTAGGTAGCCGGGTGGGCAGATAGGTAGCTGGGTGGGTAGATAGGTATCCAGGTGGGCAGATAGGTAGCCGGGTGGGCAGATAGGTAGCCGGGTGGGAGGGTAGGCAGTTAGGTAGCCGGGTGGGCAATTAGGTAGCCGGGTGGGAGGGTAGGCACATAGGTAGCTGGGTGGGTAGATAGGTAGCCGGGTGGGAGGGTAGGCAGTTAGGTAGCCGGGTGGGCAGTTAGGTAGCCGGGTGGGAGGGTAGGCAGAAGGGTAGCCGGGTGGGAGGGTAGGCAGAAGGGTAGCCGGGTGGGCAGTTAGGTAGCCGGGTGGGAGGGTAGGCAGATAGGTAGCTGGGTGGGTAGATAGGTAGCCGGGTGGGCAGCCAGTTAGGTAGCCGGGTGGGTAGATAGGTAGCCGGGTGGGAGGGTAGGCAGTTAGGTAGCCGGGTGGGCAGTTAGGTAGCCGGGTGGGAGGGTAGGCAGATAGGTAGCTGGGTGGGTAGATAGGTAGCCGGGTGGGCAGATAGGTAGTCGGGTGGGAGGGTAGGCAGATAGGTAGCTGGGTGGGTAGATAGGTAGCCGGGTGGGTAGATAGGTAGCCGGGTGGGCAGATAGGTAGCCGGGTGGGAGGGTAGGCAGATAGGTAGCTGGGTGGGTAGATAGGTAGCCGGGTGGGCAGTTAGGTAGCCAGGTGGGAGGGTGGGCAGTTAGGTAGCCGAGTGGGTAGCCAGTGGGGGCCCCGACTCCTATGCTCCCCCTCACCTGGGTGTCCCCCCTCCTTACAAGCCGCGGGGAGGGCAGCCCGACTGTTTTTTTTTTGTTTTTTTTCCCTTAAAAAAAACTATTTTCCCCGGGGGCCCCCTCCTATCCTCCCCCTCCCTCACCTCGGACTCTCGGAGGGCCCCCCTCCTGTTACGAGCGGCGCCGGCGGGTACAGCAAACTTCCGGGGAGGTAAAGCAGAAGATAGAGGTCCAGCTGCCTCCCAGTCGCTGTCTCCTCTATGCCGCTCGCACTAAACCAGGAAGCAGTGCGAGCGGCATAGAGGAGACAGCGTAGCCCGGGAGGCAGCTGGACCTCTATCTTCTGCTATACCTCGCAGGAACTTTGCTGTAACCGCCGCCGCTGCTCGTAACAGGAGGGGGGCCCTCCGAGGTGAGGGAGGGGGAGGATAGGAGGGGGCCCCCCCGGGGAAAATAGTTTTTTTTAAGGGACATAAAAAAAAAAAAAAAAAACAGTCGGGCTGCCCTCCCCGGCTCTCCCATGCAGCGCACGCCTTCTAGGGGCCCCAAGGAGGAGGGGCAGTCGGGGCCCACCGATGGGACCGTCGGTGGTTCGGCGGCTCTGTCCGAGCCTGCTTGCATCCTCAACTTTTGCACCAGACTTTTGTGGGGAACAGTGTCGAAGGCCTTTGCAGGTCCAAGTATATCACATCTACAGCATTCCCAATATCCACATTAGCGTTCACTACCTCTTAAAAGCTGAGCATGTTAGTCAAACAGGACTTGTCTTTAGTAAACCCATGCTGATGCTGAGAAATAAGATTATTTTCCTCTATGAAGTCATCATGTATAGAATCTCTTAGTAACCCCTCAAATAGTTTGCATACAACTGATGTTAAGCTTACAGGTCTATAATTTTCCGGATCTGATTTTTTTGCCCTTCTTAAAGAAAACCTGTATCGAGAAAAACCTCCCTTTGGGGGTACTCACCTGGGGTGGGGAAAGCCTCTGGATCCTATTGAGGCTTCCCCTGTCCTCCTCAGTCCCATGGCGGCAGAGATAAAGCTCCCCGAACAGCGGGGGATGTAAATATTTACCTTCCCGTCTCCAGCGCAGGCGCAGTATTGGCACTCCGTCCCAGAGATGGGCGGAAATATCCGATTGCTGTCGGGCTGCTCTACTGCGCAAGCGCAAGTCTCCTGCCCCTGTGCAGTAGAGCGGACCCAACGGAGATCGGCTAATCAGCTATTTTCGCCTATCTCCGTGCGGAAAGCCACAACAGCGCCCCCGCTGGAGCCAGGAAAGGTAAAAAAATCAGCGCTTGTCGAGGGAGGATTCTGGGTCATTTCGGGGGAGTAGTGTTGGGCGAACACCTGGATGTTCGGGTTCGGGAAAGTTCGCCGAACATGGCCGCAATGTTCGGCATGTTCGGGCCGAACCCCGAACTCCCCGAACATCCCGCTTTTAGGGGCCCTATGGGGTCGCAGGCATAAGGGGGGAGCATGCCCCGATCGCGGGGGGGGGTCGGAAATTCCCCCCACCCCCTCCGCTAGCGCTCCCCCCTCTGCCCGCTTCCCCATACAAAAATTTCAAGAAGTACCTGTGTCCGGTGGTAGTGGGTGGCTGGCAGTGGGCGGCACTATGAAGTGACTGACTGAGGAGGAGGAGTCCGGAGAGTGACGCTTTGAGGGAGGTCGGGCAGTGGGCGGATCAGCAGTAGTACGGTACTACTGCTGAACCGCCCGCTGCCCGGCCTCCCTCAACGTGTCACTCTCCGGACTCCTCCTCCTCAGTCAGTCACTTCATAGTGCCGCCCACTGCCAGCCAGGCAGCCACCCACTACCACCGGACACAGGTACTTCTTGAAATTTTTGTATGGGGAAGCGGGCAGAGGGGGAAGCGCTAGCGGAGGGGGTGGGGGGAATTTCCGCCCCCCCCCCCCCCCCCGCGATCGGGGCATGCTCCCCCCTTATGCCTGCGACCCCATAGGGGGGCAGTATTCGGCCGAACAGGGCCCTGTTCGGCCGAACAGGGGCCCTGTTTGGCCCTGTTCGGCGGCCATTAGAAGTTCGGGTCGAACCCGAACTTAAAAGGCCGAACACCATCAGGTGTTCGGCCGAACTCGAACATCACCCGAACAGGGTGATGTTCTGCAGAACCCGAACAGTGGCGAACACTGTTCGCCCAACACTACGGGGGAGCCAGCGCTGGACTGCCTTCAGCTACAGGGGAGGGGGAAGCCTCATTGGGACCCTGAGGTTTCCCCTTCCCGAGGTGAGTACCCCCAGGGGAACTTTTTTTTTTGATACAAAGTATCTTTAAATAATGGGAAAACATGGGCAGTACGCCAATCTACTGGGACTCTGCCAGTTTAAAGAGAGTCACAAAAGATAAGATAAAGGGGTTTATCTATAACTGAATTTAATACCCTTAGGACCCGAGGATGCATGCCATCCGGGCCAGGTGCCTTGTCTATTTTTAATTTATTTAGTCTTGCCTTCACTTCTTCCTGCGTTAAGTATTTAATATTACAATTGGAAGATTGAGACTCTACTGCATCTGTAATTTGCAACAGTGATGTTTCCCTTGTGAAGACAGAAGCAAAGAAAGCTTTTAATAACTGTCTTACCTTGGTCATCCACCATTGAGTTCCCACCCTCATCCTTTAGGAGTCCAATACAGTCAACCTTTCTTTTTTTTAGTTGTGTTAAGGATAAGTACCAGAGGCGCCAAAAAGAGTAAAAACAATTATAAGAATTAAAATGGGGGGAGACGTACTCACCACCCTTCCAACAGACCAAAACCAATAAAAACCACAAAGTTTGGTCAAAGATTCAGCAATTTAATGGTACTCCCGGGTGCTACGCGTTTCACGGGATTATCCCGCTTCCTCAGGCAATCGAACAGGAGCACAAGCAATTGGGGGTCTGAACACAGCTTAGCGCCTCAGTGACTGAGGCGCTAAGCTGTGTTCAGACCCCCAATTGCTTGTGCTCCTGTTCGATTGCCTGAGGAAGCGGGATAATCCCGTGAAACGCGTAGCACCCGGGAGTACCATTAAATTGCTGAATCTTTGACCAAACTTTGTGGTTTTTATTGGTTTTGGTCTATTGGAAGGGTGGTGAGTACGTCTCCCCCCATTTTAATTCTTATAATTGTTTTTACTCTTTTTGGCGCCTCTGGTACTTATCCTTAACACATTGCGATCCACCTATGGTGGCAAGGATTCTTCCTAAAATTTATTTCTACAGAGAGCGACATCTTATACCTGAGTGGGGTCAGGTTCTAATTCTCCCCACCGGCATATGGAGTGGTTGCCTAGGGGCAACCCACGTTTGTGAGTATAAACTCGTTTTATTTCATTTTGTCCTGTTTCTTTGACATACTGCACCATTTGGGCTCTCGTTCTTTTTTTTTTGTTTCCGAAGTGTTTCTTTTTTTTTAGAGTTGATGTACTTGTAAAACTTCTTTGGGTTAGATTTGATATCCCTAGCAATTTGATTTTCAGCTTCAATCTTTGCCAGCCTAATTTCTTTTTTACAACTTTTATTGCACTCCTTATAATTGCTTAATGCAGCCTCGGTCCCCACCTGTTTTAGGACCTTATAGGCATTATTTTTCTACTTCATTTTATCTCTAACCTTTCTATTCATCCATAGAGGCCTTTTTTTTTATTCCTAGACGTTTTGTTTCCATATGGAATATACATACTACAATATTGATTGAGAATAAGTTTAAAAGCTTGCCATTTCCCTTCAGTGTCCTCCCCTTGTAGTACATTATCCCAGTTCACCAAACTTAGTGCCTGCCTGAGTTGATTGAATTTTGCTTTTCTAAAATTCATAGTTTTAGTGATCCTGCTGCCACGCACCCTATCAGTCACCAGATCAAACATTATCATGTTGTGATCACTATTTCCCAAATGTTCTTGAAACTGCACATTTGATACATTATCTGTTCTATTTGAAATGATCAAATCCAGTAACGCATTCCCCCTAGTTGGTACGGTTACCAGTTGAGTCAGGTAACTGTCCTGTAGTGTTGACAGAAATCTGCTGCTTTTACCAGAATGGGTAGCCTCAATACTCCAGTCAATGTCTGGAAAGTTGAAGGCACCCATAACTATGACCTCATTTTTACTTGCAGCTTTTTCAATCTGCTGTAGTAATTGCAGTTCTGCAGCTTCATGAATATGTGGTGGCCTGTAGCATACCCCAATAAGCAATTGGCAACCTTTATTTCCACCATGAATATTTTCCCAAACGGACTGCACATCTTCACAATCTTCCTCCATCTCATCGTTCAGGACAGCTCTAAAAGAGTTCTTAACAAAGAGACAAACCCCTCCACCTTTTTTTCCCTGTTCTATCCTTCCTAAACACATTGTATCCCTCTAAATTTGCTATCCAGTCATGGCTTTCAGCCATCCATTTCTCAGTTATTCCCACAATGTCATAGCCTTTGTCAATCAGAATGAACTCAAGTTTGTCCATTTTATTTGCAAGGTTCCTAGAAGTGGTTACCATGCACTTTATATTTTTACCACCACATTTTCCAATTTTGGTTACATGAAATGAGCTACTTGAAGTTTTACCAACCTCCTTACTCTTTACACTGTCTCCACCCCGCTCTCCAGCCCCCATAATGTTAGGCTCCCACTGTCTTTTTACCTTATCTTGTCTAAATATTGAGACTTTACCCTCCCACCTCTCCCCAGATCCTAGTTTAAAATCTCCTCCAACCGTTTAGCCATCTTCTCCCCCAATGCAGCTGCACCCTCCCCATTAAGGTGCAGCCCATCCCTGCTGTAGAACCTGTAGCCGACTGCAAAGTCTGCCCAGTTCTCCAGGAACCCAAAACACTCCCACTTATTTAAATCCCTAAGCTCAGAATCAGAATCAGAATCAGATTTATTTCGCCAAGTGCGGCGGAAGCCACACTCAGAATTATTTATGGTACACACAGGCGTAGGGCTTAGTGCAAAAAAAATTACAGGTTAACAACAGTGAACACAGTGAACATAACTAACATTGTGCAAAAGGTGCATAAAAACACAGACAGAATAAAAACAGACATATATAAGGGCCTAAAAGTGGCAGTTCTGCAGGATGACCGGGGGGCCATGCTGGGTGGATATGCAGCGTAGGGGGCACTAGTTTAGGAGGCGTACCGCTTGAAGGAAAAAAGAGTTCCTGTGCCTGGAGGTTCTGGTGGGAATAGTTCTGTAGCGGCGGCCTGAGCGCATGCGGGTGAAGAAGCGACTACCGGGGTGGAGGGGATCTTGCACAATCCTGTTTGCCCTAGATCGTAGCCTGGATGCGTGGAGGAGGTCCAGGGGAGGCAGGGGTGTCCCAATGATTCTCTCCGCAGCCTTGATCACCCTTTGCAGCTTGTACTTGTCGCTTGCGGTAGCGCCTGCATACCATACGATGATAGAGGAGCAGAGGATAGATTCGACTGTGGCCGTGTAGAAGCTCGTCATCAGTTCCTGGGGCATACCGAACTTCTTCAGTTGCCTCAGAAAGAACAGCCTTTGCTGTGCTTTCTTTTGGCATTTGGTGATGTTTTCTCCCCATCTCAAGTCGTTGGTGATAGTTGTACCCAGGAACCGAACGCTAGATACCTTGGTTACTTCAGAGCCTTCGATGAGGACAGGATTGAGAGGTGGAGGGCGCTTCCTGAAGTCTACAATCATCTCAACGGTCTTTGCAGCGTTTAGGACAAGCTTGTTGCTCTTGCACCAGTTGCAGATACGCTCAATCTCGCTCCTATAGGCGTGTTCGTCCCCACCGCTGATGAGGCCAAGGATAGTGGTGTCGTCCGCGAACTTAATAACCTTGACACAGTCTGTGGTTGAGATGCAGCTGTTTGTGTACAGTGAGAACAGAATCGGGGACAGAACACATCCTTGGGGAGCGCCCGTGTTTGTGGTTCTCTCCCGGGAGGAGCTCCCTCTGTCTCTCAGATGTAGCGCATGGTACTGGCAGTATTTCAGAAAACACCATCTTCAAGGTTCTTGCTATAAGTTTATCTCCAAGTACCTGAAAATCATTTTTGAGGACCTTCTAACTCCCACTAACTATGTCATTGGTGCCAATGTGTACCATGACTTCCCAAGCCCCACTCAATAATCTGTCAATTCTTTCCGCTACATGCCGAACCCGAGCACCCGAGAGACAACAGACTGTACGGCATTCACGTTTTTTTCAACATATGTCTTGGTTTTTTTCCTGGGATAGAATGGCTGCCCCACCTGCTTTAAAATCCTGTGTAGCACATCAGATTCTAAGATTTCCTGGACTGCATTCCCGCTCCCTCCCCAAAATATGTACCACATTTGGTCCTATTACCATGGCACTCATAGATCTCCAAGACAACCGAGCAACAATTTTCTTCTTCCATAACTAATAGAAAAAAATGTAATTATGACCTCAAGTGCTGAAAACTATTGATGGAATATATGAGTCTTATAGTGCTTCAGCGTGTTTTCAAACTGTTACAGCAAATGTATTCCTTTATGAATATTCGCCTGCACCGTAACAAGCTCAGTTTTGTTCCTGGAATCATGAGATGGAGAAAAAGGGGTTATATTTCCATAACATAAAGATGGTTTTGAACGAGGGCTTCTTTTTGTGTGCTGAATAAGGATGGATTTCTCTGCCATAGTTTACCTGCTGTATTTGCATTTTTCTTATTTCAGAGACAAAGCACACCGTACAGTTCACTTTCTTCTAGAAACTCATTTTGTCGGCTTGGTTTCATTGCCTTGAGTTCACGAAGAGAGAAAAAAATCTGCTTTCTCCTCAAGCCTGAAGTCTATCTTTCTTCAGCTGACTCCTTTTCTTCTCATCTTTATTCAGCATCTCACACATCTTAGTAAAGTGTTAATTTGACAGTTTTTCTTCTGCAGATTTCAACTAATCAAACAATAATTAAATTACATTCACCCGCTAAAGGCTGTATTGTGATTATCATACTTGTTAGGTGCAAAATACAATGCATTGCAGTGCCTTAGGACTCTGCATAACTTAAACAGTAAACATTTGTTCACAGTATAGCCTTCTTCAATTTATCAAACAATCCGAAACAGTCTGTATGCATGTTGGATTATTATGGCTCTGTACAAATTGGATCAAACAATCCGAAACAGTCTGAATGCATTTTGGATTATTATGGCTCTGTACAAATTAACAAGCTGACACATCATTGCATTCCAGCGGTTCTGGAGGTGTGTTTAGCTTCTAAGGGTAACAATGGTTAATTTGCATATATTCAGTAGTGTTGCTCTGGGAGACATCTCAAGCTCATTCCAACCTGAATTATCGCAAATTCTTTCTGTTTTAGGAAAGCAAACTTTTGTTTTTCAATTCATCATCCAATACATTCTCCCCGCACCAGGAAAAGGATGTATTATGTATAACATTTTTCCCAACAATATAGTGGCCAAGAAAAATCTCCTTCCAGCTAAGGTAGTTCTATTATTTTGTCATACAATCACCTTCATCAACATCTCAGAGGAGTTGCTGAACAGAGAATGAATCATTGATTTGTCCTAATCACCTTCTATTACTAACTATTTCAGCCGGCAGGGATTTTTCACCTTATGTATCAGAGCAATTTTCACCTCCCATTCATTCGCTAATAACTTTATCACTACTTATCACAATTTATTGATCTATATCTTGTTTTTTTCCGCCACTAATTAGGCTATTTTTGGGTGGTACATTTTGCTAAGAATTATTTTTTTTATAAATGCATTTCAACAGGAATATTAAGAAAAAAATTGAAAAATTCATTATTTCTCAGTTTTCAGCCAATATAGCTTTAAAACAATACATGCTACCATGATTTTATTTGCCCGTTTGTCTCGGTTATTACACCATTTACATTTTGTCCCTATCACAATGTATGGCGTCAATATAAAGGTGCATTTTTTCAGTGTTTTGCGTCCACCACTATTTACAAGCTTATAATTTATTTATTTTTCGTAATATACCCCCTTCACATGCATATTTAAAAAGTTCAGATCCTTAGGTAACTATTTAAGTTTTGTTTTGTTTTTTTTAATTGTAATTTTTTTTTTCCATTACAATTTTTTGAGAGTAATTTTTGGGTGTTGGGAAATAAACAGTTAATGTTTTATGTTATAATGTATGTAAATTGCCTTCAAAAATGTATGTAGATGTAGTTTTACTATTTGGCCACAAGATGACCACATTGAGTTTTTTTTTCTTTGTGCTTCTCGCTACCTGGAAGCACAAGGAGGACGGGGAACTTTTTTTAGTCAGAAAAACTGCGGCCTCTGATAAGAGACCATAGGTTTTTCTCCTGGGGACTTAGATCAGTGAATGGGAACCATGTTCCCGTTCACTGATCCTAGGGCTACCGGGGAACGGCATTGGGGCACGCCCACGATCACGTGCGGGAGTGTGCCACTGCAGCAGAGCAGCCGCCTGGATGTGAGGATCATGCCCGGGCGGCTGAAATGGTTAAAGTGGTATGAAACTCATCATTTCTTCTTTTCTCTAAGATTATTTACAACCTTAAACCTACTACCACAAAAAAGGTGATGCAGAACAGCATTTATACAGTTAAACACAGAACTTTATTATTTAGTTCAAAGCTCCTTGCATTAGTGGGAAGCTTCTGTCTGCATCAGAAGAGGTGATAACATTATCTTTTGTTTACTAATTGTATCTGACAAAGGAATGTAAACATTAGCAAAGTGCTGAAACCGAGCTCTCTCTGCTTCTAGTATGTGTGCAGTTGAGAAGTGATCTCTATATAGATTTTAATATATAAATACAGTGGTTACGCAATAAAATGCAATGGCAGCTTTCAGAACAGATACATTGGGACCTTTTGTAAACAGACAATATTACTTCTGCACAAAAAATATGGTAGTTGGATGGGTAATGAAAAGTAAGAAAACACTTTTTATTGAATATTATTTCAAAGTTTTATCCCGCTTTACTGTATGCTGAAAGTAGTGAGATGAGAAAAAAAGTATCACTGCATTCTGACCTAGGAACCTCCATGAAGCACCTAGTAGTGCTGGGGTAGTGAGTGAACTGTTTAAACATATCTATCTTAAAACAAATAATCCAAGTTTTCAATAGAGCAAAATCTGCTGATAATACAGTATGCTGTAGCATCAATCATAACCAGACCTCAAAGGACCAGGTGAATCAGTTGGGTGCAAAGCCCAAGTGGAAAATTGGTTGCCACCATAGGCTACGTGATTTGAGGCTATGGCATTGTAGCTAACTGGGTAATATGAGCACCGAATGCCAGCTAGTGGTGGTGGATAGCAGAAGAAATCTGTCTAGGGGCAGTGACCTTGGCTAGCAGTGGTGGATGGATGGCGGCAAAGGCGATAAGTAGTGATAATGGCCAGAGTTCAACTATCATGTAGCCAAACTCCAGATTATGGCGGGGGTTGTAGGCAGCGCCTGGAGTATCGGCTTATATGTAGCTGAACCCTCAGCAGTGGAGTTTATTAAATGGCTTATGGTGTTTGGCTATCATGTAGCCAAATTCCTATTACTGGCAAAAGCAGAGTATTCGGGTGCCATTTATTTAGTTATTGTATTTATTAAGCGCCAACATATTACGCAGCGCTGCCATGGGTTCAGCTATTATGTAGCTGAATTCCACACACAGCAGCTAGCTACAAGTGGCTCTGTCTGTTAGAGTTAAGAGTAGGTGGGGGGTGTTATTGTGAGGTACAGGCTAGGGAAGGCCACAGTAAGATATTTGTAACATAACATTACCGATATTCATAATATCGGACTTCTCCAGTGCCAAAATTACTGTTTTAAATGTACACATAGCAGAAGCAAAATCAGAGTAATATTTTGGTAAAATGAAACAAAATAGGATGCAGGAAAATGAAGAACTCTCAAAATTGGGCCACCACCTCCAGGAAGCCATTAGTGTGAAAGGTAAAAAATTTTACTTGTACTTAGGCATGGATTAATCTCTCCAAGGATTCCAGGAGATCTTTGATTACACAATTAGAGATGGCCCGAACGGTTCGCCGGCGAACGGTTCCCGGGGAACTTTGGTGGTTCGCGTTCGCGATCGAATGCGAACTTTTCCGGAAGTTCGATTTGCCCCCATAGTGCATCATGAGGGTCAACTTTGACCCTCTACATCACAGTCAGCAGGCACATTGTAGCCAATTAGGCTACACTCCCTCCTGGAGCCACTCCCCCCCTTATAAAAGGCAGACCGCATCAGGCATTGGACTCACTCGTCTGCCTGCAGTAATTAGAGAAGGGAGAGCTGCTGTGCAGAGACCTATAGGGAAAGCTTAGTTAGGCTCTTGTAGGCTTCTTAGCTTGCTCCTTGCTGATTCTTATTGCTAAAAAAAAAAGCACCCCTCAACAGCTCTTTTGAGAGCTAATCTTGTTCTTGTGATCTATTTTTTTTGTGTGTGTGTGTCCCACTGACACTTGTGTGGCATAGACAGCCTTGGCAATTCCTACTGTGTGTGCCACTGCCAGGCCCAGCACATTCAGTGACTACCTGTGTGTGTGTGACAGGTGCACATTATAATACCCATCACTGCATATACCTACCTGTTGTTCAGTGCACCCACCTACCTACGTGAGCGCTTGCATTGTTAATACCACCAGTCACTGTACTGTTCACGGTACGTGTGTGTGACCGGTGCACATTTGTAATACCCATCACTACATACATACCTGTTGTGTTCAGTGCACCCACCTACCTACGTGAGTGCACGCAGTGTGATATACCACTCCGTGCATACCTGTTAACTGCACCTGTGTGACTGCACATTGTATTAGTCAAGTCAGTGCATACCTTTCACTTCATCCCCCCGATATGGACAAAACAGACAAAACACGTAGAGGCAGAGGTAGAGGCAGACCCAGAGTAAGGTCACCGGGCAGGTCTCTGCGAGGTCGTGCTGATGTGATTTCATGCGGCCCTGGACCAAACTACAGTGCTCAGAAGAAGGCACGTCCCATCAACTCCCAAGATTGTCAGGACGTGGTTGACTATTTAAGACAGAACACCTCATCTTCCGCAGCCACCAGCACTACTACAAGCACCACATGCTTGCGAACCGAAAATTGGAGGTTCAGGCCATCTCTACACACAATACCAAATTCATATTCATAAAAACTGAACCTCTCCAAAAGGTCAGTGGACTAGTCTCAGACTTTGAAGGAGGTACCAAGAAGATCTAATGCTGGGTACACACTATGAGATTTTCTGGCCGATTTACTGTCAGATCGATTATTACCAACATGTCCGTTTTGCTTTCCGAACGATTTCCAAGCATTTTCCGATCGATTTCCTATTAAAGTGCACGGAAATCGATCAGAAAATGCTAAACATGTTGGAAATAATCGATCTGACAGTAAATCGGCCCGAAAATCTTATAGTGTGTACCCAGCATACAACAGTAGTCCTAAAAATAGGTCTTACCAGCTTTTCGACCAAAAACTTTATCATTAGAACTACATGACTCATACACCTAAATCAGGCCATACACTCGTTAGATTATCAGCAGATAGATCATCAAATAGATCTCTGATCTATCTGATGTGTTTAGGAACATTTTTTACTAGGAACAGATTTCAAATAGATTTCAGTATGAAATCTATTGAAAATCGATCTGATAGCTTTTTTTTGCCATCAGATTTCCATTAGGTCCAATGCAAAATGATAAGCAATCTCGAATTCAATATTTTTTATTGGAATTTTCATTTTTTTTATACAGTCATAACATTAACAGTAATGACAGAGCAATTACAAGTAACTTTTTACATATATCAAGAAAAACAAAAAAAATAAAAATAAAAAAAAAATAAATAAATAAAATTGTTTGTTTACAGAGGTCTTTCCATACATCAGAAGTAAACTCTAAGTGTATACATTGACTCATTTATTTATTCACATATGATAGTAACAGAACAGTTCAGTTTCTTCTATTAGCTAAATAGTAACATTTTATCACGTATTTTCCTACGCTTTCTGTTTGTTAAATGACCTACTATACCTACCTTTTACATGCTTCTGAAGGTGCATAAGAACTCCAGGTGCCCTCTAGGCAGACCCATAGTAGTGGCATAGGTGGTCTTAAAGAACATTGCTGCAGTTTCATAGATATCTTTTAAACCACATAGCCCACCCAAATGCTCTCAGAGCTATGAAGTATTTCTTGAACTTCCTAGTTCAAAATTGGTTAAGCTGGTCTGTATTGAGGTTGGATTTTTCCTTTTGACCGTAGAACAGTCAACCTTTGGGTCTGTGACCGCATTTAAATCACCAGCAATAATCAGAATACCTTTCTTGATTGACATAATCTTCTTGAGTTTTTTGTTGAGAAAGCAAGACTGGTGAGTGTTGGGAGAGTATATATTAGCGATAGTGAATAGCTGCTGGTTAATCTTCCCCCCAACTATCACCAGCCTACCATCGACACTAGAAAATGTGTCCATTTTCTCAAAACCTAGAGTGTCTTTTATAGCAATACACGTTCCACTTTTTTTCTTATCCACCAATGTAGAATGGAATATTTCTGTAAACCCTTGTATTTTAAATTTGGTAGCTCCTTTAGAGTTCAAATGTGTTTCCTGGAGACATACAACCTCAGTTTTTTCCTCCTTAATCAATTTATTAAGTAAAAATCTTTTTCTATGAGAGTTAACCCCTCTCACATTCAGTGTCAAGAGATTAAACTTTTGAGACATATCTAGTATACAATGCTCTTACCTTATCTCTATGGTTCTTAAGCCAGTCCCACTCTGTCAAAATCCCTGTATCATTCCCTATAAAACTCAGAAGGATGAACAATAAATACATTTCTTGTTTCTGTTGAGGAGGAAGTTCTATTAAAGTATTAATGTTGTAATAATAGTTCAAGGAAATGTTCCTGAAAGAAAAAGTTAACGGATCAAAAAACAACTGTCTTACATCATGTTTACTGTTCAAAAACAAATAGGAGACATAAACAGTAAAGGAAAAAGTGAAAGAAAAGGAAGAAGAAAAAAAGAAAGAAGAAAAGGAGAAGGAAAAGAAAAAACTAGAAATGGAAGAGTAGAAATAGAAGTCAACGTTCCAGATTACCATAGGCCTGTATGGCCAAGTCCACTAGATGGACTAAGACTGTTCTCCTCGGATAAAGAGTTTCTCCCGGGGAGAAGAAGCCTTGTGGGGGAAAGTTCGTGTGAACACTGAATGTTCTTTTTCTTCAGGAAGATGTTTCAAGTGTCTTTTGAGGCAGAAGCAGTAGAGGATTTCTCTTCTTCTCTTTGTTCTCGTGACCACTCCATGCTTTGCTGTCGTGGGGATGAACGGTATTGCTGCATCTCTTTTTGCTGTGTCGGCTGAATCTTCCACTTTGCCAGCAAGGCTAGGCCTTCATCCGGATTCTTTGCGATATATTGAAACCCATCTTTTCTGATGATTAGTTTAGTTGGGAATCCCCAGTTGTACAGTATACTTTTGTTTCTTAAAGATGCAGTAATTGGTATGAATTTTCTCCTCGCCTGGAGAGTCATCTGGGACAAGTCAGAATATAATGAGAGATCTTTATAAGGATCAGGTAGTTTTTGGCCATTTCTTGTTTTAGCTAGGAGAGCATCTTTTACATGATAGAAATGGATCCTCATGATTGTGTCCCTTGGAACTTTTTCTGGCAAGAAGCTTGGCTTTGGCAGTCTGTGGACACGATCCACTACCAGTTCATTTTCTGGTATGCTCGGTAGTGTGACTTTCAGTAGATCATTAACATAGTCTTTCAGGCCCTCCGTAGTCACTGACTCTGGGATCCCTCTCAGTTTCACATTGTTCCTGCGATTACGATCTTCCGCATCCGCTTGCTTCCCCTTAAGCCAGCTCACCTCCTCTTTAAGTTCTTCATTAGCCTCTACTAATTAGTTGATAACAACAGTCATATCAGGCATTCTTTTTTCAATTCTATGTAATCTGCTGTCTGTGACGGTCGCGTAACGCGTAAAATTGTTCGCAAGCGTCAGCGTGTCCGCGTCTATAGCGCTTTTAAAAGACAGCATGAATTCTTTAAAAAAGGCTTGCGTGAGGGGTTGTTCTGTGGCAGGGAAGTTGGCCAGCTGGTCTGTTGGGGAGAGCGGGGCATTTATGGAGGATGGCGAAAGAAGTTCATGGCCTACCTGGGCTCCATGAGGTTCAATCCTCTGCCTGGATTTTGCAGGGCTGCGTGATGTAGGGGTGTCCGGAGAGTCCTCTCCACTGTTTCCACGCTGATGGATAGGAGTATGTTGGTCTCTACCTCCTAAAAAACGATTGGAGGGAGACCTGCGTGGTAATGGCTGCTGCAGTTGTTCTCCATGTTCTTCTTCTTCCTCAGAGCGGTGGCCATCTTGGATATCAGCAGCATACCAGTCTGATAGCTTTTTGGGCTTGCATTTGTCTTTCTTTCTCTTATAGGAGACCTTTTGCCACTCCATGTTGTTCCAGAGGGTTTAAGGATCAATCCTCAGCAGTTCTGCCTTGTTTGGAGGTCTGGAAATTGCTTTTTGTCGCTGTTGTTCAGTGTCCCTGGAACAGAGCTACAGACTCACACAGCCATGCAGCTCAGCAGCCAGCCACGCCCCCCAAATGATAAGCAATCTCAACAGATCGACCTAGATTTTCCAGCATGTCGGCCGCAAATCAATCGATTGGTCAATCAATTTGCGATCGATCGATTTTTATCGATTGATTGGCCGCTAATCGGCTCAGTGTATGGGTACCTTAATCGTTCCATCATGTCTGCAGCGCAATTCCTGTGACATAGTTACATAGTTATTTGGGTTGAAAATAGACATACATCCATCAACTTCAACCAAAGAACAAAGTACAACGCCAACCTGCTCCCTCACATACCCCTGCTGATCCAGAGGAAGGCGAAAAACCCTTACAAGGCATGGTCTAATTAGCCCCAAAAGGGAAAAAAATTCCTTCCCGACTTCAGATGGCAATCAGATAAAATCCCTGGATCAACATCATTAGGCATTACCTAGTAATTGTAGCCATGGATGTCTTTCAACGCAAGGAGAGCATCTAAGCCCCCTTTAAATGCAGGTATAGAGTTTGCCATAACTACTTCCTGTGGCAATGAATTCCACATCTTAATCACTCTTACTGTAAAGAACCCTTTCCTAAATAAATGGCTAAAACGTTTTTCCTCCATGCGCAGATCATGTCCTCTAGTCCTTTGAGAAGGCCTAGGGACAAAAAGCTCATCTGCTAAGCTTTTATATTGCCCCTGATGTATTTATACATGTTGATTAGATCCCCTCTAAGGCGTCTTTTCTCTAGACTAAATAAACCCAGTTTATCTAACCTTTCTTGGTAAGTGAGACCTTCCATCCCACGTATCAATTTTGTTGCTCGTCTCAAAGAAATATATGGTGTGATAGACACATATTGCCTGTGCCAAGCTACTTATGTCATGAGTTAAGTGACTATGGGCTTGATTCACAAAACGGTGCTAACTGTTAGCACGCTGTGAAAAGTGTTTCACACGAAATTTCGAATGATAACAGTTTTCACGCAAAAAAATTAGCGCGTTAACGGTCGTGTTCACGTGATAATTTTCGCACAAAAATCATTTTTCACGCGAAAACGCGCTAAAATGCGTAAAAAGCCGTGCTAACAGTTAGCACCGTTTTGTGAATCAAGCCCTATGTGAACTCTGATTTTAATTATTTTACTTTTTTAATGTCCTCTTCTGCTTTATAGAATAATAGTAGTGTTGGGCGAACATCTAGATGTTCGGGTTCGGGCCGAACAGGCCGAACATGGCCGCGATGTTCGGGTGTTCGACCCGAACTCCGAACATAATGGAAGTCAATGGGGACCCGAACTTTTGTGCTTTGTAAAGCCTCCTTACATGCTACATACCCCAAATTTACAGGGTATGTGCACCTTGGGAGTGGGTACAAGAGGAAAAAAAAATTTAGCAAAAAGAGCTTATAGTTTTTGAGAAAATTGATTGTAAAGTTTCAAAGGAAAAATTGTCTTTTAAATGCTGAAAATGTCATGTTTCTTTGCACAGGTAACATGGTTTTTACCGCCAGGCAGTCATAAATGTAATAAAGATAAGAGGTTCAATAAACAGGGACCGGTAACGCTAACCCAGCAGCAGCAGCAGCACACGTGATGGAACAGGAGGAGGCGCAGGAGGAGAAGGCCACGCTTTTTGAGACACAACAACCCAGGCCTTGCATGAGGACAAGAAGCGTGCGGATAGCATGCTTTTTACCGCCATGCAGTCATAAATGTAATAAAGATAAGAGGTTCAATAAACAGGGACCGGTAACGCTAACCCAGCAGCAGCACAGAGCACACGTGATGGAACAGGAGGAGGCGCAGGAGGAGAAGGCCACGCTTTTTGAGACACAACAACCCAGGCCTTGCATGAGGACAAGAAGCGTGCGGATATAGCAGCAATGCTTTTTGCCGCCATGCAGTCATAAATGTAATAAAGAGAAGAGGTTCCATAAACAGGGACCGGTAACGCTAACCCAGCAGCAGCACAGAGCACACGTGATGGAACAGGAGGAGGCGCAGGAGGAGAAGGCCACGCTTTGAGACACAACAACCCAGGCCTTGCATGAGGACAAAAAGCGTGCGGATATAGCAATGCTTTTTGCCGCCATGCAGTCATAAATGTAATACAGATGAGAGGTTCAATAAACAGAGACTGGAAACGCTAACCCAGCAGCAGCACACATGATGGAACAGGAGGAGGCGCAGGAGGAGAAGGCCACGCTTTTTGAGACGCAACCCAGGCCTTGCATGAGGACAAAAAGCGTGCGGATATAGCAATGCTTTTTGCCGCCATGCAGTCATAAATGTAATACAGATGAGAGGTTCAATAAACAGGGACTGGAAATGCTAACCCAGCAGCAGCAGACGTGATGGAACAGGAGCAGGCGCAGGAGGAGAAGGCCAAGCTTTTTGAGACACAACAACACAGGCCTTGCATGAGGACAAAAAGCGTGCGGATATAGCAATGCTTTTTGCCGCCATGCAGTCATAAATGTAATACAGATGAGAGGTTCAATAAACAGAGACTGGAAACGCTAACCCAGCAGCAGCACACATGA
Source organism: Hyperolius riggenbachi (assembly GCF_040937935.1). Lineage (NCBI taxonomy): Eukaryota > Metazoa > Chordata > Amphibia > Anura > Hyperoliidae > Hyperolius > Hyperolius riggenbachi. Next base: position 173,809,996 of record NC_090646.1, read on the forward strand.
TGGAACAGGAGGAGGCGCAGGAGGAGAAGGCCACGCTTTTTGAGACGCAACCCAGGCCTTGCATGAGGACAAAAAGCGTGCGGATATAGCAATGCTTTTTGCCGCCATGCAGTCATAAATGTAATACAGATGAGAGGTTCAATAAACAGGGACTGGAAATGCTAACCCAGCAGCAGCAGACGTGATGGAACAGGAGCAGGCGCAGGAGGAGAAGGCCAAGCTTTTTGAGACACAACAACACAGGCCTTGCATGAGGACAAAAAGCGTGCGGATATAGCAATGCTTTTTGCCGCCATGCAGTCATAAGTGTAATACAGATGAGAGGTTCAATAAACAGGGACCGGAAACGCTAAACCATCCCAGATGTTCATTGGTCATGTTACTTGGTTGGGGTCCTGGAGTGTTGCGTAGTCGTTTCCAATCCAGGATTGATTCATTTTAATTTGAGTCAGACGGTCTGCATTTTCTGTGGAGAGGCGGATACGCCGATCTGTGACGATGCCTCCGGCAGCACTGAAACAGCGTTCCGACATAACGCTCGCTGCCGGGCAAGCCAGCACCTCTATTGCATACATTGCCAGTTCGTGCCAGGTGTCTAGCTTCGATACCCAATAGTTGAAGGGTGCAGATGGATTGTTAGACACAGCTACGTCATCTGACATGTAGTCCTTGACCATCTTCTCCAGGCGATCGGTGTTGGAGGTGGATCTGCACGCTTGCTGTTCAGTGGGCTGCTGCTGCATGGGTGTCAGAAAATGTTCCCACTCCAAGGACACTGCCGATACCATTCCCTTTTGGGTACTAGCTGCGGCTTGCGTTGTTTGCTGCCCTCCTGGTCGTCCTGGGTTTGCGGAAGTCAGTCTGTCTGCGTACAACTGGCTAGAGGAGGGGGAGGATGTCAATCTCCTCTCTAAAGTCTCCACAAGGGCCTGCTGGTATTCTTCCATTTTGACCTGTCTGACTCTTTCTTCAAGCAGTTTTGGAACATTGTGTTTGTACCGTGGATCCAGAAGGGTATAAACCCAGTAATTGGTGTTGTCCAGAATGCGCACAATGCGTGGGTCACGTTCAATGCAGTCTAGCATGAATTGAGCCATGTGTGCCAGAGTCCCACCAGAATCCTCATCATCCTCTTGTGAGCGTTGTGATAGTTGTTGTGATGCATCATAGTCGTCACCTTCCTCCTGGTCTGCTTCTGCTGACCATTCGCGTTGAATTGTGGAAGTCCAACGTGCACCGCTCTGGCCCTCATCAGTGGTGGCATGAAACTCCTGCTCCAACTCCAGCTGTTCCTCCTCCTCTTCTTCGTCATAGCTGCTGGGGCCAGCGTTCCCTGAGGCGGATGGCCTGATGTTGGTACCATCACGCTGCTCGTTTTCTCCTTCAGATTCCCCCAGTTGCATCATGACAGCTGTTTCCTTGATTTTTAACATCGACCTCTTCAGTAAACACAGCAGTGGTATGGTATTGCTGACTGAAGAGTTGTCACTGCTCACAAGCAACGTGGATTGCTCAAAATTTTGGAGGACTTGGCAGAGGTCCAACATGTTGGCCCAATCGGATCCACAGAAGCTTGGCAGCTGGCCGGATGCGCCTCGGTACTGCGCCGTCATGTACTGGACCACTGCACTCTTCTGCTCGCAAAAGCGGGCTAGCATGTGCAGCGTAGAATTCCAGCGCGTAGGGACATCACACAGCAAGCGATGGTGGGGGAGATTGAAGCGCTCCTGCATCTTGGCGAGTGCCCCCGAAGCAGTACTGGAAGTTCTACAATGTTTGGCCACTCGACGCACCTTCAACAGAAGATCGGCCACGCCTGGGTATGTCCTCAGGAACCGCTGAACTACTAGGTTCATCACGTGCGCCAGGCAAGGGATGTGTGTCAGCTTAGCCAACCTTAAAGCGCAAATGAGATTACTCCCATTATCACACACAACCATGCCCGGTTTCAGGTCCAGCGGTGCCAGCCACAAATCCGTCTGTTCCTTTATTCCCGTCCAAATTTCCTCCCCTGTGTGCTGCTTATCCCCAAGGCAGATTAGCTTCAGCAACGCTTGCTGACGCATGCCAACAGCTGTGCTGCACTGCTTCCACGATCCTACTGCTGCTGGGTTAGCGTTTCCGGATGAGGTACAGCTTTGAGATGCGTTGGAGGAGAAGGAGTCAGAGAGGTAGGTGCTGCTGTTATCCAGTGTGAGGGACGGCGGTGCAGCTGTTTGTGGCGTGGGCAACACCCGTGCCGTAGCAGGTGAGGAATCGCTGCCAGGCTCCACAAGGTTCATCCAGTGCGCGGTAAGGGAGATGTATCGACCCTGGCCGAACGCACTCGTCCAGGTGTCAGTGGTGAGGTGAACCTTGCAGGCAACGGCATTCTTCAAGCTTCGGGTTATTTTGCTGACCACGTGCTCATGCAACTCAGGCACTGCAGAGCGTGCAAAGTGGTAGCGGCTGGGAACCACGTAACGTGGGATGGCCACTGACATCATGCCCTTGAAGCTGTTTGTCTCCACCAATCGATATGGCAGCATTTCGCAGGCCAGAAGCTTGGCTATGCTGGCTGTTACTGCCACGGCCCGGGGGTCATTTGCTGGCAATTTCCTCTTGCGCTCAAACATCTCCGACACAGACAACTGAACCGTAGCGCTGCACACGGAAGGGCTGTTGGTTGTTGTGTTTGAAGAACACTGGGAGACCTCAAGAGCACTACTCCGGAAAGTGACAGTGTCAGCGTCGTCTGATGTTTGTGAATGTTGTGAACCACGCAATGGCTGGGCTACTGCTGCTGCTGAGGCGGGTCTGGTGAACCCAAGGGAGGCAGTGTTGTTTCTGGTACCCTGTCCTGACGCGTTTGCCCAAAGAGTGGGATGTTTGGATAGCATGTGACGGCTCATGCTGGTGGTGGAGAGGTTGTTAATACTTTTCCCCCTGCTCAGGCGGGTCTTGCACACCTTGCAAATCGCCATGGTAACATCCTCAGTGCAGTCTTCAAAGAAAGCCCAGACTTTGGAGCACCTGCCTCCTTGCTGGCGATTTCTGTTTGCTCCTCTTTTGCCTCTCACTTGAACTTCCACGCTTGTGGTGCCTGAAATTGCGCGCCGCCTACCTTGTGGCACAAGGCGAGCTCGTGCAGCAGTGGGTTCTTCAACAGACTCATCTGTGCTGCTGCTACGACGGCGATGTTCTCGTTCACAAACAAAATCTGGGTCTCTGTCCACATTGTCCATACCCTCCTCTTCCATCTCCTCAAACTCGTCATATGTCATTGTGGGCCGCCGCCGTGGAGTAGAGCTCCCCACAACAACCTCTGCGCAGCACACTCCAACGTCGTCTTCCAGATCTTGTCGGCCGACCTCCTGCAATTGCAACCCCTCCTGCCCAAATTGCTCTGGGATTTGGGTTTCCGAGTCCTCTTCGGACTCGCCTTGTATTTCAGTGCGCGGTGCATTTCCCACAGTTAACGGTTGTGAATCCAGGCACAACATTTCTGGCTGTTCCTCCATTGACCTTTGAAAGGTGGAAGTTTGTTGGGCTGGGAATAGCTCCTGCGAATACCCCATTGTGTCCTGAGGTAATTCATCGGACTGGTTATCTGGCAGTTGTGTGCGTGGTGTCGCTGCCGGTTGTGTCAGCTTTGTGCCCACTGGCTCCTTGTAACTGGCTGAGGACTCGGACCTCGTGCGTGATGTGCTGGTGCTGCTTAACCCACTGCTGGACGCTTGAGAGGTCATCCAAGTAATTATCTGGTCCTGTTCTTTTGGATTTGTGAGGGTTGTTGTCCTGGACAACATGGGCGGTATTGAGTGGGTTTTCTTGGGTGCTCCCCTGTGGCCTGTACGTGAACCGTCAGGGGAAACACCTCTTCCCTTGCCCCTCCCTCTTTCACCGGATTTCTTCCTCATTTCACTTATCCTTACAGTACACGCTGACTGGCAGCAGTACAGTGGCAGTACAGAAATGCTATACAGTACCACTATTCCCAGCAGCGACACAGAGCACAATGCTATACAGTGACGGGTGAGCGGTGTACCACTATTCCCAGCAGCGACACAGAGCACAATGCTATACAGTGGCGGGTGAGCGGTGTACCACTATTCCCAGCAGACACAGAACAGTACACAGAATGCTATATAGTGTGGCTGAACGAGCGGTGTACTACTGTTCCCAGCAGACACAGAACAGTACACAGAATGCTATATAGTGTGGCTGAACGAGCGGTGTACCACTATTCCCAGCAGACACAGAACAGTACACAGAATGCTATATAGTGTGGCTGAACGAGCGGTGTACTACTGTTCCCAGCAGACACAGAACAGTACACAGAATGCTATATAGTGTGGCTGAACGAGCGGTGTACTACTGTTCCCAGCAGACACAGAACAGTACACAGAATGCTATATAGTGTGGCTGAACGAGCGGTGTACTACTGTTCCCAGCAGACACAGAACAGTACACAGAATGCTATATAGTGTGGCTGAACGAGCGGTGTACCACTATTTCCAGCAGACACAGAACAGTACACAGAATGCTATATAGTGTGGCTGAACGAGCGGTGTACTACTGTTCCCAGCAGACACAGAACAGTACACAGAATGCTATATAGTGTGGCTGAACGAGCGGTGTACCACTATTCCCAGCAGACACAGAACAGTACACAGAATGCTATATAGTGTGGCTGAACGAGCGGTGTACTACTGTTCCCAGCAGACACAGAACAGTACACAGAATGCTATATAGTGTGGCTGAACGAGCGGTGTACTACTGTTCCCAGCAGACACAGAACAGTACACAGAATGCTATATAGTGTGGCTGAACGAGCGGTGTACCACTATTCCCAGCAGACACAGAACAGTACACAGAATGCTATATAGTGTGGCTGAACGAGCGGTGTACTACTGTTCCCAGCAGACACAGAACAGTACACAGAATGCTATATAGTGTGGCTGAACGAGCGGTGTACTACTGTTCCCAGCAGACACAGAACAGTACACAGAATGCTATATAGTGTGGCTGAACGAGCGGTGTACTACTGTTCCCAGCAGACACAGAACAGTACACAGAATGCTATATAGTGTGGCTGAACGAGCGGTGTACTACTGTTCCCAGCAGACACAGAACAGTACACAGAATGCTATATAGTGTGGCTGAGCGAGGTACACAGTGGCAGTAAACAATGCTATATATAGTGTGGCTGAGCGAGCGGTGTACTACTGTTCCCAGCTGCGACACACAATGACTGGGGGGGACCCTGGCTAGCGTGGCTGGAGCGCGAACTACCCTGCCTGCCTACCCAAAGCTAAACCCACAGACAAATGGCGGAGATATGACGTGGTTCGGGTATTTATTTACCCGAACCACGTGACCGTTCGGCCAATCAGAGCGCGTTCGGGTCCGAACCACGTGACCCGTTCGGCCAATCACAGCGCTAGCCGAACGTTCGGGGAACGTTCGGCCATGCGCTCTTAGTTCGGCCATGTGGCCGAACGGTTTGGCCGAGCACCGTCAGGTGTTCGGCCGAACTCGAACATCACCCGAACAGGGTGATGTTCTGCAGAACCCGAACAGTGGCGAACACTGTTCGCCCAACACTAAATAATAGTAGCGCTATAGTTTTCAATCCGAAAGAGTCCTTGCCCAGTAGAATAAAGTCCCTTGAAAAGCTAATGCTCCTTTCACTTTTTCTGTCTGACATATCTGCACAGTTTTTTAACCCAGTTTTGGAGAAAATTATCACCCTTGAAGAAAGAGTGGTGTTTACTATTTACTTGTTCTTTTATTTTCTTATTTTTTTTTTCGGGGGAAGGGGAGGGGAGTAGCACAACCTATAGTAAATAAATAATTTACAACTGTATCCAATAAACTGCCTAAAACAAATACTTCTAAGTGAATCACACATAATCAAGAGTGGTACTTATAAACGAAACCTGGAAATTGAAATGATTATTTTTGCCTCATTGCTCTGCAGAGATCCAATTGTTCTCTCTCATTTCTGTCTCTTAGCCCCAGTCTGTGCCTCTGACAGGCAGCATTTGTGTTTAGAAGTGATGATTTAATCACTCTGTCAAAATAAGATGAGAGAGCTGTCTAAAATTGATAGGATAAAAGGGTGTCAAAGTTACTTGTAAGGATGATTTTTTAATGTAGCATTGGTGAATTTTTTTTTTCTTTGAGAAAATCCAAAATAGACGTGAAAAGCATTAAATGCAGCAAGTTGTTGGCAGATTAACAGAAACTCAAAATGAAGATGCTGGGTTACAGATGCTTCGGTTTTTAAATTATGACAATGAGTACTGCCAGGCCTGCATTTACCTCGAAGAAGCCTATAGGCACAGATGTCCTGGCACCTTAGATTTTGCCTTCCATGAACCTACAAACCCCCATCAAACTGCAACGCAAGTGAGCTGGCTGGCCCAGCCTGCCACTTCTCCCCCTTACTGCCATTGCTCGTCAAAGGTAGCTACAGGTTCCTCTTAGTATTAGGTAGCCAGAAGTATTCTCAATATTAAGTAGCTAGAGGTACCCCCAAGTATTAGGCAGCTAGCAGAACCTCAGTAGAGCCGGGACAAGGTTGTCCAGCACCCAAAGCTGAAACCTCAAAGTGCGCCCCTCCATCCCTCCCACCCCAGCTGTCACACACTGATTGCTATTAGACTAAGACGCACCTCAGGGCCCCAAACCCCCCTAACACTTTAATGATTAGTTATCTGGCTTGCAGTCACTGTCATGTATCCCCTTTTCTTATTTCTTTCTGCTTCAAACACAATAGGGGAATGATAGCTGAATGAGCTGTGCATCCCCTCCTACACTGCGCCCTGAGGCTTGAGCCTCTCTCGCCTCTGCCTCGGCCAGGCCCTGAACCTCAATAGCTAGAGGTGCCCCTGACTGAAGGAAGATCTCGCCAGTGGAATGTTGAGAGCAGGGTGAGTAGCCTCTCATCAGGACTCTGCATAAGGAAAGAGGGAGATGCTCTGCATAGGGAAGGAGAGGGGTGAGCCACCTTTCCATCATCAGGCACCTGTAGGCACATGCCTACAGTGCCTTATGGTAAATTCATCCCTGAGTACTGCAAAAACACAACTAGATGTAGGAACAGAATTATTTTCATGGAAAAAATGCATTATGACTTTGTGAAAAGACAAGGTTTTGAATCAAATAGTTGTATTCTTAAAGTACTGTATATCTGCCTTTATGCTGGGTACACACTATGAGATTTTCTGGGTGATTTACTGTCAGATCGATTATTTCCAACATGTCTGATTTGCTTTCTGATCGATTTCCGAGCATTTTCCGATTGATTTCCTATTAAATGGCACAGACATCGATCAGAAATCGATCGGAAAGCAAATCGGACATGTTGGAAGTAATCGATCTGACAGTAAATCACCCAGAAAATCTCATAGTGTGTACCCAACATTAGATAGGAATGGAGAAGCCAATTAGCCTTCTAAAAAAAATCTAGTTTTCTGGTTAGAATCAGAATCAATTTTCTTTTAGCCAAATATATTGGCACTTACAGGACTTTGATTTGGCAGTAGTTTAACGGACACAGACACTATGATACAAGGACAGACAGTATAGATATTACAAGTCAAGGACAGAATATGAGTTTAAAGAACAACTATCAAATAAACAGTTTTTTTGTAAACCTTCACATACCTATAGAGCTTTTACCCAGCAGCAACAATAAAATGTTTTTTCAGAGGTCTCTCAGCACAGTCTGTGTGAAAAAATAGCTTTGTTTATACCAGTTGAATGTAACAAATTTGTGTGCGTCGGAATTGGGGGGAGGGGAGGCAGAGCTGAACTTTAACCTGGCTGCAAACTGTTTACTTTACACTGCAAGGCAGAGAGTGATAGACACAGGATTGGGCACACAGACAGAACTGCAGCTGATGATTATTTATGCACCTTTGAAGCTATATTCCTGCTTTATATAATTCTGAACACATTTTACTCACAGTGTTAGAGCCAGTAAATTATTTCTGTATGCTGGATCTGCTGGATACAGTCCTCCATAGTAATACCCACAGTGAACACTGTTCCCTGTAAATGTCATATTTTCTTCTCTTAAGATATGAAACGATGAAAAAAGCCTTTGTACTGCTATTTGCTAGTAATTACTGGAAATATATGTGGCATGTAGAATTTTAGTTAACTTTGATAGTTGTCCTTTAAGTAATAGCAAACAGGGTAAGAAGCATTCATTTACAGTTCTGTGCTGTAATGCTTTCAAGTCCTAGCAGTTCTGATCAACTGGCCACAGCACTTCTGAAACATCTATTGGACTGATTGGCCAATATAGGTCACATTGGCCTCAATTCACTAAGCTTTATCAAACACTTTATTGAACGTTTGATAATTTACCTCATGAGTAAAATCTAATTTCGAATTCACTAAGGTGTTATAGATTTATTGAACATTTTATTGATAAAACATTTCATAAATCTATAACACCTTAGTGAATTCAAAGTTAGGTTTTACTCATGAGGTAAAATATCAAACGTTTGATAAAGTGTTCGATAAAGCTTAGTGGATTAAGGCCATTATGTTTAAAACATCATGTAAACTTATTGACCAACACAGAAGCTGAAAAAAACTGCCACCCAACTGACAAGTGGTTGATTAGTGGCTGGGAGTTCACTTGAAGTAGATCCCTCTGTTTGGAGGGGGTTGTGTGGAGGGCTCGATGGAAAGAGAGGGGGCAGCAGAAATGGGAGGAGACTGCCAGGGGCATAAATAGAGCCAGGTGGGAGCCCACCAAAACTGAGCTTGCTGGGCCCCCTGCAAAACCCTTAACTACCCTTAACTAGCCCCCCCCCCCCCCAGCAAAAATTTAACAGAGCATGTCAGCAGCAGCATATATTACCTGTCTGGGTAGCTATATACATAACAAATTTACTCCTCTCTTCAGCTGCACTGTATAGTGTACCGGCCTGCATCTCCATAATGCATGCCACAAAACATGCAGGGACCTGAGCCGCAAGGTACACTGTAATGCCTGGCTGAAGAGAGAGGAGTGAAGAGGATGTGTCGCTACCTCTGCAGCTAGGTAATTTATGACACTTCAGCTGCCAAGCTCTGCATCTCACAATAGCGGGGCCCTCCTGCTGCACAAGCGCTGACTTTTGGCAAGTGTCCTTGACCACGTTCCCATGACCGGGAGCACTCTGGGCATGCGCACTAAAAAAATCAGGACTGCCCATACATGCCTGAGCCTCCATTTCTTAAAAGAAGTTCACTTTGGGTATCCTTTAACTACCTCAAGACCGCGTCATGTCAATGGGCGTGACTGCGGCGGCAGACCCAGGACCGCTTAACGCCAATTGGCGTCAAGTCCTGGGGCTGGCTACTACAGGAGATCGCGCACAGGCTCCGCTCCGATCTACAGCAGCACTGTTCTGGGGATAGCCGTGTGTCACGGCTGTCCCCCTGGGGCACAAGAGAGTGATCGCTGTGATAGGCTGGCCGTGGAAGGAAGAGAGGGTGGGAAAAAGTAAAAGAAAAAAAACTTTATTTATTAAAAAAAAGAACATAAATATTTGTAAAAAAAACAAACAAACATCTGGGGTGGCAATCAGACCCCACCAACAGAAAGCTCTGTTGGTGGGGAGAAAGGATAGGGTGGAGGGGAATCACGTGTGTGGTGTGCGGCCCTGCAGCTTGGCCTTAAAGCTGCAGTGGGCCATTTCAGTAAAAATGGCCTGGTCTTTAGGGGGGTTTAGCACTGTGGTCCTCAAGTGGTTAAGAATATAAATCAGGTTGAGGAAAGACTGTGCAATGGGCAAACACTGACTAAATAACTTATAAATAAATGTTGTAAATAATAAGTATTATTCAGTAAAGTTGAGTTTTTGCTTGGCGCGGTCAACATGGCTGCAATCATGCATTATTTTTTTTAATAACTTTCCTGCAACCTAGATGTTTCAGAGTGGCTCAAGTAGGAATTGCCAAGTTCCACCATCTGATTGCACACAATGGGCCTAATTCACAAAGTGGTGCTAACAGTTAGCACGCTGGTGAAAAGCCCTTTATCACGCCTAAACTCAGTTTAGGCATGATAAGTTTAGGTGTGATAAGTTTAGGCGTGATAAGTTTAAGCACCAACTAGTTTAGCACCGCAGTGCACAGCTGATCAAAAGTTTTGCGCTAGCAAAGTCTGGTGCACTTCGCATATAGTTTAATGGCACTGCTTTGCGTGCGGGACTTTGCGTGCGATCTAAACATCATGCCTAAATTTATCACACCTAAACTTATCATGCCTAAACTTATCATGCCTAAACTGAGTTTAGGCATGATAAAATGGTTATCACGCCTAAAGTCTTTAAAGAGACACTGAAGCGAAAAAAAAATTATGATATTATGATTTGTATGTGTAGTACAGCTAAAGAATAAAACATTAAGATCAGATACATCAGTGTAATTGTTTCCAGTACAGGAAGAGTTAAGAAACTCCAGTTGTTATCTCTATACAAAAAAGCCATTAAGCTCTACGACTTTCAAAGTCGTGGAGAGGGCTGTTTTCTGACTTTTATTATCTCAACTGTTAGTTAATTTTTTACTTTTTCTCTGCCAGAGGAGAGGTCGTTAGTTCACAGACTGCTCTGAAAGAACCATTTTGAATGCTGAGTGTTGTGTAATCTGCACATATTATAGAATGATGCAATGTTAGAAAAAACACTATATACCTGAAAATAAAAATATGAGAATATTTTCTTTGCTGCTAATCTTCTAGTAATTATTCATAGTACACAACCAATTCATTATATCATATATTTTTTTTCGCTTCAGTGTCTCTTTAACTGGGTTATCACCTCTTTGTGAATCGAGCCCATTGTTTTGAAAGCCTGGATTAGGTCTGCTGGATTATTTGTGTTTTCTGTTGTTTTCCAGCTCAGGAGAACCTAACTAATTCAGACCCATATATTACTGCCAGCCTCGTCAAAGGGTCACTGAACTTTTTCTTGACAGCATTAAATGAAATTAAATGAATTATCCAGCAAAATGTAAATTCAATGTACTGATCATCTGTTATTTTATTACAGGACACATTATTTGACCATGTCTGCTTCTTCAAACATGAATTAATCTTGTACGACGGTTTCTAAATGTTTTAGGCTGAAAACAAGAAGAAATACTAATTATTTCTAAACAGCACATCCATGAAATGTATCATAATGACATCTGATAAAATGGTTGCATTCTTGGTACGAGTGAGATTTATTTCTCGTGGTTATTAAGCATACATTTGGATTTTGAAGCTGATAAGCTATGCGTGAATTTACAGAAAGTAACATTTCCATTCTGTCTAAATGAGTAAATGATAAATGTGACTTGATTCCTTAACACATAACATCCAATTGTTTTCGAGGCCAAACAAAAGACAGCTATTGTTTTCAAAGGCAGTGCTATATAGCAAAAGCTGCAGAGTGTGACCACAAACATGAAGGCATAAAGCCATTCATATATCATATATGTCTCAACTCTATACAGTGCGAGTAAAGCAATGATGCAAGTTACTGTCACGTTACAATACATGCCTTGATGGATGACAGATATTGTGCAGTAAAATTTTCTATGTTTGCAATCAAGGTTTAAGAATAAAAATTTAGCAAAAACTGTAAGCCTTCTGTTTAAAATTAATTTCGAAAGGAAATGTTTTGCATGTAGTTTGCATGAAATCATCTTGGTGTGATATGGTTAAAGCATAACTTCATCAATGTTGTATCAAAATATATCTCTATTTGCTTGCCTGTGTATAGAGCTTCAGCAGTGTAAGGTCATGATAAAGTACACCAAAATCTTTATTTGTGGAATCATGAGTGGGTCTGGCAACCAGGGCCCAGAGGCGTAGCAATGGCCCCTGCAAGGGATGCAGCCACAAGGGAGCCCTTATGGGGAGAAGCCTGAGGGGGCCCTTGGTTCTGGGGCCCTCCAGGGCCATTTTTAGGGGCAGGAGGGGGCGCAGCACAGGAAGGGGGAGCAGCAGCCACAAACAGCAGCAAGGAGGGGAGCCGGACTCCTGCATGCATGAAAAAAGGGCGCAGTGAAAAAAGGGCTTGGCTTGATGATAACAAAATGGCATGGGTGGATAACAAAATCTGACAGCGATAAACAATGTTGTCAAACTTGGTTAACGATAAATACCATTGTCATTACAGATGGAAAATAATAATGGAAAGATATTAACATTAAAAATAGTTACGTAATTCAACAATACAGCTTAACCCGACCCTACTCTCACACAGAACCCTCCCCTGATGGTGCCTAAAACTAACCACTCCCCTGGTGGCGCCCAACCCTAATTACCCCCTCCCCGGTGTTGCCTAACTCTAACACCCCACCCCCGGTGGTGCCTAACCACCCACCTGGTGGTGCCTAACCCTAGCCACTCCCCCTGGTGTTGCCTAACCCTAATCACTACCTCTGCAGAAACACCCTTTTACACATAGAAACAATAATATCTTTGATAATGTAAAATCTGTACATACAGTATACACAAAATAATATGACAAAAACTATAACGTTGCAAGCTTCTAAAATGATAACTACTTCAAAAACTATAATGTTCTAATGTTGTTAACAATCTTTTTTGCTGCACCCTTTTTTCTGCTGTTTTCGCTGTATTAACGATAATTGCATTAAAGTCTATGGCGGCGCCCTTTTCGTCCTCCCTCATCATGCGCCCTTTTTTTCCTGCTACCCGACTTCCCCCTCCCTCATCTTGTGTTACCACCATTGCTCCCCCCTCCAGCAGTGGCAGCTGGGAGGCCCCATCCAATGTTCTGCAGGGGGGCCCAGTGATTTCTAGTTACGCCCCTACCAGGGCCATTTGGAGGCAAAGGCCACCTAGTGGTGTGCTTTGAGTGCCACCTAGTAGTTAGGCACATTGCACCCTTTCATTGTAGAAGTGTTGATGTCTGCATATTGTGCAAGAGCTCAGCAGGGCTTATTTGGGTGCACATGCAGAGTGTGCTTCCTCTCTGCATCTAGGAGGAGATCCACCCATTTAACAAATGTTGATGAATAAATACAGAGGGACCCTGCGCTGGAACAGTGGGCTCTAGAGCTAATTTTGTATCTAGTTCATTCACAGTTTCCTATGACACTGCAAAATAGTTTTGCACCACTGCAGTTTATAAATGAAGAAATTTTGAATGTGGAAGCCAGCAACAAGTTTCATTTAGCACTGTATACAAGATATATATACACCAGTGAATGGAGGATGATGAATTATTATGAGGTAGTTTAGCCAAGTCCTTTGATACATTTGCATTCTGCTTCTTGGGTTCATTTTTAAGTAAAGCTTCTCATGTCTTAAAGAGATACCAAAACAACATACATTGGAATGAAATTCAGAGTATTCAAATTTAAAGTTAGCACCAGAAACACTTCCTATGTCTATATATTGCTGTATATTGCTATGTACCTCACCCTCCCAGTGATGCCTAGCCTAGGCTATGATGTCACACAGCTTTCTGTCCGGGGGAATTTTTGTAGTCCAGATGTTATTTCTGCTCACTTCAGAACACACAACAAACAAACATTCCATATTGATGATGTACCAACAGTAAAGATGTCCACCTATGATAAAACAAAAAATGTAAATCAGGGTAAAGAACGATTTTACAATAGGCAAACACTGACTAAATATTTTGTAAATGAATACTGTAACAAAAAATTGCACTTTTCTTAATCTTACCTAATAAAACTTAAGTGTCTCTGCCATGGGCGTCTGCAGAAATTTTCTCAGGGGAGAGGCAAATAGGCGGGGAAGAAGTGGCGCGCCGCGCCGAAGATTCCAGTGAAGTTGTGCGGCGCGCTCCGAAAAATATGAGGGCTAAGTTGTGCGGCATAGCACGCCGCGCCAAAAATGGGTGTGGCCATAGACCAGAATGTGGGTGTGGTCACGGGTGGAGACAAATTTACATGAACTTAGCAATGTGGGACATTAGATTAGGACAGTGGTGGCGAACCTTTTGGAGGCCGAGTGCCCAAATTGCAACCCAAAAGTCACTTATCTATCGCAAAGTGGCAACAGCAATTTAACCACTTCAGCCTATCTGGACGGATCTGCTCGTCCAGATAGGCGCATTGCGGGCTAAATGGACGCACAAGTACGTCCAGCGTTAATTCCGCGGGTGCGCGCGCATGCGCGCGCACCCGCCGCTCGTTCACAGCCCAGCCGACGGAGCGCTAATTGGTTCAAGGGACCAGCAGGTCCCTTAACCAATCAGATGAGTTTACAGGCAGAATGCACATTGTTACAGCCAGTAACAATGTACATTCTGCTAAATGTTTATAAACAAAGTTTCCCTCTCTCTCTCTCACAGCTCTCTGTCATCACAGATTCTGTGAGTGATCTGTGCTGACAGGAGCTGAGAGAGAGACTGCAGCAGTGTGGTAGGACTTATATTATTAAAATTTTGCCCCCCATTCCTTGATTTTAACCCCATATCTACCCCCTTATCTCCTGATCCTCCCTCTCCTTGCCATTTATTCTTTCTAACCTCCCTTCCTAACTTTTGGGTATTTTCACCCTCTCTACTCTTTCTATATACTCTTTCTATCTACCTTCTATCTACTCTTTATCTATTTTATCCATCTATTTAAAAAAAAAAAAAAAAAAAAAAAAAAAAAACTGTCACTTTAAAAAAAAAAAAACAAAAAAAAAAACACAATCTATTTCTTTCTTTTTCTTCTTACTTTTTATTTCTATCTCTTCTTTTTAGTATGGCGAGGAGGCACTTTTCTTTGCAGGAGGCAGTCGCCTTCTGCGAGCAGAGCAGCAGTGAGGAATCTGGGGATGACTCAGGCAGCGAGTGGTCCCCTCCGAGCGACTCTGATTCAGGTACTGAAAGCTCAGAGTCCGGAGGGCTGCCATCTCACCAATTGTGTTGGGATGATCCTGATTCCCCTGATGAGGAACCATCAGGACAGTCAGAGGCCATAGCTGGGGTCTCAGCGGGCAACACCACAGCAGCCAGCAGCAGCAGTGGGCAGACAGGAGCCAGCAGACAGGAACCAACTGGACAGTCAGAGGCCATAGCTGGGGTCTCAGCGGGCAACACCACAGCAGCCAGCAGCAGCAGTGGGCAGACAGGAGGCAGCAGACATGAACCAACTGGACAGTCAGAGGCCATAGCTGGGGTCTCAGCGGGCAACACCACAGCAGCCAGCAGCAGCACTGGGCAGAGGGGAGCCAGCAGACGGGGTGAGCGGCCATCGGTACCTCGCAGGCAGCCGGTACCAGATCATATCCTTAATGGCACTTGGTCACCCCCTAATTTTGAGGTGCCCAATATACCACCCTTTACAGCCACTCCTGGTGTGTCAGTGCCTATTGACAATCTGTCACCCATTGAGCTGTACCAGCTCTTTATTACGGTGGACTTTTGGCAGCATATGGTTGAGCAGACTAATCTCTATGCTGAACAATTTTTAGCTGAAAACCCAACCCACTGGACTGTGACAAAATGGAAGCCCACCAACGTGCCCGAATTTAAAATTTTCATTGGCTTGAATCTCAGCATGGGTGTCACAACAAAGCCACAGCTGAGAATGTATTGGTCCAAGGACCTCTATCATAGCGCGCCCCTCTACCCAGCAACAATGAAAAGGCAGCGATTTGACTTGCTATCTAAATTTTTTCATTTGAATGATAATACCAACCATGTTTCACGGACTGACCCTGCCCATGATAGGTTATTCAAGTTAAGGCCCATGCTGACCCACCTTACTGCAGTATTTCGAGATCTCTACACCCCAGACCGTGACATTGCAGTGGACGAGTCCCTTGTACCATTTCATGGTAGACTTGCCATTAAACAGTACATACCTAGCAAGAGGGCAAGATATGGGGTAAAAATGTACAAGGCATGTGAGAGTGGCACTGGCTACACCTTCGCCTTTACAGTATACGAAGGCAAGGACTCTGCTTTACAGCCAGCTGGGTGCCCACAGTACATTGGCACCAGTGGGAAGATTGTTATTGATCTTTTAACCCCTTATCTCCACCAGGGGTACCACCTCTATGTAGATAATTTTTATTCAAGTGTACCTTTGTTTAAGTTCCTGTACTCAGCCAAGACTGGAGCATGTGGGACGGTTAGATCCAACCGTGTAGGCCTCCCACTACAGGTACTGAACAAAAAACTACATAGAGGACAGTCCTACAGCCTCAGATGTGGCGAACTCCTCGCACTAAAATACTTTGACAAGAGGGATGTGTTGATCCTAACAACGATCCACAGTGAGGCCACCGTTCCTGCCTCGTCAAGAGGGGAGGGAACTGTAAAACCACAGGCTGTAGTGGAGTACACCAAGAAAATGCGAGCAGTGGACTTGGCAGACCAAAAACTGGCTCCTTATATGCTAAGAAGAAGGCGGAGGGCATGGTATAAGAAGATAGCCTATTACTTGCTGGAGGTGTCAATGCAGAACGCATTTGTCTTGTATGCAAAAGCAGGCAGAAGGGACACCTTTGTGCAGTTCCAGGAGAAAGTCCACAAGTCTCTAATTTTTGGCCCTACCCAAATCGCTCAGCAAAACGATCCGATTTATTTGGAGAATACCCTCAGACTTAAAGAAAGACACTTTCCTGCCCTGATCCCCCCAAATGAAGTGAAAGCCACCCCTATGAGAAGATGCAGAGTGTGTGTGAAACACAAGATGAGGAGGGAGTCCAGATATTTTTGCCCGGATTGCCCCTCAGCCCCAGCACTATGCGTTGCTACTTGCTTCAGGACATACCACACTCTTCCACATTATTAATTTCTTCTTCTTCCTTTTTTTTTGGGGGGGGGGGTGTCTATATTTTTTTTAAACCTGGACATATTTTACTGGCCTTTTACTGTCCCTTAAGAAGCTCCCATTTGGCCTACCAATGTGTTTCTGAGGTGTTGGAGGAAACTGGATGCTTGGGAGAAGCCCAGAAACATAATCAAGCTGCCAAATTGAACTTTGGACCCTGCTTCCAAATTGAACTTTAGCCACATGCTTGGAATGAACTATGCTGACCCCTCCCTTCTTCTGACCCACCAATTTGCTTTGGCTTCTGACACCTGACTTCTGACCTCTGACTTTTCTTCAATCCTGCTAGACGTCCAATGGTAAGTTCCATTGTATTTGTCATCATTGTCATTTGGTTTTCTTTTAACCGTGACAAGCTGTAGAATAGATTTTGGTGTGTTTTAGGATTGAGGCCTATGTCATGTGAATTCTTCATACTGCCAAACTGGAAAAAACTGTTCAAAAATGCAATTTTCAGAGTTATGGTGCAACTTTAGCAAAACCGCATACGTCCCAATGTTACCAAATATGTATATCTGAGTAGGCCTGGGTCTCTAATTTTCAGAATGGTAACATTTATGACATGTATTGAATGTTCTGACACTCCATGGGCGTTGCTAAGAAAGAATGACATTGCTGCATTTGTTGAAAAAAATGACTTTGAAAAATCCATTGGCGCTACTTGTGGTTAATAGTGTGCTGTGAGCCCAAAACACTATGTGATTATGTATATAGGGTATCTTTTTAACCGTGACAAGCTGTAGAATAGAATTTGGTGTGATTTAGGATTGAGGCCTATGTCATGTGAATTCTTCATACTGCCAAACTGGAAAAAACTGTTAAAAAATGCAATTTTCAGCGTTATGGTGCAACTTCAGCAAAACCGCATATGTCCCAATGTTACCAAATATGTATATCTGAGTAGGCCTGGGTCTCTAATTTTCAGAATGGTAACATTTATGACATGTATTGAATGTTCTGACACTCCATGGGCGTTGCTAAGAAAGAATGACATTGCTGCATTTGTTGAAAAAAATGACTTTGAAAAATCCATTGTCGCTACTTGCGGTTAATAGTGTGCTGTGAGCGCAAAACACTATGTGATTATGTATGTAGGGTATCTTTTTAACCGTAAAAAGCTGTAGAATAGAATTTGGTGTGTTTTAGGATTGAGGCCTATGTCATGTGAATTCTTCATACTGCCAAACTGGAAAAAACTGTTAAAAAATGCAATTTTCAGAGTTATGGTGCAACTTCAGCAAAACCGCATACGTCCCAATGTTACCAAATATGTATATCTGAGTAGGCCTGGGTCTCTAATTTTCAGAATGGTAACATTTATGACATGTATTGAATGTTCTGACACTCCATGGGCGTTGCTAAGAAAGAATGACATTGCTGCATTTGTTGAAAAAAATGGCTTTGAAAAATCCATTGGCGCTACTTGCGGTTAATAGTGTGCTGTGAGCCCAAAATGCTATGCGATTATGTATATAGGGTATCATTTTAACCGTGACAAGCAAGAGAATACAATTTGGGCAGTAAGAAAGTTGAGGCGTATTTCATGTCAATTTTTCTAACTGCCAAAGTGAATGAAAAGCAATAATATTGGTATTTTCATAAACTCTGTACCAAAATAAAACACTTGTAAAACCCCCAAAAAGTGACAGATTTGAAAAAAGAATACATAAATCTTTACCTTAGGGACTCAGCTTTGTAAATATGTATGCCATGAGGGCGTATTCCTGTTAGTTATGCAAATAAGGACTTTTAATCCTTGGTAGTGTACAATGAGAAAACAAAAAACACAACATAGAAAAAATACACCTTTATTTCCAAACAATATACTGTCACTATACTTTGTACTAGGGACATAATTTATATGTTGTGATAACCAAGACATATGGGCAAATAAAATGTGTGTATTTTATCTATAGTAATATTGTTTATTTTAAAACTATAGGGGATGGAATTTGAGAAATAGTGTATTTTTTCATTTTTTCCTTGGTTTTTCACTATAAAATGCATAGAAAATAAAGTATTTACTGAAAACAAGTATCGCTCACAAAAAGCTTGATTTGTGGCAAAAAAAACAAGATATAAATCATTTATGTGTGATGAGTAGTGAAAAAGTTATTGGGGAATGAATGGGAGGAGTGCTGAAAGGGGAAAAGTGTCTGCGTGCTGAAGGTGAAACACCTGTAGGCTGAAGTGGTTAAACTAAATACTGTACAAACGTTTTAACTCATACATGAACATTATGGAAAATCCAAGTTGAAAATAAACTGTGAAGATAAACAATTTCATCCATTCTACTCCTGAAAAATGTATTCAATTTTTTAGAACCTCCCAGTTTTATTTTCTGTTTTAAAAAGCTAAAAAAGTAGGTTTAATACTATTGTCTCATATGATAAGGATTCAGCTTTTCCCATAGTCTCGCAGTTAGCAATCATGTGACCCCCAACAAGACAAATTCAGCAATCATGAGGCCCCCAAAAATACAAATTCAGCAATCATGAGGCCCCCAACAAGACACATTCAGCATTATTGAGGCCCCCAACAAATCATGAGGCCCCAAACAAGACAAATTCAGCAATCATGAGGCCCTCAACAAATCATGAGGCCCCAACAAGACACATTCAGCAATCTTGAGGCCCCCAACGAATCATGAGGCCCCCAACAAGACAAATTCAGCAATCATGAGGCCCCTAAAAAATCATGAGGCCCCCAAAAAATCATGAGGCCCCCCAACAAGACAAATTCAGCAATCATGAGGCCCCCAACAAGACAAATTCAGCAGTCATGAGGCAGAGGCACATACATAGACAGCATTTCACATAAATAGGCAGAATGCCCCCTTAATATGGTAGACACCTCTCACCTGGCTTCTCAATTCTCCTCTACTGGCTGCTGTGCCTGGTTGTCCTGGCAATACTGTTTTGGGCTGGATTGGGGATGATGTGTGGGCTCAAAGGCCTTGCGGTTATGCTGTGGCGGGACTGGCGGTGATGCTGTGGCTGGGTTGGCTGGCGGTGATGCTGTGGCTGGGTTGGCTGGTGGTGATACTGTGACCTCGCTGGCGGTGTTGCTGGGCTGCGCTTGGCTGGTTGAAGTAAAAGCTGGCCTGACTGGTGGTGATGCTGTGGCCTTTTTGACAGTGATTCTGGGCTGGTTGGCTGGTGGTGATGCTGGGCTGGCTGGCCTGGATAGTTTAGGTAGTGACAGGTGCCCCCTAGTTTAGGTAGCGCCAGGAGCCCCCCAGTTTAGGTAGCCCCAGGAGCCCCCCAGTTAGGTAGTGACAGGCGCCCCCCAGGTCAGGAAGTGACAGGTGCCCCCCAGGTTAGGTAGTGATAGGGACCTCAGTAAGGTAGTGACAGGGACCCCCAGTTAGGTAGTGACAGGCGCCCCCCAGGTTAGGTAGTGACCCCAAGTCCAGTTAGGTAGTGACAGGGACCCCAGGTTAGGAAGTGACAGGTGCCCCCCAGGTTAGGTAGTGACAGGGATGCCCAGGTTAGGTAGTGACAGGTGCCCCCCGGTTAGGAAGTGACAGGGACCCCCAGTTAGGTAGTGACAGGCGCCCCCAGCTTAGGAAGTGGCAGGTGCCCCCAGGTTAGGTAGTGACAGGGACCCCCAGTTTAGGTAGTGACAGGGACTCCCAGTTAGGTAGTGACAGGGACCCCCAGGTTAGGTAGTGACAGGGACCCCCAGGTTAGGTAGTGACTGGGACCTCCAGGTTAGGTAGTGAAAGGGACCCCCAGGTTAGGTAGTGACAGGGACCCCCAGGTTAGGTAGTGACTGGGACCTCCAGGTTAGGTAATGAAAGGGACCCCCAGGTTAGGTAGTGACAGGGACCCCCAGGTTAGGTAGTGACAGGTGCCCCCCAGGTTAGGAAGTGACAGGTGCCCCCCAGGTTAGGTAGTGATAGGGACCTCAGTAAGCTAGTGACAGGGACCCCCAGTTAGGTAGTGACAGGCGCCCCCCAGGTTAGGTAGTGACCTCAAGTCCAGTTAGGTAGTGACAGGGACCCCAGGTTAGGAAGTGACAGGTGCCCCCCAGGTTAGGTAGTGACAGGGACCCCCAGGTTAGGTAGTGACAGGTGCCCCCCAGGTTAGGAAGTGACAGGGACCCCCAGTTAGGTAGTGACAGGCGCCCCCGGTTTAGGAAGTGGCAGGTGCCCCCAGGTTAGGTAGTGACAGGGACCCCCAGTTTAGGTAGTGACAGGGACTCCCAGTTAGGTAGTAAAAGGGACCCCCAGGTTAGGTAGTGACAGGGACCCCCAGTTAGGTAGTGACAGGCGCCCCCGGTTTAGGAAGTGGCAGGTGCCCCCAGGTTAGGTAGTGACAGGGACCCCCAGTTTAGGTAGTGACAGGGACTCCCAGTTAGGTAGTATAAGGGACCCCCAGGTTAGGTAGTGACAGGGACCCCCAGGTTAGGTAGTGACAGGGACCTCCAGGTTAGGTAGTGAAAGGGACCCCCAGGTTAGGTAGTGACAGGGACCCCTAGGTTAGGTAGTGACAGGGACCCTCAGTTAGGTAGTGACAGGCGCCCCCCAGGTTAGGTAGTGACAGTGACCCCAAGTCCAGTTAGGTAGTGACAGGGACCCCCAGGTTAGGAAGTGACAGGGACCCCCAGTTTAGGTAGTGAGTGACAGGAACCCCAAGTCCAGTTAGGTAGTGACAGGGACCCCCAGGTTAGGAAGTGACAGGTGCCCCCATGGGCAAACATAGGTATATATAGGAACAGTGGAATAAAAATCTTTCATATCTTTTTCATGGTTTTGAGAAATAGTTTGTGCATTATATGAGAGATATGGGATAATCATTTGGATATCCATTTGTTTTCCTTTAAGGTAGATTGTCCGATATTTCTGTAGGGTCAGGAACTCAGTATGCTTGAGCTGTAAGAAAAGAGTCAGCATAGACAGCATAGGCTGTGGCCTAGGGAAGTGATGTCACTTCCGCATATCAGTGCGGTGTGCTAGGTCCTAGCGCCCGCACTATTGGTCGCCGCCTGATCGAGGTCTAATGCTGGGGACTGGAGCGGCAGCTAGAGAGGTGGCAGCGACGGCCAGGGGGGGCAGCGGGCGTCCAGGGCAGATGCCCCAATTTGCCCGACGTGCGGATGGCCGTGGTCTCTGCGTCCCATGTCCGTGGTGTGTGTGTGTCCCTGCATATGCTCTACTGCGCATGTGCCACAGGGTCAGCCATTGTTGGGACATGAGCAGGACAGCCAGGGGGCCGGCGGGGTGGGCGGTCATGTGTGCGGGCATGTGCGCGTGCGGCGCGGACGCATGCATGCGCGCTGACAGGTTGCGGCGGTGACAAACCTAGAGCCTGTTATTAAATGGGCTAAGGTCTTAACTTAAGTTAAATTTAGTAAAATACCTTGTTACGTGATGTTTTCACCTAGTACTAAAGCAATTGAATCTTTTTCAAAAAAATGTTTCCTGTTGATCCATTTGGTTACATTAGTTGGATTACTTTTGTGACTACAACAGGTATTTTTTGTTTCTTTTTGTGTGTTTTCCTTAGTACTTCTCATGTGGTCTAGATAGAGATGGCCAATCATGGCCAGGTTTCTGGGATCTTTAGAGTGCTATTAAATAGATATGTAACTTGTTTAACTGTACACTTGTATTATTGTATCCAAGGGCAAATTGTGAGCATATGCAATTGGATAGTCCTTGCTGTGTACATTTAGCATACCTATGTAAAATTACCCCATTAATAAAAAACAATGAATTGAGATTCAATCACAGTGAAATAAACATGGGCAAACATAGCTATATATAGGAACAGTGGAATAAAAATCTTTCATATCTTTTTCATGGTTTTGAGAAATAGTTTGTTCATTATATAAGAGATATGGGCCAAACTTGTGGAAAGACAGCATAGGCTGTGGCCTAGGTAAGGATTCGGGGTAACGGGGCGGAGCAGTTGAAAAGAGTGCAAATCACCTGCTATTTTAGCCACAGTTTGCATAGTGGATGGTACTTTTCAACAGGACACCGACGGGATATGATAAGGTAAGTATGGGGCCTAAGGTTAGTTGCCCACCTGGGGGGGGGGGGGGGTTAAAGTTAGTTGCCCAATAGTGGGGTTAAGGTTGGGCACCCACCAGGAGAGGGGTTAAGGTTAGGCATCACTGGGGGAGTTAAGGTTAGGCAGTTAGGCACCAACAAGGGTGAGTTCTGTATGAGATAAGGGAGAGATTACGTCATAGTAAGATATCGGCAAATATTACTGATATTTTACTATATGAATAAAGCAGTAGAATATTGATACATTTACCAATATTTTACAACTGGCTATTTCCTGTGCCCTTTTCAATGGACGCTTTTACCAAATGTATGCAAACGGTACTTTATGTTAAAGTGAACCTCCAGACTAAAAATCTACTCAGCAGCAATAGAAAGGCTTGTTGTTTCTTTAACAGTTTCACAGCATCAGAACTTTGTTTTTTTCTTTTACCCAAGTCTCATTTTTAGCTGCAAAGAGGAAATTTGGCCGGGCATTTTTCCCCTGATGCTGTGCAAAGCATGATGGGATTTCTGATGTTGTTGTTCTTCTTGTTGCATCCATCCATTTACTGTGCTGAAGGAGATGGATTAGCGTAAAAATTAACGAGATGCTTAACCTCCTTGCCGGTCTAAAAAATCCGGCAAGGAGGCAGTGCCGCACTTTTTTTTTATTTATTTATTTTTTAAATCATGTAGCGAGCCCAGGGCTCGCTACATGATAGCCGATGAGCGGCAGCATCCCCTCACCCACTCTGATCGCCTTCGGCAATCAGAGTATGCAGGAAATCCCGTTGAGAACGGGATTTCCTGCAGGGCTTCTCCGTTCGCCATGGCGACGGGGCGGGATGACGTCACCGACGTCATGGACGTCGGGACGTCACAGGGAATCCCGAACCGCCCCTCAGCGCTGCCTGGCACTGATTGGCCAGGCTGCACAGGGGCCTGGGGTGGGGGGAGGGGCGGATCGGCGCGGCGGGTAGCGGCGAATCGGCGGCGAGCGGCGGCGATCGCGTACTACACGCAGCTAGCAAAGTGCTAGCTGCATGTAGGGAAAAAATTATGCAAATCGGCCCAGCGGGGCCTGAGAAATCCTCCTGCGCAGGTTACCCTGAGCTGAGCTCGGGATAACCGGCAAGGAGGTTAACATTTCTATAGACAACATTTTAAAAAGATATCCTATATTCCAGAACTTTAAATATTGTAATTGCATTACAATATGCAGGGCTGTTTTGATTCTCTTTTTTATTCCACTGCATTAAAGAATACTAAAGTTGATATAGTGCAAAATTTGTGTTTTCTCCTTCTTTAATCTTCCCTGGACTGGATTTATGGATTCATTCATCAGCAATAATAAGTGAAGAGGTACAAACTGCTTCTGCACACCCTTCTCCTTTATCTATGTATAGGTGTGATAGTAAACAGTCTAAAGGGACCTCTAAATATAGAACATATTAACTAAGGTAGTGCATCATGACTTCAATGTATACAATAATAACCTACCATGTCTGACAACAAAACATATGGAACCTTACCAAAGGATGCTATTGTTTATGCTTCCTAAGAGCAGCATAAATCCAAATATATTCCTGGCCTGTAAGACAAACGGTGTGGAGCATCTTTCTCTTTATCTCCATTTACAGAAAAAGCTGTTTGGTGACATTTAGCGTTTACTATATGTACAAGAAAATACTTGCAGTTCTGTTCTTACTAGTGCCTACATAAATAACACATTGGATTAACTAATTTTCTCTGGCCTCACTTGTCTTTAATATTCTATAGTAATTGTATTATAATTCAAAATCAAATCTATAGTAAACCTTTTATTTCCCATCTGAGCACCTCTCTCTAGAGAAGATCAAATCCTGTAGTTGTTTCGCTCTCTCACGTAAGGATTGGTCAACCCAAGAAGAGCGATATCTGAAACGTATATTAACACCACCAATCAGATTTCCCAGAAAGTCTCGGCAGGCGACTGCCTCATACGTTACTCCCCTGTGCGATTGGTATGATGCACTATCTGTCCCAGGAGAGGACGTCGGGATGTGTGCTCCTAATCCCTAAATAGGTTTTATGCAATGTCTGCACTATGCATGTTACAGGGCCAGAGTTCGGACACCTACGTTTACCTGGGTACTTCTGCACAGTGTAGGTGACTAAGCAAAAGAATGCATTCCTTTGTGAACTAAGACCCCGGCTTTTAATTTAGCTGTAGGGATAACAGTGGAGCCTGGATGAGTCAATTTGTGAATGCATTTGTTTGAACATTTGCATGCGAGCATGCAAAGGGTTACTGATTTTTTCCTCATACCCCCCGCCCCCCCTCAACCTCTTGCTTGGAATACAACTGGCATGCATGAAGTAAATGATTTCAGGAAATGCAAAATTGTCCCAGAGTGTGTGCGGGGGGCCTGGACTGTGTATGCAGGCTTAAACTCACCTAAACCTCCGCCTCCCTATTGATGCATTCCATGCCACGTTCCGTCTTCTTGTAATTCTACCTTCTAAACCAGAAGGTCCAGTTTAGAAGGTGGAAATGTGAGTAGACGGAACGCAGCATGGGGTGCATCAGAAAAGAGGAGGCAGCTTAGGTAAGTTAACCCCACATACACAGTCCGCGCTCCCTGCACATTCCAGGAGGATATCACTTTTTGCAAAACCGTTCTCACTTATCTCTAGTAGGAACTACTGCTTACTGGGATTCCTACCACAGTGGTATCTTCATAGTGACTGGCAGACATTGGTGTCAGTCATTAGGTGACAGATGACAGTTTGCCCAACCTTTCCATAACAAGGATTATGCCACTACCAGATATTATGTTTGCCATGGAGACAGGAGGACAAAGAGCGCAAAATAACTGTAATATTTTCGAATTAGGAAGCCTGATCTTGAATGATCCATTGTAGAAATAAGTTTAAAAAAATCATTCCAAAAACATGTTAGTGATATAAATGTCAAAGCACATTTTTTTCCATACTTAGTTTTGTTGAAATGCATTTCTGAAAAATGAGAATGAAATGGGGCTTCAGAGAAAGCCCATGAGTTGAATGTTGTTCCACTTTACAGTCCATTAGACTGTTGGAGAAAAAAGAAGCTTGTTCACAAACAGCCATATGTTGGCGTATAATGCTCTTTCCTTCCGGTTTAACCTCCCTTTGTGTCTCATCCCCAGCTTTCAGCTTTCAATTTAGTTTACATCAGAGTCAAACAGAGGAATGGGTGATCTTTTGTGTACATCACTAGTGTGGGAGTCCACAAGATCTTTGGATAAGTGTTACTTAGATGACCCTTGTCTAGGTAAACCACAGGAAATACATTCTGGAGGATCTCCGGCAATGATGTGTCATCATGCTTTCGCTTCACAATGGAAACCATTTACACCATCTTCCTGAAAGGAACACCTTGAAAGGTTGGAGTGGTGATTACGCTCCTTAAACTACCAAAGTTCTAAAGTAAACACCTCCCAATGAAAACTGAAAGGCAGCAAGACGGTTGCGCATTTAGCTTTGTCATTTATATCTCTGCATGCTTTCATCCACATTATTATGATGTGATTTCACATACATCTGTGAAGTAGAGTTTTGTGCCAGTTTACAGGGTCATGTTGAAAATTCCGTACTTTCTGTTAGAAGCATGTTGCATACAGCTGGCGCGGCTCCCTTGCCATTTCTTCTCACGGTGAGAATGAAAATCATCGACAATGTTTTGCTTGAAATGCTTCAGATCCATCTGCTGATACGCAGACACTTCTAGTGTAGCTGAAACAACTGCTAATGCAACGATAACTGGAATATACAGTGAGGGCTGCATCTGAAAATATATATTTGTTATGAAGCACCATATTTTGAGAACAGAGAAGCAGATGTTAGCAAGAGAAAGAATGGCACACGGAACCATGCTGCAAGGTACTGATATAATCAGCATGAAAGCACTGACAGGGGCATGCCAAATGATTCAATTCCTGGGCATAACTGGATTTTATTCCACGCAAATAATCAAAGGGGAACTTTGAGTCATTATTGAATTTACGCAAACAGTAAGTATCTCACTTGTCAGGTTTTATATCTCCGATATTATTCATGTTAGCAGAACCATTTCCAACATGCTGCTGCCCAGTGCCCTAAAGATTGCCTTGGCAAGGTAGAGATACTGCCAGTCAAGCTAAAATCGTTGCTTTTGCCCAGTTTTTGAAAGGTGTTTGAATCCATTTCATCAAGCTAACCATCTGGCTCTTTATCCCCTCCCTCCCAAGCCCTCAAAAAATAACGGATTTTAAATCAATCATTCTCAAACAAGCAGTATGCAGCAGGCGCATAAATCTGGGACTATTGCGGTGAACAATACACTGTACATTTCGTTCAGTAAAATTGATGCTGCCGGGGACAGCCCGTCACAAACATTCTTCAGTTTTGTCATCTCCTTTCTGCCGCCCCGTCTCTAGGAAAGGGCGTAATTAGCGGGACAAATGGTGGTAGGAGCTGGTAAGTGTTGCTTGGGATGCATGAGGCTTGTCACAGCATCTGCTGCTTCATAGCAGCAAATAATAACTTACTGCTCTCATCAGATTTTTAGAGTTGTGAATTTGCTGTGTTAATTGCCTGGGCACATAGAACTTACCTCTACGGAGTCCAACATAAATATACTCACTGAAAAGGAGAGAGGCATAGTGCCAGTCACACAACAGCTCTTCATCATAGGATTATGCAGGCCGTACATGGGTGATAGTCTGTGGCATAAAAATAGTCATTGAGTACTTTTAGCTTAGCTACATAATCTTCCAGTCATTTTGCTTAAAGGTGGCCATACACTGGTCGATTTGCCATCAGATCGACCAACAGATAGATCCCTCTCTGATCGAATTTGATCAGAGAGGGATCGTATGGGGCTGCGTTTACTGCAAACCAATTGTGAATTGATTTCAGCATGAAACCGATCACAATCTGTGGAGCTGCCGCTGCCCCCCCCCCCCCCCCAGCTATACATTACCTGCTTCGGCGCGATCCCCCACTCTCTCTGCAGTCTCTTCTCCGCTCTGGGTTCCGTGTTTCGGACAGGCTGGCTACCTCCTGTCCGGGGAAGTTTAAACAGTGGAGGGTGTTCTACTGTTTAAACTTCCTGCCAGGACAGGAAGTAGCCAGCCGGTCCGAAACCCGGAACCCAGAGCGGAGAAGAGACAGTGGAGATAGCGGGGACTCGCGTCGGCAGAGCAGGTAAGGTATAGCCGCTAGCGTCGGTCATCGGGCATTCGAACGCCGCTATTGACGCACTCACGACCCGCCGGTGATTGAGGGAAATCTTCCGCATCGACTGAACGACGGGAATCATCAGGAACGATCGATTTCGGATGGAAATCGATCGTTTGGTCAGCGTGTGCGCGACGATTTCATAGCCAATTCGATCCCAGTGATCGAATCGGCTGTATATATCGGTGGGAAAATCGGTAAGTGTATGGGCCCCTTTAATCATCTGAATGAGATTCATGCTGCTTGTGGAATACTAGCAGCACCTAAAAGTACTAATTTCCTACACCAGAAACAAGCATGCAGCTAATCTTGTGAGATCAGGACCTTGCAATATCTGATAATTCAAAGGTCCCCGCACATGCATTCGCTTTAAATGTATCAGGAGGCTCTACCTACAGCCACATCTAAGACAGGTGCTCTTTGTCAAGGTGCACTTAGTGGTCATGCATGCTGAGACACTTGGTTTTGGGCATTGCAGTATCTTATAATGCATAAGGTCCCTGCACGTGCTGTCACTTTACATGTATCAGGAGGCTCTGGACTGTAACACAATTTCGAGAACAGACGAATTTCGATGTTAAACACAAAATTCTTATTTGTTTGTGCTACGTAAACGATCGTAATTCAGAAAAACGATCATAATTACGAAATTCCCTATAAACGTGAAATTGTGCGTAATTTCGCGAAATTCATGAAATTTCTATTATGATCATAATCGTAATTTTGCGAATTACATAAATTACGTAATCGTATTTAGGTCATTGCGTAATCATATTTAGGTCATTGCACTAATCACTACTCTCTTGTTACAGTTGTCCTTTAAGCAGTTGTCAGCCCTGTGGGGGATAATTTATGTGTCAATCGTATATCCATAGCACAGTCTATTAACTCCAAGGAATTCAGCTTCCCATAAGAGTACCATCAGAAACAAAAACAGTAAATTATCTGTTCCTTATCATTTCTTATAAGCTGGGCATATAGTAAGCCAGTTACGGTTTCAAATTCTAGAACAAGTGCCAATACCTAGAAGGGGTGGTAACAGAATTAAGAAATTGCTGTATAGAGAAGCAGTGTGGATTAAAAAATTAGACACGCTTCAACCACGGGGTATGAATAGGGAATATGATATGCAGCCTCTTATTTAATATACATCTATCCTATAATTGTATTGCCTTATCGGGTTATGTATACTATATTGATAGGTAGCCTGCTTTAAGCTTGTCTTGTGTATTGCGTGGAGGGGAGGGATGGATGACATATCAGAATCAGAACCAGAATCAGATTTATTTCGCCAAATACAGCAAGCGCCATATTCGGAATTTTTTGTGGTACACATGGCATAGGCATAGTACAGGTTGACAAGAAGCACAACACAGACAATTTACAATTGACAGGAACTGGGACATAGGTTAGTGTTAATCGTGCCGTACAGGAGCAGTCCAATAATAGTAATAATAATAGTAGTAGTAATCATGATGGTGGTGATGGTGGCCCCAGTGCAGACCCTGGGCAGTTGAGAGCTAACAGAGAGACCCCGCTAGGGCATGCCAGTGAGCGGGCCCGGTGGGTGGAGGTTGGAGTTAAGCAGCCGAACCGCTTGGGGGAAGAAGGTGTTCATCCGTCTGGTGGTTTTGCATGGTACAGACTAGTGTTGGGCGAACACCTGGATGTTCGGGTTCGGGAAAGTTCGCCGAACATGGCCGCAATGTTCGGCATGTTCGGGCCGAACCCCGAACTCCCCGAACATCCCGCTTTTGGGGGCCCTATGGGGTCGCAGGCATAAGGGGGGAGCATGCCCCGATCGCGGGGGGGGGGGGGGTCGGAAATTCCCCCCACCCCCTCCGCTAGCGCTCCCCCCTCTGCCCGCTTCCCCATTCAAAAGTTAGGAAGTGAAACTGTACCTGTGCGGTAGTGGGTGGCTGGCAGTGGGCGGCACTATGGAGTGACTGAGGAGGAGGAGGAGTCCGGAGAGTGACGCGTTGAGGGAGGCCGGGCAGCGGGCGGATCAGCAGTAGTACGGTACTACTGCTGATCCGCCCGCTGCCCGGCCTCCCTCAACGCGTCACTCTCCGGACTCCTCCTCCTCCTCAGTCACTCCATAGTGCCGCCCACTGCCAGCCACCCACTACCGCACAGGTACAGTTTCACTTCCTAACTTTTGAATGGGGAAGCGGGCAGAGGGGGGAGCGGTAGCGGAGGGGGTGGGGGGAATTTCCGACCCCCCCCCCCGCGATCGGGGCATGCTCCCCCCTTATGCCTGCGACCCCATAGGGGGGCAGTATTCGGGCGAACAGGGCCCTGTTCGTGCCGAACAGGGGCCCTGTTCGGCCAGGCAATGAGCCGTTCGGGCGAACCCGAACAGTTTGGCCGAACACCACCAGGTGTTCGGCCGAACGCGAACATCACCCGAACAGGGTGATGTTCTGCAGAACCCGAACAGTGGCGAACACTGTTCGCCCAACACTAGTACAGACCTGTAGCGGCGGCCCAATGGGAGGAGCTTGAAGTAGCGACTGCCTGGGTGGGAGGGGTCACGGGAGATCACAGTGGCCCTCTTCCTCATCCTAGCGGAGTGGAGGAGATCAAGAGGTGGAAGAGGGGACCCGATGATTCTCTCTGCATCAGCTATGACTCTCTGCAACTTGTGTTTGTCACTGGCCGTTGCGCCCGCGTACCAGACGATCAAGGCATCTGACTGCAAGCACGTGGGCGGTTTGTTCACCTTCCGTCCATGTGACTTGCTGACACTAGTACCAGAGAGGGCGGTGTTTTACGCCGCTCTCCTGGACTGTAGAGGTTCCCCATCAGGTCCGCCTCTGGTGCTGCATCCGACCGTGTTCTCCGTTCTTGCGCAGAGCAAGCTTTTTGAGTACTGCGCACATCTGCATATTAGAGCCATAAGTTCCCCATCAGGTCCGCCTGAGTAGAGGTAAGGGGATTGGTTGCCATAGGCACTGTGTAGATGTGATTGGTTGTGCTCCATGTACGTATTTGTATGTATATAAAGCAGTATGTGATTGTATGCCATTAGACACTGACACTGGCTTGAGAAAGGAGGGGGTCCCCTCCGAAATGTTGCTATTTCATGTCAATGTGTCTTTTATAATTTAAAAGAGCATATATACTATTTGATGGTGTCGGTCCCTACCTCTTGCAATTTAGCTGGAGCCAGGAGTGCTGCCTGATTCCTTGACCGAGGCACATCAGTTGCTACATTACAGGTGTGCTGTCTACCAGTACTTGTACAGTATTTCGTTTACAAATAATGTTTTACAAATTTAGAAATCCTTAAATAATGTGAAGGAAATCGCCAATTGTGAAAACATTAATCTTCCCTGTTTCAAAAGTGAAACTTATAATTACGTTTGTTAAAAAAAACGATAATATATGTTTAACCACTTGACCACTGAGGGGTTTTATCGTTATAATTGTGTATTATTGTGAATAACCTTAATTTATCGTTTCTTCTTATAATAAAATCTGAAAATATTGTTTATAACGATGATATAAATATAACTACGTTCGTAATAAGTGTTGTAAAACATTAGTAAGTATTAAAAGTTTTTTGCTGAAACTAAACCTAATCCTACTCTCACACAGAACCCTACCTGTACCAATCCCTAGCCCTAAGACCCCCCTGGTGGTGCCTAACCTTAACCCCACCCCCCTGGTGGTGTATATTGTACTGTAACTATACCAAACCCTACTCTCACACAGAACCCTCCCTGTACCTATCCCTAACCCCTAGACCCCCCTGGTGGTGCCTAACCCTAACACCCCCTGGTGGTGCCTAACCCTAAGACCCCCCCCCCCCCCCGGTGGTGCCTAACCCTAAGACCCCCCCCCCCGGTGGTGCCTAACCCCAACCACCCCCCTAGTGGTGCCTAACCCTAACCACCCCCCTTACTGATCGCTTTATTAGGTGGATAATAATGTTTTACAAATAGTGACTGTAAAAAATATATTGCAATTTACGTTATGTACTGATCGCTTTATTTTGTGAATAATAATGTTTTACAAACAGTAAGGGATACATTTTTAAATAATGTTTTAGTTAAATACGATAAATATGTTTATTATTTTTATAAACGTTATTCGTCACGGGCGCATTTTCTAAACTTAAATCATCACAGGCGCTGTTATAAAACATTAAAAATCTCCAGGCGCCGTTTGTAAAACGTTAAAAATCTCCGGCGCCCTTTTTTCCTTTTCGGCACCCATTAAACGATACTTATTGTGGGAGTGAATGGTGGCGCCCTTTTTGTCCACTAGCTGCCGGCGCCCTTTTTTCCTGTTACCGTCTGAATCACACCAGAAACAAGAATGCAGCTAATCCTGTCATATCTGTCAAAATTGTCAGAAACAGCTGAACTGCTGCATACTTGTTCAGGGCCTATGGCTGAAAGTATTAGGGCTCGTTCCCACTATCGCGAATCTGCATGCGTCCAACGCATGCAGATCCGCACATGTAATGCAAGTGGATGGGCCTGTTTCCACTGTAGCGTTGTTGAGGTGCGTTTTTTTCAGCGTGAAAAAAACGCACAAAAGAGCCAACGATTTCGCCTGCGTCGGGAATCCGTGCGAATCGCCGCTAATGTATTTAATAGTAAAAACGCATGCGTTTGTTACATGCGTTTTTACCCGTGATTTCGCGTGTGATTTCGCACCTTTTTCAATTTTATTAAGCCCTGGCAGTGTCATGGTTAATTTCGCATGGCACCCTGCCATGCGAAATCGCATGCGAAATCGCGGGTAAAAACGCATGCGGAAACTCATCCGCATGCGTTTTTACAAGCGTCGGAATGCGGCCGAAATAGCGTCGCAACAGTGGGAACGAGCCCTTAGAGGCAGGGGATTAGCAGGATAGCCAGGCAACTGGTATTGCTTAAATGGAAACAAATATGGCAGCCTCCATATACCTCTTACTACAGTTCACCTTTAAAGGACAACTGAAGTGAGAAAAATATGGAGGCTGCTATGTTTATTTTCTTGTCTGGCAGCCCTGCTGAACTATTTGGCTGCAGTTGTGTTTGAATAACACCAGAAACAAGCATGCAGCTATTCTTGTCAGATCTGACAATAATGTCAGAAACACCTAATCTTCTGCATGCTTGTTCAGGGTGTACGGCTAAAAGTATTAGAGGAAGAGGTTCAGCTGGATAGCCAGGCAACTGGTATTGTTTAAAGAGACTCAGAGATGAGTCATAATGCTATTTTTTTTACTTACCAAAGGCTTCTTCCAGCCCCAAAAGCATGGATGCGTCCCTCGCCATCCTCCAGCTTTCTCCCATTCAGCCGCGGTGGGCCCCGGTAACAGGCTCAGTCGAAGCCAGTCTGGGTCCTCTGCATGCGCAGTAGACCTGGACTGACGTCACTGAGCCTGTTATCGGGGCCCACCGCGGCTAAATGGGAGAAAGCAGAAGAATGGCAAGGTACACATCTGTGCTTATGGGGCTGGAGGAAGCCCCGGGTAAGTAAAAAAACAGCCTTATGACTCATCGCTGAGTCTCTTTAAGCCTCCATATCCCTCTCGTGTGGCTGAGTAGTGTACTGTTAAGTGTTCAGTAAGCCAGCACCTATTCCACGCTCCTGAAAATTGCAGCCCCCAGCCAGGAACTAGGAACAAAGGCCTCAAAGTTAAGACAAACAACATTAACCCATTCTCGTTCAGTCGTTTTCACTTGAGCAATGTTCACCTCCCATTCATTAGCCTATAACTTTATCACTACTTATCACAATGAACTGATCTATGTCTTGTTTTTTCCACCACCAATTAGGCTTTCTTTGGGGGGTACATTTTGCTAAGAGCCACTTTACTGTAAATGCATTTTAACAGGAAAAATAAGAAAAAAAACTGAAAAAATTCATTATTTCTCAGTTTTCAGCCATTATAGTTTTAAAATAATACATGCCTCCATAATTAAAACTCACGTATTGTATTTGCCCATATATCCCGGTTATTACACTGTTAAAATTATGTCCCTATCACAATGTATGGCGAAGATATTTTATTTGGAATTAAAGGTGCATTTTTTCCATTTTGCATCTATCACTATTTACAAGTGTAAAATATAGAAATATTTCATCTTTACATTGATATTTAAAAAGTTTAGACCCTTAGGTAAATATTTACAAGTTTTATTTTTTTTATTGTAATGTTTTTTTTTTATATTAAACATTTTACTTGGGTAGTTTTGGGAGGGTGGGATGTAAACAATAGGTTTATAATGTAAATGTGTGTTGATTTTTATTTTTTTTTACTTTTAGTTGTAGTATTACTTTTTGGCCACAAGATGGCCGCCATGAGTTTGTTTACATGACGTCACTCTAAGCGTAACATACGCTTAGAGAGATGCATGGGGGACGCTACAGCCAGAAAAAGCGAAGCTTCCGAGAGAAGCTGTCGCTTTTTCAGCGGGAAGAGGAATCAGTGATCGGGCACCAAAGCCCGATTCACTGATTACCTGGCTAATGAACAGCGGGCCGTGAGCGCGCGTGCACGCGCACGATCGGCCATGGGAGCGCTCATGGTTCCTGGACGTAGTTTCTACGTCCAGGAACTAAAATAGGTTAAAGCAGTACTCTGCAATACCAGGTCCATAAACAACAAAACAGCAGTTATTCACGATCTGATAGAGGCTTCAGACATAGCTTTAATCACAGAGTCATGGATGGATCAGAACTCGGGTCCCACTCTCGCGGCTGCGGTACCAGTCAATTACTCAGTTTTACACTGCGAAAGGCAAAAACCCAAGGGAGGAGGATTAGCTCTGTGCTTCAAATCTAGTTTGAACATTAAACCCCTCGCTGTAGCCCCCACCCACTCTTTTGAATGTCTGGCAGCCCAACTCTCAGCTGAGAAAAAAATAAACATACCGACCCCTGGTGCTGGCTCAGCCTTTCTCAAGGAAATAGCAGAACTTGTATCTTGCATAACACTGAAACACAGGTGGATAATTCTGGGAGACTTTAACACATGGGTCGATATAAACTCCTCCCAATTAGGAAATGAGCTACTTCTTTCCATGAGTGAACTGGGCTTCTCTCAAGCCATCAACCTCCCTACCCACAGAAAAGGATACACTTTGGATCTCATTTTCCATTCAGAACTTCTAATATCCAATGTGGAAACTGATCCGGTAGTCTGGTTAGACCACCACGCCATCCACTTCTCCTTTACAGCACCAGCTACAAAACACCAAGTGAAAGAACTAATAAAATATCGTTCCTTGAAAGGTTTGTCACCCCAACACTTTCAGAACAACTTTTAACGAAAGAAACAGGGACGCATATTGGAACGACAGTAGCGCAACTATCAGTCCCCTGAAGACAAACTTTCCCTAATTGCTCACCTGGAAAAATATCAAACGCTGATCAACAAAAAAAAGTCCTTATTCCTGTCTCACGAAATTGCAAATGCAGCTAACAGACCTGCCCAACTTTTCCGCATGGTTGCCAATGTTTGCAATGCATCTTGTAGGAAATCCAGCGTCAGACCTTCACAGGACCGGTGCGAGAAATTTGCCCCTTCTTCTCAGACAAAGTCTCCTCCATACAATCTGCCATACAATTCACAGCCCCAGAAACCTATGCAGAGCCATATAATGGATGCAAAAATAGCCTACCACCATGGTCTGATTTCAAGGTTATCACTGAAAAAGACATCTTGGATATCCTCTCACACCTTCACCAGACTACCTGCGATCTGGACCCTGGCCCCACTAAGTTCATGTTGAAATGCCCTGAGCTATTTACACCGGCATACCACAAAATAGTCAACGGCTCCTTACAAGAAGGGTGGTTTCCCTTTTGTCTGAAAAAAGCAATTGTCAGGCCACTAATCAAAGAAACCATCCGTAGACCCAGACGCTCTAAATAGCTATAGACCTGTCTCAAACCTCCCCTTTCTGGGGAAAAATATTGAAAAGGCTGTCTACCTCCAAATTGAAGCCAGGCTCTCCAGAAACAGCATCCTCGACCCTCTTCAATAGGGCTTCAGGAAATATCACAGCTGTGAAACAGCCCTCACCCAGATTAGCAATGATCTGCTCATGGCAAGAGACAAAGGCCAATGTTCCATTCTGATTTTGCTAGATCTCTCAGCGGCTTTTGACACAGTTGATCATGAAATCTTGCTTAACAGGTTACAAGAGTACTGTGGCATAGATGGCATTGTTCTCCGGTGGTTCAACTCCTTCCTGGCTGGCAGAACACAAAGGGTAGCCTTAGGGCCCTTCCTCTCCAACCCTGTACCACTAAAATATGGTGTACCCCAGGGCACGATATTATCACCTTTACTTTTCAACATATACATGCTGCCACTTGGACAAATCATACAAAAACATGGCCTGACATATCATTGCTACCCTGATGACACCCAGCTATATTTGGCATTCAAACCTGATGTCGCAAATTCTACTCCACAGATAAATGCATGTTTAGCTGAGCTTCAGGAGTGGATGAATAATAACTAGCTAAAACTTAATGCTGACAAAAGTGAGGTTCTTGTTATCGAAGGTCAGGGCTCTACAGCAAAGCAGCCCCAGTCTCAACCAACACCGCTAAGGATAGGGAGCTCAGACCTGAACAACTCAGACTGTGTGCGCAGCCTGGGAGTACTGATTGATGGGAAATTAAGCTTCAGGAATCAAATCTCAACTGTTGTGAAACATTCCTTCTTTCACCTAAGGAATATTGCAAGGATTAAACACCTCATTCCTTCAGAGGATCTTCCAATCCTAGTTCATGCCTTCATCACATCAAGGTTGGACTTCTGCAATGTTCTCTACACAGACCTGCATAAGAAAGACCTATGCCGCCTGCAATTAGTATAGAATGCCACCGCAAGGCTGTTATCAAACCAACTCCGCCATTGCCACATAACACCAACCCTGAGCTCACTCCACTGGCTACCGATAAAATGGAGAATTTTGTTTAAGATTGGCTTACTGACATTCAAATCCTTGCACAATCTGGGCCCTGGATACCTGAAGGACTTGCTGCAACTGCATCACACCCCCCACAATGTTACATCTAAAGGATGCAACACCTCGGTCACCCCCAAAGTCCACCTCAAAACCTTTGGAGACAGAGCCTTCTGTCATGCTGCCCCTAGACTTTGGAACTCCCTGCCACACGCAATCAGGATAGCACCATCTCTAGAAGCATTAAAGTAAAAGCACTAAACTGAACACCAACCTCTTCAGTCTGGCATTTATAAACACCTGACTATCTCCTCTGTAACACAGTCCAGCCTTCAACCCTGTATTGATCTGAGACACAACTATGAGTCCTATGGGAGAAAAGCGTGTTACAAATGTTATTGTATTATTGTATTGTATTATTCAGTAGGAAACCTTGAGCTAGACTCCCTAACACTGCTACTGCCTACTGAGCACGCCCTAGTGCCTGCAGCTCTGGTGCTTTGAGTCTGCCATGAGAAAAGCGCAATATAAATGTCCTGTGTCTGTTATGTGTTACAGTTGTCCTATAAAGAATATTCAGGCACTCTTGAGTAATGCCACCTAACTCTTCCTTATCAATATGAGTTGATTGGTCAATTTGCATTCTCATGCAGTGCACACTGTTTTTAGTCTATGAGCACTGAGACAAAGTCAGAGGGTGGAGCAACAAAGCAAAGCTAATAGTGAACACAAAGTACCATCTGGGCCCCCTCTTCTCCAGGGCCCCATAGCAGCTGCTACGTCCCTGCATGTGGCTTCTTAAAACGCCAAAAAAATAACAGATACTTACCTTCGGAGAGTGAAGCCCATGGATCCTTCAGAGGCTTCCCTCGTCCTCCTTCATTAGGCCATTCCAGCGCTGCGTCCCTGAAGTGTGATTGCACTGCACCAGTGCAGTAGCACAGACCCGCTCTGGCTGAGCTGGAAGAAAACAAGCCTGATCAGGTCCGTGGTACTGCACATGCCTGAACCATTGTCAAGCCAATATCAACGGTTGTGCGGCAGGGACAGCGCTTGAACGGCCTGGCAGAGGACGGGGGATCCATAGGCTTTCGTCTCCCAAGGTGAGTACGCATTTGGGGCACTTTTTTCTCACAGGTTTCCTTTAATGTGAAAATTGGCAAATCAAGGACAAGAAGGTAGAAATATATTATAAAATACTACAAATACAGGGATTCTAACTCATCCTCTCTGGATAAAAAGTTGAGGCTCTCACCTCCTTATCAGACTGCCCAAAACTACAATCAAAAATGATTCTTGGAAATGGATTTAATGTTATCAAAAATATTTTTTCATTTCAGGTTTGATCCAAAACTGACTGAAGGAGAAATTGCTCTTCATTGCAAGCATGAAATCTGTACTCGCCTTATGGAGTATGGACTGCCCAGACCTTGACTGCACTGGGTAGGAGCTTGTTACTCATTTTACACACCAGGACTGAGGGATTTTGCACATATTCCCAGCGCTCCACAAGAAAGGCTGGCCTGCGACACTTCCATATCACAGCCTTTCCTCGCTCACCAGCACATGTGACATATATCCCCTGATGACGGCATAGAGCCGAAACCTGGTAGGAA
Source organism: Hyperolius riggenbachi (assembly GCF_040937935.1). NCBI lineage: Eukaryota > Metazoa > Chordata > Amphibia > Anura > Hyperoliidae > Hyperolius > Hyperolius riggenbachi. Next base: position 173,848,581 of record NC_090646.1, read on the forward strand.
AGGAGAGACGGGCTAACTCTGAACACTTCTTTAAGTAATAAGGTGCACTTAGAATTTTATTCAGTGCAAAAACCTTATGAGCGATTTTCATGCAAGTGGGTCCAGTGTGCATGGGCCCACAATGTAAGTTGTTTTTTGTCTTGTTTTATTAATGCAACTGTTTGAATAAAATTGTAACCCCCTGTGAACAAAATCCTACTGAGCCTGGCATATTGTTGTGTCCCTTGGTGGTGGACACTGTACACCTTTGTTGAGCACTGGGTGTCTGCAGGCTTCATGATAATGCCAATAACTTCTTGATGCACCCCCTCCTTTTGTGTCACCAGCCCCTCCCTCTAGATTGTAAGCCTTTGGCAGGGCCCTCTTCCCTTGTGTATCATACTTGACTGTGTGCACTTTACCCAGAATTTGGAACTGGTAATTTTTTACCACTACCATTCCAGTTTATGATCTGGCATTGTACTATTATCTGCATTGTGTTGTGTATCTTATTGCTATTACCTGTATTGTTGTATCTATTGTCTATTACCTGTATTGTTCTGTCAACCCTGTTATCATTGTCTGTAATCCTATTTATTGTACAGCGCTGCATAATATGTTGGCGCTATATAAATCTAATAAATAATAATAATAATAATGAGAATGGTTGGGGTGACAGAACAGCGCTGAGGTTTATACATACAGCACATGTGACATGCTATTTGTAAGCCAGCTAAAACAAGGTTGCCAGTAATTCCTACAATACACAGAGCTCCACGGAAGAAAGGTTTTCCCATCTTGTCTGTAATTATTCTTGAAGTTATAGTAATGAAGTAGGAAGTTACTAATATCAAAAAGCTTTAGGATAATCAATGAGGGTATTTGAGACAAACTTACTAGCCAGTTCCAACAACCTGATCCTGGAAGTTACAGAAGCTGCACAACTTAAAGAAATTGTCAGCCAAATAATGCTGCCCCTTGATATACTTACCTGAGGCTTCCTCCGGCCCCTTGCAGCCGACATGTCCCTCGCAGCATCTCCACTCCCAGCTGCCGGCCTGGGGTTCCTACCGCTGCAGAGGCTGACCTCCTCTACTGCACCTGTGCGAGCACCGCCTGCAATCTGCGCAGTACACTGCAGACAACGTGGACTTGATTGACAGCGGCGCTCGCGTAAGAGCAGTAGAGGACAACCTCGAGGTTGGCCTCTGCACTGGTGGGGACCCCGGGCCAGCGACTGGGAGCGGAGCTGTGGCGCGAGACATGTCGGCTGCAAGGGGCCAGAAGAAGCCCAGAGTAACTATATCATGGGGCAGCATTATTTGGCTGACAATTCCTTTGAGTACAGCATGATAGACATGAGTAATGTACCAATTACACTGAGCCCAGTATGTACAACTTCAGGGGCACCGCCAGCGTACAAGCGAGGAAAGCCTCCACTTTGGGCCTCACTGTGGCGGGGGGCCTTGCTCTGCTGCTGGTGGCTGCCGACCTGCTCTGTGTAGTCCCAGGGGTTCGCAGTGAAAATTACTTACACAACCTTGCTCCTGCGCGGACTCCACTCGCCCGCTCTCCTCCTATCACCAGGCTGCTCATTTTCTCCTCCTGTAGCCGCCGCTGGCGTCTTGTTTCCATGGTTACCCAGCGGTGCCTCCAATGACGTCAGAGGTGCTGCCAGAAGTAACCATGGCATAGGATACGGTGAGATGGCAACAGGAGGAGAGTGTGGGAAGAGCGGGAGAGCGCGCTGAGAGGAGTCTGTGTTGGAACGAGGATTCAAGTAAGTCACACTGCCTGGGCTGGGCACCACCTCTGACTACTATATGCAGCAGCTCCAGCACTTATAGCTCACTACCTATACTGAGAGCCCTACCTGCACCTGGCTACCTATATGCAGCACCTATAGCTCACTACCTATACTGAGAGCCCCACCTGTACCTGGCTATCTATATGCAACACCTATAGCTCACTACCTATACCAAGAGCCCCACCTGTACCTGGCTACCTATATGCACTACCTATACCGAGAGCCCCACCTGTACCTGGCTACCTATATGCAGCACCTATAGCTCACTACCTTTACTGAGGGCCCCACCTGTACCTGGCTACCTATATGCAGCACCTATGGCTCACTACCTATACTGAGGACCCCACCTGTTCCTGGCTACCTATATGCAGCACCTATAGCTCACTACCTATACTGAGGACCCCACCTGTACCTGGCTACCCAGATGCAGCACCTATAGCTCACTAGCTATACTTAGGTCCCCACCTGTACCTGGTTATAGGTAGCCAACACCTATAGCTCACTACCTATACTGAGGTCACCACCTGTACCTGGTTACCTATAACTGAGGTCACCACCTGTACCTGGTTACCTATATGCAGCACCTATAGCTCACTACCTATACTGAGGGTCCTACCTGTACCTGGCTACCTATATGCAGCACTTATAGCTCACCACCTCATATAGGTATACTGAGGACCCCACCTGTCTCTGGTTACCTATATCCAGCACCTATAGCTCACTACCTATACTGAGGGCACCACATGTACCTGGCTACCTACTGCAGCACCTATAATTCGCTACCTATACTGAGGGTCCTACCTGTACCTGGCTACCTATATGCAGCACCTATAGCTCACTACCTATACTGAGGACCCCACCTGTTTCTGGCTACCTATATCCAGCACCTATAGCTCACTACCTTTACTGAGGCCACCACCTGTACCTGGCTACCTATACTGCAGCACCAATAGCTCGCTACGTATACTGAGGTCACCACCTGTACCCTATCTGATATGTTAACTGGGGACTACCTGTATATTGCTAGTATTTGGCCTCACCCACATCACGTCTTTGCCACACACACTTTTTAGCCGCGGCGCACTTTATTCGATGGAGTTGCCTATGCAATAGTGAGTGCAGCTACCCAGAAATCATTGAAGGATACAAGACCTGTAGTAAAAAGTAAAATGGGGGAGCAGGAATGTATATGATGTAGTTCTCATGCCCATCGCTCCCCCTACCTTTACTAAGCAAATGCCCCCGCAGCCACTTCCTGTTCGGCCCAGTCAGGCATTAGTGTGCAGGTGCTGGCCCAGCTGTGTACATCCTTGATCATGTGCCTGCTGCCTGCGAGCGCTCTGCACATACACACTAATGCCCGACCCGGCCAGCCAGGAAGTGGCTGCAGTGGGCACAATAAAGGAAGGGGATGGAGGATAATGGGGGAGCGGTGGGCATGAGAAAAGAAAGGTTAGATAAACTGGGTTTATTTAGTCTGGAGAAAGACTTAGAGTGGATCTAATTAACATGTATAAATATGTCAGAGGGCAATATAAAGGCTTGGCGGATGAGCTTTTTGTCCCTAGGCCTTCACAAAGGACTGGAGGACATGATCAGGAGGAAAAACGTTTTAGAAATTTATTTAGGAAAGGGTTCTTTGCAGTGAGGTCTGGAACCCACTACAAAACGCAATCGCTAATCGCAATCGCTAGCGTTTTGTATGAGCATTTTGTTAGCGATTTCATCAGCGTTTTCTGGCATTTTGGTGAGCGTTTTGCAAAAAGTGCATAGCGGTTTGTGAGCGAAAGCGATTTGCAATTTGATTGGTTGATTCAATTTTTTTTTATCCAATTTTAGCCAATGTGTAGGATTTTTTGAGCTTTTAAAGGGGACTACACACCTGTATGAGTGGCAGCATCACATACTTCACACAATACATTAATTATTATAATAATAATAATAATAAAAGTAGTCACACAGAAACAATAGTGGTAGTTTACTTAACAACCTCAAAATCAACTTTGTATCTGTATGAAGCACACATAACCCACAGTATTTTTGGAGTGATGTATCGTGTGCACATATGTACTCACATAATAGTTTTAGAAAGGTAAAATTGTTCAATGTTCAACAACACAAATTTAACATAACGTAAACACATACAAATAAGAAGTATCGTATATACTCGAGTATAAGCCGAGTTTTTGGGACCCAAAAAGTGGTCCCAAAGTGGGGGTCTCGGCTTATACTCGAGAGAGTATAGGTGGCCAGGCATACCTCCCCCGCAGGCAGTTCGCCTCCACTTCCCCTGCAGGCAATGCGCACCCCTCCTCCTCTCTTCCCTACTCCCCTCCCCGCAGGCTGAAAGATTAGATAGGAGAGGGGATTAGCGGAACAGTGGGACTAAGCCGCAGGCCGTCTCTTCCCTCTTGTCGGGTCCCCTCTCCACGCCTGAAATAAGAGCAGCAGCAGCGGCCGCGGCAGCTGGGTGTCTCACCTTCCGGGCGGCTCCAGGCAAAGATCAAATGTCTCCGGGCTCCTCCATGTACATTGCGGCTAACAGGAAGTAGTGTGATTACTACTTCCTGTTAGCCACGATGTACACGGAGGAGCCCGGAGACATTTGATCTTTGCCTGGAGCCGCCCCGAAGGTGAGGCACCGAGCTGCCGCCGCTGCTGCTGCTTTTATTTCAGGCGTGAGAGGGGACCCAACAAGAGGGAAAAGTCGGCCCGCGGCTGAGTCTCGCTGATCCCCTCTACTTCTATATAATCTTTCAGCCTGCAAGGGGAGGAAGGGGGGCACACTGCCTATGGGGAAAGGGGCACACCTATGGCTGACTACCTATATTAGAGACATTAACACCTGGCCAACTATGTAAGATCACCTATAGGCTGGCTACCTATACTGCAGACATCTACACCTGGCCACCTATGTTAGATCACCTATGGATGGCTACCTATACTGCAGACATCTACACATTACCTATGGCTGGCTACCTATACTGCAGACATCTACACCTGGCTACTTATACTAAAGCACCTATAGCTGACTACCTATATTAGAGACATCTACACCTGGCCACCTATGTAAGATCACCTATGGCTGGCTACCTATACTGCAGACATCTACACCTGGCCACCTATGTTAGATCACCTATGGATGGCTACCTATACTGCAGACATCTACACCTGGCTACTTATACTAGAGCACCTATGGCTGGCTACCTATACTGCCTACATCTACTCCTGGCCACCTATACTAGAGCACCTATGGCTGGCTACCTATACTGCAGACATCTACACCTGGCCACCTATACTGGAGCACCTATGGCTGGCTACCTATACTGCAGACATCTACACCTGGCCACCTATACTAGAGCACCTATGGAAGCCAACCTATACTGCAGACATCTACACATGGCTACCTATACTAGAGCACCAATGGCTGGCTACCTATACTGCAGACATCTACACCTGGCTACCTATACTGGATATACCCCGGCTTATACTCGAGTCTATAATTTATCCATTTTTTTTTTAGGGTATAAGTTGGGGGGTCGGCTTATACTCGGGTCGGCTTACACTCGAGTATATACGGTATGTTTCTTCCAGTGTAGAATGAGCCATAAATTATTTTTCTCCTATGTTGCTGTCACTTACAGTAAGCAGCAGAAATCTGACACAACCGACAGGTTTTGCACTAGTCCATCTCCTTAGTGAATGGCAGTTGGTCTGCCCAACTGCCAAAAAGTGTGCAAACAGGTAGGGGAACAGTCTGCATGTTTATATAAATCTTTTTTCAGGGATTGGCTCTTTATAAATAATAAAAGCCTGGTGGAGAATCCCCCATGAAGAGATGGACTACTCCAAAACCTGTCGGGTCTGTCAGTTTTCTACTGCTTACTGTAAGTGACAGCAACATAGGAGCAAGTCATTTATGGCTCATTTTACTCTGCGAGAAACATATTTTTTATTTGTATGTATTTTAAATGTTACATTTTTTGCCATAGAGGTCCTTTAATACTACAAGTTATAATTTTTTGGGTCATAAGAACTGTAATGGGATCTCAGGCTGCGCCTAACAAACCTTACTTTAACTTGCATATTGGTGCCAAAATCAAACTAATAATTAGACATCATCTCGTCTGAGCAGGTCCACAAATGAACTTTTGATGGAAGCAGTATTCTCAGTTGCTTGTTGTGGCCTTGTTTGTGTAAGATCAGTGTACATAACAGGCTCTTGGGTTTGCTGATTAACATTATAAGGAGCTTGGTAAGGTGGGTAATAGCCCATGTGACTTGGAGGCCTATATGGGTAATTGTGGTATGCTGCATCCTGTTCACTTGGGTAGTAACCCTGTCTCTGATTGTATTGCAAGTGCCCATAGGGTGGTTGATTGGGATATGGCGGAATAGGCACTGGAGGTGATTGTGAAGGTGTGCTGGAAGAAGAGCTGTGTGATTAGTCCACTGTATTAGATGACTGGGAGGTGATATTTTTTTTGATGAGATCAAGAATACCCTGTCGAAGGTCTAAGATTTTCTCTTCAGGGACTATCTTCATATAGGGTATTAGACTGACTGCAAAATTATAATGATCACATCTAGCGTAATATAATGCACATACTGCTTCCTGCATGGAACTTAGTACGCCGGTCTCAAAACAGGTTTGTCCAGTAGTAAGTGCAGCTCTGTGCCTTCCTCTTCCTGTTACTTTTGCAGGTTTTTAGGCAGATGTAGTTGCCTGTGAAGGAGACACTTATGGGACACTACTACTTGAATGTGAAGGAGACAGTACTGTGACACTACTAGTGTTTGAGGTGTCATCACTTTGTGTGTCTGATACTGAGAATAAAGGTACAGAAGTATTGTCCATGCCATCTTTATCATCAGCTTCGTCAACTATGACCGGCACATCAGCAGAAATATTATCTTGTGTCCTTGTAACGTTCGCGGAATCGTTTTCGTTGTCAGCGCACGAGATGCGCACTGACACAACGAAAACCTTCCACAAGCATATAATTAAGTGAACCCAGGCTAGGTGCAATGCACCAGCAGAGGGCAATTCCCACCGGCAGATGGCGCTGTGGAGTACAGACGAGCACAGCCTCTGCACAGCCACAAATGCCAGATGAGAATTGTACAGAACTAAGACAATGCGGGCCTGAACAGCCCTTAAAGAGAAGGAGCACAGATACAGGATGAATGTGTGTGCACCAATCTAGTCGCGACCCTGCGACGGTGAACACACATCAACAGAAACAAAAGCAAGAACGCGATCGCGAGAAAGGCGATCGCCAGAAGTGACACAAGACAGATCAGAACAGAACACGAGAGGAGCAAAGGCACAGCAAACAACAATGAGAAAACAACGAAAACAACAAACGCTAACTAAACGCGAACACTGCACTCATTCGCAACAGCGAACGCGTTTACAGTGTGATCTCACGTTAAGCGCAACAGAGACAAGCACGCCTAACTAACCACCGACAGACAAACACGAAACAGAGAACGTGAGCGCTTGCTTAACGGTTACCTCACCGAGCCTACAGCAAGCGTTCGTATCAGACAAAACAGACAAACGGAAAACAGGAATAAGAAAGGAGAGATCCACTGCTCTTTCCGTCAGAGCGAGTGCGATCTGGGTTCAGGAACAAGAAAGGGAAGATCCACTGCTCTTTCCACCAGAGCGAGTGCGATCCAGGTGCACAAACAAGATTGCAGATCAGAAGGATCCACAGCCACCACCGCTAGGGGCTAGTGCGATCCAAGCAAGACAGGCAGATGAGATAGCTGGTAGCAACCGCTGCTCCAGCTATACTCCAAGAAAGCAGATCAGAAGGAGCCACAGCCGCTACCGCTAGAGGCTAGAGCGATCCAAGCAAGATGAACAGAAGGGGCTACCAGTAACAACCGCTGCTCTGGTTAGCACCCCCAGACAGACAGAACGATTTCCTGACACCCACCGTTGGCGACAGGACAATCGCAGCAGAGAGGCAAAACAGACAAAACAGATAACAATCTAACTGCACTAGGGAAACTTACATTCAATACAGAGAGCAGAAAACAAACCAAGCTCTCACCAATATGGGCTGCAACTGAATGACTCATCACCTCATATGCACCGCTTAAATAGCTCAAATACACACTCAGCAATTAGACAGATGCAAAACATATGCAAAACTAAACTAAATACTTACCATGCAAAACAGGATAGCACAATGGGTGCTGCTAGCCTGGCAGTTACAGAACTGTGGAAACAAAATATAGGTAGAAGGCTGTGCATCCCTGACCCAATACTGTACAATTGAATGGTTAATCGCTGTGGCGCACACCGCCCCCCCCCCCCCTGGACTAAAATGTACGCCCGCATCCAAGCAATGCAATACTGGTTTATGGAGAAATTTTAGCTTCCATCATAGTTTTGCATGCGCCACAGCGATTAACCATTCAATTGTACAGTATTGGGTCAGGGATGCGCAGCCTTCTACCTATATTTTGTTTGCACTAGGGAAACTGCCTAGTGCAGTCCCAAGAATTACTCTAAGATAACTTTGACAAAAAATAACAAGGCTGACACTCTAGGAGTGTTTCAACAAACCATGAAGGAATGACCAGCAAAGCACTCTGGGAAACATTGCTTTTTATACTGCCAGCCTACAAAGGAGGCAGCTAGGTGATTTGCATAACCAATGTATGCAAATCCCTCAGCAGCAGAACAGGTCTGGAACTTGCAAAGAAAAGACAGGTCTCTCTTCCAGAGACCTGCAGCCCACAGACTAGAGGAATGGTCAAACAGCTGTCTGCCTGTGCAGCCAGCTGAGTGGATCATTACAGTCATATGGAAGGACAAAGCTTGGTCAATATTTCAAGTGTAAACATGACATATGTGTACGCATATGCATGTGTTATGGATGAGAGCAAAGATCTTGTATGTTACAAATCCACATAAATAAAAAGTTTACTTACGGCTCCAGGTCCATTCTCTGTCTGAGGAAAGCAAGTTGCGCAGTGTAAACATATTTGGTCCTAGTAGATGCCCCAGACCCACTTTTGCTCTACTTTACTTCTTCCAAGAGCTCCCTTCCAAAGCTGTCCTTAATATTCTTCCATCAATTTGTTTACTTCTTTCACTGTAAAATATGCATAGTACACATTTGTAACATATTGATTATATTGCAGGTTATTAGGTAATGTACATACTTGAGGATTAATATGATTTTAATTCATATTCTGTGCAGCCAGGCTTCATTATACAGTATGTCACATAAGGTATCGACTGATGATGTTCCCAACACTCAACCAAAGGATTTAAGGTAAATGTATATAGCGAAACACTTTAAATAGTAGGTTAAACTAATAAACTCACTTTTCCTCTCCTGCAGCTTGGGTGACAGCACACTCCATGACAAGCCAGCCTCTTCATACAGCTCTTTGGTAATTTCTGTCCATAGTTTTTTGGCTTGCGGGTTAACTTTGTAGTCTTCAAACCTTTTAGGCACTTCATGAGGCTGCACTTTTACAATGACATCCTCAGAGGTAAACCACGTTTTGTGAGGCATTTCTCTGAAATCAGGGCCGGATTTGTACTTTCCAGTGCCCTAGGCCTACTGTCACCTACTGCTCCCCCCCCCCCCCCCCCCACCGCCACCACCAAAAAACACTCTGTCCAACAGACAAACCGAATTATACCAGAATTGAGCCAGAAGGGAACAGAAGTGAACTAGCACGCAACTCTGGGCTGTTGTTCATCTGCTGATTTTCTACACCCTGCATAGAAGTACCTTCAATACCATATTGAACATACACCAGCTAAACATACAGCCAGCTAAATTTAACCACTTCCCCCTATCTGGATATATCCGTCCAGATGGGCACTGCTGCTGCAGCCGTGTGGTGCGCGTGATCGGGCGCGCGCCCGCGCGTGCTCCCGCTGCCTCCCGCTGCCCCCCCGATCAGTGAATGGGAATATAATTCCCATTCACCGATCTAAGTCTCCGGCAGAAATGCCGACGCTTTCTCATCAGAGAGCGTGGTATTTCTGCCCCCAGGAAACATCACCTTCTTCTTATAGTTCCTAGATGCGAGATCGTTCGCATCTAGGAATTTTTTGAATGTGGCCATCTTGTGGTCAAATAGTAAACTGCACCCACATACCTAAATTGAAAAAAAAAATACATTATATTACATCTAAAATTAGCTATTTACCTCCCAAACTAAAATTACCCAAATACATTTTTGTATTTAAAAAAAAATTAAAAAAATTACAATAAAAAAAAAAAAAAACCACATAAATAGTTACCTAAGGGTCTGAACTTTTTAAATATACATGTCAAGAGAGTATCTTATTAATTTTTTTAAAATTATAAGCTTATAAATAGTGATGGACGCAAATTGAAAAAATGCACCTTTATTTCTAAATAAAATATCGGCGCCATAAATTGTGATAGGGACGTAATGTAAACGGTGTAATAAGCGGGACAAATGGGCACATAAAATGCATGGGTTTTAATTACTGTAGCATGTATTAATTTTAAACTATAATGGCCAAAAAAATGTACTACCCAAAGAAAGCCTAATTAGTGGCGGTAAAAACAAGCTATAACGATTAAGTTATTGGCGAATGAATGGGAGGTGAACATTGCTCGGATGCTTAAGATTTTCGACGCTGTAGGCTGAAGTGGTTTTAAGCACTGCACACCCACTTACCAAACTACTGATGGTTTCACCGTGCCTCACCAACCACACCACTACTGATCTTCACTGGCTGCTCCACTGCTGAACTCCCCACCAACTGATCCATCGCCGACTTCCAGACAAGTTACGTCATTATCAACCAGACACCCCATCTACCAATCACACACAGCTGGATTTTTTGCCATCATTGATGTTCTGCCAACTTCTCTGCTGATCTCCTGTGGACTGCTCCTTACCAGATTGATTATTAATGCAACTTTGCTGAACCCCCTTCAGCCACATCATTGGTGAAATTTATCTCATCATGGTCTAACTGCTGTCCCCCTGTGTATGCTTCCACTCTCCACACCCCATCCTACCTTATCCCTTCAGTACAAAATGTACCCCTTCCCTCCTATTCACTCCCTGACCCCTCCACCATTTCCCAGCTATCTCCCTCCCCATCTCGCTTTCCCCCATCACCCCATGCTGTACCTCCACCTCCTTCTACACCTTGTCCCCCTTCTGTTTCCCCGCACCCTCTCCCCTTCTGTCCTTAGACTCCCTTTTAGCCCTCAACCCCCATGCACCTCCCTTCCCTCCCCCCCACACTCTACCCACACACACCCTTGGCATAACCTTATTCCTATCCATCCTACCCCTAGGCATTCGCTCCCTGTTTTCCTGTTTCCAGGTCCACCCGCAATAAGCTGCTCTCTGGAACTCGCTCCCTCCAGCCACCAGACTCGCCCCCACCGTTAATACCTTCACACAAGCTCTCAAGACTCACCCTTTCATGCTCGCATACCCCCTACACCAGCACCATAATATGTTCTGTTAGACACCCTCTCAACAGATGCACCTATTGTCTCCACCCCCACCCTTTAGATTGTAAGCCTCTGGCAGGGCCCTCTCCCTTAAGGTAGCCATACACTGGTCGATTTGCCATTAGATCGACCAGCTGACAGATCCCTATCTGATCGAATCTGATCAGAGAGGGATCGTATGGCTGCCTTTACTGCAAACAGATTGTGAATCGGTTTCAGCCTGAAACCGATCACAATCTGTTGAGCTGCTCCTGCCACCTGTCCAACCCCCCCACCCCCCCCCCCCCCACCCCGTATACATTACCTAAAGCTGGCTCCGGGTCCTCTTCTCCGCACTGCACCCCGCACCGCATCCCAGCGTACACTGTGTCACTCCGTGACCAGGAAGTTCAAATAGAGCGCCCTCTATTTGAACTTCCTGGTCACTGCAGTGACACAGGAAGTTAATGTACGCTGGGATGGAAGCAGGAACAGAGCGGTGCAGCGCGGAGAAGATGACCGGGAGCCAGCGTCAGGTAATGTATACCTGATCGGATCGGCCGGCGCTAGCGACGCGCTTCCTACCCGCGGGCGATCGACGGTATTTTTCCGCACGGCGCGATCGACAGACCGATCCGATTTTGGGAGGAAATTGGATTGGCGGTTGCGTTTAGCGCGAACGATTGGCAGCAGATTCGATCCCAGTGATCGAATCTGCTGTCGAAACGCCCGCAAATCGAGCCAGTGTATGGCCAGCTTTAGTGTTTCCAGCTTGGTTATGCAATCTTACTGACAATCACCCCTTTTGTGGACTAGAACAATCTCTATTTTGACCTATGACATTGTATTGTTATCAAATCATTTGCATGATCTTGTTTTGTTGTGAGTTGCCTATATGTCCTACCTTGTATGTTAACCCTTTTATCTATTGTGCAGCGCTGCGTAATATGTTGGCGCTTTATAAATACAATAAATAATAATAATAACACTCTGACTAGCGATCATTGGTTGGAATGGGCTCCTTTCAGTTGTGCTGCTCTGTCCCCCATTCAGCCAAGAATCAGAGGATGCTCTGTCTGCTTAATAATTCCTGCAATTTGCGCTCCTGCCCAAATGTGCACAGCAGCCAATAGTGTTCTGGGCATGCATACTTGAGAAATGACGCTGATGTATGTACTTGTCAAGAATGCATAACACTATACTGGCGTTGGTTGATGTGCACATCTGGGCAGGAGCAGAAAACTTGCGCAAGTCATTAGTGGCCAGGGCATTTGGATGTTTGGTTGTAATTAGAGTGGACCTGAACTCAGAACTTCCTCTCTGCTTCAAAAGATACACAACAACATAATAACCTTTAAAAAAAAAATTCTTTGTTACAGCTGATGCAAATCCTGCAATAAATCGGCAGTGTCTACTTCCTGCTTTCATGGAAGCAGACATATTGTTAACATGAGCTTAGATGTTGTGCAGTCAGGGGACACAGGGGAGAGATCAAATTACAACTTCAGATTAGACACAGATGAGGGGAATTACACAGGCTCTCTAAAAACATACAAGGTGGATTTTTCTATGTTTTCCTTCTGTCCTGTGCAAGGGTTCAGCTCCACTTTAAAGCATCTGAATGACATTTATTTATATTTGCTGAAAAATCTATGTATCTCTTTTGAATGTTGAAATGTTGAATGTACATATGGCGGTGTGCTCTAACATATTGACAGTATACAGGAACAAAGTCTGAAGAAGGCTTATTCGCAGAAAGATTACTCTTTTTTCTTTCAAGCCAATAAATGGTATCATCCTGATTCAAAACTTTCTGCTTTCGCTGATGGCTAAGATGGTACAATGCTCTGCTGCTACAGGAAAGGAGAAGGATGCCAAACCATACACACTAGCATAGAAGTAGTAACAGCTCAGGTGACAGTGACCGTTTAGCAATGAAAGAAAAAGCAAACAGCATTTTTATTCCAGCAGTTCTCAGAGATGGTAGGAACTGAAGGACAGAAAATAAGCCAGGAAAGAGTTAACTGAGACCACTGCTGGCTAGGAAGAAAAAAAAACCTAAAGCCATAAATTCAGGTAGACTAGAGATAAGAAAGTGTAATTTACAGCTGCTGGGGTTAGTGTCACAGCTGTAAAGGAGAAAGTGAAGAAACTAGCAGAGCTTACTGATGTCTGTGAATGCCTGCATTAAAACTCAGCAGAACTTAGTTCTATCTGCTTTGTAATGTAAATCCCTGGTATTTCTCACATCAACTTGTATGTCCATGATACAGAGGAATGGATCATCAGGTGAGGTGACAGTAGATGCTGATTGTCATAACACACCAGGAATTGTGAGAGAGAGACTTGCTGGAATTGGGGAACTCTGGAATTCAGCTATCAGTGCAGAGCAGGGCGCTGGCTGGCTGCTCTGTGGGACAAGAAGAAGTGATTAACTTTGACATATGACCTCTTCTCTCTCCAAGTCATGCTGCCCTTATCTTATCTGATAGGCCATGGCCTTTGTGGCCTTCCCAGAAATCCGGCCCTGTCCGAAATTCTTCCTCTGCACACAGCCTGCAGCTCTGTAGCACTTCCGACCATCCAGCAGACGTCACCAGGAAGTAGGAGTTTTTAAGGCCTTCTGGGAAGCACAAGGCCTTCTGGGGAGCACAAGGCCTTCTGGGTAGTGTTTCACACAAACAAAATGCTAGCTAAATCGCTCTGTGTAGGTTTTGATCAGCGATTAGGCCAGCGTTTATATACTGCAGAAACGGTAATGCTAACCGCTAACGCTAAACGCGAAAGATGCAGCATGTTTTGCGTTTTGGTAATCGCAATCGCTCCAGTGGAATTTGGCCCATCCATTAACATTAGCTGAGCGCTAGAGGTTTGAATCGCTCCCTAAACGCTCACAAAATCGCTCTAGTGGGCTCCAGGCCTAAGAGTGATTAAGATGTTGAATGTATTGCAACAGGAAGTAGTTATGACAAATTCTATATCTGCATTTAAAGGGGGCTTAGATGCTTTCCTTGTGTTGAAAGACATCCATGGCTATAATTACTAGGTAATGCCCAGTGATGTTGATCCAGGGATTTTATCTGATTGCCACCTGGAGTCGGGAAGGAATTTTTCCCTTTAGGGGCTAATTGGAGCATGCCTTGTAAGGGTTTTTTCACCTTCCTCTGGGTCAACAGGGATATGTGAGGGAGCAGGCTGGTGTTGTACTTTATTTTCTGGTTGAACTCGATGGATGTATGTCTTTTTTCAACCCAAATACCTATGTAACTGTAACTATGAGGACTACATCATATACATGTCCAGCAGACATGCTACCTCCTCCCTCCTTCAGGATCCATCCTGTGTCCTAATTCCTGTGTTGTCTCTGTCACTGTGACCAACCAAGAGGTTACATACATGCCACAGGTCACAGAAACACCGCAGGGATGAAGACAGAAGAGCACTAATGGAAAAAAGGGGAAGTGCGCCTGCTTGATAGGTGAGAATGCTATGTTGTGTGCATTCTGAAACAAAATGGTAGTGGGTTTACCAAACTAGGTGGCAAGGTAAATGTCACTGGGGTGAGGGGGCCATGTCTAAGTTCCACATCGGGGCCCACTGATCTGTAGCTACGCCACTGATGCTCCGGACTGTAAGACACACCTAGGTTTAGAGGGCAAAAACCAGGGTAAATAAATATACTAAACCTGGGTGCGTCCATGGTCCAAGGGTGTCTATTAGACCTTCCCCTCCCCAAGATGTATCTAAGTTGCACTGCCAAGCAACACTAACCCCTGCTGCCCCCACAAACTATACTACACTATACTTCACTAACTGCTGTTGCACCCACAGCTACACTGCACTACACAAACCCCTGCTTTCCCCCCTCCCCCTTTCCCCAGCTACACTAACTAACTACTACAATTACATTGCAGTAGATCTCACCAGCCTGGGTGGGAGCTTCTTCTTTAGAAAGTAACTGGGTCTGGTCTGGGTGTCAAAGCAGTAAATGGTCCTAATGAGGTCCGTAGTGGGGTGGCAGCAGCAGCAGCGCAATCCACAGTGGTTCCAACTAGGAGAATAGGTGCAGTCGCTGTAATGATCCCCAATGCTGGTCCTTTGATCTTCTTTTATCATGCCCAGTCACCGGCATCTGCCCCACAGCAGTGCGATCCACAGAGGTTCCAAGCGGCATAGGAGCAGCCGCTGTAATGATCCCCAATGCTTTGATCTTCTTTTATCATGCCCAGCATCAGCGTGATCCCGGCTGACAAGTACATCTTCAGCCGCTATAATGGCAGAGTCCTCAGAGGCTTCCATGAAAAGTGCATCAAAAGATCGAATCTGAAGGAAAAATGGTACTGTTAATGGGCACCTTTATACAGATCCGAGAATGCGGTACCAAATCAAAAATCAAGGGCAAGTCAAGACAAAACACAATATCAAAAACCAGGAGAGCAACCCAGTACAGCATTAGTACCCAAAAGACAGGTAATAAACAGGCAATTGGTCAGACCAGGGATATCAGAAAACAGGCAATGGGACCAGAGTTCAGGCAGCTTGCAGCAAGCAGAGGCCTAGTACTACTGGAACTTTCGCAATGTCTGTAGCAGGGTGGAGTCTTTCAAGTGTACCTGAGATGGACACACTAAAAGATTTGATACTTACTGAGGGTTTCCTCCAGCTCCATAAGCACCAATGCATCCCTCGCCATCCTCCCAGGTGCCTCTGTTCTCCTGGTATCGGTCCCAGTAATCTGGCTCAGTAACGCCAGTCGGCTCTTCTGCGCATGCACGGCCCCTGGCACAGTTGAGCCAGTTACTAGGACTGATACTAGGAGAACGAAGGCACCCGGGAGGACGAGAGTGCCCACCACTCATTTACCCACCCCCCCTTTATCCTCCATACCCCTCCTTTACTTTTGCCCCCCACAGCTACTGTACTTCCTGGTTGGCCAGATAGAATAACGTGGTGAAAAAGTGCAAAGACAAAAATGTTATATCATCATATATTTTTATAACATTTCCTATTTAACTGAAAAGTGTGTCGCTATATGACTTGATCCTTCGTGCCACTATTTCTATTGGCAGCCTTGACACAAAGCATTCATTACATTCAGTTTATTTGGCAATATTTATAGTCAGGTTAGTCTAGACAAGTGTCAAACATGGATCCATGGTAAATTATAAATGATCAGATCAGACCTTGAAGAGAGTCTAAATTAAATGGCATGTAGTGTTTCTTCCCGGGATTTTTGCTCTAGGCGACTAGTAGGCTTCAAGAAATGATATGTTGTTTTCCAATCACTGAAAAAAAACACTTGCCAACAATGCACACAGAATTCTGCAGCTGCTTGAATAATAATACCTAGTTCTATCATCAGAGTTTAGAGAATCTCTCTCTCTCTCCAATTTCCTATTATAGTCTGAAAACTGGTTCCTTAAAATGCAATGTCCTTGAGCTCTTCATAAAAGTTCATTCACATCTCTAGACAGACACCTACTGTTCGTGGATTTTCACATTTGCAATGCTTTATGCAATGGTTAAATCATCAGCCTTCTTGTTTAATCTTGTATCAGTCATTCTTGCCCTGCTATTGAGCTATTAGTCAGTGGTTACACTGAATGTCTTTGTGAAATCAATGGGTATATATTGACAACTTTCATAAAATACTTCTACATTGTCTCTGTGACTGGTTGACCTGTTACAAACAGTGTTTCGTTATTCTGTATAATGCAAAGCAAAATGTGAATGTTTAATGGAAGTTAACTCGTCCTTATTGTGAGGTTTATTTCAGTCACAGAATAAAGAGAAATTACGATAGATTTATTTATAAAAAAAATAGTCTCTACTTCCCTGAACTTTTTCTTTTCTTTATAAAGTACTAAGATTGTATACACTTAAAAAAAAATTGGTACACAAAAGAATGTTTAAGTTATTTTAATAGGTGCAAGCTATTACTTTGAAGAGTGAAGATTAGCAGTTAAACTATGGCTTTGCAAAAGCAATGTCATATATATTAAAATTCATATTTTTTAAAGTGCTATCATAAGACAAACTTCTCTTCCCAGAGGTACTATCTAAGTGGCGGGAACATCAAAACGTATTGTTATGGGTATTTGCTTTACATGGTGGCCTTAATAATAGTTCTTCACACCACCAAAAAATGTTGATGGGCAATTGGTTTCTATGTGTTTTCAATATTTTCAGAATTTTAGATGCTGTCAATATTATGGAGACAATTGTATTCTTAAAGCGGAATATAACCCTGCATTTCAACTTTGCTCTAAAACATTATTTACAGTATATTATATGCAACCAGCATTTTTTTTTTACTAGACCAGCTTTGGAAGGGTTACACAGGGCTTTAAAGTTCCTTTAGATTTCTGCAGACGCATCCGAAGCTGAAAAGAGATACATTTTGTTTACAGAAATGTATCTAAGTGTTGAATGACTCATCTCTCTGACTGAGAAGGAGCTTGGAGGACTGCCAAAGAGTGTGTAACTGTTTATCAATAGATACATAGAATGTAACAATCTGAACTTCTGCATATCTCTCCACGGAACTTGAAACGTCTGTGTTTAACCCTTCCAATGCTGGTCTAGTAAAAAAAAATGCTTTTTGCATATAATATGCTGTAAATAATATTTTAGAGCAAAGTTGAAATGCAGGGTTATATTCCGCTTTAACCACGTGCTCTCACTCAAAGGGCTGCATCACACAATGGAAAATAAGGGAGACAGGGGCTCTTGGTCATGCTTTACAGCATTAGCACCAGCGCTTAAGCTCACCGATTGCACCATATATTGTAAGCCCTACTCTAACTATGCAAAAATGCTAGTTCTCTCTACAGCCTTCTAATGAGAACAATGCCAAAAGCCCAAGAGTCAACTAAATGGGAATAAAAAATGAAATTAAAAACACCTCAACTAGCTACTGACTGAACTCTCTAGATATATGCAATCTAATCAATTAGATGCGATGATTGTACTAGAAGTGGGTGTGGTCACAGGGGATTATAAATAAATAATGCAGGGGTGTGAGTAGCACAAACTAACTTTTATGCAATTGTTTGCAATGTATGCACGCAGCAATGGAGATCCCCAAACTCCACATGAAAAATACATAAATGCAAAGGGCTGCAGCACACAGGAAATAAGGGCAACAGGGGCCTCTTGGTCATGAATTGTAGCATTGGTACAAGCGCTTAAGCTCACCAACTGCGCCAAAGTGTCCCCAATATGGTGAGTCCTCCTCTAACCATAGAAAAATGCTAGTTCTTTCTATAGCTTTCTGATGGGAACCAGGCCAAGATAGTCAATTAAATAGGAGTGGAAATTAAATTAAAAACACTTCTATAGAAGTTGTAAATTTTCTTTCACTAATTACAGTTTCTAAAGGTGGCCATACAGGATACAATAAAAACGTTAGATTTTCCCGTTTATTCGATCTAAATGATCGAACTGAATGAAAGTCGAAAATATTTTTTTTTTTCGATAAAGAAATTTGAATGATTATCCCGTTTTTTTCGAGAAAAATCTGATCGGACATGCTTGAAAAATCTTTATATTCGATCTAACGGAATAATCAAACTAAATTATCTAATCGAAAAAATTAAAAATTGTACCATGTATGGGCACCTTAACACTTTTCTTCCATGTTTAGACCCCATTAGTACATGGCCAGGGTATAATGGCGGCGTCTTATCTATTTTATGCTGCACAGACAAGCTCCAGTTTTGTTTGTTTGTTCCTGTTTTTTTAAGTTTCCATAATGCACATACATATTAGGAAAAAGTATACAAACAATTCCCATAATTGTTATTCAAACTCTTGTTAGGGCCAATTGGAAAGAGTCTAAATAACTTGTCAATTTGTTTTTGGTATGTGCGAGGAAACCACAGCACATTGAGAAGTTCTTAGAAACAAACTGAAGGCATAGTGTCCTTGGTAGGAAATGAAGTGCGGATGTTGCAACTGCGATAGTGTAAATCACTTAGGCCCCTTACCACTCCATATCAAGTAGCTTTGGCCTGTTGGAAATTCCAGAAAACCCATTGTCCATCATCCCAGGACTTCTGTTTTAAGGGAGAACATTTTGCAGCCCCTCTTGACAAATAATCATAAAAAGATTGGTATCATCATAGCAGAGGCCCTACATGCTCACATATTTATTTATGGAACTGGTGTTCTTTTCCAGGCATTTATGCATTTTGTTTGCTCTAAAAAGTATATACAGTGCAGCAAAAAAAAATTACATGTAAAACGGGAAATTAAATTAAAATAAAAAATAAATCCTGATAAAAATACAGCCTCTGAATGTTCAATAAAAATACAAGATGTCTGCTAATAACATAGACAGCACCGTAATACTGCCAGCTGTTACAGTCATTGCCTCATTTTGAAAATTCTTGCGCACTGCTTTCTGACTGTGTGCAGCAGAACTCAGACCCGAGCTTGGTGCTCATCACTCACTATACTATGTCATGTGGGGTGGGATATGTATGGTTATCCCAAAATCCTCTTTTTATTGCTGTTTTTACAGCAACTCCAGAGTCCAAGTGGCGTAGAGAAATGTTAAAGGCATGATTCTCACTGTTTTTTTTTTCCCTTACATTTCAGCTGTGGCAGCCACACACTGGGGCTGTTCTAAGGTCAGTCATAACTTAATTCACTTTCACTGCAGGCCAAGCTGCTGTCAGCATCCCAGCACTTTTCTTCCTGGATTAAAAGGAACCTGCCAGGACAGAAACATGACAGGCGTAACTGCTGACTTATTTTAAAATGTGAAAGTTGAAAGATTTGCAGCACCTGAGAATACTGTACAGCTGTACTTGCCTATGCAGCTACAAGTTGCTGTAATATGGCCCAGGCATAGGCTCAAATTAAACACGATTGGGATCAGCACCAGTGTGTGTTACGACTAGATGATTCCTGTTTATTTGCTCTCTTGGCTGATAAACATTATTTCTGGTCTTGTCTTTCAGCAAGCTGTAACAGATCTCTATAACAAAACGGATGTTGTATAGTTATGCTTGTATTTGGCATCAGTGGATTCAGCATTAACAGCAGTGCTCAGGCATCATAGTACTGGAAATACAATAACTGATAGTATTCTATTTTGGGTTTCATTTATGCAGCTTTCTAATACTAATGAATTTCCTTAGTGGTAATTTAATGTTAACCTCTCCCTAATGCACGGGGCTGGATTTTCCATAAATGCACTGAGGCTCTAGCCTAGAGGCCTCTGATAGTGTAGAAGTGGCTGTCATGAAGCAAGGTGAAACATTTGTATCAGGCGCAGAGATTACAGGGACGCCATGTTTGTACTGTGTTTGCACTAACAGCATGGAGTCAGAGTAGGAGGAGAAGTGAGGTGAAGATGTTACCATTGGGGAAAAGCAGCTTGCTGTGCTGTGTGAGGATTCTGACAGCATCAGTGTTTCAATTGACTTGCACAGCAGAAGGGAGGAGGTGGCACTGCTGTCCTGACTGAGGAGGAATGCAGTGGCTGAGGGTGAGCAGCAGTGGCGGCTCCAGCTTCAGATTCTTGGGGGGGCTCAAAAGGGGCACAATGTGTGGCAGGTGGGGCTCACGGGCACATGAAAAAAAATATATAATATTCCCTGAAATTGTCAATTACATGCTATAAAGTGCATGCTACAGATATTACACACCTTTCCGTTAATTTTTTTTTTTTACTCCAAAAAAACAAAAAAAACTTGCTGCATTCAGCAAAGACCATGTCAAAAAACTATATGAACACGTAACAGAAAGTGAACAAATCTACCATAGAATATATAGTACAGCATCACATTTATAAGCATGATAAACCTACATTTGTGACACCAAAGAAGATCACAGTAAAAACTACCAAACCAAACCCTGAAAATAACACTTGCTTCAGTTAAATAGCCCACATTTTCATAAGTACATAATGCACAAATACCTTTTTGAAGGCTCTACATTTCTGCTCATATGACCAGTGTATTCCTCAAAAACAGCCTCAGTCTAAAGATATACAGTGCTGCCCATATGTATTCATACCCCTGGCAAATTTTGTCTTAAAGGAGAACTGTAGTGAGAGGTATATGGAGGCTGCCATATTTCCTTTTAAGCAATACCAGTTTCCTGGCAGCCCTATTGATCTATTTGGCTGAAGAAGTGTCTGAATCACACCAGAAACAAGCATGCAGCTAATCTTATATCTGTCAAAATTGTCAGAAAAACCTGATCTGCTGCATGCTTGTTCAGGGTCTATGGCTGAAAGTATGGGAGGCAGAGGATCAGCAGGATAGCCAGGTAACTGGTATTGCTTAAATGGAAAGAAATATGGCAGCCTACATATCCCTCTCAATCCAGTTCTCCTTTAAGACTACTTACACACCAAGACTTGCGTTTTAGTGGACGTTATGGTCGCATAACGTGCCCCTTATGCAACGCATGCTGGTGCGGGAGAGGACGGTAGAGTGAGCCGCGTTAGGCGGCTCTATCCGCATAAGGTCTCCCAGGGTGGTGCTGATTGGCCTGCGGGACCACGTGATGCGGAGCGAGACACTCCGCATCACGTGGTCCCGCCGGCCAATCAGCGGCCGCCAGTGCAGTGCATATTAAGTAGCCATGTGCGCGGCTACTGTAGCGGCATCTCCCCGCCTCCTCTCCGCCCCCCACTGAGCATGTGCAAACAGTCTAACGCGGCTAAAGCCGCTAGAACACACAGCATGCTGCACTTTCACTACAACGTGCAGCGTTACATGTAACGCAATGTGGGTAGTGTGAACAGCCCACTTGTGTTACATTGCTGTGCGTTGGGGGAGCGTTACAGGCTGCACTAACGTGCGCCTGTAACGTCCCTGTGTGGAAGCAGCCTTAAAGGAACCTAGACAGAGTATTATAGATATTTCCTTTTAAACAATATTAGTTGCCTGGCTATGCTACTGATCTATTTGGCTGCAGTAGTGGCCGAATCACAGACCTGAAACAAGCATGCAGCTAATCCAGTCTGACTTCAGTCAGGGCAACTAATCCGCATGCTTGTTGAGGGGCTGTGGCTCAAAGTATTAGAGACACAGGATCAGCAGGAGTCAGGCAACTGGTATTATTTTAAAAGGTAAAATCCATATCCTTTTCAGTTTAGGTCCCCTTTAAAGTTACTTTTATTCATCCAGCAAGTAATTTTTTGACAGGAAATGACATATGTGTCTCCCAAAAGATTAGAGGATGTACAAGAGGCATTATTACAAGTGCCTAGTCCAAAATTATTCATATGCTTCACAAACTGTCACAGTCTGTGTGAAAATCCAAAGTTGTATACCATTCCAAAATAGTCCAAGCTGTTTGAGATCATCCTAATTACCCTGATTAATTGGGAACAGGCCTGGCTGGTGGTGGTATAGGCTGGGGGCCCCAGGGCATCTCAGGCCTGGCTGATGCAGTGGTAGGCTGGGGGCCCGAGGGCAGCTAAGGCCTGGCTGGTGGTGGTAGGCTGGGGGCCCCAGGGCAGCTCAGGCCTGGCTGGTGGTGGTAGGCTGGGGGCCCCAGGGCAGCTCAAGCCTGGCTGGTGGTGGTAGGCTGGGGGCCCCAGGGCAGCTCAGGCCTGACTGGTGGTGGTAGGCTGGGGGCCCCAGGGCAGCTCAGGCCTGGCTGGTGGTGGTAGGCTGGGGGCCCCAGGGCAGCTAAGGCCTGGCTGGTGGTAGTAGGTAGGCTGGGGACCCCAGGGCAGATCAGGCCTGGATGGTGGTGGTGAGCTGGGGGCCCCAGGGCAGCTAAGGCCTGGCTCGTGGTGGTAGGCTGGGGGCCCCAGGGCAGCTAAGGCCTGGCTGGTGCGGTGGTAGGCTGGGGGCCCCAGGGCAGCTCAGGCCTGGCTGGTGGTGATAGGTAGGCTGGGGGCCCCAGGGCAGATCAGGCCTGGATGGTGGTGGTGAGCTGGGGGCCCCAGGGCAGCTCAGGCCTGGCTGGTGGTGGTAGGCTGGGGGCCCCAGGGCAGTTAAGGCCTGGCTGGTGGTGGTGGAAGGTAGGCTGGGGTCCCCAGGACAGCTAAGGCCTGGCTGGTGGTGGGCTGGGGGCCCCAGGGCAGCTAAGGCCTGGCTGGTGGTGGTAGGTAGGCTGGGGGCCCCAGGGCAGATCAGGCCTGGCTGGTGGTGGTAGGCTGGGGGCCCCAGGGAAGCTAAGGCCTGGCTGGTGCGGTGGTAGGCTGGGGGCCCCAGGGCAGCTAAGGCCTGGCTGGTGGTGGTAGGCTAGGGGCCCCAGGGCAGCCAATGCCTGGCTGGTGGTGGTAGGCTGGGGGCCCCAGGGCAGCTAAGGCCTGGCTGGTGATGGGCCCCCCAGGCCTGGTGTGGGTGGTGGTGGTGCCACCTGGCCGATGGCCGTGCTGGTGCTAGGCTCAGGAGGGCAGCTCAGGCCTGGGTGGCTGCCTGCAGTGCCTGGTCATACTTATGCAAAAAAAAAAAATTGTCAGTTGGCTGGCCTGGCTGCCGGAGTAGTGAACAGTCAGCAGGACAGGACACCCACCTTGAGCTGCAGACTGTAGCCTCTTGTCGCCGTCAGACGGACCTGGCTGTGTGCGCTGCCGCTGACCACCGTCACCGTGGGTGGGGTGCCTGCCACCGTGCCTGCCTGGGCTGGCTGGGGGAGTCACACACTGCCAGACTGGCTGCCTGGGTCGGGTCGCACTGACTGGGCGGTGACGACGAGTCACGTGCTGGGCTGGCTATGCGGGGTGGGTGCAGCGGCGAAATTATTAGCTGCGCGGGCGAGGAGGAGCGCACACTGCACGTCACGTGATGCCGGCATGCCGCCGCCGTGACGTCATGTGACATACGCGTAGCGCGTACTAGCAGCAGCACCCGGGACTGGGCGGGGCGGCGTTGACTGATCGCTGGTGGCGGTTGGTGTGGTCAGGTGAGTGACAGTCAGTCAGCGCCAGCCCAAGCCCTCCTCGGCTCCTCCCATTCAGACTTCCAGCCAGGCTCGTCGTCACTGTCTGTCAGTACTCGGCAAGGTCGGGTCGGACTCGGCGGGGGGGCTTTTAGGGGGCTACTGAGTCGCCAGCTGGGGCTGAAGCCTGGGTAAGCCCCAGCGTGGCGCCGCCACTGGTGAGCAGTTTGTTTGTCACACTCACAGCCAGCCAGTGTGCTATTGTGTTGTCATGTAAAAAGCAGAGTAAATTGTCAGGTGCGTGCGATCATTCCAAATGGGGAAGGGGGGGTGGTGCATCCTCACAAGTTTGCCTCAGGCAGCAAAAAGTCTAGAACTGGCCCTGGGTGGCTCCCTCCCATCTCCGAGTGCCTCCTTCCTCTTCTTCCTGGAGTACTGTCTCCCAAGGGTGCACTATTGGTTCAATTAAAGCTCCCGGGGTATGGCCATTTTAAGCCATAGGAGCTCTGCCACAAAGACACAGGGGCTGTCTCTCTACTACCCCCAGCTATATGATGGACAGAACATAAAGACAGGGGACGGGCCAGAGTTGAGAAGAGATCCAACAGCTGCACACCAGACTGCTGCAGAAGCCCCCATCCTCCAATCCCCCCCCCCCCTCCAACGGGAGGTAGCAGAATGGTGCAGGTCAGAGTCAGGAGGTAATCTGGCATCCCCACACTGCAGCAGCCTTGCTCCCAGCATGAGGTAGAAAAACAGCGCAGGCCGGGATCGGGAGAAGATTCAGCAGCTGTACACCACACTGCGCAGCAGAGCGGAGACGATCAGGATTGACTATTTCCGCCTTAGCCCGAGCGAAGAGCCGCTACTGCGCATGCACAGGATCCCGGTAGGAAAATAATTACCTCACCGCTGTTCGTGGAGGGGGGGGTAGGACATTGTTGGATTGCTGGGCCACCGGAGGATGGGGGAAGCCTCATTAGGATCCAGAGGCTTTCCTTTCCTGAGGTAAGTATCCTCCAGAGGGGTTTTTTATGTTACAGGCTAACTTAAAGCTACTGGCAAGCAAGAAAATAATAATTTAACTTTTTCACCGACTTTTTGGGTACTTTTTTCAATTGCAGAGTGCTGAAAAGTTATTTTAAACAGTAGGTGAAAAATTATCTCCTAGGAGAAAACTTAGGAGAAAGAGTAAATTGAATAAGGGTCATATGAAATTAAATGTTTCACCTAGGAGATAATTTTGCATATTCTATTTAAAATAATTTTTCAGCAGGGCACTTTGCAATTGCAAATGTACCAAAAAGTAGGTGAAAAGGTGCAATCAAAATCATTTAGAGAATTTTCAGACTTGTTATGGGTTAGGAGAGTCATAGTGGCCACACTTGTTATTGGTGAGGAGAGTCATAGTGGTCAAACTTGTTATAGGTGAGGAGAGTCATAGTTGCCACACTTGTTATAGGTGTGGAGAGTCATAGCAGTCACACTTGTTATGGGTGAGGAGAGTCATAGTGGTCACACTTGTTATGGGTGAGGAGAGTCATAGTGGCTACACTTGTTATAGATGAGGAGAGTCATAGCGGTCACATTTGTTATGAATGAGGAGAGTCATAGTGGCCACACTTGTTATGGGCAAAGAGTGTCATAGAGGCCACACTTTATATGGGTGAGGAGAGTCATAGTGGCCACACTTTTTATGTGTGAGGAGAGTCAAAGTGGCCATACTTGTTATGGGTAAAGAGTGTCACAGAGGCCACACTTTATATGGGTGAGGAGAGTCATAGTGGCCACACTTTTTATGGGTGAGGAGAGTCATAGTGGCCACACTTGTTGTGGGTGAGAAGAGTCATAGTGCCCACACTTGTTATGAGTGAAGAGAGTCATAGCAGTCACACTCGTTATGGGTAAGAAGAGTCATAGTGGCCACACTTGTTATGGGTGAAGAGAGTCATAGTGGTCACACTTGTTATGGGTTAGGAGAGTCATAGTTGCCACACTTGTTATAGGTGTGGAGAGTCATAGCAGTCACACTTGTTATGGGTGAGGAGAGTCATAGTGGCTACACTTGTTATAGATGAGGAGAGTCATAGCGGTCACATTTGTTATGAATGAGGAGAGTCATAGTGGCCACACTTGTTATGGGCAAAGAGTGTCATAGAGGCCACACTTTATATGGGTGAGGAGAGTCATAGTGGCCACACTTTTTATGGGTGAGGAGAGTCAAAGTGGCCATACTTGTTATGGGTAAAGAGTGTCACAGAGGCCACACTTTATATGGGTGAGGAGAGTCATAGTGGCCACACTTTTTATGGGTGAGGAGAGTCATAGTGCCCACACTTGTTATGAGTGAAGAGAGTCATAGCAGTCACACTCGTTATGGGTAAGAAGAGTCATAGTGGCCACACTTGTTATGGGTGAAGAGAGTCATAGTGGTCACACTTGTTATGGGTTAGGAGAGTCATAGTTGCCACACTTGTTATAGGTGTGGAGAGTCATAGCAGTCACACTTGTTATGGGTGAGGAGAGTCATAGTGGTCACACTTGTTATGGGTGAGGAGAGTCATAGTGGCTACACTTGTTATAGATGAGGAGAGTCATAGCGGTCACATTTGTTATGAATGAGGAGAGTCATAGTGGCCACACTTGTTATGGGCAAAGAGTGTCATAGAGGCCACACTTTATATGGGTGAGGAGAGTCATAGTGGCCACACTTTTTATGGGTGAGGAGAGTCAAAGTGGCCATACTTGTTATGGGTAAAGAGTGTCACAGAGGCCACACTTTATATGGGTGAGGAGAGTCATAGTGGCCACACTTTTTATGGGTGAGGAGAGTCATAGTGGCCACACTTGTTGTGGGTGAGAAGAGTCATAGTGCCCACACTTGTTATGAGTGAAGAGAGTCATAGCAGTCACACTCGTTATGGGTAAGAAGAGTCATAGTGGCCACACTTGTTATGGGTGAAGAGAGTCATAGAGGCCACACTTTTTATGGGTGAGGAGAGTCATAGTGGCCACACTATTTATGGGTGAGGAGAGTCATAGGGGAAGGTTTATCAATGCATTATCGACAGTTTTTTCTTCTTAATCTGTTCTAACCAGCAGGGAGAACAGTTCTGCATGATAATAAGAACCTTCTTAAATCCTAGGTAATAGTGTCAGTTTAGCATGAATTTCTAGAGCTGCACTACAGTTAAGAAAAGTGCAAATCCACAAGTGCAAAAATCTACTAATATTTTGGCTCAGACACTCTTGATAAATCTGGCCCATAGGGTCTACATTTGTTATGGGTGAGGAGAGTCATAGTGGTCACACTTGTTATGGGTGAGGGGAGAGTCATAGTGGCCACACTTGTTATGGGTGAGGAGAGTCATAGTGGTCACACTTGTTATAGGTGAAGAGAGTCATAGTGGTCACACTTGTTATGGGTGAGAAGAGTCATAGTGGCCACACTTGTTATGGGTGAGGAGAGTCATAGTGGTCACACTTGTTATAGGTGAAGAGAGTCATAGTGGTCACACTTGTTATGGGTGAGGAGAGTCACAGTAGTCACACACCTGGTATGGGTGAGGAGAGTCATAGTAGTCACACTTGTTATGGGTGAGGAGAGTCATAGGGTCTACACTTGTTATGGGCGAGGAAAGTCAAAGTGGTCACACTTATTAACCACTTGAGGACCCACCCTTTACCCCCCCTTAAGGACCAGCACTGTTTGTTGTGATCTGTGCTGGGTGGGCTCTGCAGCCCCCAGCACAGATCAGAGTGCACGCAGAGCGATCAGATCGCCCCCCTTTTTTCCCCCCTATGGGGATGATGTGCAGGGGGGGTCTGATCGCTCCTGCCTGCAGGCATGTTGCGGGGGGGGGCACCTCAAAGCCCCCCTCTGCGGCGACATTCTCCCCCTCCCTCTCCTACCTTCCCCCCCCCCCCCCCCCCGGTGATCCGGGCTGCACAGGACGCTATCCGTCCTGTGCAGCCAGTGACAGGACGTCCCCTGTCACATGGCGGCAATCCCCGGCCGCTGATTGGCCGGGGATCGCCGATCTGCTTGTGTTTACATTTAGCCTGCGAGCCGCCATCGGCGGCCCGCAGGCTATTCACGGAGCCCCCCGCCGTGAATTGACAGGAAGCAGCCGCTCGCGCGAGCGGCTGCTTCCTGATTAATCAGCCTGCAGCTGGCGACGCAGAACTGCGTCGCTGGTCCTGCAGCTGCCACTTTGCCGACGCACGGTATAAGCGTGCGGTCGGCAAGTGGTTAAAGCTAAATTTCGATTTTTGTAACATCCTGTTATTGCAGTTCTTGCCACCAGTTGTTTTGTGTATCTTTTTCTATATAATCTTTGTTTTACAATAAATGTTGATGTATTATGTTGAAAATTTCTCATTGTGAGAGAATGGTGTATAATGTAGCATAATGAGCAAAAAAAGCACTCACAGAACTTAGGCTTAAAATGCTTACCCAGTGTTCTTTTGAAGCATGAGAGCCTGCTGCACAGTTGAGATTACCAAGTTTTCTTTTTAAATATTAGCCAGAAAATGTTCCTCAGTAATAAAACAAATATATCAATTTTGCACCATGTAGTAAAAGCGAAGTTCTTTATTCTTGTAATAAAAATCACATCTTAGAGACAGCCATTAAATAGCAACATCTTGCTATTTTGTTGTGATCTCTTTTATCAAAGAAAAGTCACATGCCTCTGGTAGAATGGGTGGAATGGACTGGGAGCGAAGGGAGCTGAAGGTGTCACTGGAGTACCCAGGTTCCATCCCTAAGGCCTAGTGCACACCAGAGCGGTTCGGCAGCGTTTTCAGATCCGATTGCGGATGTGGAAACGCTAGGGTAATGTATTTCAATGGGGTGGTGCACACCAGAGCGGGAGGCGTTTTGCAGAAAAGCATACTCCCGGGCTGCTGCAGATTTTGGATTGCGGAGGCATTTCTGCCTCATTGTAAAGTATAGGAAACACGCAAACCACTCTGAAAAATGCTACACTACAGCGGTTTGCCAGGCGTTTTTGTTACAGAAGCTGTTCAGTAACAGCTTTACTGTAACAATATATGAAATCTACTACACCAAAAACGCTTCCCAAAACCGCAAAATGCTAGGTGAAACGCTACAGAAAAATAAGAAAAAGCGTTTCAAAATCTGCTAGCATTTTGCGGATCTGCTAGCGGTTTTTGGTGTGCACCAAGCATAAATGTTGTCTGATCCCAAGAAACCTGTGATCAGAACATGGTACTTCCTTGCCGCAGGAGGACAAGGTTGTACACAAACCTCCTGAGACACGGTAGCAATGGGAGTTAGTGGAGACAGGGGCGTAGCAATAGGGGGTGCAGAGGTAGCGACCGCAT
Source organism: Hyperolius riggenbachi (assembly GCF_040937935.1). Taxonomy (NCBI): domain Eukaryota; kingdom Metazoa; phylum Chordata; class Amphibia; order Anura; family Hyperoliidae; genus Hyperolius; species Hyperolius riggenbachi. The sequence goes on from NC_090646.1 coordinate 173,878,035, forward strand.
CGGGGCCCTTGGGCCAGAGGGGCCCCGAAGGGCCCTCCCTCAACTACAGTATTAGCTCTCTATTGGTCCTGTGCTCATAATTATCACTTCTATAGATACTTTGAATGGTGGTAATCACTAACAAACTGCTCCCCATCCCCTTCTTGCACCTCTGACACTGTAGTTGCCATTGGCAGGTTTTGGTGCGCAGTGGCAATTGTTATGTATAGAGTGCTTGGGGGGGCCCCACTGTAAAACTTGCATCAGGGCCCACAGCACCTTAGCTACGCCACTGAGTGGAGAAATAGTTAAAGGGGATGGTGGAGTTGAAAGAGACAATGAGGTGGTTCTACCTCCTTCAAGAGATCTCAGATACTGGTCCCACTTTGTTTTGTGATTCTTGGGCATGTGGAAAAGCAGGGCTGTTGTACTCAAATGGGATCCAGCCTGTCCTCTGCAGGTCAGTCCACGGCACAGGATGCAAAGTGTTATGCATCGTCATTGGGTTTATGTGTGAAAAAGGTGTGCACAGGAGAGGTGCATGCAACCACTCTGCTCTTTTTCTTTGCCATCTGCTGCATGACCTCCGTTTCTTCCTGCTCCACTTTCCTGATGGTTCCATCATCCCTGCCTGTTCCCCTGCTTGTGCATACGACTCCTGTGTCTTTTCTTTGTGACTCACATGAGGCATATTTGCAGCCCCTTTCATCTCCAGTCTGCTGCTCTTCCTCTATGACTCGAGAGTCTCCTCACCAAGAACTAGAACATTCAAATATTTTAGTATGCAATAGAGAGGTGCCACACCCCTTCTAATACATATTAAAATATTTAAATGTCCTAGCGCGAGGTGAGGAACCTGGGTTCTGTGTTTTTTTCTTGCATTTGATCCTTGTGGCTAGGATTTTATCAAGTGCCCTCCATCTTTTCCCTGTCAGTTACCATTGCCAGCATACACACAGCTTAGGCTGGTGTGTGCATGGTACATGTGGATGTATTTTGGTAGCCTGACTCCCTTGGTGGATTAGTTTAATGCGCTACCTGTCCCATGAGAGGTTGCTGGGATATCTGCTCCTAATCCCTAGGTAGGTTTGACACACTGAATGCTTTCATGTTTGTACTATGTGTGATATAGGGCCAGAGGTAGGACACATACTAACACGGGGGACCTCTACGCAGTGTATGTGACTATGCAAGAGACTTTATTATGGTAATGAAAACCCCGGCTTTTAACTTAGCTATGGGGATAGCGTTGGTTCCTGCATGAGTTGTGTAAAAGAATTTGCATGAGAAATTGTGGAGAGTGTTAATTAAATTGAAATCATTATACCAATTAAACTACACTAATAATATATATATATATATATATATATATATATATATATATATATAATAGAGTAAGTGCCTCAACCTTCAAACAAGAAGAAGAAGTAGTGCCCTGCCCCCAGGGCCGGTCCAAGCAAGAAGAAGGGGCAGGTCCAAGCAAGAAGAAGAAGTAGTGTCATATCAAACCAAGGGCAAAGAGGGATAATTTGCATATTCAGTAGCAGTGCATTGTGGGTAACCACAAATGTTCACTTATAGCGGAATTATTGCAGATTTGCTTCTGTTTTAAGAAGGAAAATTACACCAAGCTTTGCTTTTTTTAGTAGGAGGGATTTTTGGTCTCTTTTATCCCCCTATACATTCTTAGAAGTTTGGGTCACCCTGAGCTCCTTGGTTACTCTGTTGTACTGGTCCAAGCCCTATCTTATACAGCCATATCAATCTCTGCTATGGATATCATTCTTGAAAGTGCTGTTGGTATGGATAATCAGTGTGGGAAAACACTGCTGACGCTGTTTTAGACTTCTGGCTGCTGATTCATAAAGTATCCAGGTGCGGTAGCAGTGTGGAGATTCCCTGAACTAGGCTGGTGGTAGGCTTGCGGAGATACGGAAGCTGCTGAGTTGACACATTTCTCCGTGTTCCGCTCTACTGCAGCTGCCTGGGAGGTCTCTGTGTCTCCATTCACTTAACATTGTTATCGCCACATCAGAGGGAGCGGTACTTCCCGACCTCACACCGCTTGCGGTGATCTTTATGAATTAACATTTTGCTAAATTTTTTACAACAATCACCGCACAAGGCGGTTATTTATCGCTCTGCTTGGTAATGTCAGCTTTTGATGTGGAAGGAGCCTTTATGAATGCAGATTTTGCTACGTGTGCGGGAAAGTCAGCTGTTTTAAGCATTTCCGCATGCAGAAATGCTTTATGAATGATAGCCTATGTAGTGATGAGAACCAAAAGTCTGAAATAGGCTGTCACATGTGGGTTTGATATGACTGTGTAAAACTTAAAGCTATAGGCTTGCTTGGCTTACTAAGGGTGAAAAGGAATAATTTGCATATTTAGTAGCGGTGCATTGTGGGTAATCACAAATGTTCACTTATAGCTGAGTAATTGCATATTTCTTTCTGTTTTAGGAAGGAAAATTACACCAAGCTTTGCTTTTTTTTAGTAGGAGGTCTTTTTGGTCCCTTTTATCCCCCTATACATTACGAGTGGTTTGGGTCACCCTGAGCTGCTTGGTTACTCTGTTGTACTGGTCCAAGCCCTATCTCACTCAGCTGTATCCCTGCCATGTACTGATGAGGACTAAAAGTCTGGAACAGGCTGTCTACATGTGGATTTGATATGACTGTGTAAAATTTAAAGCTATATGCTTGCTATACACCAGTGGCTCTGGATGCTTGCTTGGCTTACCAAGGGGGAAAAGAGGTAATTTTCATATTTAGTAGCAGTGAATTGTGGGTAACCACAAATGTTCACTTATAGCTGAACTATTGCAGATTTCCTTCAGTTTTAAAAAGGCAAATTATACCAATACATTGTGCGGCATTGCAGGAACGCACGATGGAACACGGAAGAGGTGAGTCATCCCTGCCCACTGCCTCTTACTAATAGTGGTGGCTGCTACTGTGCTTAAGCAGGAGGGGGAGCGCACATAGGGGACCCAGGTGAGGGGGGGGTTCCTGCTGAGCTTAAGCTGGAGGTAGAGCACACATGGGGGACCCAGTTGAGGGGGGGTCCAACCCCCCTCCCCACCACTGTGCCCAATACCCCCTTCCTGCCCTCTACCCCCTTATGTGGCGTATGCTACGCCGCGGGTCGGCTAGTAATTAATATCTTCCAAAATACTAAGGATCTTTTAAAAAGAAATTATATTCAAGTGTAAGAGCAATGTAGGACTTTAATGAACACCGTAAAATCATCACAACTTAACATATTAGGCAAAATTAACTTTATTAAAATGAAAATACTCCTTAAAATAATATTCATTATGCAAAACATGCATTTTGCAGTACCTAAAGATTGTACCTAAAAATAGGTAAATAATTTGTTCCAGGAATTTATATGGGGAGCCTCCCATCGCAGGAATTCAGTTCAAAGCTATTAGTTGTACTAAAAAGCCAGGGGGGTTAGAGGCACCTAATATTCTGAACTATTATCAAAGCTTGCATTTAGAAAGAATATTAGACATGCAAATTGCTAACCCCAAGAAATTATGGATCTTTATGAAAAGAGCTTAGTTGAATCCTGGCACCCCTAGATTATCATTGGCTTAGCAAATTCAGTTACACTTTCCATCTTCCAATCTCATGCACTGCACTATGAATTTTTGGGGAATCAATCTACTACGGTTGTGGAACAAAACAGGAATCTTTCTAATGACCACTATAGGTAACAACTCAAACTTTGAGCCAGCATTTGATCCATATTGGTATAATATAAAATAAAAATAAATTACTTACTCCAGGAACTGCTCTCATGGACTAAATTGGACTCTAGTCTTAAATATTGCGCATGTATACTGGACGTGGGACCAGCCCATGGCACTTTCAGCTAAAGAGCTTCCTTTCAAAAATAAAAGGAAAACTCAATAAAGAATTGAACCCATTTAAAAAACATATCATGCTATAAGGGGGCAGAAACTGACTGCTCAGCTTTACAGCTTGTTAGTAAATAGCTTCGGGTCCATATTACCTACTTTTAGTCAAAATGGAAAAGAGATTTTTCCAATCCCGCTTTGTTTGATTGGCATAAAATTTTCTAAAATGTATGGCTTCCCCAGAACATCAACTTATTAGCTATAAATTAATTGCAAAATGGTACCTTTCCCCTATCCAATTAGAAAAGATGGGAAGACAGGGTGGAGAGTTTTGCTGGAGATGTCAGCTGGAACCAGGTTCACTTACACATATGTGGTGGTCCTGCTCTATCATAAAGAAGTTTTAGTATAAGATACAAAATGTTTGTAATATTCATTCCAAAAATTGTTGCCGTTAATCTGAACTAATCGCAATGTTCAGAATAGATGAATCAGGAGGGAGTGGCCCAGACCAGACAGTGTCGACGGCTATTGTCACTAAAAGCTTAATAGCCCAAAACTGAAAAAACACCTCTGCTTCAGAATTTCGAGAATGAGAGCTCTCAAGTCCAATTTTATGGAACTAGAGGGTTGGGAACTGGACAAATTTACATACAACAAACTTCTGCAAGAATGGCAAACAAATTGGTATAAGCTTTTAGAAAGTAGCAAGAATCTGGTCGGTTGGGAGTAGTCAAAATGAAAGAGGTGTGGAACTTGGGATTTTGACTCATTGGGAACTCTGAATAAATGGTGAATGGAACGAATATGATGAAAGGAGTGGCAGAATCTATACTATTGTATCTTCTGATTTATCAGAAGATTCATCATAGATATACCATATATTCCGGCGTATAAGACGACTGGGCGTATACGTTGACCCCCCAACCTTTTCAGTTAAAATATAGAGATTGGGATATACTCACTGTAAAAGACTACCCCTCTTCCAACACACACCAAATAAAAAAATTATATACTGTTGCTATGTATGAACAGATACTGTTGTGGTACCCAGTATATATAACAGTATATAGGCGATTGTCTGCTTGGATTGGTCAACTGTCCCTCTCCCTAAGTGGATTGGTCAGCTCTCCTTGTCTGCCTGTTTATCAGAGCGGTATGGAAGAATAGATTGTGCTGTGTCCATAAAACACACCTCTTTCACCCTTCTGGCCCACCCTTCTATCCTATTTACCTCCTGCTCTGCCTCTCAGATCTCCCACATGTGCGCCTGCACTGCTTCACTACGGTCCTCAGCAGCGAGATCTGAGAGGCGGTAACAGGATAGGGCGTATCACCCGGCATCAATGACAACCGGCGTATAAGACGACCCCTGACTTTTCAGAAGATTATCAAGGGTTTAAAAGTAGTCTTATATGCTAGAATATACAGTAAATACATTTTATTTTTTTCAAACTATGATGCAAAATAATGATCTGACAAAGAGTGCACGCACGCACGCACGCACGCACGCGCACACACACACACACACACACACACACAAAAATTGTTGCCGTTAATCTGAACTAATCGCAATGTTCAGAATAGATGAATCAGGAGGGAGTGGCCCAGACCAGACAGTGTCGACGGCTATTGTCACTAAAAGCTTAATAGCCCAAAACTGAAAAAACACCTCTGCTTCAGAATTTCGAGAATGAGAGCTCTCAAGTCCAATTTTATGGAACTAGAGGGTTGGGAACTGGACAAATTTACATACAACAAACTTCTGCAAGAATGGCAAACAAATTGGTATAAGCTTTTAGAAAGTAGCAAGAATCTGGTCGGTTGGGAGTAGTCAAAATGAAAGAGGTGTGGAACTTGGGATTTTGACTCATTGGGAACTCTGAATAAATGGTGAATGGAACGAATATGATGAAAGGAGTGGCAGAATCTATACTATTGTATCTTCTGATTTATCAGAAGATTCATCATAGATATACCATATATTCCGGCGTATAAGACGACTGGGCGTATACGTTGACCCCCCAACCTTTTCAGTTAAAATATAGAGATTGGGATATACTCACTGTAAAAGACTACCCCTCTTCCAACACACACCAAATAAAAAAATTATATACTGTTGCTATGTATGAACAGATACTGTTGTGGTACCCAGTATATATAACAGTATATAGGCGATTGTCTGCTTGGATTGGTCAACTGTCCCTCTCCCTAAGTGGATTGGTCAGCTCTCCTTGTCTGCCTGTTTATCAGAGCGGTATGGAAGAATAGATTGTGCTGTGTCCATAAAACACACCTCTTTCACCCTTCTGGCCCACCCTTCTATCCTATTTACCTCCTGCTCTGCCTCTCAGATCTCCCACATGTGCGCCTGCACTGCTTCACTACGGTCCTCAGCAGCGAGATCTGAGAGGCGGTAACAGGATAGGGCGTATCACCCGGCATCAATGACAACCGGCGTATAAGACGACCCCTGACTTTTCAGAAGATTATCAAGGGTTTAAAAGTAGTCTTATATGCTAGAATATACAGTAAATACATTTTATTTTTTTCAAACTATGATGCAAAATAATGATCTGACAAAGAGTGCACGCACGCACGCACGCACGCACGCGCACACACACACACACACACACACACACACACGTTTAGTGCATTGGGGCAAAAAAGGTTATTTACATGTGGCAACACCAGATCTGCCCAACAGGTGTTCTGTTTCAGCAATCTGTGGGCCAAATTCAATTACAAGAGGTCTACCACCCCCACCCCATTCCCCCACTACAAGTTATTTTTTTCTGTACTGTTTAAATGTAATTCTATTGTATTCATGTTAAAGGTAACACAAAGAAAAAGACCTCAAAATGCTTTGAATATTACCTAATAACATCTTTGAAAAGGCAGGAGCAAATTGAATCAACCAAATTGAAATCTGAATTCAAATGTGTAACAAAACATGGTCATGACATGCAATAAACAAAATTTATAGAGTTATATTGCAAACAGCAGGAGAATTGAAGAGAATGGTGTCTAAATGTAAATCGATATCTAAAGCCTTTCCATTTGCCTTGTGCATAACTGACTGCTCAAATTGCTGTATCCCAGTCTGGTAAATACAAACTACCCAAATATTTTTCTTTTTTGTCTCCCTCCACCTCTCCACCCCCACTTCCTCATACTACAGATCATATGCAGTGTCCCTTGGGTACAGGTAACACTGAGTGTCTATCCATGGGCTGATAAATTCAATTCATAGGTTCACCAGCCAATAAATTTGCTTAGGGGAAAGTTTTCATATTTTGCAGGAATTTTCGTTTTTCACATTGACCAAAAGTTTAAATTTTTTGCAGTGGGATCGGAGGTTAAATGTTAGGAAAGGGGGTTTTAAGGTTAGGTGTCAGGAAGGAGGGTTTTAAGGTTATGTGTAAGAGGGTGGTTTAACCACCCTGGTGGTATTGACGAGCTCAGCTCGTCCAGGAAAAACTTGCTGAAAGCAGTATTGACGAGCTGAGCTCGTCAATACTGGCAGGGAGATTTCTTGTTTCTCTGCCCCGCCGGCTGCACTGGGATTCCCCAGGATGGCTGGATGCCTGTCAGCACGCTGTGGGTAGCGATCTGTGCTACCCACAGCGTGCAGAACTAGCATCCAGCCACCCTGGGGAATCCCTGTGCAGCCATCGGAGCAGAGAATGTGCTCAGCAGCGTGCGGGATTCCCCTTCTGTGCTGCGGGTGGCTGGTGCGGGATCCCCTCTGTGGGGGGAGGGGGAATCCCCTGCTGTGCTGCGAGTGGCTGGTGCAGGGACCCCCTCTGTGCGGGGGGTGTCCCCTTCTGTGCTGGCTGGTAGTGGCCGGTAGCGGCGGGGATCCTCTCTGTGGGGAGGGGGGGGGGCATCCCCGTACTGTGCGTGTGGGTGACCCTGTAGTGTGTGTGTGGGGGGGCGGGTATCCCCCCTATGGGGCTGGTCTTGGCCAGACGGGGACACCCCCTTCTGTGCGGGGGGGAGGTGGGTGTCCCCTTCTATGAGAGCTGTGGGTGGCCTCTCCCTCCTCCCTCCCTGTCCCCCCGTGCCCCCCTCACCCCCGATCCTGTGTCTCCCCCCCCCCCCCCGATCCCGTGTCTCCCCCCTGTCAGTCAGAAGCCCTGCTTTACTCACCTGAGGGCTTTCTCCTGCGCTGGCCGAGATGTACACCCTCCATCTCCATCGCCGAAGTCCCGGTCTCTGTAATTACAGTACGCGGCTTGGTGACGTCACCAAGCCGCGTACAGTAATTACAGAGAACACGAGACTTCGCGATGGAGGAGGAAGTGCGCCGCTTCCGCCGCAGGAGCAAGCCCTCAGGTGAGTAGATCAGGGCTTCTGACAGGGGGGGAGACACGGGATTGGGGGGGGGCACGGGGATCGGAAGGGATGGGGGGAAGAGGAGGGAGAGGCCACCCACAGCCCTCATAGATGGGGACACCCACCTCCCCCCCACCACAGAAGGGGGTGTCCCCGACCGACCATGACTAGCCCCCATAGAAGGGGATAGCCCCCCACACACACACACAGAAGGGCCACCCAGCCACCTGCACGCACAGTATGGGGATCCCCCCCCCCCAGAGGGGATCCCCACCGGCCACTACTAGCCAGCACAGAAGGGGAGCCCCCCCACAAAAGGGACACCCGGCCAGAGTCAGGGGGCATCGGGGGCAATGGGGGGGGGCAGAGGCACCCGCAAACCTGGCTCCCTATACATATGACTCCCTACACCTGGCTGCACATCTGTCTCCTATACACCTGGCTGCACATCTGTCTCCTATACACCTGGCTGCACATCTGTCTTCTATACACCTGGCAAACATCTTGCTCCCTATATACCTGGCAAAACATCTGGCTAAACTATTCCTGGCTAATACATCTGGCTAACTACACCTGGCTGCACATCTGGCTAACTATACCTGGCTATACATCTGGCTAATTATACCTGGCTATACATCTGGCTAACTACACCTGGCTGCACATCTGGCTAACTATACTTGGCTATACATCTGGCTAACTATACCTGGCTATACATCTGGCTAACTACACCTGGCTGCACATCTGGCTAACTATACCTGGCTATACATCTGGCTAACTATACCTGGCTATACATCTGGCTATACATCTGGGTCTTATACTCACCATTGGCATGCTGATCCCTCGTCTCGTACCTCTGATAGCTTCCCCAGTGCCTTCTTCCATGTCCCTTGGCGGATTTTGCTTCTCCCTTGGAGATCACATGTCCCCCGTCGATCGGCGTTGATGGAACCAGTGTCACACAGCATCATCAAAATCTTGCAGCAAACACTTTTTTTTTTATTTAATTCAATACAATAACCTGTATTGAATTCAATATAAAAAAAAAGATTGCAAAAAAAAAATTGGTTGAAAATGATGGGAAATTAATTGAACCACTTTTTGCACGGAAATCCTGGGGAAATAAAACGCCAGGGTGGCTACGTTTAGGCATCAGAGGGATGGTTAGCGTTAGGAATTGGAGGGGAAAGAGTTCTGTGTGAGAGTACAGTTAGGTTTAGCTGTAGTAAAATATCTGTAATATTTACCAATATTTTACTAACAAAAATTACCACTGTGTATAGTAGAATATCGGTAAATGTTATCAATATTCTACTATCGGTACTTTCCCAGCGCCCTAATTTTCCAGCACCTTTGTTTGCATACATGATGAACAGAGGAGTTTTTACATCCTGAAAATAGTCAAGGGTAACAATAGTAAGGTTTCAGGGTTCAATATTTGGTTTCTCATCTGTACTCTGCCGTGTCTTTGAGTGTAACCCGGGAAGACCAGGGCCACATGCAATTAACTTTTTCTCCAGAGTTATCTCCAAGGAGAGAATTTTCATCTTCTCTTTAAAATAATTGTTCAGCATTTTACAATTGAAAAATTACCCAAATGTTGGGGGGAAAAAGCAAAGCAAAATTATTTTGAGTGTTTTATTGATTGCTGGTGGTTTAAAATTCATTTTATGACAATGTGTGAAAATATCACCTAGGAGAAAACTCAGGAAAAAAAGTAAATTGCATATGGGCCCAAGTGTTAAATTATTGTAAGAGCCATTCCTTCTATATTGACACTTGTACATCACTGAGGCACAGTGAGCACTTGTGGTATCGTCCACTGAGCCAGGATCATTGATCTGGCTTCATTAACCACCCTGGCGTTCTATTAATAATGCCAGGGCGGCAGGGTTTTTTTTAATAAAAAAAATCTATTACATTCAGCCAACTGAAAGTTGGCTGCATGAAAGCCCACTAGAGGGTGCTCCTGACGCATACTTCTGATCGCCTCCGGCGATCAGAAGTAACAAGAAGGGCCGCGATGAGCGGCCCTCCTTGTTTTGCTTTCCTCTTCTCCATGGCGACGAGCGGAGTGACGTCAGCCGACGTCCTGACGTCAGCCGCCTCTGATCCAGCCCTTAGCGCTGGCCGGAACTGATTGGTCCGGCTGCGCAGGGTTCGGGCGGCTAAGGGGACCCTCTTTCACGATCAGGTAGCACACGCGGCTGGCAAAGTGCCGGCTGTGTGTGCACCTTTTTATTTGAAGAAAATCGGCCCAGCAGGGCCTGAGCGGCACCCTCCGGCGGTAATGGACGAGCTGAGCTCGTCCATACCGCTAAGGAGGTTAATGAGCTACAATAAATTAAATTAAGGTTGTTTTAAGTCTTAGTTGCTAAAATCTTGCAATGTAACAAATAAGTTTCCAGAGAGAAGAAAAGAAAGATGTTAGGAACAGTGATAGACCTTTTTGCAATACTTTATCATGTAGTCAGGCACGTGCACGGGTGGAGGGCTGGGTACATTGATACTTTGGGCTCTATTCATCACATTTTTGCGGTAAAAAAAAATCTTGGAAGGAAAATACTGCATCGGTATTTTAGACTTTTGTGTGCTAATTCATAAAAAAGTTTACACTTGCAATAAAAGGTTGGGGAATTCCCGCACTAAACTGGCGGTGCTGGCTGAGTTGATACATTTTCTCTGTGCAGAGACAGAGTTACTATAAAGGAGGCAGCCCCAACTTCCCTTTAGAAGTGCATTTTTTGTTTAAAACTGCCTCTCCTTGCTCTGAATTTATGCTGTATCTGTCTAATAGTCTTTCTAAACAATATATTTAATTGCCGCAGCTTAGAAGAACTTCAAGAAATGTTACATATGCAGGCTTTCTGATGTGAAATGTATCTGAAAACAGGTACCCAAGGGGTTAAAAAACACAGCCTGGGTATTCCGGAAAGCCTTTTTTGTTCCCTCCTCTCTGCTGCTGCCTGGGAGGTCTGTCCCCATTAGCTTGGCTGTTAACCGTATCCTTATCGCGTTTTGTAAACAGCCGGTATTCTCCGTTCCAATTCCGCTTGCTCTAATCTTTATAAATCGACATGTAGTGACATGTTGAGATAATCACAGCATAAGGCGGTAATTTCCCGCCCTGCTCAGGAATTGTAGCTTTTCATGCGGAAACAGCTTTTATGAATAGACACTTTGCTAAATGGTCGGTAAAGTCAGCTGTTTTGAGCATTACCGCATGCGGGAATGCTTTATGACTAGAGCCCAATATAGGATTACAGTTTATCTTGTTCCCAGTTTATAATGTTCATCTTGTCTTGGAATGTGCCTCTGCCTTTTTCTCTTTGTGGTGGGTTTTCATACACTATCTATTAGTTCTTTAGTGATGTGGTCTTTTTAAGCTATAGGCTGGGGGCCTCTGATTGGCCCAAGGAAGTCACTTCCGCCTACTTCCGCTAATCACAACCTAACCACGGCTTCTGTGCACTTTTCACGAGCCTGAATGCGTTCATTCACGGTCTGCCGAAGCGGATTTTAGTGAATGAAAATTGATCCACGGCGATGAATACCCGTGGCGGATAGCTGAAAAAAGTGATCACGACCTCCATCCGAGCATCACTGATGAGAACACACAAAGGACTTGAATTATCACACTAATGTGATAATATTTCTTAGCTATTTCTAAGGATTTTGTCATTTTAATATTGGAATGTGTCCCTCCCCTACCTCTGCTCTAGTAGGCTCTATTGTGACTGCTGTGGTTACCTTTGTAGCCTATTTATTACAGATGCTGTGGCTGGATAGTATAATGGTTAAGGGTTCTGCCTCTGACACAGACGACCTGGGTTTAAATCTCGGCTCTGCCTGTTCAAGTAAGCCAGCACCTATTCAGAAGGAGACCTATACATCTGAATATAGAGCCAGTCCTAGTGGCTGCAGCTCTGACGCTTTGAGTCCGCCAGGAGAAAAGCGCGATATACATTTTCTGTGTGTCTGAAAAAGTTAAAAAGAAAACTTAAATCAAAATTTGTTGTGGTGATTTGACAAATGGAGGGAGATTTCCTGGGCAGTCATGCAGCATGTTTCCTCTTGTCTATATGGCTTAGAAGGAAAGCTTTGTGTCTATCTATACATTTCTACAATGGAATAACAAGGCACACTTATGAAAACTGTGCATAGTTAGCTGTAGGAAAATATTTCTTAGCTATTTCCAAGGATTTTGTCATTTTAATATTGGAACGTGTCCCTCCCCTACCTCTGCTCTAGTAGTCTCTATGGTGACTGCTGTGGTTACTGTTGTGTGTCTGGATTTGGGGGACATTAGATTACAATGTGGGCTCTTCTCAGGACTATGACAGATGTAAATGGCTATACAAACTAAATAAAGCATTAAGCTTAGTGTAACAGAAATGTATAAAATAACAACAATTATACCTAACATACTAACAGTTTGATTAAAAAAAGACATCAGTCCATCAAGTTAAATTTGAAGGAAAAGGAGAAAAAAAAAGAAGTCCTGAACCCACACATATCCCAATTGATCCAGGGGAAAGCCAAAAACCTTACAAGGCCTGGGCCAATTAACCTTAAAATGGAAAAATTCCTTCTCAACTCCAGATGGTAGTCAGATAAATCCCTGGATCAACTCTCCTGGGAACTACCTATTAATTATAGCCCTGGATGCCCTTCAATACAAGGATGCAATGAAAGCATCCAAGCTCTTTAAATGCAGATATAGAGTTTTCCATAACTACTTCCTGAGGTAAGATATTCTAGATTTTAACCACTCTCACTGTGAAGAACCCCTCTCTAAACAGATGGCAAAAATCTTTCTCCTCCATACGTAGATCATTCCCCTTTGTTCGCTGTACAATCTTAGGGACAAAAAGCTTATCTTTCAAGCTTTAGTATTACCCTCTGATGTATTTATAAATGACAATTTAGGTCACCTACAAGTCTCCTTTTTTCCAAGCTAATAAGCTCAGTTTGTCCAACCTTTCCTGGCAAGTGAGATCTTCCATCCCACTGATTAATTTAGTTGCTCATCTTTGTACCCGATCCAGGAGGTCAATGTCCTTTCTATAGTGTGGTGCCCAAAACTGTATCCAATACTACAGATGTGGCCTCACAAGTGATTAATACAGAGGGAGTAGTATACTAGCATCTCGAGATTTTATTTCCTGTTTTATGCATCCCAGAATTGTATTTGCTTTAGCTACCACTGCTTGGCGTTGTGTACAATAACTTAACTTGTGATCAAGCAGTATTCCCAAGTCCTTCTCCAAGTCTGATGTATGCCATTTATTTTAGCTTGTGCTCTAACACTGGTATATCCAAGGTGTATGACTTTACATTTATCAACATTTATCATATGGCCATGTTGTCAAGATGCGGTTGTAATATGCCACTTAGTGTTGATAAATCTGCATTATTTTGTATCATCTGTAAAAATGGCTACATTACTCTGTATTCCATCTACTAAATCATTAATAAATAAATTGAAAATAATTGGACCAAGTACTGCCCCTATGGTACTCCACTACTAACAGTCTCCCATTTCTCTATCTACATACACACATTTTCTCCTAGCTCCTGTATCCTCAGCTTCTGCACCAGGTTATTGTGGGGAAAAGTGTCAAAAGCCTTTGCAAAGTCCAATAGTAGGTTACTGAGCAAGCATTGTTTGACAAAAAATATACTATAAATTCAATACTCACATATACAACTTTTTTATGACAATAACATCTTTAAACCAGTGACGCTACTAACAAAAATGACTCCTATAACAAGTGCTTAACTAAGCATTTTAGAGCTAGAATTAAACATATGAATGCATTTGCATCCTATACATATGGCTGGTCCAAATGTATTATACTAAACCAAAAACGTTGTCAAGATAATGAAATCTGGCTGTACTCATTATGGTTATAGTGGCTGCAGATGTTAGATGGACACACTTGTTATTGCATCAAAAAATCATGCAGTCATTTCTGATGAAAGTATTACAAATTGTATTAAGGCCATATTCCAAACATGGGAAAAAGCAAATAAAGTAATCCCCTAGATCTGAATGTAATTGGTAGGCTGACTGATACACTAATAGAAAATCCAATAGTAAATTGCTTGTAATATAAAATGTCCAAACAGTTGCGGTTAATAAAGTGCACGAGTGGTTAAATGAAAAAATTAAAATCTTGTGCAATCAGTGAAGCAATATGAAGCACAAAAATGACCACTGAATATACACAACATTGTGACATACACAAATTGTAAAGACCTGGAACTTGGTGCAAAAAAAGTGCCAATTGCAAAAAAACTGCACCTGTGCTTAATGAATATGCTGACAAAACAACTGGTTCAAGAAACTGGTTCAAGAAAGCAAACCTCATATAAGAAAACTGCAACAGATGCAGAGAAGTCAGCAGCAATGAGCAGGAATAGGTAACTATATTCTTACCAGCATAAGCAACCCCTATCTCTGCCAGGGGCGTAGCAATAGGGGGTGCAGAGGTAGCGACCGCATCGGGGCCCTTGGGCCAGAGGGGCCCCGAAGGGCTCTCCCTCATCTACATTATTACCTCTCTATTGGTCCTGTGCTCATAATAATCATTTCTATAGATGCTGTGAATAGTAGTAATCACTAACAAACTGTTTCCCAGCCTCTTCTTGCATCTCTGACACTGTAGTTGCCATTGGCAGGTTTTGGCATGCCGTATCAATTGTTATGTATAGAGTGCTTGGGGGGCCCCATGTAAAACTTGCATCGGGGCCCAAAGCTCCTTAGCTACGCCACTGATCTCTGCCCCAATAGGAGCAACACTTGGGGCACCCTGACAATGATACAAGACAAGAGCCCTGGTTCCAAGAACCTAGCAGCATGCCACTGGCTTTCATACTGGTGAGGGAAAACTAAATCTCTGGAATATTTGATTGAATCTGCCAAAATAAATAACTCATTTATGCAAAGCTTAGAAGAACCAAGGAAAGCTCCAAAACAAGACCAAGCAACCACACATCATCAGGTCACAAAACAAAGCAGAATGTTAAGTAATGGGCCATGGCCACAGACAACCCTGACATTTCAAGTGCATGTGAAAAAGGTGCCTTTTTAAAAGGGCGCCAGATAGCTGTAGAAGAATAGAAGTATTCTAGTACTCCATTCATGAAGTGAAATATATTTAATATTCACCAATATTTTACTATGACCTAACCTCTTCCTCCCTTGGTGGTGCATAACTGTATACCACCTCCCTTGCTGGTGGGCACTTAATCTTGACACCCTACCCTCCCCAGTGGGATCCAAACCTTACCCCCTCGTGGGTGTCTAACCTCAACCCCCCCCCCACCCCCGTGGGCAACTAACTTTAGCCCCTCCTTCCACAAGCAACAAAGCTCAACACCTCCCCCCCCCCCCATAAATGATTAACCTTAACCCCAGTTGATTAATTAACCTTCACCCCCCCACACACACACACCCATGTGGGCATACTACTTAAAAGTAGAGATAGCCCGAACCTCCGATTTTAGGTTCGTGAGCTGGGTTCACGAACCTCTGCAAACGTTCGCAAACCTCAATAGACTTCAATGGGGAGGCGAACTTTGAAAACTAGAAACACTTATGCTGGCAACAAAAGTGATGGAAAAAATGTTTCAAGGGGTGTAACATCTGAGTTTTTGCATGGATGAGTGGGATACACGCCAAAAGTCCCGGGGAAAAATCTGGATTTGACGCAAAGCAGCGTTTTAAGGGCAGAAATCATATTGAATGCTAAATTGGAGGCCTAAAGTGCTTTAAAACATCTTGCATGTGTATACATCAATCAGTGATTGCAATTAGTGTACCGCTTCACACTGACACACCAAACTTACTGTGTAACGCACCGCAAACAGCTGTTTGTGTTGTGACGGCTGTGCTGGACTGGTGCGCACCATGGCGAGAGTGCAGGCCATGGCGGTTTTCAAGCCCATATGGTCGCCGGGCTGAGGTAACTCAATGGCAGAACAACAGTGACTGTCCAGCTGATCGAATTTGGTCTGTCCACAATGAAGCAATGACCTTATTATGTTTGGTGTGCCACCCCCCGAGACACTCATATAGCCGGCGGTCATTGCTTCATTGTGATACGCAAGCCCCTTCACCACGGCAAGGTAGCGATCACGAAGAAGAATTGACACATGTACATGCCTTTTGTTTTGTTGTTGCAGCCGAAGTGTAGAAAAAAAAATTAGGCAGCCATGTACACGCACCAGAAAAATTATTATGGTGGCCGCGGCCTTAAAAATTCAGGAATCCGCCTGGAGTCCTGGACCCTGTTGGTGGTGGCGGAGAAGGCAGTCAAGCGGCCTGCAAGCAGAGATGCTGTTTGGGGAGTGACTTAGTCTTGGAGCAGGCAGCCAGTCACACGGCGTGCAGGCAGAGATGCTGTGTGTGGAGACTGACTTAGTCTTCGGGCGGGCAGTAGCCCTCCGGGATCCATGCCTCATTCATTTTGATAAAGGTGAGGTACTGAACACTTTTTTGACTTAGGCAACTTCTCTTCTCAGTGACAATGCCTCCAGCTGCGTTGAAAGGTCCTTTCTGACAGGACACTTGAGGCAGGGCAAGACAGAAGTTGGATGGCATATTGGGACAGCTCTGGCCACAGGTCAAGCCTGCGCACCCAGTAGTCCAAGGGTTCATCGCTGCTCACAGTGTCTACATCCACACTTAAGGCCAGGTAGTCGGCTACCTGCTGGTTGAGGCGTTGGTGGAGGGTGGATCCTGAAGGGCTAAGGCGAGGCATTGGACTAAAGAATGTCTGCATGTCCGACATCACCATGAGATCGCTGGAGTGCCCTGTCCTTGCCTGCGTGGAGTTGGGAGAAGGATTATTGGCAGTGGTACCTGTATTGTGTTGTGCTCTGACATCACCCTTAAAGAGAACCTGTACTGAGTAAAATTATTTAAAATAAACACACGAGGTAACTTCAAATGAACATTACATAGTTACCTTGCCATCAGTTCCTCTCAGAAGCTCACCATTTTCTTCTTACAGTGATCCCTTCCAGTTCTGACAACATTTTGTCAGAACTGAAATATATCAGTTGCTGTCAGTTATGTATCAGTTGCTGTCAGTTACAGCTGAGAGGAGAACTGATGTGTGCATGTTTCCCTATGGCTCAAGTGGGCGATGTTACAGTTTAACAGTGTGCTGACCAGAAAGCTGTTATGGGTAATAGCGATTTTCAAAATGGAGGATGGAGAATTCCCTTGATCACAGTGGACAAACAGGAGGCAGGAGAGGAAACATAGATTGAGGAGTAGACTACACAGGAGGTAAGTATAACTTGTGTATGTTTATTTTGACTTTTATTTTCAGTTCAGGTTTTCTTTAAACGCATTGTAAAGCATAGTTGCCAACTTGTTCTGCAAGTGTTGCATCCTTTCTGCCTTCAGGTGAGTTGGTAACATCTCCGCCACTTTGTGCCTATACCGAGGGTCTAGTAGCGTGGCCACCCAGTACAGCTCATTCCCCTTGAGTTTTTTTATACTGGGGTCCCTCAACAGGCTGCACAGCATGAAAGACGCCATCTGCACAAAATTGGATGCAGACGTACTATCCATCTCCTCTTGCTCTTCCTCAGTGATGTCCGCTAAGTTCTCCTCCTCCCCCAGCCATGAACAATACCACGGGAAAGTTGAGCAGCACAAGCCCCCAGTGACCCCTGCTGCGGTTGTTCTTCCGCCTCCTCATCCTCCTCTTCCAAAACAACACCTTCCTCATCATTTGACTCCTCTTCTCCACCCGACTCTTCCTCCTCCTCCTCCTCCCCCCTCTGTGCTGCCACAGGTGTTGAGGAATCATCTGCTTCTGCTGAAAATTGATCCCACAACACTTCCTCCCGTTCCTGGTCACGCTCCTCCACAGCTTGATCCACCACTCTACGCACGGCACGATCCAGGAAGAAGGCATACGGGATCAAGTCGCTGATGGCGCCTTCACTGCGACTCACCAGGTTTGTCACCTCCTCAAACGGCCACATGAGCCTGCAGGCATTTCGCATCAGTGTCCAGTACTTCAGCCAGAACATCCCTATCTCCCCAGACTGTGTCCTTTGACTATAGTTGTATAGATACTGTTTGACGGCTTTCTCCTGTTGTAGCAGGTGGTCCAGCATCAGGAGGGTCGAATTCCAGTGAGTCGGGCTATCACATATCAGGCGTCTCACCGGCAAGTTGTTTCTCCGCTGTATATTGGCAAAGCGTGCCATGGCCGTGTAAGACCGCCTGAAATGCCCACACACCTTCCTGGACTGCTTTAGGACATCCTGTAAGCCTGGGTACTTAGACACAAATCTCTGAATTACGAGATTCAGCACCTGTGCCATGCAGGGTACATGTGTCAACTTTCCCAAATTCAAAGCAGAAATGAGATTGCTGCCATTGTCACACACAATGTTGTCGATCTCCAGTTGGTGCGGGGTCAGCCACTGATCCACCTGTTTGTTCAGAGCAGCCAGAAGAGCTGCTCCAGTGTGACTCTCCACTTTGAGGCAAGACATGTCTAATATGGCGTGACACCGTCATACCTGGCATGCAGCATAGGCCCTGGGGAGATGGGTCTGTGTAGCTGAGGCGGAGTGGAAAAGGGAGGCTGTTAAAGGAGTTCTTTCGCGAATAAAGTAGGCAGTTAAAAAATGTGACAGATGACAGGTTTTGGGCCAGTCCATCTTTTTAAGGGGAATTCTCAGGGCTTTCTTTGTTTTCAACAGCATTTCCTGAACAACAGTTGCAAAATGTAACTAACATAATAGTGTGCAAGTGATTAGGGAGGCCGGCTGGTATCTTGCTATTTTGGCAGTTAAACTGCTGTTCAGGAAATGCTGTTGAAAACAAAGAAAGCCCTGAGAATCCCCTTTAAAAAGATGGACTGGGCCAAAACCTGTCATCTGTCACATTTTCTAACTGCCTACTTTTTTCGCGAAAGATCCCCTTTAATGTGAAGGTGCAAGGGAGAAAGCGGCTGAAGATGATGCACCTGAAGGAGGAAGAGGAGAAGGAGGGTGGCTTTGCTTTTGTGTGCTGCTTTTCCTCAGGTGCTCTTCCCATTGCAGTTTGTGCTTTTTCTGCAGGTGCCTTCGTAAGGCAGTTGTCCCTACGTGGGTGTTGGTCTTTCCATGGCCGAATTTTTGGAGGCAGAGAGAACAGATAGCATTGCTCTCAGGGCCGGATTTAGAGCTGTGGAGCCTATAGGCACAGAAGATCTGGCGCCCTAAACTCCGCCCTCACTGCACAGGCCACACCTTAAGCCACACCCCATTTTGTTACAAAATAAAACTATGCAAGACATTGAAATGGCGGTAGAGTGGAAATTTGGGCGCCCTCGGTGCCCGTTAATAAGCATCCTAGCAGTCCAGTACCCAATATGTAATGGTGGATCTATTTACTCCTCAATGACACTATTTCAATGGGCCTATGGTGGCGCCCGAAAAATTACATTATTTTCTTTTTCTGTGGCGATTTGTGGCGTGGGCGTGGTTGTTAGGTGTCAGGTAGGGTGTTTGTGTGTGTGGGTGTGGGGGGGCAGTTAGGCATCAGGTAGGGTGTTTGTGCGGAATGGGTGGTAAGTATTAGGTGTCAGTAAGGTGTCTGTGCAGTGTGGGATGGTTGGGCGTCAGAGGGGAGGGTTTTGTGTGAAAGTAGGGGTAGGTGGAGCTATAGTAAAATATTGGTATTTAATATCAATATTTTACAATCCTTCTTTACACTTTAATAGTAAAATATTGGTAAATGTACCTATATTTTACTATCAGCTTGCCAGGGCACCCAAATTTTTAGGTGCCCTTTGATTACGTACACTACACACACACAAACAGATCACACACACTCACTAACACATGAGATCACACACACACACACACACACACACACAGATCACACACACACAAACACACAAAGATCACACGCTCACTAACCTAGAGATCACACACACACAAAGATCACATGCTCACTAACACACACAGATCACACTTACACACACAGATCACTTCATAAATCACTCTCACACACACAGACTACTCTCACACACACAGATCACACTCACTGAAAACATACTCCCCTCATGCACACACATAAAACAAAACCTTCACTCCCCCATTCAATCATCTAGCTAACAGGAGGAAAAGTACCCTTCAAATGATGCAGCCAGGTGACACTCTTTGTCAGGCTGGAGCCAAGCAGCAGGAATCAATCCGAGGAGAAAGCTATGCATCTGCACCCCCCCTGACCCCCGGCCTGACAGATCCCTTCCCCCTACTGTCACAGATCATAGGGGAAAGATCAGATTCAGCCCTCGAGTCCCAGCAGCATACACACAGGGGGTGGAGCTGCAGCCTATACAGGACAGGGCAATCTGACAGGGCTGCTTCGTCTGCCCCCCTCCCTGCCTGTCTCAATCAGTGTCACTCGAATTACACATGTGGGCTGGCTGCTGTTGTGAACAGGAGAGGGGGGCAGAGCGGAGATTTTTGCCTACCTCCGTTCGAGTTGTCACTAACTCTCTTAGCACAGGCAGGCTGATTTCACAGGAAGTAAGGGAAGCCTGCTCAGCCCTGGCCACCCACAGTTTCTCCCAGTCCCAGCCGAGCAGATAGCGGCAGGAGAGGCTGACAAACACGCTGCCCACTCCCCATGAGTGCCTATGCACGCAGCTGCTGCTCACTAGCAAGTTGCAGCGCTGCATGCAGGCATGAATACGGCGGGGGCGGGAAGAAAGGGAAGGGACACACTGTAGTTGCAGCCGCCAGATCGTGGCGTAAGTGGGCGGGGCGAGCGCCGCTGTTGTGGAGGAACACATTTTTAGGTTCTTAACTAAGAAAGGGACTATTTAAAACCCGCCCTTGCACAATCAGGCGCCTATAGGCACGTGCCTAGGGTGCCTTATGGTAAATCCGGCCCTGATTGCTCTGATCTTTGGCATAAACACTAAAAAAAATTCCACACCGCTGAGCCACCCTGGGGTGTGGGCACTATGGTGGCCTCAGCAGCTGACGTTGAAGGGCATGTTGGCTGGCTGTCCATAGGTGGCGATACATGGCGCCGGACACTGCCACCAGCTGTTTCTGATGATGAGCTCCCCCTGCTTCTTTCAGGAACTCGTCTCCTCCTACTCCTCTCTGACTCCCCCTCTGAACTGTCCCCCTGGTCATCATGTCTCTTAGTATCCCACGTGGCACCCGTATCATTACAATCATCATAATCATCCTCCCCAGCTTTGTTTGCCTCAGACACCTCATAAACTGCACCAACAGCAGGTACTTCATCATCCTTCTCCTCACACCTTACGTCCATAGTGTCGCCTAACTCAGACATATGAGGTGGTGTAACTTGCTTAGAATCTTCATCTTGTTGTAACAAGAATGGCTGTGCATCAGTGATTTCCCCACCAAATAACTCCTGCGAAGTTTCAAATGCAGCGGATGTGGTGCTAGTAGTAGCGCTGGTGGCTGCGGAAGATGAGGTGTTCTGTATTAAATAGTCAACCACGTCCTGACAATCTTGGGAGTTGATGGAACGCTCCTTCTTCTGAGCATTGTACTTTGGGCTAGGGCCGCACAAAATCACGTCAGCACGACCTCGAACAGAACTGCCAGGTGGCCTTTCTCTGGGTCTGCCCCTGCCTCTGCCTCTACCTGTTTTGTCCATATCGGGGGGGATGAAGTGAAAGGTATGCACTGACTTGACTAATACAATGTGCAGTCACACAGGTGCAGTGAAAGGTATGCAGTGACTGGTATTACAATACAATGTGCATATTACACAGCGTGCGGTCACACAGGTAGTGTGAACAATTATGCAATGACTGGTATTACAAATGTGCACCTGTCACACACAGACAGGAACCAGACAGGCACAGTGACACTGCGTGCGCTCACATAGGTAGGTGGGTGCACTGAACAACAGGTAGGTATATGCAGTGGTGGGTATTACAAATGTGCACCTGTAACACACAGACATGTACTGTACAGGCACAATGACACTGCATGCGCTCACGTAGGTAGGTGGGTGCACTAAACAACAGGTAGGTATATGCAGTTATGGGTATTATAATGTGCACCTGAAACACACAGACAGGTATCGGACAGGCACAGTGACACTGCATGTGCTCACGTAGGTAGGTGGGTGCACTGAACAACAGGTAGGTATATGCACTGATGGGTATTACAATGTGCACCTGTCACACACAGACAGGTACCGGACAGGCACAGTGACACTGTGTGAGCTCACGTAGGTAGGTGGGTGCACTGAACAACAGGTAAGTATATGCAGTGATGGGTATTACAATGTGCACATGTCACACACACATAGGTAGCGGACCGGCACAGTGACATTGCGTGCGCTCACGTAGGTAGGTGCGTGCACTGAAGTGAACAACAGGTAGGTATATGCAGTGATGGGTATTACAATGTGCACCTGTCACACACACAGGTAGTCACTGAATGTGCTGGGCCTGGCAGTGGCACACACAGTAGGAATTACCAAGGCTGTCTATGCAACACAAGTGTCAGTGGGCCACACAAAAAAAAAAATAGATCACAAGAACAAGATTAGCTCTCAAAAGAGCTTTTGAGGGGTGCTTTCTTAGCAATAAGAATCAACAAGGAGCCACCTAAGAAGCCTACAAGAGCCTAACTAAGCTTTCCCTATAGGTCTCTGCACAGCAGCTCTCCCTTCTCTAATTACTGCAGGCACACGAGTCAGTGAAATGGGTGACGCTGCCTGCCTTTTATAAGGGGGGTGGGGCTCCAGGAGGGAGTGTAGCCTGATTGTCTACAATGTGCCAGCTGACTGTGATGTAGAGGGTCAAAGTTGACCATCATGATGCACTATGGGGGCGAATCAAACTTCCGGAAAAGTTTGCGGTTCTCTGCGATCGCGAACCCTGGAAGTTTGCCGGTTCCCGTTTGTCGGTGAACCGTTCGGGCAATCTCTACTTAAAAGGACAAATATTTGTGGATCCATCTGAAAATGGTGCCTGCGAATAATGGCGCACGGTTTGCCGCTAATCCGTTTGTTGCTTAGCGCTAATTAACATTAAAGCCTTATCGTTATTTAGCTGTTTATTTTATTGAAAATTAGCGTTACAACATAGAACCCTCTCTGTACCTATCCCTAACCCCTAGACCCCCCCCCCCTGGTGGTGCCTAACCCTAACCACTTCCCTGGTGGTGCCTGACCCTAAAACCCCCCCTGGTGGTGCCTAACCCTAACCACCCTCCTGGTGGTGCCTAACCCTAACTACCCCCCTGGTGGTGCCTAACCCTAACCAGCCCCCTGGTGGTGCCTAACCCTAACCACCCCCCTTGTGGTGCCTAACCCTAACCACCCCCCTGGAGGTGCCTAACCCTAAGCACCCCCCTGGTGGTGCCTAACCCTAAGACCTCCCTGGTGGTGCCTAACCCTAAATCTTCCCTGGTGGTGCCTAACCCTAACCTTGACAGTGTTACATTAAATCCATTCACCGTTTTGCAGTTAAATAACGTCTGCTGTTTGGTTTATGTAGGGCGCTATTAGCCACTTCCTTGGTGGTGCCTAACCCTAAGACCCTCCTGGTGGTGCCTAACCCTAACTAGCCCCCTGGTGGTGCCTAACCCTAACCACCCCCCTTGTGGTGCCTAACCCTAACCACCCCCCTGGTGGTGCCTAACCCTAACCTCCCCCCTGGTGGTGCCTAACCCTAACCACCCTCCTGGTGGTGCCTAACCCTAACTACCCCCCTGGTGGTGCCTAACCCTAAGCACCACCCTGGTGGTGCCTAACCCTAAGACCTCCCTTGTGGTGCCTAACCCTAAGACCTCCCTTGTGGTGCCTAACCCTAAATCTTCCCTGGTAGTGCCTAACCCTAACCTTGACAGTGTTACATTTAAATCCATTCACCGTTTTGCAGTTAAATAACGTCTGCTGTTTGGTTTATGTAGGGCGCTATTGATAAATAACGTTACTGTGCGCAATAACGTCTGCTGTTTGGTATATGAACGGCGCTATTGATAAATAACATTACTGTGTGCTGTTTTTCTTCTTTTTTCCATGTGCGCCATTATTATGCAGTACTAACGATAAATAGTGATAAGCATTTATTTTTAATGCGGCGCCATTTTTATGCATAGGCGCTGTGCGCCATTATTGACTGATCGGAATATTTGTAGCCAATGTTTGTAGCTGCGGTTGGCATAGCGGGCGGTCCCGGCACCAGCTATTATACCAGGCGCCCTTTTAAAGAAACGCTGTAACAAAATTTTCAGCCTTATTTCTTCTATCCTATAAGTTCCTATACCTGTTCTAATGTGGTCTGGTTTACTGCAGCCTTTTCTAGTTGCACTGACTCTGTGATATATGTAATCTTTTTTTTTTGTCAAGCTTTGTCGACCCAGGAAGGAATGGGCAGCCTCTGTTGTAATGAATACAAGTTATGCATGCCCCCTGCAGGCTCTGTTTATAGAGTTGAGCCAAAATTTTCGTAATTTAGCATTACTATAATTACGCATGCGAAATTTGCGATTACGATGCGAAATTAGCGTAGCGAAATTGCCATTAAAATCGTAATTGAAAATACCGTAAGCGTAATTTTCAACGCGAAATTTCGCGTTTCGTTCATGCCGTAATTTCGCATTAAACGCTACCGTAATTTCGCGTTAAACCGTAACGCTCCGTATAATATAAAAAGCCGCCGACTTTAAGGGTTAATAGCAAAGCCCCCTTAAATGCTAAGAGCCTCAAATTTGGAGAATATATTAAGGAGATCAGGAGGAATAAGAGGAAAATTTTTTTTTCAAAAAGACCTTATAGTTTTTGAGAAAATCGATGTTAAAGTTTCAAAGTAAAAATGTATACATTTAAAAACCCGCCGACTTTAACGGTTAATAGCAAAGCCTGCTTAAAGTTTAGGAACACCAAATTCCTAGGGTATATTAAGGGTATCAGTGGGAATAAGAGGAAAAAAATTTTTTTCAAAAAGACCTTATAGTTTTTGAGAAAATCGATTTTTAAGTTTCAAGGGCAAAAATGTCTTTTAAATGCGGAAAATGTCAGTTTTTTTTGCACAGGTAACAATAGTGTATTATTTTCATAGATTCCCCCAAGTGGGAAGAGTTTTACTTACTTCGTTCTGAGTGTGGGAAATATAAAAAAAAAACGACGTGGGGTCCCCCCTCCCAGACCTCTTTAACCCCTTGTCCCCCATGCAGGCTGGGATAGCCAGAATGCGGAGCACCGGCCGCGTGGGGCTCCGCACCCTGACTATACCAGCCCGCATGGTCCATGGATTGGGGGGTATCGGAAGGGGAGGGGCAGCCAAGCTTTCCCCTCCCCCTCCGAGCCCTTGTCCAATCCAAGGACAAGGGGCTCTTCTCCACCTCCGATGGGCGGTGGAGGTGGAGGCCGCGATTTCCTGGGTGGGGGGTTCATGGTGGAATCTGGGAGTCCCCTTTAAAAAGGGGTCCCCCAGATGCCCACCCCCCCTCCCAGGAGAAATGAGTATAGAGGTACTTGTACCCCTTATCCATTTCCTTTAAGAGTTAAAAGTAAATAAACACATAAACACATAGAAAAAGTATTTTAATTGAACAAAAAACATAACCACGAAAAAAGTCCTTTAATATTCTTAATTAACCATTAATACTTACCTGTCCCTTTAAATAAATGATCCCACGCAATATCCTCGGAAATGTTCTATCAGTTACAATGTAACAAAGTTATTACAATGTAACAACTTTGTTACATTGTAACTACGCCGCACCCGACGTAACTCGCCGCTCACCCGCCGCACGGACCCGACAGAGCTCTGAGCTATATAGCTCAGAGCTCTCTAAGCATCTTTGTATTTGGGCTCCAAGGAGCCCCATTGGTCCTTAGCAGACCAATGGGGTTCCTTCTGATTTGAAGGAACCCCATTGGTCTGCTAAGGACCAATGGGGCTCCTTGGAGCCCAAATACAAAGATGCTTTAGAGAGCTCTGAGCTATATAGCTCAGAGCTCTGTCGGGTCCGTGCAGGACGCTAAGTCCCTGCCGGCTCCGCTGCCCTCCCCGCCTCTCCCACATGTCACCCACATGTCACCCACATGTGGGTGACAGATGTGGGCGGGGTGGACAGCGGGAGCCGGCGGGGACTTAGCGTCCTGCAAGGACGCGTAAGTGTATGCGGCGGCTGAGCGGCGAGTGACGTCGGGTGCGGCGTAGTTACAATGTAACAAAGTTGTTACATTGTAATAACTTTGTTACATTGTAACTGATAGAACATTTCCGAGGATATTGCGTGGGATCAGCGCGGGCTGGTATAGTCAGGGTGCGGAGCCCCACGCGGCCGGTGCTCCGCATTCTGGCTATCCCAGCCTGCATGGGGGACAAGGGGTTAAAGAGGTCTGGGAGGGGGGACCCCACGTCGTTTTTTTTTTATATTTCCCACACTCAGAACGAAGTAAGTAAAACTCTTCCCACTTGGGAGAATCTATGAAAATAATACACTATTGTTACCTGTGCAAAAAAAACTGACATTTTCCGCATTTAAAAGACATTTTTGCCCTTGAAACTTAAAAATCGATTTTCTCAAAAACTATAAGGTCTTTTTGAAAAAAAAAATGTTCCTCTTATTCCCACTGATCCCCTTAATATACCCTGGGAATTTGGTGTTCCTAAACTTTAAGCAGGCTTTGCTATTAACCGTTAAAGTCGGCGGGTTTTTAAATGTATACATTTTTACTTTGAAACTTTAACATCGATTTTCTCAAAAACTATAAGGTCTTTTTGAAAAAAAAAATTTTCCTCTTATTCCTCCTGATCTCCTTAATATATTCTCCAAATTTGAGGCTCTTAGCATTTAAGGGGGCTTTGCTATTAACCCTTAAAGTCGGCGGCTTTTTTATAGTATACGCAGCGTTACGGTTTAACGCGAAATTACGGTGGCGTTTAATGCGAAATTACGGCATGAACAAATACCCATTGTAATGCGAAAATTACGCGAAAATTACGCTTACGCGAAATTTCGCGAAATCCTTCTTCATTACGATTATGTACTTACGGCCATAATCGTAATTACACTAATTACGCGAAATTTCGCGAAATCGTAATTAGGTCATTACGCTCATCTCTATCTGTTTATTACGCACAGAGAGAGTCTGTGCTCTCAGTTTCAGCTTGTCTGTGTGATGCAGTTTGTGAGGCTGAGGGGAGTGGGAGCTGCCTGTCACATGCTGAGAAACTCTGAGAATCCCAGACTGGAGTGCAGATAATTCACTGTGTGATAAAAACTTGTAGTATACTGTAACACATTAGTGTGCGTGCGTGTGCGTGTGCGTGTGTATATATATATATATATATATATATATATATATATATATATATATATACAGTGAAGGAAATAATTATTTGACCCCTCACTGATTTTGTAAGTTTGTCCAATGACAAAGAAATGAAAAGTCTCAGAACAGTATCATTTCAATGGTAGGTTTATTTTAACAGTGGCAGATAGCACATCAAAAGGAAAATCGAAAAAATAACCTTAAATAAAAGATAGCAACTGATTTGCATTTCATTGAGTGAAATAAGTTTTTGAACCCTCTAACAATAAAAGACTTAATACTTAGTGGAAAAACCCTTGTTTGCAAGCACAGAGGTCAAACGTTTCTTGTAATTGATGACCAAGTTTGCACACATTTTAGGAGGAGTGTTGGTCCACTCCTCTTTGCAGATCATCTCTAAATCCCTAAGGTTTTCGAGGCTGTCTCTGTGCAACTCTGAGCTTGAGCTCCCTCCATAGGTTTTCTATTGGATTAAGGTCCGGAGACTGACTAGGCCACTCCATGACCTTA
Source organism: Hyperolius riggenbachi (assembly GCF_040937935.1). NCBI lineage: Eukaryota > Metazoa > Chordata > Amphibia > Anura > Hyperoliidae > Hyperolius > Hyperolius riggenbachi. The sequence goes on from NC_090646.1 coordinate 173,906,047, forward strand.
ATGTGCTTCTTCTTGAGCCACTCCTTTGTTGCCTTTGCTGTATGTTTTGGGTCATTGTCGTGCTGGATCACCCATCGACGACCCATTTTCAGTTTCCTGGCAGAGGGAAGGAGGTTGTCGTTCAGGATTTCACGATACATGGCTCCGTCCATTTTCCCGTTAATGCGATTACGTTGTCCTGTGCCCTTAGCAGAAAAACACCCCCAAAGCAAAATGTTTCCACCCCCATGCTTGACGGTGGGAACGGTGTTTTGGGGGTCATAGGCAGCATTTTTCTTTCTCCAAACACAGCGAGTTGAGTTAATGCCAAAGAGCTCTATTTTGGTCTCATCAGACCACAGCACCTTCTCTCAGTCACTCACAGAATCATTCAGGTGTTAATTGGCAAACTTCAGACGGGCCTGCACATGTGCCTTCTTGAGCAGGGGGACCTTGCGAGCCCTGCAGGATTTTAACCCATTGCGGTGTAATGTGTTTCCAATGGTTTTCTTGGTGACTGTGGTCCCTGCTAATTTGAGGTCATTCACTAAGTCCTCCCGTGTAGTTCTAGGATGCTTTTTCACCTTTCTCAGGACCATTGACACCCCACGAGGTGAGATCTTGCGTGGAGCCCCAGAGCGAGGTCGATTGATGGTCATTTTGTGCTCCTTCCATTTTCGAACAATTGCACCAACAGTTGTCACCTTCTCTCCCAGCTTCTTGCTAATGGTTTTGTATATATATATATATATATATATATATATATATATATATATATATATATATATATATATATGTAAACAGGGAGTGCAGAATTATTAGGCAAATGAGTATTTTGACCACATCATCCTCTTTATGCATGTTGTCTTACTCCAAGCTGTATAGGCTCGAAAGCCTACTACCAATTAAGCATATTAGGTGATGTGCATCTCTGTAATGAGAAGGGGTGTGGTTTAATGACATCAACACCCTATATCAGATGTGCATAATTATTAGGCAACTTCCTTTCCTTTGGCAAAATGGGTCAAAAGAAGGACTTGACAGGCTCAGAAAAGTCAAAAATAGTGAGATATCTTGCAGAGGGATGCAGCACTCTTAAAATTGCAAAGCTTCTGAAGCGTGATCATCGAACAATCAAGCCTTTCATTAAAAATAGTCAACAGGGTCGCAAGAAGCGCATGGAAAAACCAAGGCGCAAAATAACTGCCCATGAACTGAGAAAAGTCAAGCGTGCAGCTGCCAAGATGCCACTTGCCACCAGTTTGGCCATATTTTAGAGCTGCAACATCACTGGAGTGCCCAAAAGCACAAGGTGTGCAATACTCAGAGACATGGCCAAGGTAAGAAAGGCTGAAAGATGACCACCACTGAACAAGACACACAAGCTGAAACGTCAAGACTGGGCCAAGAAATATCTTAAGACTGATTTTTCTAAGATTTTATGGACTGATGAAATGAGAGTGAGTCTTGATGGGCCAAATGGATGGGCCCGTGGCAGGATTGGTAAAGGGCAGAGAGCTCCAGTCCGACTCAGACGCCAGGAAGGTGGAGGTGGAGTACTGGTTTGGGCTGGTATCATCAAAGATGAGCTTGTGGGGCCTTTTTAGGTTGAGGATGGAGTCAAGCTCAACTCCCAGTCCTACTGCCAGTTTCTGGAAGACACCTTCTTCAAGCAGTGGTACAGGAAGAAGTCTGCATTCTTCAAGAAAAACATGATTTTCATGCAGGACAATGCTCCATCACACGCGTCCAAGTACTCCACAGCATGGCTGGCAAGAAAGGGTATAAAAGAAGAAAAACTAATGGCATGGCCTCCTTGTTCACCTGATCTGAACCTCATTGAGAACCTGTGGTCCATCATAAAATGTGAGATTTACAAGGAGAGAAAACAGTACACCTCTCTGAACAGTGTCTGGGAGGCTGTGGTTGCTGCTGCACGCAATGTTGATGGTGAACAGATCAAAACACTGACCGAATCCATGGATGGCAGGCTTTTGAGTGTCCTTGCAAAGAAAGGTGGCTATATTGGTCACTGATTTGTTTTTGTTTTGTTTTTGAATGTGAGAAATGTATATTTGTGAATGTTGAGATGTTATATTGGTTTCACTGGTAAAAATAAATAATTGAAATGGGTATATATTTGTTTTTTGTTAAGTTGCCTAATAATTATGCACAGTAATAGTCACCTGCACACACAGATATCCCCCTAAAATAGCTAAAACTAAAAACTACTTTCAAAAATATTCAGCTTTGATATTAATGAGTTTTTTGGGTTCATTGAGAAAATGGTTGTTGTTCAATAATAAAATTATTCCTCAAAAATACAACTTGCCTAATAATCCTGCACTCCCTGTATATATCTATACACAAACATCACTTCCTGGTTAGCGGCCATGTTTTTTGTTTGAAAAAACTGCCTAAAACTGGCGATTAAAAGCCAGAATTGCGGCGGGGAGCGGCAAAGAGGGATCCAGGAGATTACAGTGACTCGATTGGTATGCCTTTTATTGTACAAAATCAGACAGGACAGATTCTCTTTAAAACTGCTCCACACATTATTGCTCTATATAAAGAACGCATATTTATTTCAGTTGATCAAGTTACTCAGCAGCACTAGTTATTTTATCCCAGACAAACTTGGTCTTGGCTATTTTTCTAAGAACACGCGTTTTATAGTTGTCTTCAAGCAGTTTGTCAAATGGGGTTCTCAAGCTGAGTTTCCATTTGCAGAGTTACATTTGTGCTCTGTCAGTTGATTCCCACCATTGCACTTTTTCCTCCGTTTCATTAAAAAGTCAGTGGTGCATCTGTTTGATATTTTGTCTCTTCCTCCAGGATTATTAAACACGGAGGACTATATAAGAAAGTTTGTTCCTTGTGTCTGGCTGGAGGCCAAAGGGCAAGCTTGCGTCTGATATGCTAAGCGTACAGTCTGCAGGGCCGCTTTCCTTGCTTTTCATTAATGTAATGGTGTGTCAGAGCATTGTAAGGATTGAAAGTCTGTAAATTTAACCTAAGCAGTAGAAGTGTCACTAATAAACTCTGGGCTGCTTGTAGCTACAGTCACAAAACTGCAAAACAAGATTGAATCAAGTAATCTGCAGGCCACAGTATTTAAACTAATGCTCCACTGTTTACTGCTGTTTTATTTTCTAAATAACATTTTCCTAATAAGTTTGAATAACCCTTTTCCATGGGTCTGACTGCCCCCTGCTGGAGAACTGCAGTATTAGCAATGCCACTACTTTCAATGTGATGTTTTCACAATTTAAAAATGTATTTAAAAATTAGTAAGGTAGCATGGTTTGAAAAAAGGACTTAGGGCCCTTTTCCACTAGCAATCGCTAGCGTTCGCGCTAAACGCTAGCGATTGCGATTCAGCAAAATCCAAAAGTTTCTGGCAATTTCCCGACGTTTGCAATCGCGATTTTGCTATGCTATGCACAGCATAGCAAGATCGCGGCAAAAATCGCTCTGTGGCGCGATTGCGATTTAATAAAAAATGAATCGCGGTAGTGGAAATTACCTACCGCGATTCCTATGTTATTTAGCAAACCGTAGAGATTTTAAAATCGCTAGCGATTTGCGATTTTGCGATTCAGCAATCACAAACGCTCTAGTGGAAAAGGGCCCTAAGACGCATATAAAACAAACTGAGCAGCAAGGCTGTGAACAATAGAGTACACAGTATAGATGTTGTACAACTATATCTGTAGATGCTGCTGCAGCTGCAGTGTGACAGGCAAGTGTGAAAGTGTCAGTCTACTATTCAGTGGCATGGATAAGGCTGCAAGGTGTAATGGTTAGAGCTCTTGCCTTGCAGTGCTCAGTTCGAATCCCAGTCAGGGCACTATCTGCAGGAGTTTGTATGTTCTCCCTGTGTCTGTGTGGGTTTCTTCTGGGCACTCCGGTTTCCTCGCACATCCCAAAAACATGCAGATAAGTTGATTGGCTTCCCCTAAATTGGCCCTAGACTATCATACATACACTACTTGATATACACATTTATATATGACTATGGTAGGGATTAGATGGTGAGCCCCTCTGAAAGACAGGTAAGTGACAAGACAATATACTCTGTACAGCATTGCAGCAGATGTTGGCACTATATAATTATTAATAATAAGGAGCTATGGGCCCCAGGGCAAGTTTTACTCTGGGTCCTCCTCTCAAATATTCTGTACTGTACATATTATTCTCTATGGAGCACCAAAGCCTGCCAAGGACATTTGCCGCATCAGAGATGTATAAACAGGGAAGGTTTATGGTTTATGGATTATGGTTACCACTATTCCAAGTACATATAGAAGTGATCATTACTAGCATATAACCAATGAAGAGCTAAGACAGTATATGAAGAAGTGCTACCTCTACATCCCCTGTTGCTACACCACTGAACTGAGTAATGGTGTCATTCAAACACTAGCACAGTCCTAGAGTCAACAGTTTGTATATTCATATATTGAAAAGACTGGGGGTGGGTGGAACTAGTCCCAGAAACTCCAAGAACCGAAAATGGGACAAAACGAGCCAATAGTGTAGTATGTTTTTATGTGTAAAATAACTGCTACTGCTGGAGCTGGTGAGGGTCCTCACTGGTCACGCTCCTGGTGATTACATAGGACCCCTAATCCAGGGAACTAAACAAAAAGAACAACCTCTCAAAATGAGGTGTAAAACAGTAATACTGGTGGGTGGAGGTGCCCAAAAAATAAAGTCAAGGGCCTTGAGTCTCTGTCACCTCAGCCAAGGGCACTCTTGTTGTGGTTTTTTTGAACTGAAGAAGCGGCCAATACCTGCGAAATGCTTTGTCTAAACCCTATTTCTGTGCAATAAATCTTATGAAGATACATTGTGTTGGCTATTTTATCTACAGGAGAGGTAATTCTAGTACTACCTCTGCTCATTCACTTATTTTACTTGTCTTTGTAACGATCGGTGTCAGCAACCAGAGAGAGAATCTGATCCTTGGCGATCCACAGTATCCTCAAGAATACAGATATACCCGATTATTGAGGATCTGCGGAATCGTCAATAATCAGATATGTCTAACCTCTAGACACCAGAGAGAGTGTAAGTGTTTGGTGCAACAGTAACAACTCTGAGTAAAGACCACCAGAGCAGCTGGCGGCCTATACTTCTGAGGAATTCACCCCTGAGTGGTGGGTGATATTCCTGTAGCCTGTGGACCCCTAAACGAGGGACCAAGGCTGGGATGCAGGAAGCCCTGCTGCTAATATGTAAGGTTTTGCCCTGAACTGGGCTAACGTAACACAGTAATAACACAACCTAGTCTGGGGTGTGAGGTCCGTATTCACAACACCCTGGAACTAGTCTGGAGCATAACATAAATGATAATACAGTTCCCTAGTCTTGGATGTGAGGGCCTTGATCTCAACACCCTGGAACTATGCTAGAGAATACACAGAAGATACACAGTATTCCTAGTCTGGAGTGTGAGGGCCTTGATCTCACACCCTGGAACTGGTCTAACAAATAATACAATTCAATTAGTACTTTAAGCTATCAAGAATCTGACTCAGTGTGGATTCCCAGCTCCAGCCGGTTCTGGCACACTGTCGGGTCTAGCTAAGGTCTGAGTGCCTTCACGCAAGTGTTAGCAATGGCAGACAACCAGCAACTGACAAGCAGCAGAATATATAGTTGCTGGACTCTGCCGCCCCGCCCGAGCCATTCAGCCAATCATGAGTCCTGCAGGAATCAGCTGATCTTCCTGATCAGCTGACACTTCCCCTGCTGGTATAAAGGTCCTGAGTTCAGGCCCGCGCGCGCATAGCTCTCCATCTGCCTAAGTGCACTAACAGACCCAGCCACACCAAGCGCATGCTGCTGTATGCAAACCGCTGCGTTGGACGCGGAAACAGCCGCTTTGCTGTCAGGACATGCGGCAGCTTTTCCGCATTCCACCATACTACCAGGCGCGTGTCTATGCGTGCAAACCGCCGCTTTGGACGCGGAGTCAGCCGCCTCGCTCTTGGCATATGCAGCGGCTTTTCCGCGTTTTCTCACAGTCTTATTGAATTTATTTTTTTTGGGTGCCACCACCCACCAGTATTACCTATATTGACAAACATTTATGTAGTTTTTAAAGTTGACTTTCACTATACAGTTTTAAAAGTGTTTGCAGGAGTCCCGTTTTAAGCTGGAGAAGCTTTCTGCAGTGCACCTTGCACTATTGTTAATAACATATTTCTACCAAAAAAGCATACAGAATTCACTACACTGCAGAAGTAGGCAATATGGCTAAACAGTAGCTGAAAGGGAAATTCATTTTCATAAAAATAGAAAAAAATCTCAGCTCAATTCAATTCTTAGATCACCAGTGTTCAGTGTTGACAAATGTTCAAATCATGTGCTTTTCAAATGGCATAATTCAATGAACACTGTACTGCAGGGTGGATATATGCTCATCCAACAGTATTAGAAGGATGTTTTTTTTCTCATCCTGAGTTTGATTCTCTTCATTGAATTGGTGGATTAGATGTGGAGAGGCATTGATTAATGGCAAAAATGAGGGCAAGTGAGAATTAAAATGTATTACCCGCTTTACCCAGGTGATAACACATATATTGCTCATCTCAGAATGGTGACTTTTTCTCAATTTTGATTAATTTATTTTGTTAACTATTTTTATATATAAAAAGAAACAAAAAGAACTAGAATTTTAACGATTTTTTTTTCAATTATAGCTGGTATTGCCAGGCTGGCGGAGCTGGACAGCATGGGTCTTCCCCATCTGAACAATACCACCTCACGTGATCAATGATATGAAGGGAGGCTCTGCAGGAGAGGGCAGAAATCCTTCACATCTCCTGCAAATCCCCCTTTATCTTTATTAAAGAGAACCCGATAGGTTGGACTATTTCTTTGCCACCCAGCTACTCTTTAGCAAGATTAGACAGCCTGAAATACATGACATCACATGGTCGGACCACGGTCCAATTTCAGTTCAGATGTCATGCAATACAAAACCACGTGGGCCATTCCATTGGCGATTAAATGAATCATTGCTTAAAGATGAGGGTATATATAGTGCTATCAAAAAAGATATTGAAGAGTATTTTATTTTGAATCAGGGCTCTGTTGCCGATCCAGCAGTCTTATGGGAGGCACATAAAATGGTAATTAGAGGAGCCCTAATCAGAGAGGCGGTGCAAAAAAAGAGGAATAATGCTGCCCTTTTGCAGTGGAGATTAAAGTCCCTGAGAAAAGCTGAGTCCAAATATAAACTATCTCCCTCTAACATGTATTATCGCTTTTGGCAGGAAGCCAAGTCTAAGGAGTATGACCTACAAACTCGTAGAGCAGAGAGAGCCATTGCCTGGACGAAACAACTATACTATGACCGAGGAAACAAACCTCATTCCCTATTGGCAAGAAAATTAAGGGAATTCAAAAAGAAAAGGGAAATATATGCGGTTACAAATAAACAAGGCATTACTTCGGCAGATCCAACCCACATAGCTGCAGCATTCGAAAGCTACTACACAGATTTATACAATCTACAAATGCCAATAACACCAGAGTTAACCAGGTCTAAGATGATGACTTTTTTAGACACTTTATCAATTCCTAGATTAGCGATAGATCAGCTAGAGGAACTGAACGCCCCAATACAGGAGGGGGAGATTAGAGATGTTATTAAATCTTTACCCTCTAAGAAGGCACCAGGCCCAGATGGGTTTTCATATATATACTATAAGAAATATAAACAGTTGTTGGTACCTTATATGGGAAGGATGTACAATGCTTTTCTTACAGGAGGAAGGATTCCGCAAACTATGAAAATATCAAATATAATTATAATACATAAGGAAGGTAAAGACCCACAAGGTGTTCGCAGCTATCGCCCTATTTCATTAATAGATTCAGATTTGAAGATATATACCAAAATACTGGCAAATAGATTAACTTAGTTGCTGCCAAGTCTCATAGATGGAGACCAGGTGGGCTTTATAACGAAAAGACAAGCAGGAGATAATACTCGGCGAGCGATTGACATTATAGATTGGGTTGAGAAAACACAAAGGCCTTCTCTGCTTCTGAGTTTGGATGCAGAGAAGGCCTTTGATAGGGTAGCTTGGCCTTACCTATTTGAGGTGCTTAAAAGGTTCGGTTTGGCGGATAACATTCTCACTGCTATTCAGGGACTGTACTGTAACCTACAGGCTAAAGTATGCGTTCCACTAGCATGTTCCTCTCTGTTTAGGCTCTTCAATGGGACACGACAGGGGTGCCCATTGTCGCCCCTGTTGTTTGCCAATAGAACCATTAGCTATGGCAATCAGGCAATCCAGGGATGTTTCGGGGATAACTATTGGGGGGAAAGAATACAAACTATCTCTCTTTGCTGACGATGTGCTCCTATCATTGTCCTCTCCTATAATTTCTCTTCCAAATGTGCTTAAGCTGATACATGAGTTTGAAAGGTTTTCAGGATTCAATATTAACCCAGACAAGACAGAGGCTCTGCCTCTTAACATGCCGCAATCGCTTCTTACAACTTTGAGAGATGGGTTCCCCTTTAAATGGAGGACGGTTAGTATTAAATACTTAGGAGTTCAAATAGCAGTTACGTATAAAAAAACTTTTTGATCTTAATTTTGTACCTTTTTTTGAACAAGCTCGTAAGGATTTAGATACATGGAACCAATATCAGATATCCTGGATTGGCAGAATTTACTCAGTAAAGATGAATCTGCTTCCTAGATTTTTATATCTTTGTGAAACATTACCAGTCGGCATCCCTTGTAAAGTGTTACATAAATTTCAGAAAGATATCCTCCGCTTTGTTTGGGCTAAGGGGAGGCCTAGGGTTTCAAGTAAGGTATTAGAATCAGATAGGACTAGGGGGGGTCTATCAGTTCCACAGTTTAAGTTATATTATTTAGCTTTACATTTACGACAGATTGCTGAGTGGTTGGCATCACCTCTGAGAACTAAGTGGGCTGAGTTAGAAGAGGCCTCAATATACCCATATGCTATAGGCACTCTTCCAGGAATTCTAACTAAATTACCAACTTCTATGACTAAAGTCCTTAATACAATTATCTTTACTTGGCAAATATGGCAGAGGGCATGTAAAAAGTACCATTTGTCTCATTACCCGTCCTCATTGATTTATTTGAAGGGAAACCCATCTCTCCCTCAGAATTCTCTGACAAAGTTAGGAGACGGGTCTAAGGGAAAGATATGTATGACCAGTCCCACTCAAAGATACTGGCATTTTCCCAAATACAAGAAACATTTGGTATACCCCATAATAGATTCTATGAGTTTTTGCAAATAAGATTTTATATGAATAAGGAATGGGGATCAAGGTCACTTACTTCTCTTACACAGTGCGAGAAGACTCTAATCGAGACAAATAGAGAGCCAGGTCTTATTTCACAATTGTTTTCAATCTTATCTATATCAGGGGCAAATACTTTTGCTAAGCATAAATATATGTTATTTTGGGAATCTAAATTGGATAGGACACTACAGTTATCAGATTGGGAAGATATTTGGATGAATGCGCGCAAGACTTCAATTTGCACCCAAACAAAAGAAAATATTTACAAAATAATGTTCCAGTGGTACCTGACTCCTTCCAGACTTAGCAAAATATACCCTGATACTTCAGACTTATGCTGGAGACGATGTGGCATGATAGGCACGATTGAACATATTTTTTGGTTCCGTCCAAAGGTACAGATATATTGGAGGTCAGTCCAGTCCTTGGTTTATAAAGTCATTAGGAAACATATACCACTGGACCCTTGGGTCTATTTATTGGGGAAACAATATCCAGGCTTAAAATCTTATACTCAGCGTATGCTTAATCATATCTACACTGCTGCCCGAATGAATATAGCAGCCTTTTGGAAGAGAAATTTATGTCCTAGAATGGAAGATGTGGTAAATAAAATCAGATGGGTTAGGTCAATGGAACATTTGACCTCTTTAGTTCATGAAACGGAAGACCAATTTAAGAAAATATGGGACTATTGGGATATAAATTATGAGGGCGAGGGGAGGGCTGAGGCCTAACGGAAAGGTGGCTTTAGGCGAAATATATGAGGGAGGGGGTATAAGTGGGTATAAGTGGGAATAGAGGTGCACTATTTAGGTCACAGCTACTCATACCTACACCTGGATCAGAGGAGATATAACTGTATACTGAATTATAGGCTATGAAAGATGATATGTATCTGAAGAAGAGAAACATATCCATCTATATATGCACAATGGGATGTCGTCTGTGAGGAGACCAAAAAAAAACGCATAGACAGTTATGATGTTTACGGTTGATTTTATTATGTTACTCTTTTGAGCAAGATTGGTCTATGTGTTTATTGGAATCAGTCTGTACATTGTATGTATCTTTCTCTTTCGGAAAATAAATAAAAGAGTTATAAAAAAAAAGAGAACCCGAGGTGGGGTTCTTCCATCGCAATCCATATACAGAGGCTGGGTCTGTCTATAGAGCCCAGCCTCTATTGCTAGTTAGTTTCTTTCAAAGCCCCCCCTGCGCGCTGTCAGACCCCATAAAACACAGCCGCGCTGGCGACATGCAGCGTGTCGCAGCCGGCTGTGTTTAGCTCACTACTGTCAGTCTCGCCGCTCCCTCGCCTCCTGAATCGCTCCGGTCCCCGCCCACGTCCCTTCCCTCGCCGCTGATTGGAGGGAAGGGACACGGGCAAGGACCGGAGCGATTCAGCAGGCGGGGGAGCAGCCGAGACTGACAGTAGTGAGGTGAACACAGCCACGTAGCGCGGCTGTGTTTTATGAGGTCTGACAGCGCGCAGGGGGGGGGGGGGGGGGGCTTTGGAGGGAACTAACTAGCAACAGAGGCTGGGCTCTATAGACAGACCCAGCCTCTGTATATGGATTGCGATGGAAGAACCCCGCCTCGGGTTCTCTTTAAGGAAAAGGGGCCCATTCCCTTACCAAAGCTGGAGAAGTAGATTAGCTAACCACACATGTGGTGAGAAATCCCAGGGAGACTTATAAGGGAATATAGGAGACCTCTTTATTATTAAACCCCAGGTATCTATTCCCTTCAATTTAAATAGGAAAAGGAGTGATTTTAGATCCCCTACTTACTGTATTTACAAAAAGGGTTAAAAGTTGAAAAGCTAATTTAAAATAAAAGAAGACAAAAAATATTTTGAAATATATTTTTTCACAATCTTTTCATCTGTAACCTTTATTTCTTCTATATATTTGATGCTGAGACATAACCTTCCTTTGTATACTTTTATCTTATTCTAGCATTTTCATCTGTACAATTCTTTCTAATGCTATTAATTGTCTTTTAGTCTTCTGCCATCTTTTTTTTTTTCTAAAAAGTTGGCGATCCGCCCACTGCACTATCGTTACACGTTCATTTGTATTGTGAGTACATTTCAAGCATTTACTAAGAAATATTTTTTTTAACAGTTAACTTTTATTAAGTTTTTTGAGAGAAAAGACATTACAACAGCACAATGCATACAGCCTTATATTCCAGTGCATAAGTCAAGTATTAAGTACAAGTAAAATTAATAATGTATCGGAATACTTTGATGGTACAACAGTAAAATGCTGAATATTATTATCAGTCAAAATGATACTAGAACCTTAGACTGTTGAAGATGGAATTACGAAGAAATATTTGCTGAGGAAAACTGTAACATTACTTTCTGAGCAATTCTTGAATTTTTGCAGAAGCTATGTATGACTACTGCAAAATTATTACAGATCAAGACCTGCACCATTTTGAAAAGGTAATGCTGCCAGAGTTACTGACCAATCAGTGTGTTCACCATTCCATATAAATAGGTGCTACCAGTAATTGACTAACTGGTCCATAAGGTGTGGATGCAATGGAGGGCTGCTGTGATCAATCTGAGTGCGGTGACCTCCTAAGCTGGCAGCATTATGTATAAGTGGCTGGATATTGTACTGGTTGAAGGTAATATCCAGTCTAATAAAAAAAAGATCTAGTTACCCGGGGCTTCCTCCGGCCCCTGGCAGCCAATATGTCCCACGCAGCAGCTCCACTCTCAGCTGCTGGCTCCCGGTCCCATCCGGTGCAGAGGCCGACCTCAAGAGGTCGTCCTCTACTGTGCCTGCACGAGCACCACTGTCAATCAAGTCCATATTTTCAGCGGGGACCCCAGGTCAGCGGCTGAGAGCAGAGCTGCAGCATAGGATATGTCGGCTGCAAGGGGCTGGAGGAAGCGCTGGGTAAGTAGGTCTTTTTTTTTTTTTTTAATAGCCTGCACATTCCCTTTAAGGGAATGACACAGGTGACCTGGGTTTGAATCTTGGCTCTTCCTGTTCAATAAGCCAGAACCTATTCAGTAAGCCAGCACATTGGGCAAGACTCCCTAACACTGCTATCGCCCACCAGGAGAAAAGCGCAATATAAATCTTTTGACTTGTCTTACGTATTCTCGTGCACCTGTCTCAGGGGCAAATCCAGGATTTCCAAGGGGGGGGTTCCTGAAAGCGGTGTGTGGGCGTGGACAAAACATGGTGTGGGTGGAGCCAAATACTAGCAGTTTCTAGGCTAAATTGCATCCGGGGTGAGGGTGTAAAATGTGCCCCCAACGTAGAGACAGGTATAGGTGTCCGCAGTATAGGTTGCCAGCTATAGGTCCCCCCCAGAATAGGTAGCCCATATAGTTGCACGAAGTATAGGTTAGATAAGTATATGCCCCCAGTATAGATTAGATAGGTATATGCCCCCAGTATAGATTAGATAGGTATATGTCCGCAGTATAGATTAGACAGGTATATGTCCGCAGTATAGATTAGATAGGTATATGTCCCCCAGTATAGATTAGATAAGTATATGCCCAGTATAGATTAGATAGGTATATGCCCCCCAGTATAGGTTACATAGGTATATGCCCCCAGTATAGATTAGATAGGTATATGCCCTCAGTATAGGCTATAGGTATATGCCCCCAGTATAGATTAGATTGGTATATGCCCCCCAGTATAGATTAGATAGGTATATGCCCCCCAGTATAGATTAGATAGGTATATGCCCAGTATAGATTAGATAGGTATATGCCCCCAGTATAGATTAGATAGGTATATGTCCGCAGTATAGATTAGACAGGTATATGCCCCCAGTATAGATTAGATAGGTATATGCCCAGTATAGATTAGATAGGTAAATGTCCCCCAGTATAGATTAGATAGGTAAATGCCCAGTATAGATTAGATAGGTATATGCCCAGTATAGATTAGATAGGTAAATGTCCCCCAGTATAGATTAGATAGGTATATGCCCAGTATAGATTGGATAGGTATATGCCCCCAGTATAGATTAGATAGGTATATGTCCGCAGTATAGATTAGACAGGTATATGCCCCCAGTATAGATTAGATAGGTATATGCCCCCAGTATAGATTAGATAGGTATATGCCCCCAGTATAGGTTAGGTAGGTATATGCCTCCAGTATAGATTAGATAGGTATATGCCCAGTATAGATTAGATAGGTAAATGACCCCCAGTATAGATTAGATAGGTATATGCCCCCAGTATAAGTTAGATAGGTTTATGCCCCCAGTACAGATTAGATAAGTATATGTCCCCCAGTATAAATTATATAGGTATATGCCCAGTATACATTAGTTAGGTTAGGCGGGGGGAGCGGGAAGAGAGGAGTTTCCACTTACCTGTCTTCATCCTGCACGCAGCTTCTATCTTCATCCTCTCCCGGCGAGCGTCGCATCGGTAAGAGCTCCCCCTGTGATGACATGCGGTTACGTCATCACAGGGGGCGCTGTTACCATAACGACAGACGCCGGCCGGGACAGGATGTAGATAGAAGCTGGCAGGATCGAGGAAGGTAAGTGGAAAGTCTTCTCCCCGCAGCGCTAGTGCCCGTACGCCCGCTCCCCGCCGCCAGCAGCAAGCGAGGCCCCCCGCAGCGTGAGGCCTCGGGTGCCCCTACTCGTGCTGCCAGTCAGATGGGACTATCCACCGCACACACAAACGGCAGCCCCACTTCCGGTCTCGGTGCAGGGGGGGGGTTTCAGACACCCGGAAACCCCCCCTTCCGTGCGCCACTGCGTCTAGTGATTTGTAGCAAAGCTTACATTTGTTTTCAAGCAGCTGCTTTTCAAATAATCCAACCTGGAAATTGGCACAGAGGTTTTCTAAATTCACAGTAAAAAATAAAACATGAGGGAATTGCAATCATATAATACCAAAAGGGAATCTTAAAGACGTAATTTGTCTCTCTTTGAAGAAAATGTGTATTATAGAAAAAAACACTTGACACAAAAATTGCTGTTTTTTTAAACACCATGGTAAACACAACCCTGGGTACTTTGTGCTCTCCTGGTGACCTGCAGCGAAAGACATGGAGCAGTGCTCACAGTTGGATCAAGGGTGGTTGAACAGTCTCCAGCACAAATCAGAACTAAGGAGTGGGGAGTTAATTATGCCTCTTTAATGACTGGTATACACCAATGGCCTTCACCATGGCCCACAACAGCTGCTTTGTGAAATCTGCTTACGCTTGCTGCTGACTTGCCTATTCACATCAGGGAATACAATCCATTTATTTTGATGTACATTTACTGAAAGTAAGGCAACCATTCAATCCTTTGGAAGAATTCTGCCTCTGGTGGCCACCCTATTTGCCTCCAAGATTTCTGGCCACTGTGCTATCATCAGTCATTTAATGATTTATATTTGGAGCAGTTTCAAAAAGAGTTATCTCTTGTTCCCCTTTATGTTGATGTTATTAACTTTGATATGATTAAAAAGCGCCAGACAGTCACAATGGGGATAATTAATAGTTTGCTCAGCATGGCAATTACAGTAAAAAGCACTAGCTGACTGCATGGAGTTTGCCTCAGGCACTTGAGCAGACTGCATTTACATTCATAAACATCATTACTAACTCAAAATAGAATATACTACGAGCATACCTTCATGTCCTAATTACTGGATTTGCAAAAGACATCTTGAAAAAAACAGGCCATATTGCTAACTTTCACTTTATAAGTGCTGAATAGTTACTTACACTCCAAAATATCTACATTACTTAAAGATAAAGGAAGTAGGCTGTAACGCAGATTATTAATTCAAAAATAAATATGTTTTCCTTTTTGTTTCATGTAAAAAAGTCCCAATTTTTACAAGTGTTGCTTTTAACTTAAAGGAGTGATCCAAGGAGTAAAAAAAAAAAAGAAATCCACTTACCTCGGGCTTCCTCCAGCCCCCGGCAACCGACCTGTGCCCTCACCACAGCTCCATTGGCTCCCAGTCCCCTCCGGTGAAGAGGCCGACCTCGCCAGGTGCGGCTCACTGAGTCGCACGGACATCATCCGGGCTGTTCTGCACAGGTGCAGAACTACTGCGCCTGCGCAGCACAGTCCAGATGACGTCAGCGCGACTCCAAGAGCTGCTCGCGCAGGCACAGTAGGAACCCTGCGCCAGAGTGGACCCAGGACCACCAGCAGTGATCGGAGCTGCAGCGAGGGCACGGAACGGCTGACAGGGGCTGGAGAAAGCCCCAGGTAAGTAGACTTATTTTATTTTTAATAAGCTTGGATGTGTCCTTTAAGCATTGAAAGAGACAAGTGAGCCATGGCATGAAGGCAATGATTACCACCATCCATTGGAGATGTTTGCTGTTATGCAGGCTAATTAAAGGGAACCTGCAGTGCCTAGACTGCCATCTTTATTCTCTAACAAACAATGCTAGTTGCCTAAATTCTATGCTGATGCTCTGCCTCTAATACTTTAAAGGACTGAACTAAAGTGAGAAGAATATGGAGGAAGTCTACCATATTTATTTCCTTTTAATCAATACCAGTTGCCTGGCAGCCCTGCTCATCTATTTGGCTGCAGTAGTGTCTGCATCACAACAGATACAAGCATACAGCTAATCTTGTCAGATCTGACAAAATGTCAGAATCACCTGATCTGCATATGCTTATTTAGGGCCTATGGCTAAAAGTATTAGAGGCAGAGGATCAGCAGGATAGCCAGGCAACTGGTATTTATTAAAAGGAAATAAATATGGGAGCCTCCATATCCCTCTCACTTCAGTTGTCCTTTAAGTTACTGGCCAAGAATGAGCATGCAGATCAAATGTTTTGAGTCTAGTTTGACTTCACTGGCTGCATGCTTTTTGCAGGTGTTTAACTCAAATTTAATAAAACCGTTAAAGAGGAACTCCAGTGAAAATAATGTAATAAAAAAAGTGCTTCATTTTTACAATAATTATGTATAAATGATTCAGTCAGTGATTGCCTATTGTAAAAGCTTTCCCTGTCCCTGATTTACTGACATTTATCACATGGTAACATATTTACTGCTCACATGTGATGTCAGTGGAAGGAGATGCTGCTTGCCTTTTTGGCAGTTGGACCCAGCTGTAAACAGCTGTTATGTCCCACAATGCAATGAGGTTCACAGACAGAAAACTGTCAGGACCATGGTCCTGACATCACACTGTGGGAGGGGTTTCACCACAATATCAGCCAAACAGAGCCCCCTGATAATCAGTTTGATAAGAGGAAAATATTTCTTATGGTAAAGGGGGTATCAGCTACTAATTGGGATGAATTTGGTCATAGTTTCTCTTTAAGCTCAGCATGACAGCCAGGCAAATGACTTTCTTATATGGTAATGAAGATGAAGCCTCCATATTCCTCTCACTTCAGGTTCCCTTTAATAAGGAAGGGAAAGACTGTGCAGATGTGCTACTGAGCTGTGTTCTCACCTATTTTTCTTTTTGTCTTGGGGGCAGAGGTATTTTTATTTAGTATTTATATTGCGCTGACATCTTCCACAGCACTTTAAAGAGTATATATAATCTTGTCGCTAACTGTCCCTCAGGGGCTCTCATTCTAATCCCTACCGTAGTCATATGTCTATTGTAGTCTAAGTCCAATGTTAGGGGGAAGCCAATTAACTTACCTGTATGTTTTTGGGATGTGGGAGGAAACTGGAGTGCTGGGAGGAAACCCACTCAGACACGGGGAGAACATACAAACTCCTTTCAGTTGTTGCCCTGGCTGGGATTCTTACCAGGGACCTAGCGCTGCAAGGCGGGAGTGCTATCCACTATGCCACCGTGCTGCTGAGCTGACATTTCCTTACAGTCCAATTCCAGAGATAATTTTTATTTATAATCAGTATAGAACAGTATAACCATTAACAAACTGTTATTGCAGCAATACAGTACATGGGTCCTCTGCAAACTCCAGTTGTCTTCTAACCCTCCCCCCCTTCCTTTTCCATACCCTTCCCCATTAATTGTAAAGCCATGTCAGATGAGGGACTATTGGTCTATAAGGTCTCATACATAAATTATAAACTAGATGATCCTCAGCTGAGGTCATCATTCAACATCATCTCAGCTGGCAATCTAGCATGTGTACAGCTGTCCCATGATGTTAGATTGCTAAACAACCATTGTGCTTATACCTACCTGCCTACTACTCTCCGCTCATCTCCAATGTTAAAGCTTCCTCTTCCTATCTGACTCGCTGGTAACATGCTGTCAAGTCACAAGTGAGAGATACTGGTTGGAGGTACAGCAGTGGTTGATGGAGACGGAGGAGAAGAGGAAGCTTCTGCAATGGAGATGAGCTAGAAATAACACTGATGGCTACTGCGGTGTGGAGGCGAGCTGGCTACCTATACTGAAAGGTGGGAGTGGTAAAGGGAGGGATTAAGGGCGTCATCTAGCTACCTATACTTGAGGGGAGCGGTCATCATGCTACCTATACTAGAGGGAAAGGGGGAGGGGTCATCTGGCTACCTATACTGAAGGGGGGCGGCTGGTGACAGTGGCCTTGATGGTAAAGAGTACAAATCCAGCCCTGCTGACTTGGGCTCCACATTGTCACCCCACCTCCCCTCTCCATTGGCGTCAATTCACCAGAGAGGATTTACTAAGAGAAAAAAGGTAGGTAGTTTATCTCATGAGGTATTTTAACACTCTGGAGTCAATTCACCAGTGTGAGAGGACAGAGAGAAAAATGTTCGATAGCAGGGGATAATGGAGAGATATGCATGAGGAAAGTGTGAGAAAGCAGAGAGTTAGGTAATCGGTATTAATGATTTACATGGGATACTTTTCCTCTCTGTAAGCTTGAAAGTGAAGCATTGTGGGTAGGAGGCGGAGTTTTACCACTACGTGACCAGAGTATTCCCGCCTTTTACTGCCGGATCATATCATAAATCATATCACGAGTGAGTCTGAACTTCTTCACCACCTCTGTCTCAGTAAAATTATCAAGAGCTGTTCTCTCACGAAAAATACGAGGGGCGATTAAACAGACCCTCCTCCTGCGCCTTCGTCTCCTCATAATAGAAGCA
Organism: Hyperolius riggenbachi; assembly: GCF_040937935.1. Lineage (NCBI taxonomy): Eukaryota > Metazoa > Chordata > Amphibia > Anura > Hyperoliidae > Hyperolius > Hyperolius riggenbachi. The sequence goes on from NC_090646.1 coordinate 173,924,376, forward strand.
AGCTCTAAGGCCTAGTGCACACCAGAGCGGTTCGGCTGCGTTTTGCGATCCGCTTGCAGCTGTGGATACGCTTGGGTAATGTATTTCACTGGGCTGGTGCACACCAGAGCGGGAGGCGTTTTGCAGAAACGTATACTCCCGGGCTGCTGCAGATTTTGAATTGCGGAGGCGTTTCTGCCTCAATGTTAAGTATAGGAAAAACGCAAACCGCTCTGAAAAACGGCAATTCAGAGCGGTTTGCCAGGGGGTTTTTGTTACAGTAGCTGTTCAGTAACAGCTTTACTGTAACAATACATGAAATCTACTACACCAAAAACGCTTCACAAAACCACAAAATGCTAGCTGAAATGCTACAGAAAAAGAAGAAAAAGCGTTTCAAAATCTGCTAGCATTTTGCGGATCTGCTAGCGGTTTTTGGTGTGCACCAGGCCTAACAGAGTAAGCTCAAAAGGCTCCATCTTCCACAGCAGCAGCTGCTGTGTGAAAACCACGATATCTCCAGGTTCATTCAGGGGATAAAGAGATGAAAAAATAACGAATGGCCACACCCCCTTTCTTCCCTGGTGAATTGTGATTTGGAGAAAAACTAACTACTAACTATCACTTATTTATCTCATACTTATCTCACATTTATCTCTTGCATTTCTCTCTCTCGATATTTTCCCCTATACTTCTGGAGAATTGCTATTTGGAGATATCACAGGAGGTAAATTACCTCCCAAGAGATAAATGGGTTGGTAACCTCTGGTGAATTGACGCCATTGACAGCACACGCTGCTCAGCTATAGCTTAGCAGCACATCAGTACAGTCCCCATTCTGATCCCTTATCACCCTAACAACGAGCCAATGACTCATTATTATTGAATTAACAGTTATTGAATGTGTGTAGAAGCTTTAATTTCCTTCTCCCATTTGTACGTCATCCTCAAAGAAAGCGCAACAGGCAGATGTAGTGCCTGCGGTGACTGTATCTATTTTATGTCTGCTTCTTCACCCTCTGTTCAAGAGCCACTGAAGCTATTATGTTTTGTTTTGAGTTTGTTCACATCTATTAAGTTTTCAATCTCCCAATTAGCAGAGAACAAGTGGCTCATTATGTCATGCTTTATCCAGCATATCGCCATCACCCAGATCCCCCACAGTGAAGCAGTTTAAAGTTTAAAGACACTATTGACCATGACTGTAATAGCTTAAGAAACTATCCAGTTTAACCTACAGTTTGGTGGTTTTCTGGAAATTGGCTTTAGTGGCCATCTTCGAGAGAGCACTGTGATGCTCAGAACAGTGTTTCCCAGACTTTCTTAATATGTCACTGACTCCCTTATACTATAACTAAAATATATTGTAAGTTTATAACCCCAATATAATATATTGTAAGTATATATTATAAGTATATAACCCCTCCAAAAAGTCCGCTGGAGAAAATATATTTAATATATAATAATATATAATTTATATACTAGCTAACCAAAGTGTTCTGCCCTGTATCTTCTCCTAACTGCTGCCACTAGAGTTGAAAAAGTCTCTGACGTGGTTTTCTTACATGAAAAGTTATGCATAGAGAAACATTACCTCCTTAAAAATACATTGCATTAATAAAACCATATTCACTTTCTTGTATGTTAAAGCGGAATATAACCCTGCATTTCAACTTTGCTCTAAAACATTATTTACAGTATATTATATGCAACCAGCATTTTTTTTTTTACTAGACCAGCATTGGAAGGGTTACACAGAGCTTTAAAGTTCCTGGAGAGAACTGCAGACGCATCCGAAGCTTACATAGATACATTTTGTTTACATAAATGTATCTAAGTGTTGAATGTGACTCACTCTCTCTGACTGAGAAGGAGCTGGAGGACAGCCAAAGAATGTGTAACATTTATCACTTGTTACATTCTATTTAGTTAAATGTATCTATCTGAACTTCTGCATATCTCTCCACAGAACTTTAAACCTCTGTGTTTAACCCTTCTAATGCTGGTCTAGTAAAAAAAAATGCTGGTTGCGTATAATATGCTGTAAATAATGTTTTAGAGCAAAGTTGAAATGCAGGGTTATATTCCGCTTTAAAGGGAAGGTTCAAGCAAAAAAAAAAAATGAGTTTTACTTACCTGGGGCTTCTACCAGCCCCATGTAGCCATCCTGTGCCCTTGTAGTCACTCACTGCTGCTCCAGTCCCCCGCTGGCAGCTTTCTGACCTCAGAGGTCAGGGCCACATTGCATACATTTTTACGCATTCCAGCTAGTGCAGGAACAAATATTTACGCGTTGCACCACTAACGCGTAAAAATGTATGCGTTAATGTTCCTGCACTAGCGGGAATGTGTAAAAATGTACGCAATTCGGCCCTGACCTCCGAGGTCAGAAAGCTCCCAGCGGGGGACTGGAGCAGCAGTGAGTGACTACGAGGGCACAGGATGGCTGCATGGGGCTGGTAGAAGCCCCAGGTAAATGAAACTCATTTTTTTTTTTTTTGCTTGGACCTTCCCTTTAAGAAAAAGGGGGCCCAAGGCACCATGGAAAGAAGGGAGCTGCCATAGGCGTCAATGATAAAAGCTGCGATTAGTGGCAACATGCGGAAATTTGGCCACCCAGTGGTGCTCGATAAAATGGCAGGTGCCAGAACTACCTGCTATGTAAATTGTGGCTACAAATAGATTTATTCTGCCTATTGACGATAATCGTGGGTTTTAAAGCATAGGTGTTTTTGTGTGGGGGGCTTATGGGTTAAAGTTTTGCACCTCCATGGGGGTTATTCATGGTTAGGCACCACCAGGGAGAGGGTTATGGGTTAGGCACCACCGGGGAGCAGGTTAAGGGTTAGGCACCACCAGGGAGCAGGTTAAGGGTTAAGGCACCACTGGGGATTCAAGGGTTAAGCACCCCGGGGGGGGGGGTTAGTTCAGGTATCGGTAGAGAGAGGGTTCCGGGTGAGATTAGGGTTAGGTTAGGTCATAGTAAAAGATTGGTAGAGATTAAATACATTTTACTATTGGAAATAAGTAGTAGAAAATCTGTAATTTTACAGATATTCTACTAGCAGGAATATCTGGGGCCCTGTTTTACGTGTACACTCTAGCAGGGGCCCTTTCCACCCCTCATCCTGGACCTTTAGAATACAGGCTTACTTGCTGAGACTTACTAGTGTACAACCACTAGTGGTGCTCAGCAGAGCTCGAATATTCGAGTAGTTCGAATATTCGAGCTCTTTTTCAGCTATTCGAGCTCGGTATTCGAGCTCCGAATAGCTGGAGCTATTCGAATGGGCTATCCGAGTACACTCGAATAGCCCATTCACTATTCGAGCTATTCGAGCCACCCGGCGCTATTCGAGCTCGGTACCGAGCTCGAATAGCGTCATAGCCCAGATTGATGTCCTTCGAGCCAATCAGAGGGCTCCCAGGCCCTCTGACGGCAGCCAATCACAGAGGGGGACCCTGGCCAGCCCCTACCCTATAAATAGCGGCCGCCATGTTAGGTTTTTCCATGCTTGCCTGAGACTTGTACAGAGAGAGAGTTGCTCCTTTGTGCTTTGGCTTAGCAAGTGCTCTATTGTGGTCATTTACCTAGCGTTTTTGCTCACCTACACCTGCCATATACACCTATATTGTTGTTAGTTAGATAGACATTGTATTTTAGTTAGTAGCTTGTGTGTTACATTAGAGAACTGCAGGCAGCTGCTGCAAGCTTACAGGTTTAGGCCTCAGGGGGGCCTTGCCTCTGTGGGCAGCTGTCCTCTGTTTATTTCTCTCATATTCTATACCAGTATTTCTGCTGTCCTTTACTAATAGTATTGTAGTTATACTGTACTAGGAGTAGGACACTCACTGACTGTCACTGTTTATAGGCTACTAGCTAGCTCCTGCGTGTGTGCACTCACTCACTGTCTGTGTGTACACACACTCTATTTCCTTCTCATTACTGTTTGATTATTGTTAGTTGTACTTACTTACTACTTACTCTTACTGTACCCGTAGGGACACTCACTGTCACTGTTCATATAGGCTACTACTACCTCCTGCGTGTGCGCACTCACTGTCTGAGTGTACACACACAACACACACTCTATTTCCTTCTGATCGCTGATTGATTATTGTAATTAGTTAGTTCTACTTACTGTTACTACTTGTACTTACTCACTCTTACTGTACTAGGAGTCTAGGACACTGAGTCACTGTGTTCATAGGCTACTAGCTCCTGCCTGCGTGCACTCACTGTCTGAGTGTACACACACCCACACTCCATTTCCTTCTGATCGCTGATTGATTATTGTAATTAGTTAGTTCTACTTACTGTTATTACTTACTCTTACTGTACTAGGAGTCTAGGACACTCAGTCACTGTGTTCATAGGCTACTAGCTGCTGCGTGCGTGCACTCACTGTCTGAGTGTACACACACCCACACTCCATTTCCTTCTGATCGCTAATTGATTATTGTAATTAGTTAGTTCTTCTTACTGTTATTACTTACTCTTACTGTACTAGGAGTCTAGGACACTCAGTCACTGTGTTCATAGGCTACTAGCTCCTGCGTGCGTGCACTCACTGTCTGAGTGTACACACACCCACACTCCATTTCCTTCTGATCGCTAATTGATTATTGTAATTAGTTAGTTCTTCTTACTGTTACTACTTACTCTTACTGTACTAGGAGTCTAGGACACTCAGTCACTGTGTTCATAGGCTACTAGCTCCTGCGTGCGTGCACTCACTGTCTGAGTGTACACACACCCACACTCCATTTCCTTCTGATCGCTGATTGATTATTGTAATTATTTAGTTCTACTTACTGTTATTACTTACTCTTACTGTACTAGGAGTCTAGGACACTCAGTCACTGTGTTCATAGGCTACTAGCTCCTGCCTGCGTGCACTCACTGTCTGAGTGTACACACACCCACACTCCATTTCCTTCTGATCGCTGATTGATTATTGTAATTAGTTAGTTCTACTTACTGTTATTACTTACTCTTACTGTACTAGGAGTCTAGGACACTCAGTCACTGTGTTCATAGGCTACTAGCTCCTGCCTGCGTGCACTCACTGTCTGAGTGTACACACACCCACACTCCATTTCCTTCTGATCGCTGATTGATTATTGTAATTAGTTAGTTCTACTTACTGTTATTACTTACTCTTACTGTACTAGGAGTCTAGGACACTCAGTCACTGTGTTCATAGGCTACTAGCTCCTGCGTGCGTGCACTCACTGTCTGAGTGTACACACACCCACACTCCATTTCCTTCTGATCGCTGATTGATTATTGTAATTAGTTAGTTCTACTTACTGTTATTACTTACTCTTACTGTACTAGGAGTCTAGGACACTCAGTCACTGTGTTCATAGGCTACTAGCTCCTGCGTGCGTGCACTCAGTGTCTGAGTGTACACACACCCACACTCCATTTCCTTCTGATCGCTGATTGATTATTGTAATTAGTTAGTTCTTCTTACTGTTACTACTTACTCTTACTGTACTAGGAGTCTAGGACACTCAGTCACTGTGTTCATAGGCTACTAGCTCCTGCCTGCGTGCACTCACTGTCTGAGTGTACACACACCCACACTCCATTTCCTTCTGATCGCTGATTGATTATTGTAATTAGTTAGTTCTACTTACTGTTATTACTTACTCTTACTGTACTAGGAGTCTAGGACACTCAGTCACTGTGTTCATAGGCTACTAGCTCCTGCGTGCGTGCACTCACTGTCTGAGTGTACACACACCCACACTCCATTTCCTTCTGATCGCTGATTGATTATTGTAATTAGTTAGTTCTTCTTACTGCTACTACTTACTCTTACTGTACTAGGAGTCTAGGACACTTAGTCACTGTGTTCATAGGCTACTAGCTCCTGCCTGCGTGCACTCACTGTCTGAGTGTACACACACTAAATTTACTTGTGATTACTACTGATTATTGTAACTGCTAGTTGTACTTCCTGACTGTTACTACTTACTTACTGTACTAGGGGACACTCACTCAGTCACCTCACCAACCAACCCACTCCATTAAAGTACCCCACTTTTCACCCGCCCTTTTAAAAAACTTTTATCTATACGCCCAAAACATTGAAGATGTCTGGAAGTGGCAGCCAGCGCGGTTTGGGCAAGGGGAAGGGCAGCAAGGGAATCAGGAGGAGAGGGAGCAGCATTGTGGCAAGCCGCGGCCGCGGGCGCGCCACCATGCACAGTTCCGCAGCAGCAGCAGCAGCGTCAGTGGCTAACATTCCTCCCATAGCCACTGGCCGTGGACGCCTTGGGCGCCGCCCAGCAGGAGCATCTGCAACTCACGCTGCAGAGACACAGCAGCAGCAGCGTGTAGCACCTGCTCCGATTTTCCTCCAGCCGGGTCGGAAACGTCCCATTGAGGAAAAGGATGCAGACACTGTGGTGCAACTCATGACGGAGGATGAGCAGCCCGCCATCAGCTCTGCATCCGAGGCCTCCACCCTCACCACCACCACCACCACCACCCCTGTTCGCAGCAGCCGCCCAGCAGGGTCTGGGGAGGAGGCCAGTTCACCGTCAGTCGCCGACCTGTCATTCAGCACTCTTTTGACCCCAGGCATGATGAGTCAATTGTCTGCTGTTGTTGGCGATTTGGAGGAGGAGATGCTGATGGGCACTTTGGGGGATGAGGGATTGGACAGCAAGACTGTGGCGACAGTCAAGCAGCCCATCCATGCATCAGGAGAGGAGTTTGGGGGGTCATCATCCCAGCAGGACATGTTTGAGGAGGGGGAGGATGATGTTGATGACCCGGTGACAGACAGAGACTGGGTGCCACCACCTCCAGGGGATGTCGTCCTCAGCAGCTCGGAGGAGGAGGAGGATGCGCTTGTGGGCCTTGCAAGGAGGCGCATCATTGCAAGCATTGGCAGCGACCCACAGCCTGCTGGTGTCTCAGGCTCAGCAGCAGCAGCAGCAGCATCAGCCAGTACCACCACCAGCCGCACCCAAGCCCCCCCCCCAACCACCACAGGGAGACAGGCAGCAGCGCTTCCATGCCGTAGGGGGATGTTTCTGTCACCAATCTGGCGCTTTTTCACCATGCCCACTGTGTACAGCAAGTACGCCACTTGCAACCACTGTCAGCGGAAGTTGAGCAGAGGTGCAGACCCCTTAAAGTTCAGCACCAGCTCGCTGATCAACCACCTTGCGGCTAAACATTTCCACCAGCATGAGGAGTTCCAGAGGCTGAAGGCATCTGGTGCTGGCAGTGGCACCACACCCATCACTGCACAGCCTTCAGCAGCAGCAACAGCAGCCACCCGCCCTCCTGCTCCTCCAGCAGCACCAACAGGAGTGCGGAAACGCACTGCTCCTCCCCCCTCTGCAACTCCTGCCGCCGACACTGAGGCCTGTTCTGGCAGCCAGTCCTCAGTGGCCTCCTCCGCTGTGTCTGGTGATTCCCGTGTCAGCAAAAGGCCACGCCAGAGCCTTTTGAGCGAGTCCTTCCAGGGGGTGGTTAGGGCTCTGCCTCCCAGCAGCCGTCGCGTGCGGCAGCTGAACGGCTTGCTGGCACGGGCCATGTGCTCCCAACTCCTGCCGTACACGCTCGTGCAGGAGGGGAGCGACATGCGGGCGCTGCTTGCTTGTGCAGCCCCAGACTGGCAGCTCCCCAGCAGACACTTTTTCTCCCGCAAGGCCATTCCAGCACTGCACCGCTTTGTGATGGCCAATGTGGAGCGAGGGCCGGAGCACGCGGTTGGTGAAAGGGTCCACGTCACCATGGACTCCTGGAGCAGCCGCTTCGGGACAGGCCGCTACCTGTCCTTCACTGTCCACTGGGTCAGCTTGGTGGAAGGGGGTGAGGATGGGAGAGCAGCAGCGGGCACAGCAGCAGCAGCAGCAGCAACACAGTGGGTGGTGCCACCCCGCAGGGTCAGGGGAACTGCAGCGGGTTCCTCCGATCCTCTGCCATCCTCCGCCACACCTGGCCAAACCCCCCGCCTCAGCAGCAGCGTGAAGGCCCGCCACTGCCAAGCGCTGCTGCACTTGGTCAGCCTTGGCAAGACCAAGCTGACGGCAGCCCACGTGTTGGCCAAACTCCAGGAGCAGGAGAGGATTTGGCTGACCCCCAGAGGCCTCAGAGTCGGAGAGGTGGTGTCCGACAATGGGGCCAATCTGGTTGCTGCCATAGACAGGGGAAACCTGACCCACATCCCCTGTCTTGCCCACGTGCTGAACCTGGTGGTGCAGAAGTTCCTGCGCACCTACCAGGGGATGGGCGAACTGCTGGAAACGGCAAGGAATGTTGTGCGTCACTTCCGGCGCTCGGCTGCAGCCTGTGCGAGCCTGGAAGACGTGCAAAAGGAGCTGGATCTGCCACGCCATCGGCTGATCATTGACGTTCCGACTCGCTGGAACTCCACCCTGGCGATGTTGGAGCGTCTGGTTGAACAGAGGCACGCTGTCAACCAGTACCTTGCCCTGGCCACTGTTTCCGCCGCTCGGAGAAGGGACAAGACCAGCAACATCCCGTCCATCGTCCCCGATGATGACTGGAGGCACATGCAGCAGGTGTGCTTTGTGCTGGCTCCCTTCCTGCAGGCCACAAACATGGTGAGCAGGGACCATGCTATGGTCTGCGAGTGGGTGCCCCTGGTTTCTCTGCTGAACAGGGCCCTCGATGGTTTGCTGGAACAGGGAGCGGCAGCCTTGGACCAGCAGGAGCGGCAACCAGCTGCGCAGTCCACCTCTGAGGGGGAGGAGGAGGAGGACTTGGTGGAGGTCCCTGACCTGGCTGCTGATGAGGGGGATCAGCACAGCGCAGCTGAGTTGGTGCGGGGGTGGAGAGAGGATGAGGCGGCAGAGGAGGAGGATGAGGACAGCACTGACGTCGATGTGCCAGCAGACGTGGCCCGCCTCTTCCCAATGGCAGCGCACATGCTGGCGTGCCTGCGCAGGGACCCCAGGGTGATCCAGATGAAGCAGAGGGAGGACATCTGGATCAGCATGATGTTGGACCCACGCCTCAAGGGGAAGTTGAGCCAGTTCCTGCCGCCTGCAGGAGGAGACCCAGCGCAACAAATAAGGAGCTTGCAGCAGGCCCTTGTTGAGCGCTTGGAGGAAGCCTTCCCCCAGCCTTCCACCCCCACTGTCCAGCAGCCAGCACAGAGGCAGCAGCAGGTGCCTGCATCCAGCAGCAGCAAGCGCCCCACAGACCTGCTGTCTCTCAGCCACGAGCTCTACAGGACTGTAGAGGCTCCGGCAGCAGTGACTAGAGAGGAGATGCATGCAGCAGCATCCTCCTCCGGTCACAGCCAGCGCCTGACCCGCATGGTGGCTGACTACATGGGGTCGTACAGCGGGCTTGACAGCGATGCCCCTGTTGATCCCATGGAGTATTGGGTCAAGCGCATGGAGATCTGGAGCGAGCTAGCGCAGTACGCCCTGGAAGTGCTGTCCTGCCCCCCTTCCAGCGTGCTGTCCGAGCGCTGCTTCAGTGCAGCTGGTGGCGTGGTCACCGAGAAACGCTCACGTCTGTCTCACAAGTCTGTGGACAGACTGACGTTTCTCAAGATGAACCAGGCGTGGGTGGAAGGCGAGTTCCTGGCCCCTGTTGTCGGCGAGAGGGGGACATGAACTGGCTGCCGGAACCATCGTTAATGTGCCTTACCACCCTTTACCACCTCCTGGCTCCTGCTCACTAAGCCAGCCTGGTTCACTTTGACTATTACGTCGCCTGCAGCCACACATTTTACACCTACAGTGGGCTGCTGTGTACTGCCCTTCTGCTGTCTGTCTGTGTTTCCCACTGCCAGGGTACACAGAATGACCTTCTTCTGCTGCCACTCTGCCACCAGCTATTACGTCAAACAATAGCTATATTGGTTGCAAAACCGAAACCAAACAAACCATTAAAAAAAAAAAAGGTTTAATTTTTCTGAGGTGCCCGGGTTGAAAACTGTGTTGTCCCAGTTGTGTATTGGACACAATGTGGGCTGCACGACCGCTGTCTGGGACCTCCTGTTGTGTTTATTTACGGCCCTGGTATCACCGCTAGGTACCAGGGCTATTATGTCACGCTGCCTACCTGCTGCCACACTCACACTGCTCCTCCATACCTCCTCCTGCTGCTGCTGCTGCTGTCTGTCTGTGTTTCCCACTGCCAGGGTACACAGATGATTTACCTTCTGCTGCCACTCTGCCACCAGCTATTACGTCAAACAATAGCTGCTCGCCTACTCCTCCATTCCTCCTCCTGCTGCTGCTGTCTGTCTGTGTTTCCCACTGCCAGGGTACACAGAATTACCTTCTTCTGCTGCCACTCTGCCACCAGCTATTACGTCCAAAAATAGCTAAATTGGTTGTAAAACCAAAAACCAAAAAACCATTAAAAAAAAAAAAAGGTTTAATTTTTCTGAGGTGCCCGGGTTGAAAACTGTGTTGTCCCAGTTGTGTATTGGACACAATGTGGGCTGCACGACCGCTGTCTGGGACCTCCTGTTGTGTTTATTTACGGCCCTGGTATCACCGCTAGGTACCAGGGCTATTATGTCACGCTGCCTACCTGCTGCCACACTCACACTACTCCTCCATTCCTCCTGCTGCTGCTGTCTGTCTGTGTTTCCCACTGCCAGGGTACACAGAATTACCTTCTGCTGCCACACTGCCACCAGCTATTACGTCAAACAATAGCTGCTCACATAATTACTCTCCTCCATTCCTCCTCCTGCTGCTGCTGCTGTCTGTCTGTGTTTCCCACCGCCAGGGTACACAGATTTACCTTCTGCTGCCACTCTGCCACCAGCTATTACGTCAAAAAATAGCTATATATCTGTGTAATTGGTTGTAAAACCAAAACTACAAAACCATTACAAAAAAAGGTTTAATTTTTCTGAGGTGCCCGGGTTGAAAACTGTGTTGTCCCAGTTGTGTATTGGACACAATGTGGGCTGCACGACCGCTGTCTGGGACCTCCTGTTGTGTTTATTTACGGCCCTGGTATCACCGCTAGGTACCAGGGCTATTATGTCACGCTGCCTGCCTCATTGACTGCATGCTGCCACACACTCATCCTCCTCCTCCTGCTGCTAAATTTACCTCCTGCTGTCTGTGTGTTTCCACTGCCAGGGAGCACATACAATGGCGCTTCCAACATGCGTGCGCCACCAGCTATTTGTTGTTACGCTCAAAAATAGCTGCATTTCTTTAAAAAAAAAAAATGAAAAGAGAAATAAGTGAAGAAGAAGACGATATAGAAGAAGATGAAGATGAAGAAGATGAAGAAGAAGAAGAAGAAGATGAAGAAGATGAATAAGAAGAAGAAGAAGAAGATGAAGAAGATGAAGAAGAAGATGAAGAAGATGAAGATGAAGAAGATGAAGAAGAAGATGAAGAAGATGAAGAAGAAGATGAAGAAGAAGAAGAAGAAGATGAAGAAGATGAAGATGAAGAAGATGAAGAAGAAGATGAAGAAGATGAAGATGAAGAAGATGAAGAAGATGAAGAAGAAGATGAAGAAGATGAAGATGAAGAAGATGAAGAAGATGAAGAAGAAGATGAAGAAGATGAAGATGAAGAAGATGAAGAAGATGAAGAAGAAGATGAAGAAGATGAAGATGAAGAAGATGAAGAAGATGAAGAAGAAGATGAAGAAGATGAAGATGAAGAAGATGAAGAAGAAGAAGAAGAAGAAGATGAAGAAGAAGAAGAAGATATAGAAGAAGAAGAAGAAGATATAGAAGATAAAGAAGAAGAAGAAGAAGAAGTATATACAGTACTGAACAAAATTCTGGACACAACTTCTCTTTTCACCTTTTTTTTTTTTAAAGGAACATCCCCACATAATCACTTGCTGTTGTCACTTGGAAAAAAATATGTTTCTTGCATCATTAACCCTCAGAACAAGTGTTGGGAAGCTATTTAAGGCCAATTCGAATAGTCAGCTCGAATAATGAGCTCGAATACCGACTCGAATAGTGAGCTCGAAGTCCGAGGTCGAATCGAATAGTAAAATTTATTCGACTCGAATATTCGACTGACCTCGAATAATTTACTATTCGAATTCGACCAAACTCGAATTTTAAAAAGGGGTATTTGAGCACCACTGACAACCACCACATCACTCCATGAGGTGAACGGATTCCAGTTAGAGGAGTGATCTGCACCCTCGTATTACATGTTTGAGGTGCACTACCTTCATTATCATTATTACATATCTAACCTACATTTGGTGTTAAAGTAGTAGCAGCCTCCTGCCTGCCTGTTTCTTCTTTTAGATTTATGTATGAATGTTTTTCCTTCCCGGGAACTGTGTCATTTTACATACTTCATACAGGCATGACTTGCTAGAAGTCTGATCAGGTACAAGTTTATCTTTCAAATATGTCTTTCATGTGTTTCATAAAGAGAATAATGTTACGTTGTGAAGAGTGCAGTGCTGAAACTTGAAGCTTGACAGAAACCCATGGATGTCAACATAAGTGTGCATACCTATGTCTTTCTTCCTCAGCTTCTCAGGTAAATAGAGTATATCTGAAGTGAAAAAGAAAGAAGAAATATTCATGAAATAACATATTTTTCAGTATTCAATAAGAACAATGCCTATAATATGTAATTAGATTTCGACATGGTCACGTAGAAAGTAATAAGGAGCACAACCCATTACTATATTTGCGCCATGTGTGTTTTTTCCGAGATAATGTGAACATTGCTATGGTAACGTGTGGCATAATGTGCGTTACCATAGCAATGCTCATTATGCCACACGTTATCCCAGTAAAGCATTTGGCGCTAATACTGCTCCTCTACAGTTAGGACCAGTGAAATTCCTATGTGCTACCTCTGAGAGGCAGTTTTACTTCTGTAAAGCTTTCTCCTAGATGAAATGTTCACACTTGTCAATAAAATGCATTTTAATTCAATAGCAATCAAGAACATACTCAGTACTTTTTTTCACCTACTTTATAATACTTTTTCAATTGCAGAGAGTTAAAACGTTATTTTAACCAGAAGATGCAAAAATGATCTCCTAAGAGCAAACTTTAGATTTTTTACCCATGCCACAGTAGGCTCAGGTACTTAGAAATAAGTCAAAAAGTTACTAGTATGTTTTGGGATATAGGAGGAAACCCACACAGATACAGAGAGAACATGCACATTTCACATGGATATTGTCCAGGTTGGGAATTGAATTTAGGACACAATGCTACAAGGTTAGAGTGCTAGACACAAGTTATTATTATCTAGTATGTCTATAGCGCCAACATCTTCCTCAGCACTGTGCAGAGTATAAATGTCCCTCAGAGGGGCGCACAATCTAATCTTAATGTATGCCTATGTTTGTATGCATGCATCCTGTATGTATGGTAGCCTAGGGCCAATTTAGGGGGAAACCAATTAACTTATCTGTATATTTTTATGATGTGGGAGGAAACTGGAGTGTCCGGAGGAAACCCACACAGGGAGAACATACAAACTCAATGCAGATAGTGCCCTGGCTGGGATTCAAACCAGGGACCCAGTGCTGCAAGACGAGACTGCTAACCACTAGAATTATGAAGAGGTGGTGAATTTTTGAGCAAAAGATTATTTACCTGGAAAATAGGCTTAAAATAAATACATTTTACACATTATTTCTGCACTGTAGTTTGCATAATTCTTCTACAGAAATGTTGAAAAAAATCGACCTATAAATTTGAGTAGAGATATAATTAAAAGGCAGTCATTGTTTATAGAAGGTTTCTGCTGATTTATGTAGTGGCTTGGGCTATGAAACGACATAAGATGTTATCTTTTCTGATAGGTAAGTACAGTGCTTCTAACGGTCCACACACAGCACATCAAGGATAACCTTAAATTCTCTGGTGTCCGGGCAATCGAGTTCCTTTGTTTCATTACTCTCATGCAGCTGCCCAGTAATCTCATTTAGAAAGCATCCAGGGTTGATGTATGAATCTCTCTGATTTCAATCCAAGCAGGAAGAGATTGACGGGCTAATTTATGCTCACTCAAGGCTCTTTCACATGCTAACAATAAATTCTAAAGCTCGCCAAAGGGACATAAAACTTTTTTGAATTTACAGTGAGCAGCGTATGTCATGCATAGACCGCACTGTTTATGAGTAATGGACAAGAAGGCTGAGATTATAGTGAGTGGTGGAACACATGAAGCACATGCTACACATAGCTAATGAATTACAAAGCACCACAATGCAAAGCAACCACAGCAATTACATGGCAACATAATATAATATATTCAACTATTATAAGTACTAAATATTATAAGTCTATAAGAGAAAAAAATCAACAATTTGTCTTTTTTTTTTTGTCCCTCCCGCGCAACTGCGTACCGCCAGGGAGGTTAATATTTGGAGTTTTATTTCCACTATTCTTCTCTATTACACAGCCTTAATAGGAATTCCACTAAAACAGGAATAGGAACTGCATAGGAACTCCACTAAAAACTGCAAAATGCACAAAAATTGACTACCGCCACGTACATGCAGGTCTTAAAGTGATTAGTAAATTATGCGCTAACATATCACCTATTTTTCATTTGTTTTTCAATTTTTGGTAAAATACAGCACATTTCATGACCTAAATTATGACTATAATCTACCAGAATAGAAAACTTCTTTTACCTCATGCAGCTAAATACCACTTATGCAGTAAACCAGACGGTAAGTGTACCAGAATTGAGGCCATTGGGGTCATATGGTGTCGGGGAGGTGAGTTGGGCACCCGACACCCTAGCAGTAGCCAATTAGCAATAGTTCAGCTACATCTTTTTACTACTAGCCAATCGGCTATCATTAGCTGATCAGCTAATACTTCAGCTGTTGCTTTAAGGCAGAGTTCCCCAACCCTATCCTCAAGGCCCACCAACGGTGCATGTTTTGCAGAAAACCACAAATACACACAGGTGGGGTAATAAGTGTCTCAGCAGAGCTGATTAACTACCTCTGTGGATTTCCACAAAACATGCACCAGTGGTGAGCCTTGAGTACAGGGTTGGGGAACACTGCTTTAAGGTAACACTAGCAGATCAGCTATCACTAGCTAGAAGTAGGCTAGTAGTTAGGCTAATTTATTTGGTACTTTTGACACAGGGGGTTAGTATGCAGGGCAGTAGGAGGGGAGTTAGTGTTAGGCATTAGGTAGGAGGTTAGTATTAGGCATTAAAATGGGGTTAATGTAAGGCATTAGGAAGTGGAATAGTGTAAGGCATTAAGGAGGGTTAGTGTTCGGCATTAGGAGGGGAGTTAGTGTTAGGCATTAGGAGGGGAGTTAGTGCTAGACATTAGGAGGGGGTTAGTGTAGGTGGCTAGTGTTATGCATTACGAGGGGGTTAGTGTTAGGCGTCATGAGGTGGGATAGTGCTAGGCATTAAGGAGGGTTAGTGTTAGGCATTTGGAGGCGGGATAGTGCGACTGGTAGGCATTAGGAGCAGGGATAGTGTTAGGTATGGGGGATAGTCTTAGGCAATAGGAGGGGGTTAGTTTTAGACATTAGGATGGGGGTTAGTATTAGGCATTATGAGGGAGAGTTTGTGTTAGGGACTAGAAGGGAGTTTAGTCTTAGGCATTAGGGGGGAGGGTTAGTGTTAGAATGTGACATGATGAGATAAACATGTGCATGTACAGTACAAAACATATTAATAACCAGGCTGTTTTACTTGTTCTATTTTGCTGCCTGAAAGAGTTCATTTCATTAGGCATGGAAGCTGTCACTTCTGTCTTGTGTGTATCTTTTCAGGAATACAGTAAACATCACTGATATGCAAATTACAGCCCAAAAAGTTTTACTGGCAGAATACAACTTCTAGAGGTCAGGAAGAAATAAAAATACACGAACTATCGACAATTTCCTAACTCTGGGACACTTAATAGGCTGCCACTGAATAGAGACAGTAAAACATTCAACCTACTTTGTAAATGTTTATATACAGTATAAAGGAAAACCATGGGATACTTAAAAAAGTAATTTTTAGGAGTAGGGGGATAAATATAATTGTTTATCTCATCAGTTTATTTTGACTCCGGGTTCACTTTAAGCATAAGTACATGCGAGTTGGGGGCGTGGCTTGACGCTGAGAGGAGATGGCCGCTTGAGACGAGAGCTCCCGGCACACACCCGCTAGAAGCTTAAAACCAAGCTCTCACACACATCCCAGATGGCTGCAAGAGCAACCAGAAGCACCCTAAGTTCCGCAGCAGACCCCAAGTCAACCCAGACGAAAAACGGTGCAGCGGTCGCCGAGATATTCAAAACGAAGAAGGGACCTACACAGGCATCCAAGATGGCGCCCACAGAGGAAAACGCTATTACGCAGAGGCCACCAGCTTCCCCGACTACAGCAGCATGTAAGGTTGGTGAAAAGCCAGACAGACCCTCTACACTCGCAGATATAAGGTCAATGGCGGAGGACATTAAGTTCTCTTTTCACTCCGCTATAGCTGAAGTGCGCGCCGATGTCGCAGCTCTTGGTACGAGGCTTCAATCTCTGGAGAAAGCGGGCGCCAAAAGGGACAAACAAATTGGGGTGCTCAACCACACAACTTCAACCCACACCGACTTATTGACAGAGCATACAAGGCACCTAGAAGATTTGGACAATCGAGGGCGCCGCTGTAATATCAGAGTGCGGGGTGTCCCGGAATCAATCTCTGCAGAGCAAATCCCTGAGGCCTTAACCGCCATCTTTAATAATCTGCTTGACAGGCCAAGTGATACAGCAATAGACTTTGTTAGAGCGCATAGAGCACTGAAACCACGCGCAGCAGATCCCACACTGTACAGAGATATAATTTGCTGCTTGGCATCATTCCACCTAAAGGAGAACATCATGCAAGCAGCGAGAGGTCAGGAAGAAATTACTTTGAATGATTCACGCATCCATCTCTACCAGGATCTCTCTAACATTACACTGACCAAAAGAAGGGCTCTCAAACCTCTCCTACAGCTTTTGAAGGAGAACGGTTTAACCTATCGATGGAGGTTCCCCTTTGCGCTCTCCGTTATGAAAGGAGGAAAGTTGTTTGTACTCCGCAACAACGCGGGATTACGTGACTTCTGCACGGATCTAGGCCTTGCTACTCCCAAACTACAAAATTGGGACAGTTATCCGACAATAACACCATCCCTTAAGGGGACATCCTCACAGATCAGTTCTCGTGATGAACCCTTGCAACCACATCAGCAATCTGATCTTCATGTTACTCAGGCCCATGATGAAGATGACATTCAAAAACAAGGTTCTGTAAACGAGACCTCAGAGGATGACGGAGATTGATAGATAAGCTTCATAAAGTAAACACTTTTTCCGCTGTCTGTTTTGTCCCATATATACTGCCGAAGAAACTTGGCACCAGGTGGATTACCTGCCCTTTCATAGGGGCTCTGAGAATAACAAAGTGTACTGTCAGCCTGGTTAGGGAAGGTTATTAGGATTTTTGATCCTCTCCACTCCTTATAGTACTAACACTGTAATTAACCATACCTCTCCCTTTGCAGGTTGTTATAAATGTTTGCTAATTATTACAGCACCTGGCTGTATATAAGTAAGTTCTCCCTTCTATTCAATATACTCAGATGGCATCGTTATAACATGTTTGTTTATGGTTCTGGGGATTTTGGGTAATTGTACCGCCCCTATTATGCTTAGCAAAAGCTTCCTTAAACCACCTTAGTTAGGAATAACGGATAGTGAAACAGATTCATTATGTACTCCTGAGGAAATTATCCTGCCTCTTTCTAATAAGTGGAATATGTTTTGACCATTTGGGCGATATGTGTGTATATGTTTGATACAATTAAGCGGGTGGGTAAGGGGTTTTCTATGTTGATTAGAGGTATATCTGCTTGACGGTTGAAGGTTAATACCTCCCCACTTTGTGCGAAACTGTTCGCACTTACTTGATTTCTCACAAAACTGACAGTCACGACCACCCAAGTCGTGTCTGCGTGAGCTTTGACATTCTATTCATTGTTGACGGGTTTAAAACACACCTTGTATTAAGTTACTGTCATATTTACGCTCCATGTACCACATTATACTTGGGTTACTCCTTTTCCTTAACTCCTGTTCTCCTGCTCCTGATTGCTACTCCTGCAAGGCCACAAGCTTATCCCCCTACTCTAGAGAGGGTTTAACATCAAACATGGACTCCCAGATTGATTCTGGATCCAGAACCACGACAGGTCCTCTTTCATATAAATTCGTAACTGTTAATGTAAATGGTCTTAATACCCCCGAAAAAAGGTCCCTAGTTTTTGACTCACTAAAAAGGGAAAGAGTACAGATAGCATTTCTACAAGAAACACATCTACGGTCCAATCATATCCCTAGCAGATTCTCCACAGACTTCCCGATGGCGTTCCACTCCACCTCACCCACGACTAAAACAAAGGGAGTTTCGATTTTTCTCCAAAGGAATGTCCCGTTTTGCGTGGAGGAGGCGGAGAGGGACCCGGAAGGCAGATACATTTTTGTGAAGGGTAAAATAGGTGAAAGACAGATTACCATGGCATCTATCTACTCCCCCAATAAAAAGCAACCATCATTCGTTAAACAGGTCACTGGTAAATTAACGGCTTTCTATAATGGAATCCTGATACTAGGAGGGGATTTTAATGTCCCCCTTAATCCTCTCTCAGATTGCTCCAATGGCTCCACGTCCCTTTCTTATAAAGCGCTGCGAAACATCAAATTAAGTCTGCAAAGTTTGACATGCATGGATGTCTGGAGAGTGGGCCACCCACGAGAAAAAGATTACACCTTTTTTTCTCCTATCCACAACAAGCACACCAGGATAGATTATTTCTTTGTTGCACAGAGAGATATCAATCTTGTGGCAGACTCATCCATTGGCATTAAGACTTTCTCTGACCACTCTCCGGTATTCATGACCTTACGCTTTCCAGACAAACATACTAAAACCTGGTGTTGGAGATTGAACCCTGGCTTACTGGCAGATGAAGTCAGAACCGAGAAAACTAAACGTGTTCTAGACAACTATTTTACGACAAATCAAAATGATGAAGTTTCTAACCTAACTGTTTGGGAGGCTCACAAACCCGTGATTAGAGGCTATTTCATACGCATGGGTTCCAAACTTAAGAGAGAACGGGATGAAGAAATTATAAATCTATCAATGAAAATAGCAAGATTAGAAGCCCTCCATAAACATTCCCAGGCCTGTCAGGTTTTTGAAGAGCTAACATCAGCTAGACTGAACTTGGACTTCCTCTTGACTTCAGAAGCCAAGAGAAAGGTAATGATGGGAAAACGGATCGTCTATGAATCCGGGAATAAAAGTGGGAAATATCTTGCTAGAGCATTAAAGAAACAAACATTACAATCCCACATCCCCTCCCTAATTGATAAAAAGCAAAATAAACTATTAAAATCAGAAGAGATAGTCCAAGAATTCAGAAGTTACTACGAAACTCTCTACAACCTTCACCAGGGTACAAAAAACACAGGAGAAGTAGGTAAGAGACAAACGGAGATATCAAACTTTCTTAAAAAATACTCACCTGCACTCAACTTGACAACCTCTGCTATGGAGGAACTCGAAGCTCCCATTACAGAAGATGAATTCCATTTAGCTGTTAAATCCTTGAAACCTGGAAAAGCTCCTGGCCCAGACGGGCTTACAGCTCAATACTATAAAATGTTCAGTCCCCTTCTTGCTCCCGCATTTGTTTCTGCCTTCAATGATCTTCCCCCCTCCTTAACCCCTTCATCGCAATTCCTAGAAGCGCACATATCAGTCATCCCGAAACTTGAAAAAGACAAACAGTACTGTACTAATTACAGGCCGATTTCCCTTCTTAACTTAGATGCCAAGCTACTGGCCAAAATACTTGCTAACAGGTTGCTCCCATTCATCCCAGAACACATCTGCTCTGATCAGGCCGGCTTTATTCCGGGCAGAGAAGCCAAAGATAACGTCATGCGCACGGTTAGTCTCATGGCATACGCAAAAAAACACCATATCAAAGCCTTTATCCTCTCTACAGATGCTGAAAAGGCCTTTGACAGAGTGGCGTGGGACTACATCCACGCCACTCTGGCCAGCCTGGGTCTTGGAGCTAGCATGAGACGTTGGATAGCGTTACTGTACTCCAATCCCTCAGCCCGTGTAAAAGCAAACGGCCTGCTCTCTGATCCTTTTACAATTTCAAATGGAACGAGGCAAGGATGTCCTCTTTCACCCTTAATATATATACTAACTTTGGAGCCCTTCCTGAATGCAATCAGAGCAGATGATTTCATTAGAGGCATAAAAGTGGGCAACTCACAGCATGTGGTCTCAGCCTTTGCTGATGACCTTCTCTTCTACTTGCAGGACCCTTTAAAATCCCTTCCGCATTTAATTAGACATTTCAAAAACTTTAGTCAGATTTCAAATCTAAAAATTAACTTTACTAAATCCATAGCTTTGAATGTGTCACTAGCAGAAGAGACGGTCAAAAGCTCTCAGTCACTGTTTCCTTTCACTTGGACGTCATCATCTTTAAGATATCTAGGAATAAAAATTACCAGAAATCTCTCTGAACTTTTTGAAGCCAACTTTTCACCTATGGGTGAGACATTGAAGGCAGACCTTTTGAGATGGGGGCAGCAAAAAAATCTTTCTTGGTTCGGAAGAATGGCATCTGTAAAGATGAACCTGTTACCACGCTTCCTATACATATCCCAGTGCATCCCAATTGACCTACCCACCTCTTTCCTGAAGAGTCTCCAAACACACATCAATAGATTTATCTGGGGCCAAAAACCGTCCCGAATCAAAAGGTCTATTTTACATGCCCCCAAGGACTTGGGTGGCACCAGCCTACCAGACCTCCTACGATATCATTTGGTGTCTCAGCTCTGCAGGGTGGTGGAATGGGCGAACACAGAGTCACCCAAAAATTGGGTTGCCATAGAACAAGAAACCACTGCTTGTGCTACATACACACTGGGATGGTCTGAGATACCAGCCAAAATTCTCTCTTCCTGGCATAATCCCTTAATACAAGCCACTTTCAAAACTATGAGAAAACACCTACCAGCCATGAAGCTGGTGTCGCTTCCGGGTAAACTTTCACCTCTGTGTGGCAATATACGCTTCCCTGCAGCAGCTGATATTCCATTCTTACAAGATTGGCGGGGTGGCTCCGGCCCTAGAGTCAGAGACTTTTTGACAACAAATGGGATCATGTCGTTTTCTGAAATGTCTGCCCTGAGAAATGATAGACCTCTGCGCTTATGGCAGTACTTTCAGATAAGACACTTCATTAATTCCCTAAAACCCAAGACTTCTCTCACAAAGACTCTCTCTCCCTTTGAGAATATATTAGTGAGTGAAGGCCCACATAGGCATCTTGTATCCCAGCTCTATCAAATTCTTCTTACTTCCCCTAATGATAACAAATTTCGTTTTCAGACTGAATGGGAAAGGGATTTAGGAGTCACCTTAGATGAAGAACAATGGGGAAAAATATTCGCTTTGAACCATAAAGGCTCTCTGAATGTAACCACCCAAGAACTGGGATACAATATTCTTTCTAGATGGTATAGGACACCAACCTCGCTACAGAAAATGTTCCCCCATGCAAATAATTAATGCTGGAGATGCAACTCAGGAGTTGGAGACTTGCTACACATTTTTTGGACTTGCCCCAAAATCACACAATTTTGGCAGGAGGTACATGCTCTCATTGAAAAGGTCACATGCTCCTCGATACCCTTCTCCCCTGCGGTATTTCTTTTGCATGAGACTCACGAATCCATGCGGGTCTACAAAAAATCTCTGACAATTCACCTAATTAACGCAGCTAGAGCTTTAATCCCTCTGAATTGGAAGTCCACTAACCCACCTTCACTTAAATCCTGGCTCAGAAGAGTAGAAGCCATTTCTAGAATGGAGGACTTGATACTCCGCTCCAAGGACCGTGCAGAACAATGCACAATGACCTGGGCTATCTGGGTGGATTTCCAACATTCAGATAGTTAAAAGACCATCATGGATTCAGCAGACGTACAATGACCCTGTCCGCTGGGCATGTGCTTAACCTCCCATACTCTTCTAGTCCTACATTACAGGAGTTAAGGAAATACTAAATATGAACACCTATACTGGTACATGGAACATAGTCATTCTGCTTTTAAGCCAACTTTTTATACCACACACTTTTTTCTTTATGAGAAGACGATAGTTATATTGTTATGACCCTAGCAATTAAACAGATTGAAGCTTTATACTACCTACTGAGCTAATTTAGGAAATTTATGATACACATTCTTCAATAAGGACTACAAATATGTTATGTAACTCTTCATTGACCTTACCGGCATAATATGTATCATTTATGGTTACAGTTTGTATTCAACATATTTTTCAATAAACTTGTATTGTGAAAAAAAAAAAAAAGTACATGCGAGTTGATTTCCGAAGGAACCTAATGGCAATAAGAATAAATTCTTCTTTTACAGGATACATCCACTATGTTCTCTCTTATATTTCCCCTGTGTATGTTCCAGTAGTGTCCTTAGGATGTCTGTCAGAAATAGTGGATAATATTTAATATAGCGATGATACATGTTATATAGATCTTTGTACTAAAGTTGAGTAACCCTTTAAAGTAACAAAATGAGCACTGGTTCAAATGTATCAAGACTGATGTACAGTGGTGAAGCAATAGGGGGTGCAGAGGTCTGTACTGCACCACTGCACCGGGGCCCTTGTGCCAGGGGGGCCTCATAGTGCCCTCCCTCATCTGCAGTATTGGGTCTTTATTCATAAAGTATTAGCTCTTTCTTTCATAATCATTAAGCTGTTCCCCATCCCCTTCTTGCACCTCTGACACTATGTTGTCCTTGGAAGGTTTCGGTGTGCCATATAATTTGTTATGTATAGAGTGCTTAGGGGGGGCCTAATGTAAAACTCGCACTGGGGCCCATAGCTCCTTAGCTACGCCACTGCAGATGTAGTAATACTTAAACGGTGACTAGAGCAGCCAATCAAATTCCTTGTGTAATTTGTTCGCTGGATCTGATTGGTTGCTCAGGGCTGCAGCTTCAGTTTTGTTCCTAATTTATGTGCACCTGTCTTGATAAATCTGCCTCACTGTTATAAACACTCTCTAAGCTAATTCACATATTTGTAGCTGTTCTTAAAGAGACACTGAAGCGAAAAAAAATTATGATATTATGATTTGTATGTGTAGTACAGCTAAGAAATAAAACATTAAGATCAGATACATCAGTCTAATTGTTTCCCGTACAGGAAGAGTTAAGAAACTCCAGTTGTTATCTCTATGCAAAAAAGCCATTAAGCTCTACGACTTTCTGTTATAATTTAAGTAGGCCTCAGTTATTTGGACTGAGTTAGTCAAAAAGGCTTGATGAGCAGACCTGCCCTTTAAGGGGATTTTCTCTGAAGAGAGAAAATCTGCAGTTCTGTCAGCAGAACTAGAACATACCAAGAAGCTGTTCTGAACAAGGCCGCAGGTCTCCCTGACCTGGGCCTGGAACAATAAACATCAGTCATGTTTTGTAAATATTCACATTCCTGCATGTATGTCAAATGTCTCATTGATTATTAATCGAGTAGGCGGGTATGATGACACCATGAGTGGGTCCACCAATAGACTGATATAGGGGGTGGCGAAGATGATGTCATATTTAACTCTTTCCTAGCCGGTATTAAATCTGGAGCGAGCGATGGAGAACTCACTTCTGCTTCTTCCTTCTGCACTAGCTCGCAAGGCCGACTTGGACCTCTAAGCATGTTATTCCTTTATGTAAGCTGATATAATGTATGCTATGTACATAGGTAGTTTAGTGTAACGTAGGTAGGAAGAAGGTACCTGATAGACTTCAGTAGGGAGTCTAATCATGAGCTTATAATGCAACATGAAGATTTGCATAGCTAGGATATGATGACTGTATCTATCTGTCCTTCTGTGACTTGAATAAATAACGGAAACATTGGAGAAGCCTGAGAAAGTCTATTTCCTGTTTGCTGTGTGGAGAGTCAAGTGATCTCACAGTCTGTGAGACGATGGTGTCGAAGCAAGGTGATAAGAACAGTTTATAACAGTGGTGCCTGAAATCCTTCCCTGCCTAGCAATACAGGCAGACGGGGCCGGGGGCCAAAAATGGTTTCAAGATATTCCACAGCAAAACAAGCGGAATAGACGGACGCAGACGGTAAAGCTTATCAAGCTGATACTGATAAGTGGGAGTGTGCGGGAGCCAAGCACACAGCTGCAATTCGAGAGAACCAGCGGCGACACTCGTGGATGTTAAACTTTGACTGACAGTGCACATCAGTCACAGCCTAAACCGGATCACAGGTGACTGGAAGGCTCCGAGGCCGGCTGGCAGCTGCCGCTGGAGATTGATCCGCTGAGCCAGTGTGGGTACACAGAGCTGACGCTCAGTAGTTCCAGGGATCCACTCAGTGTCGTGGAAAGTTGCCAAAAGCTGGTCGAATTCGCAGGCTTACAAAGTCTTCTGCTCAGGCAAGTATGTTTTACGTTGTTGTGTTGCATTATCTTTATTGTATGAGAGGAGGTTAATGTGTTAATGTGTATATTCTGTGTTAATTGCAGTGGGGAGGCTGCGGGCTTCTCATCTCTCCTGTGCGTGGTGGGAGGGGTGAGGAGAGGAACGAGTAGGAGGCGTCAATTCTCCTGCCGGAGAGACGCAGGGGACAACATCACACCCTGGAGCTACCAACAGAGAGTGCCTCTGAAACAACTATACACACGTAAAGGCTGGAAAGCCAAGGGTGGGTGGTTCTCGAAACAAGAAGTAACAATCGAGATCAAGCCACATTTCCAGGTGACAAAGAGGGTGGGGAGAGCGGTCCCGGGGGAGGGAAAGCCCACACAGGGAACCCCATTCATACCACACGGGTCACAACAGGGGACGATATTACACAGTCCATATGCAACAGCTTATCCTCATGAGAGTTGGGTAAGTGAAGAGGTACTCTTAATCGAACGATTGCAGAGAGTACAGTCTTCCCGACCTCAGGTACATAGTGTGCCTCAGGACATAAGGGGGGAAGTGGTCCAATCAGGACAGCTGGGGACATATTTTGTCAGCGAGAGATTGGACAAGGGGAGGTATATTAATTTTTCTGGAGAAGGATCTTTTGCATGGCAGCTTCGAGATGTTTGGGTGAACAAATGGAAACGGTGCAACATTCCTTTAGGCACCGCTACTTCCTTAGTTCCCACCTCAACCCGTGTCTTACACCAGGACCTGAGAGGTCAACCTTTTTTGGTGCTAGACGGGGAGGTGAAGCAAGTAGAGTTGTCCTCATGCGGGCAATTCTTGCAGAAATATCTGCGTTGGCCGAGGCAAGCCAAATTTAGTGAAGAAGCCTGCAGGCTCAATAACGCAGAATGCGAGGCTACCATTCAAAAGATCCACCCTGAAGCCAAACCAATAGTTCCGGTGGCTGAAGGAAAGGTTTAGTTTTTTAACATAAGGTCTAGTGATACATTCAAGGTATATTCTCATAATTGTTCCGATAAGGGGGAGTTTCCAAGGGGAACATATTGTGTGAGTGGAGATCCCATATGGATCCTGTCATCCAGGTTTGATGACGTTGTTTCTCAAATTGTTAAGAGAACTCTGAAGGTCAAAGTTTCACGGGTAGTTCCCGTCCTGAAAGAGAACCCGACATGGGACAAAGGGGAACAGGGTTTGATCCAAGACGACCACATTTTGTTACAAAGGTTAAACAAACAGTACACTAAGTTAGAGGTAAGATTTCACCATGATACAGGTGATCTTAACGAGGTAGAACACAAAAATGAGCAGGTGAGTTCCAGTCTGCTCTGGTGGACAAAGGTTCCGGTGATGTTCCAGGGACACTCGGACGGGGCATCTGCAGTTCCAAAGTTCTTTCTACACCCACTGGTCGTCTGGATGGGGATGACAACTTTAGGCATCATTGTCCAGGTGAGGTTGCGGGTTAAAATTACGTAAAATAAATTAACCTGGTCCAGAGATTGGTGCCTCATAAACAATCTACTGAACCAATAGTTTAAATTAAGGGATAAACAGGGTTACGGGTATAGGTTTAGTAGTACCTAGGAGCTGATTGTATAAAGGCGCTCTTTTAGAAGGCACCTGGCACTGCTCCGTTTTGTAACAACCAAACGAGTTTCACTTTTCTGTGGTCATGCAAGTTTGTGAGTGATACGCAAGTGACGCAAATGCTGAGCATGTGGTATTGAGGGACTTAGAAGTAGGGCTTCCCCAGAGAGCCTGGTTACAGGAAGACCAAGAGGTCTTGCTCTCTCTCTTCCAGGGGTAACCACCGAGAGCAGAGAAGTTGTGTGAGCACGAACATCGAAAAGTGAAACAAACGAAAGAAACCAGGTACTGGGAGGTTCAGACGCTGGGATCTGCGGGTCTTGCCGATTTAGGGGGGATTGTTATAATTTAAGTAGGCCTCAGTTATTTGGACTGAGTTAGTCAAAAAGGCTTGATGAGCAGACCTGCCCTTTAAGGGGATTTTCTCTGAAGAGAGAAAATCTGCAGTTCTGTCAGCAGAACTAGAACATACCAATAAGCTGTTCTGAACAAGGCCGCAGGTCTCCCTGACCTGGGCCTGGAACAATAAACATCAGTCATGTTTTGTAAATATTCACATTCCTGCATGTATGTCAAATGTCTCATTGATTATTAATCGAGTAGGCGGGTATGATGACACCATGAGTGGGTCCACCAATAGACTGATATAGGGGGTGGCGAAGATGATGTCATATTTAACTCTTTCCTAGCCGGTATTAAATCTGGAGCGAGCGATGGAGAACTCACTTCTGCTTCTTCCTTCTGCACTAGCTCGCAAGGCCGACTTGGACCTCTAAGCATGTTATTCCTTTATGTAAGCTGATATAATGTATGCTATGTACATAGGTAGTTTAGTGTAACGTAGGTAGGAAGAAGGTACCTGATAGACTTCAGTAGGGAGTCTAATCATGAGCTTATAATGCAACATGAATATTTGCATAGCTAGGATATGATGACTGTATCTATCTGTCCTTCTGTGACTTGAATAAATAACGGAAACATTGGAGAAGCCTGAGAAAGTCTATTTCCTGTTTGCTGTGTGGAGAGTCAAGTGATCTCACAGTCTGTGAGACGATGGTGTCGAAGCAAGGTGATAAGAACAGTTTATAACACTTTCAAAGTCGTGGAGAGGGCTGTTTTCTGACTTTTAATATCTCAACTGTTCCTGAACTATTTACTTTTTCTCTGCCAGAAGAGAGGTCATTAGTTCACAGACTGCTCTGAAAGAATCATTTTGAATGCTGAGTGTTGTGTAATCTGCACATATTATAGAATGATGCATTGTTAGAAAAAACACTATATACCTGAAAATAAAAATATGAGAATATTTTCTTTGCTGCTAATCTTCTAGTAATTATTCATAGTACACAGCCAATTCACTATATCATATTTTTTTTTCGCTTCAGTGTCTCTTTAAAGGGAACCTAAACAAGAGTTTCTCCTACCCGGGGCTTCTACCAACCTCCTGCAGCTGCCCTGTGTCTGCGCTGGGACAAATTAATCCTTTGGTCCAGGGGTAGGGAACTGGCTCTCCAGCTGTTAAGGAACTACAAGTCCCACAATGCATTGCAGGATTCTGACAGCCACAGTCATGATTAATAAAGGCAAATGCATGCTGGGATTTGTAGTTTTATCACAACTGGAGAGCCAAGGTTCCCTACCCCTGCTTTGGTCCCTTGCAGTGAGTCAGTTTCACTCTTGCTGACTCGCCAGTCGATGGCCACTGTGCCTTTGCGGCCCTGGTGTGCACGTGTCCTCAATCATGCTTCTGTCACCCGGAGCATCCTGCGCATGTGCAGTATGAGATTTTCTCATTCTGCGCATGCGCAGGACACTCCCTGTGGCGGGAGCATGATGGAGAATGCGTGCGGCCAGAGCCACACAGGCGTAGTGGCCATCCACATGGCTAAGTCGGCAAGAACGAAACTTAGTGGCAGCAGGGGACTGGAGGATCGATCCGTGACGATGTGGGCACAGGGTGGCTGTAGGGCGCTGGTAGAAGCCCCAGGTAAGTGAAACTCTTTTTTTCTTTGTTTCAGTTTAGGTTCCCTTTAAATCTAAGGTCTCAAAATAACAAAAGAAACGTCCAGTTAGCTAGATCTCAAACAGATCTACAAGTATAATAAAAACCTTACGGAGTGTTAAATATTTCAGTGGATGGTAAATGTAAAACTGAGAAGAACTTATGTCATGCTACCCTACCTGGAGCAGCATGCATATTACTTTCATTGACTCTGGGGTTTGCTATAGCACAAGCGCAGATTTTATGCTAGTTTCATTGGTAATTGGGAAATATTTTAGAGAACATACAGACAAAGAGCAGAGAACTGCATTCCTTTCATCTCCGGGTTTCCTGCTTTGAAGAATCCCAGTGCTTTTAGAAAACATTTTGTATTCTTGGATTTAAGCTCCTGTCGATGAGATCACATGCAGCATAAAAACAGTTGAGCTTAATGAACAAAAAAGGCTCAGTGCCTCTCCCGTGTTTCTCAGCAATGTGTCATTTGTTCAGAACCAATTATCCAGTAATGGCTTCGGCAGCGAATGTGTGACACAAACCTCTTGCAAAACAAAATGGATTTGGTTGAGCGAATTTATGTCATTATATTATACTACTATTTCCATAATAACACAACATTAAAGAAACTGTAAAACAATTAATAAAAGAATTGTTTTAATGACATTACTGTTGACTTCTCTTTATGATAAAAAAATATGTTTGAGTTACTTTTGACTGCCAGAGAAACAGGAAGTGCTGGAGAAAATCTGGCTCTGATAACTCCTGCTAGGCATCCTACACCACCTTAGTGCTGTTAAAAAATTCAAAACAGGGGGAGTAGGCATGAGTAGGAAACTTTTTTTATGCCCAACACTCCCCCTGTTCTCCTCAGCACTCTCGTTATGTTCTAAAGGCCCCCCCGTAGCTACTTCTGGGACTATGAGCAGTGTGCAAGCATTGCCCGGTGATGCGTGTCCTTGATAGCGTGCCCGTGGGCACGATGTTACAACTACAAAGTGGCCATGGGCAGAGTGCTCGCAGCCACGGGTGCACCATGAAGGACTAGCTTCGCCAGGCAGCACCTGCGCACTGCTAACGGAATCCAGCCAACTCAGCGGGTCAGAGTAGCTTTGGGGGCCTTTAGAACATAACTAAGGGGGACAGGGTGGGGCGGAGGAGATGGAGGAGAACAGGGGGCATGAGGAGAGCTTCCTACCCATGCTTACTATCCCCAATTTTTAACAGCGCTAAATCATATTTTAATTTCATAAATTTATATATATTTATATATATTTATATATATTTTAATTTCATAAAACAACAAAAGAAGCGAGAGGTCGACACTGCTCAAGTGAACTTTAATTCATCTGTGTTATAGACTGAACAGAGGCGCCAAAAGGATAAAAACAATGTTTAAAACGTTTAAAAAAATTGCTTAGGAGGCAGTGGTGGACTTACCTCCCTCAAGCAGACACAGGGAAGCTGTGCAATTTCAACATAGACAATTTTTTAATGGTATACTCCAAAGGGTTTGGTACTAAACCCTTTGGAGTATACCATTAAAAAATTGTCTATGTTGAAATTGCACAGCTTCCCTGTGTCTGCTTGAGGGAGGTAAGTCCACCACTGCCTCCTAAGCAAAAAAATTTTCAACTTTTTAAACATTGTTTTATCCTTTTGGCGCCTCTGTTCAGTCTATAACACATTATATATCCACCTTTGGTGGAGGGGGATACCCCTTCTTTTCAAGTCTACAGAGAGCGACTTCTTAATCCTGAGTGGGGACAGGTCAATCTCCTCACCTGCTTATACAGTGGTTGCCTGGAGGTAACCCATGTTTGTGAGTATACAATTTACTCCTTTTTCAAACATACCAATTACCCTGACATACTACACCATATTGGGCTCTCGGTTCTCCTTTCTTTATATTTAATTCATCTGTGATGCATGTGAGACAAAATGAAATTGCACATAGCAGTGACAGCAGTCCAAACAAACATAGGTGGGTGCAGGGCACTAGAGGGTACTATGCGTCACCACTGCCGACTAGCAAGTGCCAGTTTGGCCACATTGGAACCCAGTTTGTGATCCACCGTAAGATGGCAGCACTCTCATCGCAATTAAGTTTAGGTAAGAGGGAGGAGATGCAAGTGCAGATCTACGCAACTGCATACCTCCGAGTATTTATACTGCAAGTCCTGTCCACCCATTTTGTAGCCTCCGTAGAAGCGCGCAAAACAGCAATAAGGCTCTAGTGCCCTGCACCCACCAAGGGTTTGTTTGGACTGCTGTCACCGGTATGTGCAATTTTGTTTTGTCTCACGTGCACCTTGCATGAATTAAAGTTCACTTGAGCAGCGCTCATTTTTCACTTCTTTTGTTGTTACTTGACCGATCTGATCCAGGTCAGAGCATGCTCAGAATGTTCCAACCGGATGCAGCCAGCTGGTATCCGCCACCCCTCCTTACTTATTCCTAATTACACTGTCAATAAACAGTTTCTTACTCTATTTATCCTTTAATTTCCTTGCTGAACTCGCCACTTCAGAGCTTATGACTGCCAAATGCATCTTATAAGGGGGAGAATGGCATGTCTGCAATGTCTGAATAGGACTAATGCCTAACTCACCCATGCCATATACTGAATCAGGGATGGGTCCTTATTAAATTTCCATTTTCTCTTAAAGGGACTCCGAGCAGTGCAGAAACTATGGAAAGATGCATTGCATATCATTTTAAAGCTCTCTTTCTCCTCTTTCCAATGATATGGACAATTTAGGTGTCGCCAGAAAGAGGAGAAAGAGAGCTTTAAAATGATATCCATCTCTCCATAGTTACCTGTATTACACAGGGCAGGGGCGTAGCTACAATTCCCTGGGCCCCATAGCAAATTTTGTGGTTGGGCCCCCACCCCCCATTTCTTCACCCCCCATAACCGACCCCACCCCCTTCTTCCTCAGTACTGCACATACTGAAGGAAGCAGAGATCAGCACACGCTGCAGCTAGTTTACTGTCAGTACAGGCACAGAGTAACAGTTTATACTGTACATACTGGGGGTAGCAGAGATCATTGCACACTGCAGCTAATATACTATCAGTACAGGCACAGAGTAACAGCTTACACTGTACATATTGGAGGTAGCCGAGATCAGCGCACACTGCAGCTAGTTACATACTGGAAGTAGCAGAGTTCAGCGCATACTGCAGCTACATTACTATCAGTGCAGGCACAGAGTAACAGCTCATACTGTACATACAGGAAGCAGCAAAGATCAGCGCACACTGCAGCTAGTATACTATCAGTACAGGCACATAGTAACAGCTTATACTGTACATACCGGAGGTAGCTGAGATCAGCAAACACTGCAGCAAATATTCTTACAGGCATACAGTATCACCTTATACTGTACATACTGGAGGTAGCAGAAATAGCTAGATCTGTGCCCCCTCCTGACCCCCCCCCCTTTCCTCTGCAGTATAATAGCTAGCTGTGTCCCCTATTCCAACTCTCCCCCATACACACAGTATAGTAGATTTGTACCTTCCCCCACCCCCCAGTATAATAAAAACGCACACCTACCTACCTAGAAGTGTCCCAACCCCCCTCCCTCCAGTGTGATAACTCCTTCACCCCCTCCCAGCATTACTGAGCTACACAGTGGGGGGGACAGGCAGGCAGCACTCACCTCCTCCTCCTTGTTGCTCCAGGGGCTGCAGGTCCCTCTCTCTTCTCTGTAGTGGAACTACTCTGCACTTCCTGCTTCTGACATCAGGCACTAGAGCCCAAACGGAGGAGCAGGAAGTGCAGAGTAGTTGCACTACACAGGAGACTGAGGACCTGCATCGCCTGGAGCAAGGTGGAGGTGAGCGAGTGCCTGCCTGCCTATTACCACTGCTGCTAGTGGGAGAGCTGCAGCTGTCAGCCTGTCAATGTAAACTCCGTTCTCAGGCTGACAGCTGCAGCTCTGCCACTAGCAGCAGTGATAATAGACTGATAGCACAAGTCTCACCTAAGCCACATGTTAGGACCAGGTCCAGCCAGGGGCTCCTCCAGAACTTCAGGCAGCCTCTGCTGAGTCACAGCTGTTCCGGTCCTCCTCTTCTCCCCCATCGTCAGCCACCTGTCAGGGCTCCACTCCTCCTTCCTCCCTGGCCGGAACTAAAAAGTAATTGTCGGGTCTGGCAGCTGGCCAGGGAGGAAGTATCCATCCGCCAGCCAAAATAGTCCCCCCTCACCTGCTATACTCGTGGGAAGGAGGGGGACTGGGGAGGATGGGGACTGGAGAGGAGGAGGAGGGGGGCCCCGGCTTCATCATAAATGTGTATATATATTTAAAAAAATATGTATTTAAAAAAAAAATCCTCTCAGCTGCGGGCCCCCTGTGGCGTAGGGACAGAGCGGGCCCCGTAGCATTGCTATGGACGCTATGGTTATTGCTACGCCTGTGACACAGGGCGACTTTTTCCTAAAGTCAGCAGCTCCATTCAGTGTCGTCCTGTGTAATACAAGTAACTATGGAAAGATGGATATCACTTTAAAGTTCTCTTTCTCCTCTTTCTGGCGACACCTAAATCTTCGCCCTACACCTTTTAGTTTTCTCTATTTTCGTGATTGAAATCTCGGCCGCGGCAATTTCAATCGCGAAAATAGCAAAAACTAAAAGGCGTAGGGTGGCGGTTTATATATCATTGGAAAGAGGAGAAAGAGAGCTTTAAAATGATATGCATCTTTCCATAGTTTCTGCACTGCTCGGAGTCCCTTTAAGTTTTTCTCTTAAGAAGATATTTTTTCATTTTTCATCCTCTCTTTCAAGCAGGGGTGTCAAACTCAAATACATAGTGGGCTGAAATTGAACACTGGGGCCATGTTGCGGGCCAACCTCAATGTTTAGTGGCCACCTCCCTCCTGTATAAAGTTCCTTGGTGTCTAATGGCCCCCTTCTTACCCTATGGAAAACTCCTGCCCATACATGCCTGTAGCCTCCATTTCTTTAGGTGAGTTCCCCTTTGGGATCCTTTAAAATCACTTTTCAGCACTCTGCAAGCATAGGAGTGCCAAAAAGTAGACGAAATGGTACTGGCTGGAGTGTTTTTCTTTTGCTTGCTTGCATCTTATTGATAAAGTTAAAACATCACCTAGAAGAAAAATGTGAATTGAATAAGGCAGAGGCGTCACTAGGGTTGGAGTCACTCGGTGCAGAAACTCATGGTGTCACCCCCTCTTACCCGATGAACCTCCAACCCCACCAGGTAGTAACATTGTTTGTTATGGTGGGATGATAAGATGATCGCCATGTGGCCCTGGGGGAATCTGAACTCTGTTATCAGCTCAACACGGAGCAGCCAGAAGGGAGAAGAGCAGGAGGGAGAAGTGTATCAGGCACTAGCCTGGTCTGTATTTCCTTAGCCTTACTCCACTCTGCCTTAGCCTGGAGCCTGGTGCCACCCCCTCTGCTGGACACCTTTTGCAGTCCGCACCTACCGCCACCCCCTAGTGACACCACTGGAATAAGGGCCATAAGGTGATAAGGTTTCACATTTTATTAACAACTTAACCTTATATCTAATATATGCCTGGGGCATTACTTGGAAGAAGTCACCTTATTTTATATGCTCTGTAGCTGCATTAAACAGCACAGCATTTTAAAAGACATAACTTTATTGGCAGGCAATATATTTAGCAATTGTATTCTCATTGATCCTAAGTTGTGCTATTTGAGAATAATGGAAGACCTTCAAGTTTCTAAGCTCCATTTACTTCAAATGTGCTAATATATGATTTTTTTCTTCTATACTAGTCTCAAAATGCAGCAGCGGGGGGAAGAAATGTTCTGTCTCTAAATAAGAATCTCTTTCCCTGTATTATCTTACTTATACAAGTAGGAGCAGCCAAAAAAACATAGGCACCGGGGATTTCTCAATTCTGTCAGGCTCTCTCTGAAGACATTACTGTAGATAACAGATAAAATGTCAAGTAAGGAAAAACTCTAGTTTCTTGCTAAGAACAAGTCATTAAATGAAACATTTGCCAAATAACTTGTACATTATTCATGACGCGTATGTAATAAGCACAGAGATCAACGAATAAAAGAATCAATTGAGCATGAACAACTGTACTACACTCACAAGTTATATATATATGTGTTGAATTTTCCCTAATAAACTTGACTTTGTGCATTTTCACATTTTCACCTGTGAACGGAGTACATGGTGGTGGCTCCAGCTTCATTATTTTTTTTGCGGGGATGGGGGGGGGCACAAAGGGTGCACATAGGTTTGCCAAAAAAATCGATTTTTGTATGGCGAACCTTAGATATTTTATTATCCTGATTCAAAACTTCCTGTTTGTAAAATACTAGCTCTAGTTTATTGGCTAATTTAAAAGAAAAACCATAAGCTTTCAGCTTGTAAGCCTTCTTCAGACTCTATTCCTGTTGACTGACAGTGTTAGAACATACAATCAGACAGAGGTAGAGAGATTTTTTGTGTCATCCATTGCAAAGGATCTTGCAAGGATTGTGAGGTATTTATGGCAACTAGATAAGACCTTTGTTTACTTAGCACCTGCATAGACACAGGATGACATGGAGAGGTTTTTTTTTCTTACAGACCCTATCCTGTTCACTCTACACTGCTGGAGCCTGGAAACAGTTAACTGTTTGATACTGAGAGGGGGGCAAAGTGATTACCGAGGGGGGGGCAGTGCCCCAGCATGCCCCGGTGTAGCACCGCCTATGGAATACAGTTGTTCATGCTAGATGGATTCTTTCCTTTGTTGATTTCTGAGTACATTTGTAATCCATGGCAGCTTATTTATTTTATGGCTCTATTGTTTTGTGCGTACGTATGTAATAAGCACCTCTTTTATGCTATGGAGTTGCAGTGATGGTGGATGCATTCCCTTCTCTGCTGCAATAGTCACCTTGTCAGAGTAATGGAAGGAGCCAGACCTAAGTAATGATGGCACTATGCTGTCACGTGATCAGATATTTTCTGCATCTTTTCATTTTTAATGCAATTTCTAAATGGTTGAAGAAGGGTTAAAACAGCTGTGTTACTTTGACTTTTCTCCTGACCACCCTATCACTGCGTAGAAACAATGCGGTGGTCAGGAATAAAAGAGGAACTTTTCTGTATCTATAATGTATTAAATAAAATTGCTTAACTTTTTTACAATTTTAGTTTATACATTATTTTAGTTCATTATTTATTTAGTTTTGATTTACATACAAACAATCATTAACTTACTGCGCACAAGACACTCACAGCAAGCTGGAACATTAGCAGCAATACAATCCAAATAGAGGACATTCGCTTCCAAAATAGATTGCAGGCAACCAATTCTGAACTAGACCCTTTCACCTGCCTTGAGGTTTCCTCTCATGGCAAGGGTCCCTACTCCATCTATACCAGTTAACAAGTAAGATAGCTGGATGTTTTCATACATAACATGAACTATGTATCTGTTTTATATGTGTGATGAACTATTTTGCGTTGAACTATTTTTTTTTACCCATGGTCCCCAGCAGGGATGAGCAGGTGAAAACGAGATTAAGATTCAGTTTTGTGCACTTTCAACAGCAGAGAGACTTAACTTATCTACTGTATATTGACACCTTTTTCCCGATACACTGCATGCTGCTTTCCATCTTCCCCACACTTCCGCCTTCACAGACTGAAATTCACAACCTCACCCCACTAACACACTGCTTCAGTCTATACTGAATCTCGCTCTCACCTGCTTATCAGAACGTTTTTACGAACATTTGTATAGCGCCTTTCTTCTGTAGGACTCAAAGCACTCAAGAGCTACAGCCCCTGGGATGCACTCAAGAGGCCACCCTGCAGTGTTAGGGAGTCTTGCCTAAGGACTCCTCACTGAATAGGTACTGACCCTAGCCAGGACTCGAACCCTGGTCTCCCATGTCAAAGGCGGTGCCATTAACCAGTACACTATCCAGCCGCCTGTTCCTTTGTCACCACTATTGACTGCTTTTTACCCTGTACAGCTCCACAGAGGAAGCTGGCACTATATAAATAAAAATAATAATACTGTAATAAACAGTACTCGGCATACATCTGTCTCAAAACCATTGATATGGTAAACCCATTTGATATTTAATTTATGAAGGTATTTAATTGTACTGTGAAAAAATTAGCCTAATAATTGTAATTAGTGTGGGAAAGGCTTTCTGAAAGCACAGACCAATACATGTAATTAAATCATATCTCATCAAACTATAAGCCTTTTCTATTTTGATTTTCTCAAGGATCAAGATATTAATTTTAGCACTTTGGAAAATGTGCTGCTCAGCCATTGAAGTACCGCAAGAAAAAACTGAAACAGATTTTGAATGATGTTTTACCGAATTAATCTTGTCATTATGATAACAGCCAACTCCCATGACGTTAATAAAATGCATTTTGTGATGGGGTTGTAATTGGGCAGATTTTAAAGATAAATCAGTGATGAGTTTAGCAGTAGTAGACAGGTAATGAAATATCCATATGTCTGACAATTTGCAATGTCATTCTGGCCCATTTATTTATGCAATCAACTGTTCAACAATTAGGGCCGCTTAGGGATGCTCATTCAGATTGTGCGGAATTGAAATTGCCGCATTTTCGATTGAAAATCGACATTTCCGATCAGAAAACGGAAATCGGGTTTACCGCAACCTGGTAATTTTAGCCCGCTCACAGAACTCGGAAGTATTGGACCAATCAGAGAATGCAGAATTTTTTGGCATTCTCTTCCGCAGTAATTTTGGGCCAATCACAAGACTCTGTTACTACCAAGTATTTCTGGGTCTTTTGATTGGCCTAAAATGTTTGTGTTATTCCGATTACCGCATCAAATTCTGCATTCTCTGATTGGTCAACTCAGAAATATAATGACAACGGAAAAGTGTGAACAAGCCCATACAATTGAATGGGTTTCACATTCATATGCTCTAACACAGCTTGAAGCAATACACATACAGGTAGTCCTCGGTTAACGAACGAGATAGGGACCGTAGGTTCATTCTTAACCTGAATCTGTTCTTAAGTCGGAACATTGTGCCATCTCTGTCCCCTGTACCTCCTCTGTGCCCCCTATGCCTCCAGTGTCCCCCTCTGTGTCACCTCTGCCCTTTGTACCTGTTTATACAAGTTTAAAAGCCATTTTTTCTTAGATTTTTTTAAAATCGATTTTCTCAAAAACTACAAGTCCAATTTGAAATTTTTTTTTACTTGTTCCCATGGGAACAGAGAATCCATGCCATTCGTATCGGCGGGCCGTTCGTAAGTCAGGGACTACATGGAGTGTGAACGCATACTATGGGACTATGGCAGGATATATTCCAGCTGTCTGCTGCCTGTTTGGGCATACTGTACATGTAAAAATTGTGCCATGAAATGATGGAGCACAGTGTAACCGAGTGGTACGGCACCATCTCGGAACTTGGCATGTCAGTGCTCGGATTGACAATAGTGTGGGGATAGTGTCAGGGCCGTCAGCGGTTGCTCAGGGTGCCTCAATAATCTTCTTGGAAGGGGTGCTGGAAGCTGCTGTGAAGCTCCACTAACAAATTGCTGTGAGGCTCACCCCCAAAATTACCATGAAATGACCTTTCCTTTCCTCCTGTTGATGCTGGAGAGGTAAGTTACATCACCCCTCTCCTGCACATTGCATTGTGTGGGCTCCCTTGCTCTCACCACATAAAGTGGGGGCTCTCTGGCTACCTATACTAGCAGGGGATCTCTGACTACCAATACTGGGGGGCTCTCTGGCTACCTATACTAGCAGGGGATCTCTGACTCTGACTACCTATTCTGGGAGCTCTGTGGCTACCTATACTGGCTGGAGAGGGGCTCTCTGGCTGCTTATAGTGGTTTGGAGGGCTCTCTGGCTGCCTATATTGGGGGGGGGGGGGGGTTTCTGTGGCTATCTTTACTGGGGGGCTCTCTGACTTCCTATATTGGAGACCTATCGGACTATTACACGGGGGGGGCTCTCTGACTACCTATACTGGAGGTGCCCTCCCTGCCTACATAATACTATCTGGTCTGGGGGCCTCTCTGGCTAACTAAATTGTGGGGAGGGGAAGAACATCTGGCTACCAACTACTGGAGGCCTACCTAACATTAGGGGGCAGCTCTGGTTGCCACATTACAACAAACATTGTGCCTGAGTCTGACTGCATTGAGGGGGAGAACTTTTCTAACTTCACCCATTAAGCCTAGAAACTACCTTACCCTCTCCCCTAAACCGCAATAGCATGGAGATAGCGTGTGGCAAGACTGCTGGACATCAGCAAAAGCGTGAGATAGCATGTGCCAGAATTATAGAGCTGTTACCAATGTAACAGATATTTATATTGTTCTGTATGGCCGCGCCATAATTACCAGGTCTATCGGTGCACCGTATTTAACCTCTTTGCTGTTCGGTGCTTGCTGCGTTTCAACACAATGCAGTGGAGCCTGTGCAAACTGGCCCTAAAGCTACCTTCAAACATGCAATTATAGCTGGATGTATAGAATATGAATGATTTATCATCTGTCACTGACTGTCAGTATCTGTAGGGAGCCAAACAAATGCTTATTTAGCTGGGCTGGCTTTCCTGAACAAGTGTGTAGTTTCATATGGAGAGAGGAGGGAAAAGAGGAGCAGGAATCCT
Organism: Hyperolius riggenbachi; assembly: GCF_040937935.1. Taxonomy (NCBI): domain Eukaryota; kingdom Metazoa; phylum Chordata; class Amphibia; order Anura; family Hyperoliidae; genus Hyperolius; species Hyperolius riggenbachi. Next base: position 173,963,083 of record NC_090646.1, read on the forward strand.
TAATGGCTTTCTCACATGAATATAGTAGAGGTTAGCCAGAAAAATCCAACATAGCTAAATACATATCTTTACAGCCTACCTCTAAAATAAGGTCTATCCCTGTGGAACCAAATGGTGGAACATCCTATAAACACAGCCTACCATCTCTGTACAATTTCCCATCACCCAGGAGGAGGAGGAGGATTTTGAAGCACTAAGATATTCATTGTGCTGCATTGTACATGGTCTCAAATCCTCTCTCTCCCAGGTGTAGAGGAACAAGTCTGAAACCCCAAATTCATTGTTGTCATCACTGATGTCAAGCCCTGCCTCCATTAATGTCACCATATCACCCTATCCGGGGCCAGATTTACCATAAGGCACCGCAGGCAAGTGCCTACAGGTGCCTGATGATAAAAAGGTGGCTCACTCCCCTCCCTGAGTGCCTCCCTTCCTATGCTGAGTGTAAATGGGGGTTACTCACCCAGCTCTCAGCATTCCACTGACGAGATCTCCCTTCAGTCGGGGGCACCTCTAGCTACTTAACACTGCGGTTCCTCTAGCTACCTAATACTTGAGAGCACCTCTAGCTATTTAATACTGAGAGTACTTCTGGCTGCCGAATACTAAGGGGCACCTGTAGCTACCTATGACGTTAAGGAAGAAGTGACAGCTGGGTCAGCCAGCTCACTTACGGTGCAGTTTGGTGGGGATTTGTAGGTACATGGAAAGCGAACTCTAATGGTGGCCATACATGGTACAATAAAAACGTTCGATTTTCCCGTTTATTCGATCTAAATGATCGAATTGAATGAAAGTTGAAAATATTTTTTTTTTCGAACAAGAAATTCGAACGATTATCCCGTTTTTTCAGGAAAAATGATCGGACATGCTGGAAAAATCTTTATATTCGATCTAATGGAATAATCGAACTAAATTATCTAATTGAAAAATTGTACCATGTATGGCCACCTTAAGGTGCCAGGACATTTGTGCCTACAGACTCTTGTGAAGTAAATCCGGAGCTGACCCTATCCACTGTTGTAGGGGCCGATTCATAAAGAGGCAGAAAAGTCCAAAGTTACACTTACTGGTAACTGAATTTCCATGTAGTACCACATGATGGGGGCTGGAAATTACTTCCCCTTCCTGAAAGGGATAGGAAATGCAGTATAGCTTTAAAAGCACATCACACTATGCAGACCTCAGTGTATTTTCCGATTACCTCGTCAAATTGCATGTGTACATACTTAATCTCTACTTTACTCACCATTCCGGGCGGGTATTATTAGACCCATCATGTGGTACTACATGGAAATTCAGTTACCGATAAGTGTAACTTTGGACTTCCATTAGTCCCACATGATGGAGGCTGGAGAGACTTCCAGATTACTGCCTCCTCAGGGCGGGACAACAGCGGACAGAACCTTCCTTCCGAAAGCCATGTCTTGATTCGACAGCAGATCTAGGCGATAATGCTTTATAAAAGTATGAAAAGAAGACCGTACGGCTGCTTCGCAAATTTGAGAGACTGAAGCGGATGCCTTTTCTGCCCAAGAGGAGGATACTGCTCTCGTAGAATGGGCCTTCAAACCTACTGGAGGCACCAAGTCTGAACTAGTATAATCTAATGAAATTGTTTGAGTCAACCAATTGCTTAAAGTGGGTTTAGAAGCTTTAGAAGTTTAGAAGCCCTTTTCTTGCACTTTGAAATTGTAAAAGAAGGTTACTGTCCTTCCTCCAATCTTTGGTCCGATCTAGATAAGTTAACAAACATCTCCTAACATCCAGTGTGGAAAACTTCTCCTCACCTGGAGTTTTCAGATTCGAACAAAAAGACGGCAAGACAATTTCTTGCTCAACATGAAAAGAAGATACCGCTTTTGGCAAAAACTCTGGAGGAAGTTTAAAGACTACCTTCTGTTCCGAAATAGTCATATACGGAGGAGAAATATATAACGCCTGTATTTCTCCGATCCTTCTAGCTGATGTAATTGCAATAAGGAAGCACATTTTCCAGGAAAAGTATTTCAGGGGAATGTCTTGTAAAGGTTCAAACATTTCACCAGTCAACATGTTTAAGACTAAATTTAAATCCCAGAGAGCCATTGCTTTCGGCTTGACCGCTGTTTCTGTTTAATGGCTCTAACAAAACGCTTAATTAGCGGACCCACCGATATGGAAACGTCAAAAAGACTGATAAAGTGGCAATATGGACCTTGAGCGTACTCAACTTCAGGCCCATATCAAACCCATTTTGCAAAAAATCTAGAACATTGGGAATTGATAATTTCTCAATAAACCCTTGTTTGTCTAGATTAAATCTACAAAAAGACTACCAAATACGAAGATTAATGTCAGAAGTGACTTGCTTCCTAGACTGAAGCAAAGTCTCAATTACTTTTCCTTAAACACCTTTCCTTTGAAGGATTAGCCTTTCAATAGTCAGGCCGGGTTTAGAAGCTTTAGAAGTTTAGAAGCCCTTTCCTTCCACCTTGAAATTGTAAAAGAAGGTTACTGTCCTTCCTCCAATCTTTGGTCCTATCTAGATAAGTTAACAAACATCTCTTAACATCCAGTGTGGAAAACTTCTCCTCACCTGGAGTTTTCAGATTCGAACAAAAAGACAGCAAGACAATTTCTTGCTCAACATGAAAAGAAGATACCGCTTTTGGCAAAAACTCTGGAAGAAGTTTAAAGACTACCTTCTGTTCCCAAATAGTCATATACGGAGGAGAAATACATAACGCCTGTATTTCTCCTATCCGTCTAGCTGATGTAATTGCAATAAGGAAGCACATTTTCCAGGAAAAGTATTTCAGGGGAATGTCTTGTAAAGGTTCAAACATTTCACCAGTCAACATGTTTAAGACTAAATTTAAATCCCAGGGAGCCATTGCTTTCGGCTTGACCGCTGTTTCTGTTTAATGGCTCTAACAAAACGCTTAATTAGCGGATGCACCGATATGGAAACGTCAAAAAGACTGATAAAGTGGCAATATGGACCTTGAGTGTACTCAACTTCAGGCCCATATCAAACCCGTTTTGCAAAAATTCCAGAACGCTGGGAATTGATAATTTCTCAATAAACCCTTGTTTGTCTAGATTAAATCTACAAAAAGACTACCAAATACGAAGATAAATGTCAGAAGTGACTTGCTTCCTAGACTGAAGCAAAGTCTCAATTACTTTTCCTGAAACACCTTTCCTTTAAAGGATTAGCCTTTCAATAGCCAGGCCATCAGAGCCAATTGCTCTGGATTTGGGTGATTGGCTGGTCCCTGACTTAACAGGTCCTGACTCACAGGCAGCTTCCACAGTTCCGCGCGAGGACCCGACAGGCTGCTCACCCCAAGACTCCCTGCACCAGGATCCGCCTCACAGACATCCCCCGGAAGGTAGTAAGCCAGACCTGCCTACTCACCCTCAGCTCACTGATGGAGCTGGACCTTACTGCCTCCTATCCCGAGAGGGACAGGAAAAGCACTGAGGTCTGCATGGTGTGACGTGCTTTTAATGCCTTACTGCATTTCCTGTCCCTTTCAGGAAGGAGAAGTAATCTCCAGCCCCCATCATGTAGGACTAATGGAAATAAATACTTTAACTACTTTAATATTTTTCTATTTTTAAGGTTGTCTTTGTCAGTTCTAATTTAACACATTTGTAAAAGTCTAGATGAGTAATATCCTTAATAAACCAACCTAGAAAAGTGATGAAAAGTAATTATTATTATTATTTATTATTTATTTATTTATAAAGCGCCAACATATTCCGTGGCGCTGTACAATCACACTAATTGATGTTATAAGCTCCACTGAAATGGGGAAAAAGCTAACAAAAAAAAATCCAACAAAAGTGGTGAAAAATAAAGAAGGGGGAAAAAGGTGTTATACAGCATGCAATGAGAAAATGTGTAATGAGATACTTATGTTATAACGGTATATTCCTTGGTTGCCAGCTATGCAAGGACTGCTTCACACTCCCTAGCTGGGGATGTGAGAGGAAAAGGAGATAGAAAACACCCTGAAATTGTACATTACTTTATATGCCAGTTGGTGGATAATGAGAATCAGGTGAACAAATAAAACATGAAACTTGTTTGTTTATTGAGTAAAGTGATCCTAATGTATTCATTTCTATTCAATAAATCATGGGCATTGAGAGATATGAAGGCTAATGATCTCCAAAAGAGCAAACAGGACATGGACAAGAGCCACAAAAGCGTTGTAGTTTAAGGAAATAAATAAATATAATATCATGTAATAAAGAAACTCAAGGGCACCAAATTCAGCAGTGCATATTCAGCAGTGATGCACTGAGGGACACCTCAAAGCTCACGCCAACCTGAATAATCGCAAAAACCTCTGTTTTCAGGAGGCAAACTTCTGTAATAAAGAAAGAAACTCACAAACCAGGGTTGCCACCTAGTCCTAATCACACAAATCACTATAACTGGTATTATTTATTAAATCATGTGCATTATTTTAAATATAATGATTAACAAGTAACCTGCCATTTATGTGACATGTAAGGGAGTAAACCAGTGTGGTTTGAGGAACCCCACGCTAACCAGAGGCGTAGCTATGGGTGGGCAAGGGGGATGCATATCCCCAGGTGCAGCACTGTAATGTGGCACAGAGCACGGCCACCACACCCCCAAGTGAGTGAGAGGCAGCTCACTGGCTGCCCGTAGGGCCCCTGCTTCTCTCCCTCCTTCTGCAGAGGAGTGCATATGTGTCAACGGCAGCAGAAAATGGGGGGGGGGGCACATCTGGCTAACTATAAGGGGTACATCTGGCTAAATCTAAACGTGGGGAAGGGAGGCACATCTGTATATCTAATGATGATTTTGAAATCAATTGGAAAAACAATCGGAAAATCAATCTGCCAAAAACTCATCTCGTATTCCCAGCATAAAAGTGGGGAAGGAAGGCAAACAGCATTTGTACATTTGCTCCACCCATGACCACACCCACATTCTGATGCATGGTCATGCCCAATTTGTGCAGAGGGGGGTGCAAAAACTGTCTTTGTCCCCAGGTGCTGGAAAGCCTAGCTACGCCTCTGACGCCAACATGTGGAAAACATGTAAATTCCATGCAGACAGCATACTGAGCAAGGTTCAAACCTGTGACTCTATTCATGTTAGGTGAGTGTGCTTACTGAACAAAGTTAAGTACAGCACACAACGTGTTTGATGCACTATATTCTACTTGACTGCAGTACAGCAAACTTCCTCCATCAGGCAAAATTCCCTGTGCCTGGTTTGGGAGAGCATGATGTTAATTGGTCATTTGAGAGTGCTGCTAAGCCACCATGCTGCCCTATTCTATTGTAACTTGAACTTCCACCTACCCCCAAGTTATCAGTATATAGTATATTTTAAATGAAAAAGTCAATTTTCTGTGGTTCAAACCACAGTTATGTCAATTTAGCAAGATTTTCAGACGTCTCCAACACTTCAAGATAATAATGACCTTACTCTCCAAATTGAGGCTTTTTTTAAAAGTCCTGTTCACAAGGTAATTATGTCAGCATGATGAGTTATTTCAAACAAAATAACAAGCAAAGAAAATTGTCTTGACAGGAAACAGAGGGCTGCACCTTTGCCATCTTCTATTCAGAGGTCATCCAGTCAGGAATTAGGGTCAGATAATGACAGCAATGACAGTGGTGCAGCAATTTAATGGCCACAATTTTAGGATATAATGAAAGCCATTTCTAACTGTGGCAGGTTATTTGCCATACTGAAAGCAGTCGTGTTCTGTCTGTGACTAGAGTTATAGAAGCTGTAGCTATTTTAATGTGTAATTTCCAGTTCTTTTTTTAGCGCAAACTGTTGTTTTTTCAATATGAACAGAAATAAGCAGCATCCATGGCCACCTTGCTAGACACAGGACAATCTGCTCTTATTTGCTGGTGCTTTGTCCTCCGAGGGTGCATCCTCCATATGTTCTGTCAGTCGTATCAGTCAGGGATTGGAGAAAGCACTGCTGCAGTTAGGCATTGGATTTAAAGTGGACCTCTGTGTACATCACATATTCTATGAGTCCTCTTCTCCTGTAAAGTTGTTATTGCCAGTTGGGTCTCCCTCTTGTGAATCCTACCCGGGGCTGCAGGACCATCGGTTTTCAGCACGTAATACACACAACACCACCCTCTCCCCACCAGAGATGGATTAAAGAGAATCTGTACTGTCCGATTTGTACAATAAAAAACATACCAATCAAGTCACTGTGATCTCCTGGATCCCTCTTTGCCGTTTCCGCCGCTCCCCTCTGCAATCCTGGCTTTTAATCGCCAGTTTTAGGCAGTGTTTACAAACAAAAAACATGGCCGCTAACCAGGAAGTGATGTATGTGTATACACACACACACACATATATGTATATATATATATATATATATATATATATATATATATATATATATATATATATATATCATGTTACGGTATACTATAATTTTTTATTACAAATTGAATTATCTGCACTCCTGTCAGGGATTCTCACAGTTTCTCAGCATGACAAGCTGAAACAGAGAGCAGAGACCTGTCTGTGAGGGATAAACAAAGCACACACACAGAGCCTTCAGGGGGAGTGCAGAGGGCATGCATAACTTCTCACTATCACAGCAGAGGTAGTGCATTCCTCCCTGGGTTGAGAAAGCTTGACAAAGGAAAGAAGATTAGATAGATTACAGAGACAGTGCAACTACAAAAGGTTGCAGTAATCCACACCACATTAGAACAGGTATAGGAACTTATAGGATAGAAGAAATAAGGCTGAAAATTTTGTTACAGAGTAATGGGAGCCTAGGCAAGGTAGTAGATTTGGGACCCCGTTGTGATCTTTTTGGTAAGCTGAAGTGGAGAGAGGTCAGAGAAGGTGGCTGGTGGGTCTCTTGACATCCACTAGGTCACAAGCATCTGCCTAGGTTGCCTGGTGAATGATCTTTCTCTGTTCTGCTCCCCACTGAGAAATGACATAATGTTTCTCTGCTGGAGATGGAGAAAACACAATGTTGTTTTTAAGTGGGAGGGCGCTGCAGCTGCCACAAAGACACAGAGCTTCGGGAGTGATTTACAAGAGGGAGGCTTTAGGGCCCATTTCCACTAGGAGCGGTGCGATGCGGGTACATAGCCGCATCGCACTGCGGGTGTCCTGAAACACATGCACGGCAATGGAAGAGTTTCCACTGCATGCATGTTGAGCAGAGCCGTGCAGAGCGATCCGAGAATCTGCAGCATTCTGCAGATTACCGCAGTTGCGTCCAATCTCTTCGGGAGAGAGATTCGGGAGATGCGGAAGTGACGCAGGCGGCGGCGGAAATGATGCAATGCGGCTAGGTAGCCGCATTCGCATCACTTTAGTAGTGGAAACCGGCCTTTACACTTTTCAGTGTGGAAAATGCAAATGTCTGCAAAGCAGAGAAGTTGCAGGGCTTCCCTCCTCCCACCCAGTGATTGGCCGACACCCCCCCCCCCCCATCCCCGCAGCAACCTCCCCTCGCTCCTTCCCACCCTCCCTGTAGTGATAATGCCAGAGTCACACAGCGTCGTCAACATCTGGTGGCAAACAATTTGTTTTATCGAATTCAATACAATAATGTATTGAATTTAAAAAAAGTTGATTACCAAAAAAAAGTGCTTGAAAAATATTTGAAATTAATTGAGCCACTTTTTGCACAGATATCCTGGGGAAATTGAGCGCCAGGGAGGCTACTCTGGTGGTAATGACAAGCCTGGCTCGTCCAGCAGAAACCTGCTGAAAGTGGTAATGACGAGCTAGGCTCGTCAATACTGCCAGGGAGATTTCCTGTTTCTCTGCACTGCCGGCTCCACTTTTCCCTCATCAGAGGGATTCCCCAGGATGGCTGGATGCCTGTCAGCACGCTGTGGGTAGCGATCTGTGCTACCCCCAGCGTGCAGAACTAGCATCCAGCAACCCTGGGGAATCCCTGTGCAGCGAGTGGGGCAGAGTATGTGCTGGCTATGCGGGCGGGGCTATCCCACTTCTATGTGTGCGGATCCCCCTTCTATGCGGGTGGGTGGGCGGATCCCCCTTCTATGTGTGCGGAGGGCCAAGCGGGGGCTCCCCTTCTATGCGAGTGGGTGGGGGGATCCCCCTTCTATGTGTGCGGAGGGCCAAGCGGGGGCTCCCCTTCTATGCGGGTGGGTGGGCGGATCCCCCTTCTATGTGTGCGGAGGGCCAAGCGGGGGCTCCCCCTTCTATGCGGGTGGGTGGGGGGCTTTCCCTTTCTATGTGTGTGGATGGCCGAGCGGGGGCTTCCCCTTCTATGCGGGCGGGTGGGGGGATCCCCCTTCTATGTGTGCGGATTGCCGAGCGGGGGCTCCCCCCTCTGATAGCTTCCCTAGTGCCTTCTTCCATGTCCCTTGGCAGATTTTTCTTCTCCCTCGGCGTTGATGACACCAGGGTCACACAACATCATCAACATCCCAGTGCAAACACTTTTTTTTTTATTATTGAATTCAATACAATAACCTATATTGATTTCAAAATAAAAAAAATGATTACACAATGAATTGAACCACTTTTTGCATAGAAATCCTGGGGAAATTGAACGCCAGGGTGGCTACGACAAGGTCTCATCTTCAGCAGTGCCTGTTATGCAGAGAAGCCTACAGATAGGTGTCCCACAGCGCAGAGAACACACTACTGACTCCACCTATGCAAGTAGAATACTTTGCATTGTAAATTCCGTTATCTTTTAGGCACACTTAACACTTGCCAAAATCATATGTCTCATGCCTTTTCAAACATGCTAATTTGCATTTATACCTAACAGCTTTGAGAAGCACAGCTCAAGAATGTCATGCTCTGTGTCCTGCAGACGGAGCTACTTACCACCTACTTGGGCTCAGTGTTGAGACGTGGCCATGAAATGTTGATTATCAGAGGATTTTTAAAGTTACTGTAGACAGAATAGAATGGAATGGATGAAATCTCAGAGCACAGGATAAACAAGTTCAAGCCCTGTATAAGATGGGCTTTCTGCCTAGCTTTGGAAAGACAGTGCAGTTAAGTAACAGGTGGTGATACCGCCAGCCTAGAAAGAAATCACTGTACTGTAAGGCCTTGTTTACATTGCACTCGTCGTCAGTATTTTGGCAATGTGTCTAGGAGGCAGACATGCACGAACATCAGAAGTGCATAGACTGCACTGTCTGATGTTCACACTGCATGCGTTCCGTACCAGTGCGGTGCGCGAACGCATGCTGCACGCATTTTTTAGCAAAACCGCGTGGCTGACCCATTCACTACAAGTATTTCCAAATAAAATATTGGCCACGCATTGTACTAGGGAAATATTTTAAACGTTGCAATAATCGAGACAAATGGGCAAAAAAAAAATGTGTGGGTTTTATGCACAATAGAACATTTTATTTTAAAACTATAATAGGCGAAAACTGAGAAATAATGAATTTTTTTCTTATAAATCTTATTAAAATGCATTTAGAATAAAGTAACTCTTTGCAAAATATACCACCTAAAGAAAGCCTAAGGGCCGTTCTCACTTGGCCGAAGCGCTTCTTAACCACTTGAGGACTGCAGTGCTAAACCCCCCTAGTGACCAGACCATTTTTAGCAAAATAGGCCACTGCAGCTTTAAGGCTAAGCTGCAGGGCCGCACAACACAGCACACAAGTGATTCCCCTCCCCCTTTTCTCCCCACCAACAGAGCTCTCTGTTGGTGGGGTCTGATCCAATTATGGCGATCGGCTGTCATAGGCTTCTGCTACACAGCGTCGTAAATAACTATCCTGCCTTCACGTTGTCGAAACTCGGAGGGAGATGCCATTTGGGGTCTGGAACGCCGAATTCTCAGTATTTCATTTATCGGATCTATATGAGATGAAGGCATATCCCGACGCCCACCCCCCACCTGTTTGCACAGTATTCTGGCAGTTGGATTGGGCAACTCCCGTTCACTATGTGCTTTGGAAAATAAAGGAGATGGCAGTGATGAGCACAGCCATTTTCACAGCATACTTCCCAGTAGCTGACTACTGATGTAACTGTTACATCAAAGGTTGTGTTTCTTCCTCTGGTCCAACAGGAAGATAAGACTCTGCATACGTGTATCCTCCTCCCATAGTAAAAGATAATCTTTGGCCTACAGAAAATATTCCATTCTATTACATTTTATTGAATTTATGAATTGCCTTTGAAAGTCTATTTATCTGTGTTGAAATAGTTTTATTTATCTCGCTCTCTCTTCTCCATCTCTATTAGTCATTTATTTTGTGACGCATGACCTACTTTCAGCGAACTTTACCATCTTGCTTTAAAACAGCATGGAATTTCTTATCTAGGAACCATAAATCTGTAACTCAAAAAAAAAGATACTAAGAAATAATAATTAAAAAAAAAAAGAAACCACTGCTATTATTTAATATTTTCACATGCATGAATAACACTGTGAGATAATTAGGACAACTTTATTCTATAGCCATTACATTAAACAGTGATGAAAACAAGCTGTGACTGCATTAATTTTTAAGTGTAAATTAATGCATTTTTGACATACAGAAATATTCCTTGAACAGAGAGCAGCACAGCTCTAGGTGAGCAGACAACAGTGACCTCTTGTGGCTAACTAACAAAATGTCATTTGTGAAAACTGCACAGATTTATTTTATCCGTTTAAGAATTATTACATTACCTCTGCTAAGCAAGTACTAACCATTTGCAGTCAGCAGAAGTGCTATCAATGTTGTTTTGTTAAGGATAATTGGCTTGCTTATAAAGTACGCACAAAACATGTTTTCGCAGTCACTACAGTACTAAAGAGCAGATACAAACAAGTGTTCTTTACGGCATTTCCTGGGCTGTTTTTGATCACCTCTATTGTAAGGCAACTTTTCATTTCAGAAATGAATAGTCAAAGATCAAAAAGTTCTGCAACAGTTTTTTGGGGGACTCTTTGCCCCATGTTTAATTCACCTTTTTTCCCTGAGTTTTCTCCTAGGAGATATTATTTTATCTTCTGTTTAAAAAGTCTTTTCAGCACTAGACAGCACTTAGCAATTAAAAAAAGTACCATAAAGTAAATGAAAAAGTACTATAAAAATAGTTTTGAATATTTTCTTGATTGCTGGGGACTTAAAGGGCATTTAAGTGTGAAAATATCACCTATGAGAAAACTCAGAAGAAAAAGTTGCATATGGACCTTCAGGTCTTGGAATTACTACAACTCATGTGGCACCATCACAATACTTGTTGTGTTGGGAGCCTACAGAGGCATGTTGAGAGGGGTGCAGGCATGGCTCATGCCATGGGCGCCATGGCTGCCCCCTCTTCCCTTTGCCCCCTCCCCTCTCATGCTCCACTACCATACTGAGGGATTCCGCTTGTTACTTATAGTTGGGGGGGCTAACTCTAGCAACCTTTACTGGGGGAGCTACTTATATAGGGAGGGGGGGGACTCATCTAAATACCTATGCTGGGAGGGGGGCACCTCTGGCTACCTATACTGGGGTGGACACAACTCTGGATATCCATACTGGAGGGAAGTGTTTGCCATAGGCACTATATTACCCAGATACGCCCCTGGGAGCATATGACACTTGGTGTAGTCGATTACCAGGGGGATGAGATGACATTGCACCTTTAAAAACAAAACACAGAGACACAGGGAGCCCAAATGGTGCAGTAAGTTATGTTTTTCTTTGTAGAGTTGATTAAAAAGAGGGTACTCACAAAATCAGGTTGCTAGTGAGGGCAGCCAACTAAATAGGCCAGAGAAGATTATAAACCCATCCTCACTCGGTTGATCACTGGATCTTCTTGGGATGGTCACTCTCTTCAGAAAAACCAGGACCTCCAGCCAAACCCATTGGTGGGTGGGACCCACAAATCTCCCAATGGGAGTGTGACAATACAAGTTGGGGAAAGAGCTACCCAGAATGTAAATAAAACAAAGTTAAAAAAAAAAACAACAAAAACAAAATAAAAAATGAGGAGGAGGCTTACCTCACGGATGACAAATTTATGCCAGAACAATAATGCAGCCGGGTTTTGAGCACCTCTAGATGCCTCTTTCCCCCACTTGTAGGAGAATATACTCATGTTCAGGGCCGGGCCGAGGCATAGGCTGGAGAGGCTCCAGCCTCAGGGTGCAGTGTAGGAGGGGGCGCATAATTCATTCAGCTGTCATTTCTAATTGTGTTTGAAGCAGAAAGAAATAAGAAAAGGAGATACATGGAAGTGACTACAAGCCAGATAACTAGAGATTAAGGTGTTTGGGGCCCTGGGGTGCCTCTTAGTCTAAGAGCAATCAGTGTGTGACGGCTGGGGTGGGAGGTATGGAGGGGCGCACTTTGGTGTCTCAGCCTTGGGTGCTGGAGGACCTTGTCCCAGCTCTGCTCATGTTTGTTGTGGAGAAAAAGCCAATGGTTGTTATGGGGAGGGCAGGTGAATACTCGTTTACTGAGTTGACTCATTTTTTGAGTCTTTACATGTTCCAAAGATATATTAGATGGATCACGATTTACTTAAAGTCATATTTATTTTGAGTATACTGTAATGGTCCTGCAGGGAAGATAAACTGCAGCCAATTACTCTTTCTGCAGATTCACCTTCTCTCATGCAGAGCATGAGCCAAACCAGATAGTTAGTTATATACGATGGTTGGCGCAGGCGCAGTATATCCGCGGGAGTATGTGCTCCTTCCGGCAGGAAAACATAGCCAGCGCACACGGTCACCAGCGGACATACTGCACATGCACGCGTAGTATGTCCAGGCCAGAGGGCGTGCATGCCGGCTACGTCTGCCTGCAGGAGTGTGCGCGTACTCCCGCGGACGTACTACACCTGCGTCAACCCCGCTGACCAGGGCTTTGGAACGGGCCGGTTACAGGTGAATGGAATCAGATGCCAGTTACATACCAATATACAGCTATCTCTAGATATAGGAAGTGTTTCTGATGCTTAAAAAAGGATAGTTCATGTAAAACTGGGTGTGCTAGATGATGCACTACAGTCTTATATTTAAAGTCAAAAGTAGTATGGTGCACTGAGCCAGATGAATGGAAAGTAAAATTCCCTGTTGCAATACTGTGAAATTGAAGTTGTGGGAAAAAAATCAATCAGAATATATTAATGTCTCAATGCGGAAATGTAACAAGTCCTGAGTTATTAGCATATATAATTATAATTAAAAGCTTCAACCTTCATGCACTGTCTTCTGTACTCCAATACAGTAAGCTGATGTTCTGGACTCGGAGATTATGTAATGTCGTTCATCATGTCATTCGAGCTGCTTTTTGGTTTCTTCTTGTTCTGAACCTTTTTTATTACCTGCTCACAGCATCTTTGCTAAGTGCATCTGTAAAGCAAGAGGCCATAAACCCATCCTATTAGATCTGACACAGGAAATCCTTTCTATGAGGGGATACTAAGATCCCAGTATGTTTTTATCTCCCCTGACAGCCACACACACCATCATGAGAAACAGCCAATGTCAGCCATGTGACACAATCTTCATGGAAGGCACAGCGCTGAATGGGTGTCATGTCACACACCATTATCACCTGCTGCAGTGCCAAGCAATACACTTCCATTCATCGCAGGGGAAACTGTACCAGATGCTAATAGGGTGGATGTTATTGCTGGTAGACAAGAGATATTGGAATGTATTCTGCTGCTAACATAACTGACACCTGAATGCATTTATTTTTATAGTGACAGGGAAAACAAAGTGATATTAGTGCAGAACTTCTCATGGCTGACTTCCATTAAAGAAACATGCTACTTGCCTAGCTAATGCTTTGCCTGTAGTATTTTCTAAGTCATTGATCTGGCACTAGTATGCAGATCACGTGTTCTGACTCATCGGCTGCATGCATGTTCCTGGTGTGATACCCAAACTATACAAAAACATCACAATGACAGCCAATGTTTTCAGTTCCATGCTGACTTCAGCAGCTGGAGATTGGTCCCTCAGAAAATATGGAAATTAAAATGCAGAGACAGGCAAAAAGTTGGTGCTTTTACAGAAAGTCAAATATCTGCAGATCTCATACACACCTTGTATAATGAACAATCGTTTGCAGTTCCGATCAGGATTTGAAAGATCGAGATACAAAGATCTTTCGTCTCTATCTTTTGAGATCTTTGGCACACTTACAAAGATTATCTACTCTTGTGTGCTGTGTGTCATACCTCCTCCCCCTCCATAGTAAAGGATGTGTCACCAGCCACTAGGCTAGCAACAAGTCTGTACAGAAGTCTGCCCCAAACTGTTGACCGAAGGATCAAGTCCCAATGCCTGTGAGGCGACAGTCTTTGTAGGTGTGTACAAGGCTTTGTTGAATAAACGTTTATGTTGAGTTTTCTCACGGGAGATATTTATCATGAAAAGTAATTTCGTTGTGTTACACAATGACAATAAAGTGAATTGAATCATTGATCTTTCAGTTTCCAAAGACCTTTATCTCACGTGTGTATGCAGATTTATTCAGTGGAGAGCGATTTAGGCCCTAAAGCTACATACACACGTTAGAACTTAGCCGGTCAATAAAGGCAACCTCGAGTGAAACTCTACTAAAAATCTAGGGTGTGCACAGGACCCTCGAATTCCCCTAAAAATACAGCATGCTAAAAGTTTTCTGATGTCCAATGAGCAAGTGAACCCGTGAGCCCATTGCTCTCCCACTCACTCCAAATGCGAGAGGTCATTCTCTTGTGGGCTGTGTGTCATCCCTCCTCCCCCTCCATAGTAAAGGATGTGTCACCAGCCACTAGGCTAGCAACAAGTCTGTACAGAAGTCTGCCCCAAACTGTTGACCGAAGGATCAAGTCCCAATGCCTGTGAGGCGACAGTCTTTGTAGGTGTGTACAAGGCTTTATTGAATAAACGTTTATCTTGAGTTTTCACACGGGAGATATTTTTTCATCTTATCTACAAAATATGTTTTTAATAAATGTAGCAACAGATAATGTCCTAAAAAGAAGAGCATAAAAATAATATTATACTTAAGTAAGTTCAGGACAACTCATTTTTGCATCTTTTTTTCAGACATAAGGGCCTGAGCCCACTAATGCAGTTGTGCCCTAACAGTTATTTTATTGATAAAAGGTGTAAAAAATACCTCCTTTGAGAAAACTCAGAATATACCGTAAGAGGAAGGAGATACCTGGAGTGGACTATCAATAGCTGCTAGGCAGTGGCGTAACTAGACTTAATAGGGCCCCCCTACAAAAATGATAGCACGTGGGCCCCTTGGTCCCTGAACCCCATAAGGGTCACATGATCGGGAGCCAGCGAATGGCAGCAGAGACTGTTCTACTTTGAAGCAGCGTCTGGAATCAGGAAAAAATTACAGGTGCCTCTCTAGTCGCTATTCTGCATGGCGGGAGGAGATGGCAGAGACTGTTTTTGAGAGCAAACAGGGAGGGTTTTTTTGCTAACTGGCTGCACTTGCGATTGGGTAGAGGGAGGAGGAGGGCCCCCAAAGCCTCTGGGTCCTCCTGCAATGACAGGGGTTGCAGGAGAGATTGTTACGCCCATGCTGCTAGGGTTTTGGTCCTCGGCTAATCAACTGAAGATTTACTGTACACTAGTAGGGAGAGCATAATATAAAAAGAAAATTAACCTGTTGTATCTGCTTACAAGTAAAACATGATGCTGCAGGTAGGATTTTTTTTTTTTGCACACGCAAATCGGAAGCAGTCTATTGATTTCATGATTCCACTTCTGAATTTTCATTTAGGGAAACGCTGCAAATCACCCCTAGTGAAAACAAGACTTAGCGGTGCCCAGATGTACATAAAATAATTAAAAACAGCTTAAAAGAAGGCAAGTATTAGCCTGTTTTCCAGGGCTATTGCACAATAGATGGCAACGCATTTCACGGTACACAAACTACTTCTTCTGGTTAAAATGTATGTGTCTTATTGGGAAGCTGTAAGAATTATAAGTGCCTTTCAGTTTCTTGCTGGCTCAATAGCTAGATAATACAGGACTAAGCAGAAACTGATCCAATTAAAAAGCTTTCTGTTATCCCCTCTAGCTGGGCTGCTTCACAGCAACAGAGCCATAAAAAAATAATATACCAAAACAAAAGACACCATAGTTACCATAATAAAACACTTGCAACAAAAAAGCATTTAAAGAAAATACATAAACAATTACCTTAGAGCTTTTTTAACATATATGCCATGAGGGTACATTACTGTTATTGTAGCAAATAAGGGCTTGTAGTTATTGATAGGGTACAAAAAAGAATACACCTTTATTTTCAAATAATATATTGCCACCATACATTATACTGGGAACATAATTTAAATGTATGAAAATAAAATAATTCCTGAAAACATATATTTCCCAAAAATCCTAATTTGTGGTGAAAAAACAAGATGTAGACCATTTAGGTGTGATAAAGTTATGGTTAAATGAATGGGAGGAGCACTGAAAGGTGAAAACTGTTATTGGCAGGAAGAGTAAAACAGCATGTGGAGTGAAGTGGTTAAAGTCCTTGTATTGTACAGTTAGAACTTTGCACGGAGTTGGTCTTTAACCAGCCATGGCTAAGTGGACGGATAAATCCTTCTAGCATGAGCCTTGTAGGGTGCTCATTCATGGTGGCACTTACAGGGAATAGATTGATGAAGGGGAACGTGTTCTTCAAGCCAACCGAAGCCCCTGTGACCGATTCAGCATGCCTCAAATTACGAGGCATGTTGATTTATTAAAGTGAAAGTACAAAAGTAGTACACTTTCAGAGAACTTCCAGGAGAGTGTATATCTCCATCTAGTGCCCAAAAAGTACAATTAAAGTAAAAAAAAAATCAAATCAATATTTATCAAATCCCTTTAACCCCCCCCCCCCCCCCCCCATAGCTACCAAACATAGGCACATGCAAAAAAAAAAACCTTAGGGCCTTAGGGCCTGAACTTGTTTAATATTTATGTAATTAGGGTATATTACTGTTATTTTAGCAAATAATGGCTGGTAAATGTTGATAGGACACAAACAGAAAAAAATATACCTTTATTTCCAAATAATATAGTTTCGCCATACAGTCTACTAGAAAAAAAAATTCTAGAAAAAATGTTTCGATAGCTGGGACAATTGGGGCAAATAAAATGTGTGGGTTTTATCTTTAGTGGCATTGTTTATTTTAAAACTATAGGATATGGAATTGGAGAAATTGTGCATTTTTGTTCTTGTATTTCCCTATAAAATGCATAGAAAATAAAGTAATTACCGTATTTTTCGCCGGATAAGATGCACTTTTTCTCACCCCAACATGGGGAGAAAAAGTCCCTACGTCTTATACGGCAAAGGCAGGGAATCCTAGACTTATGAACGCCCGCCATTTGGAACCACCGACCCGCCGCCATGTCGGGGATTCCCTGCCTTTGTGTGCCTGCTCCCTCCCTCCCCATTGTGATTCCTGCCCCCCCCCCGGTGTATTGTTAATAGTGGCAACTCCCCGCTAGCCTTCTCTCCCTCCCCCATGCGTCTCCGGCTTGAACTGATGACACACAGTTCAAGCCAGTCACTAGAGCGAGAAGTGCCGGGGAGACGAATGTCTGCAGTCATCGTGGGCACATTGCGGAGGTAAGCTGTCACTACTGACTCTAACACCCAGGGGGGCCAGATACGCAAGGGGGAGGGAGCGCATGCTAGCGGGGGGAGCGCTGAGGTCATTAGCCAGACGCAAGGGGAAGGGGGAGGGAGAGGAGGCTAGCGGGGGAGCGCTGTGATTTAATCAACGCTGGAGCATAGAGAAGGTGAATTGCTATTAACACTACAGGGGGTGGGGGGCAGGAGTGACAAGGGGGAGGGTGAGAGAGGAATGACTGCAGTGAAGAGAACACAGGAGGGAGACACATAGGGGATACATGAGGACACCTGGAGGGGCTCAGGGCAACATATGGGGGACACAGGAGGACCCATGGGAGACACATAGAAGATACATGAGGACACCTAGGGAGACATGCTTGTAGGAATACCAGTTCTGTACTTCATACAACATTGATTGGAGTGACTACAAAGTTTAGAACATTTGGTAAGACATAAAAATGACATTTTAAAAAGCATATGCTGGAAATATCTTTTATTTGAACCTAAAAATAAGCTAAATTAGTACCTACAGAAACAACTAGACGCACCTAAATATGACTCAAAGGCCTGGAACCCACTTACGAATGCAAAATAGTCAATAAACACTACCATTTTTGTGAGAGATTTCACTACTAAGCAAAACAATTTTAGGAGTGATATCAGGGAAAGCAATTTTGGGCCTTGCTTTTCCTTATGAAATCACTCTGAAAATGCTGCATGAAGATTGTGATTGCCAACAAAGCACTTTTGGAATCTCCAGAGATTCAGAGAAAGCATAAATCGCTGCTGAAAGTGCTGTAGTGAGTCCAAGGCCAAAACAGGGGGAGGGGGGCAGTGCTGCTGCAATCTGTATTTAATAACTACTAATTTGTAACCAAGGCAAGATTGCGTACATGCAAAATGGGGTGGGGGGAAATTTAGACACCAGACATAATCGTTATTAGGATATCTGTAAAATTACCAATATTCTACTACTGGGTAGTGCTAATACAAATAGTAAAATATCAGTTAATTTTACTGATCTATATTTCTAAATGACAGCTGGAATATGCATGCCATGGACGCAGTGCTTCGCATGCATATTACAACTACCGCCTACTGCATTCCTGGTGGGATGGTGGAGAGGGGAGGGGGCTCGCCTACCGATGTCTAACACTAACCATCCCCCAATGGAAACCTGCCAATATACGTGCTGCAAAAAACTATAAATATCGGGCGTCAGGGAAGGTTTGGTGCCACCACAGCCACCCATACTAGTTGCAGCTATAAGGGGAAATGTGGCTGATAAGATAGCACACATGCAAACTGCGACCTACAAAAGGGCAATCCTGCAATATCCACTGTGAACCCAACCTTAGCAATACTCCCTGAGCAAGGATGCAGATTAGATGTTTCTGACTGAAGTCTGCCTGGATCAGAGACATGCTTGCTTCAGGTGTGTGATTCTGACACTTCTGATGTAAGGAAATAAATATGGCAGTCGCCATATCCCTCATATCAGGTTCCCTTTAAGGACTAAGGTTAGGTGAATGTGGCTATTTTCTGCCATTTAATATCCATTAAGATCTTTAGCTTATAGTCATCTCCATTCATGTTATTGTTATCCACAATTATCTGGGCGGGTGTCAACTTGGAGCTACCACCTGCAATTATCTTTTTAAAAAATGCAGCCTTATAAGACTATACTCAAGTTACATAGTTACATAGTTATTTTGGTTGAAAAAAGACATACGTCCATCGAGTTCAACCAGTATAAAGTACAACACCAGCCTGCTCCCTCACATACCCCTGTTGATCCAGAGGAAGGCGAAAAAACCCTTACAAGGCATGGTCCAATTAGCCCCTAAAGGGAAAAATTCCTTCCCGACTCCAGATGGCAATCAGATAAAATCCCTGGATCAACATCATTAGGCATTACCTAGTAATTGTAGCCATGGATGTCTTTCAACGCAAGGAAAGCATCTAAGCCCCCTTTAAATGCAGGTATAGAGTTTGCCATAACGACTTCCTGTGGCAATGCATTCCACATCTTAATCACTCTTACTGTAAAGAACCCTTTCCTAAATAAATGGCTAAAACGTTTTTCCTCCATGCGCAGATCATGTCCTCTAGTCCTTTGAGAAGGCCTAGGGACAAAAAGCTCATCTTGCCCTCTGAAAATAATAACAATACATTTTAATGGTCACATGTCTGAAAATTAATGAGTATCATATTCACAAACAATCAAAAAGAACTGAATTTTAGTCGTTTTATAAATTATAACATTATAATGAAAGATTTTCCTCATGCTGAACACTAGATGTCACTAAAGGCACATCATTCAGTAGATATGCACAGTGCTACTATTGTGTATCTGTGTGTGAAGTTCCCAGCACAAGGTATCTATACCAGTGTATGTACTGTACCTAGAAGAACCCAGGTGATAATTCAACTTTTTTTTAGTCCATCCATAACAGGAAGTTCTGAGATTATAAAAGACAAATAACATGTAAACAAAACTGAATTAATACAGATAACTCTGAATTAGTATTTATAACTAATGAGAAAGATTAGGGAATGTTTGAGAATTACTTATACACAATTATGGATTAGTCCTAACAACTATATAATGCATCAAGGAGTGTTTGAGAGAAGCAGGTCACTTCGGCGCACGCTCTTCCCCGTGCTGCGTCTGACCTGGGCGCCGCCATAGTCGTAATGTTAATAAATCTATGGCCGCACCGAGAGATTTTACATGTAATTCGGGTGCCAGCAAAGGTGAACCCCAAATTACTTCCTTCTGAGTTGCTACAACTCTGAGGGTATTTAACGCTGCCTGGTATTTCAGCGACAGCTGTCATCTACATAACACGTATACATGTTTCCCACTTGGTCAACATAGTCATTAATAAAGGGGTACATGCTATATTAATGTTGATGAATATTGGCACATCAGGGTTAGTTTAACAAGTATGGTGGTCACATTTTTCACTAAAAATCAGCAGTGTTTGCAGATCCCTTCAAGCAAACCTGAAATGAAAACAAACTTGTGAGAGAATGGTGTGTTCCTAAAGGTAAATAGAACATTAGCAAAATAGAACTTAGTCTCATTTTTATTTTCAGTTTAATGGCTTTATTTCTATTTTTGATATTCTAAACAACAACTGTCTCAATCTGATGTAAAATCTGCTTTTTTGAGCTGAAAAACAAGCTAAAGTAATGATCCTTTGAATTTCTTAGTGCTAAAACCTTATCATCAGGATTTTCTCAGCCACATAAAAGGGTTTGGCTTCTGTTTACTTTTCAGGAAACCAGGACTGACATTTGACAAGCTGGAGGGACTTCAGGCAAGTTCTCAGTAGGACACCACACTGCCCATCATCAATATTCTCCATGATAAACAGCAAGTAATAGACAAATACACCAAGGAAGTTTGTATTATACAGCTCATATTTCTTTACAGCATAATAGGAACACATACAAATGATGTCAGCACTGCTTTCCAGTCACTTCCGTTTCTTCTTGTCCAATAGTTTAAATTTTACAAAAAAAATCTCCTTTCAGTCAGTTCATTTGTTTATATTGGTCCAGCTAAACGCAACATTGAGTAAGGCAAATTCTAAAAGTAATCAGGATGGCCTTATATCGTACCTTTATGCCACATCTGTAGATAAGGCCTCCTCACCAATAGTAGATTATCAAGAGAGATGGAATGTGAATCTAGGGATCGCCCATTCCTCCTAAGACTCGGCCCACTATTTTCATATTGAAGGGTAGCCCATATTTTTCACTGATTGAAACAAATGTTAAACTCTTCCACAGGTCTTACAAGTTAGGCTACACAAAGCTCAAATGCTAGGCATACACCTAGCCAATTATGCACCGGATCCGCATATCCCCACTCGTCCGCGCGGGTCGATCCCCGCTCGTCCCCGCCAGCGCTCTTTATCACCCGCTCCATTCCCCGCTATTGTCCGCCGGCGGGGATCGAGCGGGGAATCTATCCGGCAGGTCATCGGACCTGTCAGATATTATCAATCGAGCCATCAGCGGCTCGATTGATAAGGAAGCAAAATGCCGTGTATGCCTACGCATTAGATGTTTCAGGTGAAGTGGAGGGACTATTACTCACATGTGGTTCACATGCCCTTGGGTCTCAGATTTCTGGTGGGAAGTGGATAGTCAGATTGCCTTTGTGCTTCAAAGAGAACCCTCTTGTATTTTACCTTATAAATTAGTGGGAACATGACAGTAAACACCTAATCTGCTCTTTGTTTCATTGTTCTCTGTTTAATCTGACTGTTATCACCTCTGATAAGAATCCCCAACTGAGCACTCAGTCTAGCTTTGCTATGGAAAGATTATAGCGGAGTCGGTCTTCTCTGGTGTCTTTTCAAGCCCAAGCCTGCCCCCTTGTGGCTCTGCTATAATGACTCAGCTATAATTATTCCCTGCAAAGCCAGACTGAATGCTCAGTCCGGGATTCTTATCACAGCTGATAACAGACACTTTTAGCAGTGAGGATGAAACAGAGAGCATGGTAAGTGTTTTCTCTAATGTTCTTACTGATATTTATGGTAAAATACACAAGGGTGCTTCGTCTCTGGTTCCCTTTAAGATTTGAGTCAATTTTGATCCTGCTATACTACTAATGAGCCATAAGGATAGTACTACAAAATTCCTGGTTCATCGCCTCACACAGTTCATAGTATGGTAGTTAAAGTTTACCTAGCTTCCCAATGAAAGTCTGCTAACTTAATCTCCCCAGTTATCCAAGAGTACATCAAATCATGATCTACGAACACATACACTCATGATAGCATCCTGCACTTCCAGAAGACCTGGGACCCTTGGATCCAGTATGCTGACAACCTTGGCCTCCAGAAAATGGTTTGTGTGTCAGGCTTGGAACACACCAGGTAGAAATACTAGCATTGAGGAAACCGGTAGCATTTTTTGCCCCTAATTGAAGTCTATGGGCCGCATGTAAAAACGCATATATGTGCATTTTTTTTACTTGCTGCATAGTTTTCAAAAACACATGTAAAACTCACATAATGTATCTCAATAGATGCACGGAGGAATGCATTTTTACATGCGTTTTTGATCCTTTTTTTTAAATGGTATTGTATGTTATTGTATTGATTAGGCAAATTAATAAAAACCGCAAAGGCAAAACTTACAAAAATGCACGAAAATATGACACAAAACGCAATGGCAAACACTTACAAAAATGCAGCAAAAAAAAAAAATGCACAGTGCAGAAAACGCATGGTTTTCTGTACTGCCTAGTGTGCTCCCAGCCATAAGGATCAAAAGTGTCATTTTGATTGTTCTGACACTCCACACCCTTGTGCAACTCTTGTTATTTTGTTGATAAACTATCCTTCATGTACAGACTCTGCTACCTGCTCCCATACTTGTTCCCATACTTAGGTCCTTTACAACTCTCTGAGCCTATATGACAATGCTATATGCAACTTAACTTGTTATACTTGCTCAGATACTTTAATATGGAATTATTGTTTTTTCATTTCCTTTATGCCCCTATGGGACTCTATGAATCATCAGCTGTACATTGGCATACAATTGGCCAGTGGGATGGGACTACTGGCTTAAATATGCTCATGGGTTGTTCGCTAACATTTGGATCCTTCTCAGGTCAGATTTTCAGAGGCTCACTGTGGCCACCAAAGCTCAATTGGCTACTGAGCCAGTCTGCTAATTAAACAGTCATCTAGCAGTGTTAAATCTGTACGGTTATTGTAGATGTGTTTTACTGCAGGCTGGACCAAGCCAGGTGTGGACAACTGCAACTGCTTGTGTGAAAATGTCACTATTAAGGCGCGTACACAAGCTCAGTATTGTCCAAGCGTGTCTGTTGGAGGATAGTTCGGCGTGTGTATGCGTAGCAAATGACTAGATGAGCGAGTGATAAGAGGCAGTTTGCACTATCCAACCAGCACATCACCTCACCAACTATCGTTTGAATGATTTGTTGTTGTTTTTTTATGCGGATATGGTGCAAACAACAAGTCGTTCGGGTCATCAAGTTGGGGTGGTTGGTTGAGAATTAAATTGCACGTGTGTACGAGCCTTTCGGGATGGTCAATGAGATGCAAATAGTTCTAACTTGAAGCATGGTTTTTCAAACCGATGCAGTTTGAAAATGGACCAATTGAATTCCACCCTGCTAGAATTTGATTGGTCAAACTTTCCTGGAGATGCAGTGAGGAAACCTGGAGAAGTGAAAGTGACAGCGGGAGGGGGTGCGTGGGGAAGGAATGTGTCCTGATCGGTCGGTGGCTGTGCTTCTGGGGCCTTTTCTGCCTATGCCTTGGCCCAGTTCTGTCCAGCAATTCCAGGATTGTTGGTCAACCAATGATCTCAGTGATGCACCTTGCATCTCCCCAGAGACCTCACAACATTCTGAGATGACCAAGGAGGATGTGTTTTAGTGACACGGAAAACACACACGCAAGCCAGGCACACCATGATACTTTAGAAGTAAAGACATTTTTCAAATCACACTGCTTCTTTTGATGGATAACTACTCTTTCTTAATATTACCATTGAAGAAACAAGATAAAAGTGTAGAGGCTGCACATAAAGTGTGTGGACAGATTCCGGGGTTTTGCTTCCTTTGCAGTACACCTGAAGCACAGACAGTTGTAAATAGGAAGTCCAGATGGGACTGGTTTGAAAATAGAATGTGTCCCATAAGGGTTGAACCAATGGTTGCTGTACTTCAACTCAGCCCCAGGCTACTCCATAACAAGCTATGAACACATTATCGGCGTATTGGACAAAATCATTGCACCAAATGTTTATCATGTCCTCAGCCCTCTCCCCACCCCCTTTACTTTCTGTTACACACTGTAGTTATGATGATGCATGTAATGCATGATAAAAAAAACAACCTAGACTGTTTAAGTTGTCATCTCAGTTTTTCACACATTCACGGCTGTGGTGGCACATGTGGGTCTTGCTAACGAAGATGGTGGAACGTATACAGGCAGGGGCTAGGGAGAAGCTCCCAAAGGTAAGTAGCGCCTGGCCAACACTATTTACGAACTTCCCTTAGGGAGCGGTTCATTTTATATATTTTACTAATTTATTGCTCAGATGCCTTTAATGCCCAGAGGGAAGGATCTTTTTTCCATGTATATACTGTATACGTGTGCAGCACAGTGGCGTAGTGGTTAGCGCTCCCGCCTTGCAGCACGGGGTCCCCAGTTTGAATCCCAGCCACGTCTAGCTGTATGGTGTTTGTATGTTCTAACAAATGAGAAAAAGGGGCAGCACACCAACGGCTGCAAAACGTTGCTTGTATGGCGGAACAGTGACACTACATGTTACGGACACGCAGGTCCTTCATCAGGTGGATACACCTGATGAAGGACCTGCGTGTCCATAACATGAAGTGTCCCTGTTATGCAATACAAGCAACGTTTTTCAGCCATTGGTGTGCCGCCTCTTTTTCACGTTTGGTTGTACCAGCACCGTTTGAGCAATCGAGGCAAGGCACCGGCACAATCCCAGGCAAGCACACCTGGGTGCTGTCTCCTTGGAACACTTTTCAGTGAAGCTACTCTGTTTGGATGTTCTCCCTGTCTCTGTGTGGGTTTCCTCCAGGCACTCCAGTTTACTATGATGGACATGATTTTCATAGGGATTAGATTGCGAGTTCCCCTGAGGAAGAGCTAGTGACAAGACTATATACTCTGTACATCGCTGTGGAAGATGTCTGCGCTATATAAATACATAATAATACAGTAGAATCTCATTATAGTAAACTCTAATATAGTAAACCTCTGGATATAGTAAACTCCGTCCTCATGTCCCAGCAAATTAGTCTGTATAAATAATAAGCAATGTATGACAACTTCTGATATAGTAAATTACTTTTCCCGGTTCCTTGGAGCCAGGGGCGTAACTAGAAATCGCTGGGCCCCCCTGTGAGACTTTGGATGAAGCCCCCTCCCGCCACAGAGAATAGAAAGCTTTTTTTCTCCGTGCCCAGACTCCTCAAGCATCACTACAGGACACAGGACTTGGGGAAGAGTAGAAAGGCTGGGGTTAGATTAGCACTGTACAAAAGACCCTGCTGCATACTGAATAGGGACTGTCTACAAATATTTGTCTTCAAAACTTTGTATGATTCCTTATCAGTAGCTGATCAGATGCAGTCATTAGAACAATTGTGCAAAGAGCAAAACATTTTTCCCTCTCCTTGTCCTTAGTTGTCAGTCTCTCAGGAAGGGCCCCTTGCAGGGTCTATTGTTACGCCCCTGCTTGGAGCTTACTATAAAGGGATTCTACTGTAATAATCTTATATACTGTACACAAAAGAATGTTAGCAATTCTAAAAACCACCACTAGGTGTCACTAGATATCCATTTTAAATTGGAAAATGTGTCTAGATGAGCTCAATACCAGTATAAGGCCCTGATCACACTTACCGTAGGTGCTTTTAGCAGGCAGTTTAGTCTGAAAAGTGATGCAGCACATGCAATCCTAAAGGATTACTTAAAGGACTTACAAGGCCAAATTAGGGAAAAAGGTTAATTACCTGCATAATCTTTTACGGCACGGAGGACGCCGTCCGCGCCCTCCGTGCCGATCTGCCGGGTGTGCCCCCGCTCATTAGCCCCCCGGGCCGGCTCCCGACCCCACGGCCCGGGTCGGGCTCCCCTGCCTCTTCTAAAATGGCCGCTTGCTCTGGCCGCGGCTGCGCAGTCCGCATAGCCGTGAGTGCGGCTGCGCACCTCTAGGGCCAACCTCCCCGATCCACGCTACGTAGCGACCGACCCGGGCCGTGGGGTTGGAAGCCGGCCCGGGGGGCTAATGAGCGGGGGGACCCGGCGTATCGGCATGTAGGGCGCGGACTGCGTCCTCCGTGCCGTAAAATATTATGCAGGTAATTAACTTTTTTCCCTAATTTGGCCTCGTAAGTCCTGTAAGGCTGCATACATTGGTCGATTGCCACCAGATCGACCAGCAGATAGATCCCTCTGTGATCGAATCTGATCAAAGAGGGATCTATTGGCTGCCTACACTGCAAACAGATTTTGAATTGATTTCACTATGAAACCGATTCACAATCTGTGGAGCTGCCGCCGCGCCCCCCCCCCCCCCACGTACATTACCTGATCCAGCCAGCGCGAGTCCCCCGGTTTCCGCTGCCTCTTCTCCGCTCTGGGCTCCAGGGCTCCGGCTTCACTTTACATCCTTTTGGGGGAAGTTTAAACAGTAGAGGGCGCTCTACTGTTTAATTAAACTTCCCCCGACAGGAAGTAAGTGAAGCCAGCCAGAGCCCAGCGCGGAGAAGGGACAGCGGGGACACGCGTTGGCAGAACAGGTAATGTATTGCCGCCAGGGTCGGTCGTCAGACATTCAAACGCCGCTATCGACGCACTCCCAACCCGCCGGCGATCGAGCAAAATCTTCCACACAGACAGATTGATGGGAACGATCGATTTTGGACGGAAATCGATCGTCCGGTCAGCGTTTGCGCAACAATTTCACAGCAGGTTCGAGCAGAGTGATTGTATCCGCTGTATATCGGCGGGAAAATCATTAAGTGTATGGGCCCCTTTACACTGCGGTAATTAGGGCACTATTGTGATTTTCACTGATTGCAACCTCCCTGCATGCAGCATTTTTCTGGCGATTGTGTTGCGATTCTCATTCACCGGAATAAGAACCGCAAAACGCAATCGCAGAAAACTCACCAAACATCTTACTGCAAAATCACAATTGGGTTTTGCGATTCCTGGTGTGAACTTAGATGACTTCCAGAAGCAGAGACCTCATGTCATAAGCAACCATCGGATTTGCATGCGGGGGGGGGGGGGGGGAGGAAAAGAAGTCGGAGAGCATGTTGCATTTTTTTGCATCACACAGGCGTAGCACAGCTACAGGGAATCAGATGGGTCACACATTACAGCTGTGCCAGCATACCGTCTTGCAAGAGAAATGCTGAGCACAGTGGAAATGGGCCTGGTTTCCACTACAAATCGCAATTGCGATTTTGATGCAATTTCATCACTATTTTACAAAGCAATTTTGATGCCATTTTCACTGAATGTTGTGAATAAAAGACGAAAAAAGCAGAAAAAATGCAGCATTCAAGACTTTTACAAACAGGCAAAATTGCATCCCAGTCGCATTGCACTAGTATAAAGGGTTCCTGTTTATTCCATTATCTTACTGAAGTCCTTGCATTTTGCGATTTGCATTCGCATTGGAAACAACCCAAATTGAAAAACAAAGGTCAGTGTACACTAACACGAACCAGTTAACTGACATCAAACTGTAGCTGACTTTAAAATGAAACATGGCGAATGTCATCTTAAAGTGTACCTGAGATGGGGAGATGTAAAAAAATTATATATACATTAGGCTTCCTCCCGCCCCCTCCAGACTGATCGTTCCCTTGCCGTCCTCCTGCCCCGCCTGGATCCTCTACAATTTGACCTGTAAAACCTTCTGTCGGATCATGCGCAGTCCAGTTGTACGCTCCAATCCCATCGCGCTCTCATTACCGAGAGCATACTGCGCAGGCACAGAATGGACTGCCATGCGCAATTTGACCTAGAGCAAAGGACTTCACGAGCCGAATAGCAGAGGATCCAGGCGGCGCAGGGCGGCAGCAAAGGAGAGCTCAGCCTGTATAATTAGAATTTTTGACCCCCCCCCCCCCCCCCCCCCAATCTCAAGTTCCTCACTTTAACCTCTTGACGACCAGCTAACGCCGATCGGCGTAAACTGGTCGTCTGCAAGTTTCCATGGAAACGGCTGCTCGTTCGAGCGGCCTTTCCATGTCTGTTCACGGAGGCTGTCTCCGTGAACAGCCGGAGAGCTGCCGATCGCGGCTCGCCGGCAAAATGTAAACACGCGGGGAAGAAATCCCCGCTGTTTACATGATACGGCGCTGCTGCGCAGCAGCGCCGTAAGGCAGATCGGCGATCCCCGGCCTCTGATTGGCCGGGGATCGCCGTCATTTGATAGGCTGAAGCCTATCCTACAATGCGCAGGACGGATATCCGTCCTGCGCAGCTCAGAGGGGAAGGGAGAGGGAGGGAGAGGGACGGAGCGCCGAAAGTGCTTTGAAGAGCCCCCCCCGCAAATCGCAGAGAGCCGGCGGCGATCAGACCCCCCCAGCAGGACATCCCCCTAGTGGGGAAAAAAGGGGGTAAGTCTGATCGCCCTGGCTAAAACCTGATCTGTGTTGCGGGCTGGAGAGCCCACGCAGCACAGATCATTCAGAAAAGCCCTGGTCGGCAAGTGGTTAAACAGTGTTCAGTTGGAACTGTGTCCAGTGTCTATGACAAATTTGACAAGTTTAGCTGCATGCTTTTATCGGGTGTGTGATTTGGACCCCGCTGACCAGAAAGATCAGCAGGGCTGCCAGGCAACTAGTATTGTTTAAAAGGAAATGAATATGGCAGCTTCCATAGGTCTCAGACCTCAGATTCCTTTTTACATGAGACGGCATCTTTCACACAGTGGCAGTAGAGTAGATGAACTTATTTTCGATAAGATCATTTAGAGGTGAAAGAAAATGGTTCCGCAGCATTAAATAATCCAACTTGCAATCGTATCTAAACCAGTTATAATCTATGAAAAAAATCTACCTTGTTGATTAACCATTTCTTTAAGAAAATGATCGATAACACGGCCGTTTCGGATCCATTGGGTCCCTTCAGCTTCTCTGATTTCATACAATATGATCAAAATAAAGTGATCAAAAATAAGATAAAAATTGTACCCGTTATTGGCACTTTACGGTTAAGAAAATTAGAATCTATTGTTTCCAATTTATGGTCATTT
Source organism: Hyperolius riggenbachi (assembly GCF_040937935.1). Classification (NCBI taxonomy): domain Eukaryota; kingdom Metazoa; phylum Chordata; class Amphibia; order Anura; family Hyperoliidae; genus Hyperolius; species Hyperolius riggenbachi. The sequence continues at coordinate 173,992,471 of NC_090646.1, forward strand.
ACTGAACATAACACACAATCTCGACGTTATTTAAAGGAAACCTAAAAAAAAAAAGTTTCACTTACCTTAGGCTTCTACCAGCTCCCTGCAGCCGCCCTGCGCCTACGCCATCATTACGCAATTCTCCGATCCCACACAGTAAGTTTCGATGTCAGTGACAGAACCATCCGCTGCCCGCTGCACCTGCAAAATCTCGTACTGCCCATGTGCAGGACTCTCCCAGCGGCAGGAGCATGATCGAGTACGCACGCAGACAGGGCCCTGCAAGCGCAGTGGCCAGCGACTGGTTGTCGCCAAAAGCAAGACTTACTGCAGAGGGCCGGAGAGATCATGGAATGACGGTGTGGGCACAGGGAGGCTGCAGGGTGCTGGTAGAAGTTTCAGCTAAGTGAAGTTTTTTTTACGTTGACTTTAGGTTCCCAGAGAAAGACAAAGTAAAAATAACATCATGTATAAAATTGCTAATTGTTTACAATATTCATTTATACATTATTTAGTCAGTGTTTGTCCATTGTAAAATGTTTCCTCTCTCTGATTTACCTTCTGAAATGTATTACTGGTGGTGACATCTTTAGTTCTGCCAGGTGATCTCTATGGAATGTTTGTTAGTTTTATGCACAGAGAGAGATACTGCTTGCTCGGCAGTTGGAAAAAGTAATTTTCTCCCACAATGCAACGAGGTTCACACACCCCAAACTGTCAGGACCTTGGTCATGACATCTCATTGTGGGAGGGATTTCACCACAATGGGAATAATTCATAACGCTTTTTCACCTGTTTTAATCTATTTTCACCTTATCTATGTTACTTATTAACCACCCTGGCGTTCTATTAAGATCGCCAGAGTGGATGCGCAGCATTTTTTTTTTTATCCCCATCATGTAGCTAGCCTAGCGGCGGGCATCAGAGTAGACACTAGGGATGATCGGAACCAGCAAATTCCGTTCCGCCGGAAATCACGGATTCCGTCAGATTTGTTCGAAATTCCGCCGGAAAAAATTTCTCTCTCTCTCTATCCTCAAGGGAGGAGGATATCATCTTCCAGGGAATTGTAGTTTTTCAAAAGCCAACTTACATACCATGGCTGGGAATTTAACCCATGCGGAAGTCAGCCTAGCATGTATCATTGTGATATACCCAAGAGAAAAATGAGCGCTCTCTCTCTCTCTAGGACTTGATGCCATTGAACTGAATTTTCAGCTTAAAACCATCAACGGATACCAGCAGAATTTTGTAGGCATTTTCAGAATTCTGCCAGGTTGAAAAAGCAATTCCGTTCCGACCAAACGGAACGGAATGAGCAATTTCCGCCTAAAAATTCCGGAAAATACAATTCCGCGGAAAGCGGTGACCCTCCCTACTAGAGAGAGAGAGAGATGAATCTACCTGGCTATCTGGGGTTCTCTCTCTTCGGACAACTGTTGAACACAAAAGGCAAGGCAATGCCTGGCCTGATCATAATGGTACATGCTAGGCTGGCTTCAGCATGTAGTGTTGTTGGTGGTATAGCGGGTAAGTCAGTTGCCTAACACACACTGAGACCTGGGTTCAATTCCCAGCCACGGTGAGTTGGTTTTTGACATGCTAAAAATCCTTAAGCATACTACTTTTTCTCTTGGATTGATCATAATTGTACATGCTAGGCTGGCTTCAGCGTGTAGTGTTGGTGGTATAGCGGATAAGTCAGTTGCCTAACACACACTGAGACCTGGGTTCAATTCCCAGCCTGAGTTCAATTTGCAGCCACGGTGAGTTGGTTTTTGACATGCTACAAATCCTTAAGCATGCTTCTTTTTCTCTTGGATTGATCATAATGGTACATGCTAGGCTGGCTTCAGCATGTAGTGTGGTTGGTGGTATAGTGGATAAGTCAGTTGCCTAACACACACTGAGACCTGGGTTCAATTCCCAGCCATGGTGAGTTTGTTTTTGACATGCTACAAATCCTTAAGCATGCTACTTTTTCTTTAGGATTAATCATAATGGTAAATGCTAGGCTGGCTTCAGCATGTAGTGTGTTTGGTGGTATAGCGGATAAGTCAGTTGCCTAACACACACTGAGGCCTGGGTTCAATTCCCAGCCATGGTGAGTTGGTTTTTGACATGCTACAAATCCTTAAGCATGCTACTTTTTCTCTAGGATTGATCATAATGGTACATTACGGACCGCCGGAATCGGAATTGACCTAATTCCGGGCGGAATTGCGGAATTAAGAATTCCGCGGAATCCACCGAGCATCCCTAGTAGACACGCACTAAGCAAAGTGCTTGCTGCGTGTTTGAAAAAAAAAATTAAGAAAATCGGCCCAGCGGGGCCTGAGCGGCGCCCTCCTCGTCCCGCTAAGGAGGTTAAGGCTCCCAAAGAGCAATATAAGAAAAGTAATATTGAGATGAAATTAATCAGGAACTTACTTTGAGTGATTATTTTACTTGTAAATGTGCTAAAAGGTTATTTTTATCAATTAGGTGATAAAGAAGTCATTTATGAGAAGTTTTGTGAATACAGCCCATTACCAGCCGTACAAATCCCCCTGATGATCTATTTGTAAAGGTAAAGATTTCTTGTGAGAAAGGGGGTATCAGCTAATGATTGGAATGAAGTTAAGTCCTGTGTTAAAGTTCCTCTTTAAAATCATGGAGCTGAAGTGAATAAGTTATGACAGTAATATGAAGGCTGCCGAGCTGTAATGCAGATCTTCTGTGGTAGAATATTGTCCCTTTTCTGAGAGAAGTATGCAGGTCAGAAACATGTGATCTGTACTCAGGGGAAGGTCTTATATAAAATGCTAAATAAAGAATAATAGCAACAGAAATAGCATCTTTAAAAAAGACTGGCAACAGTAGCTTCTAGAATTATTGTAATGATCGCTGCTGCAGCAGGTGTTGCTGGAAGTAGTAGTGCTGCAGCTCAGGCAGTTCTGATGTCTTTCCATGCAAGCTGCATAGCTTTGTCTGTCTTTCCCTGCTGTCAGCTTGTGACTGATTATCATTCACCTGTGTGGGAATCTGCATGTCTGCTCCCATTGGATGACCTCAGTATAAAGATCTGCTTCCTGCAGGGTTTCCTTGGGTTTTCATAGCTTCAGCTTAAGCCTGTCTTGCTGTCGCTTCAGCCCTCGATCGTGTTTCTTGTTCTAAAGATACTTTGCTGGTCTTTGCATCATATATTGGTTCATTGCCAATATATATGCATACCAGCACGTTTATTATTTTCCTTGTATTTGTGTTACGTTGATACATCAGTGTCGCTGATGTATACATACACGAACTGTTTATATCCTGTGTGCAGTTAGTCAGCTTTCCAGCACGTTTTGGTAGGTTGCGCGTACCGTGACCACCCGTGCTGAGGTAGTTACCCTGCTCCTGGTTCTGTTTGTGGATTGCGTTCATCTCTGCGAAGAGATAACGAATCCTTCTGAATCCTGTTCTGTTACCGTTTGTGGATTGCGTTCATCTCTGCGAGGAGATAACGAATCCTTCTGAATCCTGTCCTGTTACCGTTTGTGGATTGCGTTCATCTCTGCGAAGAGATAACGAATCCTTCTGAATCCTGTTCTGTTACTGTTTGTGGATTGCGTTCATCTCTGCGAAGAGATAACGAATCCTTCTGAATCCTGTTCTGTTACCGTTTGTGGATTGCGTTCATCTCTGCGAAGAGATAGCGAATCCTTCTGAGTCCTGTTCCCTGTGTTACTCCATTCCTAGTCAGCGTTCCTGCTTATGTCATATATCGGTTCATTGCCGATATATACATATGTTAGTCAGACGTTACAAATAGTTTCATTGATAGCTGTAATTGTAATACGCTAGGAAAACATACTTATTGTATATTTATCTGTGTTACGTTCATCTATCTTAATCCTGCTATTTTCTGACTGTCCTGTCCTGTCTTTGTGAGGCACGCCATCGCCGCATCGCATTGGCTGCCTCATTCCAGTCTGTCTGGTTTTGGACGCTTGCTGTCGCTAAGTAGCCGCTAGCTAGCAAGCGTTCATTCTGTCTACCTGTCCTGATCTCCTCAGTTCTGGTTTATGCGCTCAGCGCTACTTTGCGCTGAGACGTTATAACGAAAGCATTGTTTGTGGCTGTCAGATCTGCACCGGCTCTGTGCGCCACAATCTCCTATTGGAGTCAGTCCTCCCCTCCACTATACTAGGGATAGCCTGTTTCCTTGTGCTAGTGTGTGTACCTCCTCCACGCCAGCTCATGCGTTGCATGCTGACTGTGGAGAATACACCACCAAGCCTTACATTATGAAAACCCCATTACCAATCCCCATTGTGGGGGGGATTCCCAGAAAGTATGACACTGTTAATTATGGTTCCTGTTCCTTTAAGAAATTTGAAGAACTTAGCTCTGAAACAGAGAATGAGTTTTTCTCTGAATGTGCCAGGTTCCTGACCAATCCTGATCTCCAAGCGACTCCTGTTTCAACCTGGGCACTCCAACTAAGTTATATTTTGTTTAAAGGGGAATTATTCCAGTGGGCATTTGATGTTCTCAATCATTCCGATTTGAAAGAGAGACCGCTGGAATTTCTAGCGTTTGTGATCCATAACTGGTTGCGCATAGATCCATTGCCTTTTCCTCTTAATGAACTCCTGGCAGCAGGCCAATCAGCTACTCCTTCAATTGCTTGCAAGAATGAGCAGCAAGCAGAAAGTGTTACTGATAATTTTCCTGCAGCTTTGAATAAATCACCAAAAACAGCAAGGTCAAAGGCAAAACGCAAACGTTCTAAGAAACGTGTCCAATCTGCAGAATCGTTATCCTTAGCGACTGAGACCTATAATGAGATTCTGCCATTAACAGATAATGAAATGCAATTGTCTTTCAGGGGAGTTAAATGGACTTATGAAACTACTAATGAACTTTCCTCCCTGGCTAGGGAAAATAAAGATTTTTGTTTAAAAGAATTATCTGAGTATGATTATGATGAGATATTACAGAGTATTGAACAAATCAACTTATTTGTGAACCAAGGGAAGTTTGCATACACTACAGTTCAACACTTGCTACAGGTATTGGAGATTCTTAAGAATAAGGAATCTGCCAATCACCTGCTAATTAACCCTATACATGTGCCTGCCACAATCATATCTGCAGACTGTGATCAGCCTAAATGTTTCGCTGTTAAGTATGCATGGGATCCTCCATTCGAGAGGGGAGAGATGGAAGCCCTGGTCTGTGAATGGAAGAATGATTCAAGTTCATTTTGTCAATTTTACAGTGCAAAAAGTGAAATGGTATTGAACGCATGCATTAAGTCAGCCTATAACCTAATAGAGGCTGGTGTGTGTAGGTATGACTGTGTGGCTCCTTTGATTGATGTGTGGGAACTGATTTTGGATGATTTTTATGTGACTCCGAATTCGCAAATTTGGCGTTCTGACCCGCCTGCTTCAGCACCTTTGGCTGATTCAGCAGGTGATTCGGAGCTCTTTTTGTGTGAAATTGAAGTTCCTGCAATTCCACCCTGTACCATGGATAACTCAGTGTTACTTCCCAGTAAAACAGAAGCCACTGATACATTCTTAACCTTGCCCTGCGCAAATTTCTCAGCAGAGAATCCAGAGGTCCTGCTGACTTCCGAGTCCAGCCTAGCCAGTACTCATGACTCTTTGTTTAGTGAAACAGACACCAGAAAAATCTTGCCTGTCTCTGCAAACACTTCTGCAGAAATTACCTGTGTTAATAAAGTTCAACTCCTGTCTGATCCAGCAGATGCCAATAGATGCACTACATCAGTTTCCGAGTCCCAGCAATCCTGTCTAGTAACCTCAGAACCCCAGCATCTGAATTTTCCAATTTTACAAATGAATGGTGATTCAGATGCGCAAACATTGTGTCTTGATCTTCCTGTTTCTACACCTCGCTCTAGTTTTGTGAATAGCTCAGAGCATCTGCTATGTGAACCTGAAATCGCAGAATTATTACCTTGTTCAGAAAATGTTCCAATAACTTTGCCCTGTACCATGAATTGTGCAGTAGATCTCTCCAATGAAACTCAGGTCACAGAATCATTATGCTGTCCAGCAGGTGCTTCCATGGTTTTGCCCTGCAATATGGACTGTTCAGTGATCCTGTCCAGTGAAGCTGTGGTCGCAGAGTCTTATGCTTCACCCAGTACTTTGGATATTTCAAACCCTCTAGCAGAAGGGTCTGAGGCACTGCTTACCTCAGTTGGTGTTGCAGTAATATTCACTTGTCTAGCAGCTGTTTTGGAATTACAGTCTGCTCTAATAAAACTTGATGAATTTCTGCCCAGCAAAGCAGAAGCCATTGAAATATTGTCCTCGTCAGCAAGTGTGTCAGATACCTTGCCCTGTACACAGTCTGATTTAACCAATGTTGTTGAGTCCCTCTACAGTGTTGTAACAGCCGAGGAACTCCAGCCCTGTCCTCTGCATGTTTCAGAAGTCTTGCCCTGTAACATGGATAATTCTGATTCTCTGGTCAAAATAACAGAAGTCTCAGAATTTCAGTCTGATTTAGTAAGCATTCCTGAAACCCTGCCTTGTATCCTGAAAGATTCTGGATCTCTGGCCGCTGTGGCAGAGGTTCCAGAGTCCCCTTCCTGTCCAGGGAATTCCTCAGTTTTGCCTAGTCCAGTGGGGGCTGCTGCAATACTGACTTGTTCTGCAGCGCCTCATGAGCTCCAATCCAGTATATTAAATGAGTCTCTGTCCAGTCCAGAGGTAGTTGTGGAGTCCCTATCTGGTTCAGTGCATACATCAGAAGATTTGTCCTGTCTTGTTAGTGCCCCTGAATCTGATTTGTTACTGACTTTGCTGGAATCAGCGACATCTAAGTCTGATCCTGCATTCTCGTGTAAAAATCCAGTAGTTGCGAAGTCTAGTCATGATGATTTTTTTTTGGCCGGTCCTGGTTTTGGTCCCGTCTTGGCTGACCCTGAGGCTCACAGTTCCTTGACGTGCCCAGAGGTTTCTCTTGTGCCAGTGTGCCCAGATGTTCTTTGTGTGCCAGAATGCCCAAGTGTGTCTAAGGTGTTAGCGTGCTCTGATGCTTCCTTAGTGGGAACATGTTCTGATGTTGCCAGTCTGCCTGCATGCCCAGAGATGGTTCTGGTCCCTGAAAGCCCTGATATTGATGTTTGTCCTTGTGGCCCTGACTCGGGAATTGCCCTAGGTTCCATAGGGGTTCTTGATGGTTCTCCATGTGAGCCTAAGGGGCATTCTGACCTATGGGGATCTCTTTGGAGCTTCAAGGTGTTCTGGGAGGTCTCTGAGAAAACTTGTCCTGGTGCCTTGGACTGGTTCAACAGTGGGTTTTGTGTTGGTAAAGACAGTACCGGTGGGCATTGCAAAGGCTTTGGCGTTTCTGAACGGTTCCTGGAAGGCGGTGGGTATCGCTCAGGGAGTTTCGGAGGGCTTTCTTCTGGAAATCATGGTTCTGATGGGTGTCACACTGGGGCTTGTAGTACTGATGGGCATGGTTCTGTAGGCTCTGGTTCTGATGGGTCCAGTCTTGTGGGGACTGATTCTGGAATTCGGTCTTGCCGGGCTGTCCCGGTCATCATGAATTATCAGTCAGACTGTTTTGTTGGGAATTTCAGTTTTGAAAAGCGTCTGGAATCCGCTTTTAAGGGCGGGGGTACTGTAATGATCGCTGCTGCAGCAGGTGTTGCTGGAAGTAGTAGTGCTGCAGCTCAGGCAGTTCTGATGTCTTTCCATGCAAGCTGCATAGCTTTGTCTGTCTTTCCCTGCTGTCAGCTTGTGACTGATTATCATTCACCTGTGTGGGAATCTGCATGTCTGCTCCCATTGGATGACCTCAGTATAAAGATCTGCTTCCTGCAGGGTTTCCTTGGGTTTTCATAGCTTCAGCTTAAGCCTGTCTTGCTGTCGCTTCAGCCCTCGATCGTGTTTCTTGTTCTAAAGATACTTTGCTGGTCTTTGCATCATATATTGGTTCATTGCCAATATATATGCATACCAGCACGTTTATTATTTTCCTTGTATTTGTGTTACGTTGATACATCAGTGTCGCTGATGTATACGTACACGAACTGTTTATATCCTGTGTGCAGTTAGTCAGCTTTCCAGCACGTTTTGGTAGGTTGCGCGTACCGTGACCACCCGTGCTGAGGTAGTTACCCTGCTCCTGGTTCTGTTTGTGGATTGCGTTCATCTCTGCGAAGAGATAACGAATCCTTCTGAATCCTGTTCTGTTACCGTTTGTGGATTGCGTTCATCTCTGCGAGGAGATAACGAATCCTTCTGAATCCTGTCCTGTTACCGTTTGTGGATTGCGTTCATCTCTGCGAAGAGATAACGAATCCTTCTGAATCCTGTTCTGTTACTGTTTGTGGATTGCGTTCATCTCTGCGAAGAGATAACGAATCCTTCTGAATCCTGTTCTGTTACCGTTTGTGGATTGCGTTCATCTCTGCGAAGAGATAGCGAATCCTTCTGAGTCCTGTTCCCTGTGTTACTCCATTCCTAGTCAGCGTTCCTGCTTATGTCATATATCGGTTCATTGCCGATATATACATATGTTAGTCAGACGTTACAAATAGTTTCATTGATAGCTGTAATTGTAATACGCTAGGAAAACATACTTATTGTATATTTATCTGTGTTACGTTCATCTATCTTAATCCTGCTATTTTCTGACTGTCCTGTCCTGTCTTTGTGAGGCACGCCATCGCCGCATCGCATTGGCTGCCTCATTCCAGTCTGTCTGGTTTTGGACGCTTGCTGTCGCTAAGTAGCCGCTAGCTAGCAAGCGTTCATTCTGTCTACCTGTCCTGATCTCCTCAGTTCTGGTTTATGCGCTCAGCGCTACTTTGCGCTGAGACGTTATAACGAAAGCATTGTTTGTGGCTGTCAGATCTGCACCGGCTCTGTGCGCCACAATCTCCTATTGGAGTCAGTCCTCCCCTCCACTATACTAGGGATAGCCTGTTTCCTGGTGCTAGTGTGTGTACCTCCTCCACGCCAGCTCATGCGTTGCATGCTGACTGTGGAGAATACACCACCAAGCCTTACAATTATCTCATAATTTGAAGGCTAAGTATAGCTTGTGACTATTTTTTTACCATTAGAGTCATAGAAAGTCTGTCTGAATTTTGGCAATAATGCTGGAGCAGAAAAGATTAGTGGCTGTAAAACTAAATACTTGCAATTTTCTCTATGGAAAGTAAAAAAATAATAATGGGTGTGTTCCTCCCAGAGAACTGCTCTTTACAATTTCAGTCTTATAATTCTGAAACACAAACCCTAATATTCAAATTTCCCAAAAAGTACTGGGCTTAGCTATGGAAAACACATTGTAAACTCTCCAGCACTTTTATTGTTACCATAGTCAAATAAATTGCAAGCATTTCCAGATTAATAGACATTTCATTCAATTATCTATATTTCTCTCAAGAGGCGTGTTCCCATCGTCAGATTTGGCCTGCCCTTTGCACATCTTGACTGCAGTTTGCACCAGCGTGACTGTAGAAGGGAGGAGGTTAGTTAAATAGTGACAACAGAGAGACTTCAGAGGAGTGGACTGGTGACTGGACTTGTGAGTTGCATAGTTACCGGTATTTGGGTTGAAAAAAAGACATACCTCCAGCCAGATCAACCAGAAAATAAGGCGCACTCTCACATATCCCTGTTGATCCAGAGAAGGGCACAACAACAGAAAAAAACTCTCAAGGCTTAAGCCCCATACACACGCTCAACAACGGTCTTTTATGCAGCACAATTATCAAACATCCATGCGCAGATCTAGGCCTCGATTCATCAAGACTTATCGAATTGGTTAACGACAGTTCGGTAAAATACCAAATTCGTTAAGCTGATTTCAGGATTCATCAAATTTATCTACAGTTGTTAGCGAGCATTCGGTAATCATTCGGTAATCATTCGGTAATGATGCGTAAAACGGAACAAAGTGCAATTCATGAAAATGAAAGTGGGCGTGGTTTAGCGTTACATTTAGGATTAGTTATCTCCTTCATTGCTCTGTCGTTATTCCTGTCAGATCATTGCTGACAGAGAAGATGGAGCCATTTGAAGTGGTTATGTATCAGCTGAGAGTGATTCAAAGGCGCAGAAGGGCAAGAATAAGGTCTAGAACCATATCAATTTGCAAGAGAATGGATTTATTTGCTATAACAGGACATCTGCATTTCTCTTGAATCATCTTGTAAGAGAACACAGGCAGTGCCCGGATTAGCTAATTTGCTAGCTGCACTATATTTTTTTTAGAAAAGGCTCCTATCAAGCCGCAGCTGGCGAAATTGTGGGATTGTCCCAAACCACTTCCAGAATCCTGGTCCAGGTGTTTAAGCCCTATTCAGAATGTTGCTACGTGGTGTTCAGAGGACCTGCCTTTTACCCACAATTCCATGAGAATCTTATGGCCTTGTGTTAAATTACCGCTGTAAAATGGAAATAACACGTTACTGAATGGTTACCGAATTGTTACCGATATTTTATCGAATTCACACCGAATGCGGAAAAACCTTGAATACAACTAGAAATCGATAAACTTCAAATTCGGTAATTTATCAAACTGGAAAAAGTTATCTCAAAGACCATAATAAATCGAGGCCCTAGTCCCCTAGTCCTTTGCACAAGCCTAAATAAGCCCTGTTTATCTAACCTTTCCTGGCAAGTGACACCTTTCATGCCTGTAATTTTGTTGCTCATCTCTGCACCTGCTCTTAGGCCTCTTTCACAGTGGGACGTTAAAGTTCCACGTTATAAAAAATTATAACGCAGAGTAACGCACAGCAATACAAAGTCTGTGTGATATTCACAGTGCACACGTTGCGTTGTGTGTAACGTGTAGCAATAGTTAGAAAGTGCTGCTTGCTGTGCGTTTAGCAATAAATTTGCTGCGTTATGTGTGTTGCACATGCTCAGTAATGTTTTTTTTTTTTTAAATGTAACGCATGCTCCATTTTCGTTCCATCAGTATGCGACGAAAACGGCGCACCAAGAGACAACGCAGAGCAAGATAACGCCCAATTTCATAACCTACATGCGCTGCATTATGGGCACGTTGCGCGTCTTTAACGTTGCATCAAACGCAACGCCCCCCTGTTAAAGAGGTCTAAAACTGCCATGTCCTTCCTGTAATGCAGTGGCCAGAAATGAATTCCATATTCCAGATGCAGCCTTGAGAGCTAAACAGGGGCAGTATTATACCAGCATCCCAAGTTTTATTTCCCTTTTAATGCATCCCAATATTTTATTTGCTTTAGCTACAGCTGCTTGGAATTGAATATGTTTATTTAAGTAGTCAACAAGTACGCCTAATGTTCTCTCCAAGATTAAAGTCCCCATTCCTATCCAGATATTTTGTTATAGTGCTAGACCGTTGATATGACCAACATTTTTCAACATTAAATTTAATCTGCCATTTACATGCCCATATACCCATCCTATCAGGATCCCTCTGCAATATGTCACTATCTTCCTGTGTGTTGATAATTCTGCACAACTTGGTATCATCTACAAAAATAATAAATTGAAGACTACTAGACACAGTACCAACCCCTGAAGAACCCCACTGCAGCCAGTCACCCATTTTGATTATGAAACAATGATCACAACTCTTTATTTCTGTCTTTTAGCCAGTTCCTCATCCATACACACAGATGTGTGTATGGATCTGCCCATCTGCAGTCCTTGCAGCTTTTGCTATAGACTGTTGTGTGGAACAGTATCAAAGGCCTCTGCAAAGTCCAAGTATCACATCTACAGCATTTCCCAATATCCACATCAGCATTTACCACCTCATAAAAGCTGAGCATCTCAGCTGAACAAGACCTGTCTTAGTAAACCTATGTTGATATGGAGAAATTAGATTATTCTCTGCTATGAAGTCTTGCATAGCATTTCTTAGGAACCCCTCAAATAGTTTGTTGTTAAAGAGACTCTGATGTTAAAGAGACTCTGTAACACAATTTTCAGCCTTATTTCTTCTATCCTGTAAGTTCCTATACCTGTTCTAATGCGGTCTGGATTACTGCAGCCTTTTCTAGTTGCACTGTCTCTGTAATCTTCTTTTCTTTGTCAAGCTTTGTCAACCAAGAGAGGAGTGCACTGCCTCTGTTGTGATAGGGAGAAGTTATGCACGCCCCCTCCAGGCTCTGTGTGTGTACTTTGTTTATCCCTCACAGACATGTCTCTGCTCCCAGTTTCAGCTTGTCTGAGTGGGGAGGAAGCTGCCTATGCTGAGAAACTGTGAGAAATCCTGACTGGAGTAAAGATAATTCACTATGTAATAAAAACTTGTATACTGTAACATATATATATACAGGATCTTCTCAAAAAATTAGCATATTGTGATAAAGTTCATTATTTTCTGTAATGTACTGATAAACATTAGACTTTCATATATTTTAGATTCAAATACACACAACTGAAGTAGTTCAAGCCTTTTATTGTTTTAATATTGATGATTTTGGCATACAGCTCATGAAAACCCAAAATTCCTATCTCAAAAAATTTGCATATTTCATCCGACCAATAAAAGAAAAGTGTTTTTAAAACAAAAAAAGTCAACCTTCAAATAATTATGTTCAGTGATGCACTCAATACTTGGTCGGGAATCCTTTTGCAGAAATGACTGCTTCAATGCGGCGTGGCATGGAGGCAATCAGCCTGTGGCACTGCTCAGGTGTTATGGAGGCCCAAGATGCTTCGATAGCGGCCTTAAGCTCATCCAGAGTGTTGGGTCTTGCATCTCTCAACTTTCTCTTCACAATATCCCACATATTCTCTATGGGGTTCAGGTCAGGAGAGTTGGCAGGCCAATTGAGCACAGTAATACCATGGTCAGTAAACCATTTACCAGTGGTTTTGGCACTGTAAGCAGGTGCCAGGTCGTGCTGAAAAATGAAATCTTCATCTCCATAAAGCTTTTCAGCAGATGGAAGCATGAACCCACTTTTGAACCAGAAACAGCGGCAGAAGCGCCTGACCTGGGCTACAGAGAAGCAGCACTGGACTGTTGCTCAGTGGTCCAAAGTACTTTTTTCAGATGAAAGCAACTTTTACATGTCATTCGGAAATCAAGGTGCCAGAGTCTGGAGGAAGACTGAGGAGAGGGAAATGCCAAAATGCCTGAAGTCCAGTGTCAAGTACCCACAGTCAGTAATGGTCTGAGGTGCCATGTCAGCTGCTGGTGTTGGTCCACTGTGTTTTTTCAAGGGCAGGGTCAATGCAGCTAGCTATCAGGAGATTTTGGAGCACTTCATGCTTCCATCTGCTGAAAAGCTTTATGGAGATGAAGATTTCATTTTTCAGCACAACCTAGCACCTGCTCACAGTGCCAAAACCACTGGTAAATGGTTTACTGACCATGGTATTACTGTGCTCAATTGGCCTGCCAACTCTCCTGACCTGAACCCCATAGAGAATATGTGGGATATTGTGAAGAGAAAGTTGAGAGATGCAAGACCCAACACTCTGGATGAGCTTAAGGCCGCTATCGAAGCATCCTGGGCCTCCATAACACCTGAGCAGTGCCACAGGCTGATTGCCTCCATGCCACGCCGCATTGAAGCAGTCATTTCTGCAAAAGGATTCCCGACCAAGTATTGAGTGCATCACTGAACATAATTATTTAAAGGTTGACTTTTTTTGTTTTAAAAACACTTTTCTTTTATTGGTCGGATGAAATATGCACATTTTTTGAGATAGGAATTTTGGGTTTTCATGAGCTGTATGCCAAAATCATCAATATTAAAACAATAAAAGGCTTGAACTACTTCAGTTGTGTGTATTTGAATCTAAAATATATGAAAGTCTAACGTTTATCAGTACATTACAGAAAATAATGAACTTTATCACAATATGCTAATTTTTTGAGAAGATCCTGTATATATACATATATATATACATATATATATATATATATATATACATATATATATATATATATATATATATATATATATATATTGGGTTGCAAAAGTATTCAGCCCCCTTGAAGTTTTCCACATTTTGTCACATTACTGACACAAACATGCATCAATTTTATTGGATTTCCACATGAAAGACCAATACAAAGTGGTGTACATGTAAGAAGTGAATCGAAAATCATACATCATTCCAAACATTTTTTACAAATAAATAAAGCTGCCAGTCTTTTAGGGTATGTCTCTACCAGCTTTGCACATCTAGAGACTGAAATCCTTGCCCATTCTTCTTTGCAAAACAGCTCCAGCTCAGTCAGATTAGATGGACAGCGTTTGTGAACAGCAGTTTTCAGATCTTGCCACAGATTCTCGATTGGATTTAGATCTGGACTTTGACTGGGCCATTCTAACACATAGATATGTTTTGTTTTAAACCATTCCATTGTTGCCCTGGCTTTATGCTTAGGGTCATTGTCCTGCTGGAAGGTGAACCGCCGGGCCCCAGTCTCAAGTCTTTTGCAGTCTCCAAGGTTATGTTCCAAGTTTGCCCTGTATTTGGATCCATCCATCTTCCCATCAACTCTGACCAGCTTCCCTGTGCCTGCTGAAGAGATGCACCCCCCGAGCATGATGCTGCCACCACCATATTTGACAGTGGGGATGGTGTGTTCAGAGTGATGTGCAGTGTTAGTTTTCTGCCACACATAGCGTTTTGCATTTTGGCCAAAAAGTTCCATTTTGGTCTCATCTGACCAGAGCACCTTCTTCCACATGGTTGCTGTGTCCCTCACATGGCTTGTGGCAAACTGCAAACGGGACTTCTTATGCTTTCTGTTAACAATGCCTTTCTTCTTGACACTCTTCCATAAAGGCCAACTTTGTACAGTGCATGACTAATAGGAGCAACAACGCCTTAGAGGAGATCTAATTAACATGTATAAATACATCAGAGGGCAATATAATAGCTTGGCGGATGAGCTTTTTGTCCCTAGGCCTTCTCAAAGGACTAGAGGACATGATCTGCGCATGGAGGAAAAACGTTTTAGCCATTTATTTAGGAAAGGGTTCTTTACAGTAAGAGTGATTAAGATGTGGAATGCATTGCCACAGGAAGTCGTTATGGCAAACTCTATACCTGCATTTAAAGGGGGCTTAGATGCTTTCCTTGCGTTGAAAGACATCCATGGCTACAATTACTAGGTTATGCCTAATGATGTTGATCCAGGGATTTTATCTGATTGCCATCTGGAGTCAGGAAGGAATTTTTCCCTTTTGGGGCTAATTGGACCATGCCTTGTGGGGGGTTTTTCGCCTTCCTCTGGATCAACAGGGGTATGTGGGGGACGGGCTGGAGTTGTACTTTGTACTGATTGAACTCGATGGACGTATGTCTTTTTTCAACCAAAATAACTATGTAACTATGTAATAGTTGTCCTATGGACAGAGTCTGCCATCTGAGCAGTAGATCTCTGCAGCTCCTCCAGAGTCACCATGGGCCTCTTGACTGCATTTCTGATCAGCGCTCTCCATGTTCGGCCTGTGAGTTTAGGTGGATGGCCTTGTCTTGGTAGGTTTACAGTTGTGTCATACTCCTTCCATTTCTAATGATCGCTTGAACAGTGCTCCTTGGGATGTTCAAGGCTTTGGAAATCTTTTTGTAGCCTAAGCCTGCTTTAAATTTCTCAATAACTTGATCCCTGACCTGTCTTGTGTGTTCTTTGGACTTCACGGCGTTGTTGCTCCCAATATTCTCTTAAACTTAGACAACCTCTGAGGCCCTCACAGAGCAGCTGTATTTATTTTGTACTGACATTAGATTACACACAGGTGCACTCTATTTAGTCATTAGCACTCATCAGGCAATGTCTATAGGCAACTGACTGCACTCAGCTCAAAGGGGGACGAATAATTATGCACACACCACTTTGCAGTTATTGATTTGTAAAAAATGTTTGAAATCATGTATGATTTTCGTTCCACTTCTCATGTGTACACCACTTTGTGTTGGTCTTTCATGTGGAATTCCAATAAAATTGATTTATGTTTGTGGGAGTAATGTGACAAAATGTGGAAACCGTCAAGTGGGCCGAATACTTTTGCAACCCATTGTATATATCTATATATATATATATATACACACACACATATATACATACATCACTTCCTGGTTAGCGGCCATGTTGTTTGTAAACACTGCCTAAAACTGGCAATTAAAAGCCAGGACCACGGCAGGGAGCGGAGGAAACAGCAGAGAGAGATCCAGGAGATCACAGTGACTCGATTGGTATGTTTTTTTATTGTACAAATTGGACAGTACAGATTCTCTTTCAGCTTACAGGTCTATTATTTACCGGATCTAATTGGTATGCCCTTCTTATGCTGGGCATACACGGTGCATTTATGCATCGGAATCGAGCCGCAGGCTCGATGCCGACGCATCCCTGCTTGTCCGCGTGGGCACATGGATCAATTCCCGCTCGTCCCCGCGGGCGCTTATCTGCTGCTCGTTTTTTTTTCTTTTGTCCGCCAGCGGGGATCAATCGCAAAATCGATCCGCCACGGTGATCGGACACGTCGGATATTATCAATCAAGCCATCAGTGGCTCGATTGATAAGAAGAAAGGAACCATGTATGCCCAGCATTAAAGCGAGCCTGAAGTAAGAGGGATGTGGAGGCTGACATTATTTCATTTTAAACAATAACAGTTGCCTGGCTGTCCTGCTGAACCTCTGTCACTTATACTTTTAGCCATAGACCCCTGAAAAAGCATGCAGACCAGATGTTTCTAAGAAGAATCTGACAAGTTTAGCAGCATGCTTGTTTCACTTGTATGATTCAGACACTACTGCAGGCGGTCTGATCAGCAGGGCAGCCAGATAACTGGAACTGTTTATAGGGAAATAAATATGGCCGTCTTCATATCCCTCTCACTTCAGTTCTTCTTTAAATAATGGGAAAACATGGGCTGTAGGCCAGTTTATCGGAACTATCACACTTGAAAGAGTCACAAAAGATAAAGGGGTATACAGATAGATGAACTTAATTCCCTGAGCACCTGAGGGTGTATGCCATCCGTGCCAGGTGCCCTATCAGTTTAGTCTTGCTTTCAACTCCTTCTTGCCTTAGGTATTCAATATTAAAATTAGAAGATTAGGACCCTTCCACATTTGTAATATAAAACAACAAGGTTTGCCTTGTAAAAACAGAAGCAAAGCAAGCATTCAATAGCTCTACCCTACTTCAGTCGCCCACCTCTAAGGTTTCTTTTTATAGTACTTGGAAAACTTCTTTGGATTTTATTTTGTATCCCTAGTGATTTGATTTTCAGCTTCAGTCTTTGCTAGTCTCATTTCTTTTTTTACAATTTTATTGCACTCTTTATGATTGTTCAATGCAGCCTTATAAGCATACCTTTTCAGCTTAATTTTATCTCCATCCTTTCTATTCATTGATAGATGCCTTTTTTATTCCTAGTTTTTTTTCATATTGGATGTATTTACTATGATATTCACTGAGATTATTTTTTAAAAGTTTGCCATTTCCCTTCAGTGTCCTTACCCCACCAAACTTATGTATCACTTAGTTGATAAAACGTAACTTTTTTTTAAAATGCATAGTTTTAGCTCCACGACATGTTAATCACCAGATCAAATGTTACCATGTGATCACGATTACCTAAATGTTCTTGAACCTGCACATTTGATACTTTAGCTAGTCTACTTGATATGACCAAATCCAGCAGCGCATTCCCTCTAGTTGGTTCAGTTACCATTTGAGTCAAGTAGCTATCCTGTAGGGTCGCCAATAATCTTTTTCCCTTTCAGCCACTTTTATTAGAATGAGTAGTTTCAATATCCCACAACTATGGGTCTCACTTTTACTTGCAGCTTTTGCAATTTGCTGTAGTAGTTCTGCAGTATCATGGATATGTGGCAGTCTATAGCACACCCCAATAAGCAGTTGGCAACAGTTATTTCCAAATATAGTTAAGAACTAGTAAAAAAAACCAAAACAATATTACCCGTATATACTCGCAAGCAAGCCGACCCCCCAACTTTTACCTGAAAAAACAGGAAAAAATGATTGACCCTCATATAAGCCGGGGGTAGGAAATGCTGTCCGTGTGATTCCCCCCAGTGTGTCCCAGTATAGCTAGTATAGTGCCCAGAATGGGTAGGTAGTGCCCCAGTATAGCTAGTATCGTGCCCATTATAGCTAGTATAGTGCCCAGTATGGGTAGGTAGTGCCCCAGTATAGTTTGTATCGTGCCCAGTATGGGTAGGTAATGCCCCAGTATAGCTAGTATCGTACCCAGTATAGTTAGTATAGTGCCCAGTATGGGTACGTAGTGCCCCAGTATAGCGCCCAGTATAGGTAGGTTGTGCACCTCCACTCCCCCCACTGCTATTCCCCCCTGTCCTGCTCGTATAATCCACAGCAGCGCGCCCCACGGCGGCTGCTGTGATGAGGGAGGAAGCCGTAGAGAGAACGGCTTTCTGTAGCGGCGATGTGTATCGCCGTTACTATGGGAACCGCTCTCTCCCTCTACGGCTCCCTCCCTCATTACAGCAGCCGCCGTGGGGCGCGCTGCTGTGGATTATACGAGCAGGACAGGGGAATAGAAGCGGCGCCAAGCTAAGGTAATAGCAGCGGCGGCCGCGGGGGGAGCTTCATTTATGACACACTCGCAAGCAAGCCGACCCCCCAACTCTTGACCCACTTTTTGGGGGTCAAATTTGGCTTGCTTGCGATTATATACGGTACACACTATTACAATAACTAAACAAAAATGATATGATTTGTAGGCCAGTGAGTGTCAATCAGGTATCCAAAATATGTAACATTTATTACAATATGATAAAAATCAACTATCAGATCTGTGAAAAATCAGATCTGTAAACAAAAAAAAAACAATTTCCACGATCATGTGGGTATACAAGTACAATATGCAGCCCGACACATGTTTCATAGCTTTATGAGGATACTTCAACAGAGGATGGAGATAAAATTAAAGTGTCAAGTAGGTCTAGCAATAACATACCTGTTCGTTCTAACGCTCCCACAAATCACTGTTGGTATGGTTAGCACTAGCCTATCAGCTATTTTTTTTGCCCACACGACTACTTACGTCTGATCCAGACCTATTTACACTATTGTGGATATTTTGAGGATATGTTATTGCTAGACCTATTTGATACTATGATATTATCTCCATCTTCATGATCATCTATTTGCAAGTTTTATGCCTCTGAAGTAGCTGCATACAGCTACGAAACGTGTTAGGCTGCATATTGTACTTATATACCCACATGATCATGGAAATTGTGCTATAGATGTCTACATGTCTGACTTTTATCCTATTGTAAAAAATGTTTTATGGATACTGGATTGACTCTCATGGGCCTACAAACCATCTCCTTTTTGTTCAGGTATTTGAACAGTTACTTCCACCATGAATATTTACCCAAATAGATTACATATCTTTATAGTCCAGTTCTTCATTAATGCCAGCTGCAACAAAGAGACAAACCCCTCCACTTTTTCTCCCTGCCCTAGCCTTCCTAAACACATCGGACCCCTGCAAGTTTGCTATCCAATCAATAGCTTTTATCCCACAACGTCATAGCCTTTGTTGATCAAAACTAACTCTAGTTCACCCATTTTAAGGCTACCAAGCATTGGTTACTGTGCACTTTATATTTTTATAAACCCATTTCCCTATTTTGGTAAAATTTACAGTAGCTGAAGAAAAGATAAACAGGTGACTGGTTTCATTTTCATTTGATATGCAATTGAAAAAATGATAGGCATCTGAAATAAATGCATGTGTGTATGCTAGCGTTCTTCTGTAACCGATTCAGTCGATATTTAGATCTGGCATTGATCATTCGCAGAGGAAAGTGCATTAGGAGTATGAACACTGGGTTGTAGCAGCCACTGAACCTGCCCGAGTATAGAAAATAATAAGGGTTGGGATTTTATGGTTTTGTTTTTAACATTCTTTTGGAAAAAGCAGTAGCGCAGGAGCTGCTGGCAAGAGAACGATGAGGAAATTGTGGACATAGCAATTACATTTTTTTTTTAAAATAAAATTTAAGCAACAAGGTACCTCTGACCACGCAGAGATCCTTACAAAGAGATGTATTGAAATATATCTGGGCCTCCAAATATCACAGAATCCCTAACTCAGTTATGCTAACTAGAAGGGAGCAGGGAGGACTCTGTGTCCCTGAATTTGACAAATACTATCTAGCAACACATCTACGACATGTCATCTCATGGACCAATCGTCCCGCATACTCCAAATGGATGGAGTTTGAAAAGCAATGGTCCGTCCCAACCATGCTACCTTCTATGGCCTCTTCATCATAATCCATCTAATGCTCTTCTGCTGCAGACTATCCAGTTTACGAAATATAGATGGTCATATTGCACACGTAGGTTCCCTGTAACCTCCAAAACGCCTTCATTGATTAATGTACTCTTCAATCCAGATCTACCCAACAGTGCTGTCCCTTTCTATGTAAATGCATGGGTCAAGGAGGATGTCTCTCAGCTTTGTCACCTTATTGACAAACTGTTATCAGCGGAGCAAGCCAAAGTTAAATTCCATTTACCCTCCCTCCTTGTATAAAACTATCAACAGATTAGACATTATGCACAGTCTCTTAATGGCACCACCATGATTGATAAACCTACATCTTTTGAAATGTTATGTGCACAGGGCCATACCCAACCCCACTTGGGTCTTGATTTACAAAAGAGAGCCAAGTGTTAGCACACCTGTAAAAAGCCTCTTAGCACGCCTAGAGACTTTGCGCGCATGTTACAGCAAAAAGTTTGCGCGCGGAAAGTTTAGCGCTCCGCGCGGTGTGCGTGAAGCGTCGCACCCAGTGCCCCTAAAACGTTGCACTGGGTGCGCCCACAATATCGCACCATGCGACGTTTCGGGCGCACCCAGTGCGACATTTTAGGGGCACTGTAGCACTGTAGTTAGCACGCCCAAAGCTTTTAGGCGTGCTAACTGAGTTAGCACCCTTTTGTGAATCAAGCCCCTGATCTCTGTGATCTATCAAATTCTTCACACTCCATCCCCAGATCATCCTATTACCCATCGCTATATGACCGAATGGTCACAATACTTGTCCATTGACATCACTCCACCCATGTGGCAGAAGCTATGGGAGACATCCTCTAGGTTTCCTCTATGTACCACCTATAAAGAGAATCATTACAAACTTATGTTTCTGCGGTATAGGACCCCAGTTGTTATCAATAAATAGGATCCCAGTGTCTCAGCCTTTCGCTGGAGATGTCAGAACGCCACTGGTACCTTAATGCATATTTTTTGGGATTGTTTGCGTATCATACCTTTTTGGAAATCTGTTTCCCAACTATTAAGTGAGATCTTGTGGATACCAGTGGAATGTAAACTGCTTACTCTGCTCCTAGGCTACCCACTTCCAAATCACGTAAAACTAATAAGCTTGTGGCCATTATCCTTAATGCTGCTAAAAGATCCATTGCGGCGCTGTGGCGTTCCCAATCTCCTCCAACAAGGGACGTTACTTGAGAACATTCTTGATGTGAAGCGATTGGAGGAAATCATGGCTAGACTGAACAGGTTAGATTTATTTGATGGTGTTTGGCAGCTATAGGACCTTTGGAAGATTGAACAAGATTATGGGCCAATATCGTAACCATTTCAGGCTGAGTAAATAATCAGACCTTTACATATTCTCTGCCTTTATTCTCTGTTGATTGGAGTATAATTATACCTGATGTTACCTGTACCTCTTTTTGACAGGCTGATATTTGTTCTTATTGATCGTTTTTAATTTCAATTCTTTATGTATAGCATCGTTTCCCTATGTCTTCTGCCACCTGACTCCTATGTGAATGTAAATTTCTAACCAATTTGAAAACTTTAATAAAAAGAATATATCAAAATAAAATGTAAGCAACAATTTTTACATCTTGCATTGTTTTTAAAGGAACACTTTATGACGTTTTAACAGATTGGTCATCAAATAGCAAACACATTTGTAATATATGACAAAAATGTGTTTTAAAAAGTTTGAAAAGTTCAGGGCTGGAGAAGTTACAACTCCCAAGGAGGTCTGCTGTCTTACTCATGCTAGTTGAATGAGTCAGAGAGAAAAGCAAAGAGGGATCATTCTGAATGATGGCTCCAAAATTGTGATTCTTTTTAAAGGCAAAGCAACAGTTGGGTTCTTCCTAAAAAAAACAAACTGCTTGTTAACACAGCATAGAGATAAAAAAAATGTTGTGAAATGTATAAAAAAGCTCACCCTCACAGATTTTCCATCATTCGTGAGCGACAGGGGTTGATTCACCATAACAAATAGCGTGCCTTATCAGAGTTAACATGCCTTATCAGAGTTAACATAGCGAGCGCTACGAATTTATGCCTGCTAATTGGCAATGACGAGAGCTCCACTCCTCCTGCCCTAAGCCCCTGTGGGTCCAATCAGGGCAGGAGGAGTGGAACTCTCGTCATTGCCAATTAGCAGACATAAGTTCGTAGTGCTCACAATGCTACTCTGATAAGGTATATTAACTCTAATAAGCCATTTGTTATAGCGAACCCCACAGTGCACTAACTCCCACAACTAAAGAAATTCTCCTTGGAACCGTCAGTCACATGACCCAGGATCCACTCATAAAGACTTGCATCCAAAAGAATAATAGTGTCCTTAGTAAGGGAGTAGATCTCATCGCCAAGCACAGACCCCACCTACCTCCTGCTGCTTAGGAATTAAAAAGGGACCTAAATTCTGCCACAGGAGAGACGGTCTAATTCTCTCTTAACTGCTAGTAATGAGCCGCTGTAATTTGAGCTGTTAGCTCTGTGGCATGGTGTGCCATTCAGACAGGCCATATGTAAACACAGGAGTTTAACCCTGTATGTCTTTCCTTGAAACCAGGAAGTAACTACACTGCAGCATCTCTGAGGAGCTCTAAAGCTGTAACCAGGAAATGTTTTTCTGTAAGAGTAATTTCCTGTTGCTTATCTTTTAGGGCAGATTGGAAGTACTGGGTTAAGGTCCGCTTTAACAAATTAACTCTCTGTGGCCAGCACTGCTGCTACAACAAAGTCATATTTCTCTGGCACTCTGTTGTAGTACTGGCCACAAATAGTTACTCTCTTCACCATAAAGGGAAGTGGTGTGGGAGGGGCAGTTAGGCAGTCTGTGTTCACTTGGAAAAACTGAATAGTGCCTCATGCAGGCATGCTCTTCTGGGCAATGATGGGATAGCACCATGGATGATGCTGGTGCTATATAAATACAAAATAATAATAATAGTAAGGGAGTTAGTCTTCAGCAAAACTGCACTGTTATTTAATCAGGATATGGAACTTTAGCATCAAAGATAATTTTAATACATATATTATAAAAAGAGCAGGTATGCCATGTACAAAGCATTGTGCATTGTCAATTTAAATTAATTAAATTGACCCAGAATTTGGAACTGGTAATTTTTACCACCATCACTCCAGTTTATGATCTGGCATTGTACTACTATCTGCATTGTGTTGTGTATCTTATTGCTATTGCCTGTATTGTTGTATCTATTGTCTATTACCTGTATTGTTCTGTCACCCCTGTTATCATTGTCTGTAATCCTATTTATTGTACAGCGCTGCGTAATATGTTGACGCTATATAAATTAATAAATAATAATAATTAAATGGGAGGTTAAACTTGTGCTTAAAGAGAACCCGAGGTGGGTTTGAAGAATATTATCTGCATACAGAGGCTGGGTCTGCCTATACAGCCCAGCCTCTGTTGCTATCCCAAACCCCCCTAAGGTCCCCCTGCACTCTGTAATCCCTCATAAATCACAGCCACGCTGCTGACAAACAGCTTGTCAGAGCTGGCTGTGTTTATCTCTATAGTGTCAGTCTGCTGCTCTCCCCGCCTCCTGCAGAACTCCAGTCTCCGCCTGCATCCCTTCCCTCACAGCTGATTGGAGGGAAGGGACGGGGGCAGGGACCGGAGCTATGCAGGAGGCGGGGGAGCAGCTGAGACTGACACTACAGATGTAAACACAGCCTCACAGCACGGCTGTGATTTATCAGGGATTGCAGAGTGCAGGGGGACCTTAGTGGGGTTTGGGATAGCAACAGAGGCTGGGCTGTATAGGCAGATCCAGCCTCTGTATGCAGATAACATTCTTTAACCACTTCACCACTGAGGGGTTTTACCCCCTGACCACCAGAGCAATTTTCACCTTTCAGCGCTCCTTCCATTCATTCGTCTATAACTTTATCATTACTTATCGCAATGACATGAACTATATCTTGTTTTTTCCGCCACCAATTAGGCTTTCTTTAGGTGGGACATTATGCCAAGAATTATTTTTTTCTAAATGTGTTTTAATGGGAAAATAGGAAAAATGTGGGGAAAAAAAAATTATTTTTCAGTTTTCGGCCATTATAGTTTTTAAATAATGCATGCTACTGTAATTAAAACCCATGAAATTTATGTGCCCTTTTGTCCCGGTTATAAAACCGTTTAAATTATGTCCCTATCACAATGTTTGGCGCCAATATTTCATTTGGAAATAAAGGTGCATTTTTTTCAGTTTTGCGTCCATCCCTAATTACAAGCCCATAGTTTATAAAGTAACAGTGTTATACCCTCTTGACTTAAATATTTAAAAAGTTCAGTCCCTAAGGTAACTAATTATGTATTTTTTTTAATTGTAAATTTTTGATTTTTTTTTTAATTACAAAAAAAAAAAAAAATGGGGAGTGTGGGAGGTAATGAGTTAATTTTGTGTGTAAAAGTCATTTATTTGTATGTGAAAAATGTGTAGGGTGTAGTTTACTATTTGGCCACAAGATGGCCACAGTAACTTTTTGCTTTATTGCGACCTCCAAGCCTCCTTCCGGAAGCTTGGAGGAAGAATAAGGAGGCTGGACACGTGAGTTTCTTCTCACAATGATCGCGCTGCCCATAGGAGAGCAGCGGGTCATTGTGGGGCTTAGATCAACGAACGGGAATGGATTTTCCCGTTCATTGATCTCCGGGCGAGCGGGCGGCGGCGGTTTTACTAGCGGCGGGCGGCGTGTTTACGAGCGGGAGCGCGGACAGCGTCGGGAACGCGGAAAGTACGTGTTTCTCCGTCCCTGGTTTTTAAAGGATGGAAAAAGGGGCGGAGAAATACGTACGCGCGGGGGTAAAGTGGTTAAACACACCTCGGGTTCCCTTTAAAGAGAATCTGTATTGTTAAAATCGCTCAAAAGTAAACATACCAGTGCGTTAGGGGACATCTCATATTACCCTCTGTCACAATTTCGCCGCTCCTCGCCGCATTAAAAGTGGTTAAAAACCGTTTTCAAAAGTTTGTTTGTAAACAAACAAAATGGCCACCAAAACAGGAAGTAGGTTGATGTACAGTATGTCCACACATAGAAAATACATCCATACACAAGCAGGCTGTATACAGCATTCCTTTTGAATCTCAAGAGATCATTTGTGTGTTTCTTTCCCCCATGCACTGAAGTTTCAGGCTGCTCTTTTCTTCCTGCAAACAGCTTTGCCCTTGTTTGTAATTCCTCAGTATGTGAAAGCCCAGCCAGCTCAGAGGACGATTTATCCAGCTTGTAAAAGTTAAGAGAGAAGCTGCTCTAATATAAATAACACACAGGCAGTGTGCAGAGAGGGGCCTGGAAGGGTGAGTTCATAGCAGAACCACAACACTGAAGAACTTGGCAGCCTTCCAGACACAGGCCGACAAGTCTGACAGGGGAAAGATACATTGATTTATTACAGAGACAGTGATAGTATAAAGTGCTGCAGTAAGCCAGAACACATAGCTTTTGGAACTTGTAGGATGATAAAAAACAGGATGCAATTTTTGTTACGGAGTCTCTTTAAGGTGTGTACACACGTCCAACTTTTTTGAACAACTTGTCGTCCGACTTGACGATTGAACTACTTGGAGTGCAAACAACAAGTCGTTCAAACGTCCTCTAGATTGTAAGCCTTTGGGCAGGGTCCTCCTCCTTTTGTGTCCTACCTGATCATGCACCTCCATTACTGTGAACCCATGCTATGGATCTGAGTGAACCTAACTTGCCTAATCTCCATGCTCCCCTCCAGTGACTGACTAAGCATTACCTTGTACTCATACTGTGCTGTGTGATCTGGTTTTCTTGTATTCCTGTATTGTCATATTGCTGTATGTCACCCCTAAACATTGTCTGTAACCTAAACTAATGCCCAGCGCTGCTTAATATGTTGGCACTTTATAAATACAATAAATAAAACGTCATGTACACACTGACCAACAAAGCTGCTGATATGCTAATTTACCTAATTTACATGCCATTTAACCAACTTGATAATGGACAATAGACTAGATAGAACAATGGACTAGATTAAATGACCCATCAAATGACTTGTTGTTTGAACGTCTATTAGTTGGACAAACGTCTAATGCCGGGCATACACGGCTTGATTTTGCCACTCGATTCTTCTACTCGATCGATTCCCTGCTCGTTTCTGCAGGCGATTCTCTTATCTTCCACTCATTTTTCTTATCTTTTTCCATTTTCATCAATGCAGAATCGAGCAGCGAAATGATCGGGCAGGAGATCAGACGTGTCGGAAATTATCTATTGAGCCATCTAAATGACTCAGAATCGAGCCCTGAATTCCCAGCATAAAAGTCGTTTGTACACATGTGCGGGCCTAATGCTGGGAATACACGGGTCGATTCTGGCACTCAATTCTGCGCCCGATTGTTTTGCCCGCTCGATTATCTTATCTTCCGCTTATGTTTTTTTCAATTAACTTCAATGTTGAATGGAGCGGCAAAACGATCGAACGGTGATCGGACATGTCGGAAATTATCTATCGAGCCATCTTAATGGCTCAGAATCGAGCCGTGTATTCCCAGCATAACAGTCATTTGAACGACAATTGGTCCAACAGATCAGCTGAGTGGATTGGGCAAACCGGCTGTTATCCTTAGCTTGACAGCGCGTACACACGTCCAACTTGTCATTCAAACGACAAGTCAGACAAGTTTTTCAAAAAAGTTGGACGTGTGTACGTACCTTTAGCAAGGGAATGGTAAGTATCAATTTTCTCAGTTTGTGCAAATGTTACAAACTGCACTGCATCCAATCCAAACCAGCAGTACCACATTCCATAGGGACAATTCTAAATTGCCAACATACTCTAAAGGGGCCCTTACAACTAACAATTTTCCCGCCAATATACAGCAGATTCAACCACTGTGATTGAGTCTGCTGTGAAATCGTTGTGCAAAGAACGATTGATTTCCGTACGAAATCAATCGTTCCTGTCGATCCGTCCGTGCGGAAGATTTGGCTCGATCGCCGGCGGGTCGGGAGTGCGTTGATAGTGGCGTTTGAATGCCCAACGACCGATGCCAGCGGTAATACATTACCTGATCCGGCCGGCGCGTGTCCCCGCTGCTCCTTCTCCGCTGGGTTCCGGACCGGCTGGCTTCACTTACTTCCTGTCACGACAGGTAGTTTAAACAGTAGAGCGCCCTCTACTGTTTAAACTTCCCCGGACAGGAAGAAGTGAAGCCAGCCGGTCCGGAACCCAGCGGAGAAGGAGCAGCGGGGACACGCGCCGGCCGGATCAGGTAATGTACAGCTGGCAGGGGCGGCGGCAGCTTCACAGATTGTGATCTGTTTCATAGTGAAATTGATTCACAATCTGTTTGCAGTAAAGGCAGCCATACGATCGCTCTCTGATCAGATTCAATCTATCTATTGGTCGATCTGATGGCAAATCGACCAGTGTATGGCCACCTTAACTTTGTATCAGTTAACAAGATTAGCATCTTAAAAAACACATAGTCTTTACAGCAGCACTTAAAAGAAGTGATGGGACCCGATACCTGAGTGGCAGACAGTGGAGGATGGCGGCGTAGGAGCGATCAGAGCTTATGGGGCTGGAGGAAGCCCCAGGTATATATAAAACTTTTTCTTTTCTTGAGCTCTGGTACACTTTAAAGAGAATCTGTATTGTTAAAATCGCACAAAAGTAAACATACCAGTGCGTTAGGGGACATCTCCTATTACCCTCTGTCACAATTTCGCCGCTCCCCGCTGCATTAAAAGTAGTCAAAAACTGTTTTAAAAAGTTTGTTTATAAACAAACAAAATGGCCACCAAAACAGGAAGTAGGTTGATGTACAGTATGTCCACACATAGAAAATACATCCATACACAAGCAGGCTGTATACAGCCTTACTTCTGAATCTCAAGAGATCACTTGTGTGTGTTTAGCTTCTGTCCCCAGCTTCTCTCATGCACTGAACATTACAGGCTTCCTGCAGACAGCTCTGCCTATGTCGTTAATTCCTCAGTATGTGTCAGCCAGCTCCTTTCACAGCCTCCAGAGGAGGATTTTTATCCAGCTCTCTTCTATCACTGATAAGATAGCAGAGAAGCTGCTGGCTTATGTAAATAAAACACACACTGGAGTGTGCATAGAGGAACAGTTCAACACTGAAGAACTTGGCAGCCTTCCAGACACAGGCCGACAAGTCTGACAGGGGAAAGATACATTGATTTATTACAGAGATGGTTATAGTAGAAAGAGCTGCAGCAAGCCAGATCACATTAGAATAGGTTTAGGAACTTGTAGGAAGGTAGAAAAAACGTTGTAATTTTTGTTACAGAGTCACTTTAAAGTACACCTGAAGTGAGCACCTCCAGCAGCATAAGCATGTGCGAGTCCCACATGCTTATGCTGCTGGAGGAAGCCACGGGTAAGTATCGATTTTAGCATTTAGTTCAGCTCTGGCACACTTTAAACAATACAAATTGCCCAGTCGTCATGCTGATCCTCTACCTGTTATACTTTTAACCATGGACCCTGGACAAGCATGCAGGTCAGATGTTTCTCACTGAAGTCTGACTGGAGTAGCCACATGTTTGTTTCAGGTGTGTGATCCAGATACTAACGCAGCCAAAGAGATCAGCAGGACTAACGGGCAACTGGTATTGTTTAAAATGGCAAATAATGTATCACTCACTTCGGGTGTCCTTTAACATATAGTGGAGTATTCCATTATCGCTACTTCGGTTTCGTTGTCTACAGCAGTTGATAGTCACTAACTGAAGGTACAACTGGTTTGGTAAAGTTACTATAGCATTGGGCGATCATGTGCAAACAATCCCAGCTGTATTCTGGACTGCAATATGCCCTATTACTTAGGTGACTTGTTCCTTTTTATTGCAGATTTGCACCACAGGGTTCCCAATCTCTGTGCATGATGCAAAGCCCTCGACAGTAAATTATATACTGTTTTAGCAGAGCTACTAAAACAACCACCCATATGTTCAATTCCCAACATGTGTATAGTAATAATAATAATAAGAAGAAGAACATTTGTATAGCGCTTTTCTCCTATAGGACTCAAAGCGCTCAAGAGCTGCAGCCACGGAGACGCGCTCAAGAGGCCACCCTGCAGTGTTAGGGACACTGAACTCCTTACTGAACAGGTACTGACCCTAGCCAGGTGGCCTTATCCAGTACACTGACCCTAGCCAGGTGGCCTTATCCAGTACACTGACCCTAGCCAGGTGGCCTTATCCAGTACACTATTCAGCCACTGCTAGTATATACAGTATTTAACACTTCAACAATGTTATTATATTTATTTATTCTCCAGCTTCATACAAACTGGATGTAGAAGCATAAACATAGTACATTTCTACCATTTTCAACAAAAATATAACCAATATGTACAATTATTGTATTAAAAATACAAAAGGGATACAGACTCTACCAATGTCTTTCTAAAAGACATACAGGTACAAGTAGTAT
This sequence comes from Hyperolius riggenbachi, assembly GCF_040937935.1. NCBI lineage: Eukaryota > Metazoa > Chordata > Amphibia > Anura > Hyperoliidae > Hyperolius > Hyperolius riggenbachi. The sequence continues at coordinate 174,022,208 of NC_090646.1, forward strand.
CAAAAGCATGATGAAGTCACCAGTTAGTTGTACATTCTGCACTTGACATCACAGAGCGAACTGAGGTTAGCAGTCCTATATTCTACCATTATATGATGCTAAGAACGTTTGTGCAATGTGTCGTTGAGCTGGGCTTCTGTCTGCCTAGATGCGCGAGCTCCATCACTTACATAGAATAGAAAATAAAAAAGCTGGCAAATAAATGCATATTACATGTCAAATTACATAGGCAAAACCGACAGTGTGATAGAGAAGTAAGGTAGACAAAAGCCATGGTAACAGGATAGAGAATCATTAAATAAAGCACTGATGTTATTATAAACAGTGAAAAAACACTGCATTCTGTATCATTGTTTTTCTTTAAAGTCGTATATATATTTATATATATAAAACCACTGATCAATATGATCAGCTCAGCTCCAAAGGAAAAAAAAAAAAATAATAATAATGATAATCCAAGATCAAATGTTCTCACACAGGAGTTTAACTCGGATTGGCAGCCTTCAGGTATCCGGAGTCTGTGCAAAGGGAGTTGATGCCGATGTTCATCACAGAGGTGTACAATAGCAGCTGTGAGCAGGTGAGTGCTACACAATGGCCTTCTTTACAAGTGCACTGTCCAACAATGGCCAGCCAGACTGGTCACCACCCACCAACATGATTGGGCCGCTTCGTCGAGGATGGCCTACTAAAAAAACATGATTATGGTGGATGAGGAGGTTTCCGGTTTCTAATGGTGCAATGAGAGAGCTTGTAGTCATAACTAGTAGCATCTGTTGAGAGTCCCGAGCTGCCGTCACGTCAATATAATCCAGTTCTATTTTTTTCTGAATTGAAAATCTCTATATAAACATAAAAAGAAGTCATAACTTAGGTGTGAAATAACACTGTAAATATCCTGATGTAACAATTACGCTCTCTGAACTCAAAGCCGGCCCCTCCTTTACTGCAGAGGACTCCTCCCGCGTTAAAGGGGACCATAGTGTAACAAGTGGGACTGTAAACGAAACAAAAAACCAACTCAAGAGACTATTGAAATGCAATCTCAGCTCAAGTTAAAAACGGCTGATAGAAGCACGAGACTAGCTTGGCCTACGGACAGCAGACACAGCTAGGTAAATGAGTAAAGTTTAAAACAGATTTTAAAAAAAGACACCCTCCAAAGCAGGAAGAAGTGCAATCAAGGTCTAAGTCATTGCTGATGTGGTGACTGAGGAGTTTGGAATGATACTGTGCAAAGTTCAGCCAGCTACCATCGGATTGCAGCTTCCTACATTGTCTTTTCCAAGCGGCACAACTTGCCGAGGACAAAGTGCCAGGGCGATGTCTTCACAGTATTTCACATGCCAGGGAGTGGGACAGAGGGACTGATGATGCCCAGTGCTGCTTTAAGGCAGAAGAGGAGGAAACGGTCCACAGGCTCCAGTCATATGGGACATCCTCTTGTGCTCTCCATTAAGGTGGCTTATCCTAACACAGGACAAGAACTCATCCTCATACTGCAGAAACTTGCTCATCATCTGCCAAAAACATAACACAAAAGAGAAAATGAGGACTGTGTGCGTCAACATTGCATCACATACATCACTCTTCCAATTGAAAAAGATGATGCACATTATTTTACAAATATTTTCTTAAAGGATACCGAAGGTTACATGTGACATGATGAGACAGACGTGTATGTACAGTGCTAAGCATGCAAATAACTAGGCTGTGTTCCTTTTTTTCTGCCTGAAAGAGATAAGATTTAGGTATGCAAGTGACCTTTTCTCTCCAGTCGGGACTGAGCCCACTATAGCAACCCTCACCGATAAGGAATTAGAGTTATAAAACACTTTCCTGGCAGAGGACAGCTTCTGAGAGCAGAAATAAAAAAAAAGCATCTAAAGTTTGTATACTTTTGCTTCTGGGGCACTAAAAGACTATGGGCTTAATTCACTATGCAGTGCTAACCTACTTAGCACGTCTTAAGTCTTTAGGCGCGCTAACCAGGGTGCTAAGTAGGTTAGCACCGGTTTTCTCAATCAGCTCGCGCACTAAGTACCGCGCGCAAAGTTTTGCGCGCCCAAAGTCCTATGCGCGCGCTAAGTCCCATAGGCTTTAATGGGCACTTCGCGCGGTGCTCTGTGCAGTGCGCGCGTAAAGTTTTACGCGCGAAAAGCTCATTTAGACGTGCTAAGGGGGTTTTCACAGGCGTGCTAACAGTTTTGTGAATCAAGCCCTATATGTACATCACGGGTAGAATCCAGTGAATACTCCTCTGATCCAGGAGATGGTAGATCAGCCTGTGGGTTCAAAAGACAATTGAACTAACAGGCTACTCTACCATCTCCTGGATCAGATGAGTAATCACTGGATTCTACCTGTGATATACATTGAACTTTGATCTGACCCTGTACAAGGGGCTCCAGCACTGCCTATGACAAACTGATTTACCTGTCACTATTTTGTGGAGATTTACTACGCTGATATAACAAGCATCATCTGCATCATAGAGTGAACAATCCTCTGTTTCTGATATATGCTATTACCACTTGGATATATATTTGGGAAAGCCTATTAGATATATGACATCAGGCACTCTGCATTAAAGGGAACCTTAACTGAGAGAGAGATGGATATTTCCTTTTAAACAATACCAGTTGCCTGGCAGTCCTGCTGATCTCTTTGGCTGCAGGAGTGGCTGGATTACACACCTGAAACAAGCATGCAGCTAATCCAGTCTGACTTCAGTCAGAGCACCTGATCTGCATGCTTGTTCAGGGGCTGTGGCTGAAAGTATTAGAGACACAGGATCAGCAGGAGAGTCAGGCAACTGGTATTTTAAAAGAAAAAAATCCAGATCCTTCTCAGTTTAGGTTCCCTTTAAAGGTATATCTCTAGCAGCCTTTTCATCCTACCTGTATTCTACCATAATCTGGTATATCTGTAACAGGAAACATCGCTCTATACATCATATTACACTTGGAGGACTGCAAAAGGGGATCTGGCCCCTGGCTGACATGTACTCCTAAGGTAGGTTCTGTACAATCATTGTGTGACTATTTGCTGGATGGGCCAATATACATGTTCCAGGGTTGGAGACTTTTAAGATATGGTGTTATTGAATCTGTTGAACTCATGCCACTTCATCTTATTTGGATTTGAACACAGTGCAATATAAACTATACGACTGGCCAATCCCTATTTTTCTGCTGGTTTTTTTTTAGGTTCTATTGATTGTAAATCTTTTGGACATATGCTAGTTATGTGGCCATTATCTTTTTATTATTTTTTTGTTTGTATTATATTTATAATTGTGATGTATAAAATGTAAATATTTTATATTGTAGTAACTTTTTCCTAACTTTTCTTTATGGGATAATTATACATATATATGTACTCTCCCCTCTATTTGGTGTTTATTTCTTGTCGTCATTTTGCACCCTAGGTCCCAGAGGGGAAGATCTGTTTGATTTTGATAGGTAACTTGTCTGTCCCTTGTCTTTAATTAATTAGTTATCAATGGCATAAAATATACTGGAATCAGCTGGCTGGCTGCATTCTGTAACTGCTTGCTGCCAGAAGAGTGGAAGTTGCTTCCCACAGAGCATATCCTTTAACTCCACCCACTTATTACCTCTGTTGAGACATTAACTCTTTGTGCCCTCTACCCGGTCCTGCTAGACTACCCTCCAAATTTCTTTTTTGTCCCATTATCACCCACATTAGGACAGCTTTCTGTACAATAAAATAGCACAGTCGTTCCAACAAAAAATGAAGTTACAAAACCCTCCACTGTCCTGGCAGCAGGGAGCTACAGGTTCCAGCCAGGCAGGTATTTTTAAATTTATTACAATAAGTACAGCCTTTGTGCATTGCTGATTGTTATGACTATTTCATATTTACCATCACAAGCATTAAAAAGAGAAGTTGCACAAGGGCTACATGAAAGGCAAATTCAATAGATTAAAATACCGTCACATAACATTTTCTTGTACCGTTAAAAAAAAACAAAAAAAACAAACAAAAACACAGTAAACTAGGATTGAAGCTGCTTAATATGCTACAGAACATGTTTTTTAAAGCGTATCCGAGATGAAAAAGTAACTATAACAAGTAACTTGCCTATATATCTTATCAAAAGTTTAGATAGTTTACACAGCAAATCTAGCTGCAAACAGCTTCAAAAGTTTATGATTATTTATTGCTGTGATACAATGAGGGCAGCCATGTTCTGTTTGTCACACTATACTGAAGAAAGCTAATAGCATCTCCAGCCCTCACTGGGCTCTCTTTAAGCTGCGTACACACTTTCAATTTTTCTTGACCAAAACTATTATTCCTGATCAACTATGCAAACAAACCAAATTGTGTACAAGTGTCCCCCAATGTTGCCAGAGGGCTTGCCTCTGACAAAGCCTAAGGGTATTGCAGGACCTGCAAAGCAAGTTCCGGTACCATAGCATGGTACTGCTCACGCATGTTGCCCCCATCTGCCTACACAGGATATGCTGCCCGGCCGGGAACTAAACTGCCCGTCTTTACATCAGTCATTTCAAATTGCCCTAAGAAACGATGTATAGGGATCATTTTGTGCGACTAATGCTGTGAATACACGGCACATTTTTTATTATTGCGCAAAAAAAGTGGGATGTTCATTTCTTTGCTACATTTTTTATTATCAATCGAGCCGCTGATGGCTCAATTGATAATATCCGACGTGTCCGATACCCCGCCGGATCGATTCCGCGCTCGATACCGGCGGGCAGGACAAAAGAATAAATGAAGCGGAAGATAAGGAAGCGCCCGCGGGGATGAGCAGGAATCGATCCAGGCGCGCGGGGACGCGCCGTAATCGAGCCACCGGCTCGATACACGGTACAGAAACGCACCGTGTATTCACAGCAAATAGTCTAAACTGTGTACTTAGCTCATTTTGCACTAACTTTAATGGTTTAACTAAATATTAATCACATTTTCAAATACGAGAAATTTGAAACCTCCACATTCAGTATTAGAACTCTTGGTTTTTCAGCTCACAAATTTTAGCACTCCCTAGAAGTGACACTACTGTGCATTATGAAAATAAACAGAAAATCCTTTATCATCATATAAGAATTGAACTGTAAAGCTGTGAAACCCTTACCATCATCTTTTGTAACCCCTTGCGCTTGATACATAGTTATTCGAGGATCTGCCTCTATTGGTTTATGCCACTGTGGCTTGTTAACTGCTTTAATAAGAGGCTGATTGTGTGATGGTGGAGATGTTGCAGGTGCTCCTTCGCTATCCCCCCTTCGGGCCATCATCCTAGACCGCTGCAATGCTACGTTGTAATCTGGTGGCTTTCTGGATATCTGTGGATGTCCTTCTGCAAAGTCTGCTATGGGAATTCCTACATAACCAGGAGGTGTTGGAGGTGGTTCTCGGTACCGGCCTTCTTTCCGTGCTGTGGCAACACAATACACTACCATAAGAGACAATTATTGTAACAACAGAAACGAAACAGGAAGAAAATCAAGCAACAGAAAATAAACACTACAGAAAACATTAAATTATACAAAAAACAATTATACAAAGGAAGAGTTTGGAGTAAAACTCAGACTTGTTTACGGTCTACAACACATGCACTACCGATGACTGGGGCTACTACAGTGCGATAATAATCAGAACTCAGCAGTTCTTATAGCCCTTTTTAAAAAAAACGTTGGTGTCCTCTAATGCGGGTGTTGTGTGCAGCAGTTGCTTTAAGGCCCAATTTTCACATCATATGCGCTTCCGTGTGCATTTGAGAGCACGTATGACGTGGTGACACGCAAGAACAGGAGAAGGCATAGAAAGCCTCTCTGCCGTTCACATCAAAGGCGTGGCACAGCAGTACGATGTGCTATGATGCTCTTGCGTACTGCTGTGTGCGTTCTGCCCACAAGCGCAGAGCTGACCCATTCACTGTAATGAATGGGTTCAGCAGCGCAGCGGATAGCAGCACAGATAGCGTTCCAATCACACGGCCAACTGCACTGCATAGATGTGATCGAGGCCTATGTGTGCTTCTGTCTGCTTTTTACCAGCACATCAATGTTACAGATTGCTTCATGTTGCTGAAAAGCGGACAGAAGCGCACAGATGGAAACAAGGCCTTAAGGTGGCCACACGCCATATGATTAAAAGATCCAATTTTTCACCAATTCGATAACTACAATCTGTTGTCCCTCCAAAAAAATCGAGAGTTTTATTTTCAATTAAGAAATCCAATCAGATTTCCAGTTTTTTCAATTTTTGGAGATTAGACATGTTGGAAATTTTAGACCAACTTTATCAAGAATTGTATGGTGTGTAATGGATTGTCAATTACTTGATGTACAGTTCCAATCATTTTTTTCTGAGCTTTCTATTTTATTCATGATTGGGGAAAAAATGAACATAGGTATGTGGTACATTGGTCAGATTTTTGAATCAGTCATTGCTATTCTTGAATTTAGCAGATATTTAAAAAATTGTATGGTGTGTGGCCACCTTTATACTGCGATTTTCAGTGCTCTCCGCCCTAAAAGGTATCAGCAATGACTATAGGTGAGTGTATGGTTAAAGTGAACCTAAAGTCAAGGGAAAAAAAAACGAGATTTACTCACCTGGGGCTTCCCTCAGCCCCCTGCAGCCGATCGGTGCCCTCGCAGCTCCGCTCTGACGCTCCAGGACCCACCGGCGAACACTTCCGGTTTGGCCGTCACCGGCCGACAGGCATGGGAACGCGAGTGATTCTTCGCGTTCCCAGCCTGTATATCGCCCCCTATGCTGCTATTGCGGCCAGGAGGTCGCAATAGCAGCATAGGGGGCGATATACAGCCTGGGAACGCGAAGAATCACTCGCGTTCCCATGCCTGTCGGCCGGTGACGGCCAAACCGGAAGTGTTCGCCGGCGGGTCCTGGAGCGTCAGAGCGGAGCTGCGAGGGCACCGATCGGCTGCAGGGGGCTGAGGGAAGCCCCAGGTGAGTAAATCTCGTTTTTTCCCCTTGACTTTAGGTTCACTTTAAGACAGGGTAAAGGTGAGGCCAATGGTTAGGATAAAGTAACAATTAGGTTATTACTATTGAGAGACCAGGAAACATGTTAGGTTCAGCATTGTTCACAGGATGTACATCTGGGGCTAGGGTTAGGTGAAAAGTCAGATTAGACATTTAAGAAGGGTTAAGGGTAATTGCAAGGTCTGTGTGAGGAGGTGTGGTATCAGAAAGGCATCACTGTTAGGCAAAGTATAGGGTGGGACGTTTGAATTAGGCAGAAAGCAGTGTGTAGGGTTATGTTAGGATGGAGAGGTGGCAGAATGCGTACGTACAAAAAGGGCGCCCGGACAAAAAGGGCGCGGGGTGTAAACTCTAAATAATAATTAATCATTAATAGGGTTTATAAAAATAGTGTGCTATATTTCGTTTACAAATAATGTTTAACAAAATTATAAATCATTAAATAATGTTTATGAAATCGGAAATTGTGAAAACGTTAATCTTCCCTGTTTCTAAAGTTAAACTTATAATTACGTTTATTAAAAAAACAATAATATATGTTTAATTTGTTATTCTATATTATTGTGAATAACCTTCATTTACGGTTTGTTCTTATAATAAAATCTGAAAATATTCTTTATAACGATGATATAAATATAACTACGTTCGTAATAAGTGTTGTAAAACATTAGTAATTATTACTAAAATTTTACTAAAACTATACCTAAGCCTACTCTTACACAGAACCCTCCCTGTACCTATCCCTAACCCCTAGACCCCTCTGTTGGTGCCTAAACCTAAGACCCCCCCTGTTGGTGCCTAAGTAACCCTCCCTGTACCTACCCCTAACTCCTAGACCCCCCTGTTGGTGCCTAAACCCAAGACCCCCCCTGTTGGTGCCTAAACCTAAGACCCCCCTGTTGGTGCCTAAACCTAAGACCCCCCTGTTGGTGCCTAAACCTAAGACCCCCCTGTTGGTGCCTAAACCTAAGACCCCCCTGTTGGTGCCTAAACCTAAGACCCCCCTGGTGGTGCCTAAACCTATGACCCCCCTGGTGGTGAATAAACCTAAGACCCCCCCCCTTTATTATGTGGATAATAATGTTTTACTAATTGTGGATGCAAAAAATATTTTGCAATTTACGTTACGTACTGATCGCTTTATTTTGTGAATAATAATGTTATACAAACAGTAAGGGATAAAACTTTAAATAATGTTTTAATTAGTTAAATAAGATTAATATGTTTAGTATTTTTATAAACGTTATTCGGCACGGGTGCATTTTATAAACGTAAATCACCACAAGCACACTTATAAATCATTAAAAATCTCCTGGCGCCGTTTGTAAACGTTATTTATGTCCTGCGCCCTTTTTTCCTGCTCGGCACCCATTAAACGTTATTTATTATGAGAGTGAATGGCGGCGCCCTTTTTGTCCACTAGCGGCCTGCGCCCTTTTTTCCCGCTTCCGGCAGGATAGGTCATGCAGGTTGAACTGAAAATCAGGATATCAGAGTTGAAGTTTTGATATACTGAATCCCTGTAAACTGTATCAAGGTTTTAAAGAAATGTTGAGCTGTGACAGGTAGGACAGTTTTCTACATAGCAGTGACATTTTAAAGTGCTAGTGTACTGATTAAAATGGGGCTCTGATCAATACTGCTATACAACTGCCTATGTGGTTTTACTCTGCTTTAAAATACTGGCATGTAATTCATGTTTACACAAACAAGTGATCTGTCACTAGTTCTGTGCTCAGTGTGTGATGGGGTCACTGTATCATCTGCACAGAGATAATAAGCAGTGTAGACATGTAGTTTACAACATAGGAGAAAGAGAGGAACATATACAACTAGGAAACTGTACAAGTTGTAGATAGACCACTATTGGAACAAGCACGGAGTAACGCTAGATACTGGAGGTGACACGGCAGTGTTATGAAATGGGGCTAAAATTGGTAACGCATGTATACTGCATTAGTGATAAGGGCTTGGTTTGAAAACACTTCAGTCTTAATACACCACTCCTTTATGATCTGCCATTTCTATTTTGACTTAAAGAGAAACTCCGACCAAGAATTGAACTTTATCCCAATCAGTAGCTGATACCCACTTTTACATGAGAAAAATAATGATTTTCACAAACAGACCATCAGGGGGCGCTGTATGACTGATTTTGTGCTGAAACCCCTCCCACAAGAGGCTCTGGTACCGTACGGTACTCTGGGCAAACTGCCACAATGTAACAATGTTCAGACAGGAAATAGCTGCTTACAGCTGTCTGTTAAAGCCAGACCAGCTACATAATTTGCCCACAGTAACAATGTCACCATGTAAAACATGTCAGAATGTAAATCTGGGAGAGGAAAGATTTTACAATGAGCAAACACTGACTAAATCATGTATACATAATTATTGTAAAAATGAAGCACTTTTTTTTATTACATTATTTTCACTGGAGTTCCTCTTTAAAAAGGGTTTTGCATTTCTTTCATTGTGAAAGATCAAAATTTTGTAGGTTATACAGAACAAAGCAGGTGGCCGCTGAAACTAGGAGCTGCCGCGGCAGTAATGTTATGTTGCGCGTTGCACATAAGGGTAAATCAGGGCTCCGGCGATTGCCGGATCCCGAAACACATCTACAGTACCTCTGAGTTGCTATGACTACTGCTAGTATTTTACGCCGCCGGGGATTTGAGCCACCATTCGGCTCACCCAGTGCCCAGCTCACCAATGGCGTACACATACCAGCAGGATATTGGAGAAGGCAGGAAAAATGACTTCTCCTTTCAGGACTATAGAAATTCAATAGGCACTGGCTCTTCAGTCTATATACAAGCAGACAGTAAACTAAAGCAACATAAAAATACCAGCAGCAACAAGTCCTGACCATCAGTTGTCAGAGTTCTCAGAGTCCTCTGGCAATTGACGGTCAGGGCTTGCATGTGTCTTTACTGCCTTACAGAGTCCTCTGCCTAAGGCAGTAAAAGAGACATAAACCCTCACCATCAGTTTTAGAGTCCTCTGTCTAAGGAGGCAGTCTAAAGCCCCGTTCACACTGCACGCGTTTCCAGCCGCATTTTGGAAACGCGTGCAGGTGGCCGACACGCACGACATCAGACATTGCATAGAGTGCAATGTCTGATGTTCACACTGAATGTGTTCTGGACCTGTTCGGTCTGGGAACGCATGCTGCACGCATTTTTTGCAAAAACGCGTGGCTGTCCCATTCACTTCAGTGATGGGATCAGCCACGCAACGCACACAAACGCGGATGGCGTGCGTTCCGCATGCGTGGCCATCCGCGTTTGTAATGTGAACGGGGTCTAAAGGAGACATAAATCCTGACTATTAGTTGTCAGTCGTCTGCTTAAGGCAGTCGAAAAAAACAATTTTCTTTTACAAAGTGCAACTCTACTACTTGAACATAATATGCAAGAAGCTCTTTATTCTAAAGTCTGATCACACTAGGGTTGAGAAGCTTTACTCACAAAATTTAAAGGAGATAGGCTAGAAAGCAGAATTAACAGAGGACAGTAGTAATTTCATGACGGAATAATCTAGTAGATAGGACATGACCAGACAACTAAAAAAAGTTCTGAAGGAGTCAGGAGAATGGTGCAGAATAAAGCCAAAAAATGGTCTGCTTACAAAAGTGGATGTAAGCCTCTACCCAAAATGCCTCTGTTTACACCACGGGACAGGGCCGGATTTACCATAAGGCACTGTAGGCACGTGCCTACAGGCGCCTGATGATGGAAGGGTGGCTCACTCCCCTTCCAGAGCGCCTCCCTCCCTCGTTCCCTATGCAGAGTCCTGATGAGAGTGTAAATGAGAGGTTACTTACCTTGCTCTATACATTCCACTGATGAGATCTCCCTTCAGGGCACCACTAGCTAATTAATACTGAGGTTGCTCTAGCTACCTAATACTTGGGGGCACATCTAGCTTCTTAATAGCGTACTTCTGGCTACCTAATGCTAAGGGGCATCTGTAGCTACCTGTGACTGGTAAGGGAGAAGTGACGGCTGGGACAGGCAGCACACTTGGGCTGCAGTTTAGTGGGGTTTGTAGGTTCATGGAGGGCGAAGCCTAAGGTGCCAGGATATCTGTGCCTATAGGCTCCTGTGATGTAAATCCGGGCCTGCCACGGGATCATACTACAGTCTCATTACAGTGGAGATTTCTGAAATTCTGTGCTTTACTATCTACAACCTAACAAGGTTTGGATTTTAGGCTGAAAATATCAAGAACAGATCAGCCGGGATTACATTTCACAGTCCTTATATGTCAACCAGCAGCAGCCTAAAACAGATAAGTCTTCTGGAGTTGGCTTGGAAACTGATGAATGGTGGAACTGCTGTTTGCCTTGAGTATGCCGGATCCCTTTGTGGTAAAAAAAATATGAAAATGGATTCTGAAAACTATGTAAGAAGACTTCACCTCTCTTACTAGCCAATAAATGTCTGTTAAAATCCGTTACTGAAAAGCCCTACTTTACACAAAAAAAGAAATCTATGCTATCAAAAGAACAATGACTAGGAAAAAGGTACAGCATAAATCAAAGAGGACAGAAGTCAGCTGCACAATCACTGAGGTAGTTGCAGATCGGTTATCAGACTTGCAGTGGCCACAAAGGAACAGCTAGACTTTATCCGTCAGAAGAACGGTAAGAAAAAGCTGAAAAATGAACACAAAGGAAACAAAAACTCAAAACCAAGACACTGGGCTGTGACATAAAACAGCACATGGCAGCTACAAATCCCCATCCACAGTAGCTGCTATTATTCTGCTGCTGCTAACTGTGTAACACAACCAGGAGCTCATAGCTACAAGGACATACAGCATTCGCATACTGTAACTAGCTACAAGCAACCCACATGATATAGCCCAAAGCATGAACACAAAGAGCCAGTGTCTAGTACTGGGCTATATTACATAGGATTTGTTTTCATAGGGTCAAACCTCCTGGAGATGAGAACTATAACCAGTCATTTGGGAATCAGTTGTGTAACTTGTTTCAGCCATTAGGATAGAGCCGTTATGACCCACTCCTAAGCAAAGACACTACCTACACATAGATCTGAATCAACTGTATTGGCTATCACTGGCTGAAGATAATAGAATATTTCCTTTTGGCTCTCCAGCTGTTAAGGAACTACAAGTCCCACAATGCATTTGCCTTTATGAATCATGACTGTGGCTGTCAGACTCATGCAATGCATTGTGGGACTTTTAGTTCCTTAACAGCTGGAGAGCCAAGATTACCTATCACTGAATTGTCCTAGCCTAATGCGGGCTAAACAATGCTACAACAAATGTATATCTACAAATAAAACTACTAAGATTTACAAATTATTTATCGACAAGGCTGTACTGATGACCACTAGTTCTTAAGAATGTTGGGGCATTCTAGGGGTAGAAATAGCATTGCATTATATAATCTCACTTTTTAAAATGACTTTGCCAGGTCCCCATTGCACCGAAGGTTATACAAATTACAGAAGACAAGACAGATGAATAGAGTACCTGTTAATGTGGATGCTGCTTTTCACCGAATGCATATTAACAGCTATATGCCCCTTTGGGTGTCAGGTGTTTGATTTGGCTACCAGTGCCACTGATGTGCTACTGATGTGTTGATGCCAAACACAGTTGGCAAAGCAAACCCATGAAAACAAACTAGTAGAACACAAGTAATTGATAGGGTTAGAGGTCTTATTTAGGGGAGGTTATATGCCTCAATCAGGGTTAGGAGGTAGAGTTATGTATAGGAGAGAACTGCACATTGGGTGGTGAAAGAGGAGAAGGAGGTGGGGGTGGGGGGCGCTTTTAAGGTTAGGCATCAAGATGGACTTTATATCAGGGGAAGGTCGGGGTTGAGCGTTACCAAGGAGGAGAGCACTGTTGGAAACAGCTGATTGGCAAAAAAAAGTGCCAAAATAAGTTTTGCTATAAGAAACACTGCAGCATGATAATCCTATCATTATCAGTACTTTTCTAATATTTTATCAGCTTCACTCTGTAAAAAGCATTTGAATCAAATAACAGTGGTTGGAGAAAAAAGTAACAGTATCATAATACATTTACATTGCCAGTTTTGATATAAGCAAACCTGGAGCACCTAGCTAAGAGGCAGCTCCAGGGACTGTCGGGGGGAAATGTGACTCCTAGCACACAATTTCATCCTACATAGCACAGCACTGGTCTCCATAATCGCCCCAACACCTACAAACCTGCCTTACTAAGCTCTTGAGGGAACAGGTGCCATTTCATAAATAAAATCATTTTACAAATGTTTATTCTTTTAAATATATTATTTTAAGTATTACTTAAAGACAGAGCCATGTACCCTGTTACATTCCCAGATTCATGAAATTTGCGACTTTTAGCCTTTGACTAAAAAAAGTGATTCTCTAGTATTTGCTAAACCACAACCTCAAGTAAACAAATGAAACTGCTGCTTTACCTGCCACCTGACGATCAAAGCCTACCAAGGCATCTAATAGCCACCTCTACCCTCAACCACCTCATGCTTGTTGGCACGTTAATTCACATAGGCATTTTATTTGACATGGGGGCTTCAGTGGTGACTACTTTAAGTTTTTTAAAACATAACTAAGAAATAAGCTGCTCTTACCAATGAGACCCTTTGAGGAAGCTGCTGTCACAGCTATGTGTTGGGGCACAGGTAGAGGCTTTGTCTCTTCTGCAGTCTGTGAGGATATGCTGCTTGTTTCTGCTTCAAGGGCAACATCTTTTCCCCCTCGTCTCTTAATGGTGCCAGTGTCTCCCTCAGAGTCCTCGCCCCAATAGCCAGTGGACGATGCCCAGCTTGCTCTGGACTGTGCTTGTTCTAAAGCTTCTCTTCCTTGATTGTGTCTACCATGCTTTGTGCTATGATCAGAATATATTCCATGGTCTATATGACTCCCAGGGGGCCAATAACCTGCCCCATCTGATGTGCTGTCAAAATGAACATGGCCAAAAGGTAGAGTCTCCCAACTCCGCTGATGCGGTATAGTCTGTATATTATCATGGGAGCCACTCGAACAAGAAGTCCAGCTACCTCGTCCACTGTCTGCGGCATCCAGAGAAGCTCTGTCACCCTGATCCTGGGACAGCTCCTCCATGCTGGGAGACGACAGAACGGGTCCGCTAGCATACAAGCCTCTGTTCTCTAGATGTCCATAAGGCCTAGAAGATTAAGAAAAGAGAAATCATGAATGCCTGCAGACAATTCATATGACAACACAAATGCTAGAAGTGATTGCATGGAATACAAGCTATTAATGTGAGTAAAACCTGCATACTCTCACCAGCATATCGGTCTCATCTTACGCTTATACTGAAGATTAGAGGCGTCCTTGCTAGAATATTATATTAAAGTACAACTGTAGCGAGAGGGATATGGAGGCCACCATATTTATTTCCTTTTAAGCAATACCAGTTGCCTGGCTGTCCTGAAGATCCTCTGCCTCCAATACTTTTAAGCCATAGACCCTGAACAAGCATGTATCTGAAATTTTCAGATCTGACAAGATTAGCTGAATGCTTGTTTCTGGTGTTATTCAGACACTACTGCAGATAAATAGAACAAAAGGGCTGCCAGGCAACTAGTATTGTTTAAAAGGAAATAACTATGACATCCTCCATATTCTTCTCACTAGTTGTCCTTTAAAAGGAACCTTAACCGTAAAAAAATACAAGAGTTGCACTTATCTGGGACTTCGATCAGCCCCCTGCAGGCTTACTGTGCACTCGTAGTCAAGCAATGATCCTCTGGTCCCCCGCCACTAGCTAGTTTAGTTTTCACCAACTGATCATTTGGCGGCCCTGTTCATCCTCAATCGCGCTCCTGTCATCGTGGCCGTCCTGCACATGCACAGTACGTGTACGTACACATACTGCGCATGAGCAAGACGGTCACAGCAACGGGAGCATGATCAAGGTTGTGCACGACAAGGGCCGCATAGGCGCACTGGCCAAAACTAGCTTGCGGCAGGGGACTGGAGGATCCGTGAGTGACTATGTGGGCACAGGAAGGCTGCAGGGGGCTGGTCAAAGCTCCAGATAAGTGAAACTCTTATTTTTTACGGTTAAGGTTCACTTTAAGTCTTTGGTATATTTCCTGATGTAGCTGGTTCAGCAATGGAAACCAGACAAAAAGGCATGCAAAAACATGCCAGTTCATCTCTCTCAGTTAACTGTCTGAGAACAATCTGCATAACACTAGTCCTTACAGGTAATCACCCAATACATAGCTCTGCTATAGCCCTTAGCCAAATGTGTAATTCATATCATTGTTCTGATGCCATCCCAACACTAATGAGCATGGTAACGATTCTATTGTTATTCATCTCATAGCATGCAAACACACACTGACATAAGCTGCCATAATGGAATAGAGAATGTATCTTTCATTCATATAAATAGTTTTTATGTGGTCATCATGGCAGGGCTCACAATAGGAAAATGAGAAAGCTTGGTAAATTCCATTAGACACATACCCTATACAGCAAGGATCATCCATTGCAGTTCTCCTGTCTGTCCTCCCCGGCCCCAGGTTGGTCTCCACAATGCTCACAGAATGCCGCTGTCGTCCATCATGCAAGTGCATGCCGTCAAATGAGGAGTTGCTGACTATGCTGGAACGGGAGGAGATCTCGCTGTGACCAGAGTCTGAGAAGTTATCCACTGTGCCACTCGCTGCCATGGTATATCCTGCAAGATAAAACCATCCATATCACACTGCTGTACCAAACTGTAATAAGGAATAAAAGATTGTTATGTAATGTACCAAGACAGCACAATCGTCAAAAGTGCTTATAAAGGCTTTGATAAGATTCATAAACTAAGTAGAACAAGAGAAATCAAATTATCCTTTTACTTTTGCTTCTGGTTTGCGTAACAGTTTTGTTCACTTTGGATTTCACTTCAGGAGTAGCAAATTAGGGTTTGCACTCAGGGTATGCAGTTTGGAAGACAGCAAAACAAATAAATGAAGCTCCAGCATTTATCTAGCTTAATTCTAAAATGCAAACCGAGAATATTTGCAACGATTGATTGTGATACTTAGAAACCAGTGAGCATCCTGTCAAAGTGCCAATACAAAGTTTGAAGACATTTAGCTGGTGTTGGGGTCCTCATTTTTACAATTGATGGACTCATGCAGCTACAAAAATGTGGCAATCCCCCCCCCCCCCCCACACACACACCTAAAACTGATGCTAGCAAATGTAGCTAGTCTACATGCTGTCCCCACCACTTCTACAAAATTACTCTCCAACTATCCCCCCCCGACAACATTCAAAACCTGCAATCTAAATCTGCCTGGTGTCTTCTGTGGGAAAAGAACTTAGTTCCTCACTAAGTTCTCCCAGATACATTCGGCCCTTAGAAAAACAATGTAATGTAATTACATTGTAATCAGCCAGGAAACTTTTTTTAAGTTAATATGTTGAAAATACACAAGCAAAAAAAAAAAAAAATAGTGCAGCTTTACAAAACTTGAGTGGAAAAGAATTTGCCAGCCTGAGAAGGCAACTGCAATGGAAACACCTTTATACAGCCATTAGCACAGCAGTAGCACTCAGCACAATTACTATATGCACTGTTAATACCAGGCTCTAATTTTCATAATGCGCAAGCAGGAAATTTGGGCGCCACCTTAAGCACCCATAGCGAAATAAGCTACTGTGGGAAGTTTAAGCGCCTGATAGAATAGTGGCACGGTCACGTACCATGCAAACTGCGTCTACAAAAAGCAAGCGTCTGATACTTTAAGGTTAGGCGTCGCTGGGTAAGTCTTTAAGGTTAGGAGTCGGGTGGGGAGGAAGGTGTGTATTTTAAGGTTAGGCATCGATTGGGAGGGGGTGATTAGGGTTGGGCAAGAGGGGGGGAGGGAAGTTTAGGGTTAGGCATCGGTAGAGGAAGGGTTGTGTGTGAGCATAGGGCAAGGTTTAGCTGTAGGAAAATATCGGTATAATTTACCAATATTTTACTATCAGAATTGGCACGGCGAATAGTAGAATATCAGTAAATGTACTGACATTCTACTAGGGGCTATTTTCGGGTGTGCCAGTTTCCGGGTGCCCTTTTTGCATGTACACTCCTAATGCTTGTACATGTTTTGTGTTACCTTTCCTCGGTGAGCTCTGTGGGGAAGTGGGAGGAGAAGAAAGCTGGGATGACGCGTTGGATAAAGTGTCCTCTGCTGCCTTCTTGTGTCGGTCCAAACTTCCTTCTTCTGATAAAGAAAGAATTTTCTTCAACGCTTGTGGAGAGTTGATGCCTTATTAAAGAGACAGATGTCAAAGTATAGAGGCTGAGTCTTTTATAGGGAGGGCTGAAGGTGTGTGTCTGTTGTGCAGGGATGTGGAAAATGCAAGTGGAAGTACTGGAGATGATCACTGGAGATGCAAATAATGCATACTTGCACAAAAAGTTACAGGACCACTATCCTGAAAAATTGTAAAATACCTATGTAGAAAATGTAAATTTCTCCTAGAGTAACATGCACTATAAATCACTTTTTTCCTAAGTTGCTGTCACTTCCAGTAGGTAGTAAAAAGCTGACACATCTGATAGGGACTAGACTAGTCCATCTCCTCATGAGCGATTCTTAGTATTGCCCTTATTCTTTACAAAAGCACTCCCTGGAAAGGATCTATATGATTTTCACTACCTATTGTAAGGAACAGTGACATAAGAAAAAAGGAATGTATAGTGAATTTTACTTTGTGAGACATGTACGTTTTAGATTTTAAATGTTATTTATTTTTATTTTTTTTGCTATAGTTGTCCTTGAGGGTCCTTTTACAATAGGTGGAATCCGGTGCAATTTGGAAAATCACACTACACCGGAGGTGACAAGTGGCACCGCACATTATAGCCCATGTCCATTCAGGATTACTGCAGAGGTCCCATGGTAACGTACTGCAGCTTCTGCATTACCCGGAGCATTTCCTTCGCATCGCAGGCAGTGTGTCATTCTCCATCGACTGTAATAGCCACTGCAACGAGCTGAGAAACACGACCCGACCCTTAGGCATCGTTTCCACTGTGGCATTGGCATACATCTTGCGAGATGCGATGCGGCACAGCTGTGACACGTCTCACAGCTGAATCCCTCTAGCCGCGCTATGGGATTCGGTTGGGTGACGCCATCATTATGCTGCAGGGCCTCAGATTTTTCCCCGGCCACAAATTCGGGTGCTCTGCATAGAGTTCTATAGGCTGCCAAATTCCATTCGAATTTGTGGCCGAGGAATTGGCCCAATTTTGCATAAATGGAAACCTAGCCTAAGTGTAAAAGGACCCTTAAAGTGTACCTGAGATGGGCTTACTAAAAGATTTCATACTTACCCGGGGCTTCCTCCAGCCCCATGAGCAGCGTCAGAGTGCCTCTGTTCAGCCGCAATCAGTCCCGGTAATTTGGCCCAGTCGCGCATGTGCAGAAGAGCCCGACTGGCGCGGCCGAGCCAGTTAGCAGGGCTGATTGCAGCTTAGCGGAGGCACTCGGGAGGACGGCGATGGACGCATCGGTGCTCATGGGACTGGATGAAGCCCTGGATAGGTGTCAAATATTTTATTAAGCCCATCTCCGGTTTACTATAATGCAAACTGGAATAAGACCAATTAAAAGCAACAATTATTGGACCAATTAAATGAACAGTCTACAGTTCTTGATTGGCCCAATCTGTATATAATCTGCATTAAATGTGCATACAAGTAGGAATTTCTTGCATTTGAGTGATCATCTCCAGTAAGTAACTTTTTGGCTTGCTGAGATTCACTTGTACATGGTGAAGCCATCCAAGCAATATGAAGAATAAATTATTATGAAAAGACACTAGTGATTAACCACTTTCCAACTTTATAAATAGCCGCTGGGAGGATTTTGTTTGTAAAGGGGAAAAATATAGTTTTATAAATAACTTAATCAGTGGCCTCGGATGGTGTCCTCATTCCTTATTTTTTTAAATTGTATTTTATTAAAGTGTACCTGAGGTGACATGATGAGATACACGTGTACGTACAATGCCAAGCAGATTACTAACCAGGCTGTGTTCCTTTTCTGCCTGTAACTGTTAGTTAAGCAATTAGCAGTTTCTCTTCAGTCAGGACCTAGTTAGATGGATAAGTAATTATAGCTATAAAGCGCTTGCTTGGCAGTGAAAAGCTGGCGATAAAAAAAGTCAATAGTTCTTATATTTAGCTCTGTGACACTTGACAGACTGTCATTGAGCAGAGACAATAAAACATTAAATATATTTTAAAGTGGTCTAAACATAAAACTGTGGGATATCGATCTATACAATTGGGGTAGGAGGATAGATACATTTGTTTATCTCAGTTTTTTTTCTTTGTTTGTTTTCTTTATTTGTTTATCTCAGTTTATTTTCACCCCAGGTTCACTTTAAGACAATTTCAGCCAACCAGAGAGTCACAGTTTATTAAAGTATAGGATGGAAAGATCTATCTAGGTAAGCAAGTATTATTCTATCCAGGAAGCAAGAATTATTAAACATACCGAAAGGAGGAAGATCTTTGACTGCCACCTTCTTCCTGGAAGGATAAAGAGCCACAGCTGGCACCTGTAATGCTTGGGCGGGCTTCGCTGGCTGCTGCTTCTGCTGTGATGATGCCCGCGGTGCCACAGGTGATGTTTCTGGCTTCCCCGATCGCTTGTCACCAGGGGTTTTTGGCACTGAAGAAACATTTTATCATTATAATTCCATGTGTAATGCAATACGATAAAAGGACCAATAAACTTAAACCAGAAGGTGGACAATTTTAAAGAGCTTATATTCCAATATCCATGGAAAAACTAATCTAATTCCCCACCCAAGTTATACTGGTGTTATCTGTGAATATCCCTCTGCCTTGATTGTTACAGAACAGTCCATTATGCTTTTTGTAAAGGCTGGATATGGTCACTAAAGAGAGTTTCGGGATAAGGCTGCGAGCTGTCACGTGGAGCATATACTGTATACGGTATTTGGTTCTCTAATTCAGAACATTGTTCCAAATTCAACTGAACACCACACTGCAGCATCATTCAGCAGCAAACCCGCAGACAAGATCAGGGGGAGTGGCCTTACTTGCGTTTCACAGTGCGTTCCACATGACTACTTCCTCCTTCCAGAGTCAAAAGGAGCAAGTATCAGAGTCATGTGAAACATGCTGTGAGCACAAGTATGTGAATGTCCCCTGACCCTGTCCTGTCCACAGGTTCAGTACTAAAGTGTGGTGTTCAGGTAAATTCATTTCAACACTAATGGTATACTCACCTTCTCCCAACGTACTTGATCTACGCCAATGGCAGTCACTGTTGTGTGTCTCTCTGGTTTTGGAGACTGCTATAATAGTAGAATATTTGTACATTCCCTGATAATCTCCTAGTGGCTATTTCGGGCACCCAAATTTCCAGACGCCCTTTTTGCATGTACATGTTTTTGTTCCCTTTCCTTGGTGAGCTCTGCAGGGAAGTGGGAGGAGAAGAAAGCTGGGGCTGCACGTTGGATAAAGTGTCCTCTGCTGCCTTCTTCTAGTTTTGGAGACTGCTATCGCCTTATGTAAATTTTAGGGGTAGCTGGACCAATAGCCTGATCTCTACACAAGAGCTAGCAGCTTCCAAATCATAGCAAGCAGACATCAAGGGGCATCTAGAAGTCAGTCTGCAGAGGAGAAAAGGTGCTTATGGTTTGTGTCCAATAACCCATTACTCACATGTATTTGTTGAAGGCTCACATTGCAGAGATAGTGTCTGCAGATTTTCTTCATCCATTTCAAGCTCCAGATCAGATAAGTATTGCTTGACTTTGCGAGCCATCTGTGCATCTTCATATAATTTCTTGGCGTTTAGGAAAGAGCTCCGACGGACTCGTTTTTTGTGGCCACCAGTCTGTGCCACATCGAGGACAGTTGCATTGGTGCTCCCTTGGCTGAGTGACCTGCAAACAGATGACAAGCGACAATGAAATAACATCTTCTGCATCTGGCTCTGAAGAATCACAGACATGCAGGTATTCTAAAAAAAAATAAAAAAAAAATCTATGTATATTCCCAACATGCTTCATTATGGTAACACAAAGCTAATGCAAGCTAGTTATTTTAAAAACTAAATCCCCATTAACCACTGGATATGTTACAATACAGGGGACATGAATACCTGCATAGACTGCTCCCGAAGAGCTCATGTACCCCTTCCACTGTGACAAGACTCACACACTTACCCATGTAAAACATAAGTAGTAAATATACGCAACCAAAACATAGAAGAAGTTCATGCTGCAAATATCTGGATGGTTCTACTGCAGTCATGGTTTATGATGTGGCTCGATGACTGTTATTTTGTTAACTTATTGTGTTCTGTGGTCAGTATAGTAGCCAGTTAGTACATGAGGAGGCCTGGACTGATAATCATGCAATATGGACCTTAAATGGTTATTGAGGAGGAAAGGAGAGAGACAATCTCGTTTGTCACGTTCTGTTACCCTTCACTTACCACGCCTAAAAGAAAACAATTTGACAACACAAAGCAACTAATTCATGAAACTAAACTTCCAGCTGAAGTGACAATTGTTTTGTTATGTTGACACAGTCAAAAGTTATTTCAGGATGATTTGGACTCCCTTAACTACAGAATGTGCTTTAAAAGTAAAAAAAATAACACATCTTGCTGACAGGGGAGGACCAACGTGAGAAATATTCAGAGGGTTGGTGGTCTAAAGTATCTTATTAGGAGTCTTGACTTGTCTGAGTTTGATATCGAGCAGTGTAGTAAAAGGAAGTCAAGTCACTTGCTGTGTCCAGGGCTAAACCACTGGGTGGACAGGACTATATATCACCTGTACTTAGGAGTGTTTATTCTCCGCTAATGATGCAGTGCAATAGCAGAGGCATATAGTGGGAAATTCAAAACCAAGTGTCTTCAGTCTGCCCTCTCCTGGCCAATCATAACTGGACGTTGCCTGGATGCCATAATCACTTGTTTATTGCACTGCTAATAAAAATGTAATCATGTAATTGGCTTTAATACTGTAACCATAACCAAAGTGCTATCACTCTTGTGGCTATGGTTTGGTGCCACACGTGCCATGCTTCTGCAATATCAGAAACAGGTTGACTTTTACAGAATAAGGTAAGAGCTTTTACAGAGCACATGTGTTTGTACACATTTAAATAAACCAAGATAAGTCTAGCTGTAAACTGACAAAGATAACAGTATGAGTTGAGTAAATCAACAGTCTGCCAGCCAAAGGGTTAAAAGGTAACAAAAAGCGAAAAAGCAAAAGAAAGGGGGAAATGCGAATGGGTAGAATGAAAAAGGTGTCGCAGTAAGACCACCGACAAACTCACCCCAAACTTCTCCATTTCTTCTTCCTGCAAGTGATAGCCATGTAGTAAGAAGCACGGGTACAGAGACAGAGAGAAAAGGGAGAGAGAAAGATCACAAGCTCAGAAAGAAAGACCCAGTCGTCAGGACAAGACACACTAGAAGCCAACAGCTATATCTAACAGCACGAGAAGCTGTGATAGTCATGGCTCAATTCTACAGGCTCTTATTAACAAAATCCCTGCCTGCTCTATATAGTGCTTGTATAGTACTGTGTGTATATAGGGCTTTAATTAAAAGAGTTTAAAGGAGAACTCCATTTCCATGAAAATGTACTGGACTGGACATCGAATAGAAATTGTACATAATTTTTTTTTCTCTTGCAGGTCCATGAAAAAGTATCAACTGCACAACTAGTGCTATTTAAAGAAAATAATTATAGGAACAAACTTTTAGTACAAAAATATTTATTATTGACAATAAAATAGCTGGGCTCTACTCAGAAGAACTGAGTTGTCACGATTAATACTAGAAGGGTGTATAAATACTATCTTAATTTCCACTTAAAGGGACTCCGAGCAGTGCAAAAACTATGGAAAGATGCATATCATTTTAAAGCTCTCTTTCTCCTCTTTCCAATGATATATAAACCGCCACCCTACGCCTTTTAGTTTTCACTATTTTCGCAGAATGGAGCTGCTGATTTTAGGAAAAAGTCGCCCTGTGTAATACAATTTAACTATGGAAAGATAGATATAATTTTAAAGCTCTCTTTCTCCTCTTTCTGGCGACACCTAAATCGTCGCCCTACGCCTTTTAGTTTTCTCTATTTTCGCGATTGAAATCGCGGCCGCGGCAATTTCAACCGCGAAAATAGCGAAAACTAAAAGGCGTAGGGTGGCGGTTTATATATCATTGGAAAGAGGAGAAAGAGAGCTTTAAAATGATATGCATCTTTCCATAGTTTTTGCACTGCTCGGAGTCCCTTTAAAGAATCTCCACAACACTGTAAACAAAAGACTGCAATATTTCAAAGCAGAAATAGGAAATGAGCACGGAACAATGGTATTCAAAGATCATTGGTGGTAGATACTGGACACTTATTTGACAAACTCAGGAGTTCTCTTTTAACTTTCTTACTATTAAGTCTTTCCAGTTGCCTTGTTTGATAAAATACAGCCCTGCCTTTACTGCTGTAAACTATCGGTTCTTAGCTGTTAGAATAAAGTTTCACCTGTCATCTTGTTCTTCCTCTGGTAGCTACTACTAGAGATATATGAAACAAGAACTCTAACTACAATTATGTCAGTAAATGTTCCTTTGATCTGGTAAGAGCAGTATAAAGCATGCTGGGATATGCGTCACTAGGGTCCTACTCCAAGCACTGTAGAAGGAAAGCTAGCATATCAGAACAAAACCAGCACAAGGATAAGAGTCCAAACTAGAGTTTCACGTATGATTTGGTGAGAATACAGCTAAGGACACTTATGGGTTGACTATTGAAGACACAAAATCGTATAATTGCTAGTTGCACTATTTCCCTAACACACACTTTGTTAAAACACTTAGGGACTGTTTCCACTACACGCAGATTGGATGCAGAAAAACTGACTCCAATGAATGCCTATGGGCCTGTTTCCACTAAACGCGATTTTTCTGATGCAGATTTTCCCATAGGCATTCATTGGAGTTAGTTTTTCTGCATTCAATCTGCATGTAGTGGAAACAGGCCCTACATCTGATGAGGAAGTTGGTATAACATACATATAACATTAGAATCTGAAGATCAACAAACAGCATCTAGGAAGCTGTAAATCCTCTACTGAAATCTACATTAGGCTACTGGAATTATCTGCAGCGTATTTACAAAATCTGACTCTCAGATATACTACAAAGAAAGGATCCCAC
The DNA here is from genome assembly GCF_040937935.1 of Hyperolius riggenbachi. NCBI lineage: Eukaryota > Metazoa > Chordata > Amphibia > Anura > Hyperoliidae > Hyperolius > Hyperolius riggenbachi. The sequence goes on from NC_090646.1 coordinate 174,046,446, forward strand.
TATGCATTCACACTGAGTAAATATGAGATGATACCTTGTGCGGAACATTAGAGCTGGGTCCATGTTCACAGAGGCCATTCTACCAACATGGCGGATTTCTTTAGCGATCATCCGTAGCTTTTCAAAGTTCACCAGTCCTTCAACTTTTGAATCATTACCTGATTGGGGTAAACAAAAAAATAATAAGCAAAGTTAATTGGACTTGCAGAGTTAAAGCTTTGTACATATCTTCATTGGATTATGGTCATCCAAAATCATTTTACAGGACAGTGTTGGAACAATCATTGCACACATGCTGAGCAGCCTGTTCTTGTCTATGGACAGGGGAGAAGCAAGGACTAGCAGGAGGCATCCAACTTAGCAGATCACTGAATAATAGAAGTTACAGATTTCCCAACAAGCGCACCGTGAACCAGAAGTGATCAATGAGAATCAGATGCTTGTTTAGGCAAATTTAATTGCAAATTGAAAGCGGTGTGGAATTAGACAGATCCAAATGGGCAGCAACTGTATTTGGTTAACTGAATTCCAAGCTGCATGAAAACTGCAATTTGATTTGTACCAGCAGATAAATGTTGCATGTCACTGATAATCTCTACTGAACAGAAAGATGCTGACATCTGGTGGGACATCTGTACACATGGAAAAGTGTCACCTGCAACTCTTGCTATGGAGAACTAATAAACTGCCAAGAACAACATGCAATAAATAGTACAGCAATGCCAGTACCTTCATGTAGAAATGTTAGGTCTTTCTTGATGACAGGAAATAACGGGATTATAGGTGGCTGGAGGTTCTGGCTGTTCAGCACATTACGGTATTTTGCCATATTCCTTGACGGGTCAAACAGGTCTTGAAGATCTTGAAAAAGTTTTTCATATTTACTAGGTAGCTTTTCCCATGTTGTTCTTAGTCTAGACACTGGAGCCAGGTTTAAGCCACTGCAATCAAACCAATATCAATATTAACTGTAACAGTGCTTTTAAGACAAAATCAGTAAACTTAATATATATACTTTGCTTGATAAAAAGAATTATGGATCCCAAATGGCAATATGTTAGCACATTTGTGAAAAAACACTAGAAGATATAGAGTAAAGGGTGAAGCACCAAAGAGTTTAAGTCAAAAGAAAAGCATAAGGTCTATGTAGTGATGCTATTTTGACAGAGAAGCTTGGGAGTATGCAGCCTACCTCCACATCTGGTAGGAACACGGAAAGTTTATCAGAGGTATAATAAACTGCTCCCAAAGCAGAGAAATATGAAGAGACCTTTAGTGAAAATACAAAGTTTGGCAAATACTGGAGTAACATAAATAGTGGTTACATCAGCTAGATACTTGATGCTAATAGAACTAGACTGTATGCCATAAGAAGTATGTCGACATTCCTGAATGAATACCACCAATGCTCGCATAGCACTACTATACTAGCAATTAACAGATGGTTGCATGGAAGCGGTTTTGGGGCTTGGTGAGCTGAAACCATGCGACTGCTTTAGTTTTTATTCTTGTCTTAAAACATAACTAGACAGTTTATTAACACTAAAACTACATGTTGATTTAGCTGAATTTTACCTAATAATTGCAAACATAGAGTTGAAGTTCTTGCATTCTCTACAGTGCAACGCTATCTTGATGAAATGCTTGATGATCTTCATCCTTTTCAGCTGGTTGGTTTCCCTTAGGATTTCAGAGGCCACCCAAAAGGTTTCTTGGTTGATCACTTCTTCAAACTTCTTGAGGTTGCTAGATCCAATCTTTGATTTCAGTTTGAAGAGATCATCAATATATTCTGTAGGCTCAATGTTCCTGAACAGTTCAAAGTTCCTCATGGACAACTGTGTGGCCACCTCAATGGTGCTCAGCTGCAACAAGGAGATCTGGCTTTCCCTCAGCAAGTCCTGGGCATCTTCATCCGAGCACAACGTCTCCGTCTCCATGTTGTTTTTAAGGTAATACCTAAACAGATACTCTATTAAATTGCTAAATTCCAACAAAACTTAAAAAGCAAGTGAGACAAATACAGGTTATCTTTGCACAACATATGCATTTCAAGTAGAAATGCTAATACAAATACTCACTTCCATTTTTGGCTGAGAGTATTGTAGAGATGACTCTGCAGATGACTTGATACTATAGGATTGTATCATTCAGGGCGCGATTCCACTTGAGCGGCGCGCGTCTACGAGGGGCGCGCCAGCTCTTCTAGGTCTGCGGGGAAAGCAGACGAATCCAATCAGCCGTGCCATGCACGGCTATGGGATCCGCAGCCTCCAGAGCCGATTTGGATGGAAAAGCCGGCCGAATCGCTAGTGGTATCGATTCGGCCGGCGTTACCAATGCACCCTATGGCAGAGTTTTCCCGCACTATTCGCCTGCGGGGAAACTCTGCGGATTCGCGGCGCTTTCCGCTCAAGTGGAAACGCGCCCTTAGAAGGGGTAAAGGCTCCTTTTACATCTTAAAGGGCAAATGAAGCAAGAGGGAAATGGGGGCTGCCATATGTTCTTCCTTTTAACTAATACCAGTTGCCTGGCTGTCCTGCTGATCCTCTGCCTCTGACACTTTCAGCCATAGCCCCTGAACAAGCATGCAGCAGTCAGGTGTTTCTGACATTATTGTCAGACCTGATAAGAATCTGCATGCTTGTTTCTAAAGGCAGCCATACACTGATCGCTTGCTACCAGATCGACAAACAGATAGATCCCTCTGTGATCTAATCTGATCACAGAGGGATCCATTGGCTGCCTACACGGCAAACAGATTTTGAATCGATTTCACTATGAAATCGATATAGAATCTGTGGAGCTGTCGCTGCCGCCTCCCCCCGCATACATTACCTGATCCAGCTGGCACGAGTCCCCACGATCTCTTCTCCACTCTAGGCTCCGCCTTCACTTTACTTCCTGTCAGTGGAAGTTTAAACAGTAGAGGGCGCTTCCCCCCACAGGAAGTAAGTGAAGCCAGCCGGAGCCCAGTGCGGAAAAGGGACCGTGGGGACACACTCCCTACCCGCCGGCGTTCGAGCAAAATTTTTTGTGCGGACAGATCGACAGGATCGATTTCGGAGGGAAATCGGTTGAACAGTCAGCGCTTGCGTATCGATTTCACAGCAGATTCAATCACAGTGATCGAATCTGCTGTCTATCGGCGGGAAATCAACTGTATGGGCACCTTAAGTGTTACTCAGACACTTTTGTAGGCAATTAGATCAGCAGGGCTGCCAGGCAACTGGCATTGTTTAAAAGGAAAAAAATATGGCAGCTTCCATATTCTTCTCACTATAGTTGTCCTTTAAGCTAGCCAATAAATGGTATACTGATTCAGAGCAATTTGAAAGGCAGATGGCACTCAGCCTCTACCAATAACTTACAGTGTAGTGCTGAATCTATCATGGCGATATTTATTTAAATTGGCAGTGACATTCTTTTGAATATAAGTAGAGCATTATAATCAATGGCTGACTGGAAAGTAATCCTATCGTGAAGCACTGATGAAAGATAAAGTACCTGCCACTCAGCTGTATTCTGTCGGCCAGCTTAGACAGCTGATCTGGAAGTCTTCTCTGCTTGATGACCAATTCAGGTGTGACAGACACCTCACACAGAGAGTAAGCATCTGGCACAGCGGTAAGTGCAAACTCCCTGATAGCCTGGATGACCACTTCCTTGGCTGTGGTGTCTTTACTGATCATTATATAGCGGCTCTGCTGGTCTGCTTTAAACACTCGCAATACTTGGTCAGGCAGATCTACAGAAGACAATATGTACATTATTTCTTCAAAATATCTACATAAAACAGTAAACTTTGATATATTTATGTCTATTCCCTGTAACCGTGAGTATGCAGTAGCTTGCAAATTGAATATGGTATATAATTATTATTAATTCATAAAGTAATTCAACATATTTCTCATTTACACACATTTTGAGAAAGCTGAAAAAATATATGTGTTTGTGGCAAGGAATGTGCTGCAAAAATACAGAAACCGCACAAAAAGCAATATTAGCCGAAGTGTGGAATCTCAAATGTTACCACTGAGTGGCAGTGTTGAGCCAAGAAGTGCATATTTATAATATATTCCAAATCTCTCTTCCTTTCTCTACCTGTCAAAGAAAAGCTATACAAAGGGAGGAAAAAAAAAAAGAATTGTAATTAAGGGGGAAAAAATAATCATCCTCCCACTACGCTAGCTAACCTTTCAGAAGACTACGCATACAGAATCACATACATGAACCTGTTTCCACGGTTCAGTAGTTTGCTGCCCTGTAGCACGTTTTTCACATACGTTTTGCCAGCCTGTTAATGCATGATGTGTGAGCCACAAGTGCTTCTTATGTAAAGCTTCATACTATAGCATAGAATGCGTTTTATGTGCTATTGCTTTATACAGGTCTTTAAAGGTAACCAAGCACCATTTTTTCCTGCAGTTTGTCCTGGTTTCTAATAGCTGTAGGAGCTGCCATGTTCCCCCCTCCCTTCCCTCGGCCCTTATCCAGAGGCAAGGGTGAAGTTAACCCTGTGTGACTTCTCTAGACTGTTTGAAGCACAGGGAAGCCATGTAGCTGACGATGTGTACTGTTGCTATGCGTGGGGGCGGAGGGACGACGGAGCAGCATGTGTGACGTCACGCAGTGGACAGGGGAGTGGCATTGACCAGTTGTCCATCCGCTAGGTGAGTTGATCCCCCGGGCGGATTGGTCTCTAGTTGCCATACACACGCTGGATTATCGTCTAAGGTGGTTGCTATCGGCTTCCTCCGCCGACTTTAGTTAAACATGTGTACGAGTTTTAACAGGGTGCAGTAACACTACATGTGCTCTGTAGTAGACTGCAGGAGTCTGTCCTGGCCACTGATCCAGCCAATAACATTGCAGCCCCCTCCCTTACACAAACTATATATACTCCCTACATGCCCCATTCATCAACCTCCTATCTACCTACCCAACCTGCAGCCATCCCTATGCACTCTTGGTTTAATCACCCTGTTTGATTGTCTGTTCCAAGAGGTTACATTTTCTGATGACTAATTGATACACGGTACATGTATAAAATCGCAGCTAAAAATATCCTGAAAAGTGGAAAAATAAACATTTGGATAAGTTGGCAGCTGTTAGAGGGAACTCACGCAATCAGCTAGGTTAATGAAAACAGATCAGCACTAGCCGCTCCTTGAGAATGCCAGAGCAAAGTGATAAGTGAACAGAATCAGAAGGGGAAAGGTGTCAGCACCTCGAGAACTGCAGGTTCTTACCTGGTGTGGCGTTAAAGTCTAAGATACGATGGTGAGACTGCAGCAGATCTGGATTGCTGGATGACAGCGTCCCACTGACAGGAAGTGTGGCCGGCATGTGCTTGGTCTGTCGCAGGCCAACAATGCTGTCATCTTGCGACTGGCCAATTCCAATATCACTGGAAATACAAAAGCAATTAAGGTCAACCAATACTTGCAATTCTGACACGTGTCGGCAGCATTTACTTCCAAGCATTTGAACACTGAGCCTCAGTTTTTTCAGATGTTTCTTACTAGAAAGATATATTACATTGAATACTAATAAAAAAAGTATGCATGCGTGGGTGGCTAGCTGATGCTAGAACAATAGGCTAAATATCAAAATATATGTTCTGTGGTGTATGGGAAAATGTAAACCAATATCTTTGAGTACTGGAGTTCAACACAAGACAGGTTGTCTTGGCGCACACTACCTTGCACCTGACTTTGGCGCCACCATAGACTTAATGTTATTATGACTATAGCGACCCCACGGGATTTTAAATTAATTCGGGAACCGGCAATAGCTGGATCTTAAATTAGTTCTTCCTTCGAGTTGCTACGACTCAGAGGGGGAATAGTATTTTACGCTTCCTGGTATTTCATCAGCAGTAAGGTGAGCTATCATTTTTCTAACCCTGCCCCATCTGACTGGGTGGCCAGACAATACGTACGCATGGGCTTACAGATATGGTGAAACAGTACAGTGAGAAAATATTGACTCTACCTGGTGACAATTGAAACTGTAGTGTAGAAACACTAAGTGGGAGGAACAGAGACAAGAATTGAATAGAGCACTTCTAGGTTCCTTCACAGCTAAGACACCAGAAGGCAGTTTGGTCAACATAACCATAATTATATAAGAAAATGTACTTTTTTGAAGAAATGATCCTTTGTTAGTCAGACCTTTCTTTAAGTCAATTTCTATTTAGTATTCCTAAACATAAAAACCTCACTAAAGGCCAGGTGGATGGATGCTGCAAAGCTGTATGCGTGGGAGCTGCCCGCCTACACGTTGCTGTGTGATAACACTTCCAAGAGGAGTGAAATGTCACTGAACTTCAAGAGGTAAATATATTTTCACCTGACACTAAAGAGAATCGCTAAACAGGACCAGAAATCCTGTCAAGTGGAAATCCTTCTCAGTGTATGCTTCACTAGCAAATGTCAAATGGAAAGACAAGAGATCCATATCTGACCAGCGATAGAGAGAAAACTCTATTCACTTGAAGTCCATTTCCGACAGCAGAAAATATTATGTTGCTATGTTACATATTCCATGACAGCAGCAGTCCAGCCTTTCCTAATCAGCAGTGGAGCTTCAGGTACCTTTTCTCCTGATACATTACATCACGCTATAGCCAGGAGGAGCACGGCTCTGCTTAATCGTTTACCGGGAGTGCACTAGCTGAAGGCTTGCATAATGTGTACTGCAGGGAAGTCTAGCATTTTTCCTCCGAGTGTCAGGCAACTAACTGCTATTTCCCACCAATTAGTTCCTTTCTCCAGCTAGCGGATCATATGAATGCACACATTTTATAGGCAGCACCTGTTTGCGGCTACAATAAGGCAGGGTGAGGCCCAACCACAGGGAAAACAATCCCCAGACCCTTTGAAAAGTGCTTTGTAGAAGGCTTGTTGAACAGGCTAGTGCAATACAATAGACTATTTTATTACTTCAGGACATGAAGTAGCAAGTAGTAGCTCTTGGGTGTGTGCTCTGTAATTAAATATTTCTCAACTTATTAAGACTTGTTTGTTAGATTGCATCTGTTATTGGTAAAAGGAAATGATGCTTAGGCCATGATGTAAAGCTGGCATTAAGCGATAAGTCTAAAGACAGATGACAAAGACATACTTGTGTCTCTTCTTGGATACAAGACAATGGCTCTGTTTCATCAAGAACCCCGGGTTGAACGATTCGGGAGAATATACGTGATGCAAAAGACCTAGCATGGGATTCATTGTGCTGATAGCGTGTATTCATTTCCAATGAGCCCATGGCTAGAATTGCTAAAAGGTTAATGAAACAGCAGCTGTGCTAATGAAGTCATATGCATGTTACCTCAACAATTACACAACCACCATTTCACTAACCTATCACTAGAGATGGTCAGTGAGAAGTCTGCAATGCCAGCTTGCTTGCAAATAGCTTGTAAATGGTATTCAGTCTGTAACAGGGCCAATCAAACGCACTCCTTTATTTTGTTTAGCGCATTGACAAGCAGCATATAATTGGTATTAGACTTGAAAGCAAGCCCACTATTAGTCTCCCATTGACCATCTCTCTATGGCCTGCTATGGTCCATGTCAGGATTACCAACATCTACCACCTAAAGAATGACTATTTTCAGTAAATCCTGACCAGGCCTGCAGGATCACTCTTGTTCTTCAGCCCTAGAGTACCTTGGAAAATCAGGTCTGTGTTACAATAGACCAACATTAAGTTCAATAAGTGGACACGGGTACCACGTTGATCTTGCTGGCTGCATATCACCATTCTGTACTGCATTATTCCTTAAATCCATAATCATGCCCACACAGATACCTCCAGCCTCCTCCTCAGAGTCAGGTGAAAAGTAAAGCTGTAAATATATGGCAATAACTAACTTCAACTTTGGAGCCACATGAACAATTGTGGAGTAGGAACAAATTTTAAGTAACCAGTGTTTGCAAATGTCTGACCAATGCATGCTGAGGTTTTCGTTAAAAACAAAAAACATTTACAGTAATCACAATATTGCATCGATACAAAAGTTTTCAAATATTTTGAAAAATATTCTTACTTGTACGGTTTCTGGGGTAGAATACTTATACGGGTTTTATCCAAAATCTTCTTTAATTTGTTCCTTCCTCCAACTGTGTTAGCTTTGGCCTTTTTGCTAACTTTTTCCAGGCCTATAACTTGCTCAACATCAACTGCAAGGTCTGGAATGGAGTAGCGGCTGACCTTCTTGATGTCTCCTATTTTGGGTAAGTGTGGGGCACTATTTCTTTTTTCTTCCAGCATTCTAGCAAGGAGCTCTTTAAAAACTGGAAAATTGAACGTACACAATTAGATACATAGATAGATCAAACAAAAAGCTGTAAAAAGTAAATATATGGCTCAAAAAGGTTTTGCCTTCTTAAAATTACAGGGGACCTGGCATCATAATTTTACACATTGTTCTAATGAGTCAGTCATGTCATTTTCAAAAGTAATAATTATAGCACAAGCAGAAGACTCCATCATTTGTTAACAGGTCATTTCCCTTTTGTGGTTAAAAATAAGTTCTCCCAGTTTAGCTCAAAAATATTACTATGATTTTTGTAAACACGGTTTCAGATTCCTAAATAAGCTTATTGCTTTAATAACTGGTGTCAGAATTTTGCTGGTTTAGACCAGGTAACAGTAGAGACATGGGAGAAACCATGATTAAAATATTACTGGATCATCATTAGCAAAAATAAAAACGATGCTTATTGTTGACTACTGATGTACATTTAATGTTCAATTTTTTTTTTTGTCTAGACTTGGGCAATGTGCTTGGCTTGACTGCTAGTGTAGATTTTGGGAAGGTATCATCAGCAAATCGGGACCAATTTCTACATGTACACATGATGCAACTTCCTGTCAGATTACCTGTCAATCTGATTGGAAATTGCATGGTGTGTACCCCACATTACACATGCAAGCCCTGATCTGTGGTTGTATCATTTTCCCGAGATGAGAATCAGCATTAATTTCAGCACAATAATGTGATTTGAGAAAGCCGACATGCACCATATCCAATCCATGAGCATTCTCACCGTCCCTTCCATTTTCCATATAAATGGCCAATTTCCTTTAGATATAGATATGAGCAGTTCATTCAATTTACTTACCAAACAGATTTGTCTTCACAGTGATTGACAGGTGAGTATTGTTCTTGAGGATTTCCATAGCTTTTGTTAGCTGAATATTTTCAAAGTTCTGACCATTCACCTCCAATATCTACAAGTAAAGGGCAAGGAATGCAACGTGATTAATAATCCAAGCTGTGACATTTACCTTCCTGACAGAGAATGCTTTGGCGCTGCCTTTTTCCCTTTAATGTATAGGAATTGCAGAGGTAATGGATTTAATTGACATGAATTATTGAGCTGCTTCTTTCTTTGCCTTTCTTCCCCAGCAGTAAATAGCAGAGCTTTCCCAGGGAGAAGGTGGTCTGACATACCTGATCCCCTCGCTTTAAGCCAGCCTCCACTGCTTTGCTTCCAGGATCCACGCTGTCAACAAAGATACCAAATCCCTTGTCCGACCCCCCCAGCATGGTGAAAGGCAAGGGGGATTCTCGAGATGGTTTTGTTAGCGTTATCAATCTTCTCTTTGCCTTGGCAGCACATGCAATATTCAGCAGCCTCAGGTGTCCTCCCATTTTCTACAAGCAAAGAATTAGATGGCATTTAACACTCCACAGGGGCACAATAAGGCGTTAGAAGCAGAATCTCTATATTCTGCTTCTATTTGCAGAAAAACAAAAACAGGCATTGTGAATTCGCTACACATACAAACACACTGCAGACAGGCATTCCGCCTTTATTCAGCAGCTGAAAACAAGATTTGTGCATAACACTACTGTAATGTAACACTATGAAGATATTCGTTTATACACTTTATACTATAGATATGACATAAAAAAAATTACCTCACGCTCCAAATTGTTCTCAAATTCCTCCAAAAAACGAGTCATAGCCAGGTCACCTTCAAAGTCATTGAAGTGGTTGTTTACCCACAGCAGCACCACTCGAGTCACCTGTGAGATAAAGGACAGGAAGTTGGGAGCATAGCGTGGCACAATGAAGTGAATGCTGGCATCATCTCCTAGAAATGCATGTCAGCACTGAAGCAAGAAAATGACTCAGAAGCCACACTACTATTTTGCATTGGTAGTTTTTCAACTGTTGACCCTTGTTTCCTTCAGACAATGGCTACCTCAGCTAGCTTGCTGACCCTGTTATGACAAAAATATGCCCTCTTTGTGCAGTTGTTAATGTGAGCTGATTTTCTTTTGCTGCCCCTTCTTTCTTGTATAGCAGCCTCTCCAACAGCCAACCCAACAAACAGTCACAGCACCACATGTACAGTCTACCAAATCCATGTGCAGCCCCCTCATTCAAATGCAACTTCCATGTACAACAGCCTCTCTTTTATTGGAGTCCCTTTGAGTGGCAGCTTTCCCCTTCCATATGCAGCTCCCATAAGCAACCTATTAGAAGCCTGGGCCCACATGCAATTCACTTTTTCTCCTTAGTTTTCTCCAAGTTGATATTTTCACACCCTGTCAATAAAAAGCCTTTTAATCCCACAGAAAGCAATAAAATACACATCATTTTGATAGTACCTTTTCTACTAATGTTGGTCTTTTTTTTTAAATTACAAAATGCTGAGAAGGTTTTTTTTAAAATGAAAATGTATCACTTAGGAGAAAACTTAAAGGGATACTGTAGGGGGGTCGGGGGAAAATGAGTCCCCCGCAGACATCCTGTACCCACGGAGCCACTCACCGATGCTCCGGCCCCGCCTCCGGTTCCCTTCTGGAATTTCAGACTGTAAAGTCTGAAAACGACTGCGCCTGCGCAGCTGCATCCTCGCTCCCGCTGATGTCACCAGGAGAGTATTGCACAAGCCCACTATGGTCTTTGGTCTGCGCAGTATGCTCCTGGTAACATCAGCGGGAGCGAGGACACGGCAATGCAGGCGCAGTGGTTTTCTGACTTTAAAGTCAGAAATTCCAGAAGTGAACTGGAGGTGGGGCCGGAGCATCGGTGAGTGGCTGCGCGGGCACAGGATGTCTGTGGGGGGCCATTAGAAGCGCCGGGTAACTTCAACTCATTTTCCCTCGACCCCCCCTACAGAATCCCTTTAAGAGAAAAAGTGAATTGCATATGGGCCCAGGTCTTCAAAGTTCAGCAGCCCATCTCTCCTCACTCTTGGCCAATAGCTCTACCTTGGCAGAATGCTTGACCTGGATTCAATGCTTACTGACTGGGAACAAGCATGCACCAAGTAAAGTCCACAGTTCTAATCTGCATGTATGTGCCAGTTCAGCAATTCATCTAAAAGTCAACTCATATGATAAGTAGAGCCACTGGGGAATCAAACCATCCTATAAAACCATTTCAGGTCCAGCAAGCCGCCGGGGAACCAAACTATCCTCTCAATCCATTTGAGGTCCAGCGTTTTAGCCACAAATGCACTTTAAACAAGGAATGCAATTAAAGAGACTCTGCATCAAAGCAAACTGACTAGGCTTTAAGGGCAGAGACCATTTCTGAAGTCACATGCTGTATACTATTTCCTGGGACAGGGACTCAGTGCAGGTGATTTAATAAAGATGATTTGTACTGACCAAACATTCAGTCATATGCAGGTGATTGAGAAAGAGAATAGGATTCACCCTGCAAATGATAATGTTTGAAATGAATAAAGCTTTATGTTACAGCATCTTCAGGGGTGTGGCCCTGCAGCACACATACATTTTAACAAATGTGACTGCTAAAGCGTTAACCATACCAGTTGCCTGGTAGTGTCTAAATCACACAAATCACACAAATGAATCTCGCATGTGGCCAATGCAGTCAGACTTCAGTCAGAGCACCGGATTTGCATGCTTGTTCAAATAGGAAATAAATATGACAGCCTCCATATCCCTCTCACTTAAGTTGTCCTTTAATTAGTGTTTAATAAAAGTCCTACTAGGGACCAAAATCAACTGGTGCGGTCTCACTGTTTTGATGTAATCATCTGAACCTTAACCATACATTTTGGAGAATTGCTAATGGCCTTTATGTAGCTGGATACACAGGTGTCTGTAACTTACGTGTGTTTAAGGTTTACAGAAGATATTCTGCATTTCCAACTGACTATATATAGTTTTTGGGTGTGCTGATCAATGGAAATGCTATATTGCTCACATTGATTAAACTACCTAATCTCTTAGGGCAACAACTGTGAGTGTGTGTGCACCATAAGGGCCATGCACACATAGGACTGAGTCCTAGTAGCAAGCGGCTAATCACAGTGCTAGCGAGCAGCTGCTATCACTGAAGCTTCATTAATATTTACAAAGTCTAGTCAAGAGTTACCAGTCGTAGTGACTGCTGCACTTAAATCATCTGTGTGACAAGCCCCTAAGAATTACAATCATACGGACATTTTGCAAAAGTAGACAGATGTAGCTAATATACAAATTTATTTATTTTTTGTCACACAAGTATTTTGCTAACCTTGTCCCTGAGGCTAGGGTCATTAAACCACTCCAATAGTTTCTTTCCAACTTCCATGGGACTCGACAGAAAGGTCCTATATGTCAGGAGGAAATCCTCAATATATGTTGGGTCAACAACAGAATGCTCTTCCACAAGGTGCATTGTCAAACGTTCTGCAGTTCCCTACAAAAAACAATGCAATCAAAGAATTAAAAATAAAAAAAGAGAACAGATAGAAAAATGATGAGACTTCAGATGTTGACTAAACCATAACACTTATTTCAGCCTCAAAAAAAAAAAAAAAAAAAAAAAAATGATGTCGGCTACGTTATTTCCAACTTTATGCAGCACTTTCCTACTGTATGCAGCACTTCCCAGAGTAGAACGTACAGTAACCTTTAATCCAGTCCATCTCTGAAGATTTTTACATGTTCTTACCAAACACATGGGATACACATATGTAAAGCAGCCAATACACTATATAATATGTTTGCCCATTTTGACATTTAACTTGCAGCATGTGCGATCGACCATGCAACCAATTTCCGCCTCGAAATTGGTTGCTTTGACGATCGGGCATGCACTTGGCGGCACCAATGTTCATCCAATTCGATTATACAAATCAAATTGGATGGTCGATCGGCCGCCAAACCGCCTGATGTATGGCCACCTCTAGTCTATGGCTAGATGAACTGGGTCTAGTAAACCTATAATCTCAGGTACCTTGATAACGATATGACCTTTCCTTGTGCCGGTGCGGTCAAGTTCTCTGTGCTCTTTCACCATGACGATTTCGCCTTCTTCCTCTACCTTCTGCATGTTTTTCTCTACCTGGTTCAGAATGCGGCAATAATCTTGCTGGGCTATGCAAACAAACTGGTAGAAAAACAAAAGGGGTCAGACTCATTTTATCAAACTAGAATACAAAAAGACAATATTTATTCTAACAACACATTGGCAGACACGTAGGGGGAAGTTGGAGGCTCACAGCATGCTAGCCGTCAAGATAAAGAATGCTGGTCAGTGTATTAAAAACTAGACAACGTACGCAACAATAAGCTATTGTTTAATATTTCACCTTTCTTTCTCCGCAGAAGAGAGGAACCAAGTATCAAACATCCCTGACAGCTGAAGCAACAATAGTTTACCAGGATAACAGAGGTTTTATAGAGAGAAGGGTTAAGGTCTCTGTCAGGTTTTATTGCTTCCTGCATTCTCAATGGTAAAGTTTCACTTCAATTTCACTTTTGTACTGGGAAGGCCCAATATTATTACATGAGCTTCCTGGTTCCTCTTAGTGGAGTATATTCTCTATATAGTCCAATGGTGAAATGGTCATTAGCTGCCTGTGGCTTCCCTATAAGAATATATGTAGAAAATACTCTACAAATGACAAAAAGGACACTCAGATCATAGCAAAGACCTTGGTGTCCCTGAAACAGGCAGTGAGTGAAGATTTCTGTAACAAACTAAAAAAAAAATAAATAAAGTCTGGCTGGGGTTTCTACTTCTGCACTACGGTTCAGATGAAAGAATTGGTGACAGGTAAAATTACAAATACAAGTAAGTCCTAATGTAATTTGCAGTACAGCATTCTGAGTAGAAATCGTTATCAGTCAGTGCTACTTTAGGGGACCCAGCAGGAAATTCTGCTAACATTGGGTGGACAGCACAATCTCGAGCCTTTATGCTGGGAACCCACGATGCAATTTCCCTTTCGATCGACGGGTGATCGGACAGGCAGTTGTAGTGTGTGTACCTGTCCAAAACTGCTCCTGATCGATAAAGGGATCGGTTTTCCAATGATAATGATTTGCAAAATTGATCCTTTTCTCGATCGGAAACGGATATGTCAGAAATAATCTCCCGATTCCCGCCGATCAGGCGGGAAATTGCATTGTTTGTTTCCAGCAGGTTTCAGATAGGTTGTAGTAAGCTACGCCCACACTATTCCACCAATCACAACGCTGCATGCTGTAGAAGGTGCAGTGAGAACTGTTCCCTATGAGGCTTACTGCTGGGCCCCCTAAACTAGACTAGCGCCTACAAGTCTGCCAGGAAAAAAATGAAGATTTGGGAGCTTGGAAAAACATTTGCTAATACGAGTTGGTTTATTTAACAGAATGCAGTAAATGAATCACATGCAGCTAATTAGTGATAACGGTGCACAAACAGATGAATACATCATTAACGACCCAGAACGGCAGCAGTTAAGCGTAGAAAGGATTATGACATTCCCGATGATCTCACGTGAAGTGGCCGGCTGTCAGATGGATTGCGACGCTGTGCTGGCAGCCTGGCATTGCTCTACACCTACATACCTGGCAATCATCCACTTTGGTTCTCATCACTCCCTTCATGAACTCCTTATCCATGGTTGGAGAGACTCCAAAGCTGTTTCCCATGCAAAGGATTTCTGTTCTCCCATCAGGGTACGTCACCTCCACTGAGCCATTTAAAATGACTGACCAGGAATCGAGCTGCAAGGCCAAGGCAAGAGGCATCGCGATTAAATTATACAAGAGATATTTAAAAGGGATTTGTTCTCATTAGGAAGTAATTTACAGAAAATGATAGCTATAAAATCTGTGGAAGAAGATGCAGTTATCAATTTAACCGCTTTCATCCAGTTATACATCGGAGGAGAGATTTAAAAAAAAAAATGACAAACTTGAAATACTGTACACCTTTTATTACATTAAAATAACAATGTGACAAAAAAGCAGATGGAAATCACAGGAGATCATTGTAACACCCTGTGCAGAAATGACTAACCGGTAAGGAAATATAGCCACTCTTAGGGTGCATTCACACTATATATTGCACTGCAGAATTCTGTATGTCAACTCACTGCCCATACAATTCTATAGGGCTATTCATATATCTGCATTGTAACGGATCTTGTTATTCTAACTGCATTTGAATTACAGTGGAGTTACACTCCCAAAATTTACAATTTCAGTAATTACTCGTAGTTACATAAAAGAACATTTGAAAACATTCTAAAGTATTCCATGTGTGTAAACGTGTATTTTCACTGCAGAGGTAAGTACCGGCTTGCTCATCTCTGGCTAATTGGCAAATGTAATAATTGCTGTCAAGAATCTCTCTTTTCATGTGTCTTCACTCTGCCTCCCTCCCCTCTGCTGAACAGACACATTGCCCTAGCAATAGCAGAAAAAAAAAGGAGGGCAGAGTGAATACAGAGTCAGAGAGAGATTCTTGCCGGCAATGATTACATTTGCTTAAAGAGAACCCGAGGTGGGAATTACTTTTACTATTGGGGCACAGAGGCTGGTTGTGCGCACTAAGACCAGCCTCTGTTGCCCCATCGTGTGCCTCCATGTCCCCCCTGCTCGCCGCTATACCCCCCGCATTGCTGGCTGTGTCGCCAGCTCAATGTTTACCTTGCGCTGTCAGTCAGCGCCGCTCCCCCGCCTCCTCCGCATCGGCGCCACCCGCCGCGTCACTTCCCTCCTATCAGCGGGAGGGAAGGGACACGGGCGGGTGGCGCCGATGCGGAGGAGGCAGGGGAGCAGCGCTGACTGACAGCGCAAGGTAAACATTGAGCTGGCGACACGCTGCGTGTCGCCAGCAATGCGGGGGGTATAGCGGCGAGCAGGGGGGACATGGAGGCACACGATGGGGCAACAGAGGCTGGTCTTAGTGCGCACAACCAGCCTCTGTGCCCCAATAGTAAAAGTAATTCCCACCTCGGGTTCTCTTTAAAGGAGAACTGTAGTGAGAGGTATATGGAGGCTGCCATATTTATTTCCTTTTAAGCAATACCAGTTGCCTGGCTATTCAGCTAATCCTCTGCCTCTAATACTTTCAGCCATAGGCCCTGAACAAGCATGCAGCAGATCAGGTGTTTCTGACAAATTTAGACAGATATGGCAAGATTAGCTGCATGCTTGTTTCTGGTGTGATTCAGACACTTCTTTAGGCAAATAGACCATCAGGGCTGCCAGGCAACTGGTATTGCTTAAAAGGAAATACATATGGCAGCCTCCATATCCCTCTCACTACAGTTCTCCTTTAATAGCCAGAAATAAGCAAACCAGTACTGCTCTCTGCAGTGAAAGTACAAAAGTTTTTACACACAGAGAATACTTTCTAATGTTCTTTCCTGTAACTAAAAGTAGTTACTGAAATTTTAGTTTGGAAGTATGTGTATGTTATATCGTGCAGTTTCTCCATTGCAGTTCATACACATTATAACCCGTAGGTTATGTAACATCCACAGTGTGAATCCAGCCTAAGATTACAGTAATTGCCTGCTAAAGCCAAGTGCCAAGGCTACATTTTTGCCACACAAGACAATCACGTCTAATCATCCCGGGTAAAAAAACATGCATTTTTTTCTGTACAGTTTGAGATTCGTAGTGGAAACAAGCCCAACCCACAGCAACCAGCTTTCATCTCAGTCCAGCTCACTGCAATCAGTCTGAAGAAAGATTATTTTTCATCATTTGTCAAACAAAAGCATAGGAGAATAATGTGAAGCCAGCAGAACAGGTTATATGCATACTGATTTGCTTCCCAGCTGGTATCCTTCATACAATAGGGCTTGGATTGTCATAACACTGACTGCCATAAGCCTGTGCACAAGGCATGCATATATTTTGCTGCTTGCTTCATCTCTTGTACTTGCTCTCTAAAAACAGTGTCCTTATTCCACAGGGTCTGTCTAACATAAGAGTGTAAAATCACACAATTGTCTGACCTCCTCTCCATCATTCAGTACGACGGTCCCGGCCCGTTCCACCACAGCAAACACCATGACAGCGCACAGTTCCCGTCTGACAGACATGGTCATATTGGCAAAGGCAGGCAGCTGATGCATGAATTCCAGGAGTTGTTCTAAGGCAGAGGAGAACAGTCAGGTAAGTACATCACACAGCTAGTTCCACAGCAAGAATATAATCAATGTATACACTATAGACAAGTGAAATGAGCTAACAAATGAAATTTCAGGGATCTCAAAACGGTATGCCAACAAGCAAATCACAGATATTGAAATATTTCCATGAATATATCCATCTTCTATGGCATTAGATTTTCTACATAATGCTAAGAAGGCTCCATCACCTTATAGGAAATCAGAGATGGGCAAATTAAAAGATTTGATACTTACCTGGGGCTTCCTCCAGCCCATGAGCACCAATGTGTCCCTCGCCGTCCTCCCAAGTGCCTCTGCTGGTCCCAGTAACTGGCTCAGCCATGCCAGTCGGGCTCTTCTGCACATGTGCAGGTGGGCCACGCACGAGCAGGAGAGCTGACTGGTGCAACTGAGCCAGATTACTGGGACCGATACCAGGCAAATGGAGGCACTTGGGAGGACAGCGAGGGACACATCGGTGCTCATGGTGCTGGAGGAAGCCCCGGGTAAGTACCCAATCTTTTAGTGTACTACACTCAGGTACACTTTAAAAAGTGGCATTTTAGCACATCTACAACTCTGATTGCAATCAACAAACATGTACAGAGCCATAACAATCCAACATGCATCTGTTTCAGATTGGATGATCCTCATCAGTGCATGGCATGGATTAATTTGGCTTGAGACACCCAGAGGTACAGACTAACCGGCAAGCTCATGCCACTAGCAAACAAGACAATACTAAAAGTAATTTTGCTCAGTGGCGTAACAATAGGAGCTGCAAGCCATGCAGCCGCGGGACTGCTCTGGGGCCCGCTGAGGGCTGTTTTGAGGGGCAGAAGGGGTCGCAGCATGAGGGGAGTGCATCAGCCACCAACATCGGCGGGGAGGAGGGCCACTCCCGCCCCTCACGTGGGCTCTCCCCCTCCAGCATTAATAGGTGGCAGCAGTGGCGGGCAGGAACACAGACATACCTCCATGTGTTCCACTCGCCGGAGGTTCCTCTCTCTAAGCGTCTGACGCTACTTGCTGTTTATCAGGAAGTAGCGTGTGGCACTTAGAGATCGGACCTCTGCAGTGGAACACATAGAGGTATGTCTGTGTTCCTGCCCGCCGCTGCTGCCACCTATTAATGCTGGAGGGGGAGCGCTGAGGGGAGAGCCTGGGGCGAGGGAGGCGATGTAGGTGGCCAATGCACTCCCCTCATGCTGCGACCCCTCCTGCCCCCCAAAACGGCCCTCAGTGGGCCCTGGGGGGGCCCAGTGATTTCTAGTTACGCCACTGATTTTGGTAGTACTTTTTTCCCTACTTTTAACTGCAAAGTACTGAAAAGTTATTTTAAACAGAAGATGAAAATTATCTCCCAGAAGAAAATTCAGGATAAAAAGTTAATTGCATATGGGCCTATGAGTTTTGAAGAGCAAAGGTTCTTATGAGTGGAGCAACAAACACCAATCATGTCACAACACCCCACACACAGAACACAGGGCCAGGAGTCAAACACTGCTAATATCTTCTTCTAGTCACTTGGTAATTCACAAAAAAAACAAAAAACACTGTAAACTAAATCTGATCATCCATGTTTAAATCATTTTAAATCACAGCTGGCAAATATTCATACAGTGGTAGAATTATCCTAAATCAATAAGTATTGATTTAGGATAAGTATTTCAGCACATAACACCCCAACCAAAAAAATAAATAAAAATAAATGAAAAATAAATCAACAAAATATGCTGCTGACCACATGTAAAAATGAGCGGCCTATAACATAGATCATAGATAAGTAATGAGTGGAAGCTCTTCAGCCCAAGGACACTCCATCATCATGAACATAAAGACGGGATGCGAGGCGAATGCACAGCACAATCTGTAAACAGGCATATTGACTGGGTTTCATTCAGTTTTGCCATTATGGTGGGTTAACCCAGTGATTGATTGCTAGATGTTGACCTTTATCAGAGACTTGTTTATGTCAGCAGCAAAGAGGATTAAAAAGGTTGGTCTGTCAGCAACTGCGAGTAATCTGGCTTTTTGTCAGCTTACCAATGTCATCGTCTGTTCGGTCGATGGGATCTTTCTCTAGGCAGTCTCTAACAATGTCTCGGCTCATTAAGGGGTCCGACGCCCTCTCGATATCCTCTTCATCATCGTCATCTTCTGAGTCCACAGCAGTCTCTGGCAACCCACTCAGGTCCATATCTCCTGGCTCACTTTCTGTGGCCTGAAAAACAGAAAGATAAGCCATGATGCACCACGTATAGTACAGGGTGGAGTCCTTTCCTAGTCATTGTAGGATGCAAAGGAGCCTACAGCTACCGCCAATATAAAAGACAACTAAACAATATTAACAACTGGCTGGTGTTTTTTAAATTGCTAGATATAAACACATTCAACAGCAGAAAGACATGGAAGAATCACATAACATTATATTTATTTGATTGACATGCAATAAAACAAAGAAATAAATAAAACCCTTACAAATGCAGAAAATCCACTTTTAATTATTGTGTTTTACAATAAAATTCACAAGTGTGCATGTCACCAAGATACAAGCAACAATGAATAGCTGTCGTCAAGTTCTAAGAGACCGAGTCATCACTATCAAATCTACAGGGCGCATATTGGTCCATAAGACCATAAAAGCACAAAAAAATGCAGTCATCCTAGATATGAAGAGGTAGATTGCTAGTGGGTGCATCACATCTCTCACAGGAATACTATTCAAGTTCATGTGACTGCAGAAAAGCTTGTGAACTCCAAGGGCTGAACCTCTGACTAACCCAGGATACCAACTGTGGTCTGTTCTTTAGTGAAGGAGCGGTATATTCTGTATACTTCTGCTGAATGGCTGGGTCACATGACATTTCCAATATTAGGTGAGCCTAAAGGACAAAAGAGGGAGCTGGCAGCTAGAGGAGGGATGGCACTGCTAATAGCTGAAGGTGCTAGCCATTTCTCAGGCATAGCTGGATGCATGGCTGTCAGATGAAAGAGTACCGTATATCAGTGTGGCGTTAAATGTTGCATGCATTCGTTTTCCATGCTTACAAGTGTGCTGCCTGTCTTAAAATATTAGAAGTATCAGCAGGGAAGAAACAACTTGCATTGGTTACCAGGGAATGAAGATGGCAGCCTTCATATTCCTCTCACTTTAGGTTCCCACTAAGTTCTTATACTACCATTTACCTTTTCGCATTCTATAGTCTTTTATAATCTACGATTTTGCTCATTTATAACAAGGGAATTCTACAAGTGTCCTTTGCAACTTGCTGTATATTTCCACTGGGTTAAAAAAATGACAAGCATGATATTTACTTAGATATAGTGTATTGGGTTCTGCCAATCAGCTTGTCTATGACATTCTATGTGCCCCAACTGCAGTGCCAAGTTCAGTTTGAAATGCCAAACAAATGGGAACTACACTAGCTCTTTGTCTGTGAAAGTTATTGCTTGCAGACACGTGTGGGTTCAAGTATCTTTTCACAATCCTTACCACTGACTAATACAAACATCAGGGGCTGGAAAAAACCCCAGGAGCCAGATAGTCCATGTGCCTTCTAAGTACAGATGGTGGTCAGTGAAACAGGATGCTGAAAGATTTCCTGTTGTCTCCTACATTGGAGACTGGCTCCTAAATTCCATGTGAATTCATCCATTCATACCATACATAGATTAGAATGCTCTAAAACATGCCAGCTTGTCCCTACATCGTTACATGACTATTGTGTGCACCATTGTTGAACAATAATATAATGTCCCTATGTAACATTATTTAATGTTGTACTCTCTCAACCAATCTACTATACAGTGCTGCATAATATGTTCGCACGTTATAAAGTTTAACAATAATGCTTAACTGATTGCAGTAAGCAGACAAGCCCATCTAGCATTTTGAGGAGCTCTTTAAAATGGTTGGTTTTGCACATAAACATAAAACGGTAAAAAGACTTGGATAACACTGTACATGGAGATGACCTAAAGAATATTGCTTAACAAAAAAAGCAGAATTTCACTTTCATATTTTATTGCTAATTAAATGTTATTACTCATTGGGAATTTTTTTTTATGAGAAAGTTGACTTTAGCATCTAAATGTGTGAACTCTGTATTCTGAATACTGTAAAACAATCAGCACTGCTTTGCACAAATCTAGCGATTACTGCTACATATAAACTATACACCCCGCTAACCTTACATTATGAACAATTTTTAGCCAAGAATATCATTAATGAGATTTAAGAGCACACATTGTGCAACTTTCAAAACCATGCATATGTTACAGCAAGTGGTTCAAGCAAATCATGGAATGCAGGCCTTTTTCTTCTGACTCTGTGACACAATAAATGACTCCAATAAGCATGGCTGTAGCATATTGCCTCATTATGGTGCAGCCCTGGACAGAGAGAAATGGTTAATGAATCAGAATATTGTAGGAAACTGATGATTGTGACAGTTCTCCTGCTGAGGCCATAATGAGCAGACATTCAATCTGTCTGCACTAATGCAGTGCTCCCTGCCTGCCACAGAGAATAAGCAGTTACTATCAATTGCTGATCAGGGGCCACATGCAGCAGAACCTGGGCAAAGAATAAGGCAAAAGGTGAAGATAAAAACTGGATGGAGTGGAGACTGTGTGGTGAGATACAGGCCGTTCAGCCATGCAGTTATATTCTCGATCTATTGTGGTGTTGTGCACCACGAAGGGCATGTGTGAATCAAATTTCGCATACATTAAGCAATGGTTTCCCACAGCTATATTTTACAAGCCCCTACTCGGACCACTTCAACTTCCTAAAAGAGCAACTTTGTGTTCTAGAAACAGTCACTATATGCACGTGCTGCTAGATTGGCCTCATTACTTGGCTATTGTACTATGGCGAGGGGGAAGAACAATCAATTGACAAAGGATTTTCCAGCTTGTCCAATTGCTTAACAGGCTTCTGGAATTGGAAATGGGGCGTACACATAGTAGATTATAACCTGAAACATTCACAAATGTTTGTCTTGTGCAAGAAAGTCTACTGGCTACAAAGTTCTGTAATGAACTGCTAGCACTGGTCCAAACCAAAGAAGAGATCTGTGGAGAGTAGTCAAGCTTGGTGATTACTGGTAGAATAGAGTAGCCAAGTCCAGGGAATCTCTGCAGATCCCAGAAACTTGGGAACTCTGCAGAGTGGCAAAGGTTTGTGACTCTTGACAAAGTTTGGCAATTCTCTGTAGTGAAGCAAAGGCAGGTGACAAACATAAAATAATCTTTTAAAATAGATTGAACCGCTGTAAAGAGCCGTAGACATGCAAGACCGTGGTTATCGGAAAACAAAACAGCCCTGGCATTTAGCAACAGCGGTTTGCAGTCAGATCATTACTGGAAGCGTGAAAATGGGGAAGTGTAAAATTCGCCACACATTTGGAATGACGATCGATTGTTTCTTATCGTTCAGCATGAATTAACAATGATTGTCGCCCCAAAACAGATCCGCCAGGATGGATTGCTCTATAAGGGGTAGGGAACCTTGGCTCTCCAGCTGTGATAAAACTACAAATCCCAGCATGCATTTGCCTTTATTAATCATGACGGACTGTCAGAGTCCTGCAATGCATTGTGGGACTTGTAGTTCCTTAACAGCTGGAGAGCCAAGGTTCCCTACCCATGATATATGGATAATAATTGCAGTTTCTTACTGCCATTGGGATTTTTTTCCCATTTCCCACAACTGCGGTCTAGCTTGTGTATGGATCTTCTTGTCTTGTGTATTGCTACTGCTTCTCTCCAAGTCCTAGCATCCTCAGTACAAATATATAACAGGTTATTATTGATCTCTCTCTCTCTCTCTTCTCTTATAATAAAAGAGAGCGAGTGTGTCCATTTTAAATTCATGTAAATAAAAGGTATAAAAGGACAATCCTCTTTATATACCCTGTAACAGTGTCAAGCAGCATCTGGAGTGCACATTTCCCCTACTACACTCCACAAAAAGGATGCAGAGTTACATTTCATGCTATAGTTTCATATATACAAACACAGAATCATTTTACCATGTTAATTTGTCTGCAGAGAGCAGACTATAGTCATAATGTTTTCATTTATTTACTGAATGTTGCTGGCATTTGCCATTGACAACCTTTAAATAAAGGCAAATGAGAGCATTCCATCATTCATGTAATTGGAAATACACAAATCCCTGTTGGCTTCTCCCCTGCATTACAACAGCACAGTCCATCACATTGTAATTGCCTGATGGCAGCACGTGGCCACTCTCAGGAAACAGTGCTGCAGCTTAACATAGAGCCGCCACTGCAAAATTGTATTTCTTGGCTGTGTCCTAAGGTGCCCTTACATAGGAGGCCAACAACTGCTTTATCACAGCCAAGATATCCAGGGCTTTATAATCACTGCATAAGACAATGACGATTGTCTTGTGTTCATCATACAAACAACAAATGACAAAAAGAGATTCAGAAGACAAGAGTGAAACCATAAACAAAACATAAAGCTGACAGCAGTTTCTATCAGATGCTCCTAATCTCCTAGTTCAGTCTACATTTGGGAACAAACAAATAAAAGTTAAGCGGCAGCAACAGGATTGGATGACGCCAGATAAGTGTGCTTTCTGGCCTAGCTTATATAGTACTATACCTCACTCTACATATATACCATGAACTCTGTATTAACTGTTAAAATACAGTAGTTGGAAGTATATTAACCTTGGGGGAGCCATGGAACCCAGTCTTTAGCACAGCAAAGCTCACAAACAGCCTAAAGACCCATACACACGTCGGATTTTTCCGGACGGGTCGTTTGAACATCCCGTCGTTCAGTCGTCCGCACGACAAATCGGGCGTGTGTACAGACTGTCGTTCGGGTGATAAGACTGGTCTTGAGCGATCCGCCCAGCGGATCGCTCAAAATCAGTCTTATCACCCGAACGAAAGTCTGTACACACGCCCGATTTGGCGTGCGGACGACTGGACGGGACGTTCAAACGACCGGTCGTTCGGAAAAAATCAGACGTGTGTATGGGCCTTAAAAAGTTGGCCTCCCCCACTGTGACTACTGCCAGTGATTTATGCTAGCTGGTTGGTCGAGACCCCTGGTTAGTTGAGTTCCGGATAACCAGGACTTTACTGTATATATTTTTTTCTAGCACATCCTACAAAATTCTGCGCATACAAAGCCACATGTCAATGAAAGCTTAATGGAACAGCCAAGATGCAGGTTGCACCCACTAAACAGGTCGACGTGCTTGTAGGTCTAAATCCCTCAGACCTTGGGGATTGAAGCAGACTGGAAACCAGAAGATGACCCAGCACTGTCTTCGTAATGTATTTATAAGCTCTTTATTAAGGCATCATCAAGCAAAGGCAGGATACAGCATAACAGGAGGCTAATGCATTAAACAGCAACCTTTCGGGAGGACGTCCTACCTTTTTCAAGCCTGCAATGCCTCATCGTTTTGGGAGGATGTCCTTAGAGGCATTGCAGGCTTAATGGGCGCATTTCAATTACATGCAAATTTTCATGTACGGCAACAAGTCTAACAGCATTGCACGCCACTCCACCCCCCGCCGCTTTTGTACACTAAACCTAAAACAATGATGATTTAGCTAGCCATACTATACCAAAATCTGGTTGTGAACAAGCATGTTTTAGCCACAAAAAAAAGCTGTCAGCCCTGCACCTTATACTTGAGGAGCCACACTTATAAATCAGGTTAGTGCACCCTGGCTTCCTTCTCCACTTCATACATTCTGAAAATGTTGTGTTTTTTGTTTTGAAAAGTGGGATGACAATGGGCTGTCCTGCTGAGAACCCTATAATGGCTTGAAATGGTTATGTGAGACTAAATACCTAGAAGCTCAGATGAACATTAGTCAAGGTCCTACTCATAAACAAACAGCTAATTAGAATGTATGACCACTTACTATTTAAACTAGGGCCCCCAGGAGGAATGGATTCCTCAAAGCAGTGATTACAAATTCTCTTTCATGATTGCATAATTAGAGATCTTTGATATTATTAAAACGTATAAAGTGGTAACATATTATGCAGTGCTGCACAATAGATAGGGGAGACATTACAACATTAAACAGCTTTACACAGTGACATTATGGCATTAAACAAATGGTACACAAAATAGTGATATAGCAATGTAGAGTTAAGTCCATATGGTGGGGTAGAAGAGCACATGGGGAGAAGGGACCTGCCCCATACAGTAGGATTACAATCTAGGGGGTGGGGGTGTAAGTCCAAGGGAGGAGGACGGAGTTTAATAGCCTGAAAATGTGAAATTTGATTCTGTTAGAACAAGGGAATTTTTTTTTTTTTTTTTACTAAAAGACCTTGCAGTTTTTGGACAAAATCAATAAAAAAAAAATTCCAAGAAAAATTAATTTTTAAACCAGTGAAATTATATTTTAGTTTAGGGCACAGGCGGACACACACAGTGGGGGAGGGGAATACAGGTGACACAGTGGGGCGGGGGGGGGGGGGACAGAAGGCCTGGGGGAACAGAGGTGACTACTGGAGACGAAGGGGGCATAGAGGAGGTACGGGGACAGAGATTGCACAGTGTTTAGACCAGGCTTTCTCAACCAGGGTTCCTTGAGTACTCTGCAGGGGCTTCTTGGCATTTTCCCCTATCGTGGTGGTGGAGGAAATATGATAGAGCAAATTATAGTAGGAGCAATTGTAAAAAGAAGCACATTAATAGAAAGCACTAGAATAAGGAGACACTGTAATAGGGGGTAGTTAAATTAGCAGCCACACCAACTTTTAAAAACCATGCCTCCTGCAAAATAAATGCAGGGGTTCCTCGAGATCCAAAAATGATTTGCAGGGGTTCCTCCAGGCAGCGCTGGGACAAGGTCCTCCAGCACCCAAGGCTGAGACACCAAAGTGCACCCCTCCATCCCTGCCTCCCCAGCTGTCACACACTAATTGCTATTAGACTAACAGTGCCACAGGGCCCACAACCTCCCCAACACCTTAATATCTAGCTATCTGGCTTACAGTCACTGCTATGTATCCCCTTTTCTTATTTCTTTCTGCTTCAAACACAATTAGGAATGACAGCTGAATGAATTGTGCGCCCCCTCCTACACTGCGCCCTGAGGCTGGAGCCTCTCCAGCCTATGCCTCGGCCCGGCCCTGCCTCCAGGGTAAAAAAGGTTGAGACTGATTGGTTAGACTAATGGACAGATTCAGGTTAAGATCTAACATACAGTTCCCATCTCTTTCATTAACTTGAGACTACCTGTAAAAAATCACTCTAATCCCAATAACCTTTTCTATGGATAGCAACACAAAGATATATAAAGAAGTATATAAAACAAATGAGCTCCACTCAGAGTCTGCACGCCGGTCTCAACGGAAGTCTCACAAATGATTGTTTTGTCTCTTTCATTTAACTGGAAAAGTCTGTCTCTCCTATAATGAGTGTTTCTTCGAAGCAAAATGCCTGACGTACAAAATTCAAGAGTGATATTAATATTTAAAGAGGTCTGTTATGAGATCAATGCCGAGAGCCATCTAAAGATGCTGGTTCATGATTTATTCACATTAAAAAAAAGAGAGGAGGGGGTGGATAGTGTGTGATGTGATAGTTTTTCTACAAACACACGCATGTCTACAGACGGCCATTCACTATTGTGGTAACGAAATGACGGTTAATGCAACAGCATGACGACACAGGGAATTCCATAAACATAAAACCTCTACAGGTTTATTTAACCAAGATGCTGATGAGACAAGAGGGAACCCTCCTTCGCTTGAAATTGCTGGCTGTCTAATTAGAGGCCCTTTTTCTTACATGACAGCCCATGTCTCCATTACTCAGTGATAATTCCCATTAATCTGGCTTCCTTCTATTGCATTGAATATGCATGAGGGTATCTTCCTAAAAGACACTAATACATTTTAATCAACTGTTGTTGCTCTCTTAATCATAACAAGGCTTTAAATAGTCATTAATAGAAATTAAAATGCATATTGCCTACCAGTGCCAAAAAGAGGAGTAGATCATGTTTAATGAAGGGCCCATTTTGCTGTGCTAAACTGTGTAGCTTGCTCTCAGATGAATCAAAGATGACTCATCACTCAATATATGAAAAGAAATAAGACAGTTAATAAACAGACAAAGGTTTTACAACTTCAACAAACTAAAGTAGACACTCACAGAATTACTCAAAAGGTTAATAGAGAAAAATTGCCTGAAAAGCCACTGTGTAGCAACACAGAAAGATAACTGCCTGAAAAGCACAGAAGAGATTGACTGGTTGTACCAGAAGCGACTGTCTTGTCATTACCATTAGGCATTTATTACAGGAAGTTCCTGCAAGAACAATAGCATTCTGTCCCACTGGACAGGGCTGTGGAGTCCATACAGAAACCATCCAATTCCTAAGTTTATGAAACCACCGACTCCAGGTTCCCAAAATTGCTCCGACTCAAACTACTACTCCACAGCCTTTGCATGGCTAACGAGCGGGTACAAAAAGCATCAGACTCCAACTCCGACTCCTCAGTTTATGAAACCAACGACTCCATCTTCAGGTACCCAAAAATTGCTCTGACTCAGAGACTCCAACGCTGCATAGCTGAAAGAAGGACTAGTGACATTGAGGGACACCTGTACCTACTGTGGATAATCAGTTGAGATGCTAAGGACCAATCATTTTGACCCTCAAAAAACTCTAAAATACAATTAATGTCATAGGGCCGCATGGGGGCACAGTGATTAGACCACTTGCCTTGCAGCACTGGCTTCCCAGTTTGTATCCCAGCCAGGGCTCTATTTGAACACAGTTTGTATGTTCTCCATGTCTGTGTGAGTTTCCTACGGCTGCTCCGGTCTCCTACCATATCCCAAAAACATACGAATAAGTTACACGGCTTCCCCTAAAATTGGCCCTAGTCTACGAAACATACACTACACAATACAGACATATGACTATGGTACGGATAAGATTGTGAGCCCCTCTGAGGGACAGTTGAGTGACAAAACAATATACTCTGTACAGCACTGCAGAAGATGTTGGCGCTATAAAAATACAAAAAAAATAAATAAATAAATAACAGGGCCCTTTTATACTTGCCACATTTTGATAAAATGTGCACCGTAATTAACATGGTAATGGGTGTGTCCTTTTTACATCAATGCACTTCAACGTTTAGCCATTTGCAAATGTGCAGCATTTTTCCTGCATTTGTGATTGGCCAATAATCAGTTTTTAAACTCCCATCGAAATACAGTCGAAAATTGTGGTAGCAAATGCGCTAGTTGTAAATAGCAATAAGTCCCAATGAATATCCTGGCAGAGCTGAAGTTGTGACGCTAGCTCAGCTAGGCTTTATCTGATCAACATTTTAGTGAAGCCGCAAGAAGAAAAAAAAATGTATGCAGCTAGTACACTAAACATATTACTATTTGCCATTCTAAACATGATGCTTTTGCACCTATCAATAGGAATGGAATGAGGGTCCAATGCTGATGGAGGCGATTCTTTTTATAATTGCATGAAAAGATCAGTGTACATGAATTATGCTGCTTATGGTCAGATCAATTTATTTACTTTTTGTAACATCAGCAACTTTACAAAGTAATATTTGACTGGTTTTATTATTTGTGCTAAAACCTCAACTTTCAAATACATATTTAAAGAACAGCACAAAACAGATAACATTTAATTTTTTTTAATAAAAAAGGCCAGGAGTAGTTACATGTCTGGAGGTACCTTCTATCAAGCCCCATATAAACACCATTTCATTATGGTTTCTGCCAGCAGCCAGTGGCATTTTGTGCATTCATGGCTTGGCTGCATGTACTAACCCATGAAAAGGGGAGGGGCTGCAGTCCGTTAATTTGATGGGCAAAAAAAAAACTGGGAATGCTTGTACAAACACTAGACTGTTAAGATGCTCATGCAATTATTGACTTGGAGGCTGATCGATCATCAGATTTCATAATTTTTGAATCTGTTGAAAATTAGTGCTGCTAAGATCATGTCCGATTAACAAGTCGACCAATTCAAAATTTGTTGCATGTATCTATCGACATGCTGGAAAATCTCAGAACGATATGCTCGATCGGTGTACACCCTGCATTTATTAATAGAAAACAGCCTGTGTAATTCTCCCTTCTCAGCAAGTAATGAGCTACTGAAATTTGAGCTCAAAGCTGTCTGCCTAGTTGAGAGTCAATGTGTAAACACAGTAGTTTAACCCTTTCTGTGCTCCCAGCAAACCAGGAAGCAACGAAACTGCAGTATCAGGAGCTCTATAAGCTGGCTGGACAGTGTACTGGTTAAGGGCTCTGCCTTTGACATGGGAGACCAGGGTTCGAATCCTGGCTAGGTCAAGTATCTATTCAGTAAAGAGTTCAAGGCAAGACTCCCTAACACTGCAGGGTGGCCTCTTGAGCGCGTCCCAGTGGCTGCAGCTCTTGAGCGCTTTGAGTCCGACAGGAGAAAAGCGCTATACAAATGTTCGGATTATTATTATTATTAGCTGTTTTTTGAATTATTTTTTTTTGCGATTCCTGATGCTTGGGTGGGCGGTGCGTTTTTGTTAAAGGGGCTTTTTCAGAGTGGTTTTGTAATTCACTCCCTGACGACACAAGTCAGGAAGTGAACTCTTTGACCCAGAAAAGAATAAATACAATGTATTTATTCTTAAAAAACGCAAACACAATCGCTGCAGAAAGCGATTTTGTGAGCATTTTGCATTTTTCCTATACCTTTCATTGAGGCAGAATCATATAAAAAAAAGGTACAGCTGTGAACTCTCTCCTAGGAAATCATTGCACAAGCGTTTTTTAGGGCGCTTGAAAAAAGGGGAAAACGCCCTTAGTGTGAATGAGCCCTTAGAGCACAGAGGAAATTCTGAGTTCAGGTCCGCTGTAAGCAGACATTTGTGCTTTGGATTTTTCAATGAGCGAGTCTGAATGGGGAGCCAATCCCAGTAATCACAAAGCAAAAAAATGGATGGGGCTCAGTTAAAGGACAACTGTAGTGAAAAGTATATGGAGGCTGCAATATTTATTTCCAGTTGCCTGGCAGCCCAGCTGCTCTATGTGGCAGCAGTCATGTCTGAATTCGACCGGAAACAAGCATGCAGCTAATCTCGTCAGATCTGACAATGTCAGAAACAAGGGGACAAGGGTGCGCTCCAATGGTGCATTAACTTTTTATTAAAAAATAACACGCATAAACAATTGCACTTACAATGTGTGTACAAGTATTGCACAGCGAGAAGGACGCCAGCGAGTCCCTTCCGCTTCCCGACCCTGGCCAGGGCTTGCAGGGTCCGTGCTCGATGTTAGGCAGGTAAACTGGGGACAACCGCCGGCTCCTACTCCTCTTGGCAAGCCGTCTGACGTCACAACGCATTTCGGAGCTTAGCCACGCCTTCTTCGGGTCTTACCTGCCTAACATCGAGCACGGACCCTGCAAGCCCTGGCCAGGCTCGGGAAGCGGAAGGGACTCGCTGGCTGCCTTTTACATGTGCAATACTTGCACACACATTGTAAGTGCAATTGTTTATGCGTGTTACTTTTGAATAAAAAGTTAATGCACCATTGGAGCGCACCCTTGTCCCCTTGTATGCAAACACTAGATCTCTGGCACCACCCAGCAGAGGGAGCAGAACCGTGGGCACACAACTCAGTTAAAGGGCCATACTAAGCTAAAGCTAGCGCCAGATCTACTATTCAATGTCAGAAACACCTGATCTGCTGCATGCTTGTTCAGGGTCTATGGCTAAAAGTATTAGAGGCAGAGGATCAACAGGGAAGCCAGGCAACTAGTATTTCTTAAAAGGAAGTAAATATGGCAGCCTCAATATACATTTCCCAACAGTTGTCCTCTAAGATATCTGGCATGCAAGTTGCAATGTCATGGGAAACCTGCACACACACACTAGATTCTTAGCTGGGATGGTGCCAAATGGCCGAGTTCCACCCAGGGTGTGTAAGGTGGGAGAGAGAGGATAGGTGTGTGACTCAATATACAGTCTATGTAATCAGTTCACAGCTGAGGCTGTGAACAGCTGGTTTCTATTTCAATCTTTGAATACTGTTCAAAGCTTAATCTGCTGTTTACAGAGTCATATGAAATATTCATAGGTAATATTTTAGAATTCACACCTCTCATTGAGCAATATAACTAGAATGGTCATTCATAATTCACTGAACTAAAACTAATATCAGTCAAACAAGACATATCATCTACAGTTGCCATTCTGTTATTCCCACCCCACATATAGATTTTTCTTCAATGTAATTCCACAAGACAAATCAAAAAAAATACTTAATGTTTTAATACAATCAGTTTGATTTAATAGTACAGTATCAACATTTCCCATCTCTAATGCTGGGTACACACGATACGTTTTTTCCGCTCGATTCTCTTATCTTTTTCGATTCACTTCTATGTGAGAAATCGAGTGCAGAATCAATTGGAAGGAATATTGGACATGTTGGATATTATCTATCAAATCCATCTATCGAGTGGAAAAACGTATGGTGTGTACACAGCATTACATCACATAAACCAAATGCTATTAATCATTTGTAACATGTCAGCTCCATTGGGCATAGACATGACTGCGTTATAGAACTGGCAATCCCATGGAATGATTGTAACTACAGTACCCCTGAACTGAGAGGGATATATGGAAAAACAACTGTAGGTGTTGCCCTATGTTTATACTGATCTACAATGCGGATATATAAGAACAGGAGTAGTTTTGATCTTACCTCCTTCAAGGAAAAAAAAACAGAGGTAGATATAAAGTTTATTGATGGACATAAAGACTTATGGGTCGCATGCACGTCAAACTTTATATCTACCTCATAGCATCAGGCTAGAGTTTAGTATTGCAAACTTAGGGTTTTCAATAATCCAAGGAGAGTGACCGACCAGTACCTGCACCATCAGTCCTGGGACACTAAATGGGAGCAGTTTATTCTCCTGTAGGCTCTAACAGTGGTTATAAGAGTGCAACCCACTTCTGTTAGCATAAATTACCAATATACTTGAATCTCACCGATCCAAACGATACTGCACCATTGGGCTTCTGGTCTCTCTCACTGCAGAATCTTGGAGGTTAAATCCATGACTACCGAGAATTATCACACAGGGATATATGGAGGCTGACATGTTTATTTCCTTTTAAACAATACAGATTGCCTGGCTGTCCTGTAGAGCCTCTGTCTAGCCAATGACCCTGAACAAGCATGCTAGTCAGGTGTTTTGGCACCGAAGTTTGACTGGATAAGCTGCATGCTCATTTCACGTTTGTGATTCAGATACTACTGAAGCCAAAGAGATCAGAAGGATGCCAGGCAACTGGTATTGTTTAAAAGGAAACAAATATGGAAGCCTCCTTATCCCTCAGTTCCGGTATCCTTTAAACACGTTTGCCAGTACTGCTCTTGAGGTCGCATTCACAGTGGGACGTTGCGGTTTAATGCGACGTTAAAGTCGCATCGTGTCTGAGTTAAGAGGTAACGCAGTGCAAGCAGTGAGTTACCGCAACATTTCTCAACGTGACTTTAACATCGCACTGTGAACTTCCCATAGGATTAGCATTGCAGTGCGGTAAGCTGTGTTAGAAGACATAACACAACGTGGCACTGTTAATGCAACCTTAAAGTTTAAAAACAAAAACTAAATTAATGACCATTAATGGATTCAGGTGTGTTTATATTTGGCCAGCAAAGAGGACTATAGCCCTGAATTTATGCTACATGCAGAGCTTTGAGCTTATGGGCATCTGTTAAACATTGCTTGGAAAAACAAAATGCAGAAAGATAAGCTCCTATTGTCATAGGGTGATTTATTAGTGAATTGTTTGCCTTTAGGTCTTTGTTCATGAAGGCCCTATCTTCTTCATTAGCTACATAACACAGAAGATGTTACCAACCTCAATAGGCAGCAAGCACACTGGAAAGAATGGCTGTTTGCACAATTTTACTTTGACAATAGAGCAGCACTGCTATCTACTGCCATGGTCCCCTTCATCTGGCAGTACATTTCAGAAAGATATGGTGACAGCTTCCCCTCTCTGCCATCTCTGCTGAAATTTAATTACAAGCAGATTTTCACTGCTGCCCACAGACAGCAAATGCAGTACAGCTCTTTCCGAAACCATCTGCCAACACAAGATGGTCTGAATAGACCTGAATACATGGCAGCAGAATCTTCCACTGCAGCTACAGACTGAATATGAAAATAAACGCAGCCAACTATTCAACGAGATCTGGAATATAAGAAAAACAAATCTGAGGCCTAATTAGTGTGCATGTACTACAAGGCCAGCAATAGAAGGCATGTGTCAGACATTACTAGCTGCACATGATTTCCAAACACATGGCACTTAAGCATTAACAAACGCCATATCTATTATACTGGTCTGATTCTTCTCCTTGAAAATCCAATAGTCTTTTTATATCCCTACCCTCACGGGTGTCTGGAAATCATGTGATCTGAACAGGAATCTAACCAGCTATTAGTGCTCTGGTCACCCTGGCTGCACAAAAGGGATAATGCTGTCAAGGTCAGACCAAAATAGATGTGAGTCAGCATTCAAATAAGCCAACAAAGTTCAGAAAGAAATGCAGGCAGACATGGCACAGCTATAGTGTTTTTTTCTTCAAATGAAGGTCTTTTATTTACCATATGTTTGCCACATACAGCATCCGTATTATTCTGGTTTTCTTTTTTCCCTGCTTATGTCAGGGAAAGGGGTGGGGAATCACAGCACAATAGCATACAGGCACACAGTCAGCTGATGGCTCTTCCTGTTCAGTAGGCCAGCATCTATTTAGTAAGGAGTCCTTTTGCAAGACTCCTTAACACTGCTACTGCCCACTGAGTGCACCCTAGTGGCTGCAGCTCAAGTGCGTTGAGTCCGCCAGGAGAAAAGCAAAATATAAATGTTATTAAAAAGTCAGCGCAGATTATAAGTGAATCCACTGTTCCGCAATCAGTAGTATTTCACCCAAGTGGTCATCTGGCTCTAATATCCAAGTGGTAGACCATCACCAAAAGGACTAAAGGGAGCTTACCAGCTGCTGACAACCCACATTATAAGGTTATATATCTCGCATTCAGTGGTAAAAGGGACTAAGAAACGCCCAGAATCCAGCTTCCAGCAATCCTTATTTCAGATCATGTATACCATCCGGAGGGCCAAGATCTCTCCCGTCAACAGCTCAGTAATTATAATCTCAGTTCTGATAATCTTATTGCTGTTTCTGTAAAGCGTCAAGCAGAGAAGTGAAGGCACTGCGATGGGGAGCAGCCAATGGAAACAGGTTGTGAGGTTTGAGCAAGTAATCAGATGGCTCCTTCAGAATCCTCCTTTGCTGCCAGCACCTCAAAGAGGAGACAGTGCTGGGGTTGTCAGCAGCTGGTAAGCTCCCTTTAATCCTTTGGGTGATGGTCTACCACTTGGATATTAGAGCCGGATGACCACTTGGGTGAAATACAACAGATTGTGAAACAGTGGATGCACTTATGATCTGCGCTGACTTTTTATTAATTTTATTTGTGTGGACTTTGGACATTGTCTTTCCTCAGCAGCGATCGATTACTTGATTCCCCTGGCGCTGATTCTTTGTTTATATAAAATATAAATGTTATTTGTCTTGTCACACGAAAATGGTATCAGCATCTTATTGCAGGACAAATAAAAAGCCGACAAAGCTTCCAGGGCCACGCTACATATTACTGTACAATGTATATTATGCTTCATAGTCGACAGCAAGCAATCATCTGTAAATCACATTATACATTCAATATTTGCAGACGGAAGACTACCATACGCGAAATACATTATTCAATTTAAAGTTATCAAAACAAATGTGTATTAAAACTAGGACCCTTTTCATGAATCAAAATATGCCCTGGAACGGTCAATCCTTTTCTAGTTGACTAGTAGACCTAAGCCTGTTTAAAAACGGGCTCCAGGTTTGTCTCTCACCGCCGCATGTCAGTGCGCACTCGTCCTCCCGCGCACACGCCCACCCGGCTCCCTGGCCTCGTCCTCTGGTCCCAACGGCTGTCCGTGCTGCGCGCATGCTCACTCGTCCTCCCGCGCACACACTCACCCGGTTCCCTAGCCTCGTCCTCTGGTCCCAACGGCTGTCCGTGCTGCGCGCATGCTCACTCGTCCTCCCGCACACACGCCCACCTGGCTCCCTGGCCTCGTCCTCTGGTCCCAACGGCTGTCCGTGCTGCGCGCATGCTCACTCGTCCTCCCGCGCACACGCCCACCCGGCTCCCTGGCCTCGTCCTCTGGTCCCAACGGCTGTCCGTGCTGCGCGCATGCTCACTCGTCCTCCCGCGCACACGCCCACCCGGTTCCCTGGCCTCGTCCTCCGGTCCCAACGGCTGTCCGTGCTGCGCACATGTGCAGTAGCTAACAGCAGGGACCCAAGGCCACAGGGACAAGGAGTGTATGCAGGGACTGTTAGGTTTTATTAGGTAGGATGAGATTTCACCCTGGATAACACAGACACTGTGGGTCTCTCTGCGACGCATTGGGGTCACCGTACAAATGCTAAACCTGACCAGAGCCTCAGACAAGAGCCAACAAGTGTGTGTACAGGGCTTCAGCACTTCCCAATGCTATTTAAAGTCTAAATAAATACAAAGGACATGGACTCGGAGTGGGAAAGTTTGCCAATGCGTAACTTTGTGAATAAAGCCCAATGTCTGCTATGACAGATCACAGAGTGCAGGGTCTAAACATAGATAGGAGAAAAGTACACGCCTTGCACTGTGTTTGAATGTAGGGATAATGACAGTGGTTTCCTAGCCAAGAGTGTTAATGGACCTTGGCTAATGCACAGCCATTTATTTTAGACATCTGCCAAGTATATCCCATGGCTCCAATTTTAAGGAATTAAAGAAAAAAAAATCACTGGCCAGTAAGGAGCAGAAAGGGTGCGCTGTGTAGAGCACAGCTCATTGCTTCCACTACCTAATGCATGCAGAATGGCAAGAAATCCTCTATGGTTTGTATGATAAAGGTTTCCAATATGATCTGCTTAGCACAGCCAGTGAGAAGCCAGCTTCATACTGTGGAAATGGGTGTGTGATCAATAGAGCACACAAAACTAATGTCATTTTGTATGCGAATTGTACAACATACTAGAAAGACAGCAAGCCAATTTAAACAGGACCATGCCATTCTATGTGCATGCAGCACTAATGGCCTACACACATGCTCTATGACTGCCTCCCACAGGGAACAGGACTTAACCCCTTGGGCAACAGGTGGAGTCAGAGTGACATACAGATGTGTCGCTAGGCTACAGCTTTGCGGTGCATTCTGCTGCTATGGAGGTGGAAGGACGGACTACAGCATGATGAGAGGGGAACAATGCACTCTACCAAGATGACCCAGCAGTCCTGATCTCGCACAATGCATCGGGGCAGCCATGCATGTGTTAAATTCTCAGAAGAAACGAACCCACCCAAGATCACTCTGTACCGGCCATTAGCCCTCCACAGACAGAATACCATTACTGCATGCAGCAATATAACATTTGCACCTTACTCTGAGCATGTTTTTCCTTGCAGGGGCCTGAAAATGTATTTTATTGATAAGGTGTGAAAACATCTCCATTCAGAAAATCACGGAGAAAACATTACTGAGTTGGGGGTCAATATCAGCTACAAAAAAATGGAGTGGAAAGCATCCAAACTGCCCTGTCCGATTTTCATTTCTCATGTCAAACCTGCTATGCTGTATCCTAGCATTACATTTACATTCCTCCTACCCCCAGGGCTACTGAACCAAGAGCAACTCTAGTGACTGTTCAAGCTATTCCCGTTTATTTAGAGTTGGCCAAGAGCAAAAACAGAGGAGCTTGAATGCGCTGGACCTAGTAGGAGTTGGGGGTACCTTTTGTTTCATCCCCATGGCCTAACATTGCCATAAAGTTCTCTACCGTAACCATATTGGTTAGGTACCCTATGGTCTAGGTCACATTGATCTGGGATATGTTCAGCACACATGTGGTAACCCAGCCTTGTGCTGCTCCCCGATAAATATCTGATCAGGCCACATATTAGATTTAGATCAGATTTATAACCTGAATGCAGTAGTTTAGTACTGCTCTTTGCTCTTGTGGTCAGCAGCACCAGTTCCATGTTCCAAGTTCTTCAAGTCCTCAAACATTTTTCCTGATACCAAATATTGTGGATCTTTTTCCTGCAGAATATTGCAGGCAGCAAATCTTCTACTCAGCTGGGACCTCTGTGCCTTCCTCCACACTTATGACTACAAATAGTACACATTCAACAGAGGTGACACTGTTGGCTAGTGACAGTAGGCCAAAGCTGCCTTTATCTTAAATGGAAATGTTCGCAGTCATTGACAATGAAAAATAATCACATCTCACCTGGTAGATGTCAGACAGGCTGCTGCTCCCAGAATCACTAGTAATGCTACATCCTGAGTGACTGGAGGACACCTGGGTCACCTGAGGATGTAGGCTGTCTGTGATGTGCAGTTTGGTGAAATCAGCAGGAAGCTGCAATACAGAAGGAAAAAAAAGCATAAGAAATAAAGTTTTCTCATTTACACCAGGTATAAAAAGAGTTATAACCATTACAATCTAAACAAAAGCTATAACTAAACAGGGAATAGCAATCCTTTTGATTACTGTAACTATTACCTTTCAAATTGAACGTTTCAAAAAAGATTAAGTTATTGTCAAGCTGTGTACTCTCCATACACCTCTCATACTTACCAGACTACGGATCGGGGAACCTCACAGCGACGCCTCCCAACAAACGAAGCTCCCCGATCCATCTTCCTGCCTGTGGGAACACGTGACGGCACAAGACGGGTGTGTACGAGTTCGCCTAATCGCACGACTGTACCCACTCCGTGACATTGCAGAAACAATTGTGGAACTGATCACTCATTGCTCAAAAAAAATAATGTAAAAAAAACATCCCAGTCGTTAGAAGAGTCGCGGACAAAATCACAAGGTGGTATAGGTCTCGACCTTTACTTCCAACTTAGATATTACAGCTGCTCATTGCTTATTTTATGTGCCTACAAGCCCCTACAACTCCTCAAATGCATATATACGGTTTATATCGTAATGTAATACAGAGATCCAGGAAATATAGTCTGGCATCTATGGTACTATGGGTGACACATGGACAT
Source organism: Hyperolius riggenbachi (assembly GCF_040937935.1). Lineage (NCBI taxonomy): Eukaryota > Metazoa > Chordata > Amphibia > Anura > Hyperoliidae > Hyperolius > Hyperolius riggenbachi. The sequence continues at coordinate 174,085,017 of NC_090646.1, forward strand.
ACCTGATCGACCAGCCCACAGCTGCATCCAGAGAGGAGAGGATGCAAGCTGCAGTGACATTTACCTTGTTCAATTTTGAATACAGCTGGGCTTCAACTATATGCCCAAGACACAATAGAAAGTACTGAATTAAAAAGCACTCTGGACATTAAGCAGAAGCTCCAGTATCCATTCTAGCAAAGAGAAAACTTGGCAAAGCACTTCACCTGGAGTCAACACAAAGCAGCGTTACACCATCATTATGTGTGTTGTATGAAGTAAGGAGAGAAGCCAGATTTGTCCACACCACCTGCATTGTGCTGCAATTTCCAATACAGCAAAGATGCAAACTGATGTCCAGTTATTTTTAATGCAGCTTACCGACACCAATGGGATGTGTTATAAGTTTACTGTCTGCTGCATTTTGATGCATTGAGTCACCTCCAAGAAGTTATGCAAACCATCCGTGTTTTACAAACCAATGGATAATGGTTTGGCTATTAGGACAACCATACAGCTGCACTCTACAGCTAAATGGGAGTTGCTAGAATTGTCAACATGTACAAATATCGTTTTCTTTGTTTGGATATCATTCGTTTTACAGAACAGCCCAAAATTACTATTGTCATTCATTTATAAATAGCTGCACAGAGTAAGAAATAATACAGAGTAAGAAATAATAAACTCTTGCTTTCTCAAGTAGCATTTTTAGGTTTAATTAATTGAGTATATTTACTTCTAAGATGGAAGTCCAGATGCCTTTTTTTTTCCATGTATTTATCTGGGTCAAATCCAAGCACTAGACTTCCATGCGCATTTAACATTATCGATTAAGGCTCGTACAAACGTTCACCATGCACACAATCACATGACCAACACGACAAAATCACACAACCTGACAAACCAACTGGCCTGTATGTCCACATGCCTAGACGGCTAAACAACCAACTCAATTAACATACTGCGCACGGAAGAGGAATGACGGACTACACATTCAAAACAAGTACAAGTCTTTCAAACAACTTGTACACACGCACCAACTGCATGATATCAGACCAACATAAATCCAACAGTTGGATCGGGCAAACCGCCTGTTATCAGTTAAGCTGCTTGCACACGTACACATGCCTGATTATCGTCAAACAGACCTAGGTCAGATGATAATCAAGCTGCAGTTTGGTCCGTTTGCACTTTGCTTTAGACCACTACTCAGGGTGCCTAAACTTATTGATGCTACTTGCTTGTACACTACCCATCATCCCTCCTCCCCTATCTATTGAACACTACATGCTGCTCAGCAGAAGGTATGTACAGTGCTCATTTCCCTAAATGATGTGACAAAAATAAACGGCCCATTCACACTGTAGGCATTGCAAAACGTAGGCACAGTTTAACGTGCAAGTTACAATGTATCTAAACATACAAATATCCAGGCACATCACCTCTAGTTAGGACATTAAATAAATTTTTAGGGAAAGGGAGGTGCTGAAGGGGGTGTGGCTAGAAACAGCAAAAATCAATTAACCCTTCGCACACTCACATGCAAATGTTCAAACAAATGCATTCACAGATTTACTCATCCAGGCACAACTGTTATCCCTACTGCTAAATTAAAAGCCAGGGTTTTAGTTCACAGAAGAATGCATTCTTATGCTTAGTCACCTATACTGCGCAGAAGTACCCAGGTAAACATAGGTGTCCTAACTCTGGCCCTGTAACATGCATAGTGCAGACATGCAAACACATTCATTGCATCAAACCTATCAATGGATTAGGAGCACACATCCTAACTTCCTCTCCTGGGAAAGACAGTGCATCTTACCAATCGCACAAGGGAGCTAATTTTATGTGTCCATGTGCACTATGCGCATACACCAGCATAAGCTGTCTGCATGCTGACAAACATACAGGGGAAGGGGGGAGTGCACCGAATTAGACCCTAGCCACAGGGGTCAATGATAAGAATAAACATACAAATATCCAGGCACATCACCTCTAGTTAGGACATTAAATAAATTTTTAGGGAAAGGGAGGTGCTGAAGGGGGTGTGGCTAGAAACAGCAAAAATCAATTAACCCTTCGCACACTCACATGCAAATGTTCAAACAAATGCATTCACAGATTTACTCATCCAGGCACAACTGTTATCCCTACTGCTAAATTAAAAGCCAGGGTTTTAGTTCACAGAAGAATGCATTCTTATGCTTAGTCACCTATACTGCGCAGAAGTACCCAGGTAAACATAGGTGTCCTAACTCTGGCCCTGTAACATGCATAGTGCAGACATGCAAACACATTCATTGCATCAAACCTATCAATGGATTAGGAGCACACATCCTAACTTCCTCTCCTGGGAAAGACAGTGCATCTTACCAATCGCACAAGGGAGCTAATTTTATGTGTCCATGTGCACTATGCGCATACACCAGCATAAGCTGTCTGCATGCTGACAAACATACAGGGGAAGGGGGGAGTGCACCGAATTAGACCCTAGCCACAGGGGTCAATGATAAGAATAAACATACAAATATCCAGGCACATCACCTCTAGTTAGGACATTAAATAAATTTTTAGGGAAAGGGACTAAGCATAAGAATGCATTCTTCTGTGAACTAAAACCCTGGCTTTTAATTTAGCAGTAGGGATAACAGTTGTGCCTGGATGAGTAAATCTGTGAATGCATTTGTTTGAACATTTGCATGTGAGTGTGCGAAGGGTTAATTGATTTTTGCTGTTTCTAGCCACACCCCCTTCAGCACCTCCCTTTCCCTAAAAATTTATTTAATGTCCTAACTAGAGGTGATGTGCCTGGATATTTGTATGTTTATTCTTATCATTGACCCCTGTGGCTAGGGTCTAATTCGGTGCACTCCCCCCTTCCCCTGTATGTTTGTCAGCATGCAGACAGCTTATGCTGGTGTATGCGCATAGTGCACATGGACACATAAAATTAGCTCCCTTGTGCGATTGGTAAGATGCACTGTCTTTCCCAGGAGAGGAAGTTAGGATGTGTGCTCCTAATCCATTGATAGGTTTGATGCAATGAATGTGTTTGCATGTCTGCACTATGCATGTTACAGGGCCAGAGTTAGGACACCTATGTTTACCTGGGTACTTCTGCGCAGTATAGGTGACTAAGCATAAGAATGCATTCTTCTGTGAACTAAAACCCTGGCTTTTAATTTAGCAGTAGGGATAACAGTTGTGCCTGGATGAGTAAATCTGTGAATGCATTTGTTTGAACATTTGCATGTGAGTGTGCGAAGGGTTAATTGATTTTTGCTGTTTCTAGCCACACCCCCTTCAGCACCTCCCTTTCCCTAAAAATTTATTTAATGTCCTAACTAGAGGTGATGTGCCTGGATATTTGTATGTTTATTCTTATCATTGACCCCTGTGGCTAGGGTCTAATTCGGTGCACTCCCCCCTTCCCCTGTATGTTTGTCAGCATGCAGACAGCTTATGCTGGTGTATGCGCATAGTGCACATGGACACATAAAATTAGCTCCCTTGTGCGATTGGTAAGATGCACTGTCTTTCCCAGGAGAGGAAGTTAGGATGTGTGCTCCTAATCCATTGATAGGTTTGATGCAATGAATGTGTTTGCATGTCTGCACTATGCATGTTACAGGGCCAGAGTTAGGACACCTATGTTTACCTGGGTACTTCTGCGCAGTATAGGTGACTAAGCATAAGAATGCATTCTTCTGTGAACTAAAACCCTGGCTTTTAATTTAGCAGTAGGGATAACAGTTGTGCCTGGATGAGTAAATCTGTGAATGCATTTGTTTGAACATTTGCATGTGAGTGTGCGAAGGGTTAATTGATTTTTGCTGTCTCTAGCCACACCCCCTTCAGCACCTCCCTTTCCCTAAAAATTTATTTAATGTCCTAACTAGAGGTGATGTGCCTGGATATTTGTATGTTTATTCTTATCATTGACCCCTGTGGCTAGGGTCTAATTCGGTGCACTCCCCCCTTCCCCTGTATGTTTGTCAGCATGCAGACAGCTTATGCTGGTGTATGCGCATAGTGCACATGGACACATAAAATTAGCTCCCTTGTGCGATTGGTAAGATGCACTGTCTTTCCCAGGAGAGGAAGTTAGGATGTGTGCTCCTAATCCATTGATAGGTTTGATGCAATGAATGTGTTTGCATGTCTGCACTATGCATGTTACAGGGCCAGAGTTAGGACACCTATGTTTACCTGGGTACTTCTGCGCAGTATAGGTGACTAAGCATAAGAATGCATTCTTCTGTGAACTAAAACCCTGGCTTTTAATTTAGCAGTAGGGATAACAGTTGTGCCTGGATGAGTAAATCTGTGAATGCATTTGTTTGAACATTTGCATGTGAGTGTGCGAAGGGTTAATTGATTTTTGCTGTTTCTAGCCACACCCCCTTCAGCACCTCCCTTTCCCTAAAAATTTATTTAATGTCCTAACTAGAGGTGATGTGCCTGGATATTTGTATGTTTATTCTTATCATTGACCCCTGTGGCTAGGGTCTAATTCGGTGCACTCCCCCCTTCCCCTGTATGTTTGTCAGCATGCAGACAGCTTATGCTGGTGTATGCGCATAGTGCACATGGACACATAAAATTAGCTCCCTTGTGCGATTGGTAAGATGCACTGTCTTTCCCAGGAGAGGAAGTTAGGATGTGTGCTCCTAATCCATTGATAGGTTTGATGCAATGAATGTGTTTGCATGTCTGCACTATGCATGTTACAGGGCCAGAGTTAGGACACCTATGTTTACCTGGGTACTTCTGCGCAGTATAGGTGACTAAGCATAAGAATGCATTCTTCTGTGAACTAAAACCCTGGCTTTTAATTTAGCAGTAGGGATAACAGTTGTGCCTGGATGAGTAAATCTGTGAATGCATTTGTTTGAACATTTGCATGTGAGTGTGCGAAGGGTTAATTGATTTTTGCTGTTTCTAGCCACACCCCCTTCAGCACCTCCCTTTCCCTAAAAATTTATTTAATGTCCTAACTAGAGGTGATGTGCCTGGATATTTGTATGTTTATTCTTATCATTGACCCCTGTGGCTAGGGTCTAATTCGGTGCACTCCCCCCTTCCCCTGTATGTTTGTCAGCATGCAGACAGCTTATGCTGGTGTATGCGCATAGTGCACATGGACACATAAAATTAGCTCCCTTGTGCGATTGGTAAGATGCACTGTCTTTCCCAGGAGAGGAAGTTAGGATGTGTGCTCCTAATCCATTGATAGGTTTGATGCAATGAATGTGTTTGCATGTCTGCACTATGCATGTTACAGGGCCAGAGTTAGGACACCTATGTTTACCTGGGTACTTCTGCGCAGTATAGGTGACTAAGCATAAGAATGCATTCTTCTGTGAACTAAAACCCTGGCTTTTAATTTAGCAGTAGGGATAACAGTTGTGCCTGGATGAGTAAATCTGTGAATGCATTTGTTTGAACATTTGCATGTGAGTGTGCGAAGGGTTAATTGATTTTTGCTGTTTCTAGCCACACCCCCTTCAGCACCTCCCTTTCCCTAAAAATTTATTTAATGTCCTAACTAGAGGTGATGTGCCTGGATATTTGTATGTTTATTCTTATCATTGACCCCTGTGGCTAGGGTCTAATTCGGTGCACTCCCCCCTTCCCCTGTATGTTTGTCAGCATGCAGACAGCTTATGCTGGTGTATGCGCATAGTGCACATGGACACATAAAATTAGCTCCCTTGTGCGATTGGTAAGATGCACTGTCTTTCCCAGGAGAGGAAGTTAGGATGTGTGCTCCTAATCCATTGATAGGTTTGATGCAATGAATGTGTTTGCATGTCTGCACTATGCATGTTACAGGGCCAGAGTTAGGACACCTATGTTTACCTGGGTACTTCTGCGCAGTATAGGTGACTAAGCATAAGAATGCATTCTTCTGTGAACTAAAACCCTGGCTTTTAATTTAGCAGTAGGGATAACAGTTGTGCCTGGATGAGTAAATCTGTGAATGCATTTGTTTGAACATTTGCATGTGAGTGTGCGAAGGGTTAATTGATTTTTGCTGTTTCTAGCCACACCCCCTTCAGCACCTCCCTTTCCCTAAAAATTTATTTAATGTCCTAACTAGAGGTGATGTGCCTGGATATTTGTATGTTTATTCTTATCATTGACCCCTGTGGCTAGGGTCTAATTCGGTGCACTCCCCCCTTCCCCTGTATGTTTGTCAGCATGCAGACAGCTTATGCTGGTGTATGCGCATAGTGCACATGGACACATAAAATTAGCTCCCTTGTGCGATTGGTAAGATGCACTGTCTTTCCCAGGAGAGGAAGTTAGGATGTGTGCTCCTAATCCATTGATAGGTTTGATGCAATGAATGTGTTTGCATGTCTGCACTATGCATGTTACAGGGCCAGAGTTAGGACACCTATGTTTACCTGGGTACTTCTGCGCAGTATAGGTGACTAAGCATAAGAATGCATTCTTCTGTGAACTAAAACCCTGGCTTTTAATTTAGCAGTAGGGATAACAGTTGTGCCTGGATGAGTAAATCTGTGAATGCATTTGTTTGAACATTTGCATGTGAGTGTGCGAAGGGTTAATTGATTTTTGCTGTTTCTAGCCACACCCCCTTCAGCACCTCCCTTTCCCTAAAAATTTATTTAATGTCCTAACTAGAGGTGATGTGCCTGGATATTTGTATGTTTATTCTTATCATTGACCCCTGTGGCTAGGGTCTAATTCGGTGCACTCCCCCCTTCCCCTGTATGTTTGTCAGCATGCAGACAGCTTATGCTGGTGTATGCGCATAGTGCACATGGACACATAAAATTAGCTCCCTTGTGCGATTGGTAAGATGCACTGTCTTTCCCAGGAGAGGAAGTTAGGATGTGTGCTCCTAATCCATTGATAGGTTTGATGCAATGAATGTGTTTGCATGTCTGCACTATGCATGTTACAGGGCCAGAGTTAGGACACCTATGTTTACCTGGGTACTTCTGCGCAGTATAGGTGACTAAGCATAAGAATGCATTCTTCTGTGAACTAAAACCCTGGCTTTTAATTTAGCAGTAGGGATAACAGTTGTGCCTGGATGAGTAAATCTGTGAATGCATTTGTTTGAACATTTGCATGTGAGTGTGCGAAGGGTTAATTGATTTTTGCTGTTTCTAGCCACACCCCCTTCAGCACCTCCCTTTCCCTAAAAATTTATTTAATGTCCTAACTAGAGGTGATGTGCCTGGATATTTGTATGTTTATTCTTATCATTGACCCCTGTGGCTAGGGTCTAATTCGGTGCACTCCCCCCTTCCCCTGTATGTTTGTCAGCATGCAGACAGCTTATGCTGGTGTATGCGCATAGTGCACATGGACACATAAAATTAGCTCCCTTGTGCGATTGGTAAGATGCACTGTCTTTCCCAGGAGAGGAAGTTAGGATGTGTGCTCCTAATCCATTGATAGGTTTGATGCAATGAATGTGTTTGCATGTCTGCACTATGCATGTTACAGGGCCAGAGTTAGGACACCTATGTTTACCTGGGTACTTCTGCGCAGTATAGGTGACTAAGCATAAGAATGCATTCTTCTGTGAACTAAAACCCTGGCTTTTAATTTAGCAGTAGGGATAACAGTTGTGCCTGGATGAGTAAATCTGTGAATGCATTTGTTTGAACATTTGCATGTGAGTGTGCGAAGGGTTAATTGATTTTTGCTGTTTCTAGCCACACCCCCTTCAGCACCTCCCTTTCCCTAAAAATTTATTTAATGTCCTAACTAGAGGTGATGTGCCTGGATATTTGTATGTTTATTCTTATCATTGACCCCTGTGGCTAGGGTCTAATTCGGTGCACTCCCCCCTTCCCCTGTATGTTTGTCAGCATGCAGACAGCTTATGCTGGTGTATGCGCATAGTGCACATGGACACATAAAATTAGCTCCCTTGTGCGATTGGTAAGATGCACTGTCTTTCCCAGGAGAGGAAGTTAGGATGTGTGCTCCTAATCCATTGATAGGTTTGATGCAATGAATGTGTTTGCATGTCTGCACTATGCATGTTACAGGGCCAGAGTTAGGACACCTATGTTTACCTGGGTACTTCTGCGCAGTATAGGTGACTAAGCATAAGAATGCATTCTTCTGTGAACTAAAACCCTGGCTTTTAATTTAGCAGTAGGGATAACAGTTGTGCCTGGATGAGTAAATCTGTGAATGCATTTGTTTGAACATTTGCATGTGAGTGTGCGAAGGGTTAATTGATTTTTGCTGTTTCTAGCCACACCCCCTTCAGCACCTCCCTTTCCCTAAAAATTTATTTAATGTCCTAACTAGAGGTGATGTGCCTGGATATTTGTATGTTTATTCTTATCATTGACCCCTGTGGCTAGGGTCTAATTCGGTGCACTCCCCCCTTCCCCTGTATGTTTGTCAGCATGCAGACAGCTTATGCTGGTGTATGCGCATAGTGCACATGGACACATAAAATTAGCTCCCTTGTGCGATTGGTAAGATGCACTGTCTTTCCCAGGAGAGGAAGTTAGGATGTGTGCTCCTAATCCATTGATAGGTTTGATGCAATGAATGTGTTTGCATGTCTGCACTATGCATGTTACAGGGCCAGAGTTAGGACACCTATGTTTACCTGGGTACTTCTGCGCAGTATAGGTGACTAAGCATAAGAATGCATTCTTCTGTGAACTAAAACCCTGGCTTTTAATTTAGCAGTAGGGATAACAGTTGTGCCTGGATGAGTAAATCTGTGAATGCATTTGTTTGAACATTTGCATGTGAGTGTGCGAAGGGTTAATTGATTTTTGCTGTTTCTAGCCACACCCCCTTCAGCACCTCCCTTTCCCTAAAAATTTATTTAATGTCCTAACTAGAGGTGATGTGCCTGGATATTTGTATGTTTATTCTTATCATTGACCCCTGTGGCTAGGGTCTAATTCGGTGCACTCCCCCCTTCCCCTGTATGTTTGTCAGCATGCAGACAGCTTATGCTGGTGTATGCGCATAGTGCACATGGACACATAAAATTAGCTCCCTTGTGCGATTGGTAAGATGCACTGTCTTTCCCAGGAGAGGAAGTTAGGATGTGTGCTCCTAATCCATTGATAGGTTTGATGCAATGAATGTGTTTGCATGTCTGCACTATGCATGTTACAGGGCCAGAGTTAGGACACCTATGTTTACCTGGGTACTTCTGCGCAGTATAGGTGACTAAGCATAAGAATGCATTCTTCTGTGAACTAAAACCCTGGCTTTTAATTTAGCAGTAGGGATAACAGTTGTGCCTGGATGAGTAAATCTGTGAATGCATTTGTTTGAACATTTGCATGTGAGTGTGCGAAGGGTTAATTGATTTTTGCTGTTTCTAGCCACACCCCCTTCAGCACCTCCCTTTCCCTAAAAATTTATTTAATGTCCTAACTAGAGGTGATGTGCCTGGATATTTGTATGTTTATTCTTATCATTGACCCCTGTGGCTAGGGTCTAATTCGGTGCACTCCCCCCTTCCCCTGTATGTTTGTCAGCATGCAGACAGCTTATGCTGGTGTATGCGCATAGTGCACATGGACACATAAAATTAGCTCCCTTGTGCGATTGGTAAGATGCACTGTCTTTCCCAGGAGAGGAAGTTAGGATGTGTGCTCCTAATCCATTGATAGGTTTGATGCAATGAATGTGTTTGCATGTCTGCACTATGCATGTTACAGGGCCAGAGTTAGGACACCTATGTTTACCTGGGTACTTCTGCGCAGTATAGGTGACTAAGCATAAGAATGCATTCTTCTGTGAACTAAAACCCTGGCTTTTAATTTAGCAGTAGGGATAACAGTTGTGCCTGGATGAGTAAATCTGTGAATGCATTTGTTTGAACATTTGCATGTGAGTGTGCGAAGGGTTAATTGATTTTTGCTGTTTCTAGCCACACCCCCTTCAGCACCTCCCTTTCCCTAAAAATTTATTTAATGTCCTAACTAGAGGTGATGTGCCTGGATATTTGTATGTTTATTCTTATCATTGACCCCTGTGGCTAGGGTCTAATTCGGTGCACTCCCCCCTTCCCCTGTATGTTTGTCAGCATGCAGACAGCTTATGCTGGTGTATGCGCATAGTGCACATGGACACATAAAATTAGCTCCCTTGTGCGATTGGTAAGATGCACTGTCTTTCCCAGGAGAGGAAGTTAGGATGTGTGCTCCTAATCCATTGATAGGTTTGATGCAATGAATGTGTTTGCATGTCTGCACTATGCATGTTACAGGGCCAGAGTTAGGACACCTATGTTTACCTGGGTACTTCTGCGCAGTATAGGTGACTAAGCATAAGAATGCATTCTTCTGTGAACTAAAACCCTGGCTTTTAATTTAGCAGTAGGGATAACAGTTGTGCCTGGATGAGTAAATCTGTGAATGCATTTGTTTGAACATTTGCATGTGAGTGTGCGAAGGGTTAATTGATTTTTGCTGTTTCTAGCCACACCCCCTTCAGCACCTCCCTTTCCCTAAAAATTTATTTAATGTCCTAACTAGAGGTGATGTGCCTGGATATTTGTATGTTTATTCTTATCATTGACCCCTGTGGCTAGGGTCTAATTCGGTGCACTCCCCCCTTCCCCTGTATGTTTGTCAGCATGCAGACAGCTTATGCTGGTGTATGCGCATAGTGCACATGGACACATAAAATTAGCTCCCTTGTGCGATTGGTAAGATGCACTGTCTTTCCCAGGAGAGGAAGTTAGGATGTGTGCTCCTAATCCATTGATAGGTTTGATGCAATGAATGTGTTTGCATGTCTGCACTATGCATGTTACAGGGCCAGAGTTAGGACACCTATGTTTACCTGGGTACTTCTGCGCAGTATAGGTGACTAAGCATAAGAATGCATTCTTCTGTGAACTAAAACCCTGGCTTTTAATTTAGCAGTAGGGATAACAGTTGTGCCTGGATGAGTAAATCTGTGAATGCATTTGTTTGAACATTTGCATGTGAGTGTGCGAAGGGTTAATTGATTTTTGCTGTTTCTAGCCACACCCCCTTCAGCACCTCCCTTTCCCTAAAAATTTATTTAATGTCCTAACTAGAGGTGATGTGCCTGGATATTTGTATGTTTATTCTTATCATTGACCCCTGTGGCTAGGGTCTAATTCGGTGCACTCCCCCCTTCCCCTGTATGTTTGTCAGCATGCAGACAGCTTATGCTGGTGTATGCGCATAGTGCACATGGACACATAAAATTAGCTCCCTTGTGCGATTGGTAAGATGCACTGTCTTTCCCAGGAGAGGAAGTTAGGATGTGTGCTCCTAATCCATTGATAGGTTTGATGCAATGAATGTGTTTGCATGTCTGCACTATGCATGTTACAGGGCCAGAGTTAGGACACCTATGTTTACCTGGGTACTTCTGCGCAGTATAGGTGACTAAGCATAAGAATGCATTCTTCTGTGAACTAAAACCCTGGCTTTTAATTTAGCAGTAGGGATAACAGTTGTGCCTGGATGAGTAAATCTGTGAATGCATTTGTTTGAACATTTGCATGTGAGTGTGCGAAGGGTTAATTGATTTTTACAATGTATCTAAAGCCACCTTCATTACAATACTCACAATATGCAAAATAACACACAGTAGTGTGTTGAAGTTACACAACAACTAGTGTAAACAGGCACATTTAGCAAGATGGGCAGTGCGTTGCCATGTGTTAATGCCTTGCGCTAAGATACATGTAGTGTAATTAGGCTCTAGGGAGCACTGAGCGTAATACTGTGAGCTCCTCTGAGTGACAAATAGTGATGAGTCTATACACTCTTGGAAAGCAGTGTGTGTGCGTGCAATTTTTTTGAAATAAATTATTACAATCAGTTTTTCTGATGGATAGTAACAAAGACAAAAAAAAGACAAAGACAAATAACACTTATATTGCGCTTTTCTCCTGGCGGACTCAAAGCGCCAGAGCTGCAGCCACTGGGACGCGCTCTATAGGCAGTAGCAGTGTTAGGGAGACTTGCCCAAGGTCTCCTACTGAATAGGTGCTCCAAAAAATCTGACCAATGTAACACACACACACATTAAATGTTTCTACAATTATTAAATAAAATGAATGAAAAACTCTGAAAAAAAAATTACTTGGGCCTATAGTTCAAAAGACTGACAATCCTACACCATTCAATTTTCATAAAAATTGATCTACCAATCATCTTTTTAGAAAAAAAAAACAAACGGAAAATTCAATCAGAATTCAATCAAAACAAGTTAAAAAAAAAAACAATTAATTTGTCTGTACAACCGATCGTTTTTATCAAGATGCCGTAAAACTGGATCATTTGTCTTTCGTGTGGCCACCTTTAGGGCAACTCAACTGCTCTTGTATGGTTCTTAAAGTCTGTAAAGAAGGTATGCCTGTAGGTTTATTTCTAAGAAAGCCCAGCTATATCAGCTATATGTTTTTCATTACTGCTGTGACTAGAATAAAGCAATCCACTTGTGTTCTCCAACTCATGCTGTACACATGTATCAGACATCATCTCTATGTGAGAGAAAGGAAAGCTGCTTAATTATGCAGAAGGCAATCACTGGCAATTACCACTTTGCCTCTTTATACATGGGCATAAGTAAGTTGTTATTATCATAATAAAGATATTGAAAAGGACAAGCTCCATGAGATGTGGCCAGAAGGCTATAATCAGGCAGCATTCAGCGTAGTGAATCACCTCTCCCCTTTCTCCCATCCGGGTGCAGTCATCCTCCCTCCTCCCTATACACCTACTTCTCCCGCCAGCATCAAGTGGAACAGCTGCACTCACAAAGGCCACGGCATGAGCAGAGAGCATGATGGGACTGTTCATCATTATGTGGTCCAGCATCATGTGAAATTACTCCACACACACACACAACTAAAACTGGACTATAAAGACCCCACAGGCTCTGCTCAGCTCCTGCTTGGCATGCTTACCATTGTATATGCTTCAGCTTCCTACCCACACACACAGGTGCTATTCTCTACATTAGTCACCAAATATCAGTATTCCCTTACACATGGCTATGTGAAATACTAACATACAGAGTATGGAGCTCCTACAGCTGCACACAGTGCCTGAAATACAGGAATAGGCTACACCATACAGCACTGCACTGGAGAATATAGCCATGCATAACTGTTTGATAAGTGCAGGTAGGTCTACATGCTTGTCCACATAAGAAATGACAGTTTCTAAGCACACATCACACATACAAACCTAACCGCCATCTAATATCCATGTCATAATAAAAATATAAGCAGTGTTACCTTCTGGCTGTCATATTTGTGCTGCAGACTTCTCCACATAACAGAACACACTGGTTGGCAAATAGCCCAGCAACGTGTGTACAGTGATCATTCACATGAACCAATCACTAAACATCAGTAATAGAGCATCTGTGACCTTGCTGGCCGTCTATGGACTATTCATAGGAGCTGCAGTGCTAGAAAATGCAGCTGCACATTAACACTCTCTTATTGCTACACTAGTAGTGCTGTTTCATCATTGTGGAAATTCTTCCCTATTTGTTTCCTCTCATACATTTGAATAAGACAAACTTAGAAAATGTTAAATTAGGGGATTTTTTCTGAGAATTTGTGGCAGCTTAAAAGAAAAAAAAAATAGAAATTCCACTTTCGTTGCAAGAAAGGGTACCATAGTTCCCTAAAGATTACACACTGGCATGCAGAGGTATTGAGTCAGCTTGGCACACAAGCGTGGTAATATAATTAAGCAGTTAAGGTACATACGCATGGACAATGACTATTGTTCTTAGAATTGAGAGTCGGTCCCTGTGCAACAGATCAGGGCGGAATGCTATACAGACACGTTGCCAAAGTAAAGCTCAGTGACAACATTCTATTGTGGCGGAGAGGGGAGGAGCTGTAGTGTAGTGCTCTACCAGTGCTGCTTCTGGCTGGCGGGGGTAAGAGCCAAATCACACAGGCAACTGTCACAGCAATAAGCAGCTGCAGCTAGACTACAACACAGTTGCTGGTGACTTATTTGCCTGTTTGCCAAGGCACTGGAGGCATAGCCGTCAGGCAAATGGCATTTTTTTTTCTTTAAAGGGGCAATACAGCGAAAAATTTTAAAATTTAAAATATGTGCAAACATAGACAAATAAGAAGTATGTTTTTTCCAGAGTAAAATGAGCCATAAATTATTTTGCTCCTATGTTGCAGTCACTTACAGCAGGTAGTAGAAATCTGACAGAAGTGACAGGTTTTGGACCAGTCCATCTCTTCATGGGGGGATTCTCAGGGATTTATTTATTTTCAAAAGCACTTTGCTCTGCTGTCCAACTGCCAAAACACTGTGTAGGAAGCAGGGAGGCTGGCCAGCATTATTGTTTAAATCCTTTTTAGGGAATATCTTTATGAAGAATAAAAGCCATGCTGAGAATCCCCTATGAAGAGATGGACTAGTTCAAAAGCTGTCGCTTCTGTCAGATTTCTACTACCTACTGTAATTAACAGCAACATAGGAGAAAAGTAATTTATGGCTCATTTTACTCTGGAAAAAAATGTACTTATTTGTCCATGTTTGCACATATTTTAATTTTTTTTTGCTGTAGTGCCCCTTTAAAAAGGTAGAAAAAAGATGGCAGCCTCCAGAGCCTTCCTCACTGCAGACAGTGGTGACTTTTGTGCTATGTGAGAGACATTCACTTTGCCAGGAACCCAGGTTGGGAGCAGCAATCTATAAATAGAGCATTCACCAGTTGGAGACAGCAGTGGGTGGCTGGATACCTTTTTATATATTTTATTGAGAGTGGAGTGATAAATGAAACAAGTGGGTGTTGGCACTTTTACATGTAATAAGCTCTATAAAGGAGTCTCACACTGCAAGTGCCCATGCTTGCAAATTACCATTTTCCAAAGCAGCCGGCAATATTTTTAGTATTTCAGTCATATATTTTTCATTGGGCCTGGAATCTCAAGTTAATGTTTAACCAAACACTAAATGACGGTGATATTTTCCTGCAGTGAATGAATGTGGCCATGACAAACTCCAGCCACTGCTGCACAGCCCATGGCCCTGCCATTTATTTCCGGCTGCATGATTTCATAGCTCTGGCGGAGATCCACGTCGCCACGATTTATACTGCAAACTGTTATGTACATACAAGACTGGTCTGTGAGCATTACAAATAGCTCTCCTTTCTGTTTCAGCTTACAGCACGTCCTGAGGAAGGCTGGAAATGCTGCTGTATGTACAGGCCCACTGACAGACCCGACGCCTAATAAGACTAGAAACGTTCTGCTGCACCTATAGAAGCACTAGAAGAATGTGTTACAAGCAATGAACTGAACTGAGCTTTCCAAATAACGCTGCTCCTCAGCTGGCCAATCCTCCATTAGTGCAAATCATAAACATTCAGTAATTGTTTAAAGAGAGCATACTTCTTCTAGATCTCCTGAACGTCTAAGAACTGTAGTGACATATGACATTCAGGGCTGTGGATGGAGTCAGTACAAAAATCAACCACTGACTCCGGATATAAAAAACTGCTACGACTCCTTATGCTGGGCATACACGGCTTGATTTTGCCGCTCGATTCCGCAGTCAATTTTCTTATCTTTTTCCCTTCACTTCAATCTGGAATCGAGCGGCGAAATGATCGAGAGGGAGAGTGGACATGACGGAAATTATCTATCGAGCCATGTATTCCTAGCATTAGTCTAATATTTACCAGGGCTGTGGAGTTGGTAGAAAAATCATCGGACTCCTCAGTTAATGAAACCACTGACTCAAACTCCAGGTACCCCAAATTTGTCCACAATCCTGATGACACTTGTCATACCTAATCCAGTGTGAGTGATGCCCAACATAAACCTTGCCATCAACTTGTTAAGTGAATTGGAGTTTAATCAGGCCTGTCAAACATCAGCCAAAAGCACTTTACAGCATGCTGAAAAATCTCTCCAATGAAGACTTTCCTTACTGTTTCACCCCCCGTAAAGCCTAATCATTATGATTGTGTGATCAATGGGTTATCCGACAGGAAGTTGATCAATAACGGATCTATTTTCCTGATGCAACTGAGGAAAATCGATTCAGTTAGCGGACGGCAGCAGATTGGACGACGGAAATAATCATCAGATTACAGTCGCACGGATGGGAAAATAGCATTACATAGTATGAGATCCCTACGTCTCAGAATATAGAACTTGAGTTGGAAAATCTCAATTAACTAGTCTTTAATTTTTACACAAAGTATTATTATTCTTATGTAGTATTTATATAGCGCCAACATCTTCCACAGCGCTGTACAGAGTATATCTTGTCACTTAACTGTCCCTCAGAGGAGATCACAATCTAATAACTACCACAGTCATATGTCTATGTATGTATCATGTAGTGTATGTATCATAGTCTAGGGGCAATTAACGTATCTATGTTTTTGGGATGTGGGAGGAAACCGGAGTATCTGGAGGAAACGTACACAGGCACGGGGAAAACATACAAACTCCTTGCAGATGTTGCCGTGGCTGGAAATTTGAACCAGGAATCCAGCGCTGCAAGGCGAGAGCACCACCATGTTGATTACCCAGAAAGCTATAAAATCACAACAATTTGTACAGACACGCATACAAAGTATCTAACCCCATTTCCGTGCCACAGGCCAATGAAATTAGTACATGGCTGCATTCCAAAGATATCTCCAAGTTATTGATTGAAAAGTGCTTATGTCTGATTAGCCATTCTGAACAAGTAAAGGTTCAACACAGGAATTCAAGAGAAAATGGACTTTACACCAACAACCTTCTTGTAGCCGGGCCAAAGGTGAAAAGGTTAACTTGCCTAAGGAAGGGGCTGTGAATCAGACCCTTCAGCTGCAAACAATCCTGCAGGGAAACAGGTTTGCTATGGCTGCAAGAATAAATGGAAGGGTCTCCCCTATTAATGGCCCTCCATGGTGATCGGGATTTCTTGCCTGTCTCAGCTATTCAGCAGCTGAATTGTGGTTTTAATATTGGCGGAGGTAAGAAAACGACTGGTGCCTTGTGGAAATAACCCATAAAATTTCCCCTCACAGCAGCACTACAACTGGTGTGGAGAAAAAAAATAATCCTTTCTATGAAAAAAAGCCATTAACCCAGTGACTAGTGAATGCTTGTCTTCTGCAGCACATAAACTTGCTCCAGCAGGGTTTGGATTGTAAGAACGACTTTCAGCCTCAAAGGCTGGCGGTCAACCAAAGGCAAGTTATACTTCTCTTTGACAAGTCATTGGCCCAGAGCTTCAGCCATAGCCAAGAAATGATGCCATTGGTGCCCAGTGGGGATTTCCCAATGTTCAGCATACCAGAGGTGTGCCATGGCTGCATACCACCTGCTGGGACACTATGAAACAATAGTAGGTATATGGATTGCTGCAACCGAGGGAAATGGAATGTGTAGATTTATGCCTTAAAACAACCACAAGACTTAATTTAGGCACTGGCACTAAACTTGCAACAGTTGAAATATACAGACGCAATGGTTTGGCTTTCTGGTATCCAAGCACAGGCAACATGCAATTAGCCAGGGCAATTTTTTTTGCCAATTGTTTTGTCCCATGAGCTGCAGGGAGCCCTTCCTCCTTCATAAGACTGCGCATGTCTCTCAGCTGTGCCCAGCATACATGAAATGCCATTGCTGGCTAGCATGCCATCTTTCTGGCTACTGAAAGTATAATGTTTGTACTTTGCCATGATATGGTAACTATAGAGTTAAATTCTTCACAAATAGCAGCCCCTGAACAACAAGCTGGTCAGTCACTCCATCATGTTTATCTCCTAGACCCGCATGTCTCTCTGATGCCTAGCTTACTAGAGCATCTGGAGAAGGCTTTGTTTATGAATGCCCAGGATAGAGACTGCTGCTCGCCAGACTAAAGTTGCTTTGTGTACCTATTCATTCCAATATACACAAAGTGGCACTACAACCGGACAGCAGTCAGCAGAACACCACAGCTGCTCCAGGAGGCTAGGCTCTTGCTTCTGGAGTGGTACCTTTGCTGCAAACTGGTACTATGGGATACCACAAACAAATAAAAATTTGTGGGCGGGGTACAATTTATGAAGCACGCATTATCAGTACAAGGTGACTCAGTCGTTTACTTTATACAAAAAAACAATGTTACTTCAATAAAATGCAAAACACTCCTTAATACCCATTTACACGATACAAAGAAACACTGCAGGTAGGCAGGAAACTGTGAAAAGCTGACCTAAGGTGGCAATCATTGCACAGACTGCCGCCCAATGTGGCAAACCAATAAATCCTTCTCTGATCTGAATCTGATCAGAGAGGCATCGATTCCCTCTATACATTGCACACATATTTTCAATTGATTTCACCATGAACTGCAGCGTTGCACTGTTGTATATAGTGCAACAGTATTGGCTGTCGATCAACTGCCACTCCCCTGTTGTGTCGATCAAACAAAATTTACTGCCTGACTGTAATTGGATTTGTTTAACAATCTCCAATACAAGTATACAGTATTTTTCATTATATACAGAAATACTGTCTGCAGGAAACTCTTATACTGGGAATACACCATGAGTTTTTTCAGCAGATAGATGGCTCGATAATTTCCGACATGTCCAATCTGATTTCAATAATTTTTCTGATCGATTCTCTCAGACGTAAAGGGAAATTGATCAGAAAATTTTCCAGTCAGACAGTAAATCTGCCGAAGAAACTCATTGTGTATTCCCAGCATTAGTAATACCTTGAGGGGCTGTACACCGAAGAGTACTGGTATTTACCCATTTTGTCCTCATCACACAGACAGACTATCAGCTTGAAACAATCAGTGATCAATTTGGGAAATCTCATATCTCTACATGTAAACTGTTGACTGTTTTGCCACATCCCCACTTCTAAACGAGCATTCCTGCCCCCAGAAATTTGCAAAATAGATCACATGACCATCCAGGTCACAGACACTGCTGCCCGGAAGAGGCAGAGCGGTTTACCTAGCTCTGCCTCTTCACAAGTTGATCGTTGCCTATCCCCACCTCTCTACACCCCCTCTTGATAATTATGCCGCCCCTCATCCACACGCTACCAGGCCACCCTGCTCCGTGCACAGTTCTTTAAGCAGGGTGGCATGCTGGAGCACGCACTTGTTTTCCAACTTGAGCTGCGATCCAGAAGTTGTTACAGCGGTCTCAACCATTTTAGAAAGCAAGAACCGGGGTATTTTTAATACAGAAAAATAACGTGGAAGAAGTGGCGGTGGAGCAGCGGTAAGGAGATAAATCTCTAATTAGTGCTATCAAGGAATATTTTTTTTTAAATTATTTCAGATTCTTTTTGAAAGAGGCTACTTTTTAACAAGAAATAAAACTGTGGGATTCTTGGGGGGGAGTAATTTTTAGAGGGAGGAGGATAGATACAATTGTTTATCTCATTGGTTTATTTTTATTTCCCCCTCAGGTTTCCTTTAGGCTGCTTTCACAGTGCAACGTTAAAGTCGCACGTTATAGAAAATAATAACGCAGACCAACGCACAGCAGCACAAAGTATGTGTGACATTCACAGTGCTCACGTTGCATTGTGTGTAACGTGCAGCAATATTTAGAAAGTGCTGCATGCTGTGCGTTGTCTGCGTTATTAGCTACGTTGGACTTTTTGCACATGCTCAGTAATGTTTTAAAATTTTTTAAAAAAAGGTGCCGCATGCGCCGTTTTCGTTCTATCAGTATGCGATGAAAAGTACGCATCAAGACACCAGGGCTGTGGAGTCGGTCCAAAAATCCACCGACTCCTACTCCTCAGTTTAGGATTCCACCGACTCCGACTCCACGACTCCGACTCCTCTAATTTGCATATTACAATTTTGTTGATTAAAAGTATGTAACATGAAATTCGTCTCATAACTGCCAACGCTTAGGAATTTTACAAGACAACTGAAGTGAGAAGGATATGTAGACTACTATATTTATTCCCTTTAGACTAAAACTAGTCCTTAGTAATAGTACTTGTAAAAGGTACAAACCGGAACAAAGAACATCCATCAGGCCCTAGGCAATGTAAGTGTGGGTACATGTAAGAATGATGTGCAGGTACTCTGCAGGGGAATGAGGAGATTGTAAACAGACAACACCTCTGTGTTCAATGTGCACAGCATTCTCAGTGGATTCCCTGCAGCTCTGTGAGGAGTGCATATGTAGAGTATAGTACTACTGTGTAACAAAGTAAACCTGAGACAGATGAAATTAAAGTTTTATACATACCTGGGGCTTCCTCCAGCCGCCTTCAGGATAATCAGTCCCTCGTTGTCCTCCTCCACCACCTGGATCTTCTGCTATGAGTCCAGGTACTTGAGCCAGTCTGGCGTAGTGCGCATGAACACACTCCACCGCTAGGAGCATACTACACCTGTGCAGCACTATTGCGCAGGTGCAGAATGTTCCTGGCTGTGGGAGTGGCATGCGGCCGGACTGCGCTGACTGGCTGAATTACCAGGACTCATAGCAGAAGATCCGGGTGGTGGAGGACAGTGAGGGACTGATTAGCCTGAAGGGGGCTGGAGGAAGCCCCAGGTATGTATAAAACTTTACTTTTCATCCATCTCAGGTACCCTTTAATTTGTAGTCACCAAACCAAATTTTAATAACATATCAAATTATTTGATTTCATCAGCAAAGGGAGTGCATACATTTGCATAAATCAGCATCAATGCAGAATTATTTCCATCTCATTGACCATCTCTATTAGTGACACAGCTACACATCAGGCTTTATTCTTACAGCATAGATGTTATTTAGTATATATAAGAGATTCCTGTGTACGCATCATATATACAGTTACAATCAGATATGTATATCTGACCTTAAAAATACGGGGACTGCTTTATTGAAGCAGCACAAGTAACTAATTTTGATTGGTTTATTTCATTTTTGTGGACTAAGCACAGCTATTACTGTATATATACATTATTTTTAATGACTATTATCTGAGAAATAGAACATTTTATCATATTTTCTATTTTAATTACAGTTACAAATTCATTAGGAGTCGGAGTCGGAGCATTTTTTCCCGACTCCGACTCCAGGCACCCAAAATTGCCCGACTCCGACTCCACGACTCCGACTCCACAGCCCTGCAAGACACGCATAACGCAGTTCAATAGAACGTCCAACTTCAAAACTAACATGCGTTGCGGTAGGGGCACGTTATGCGACCTTAATGTCGCATCAAACGCAACGTCAGTGTGAAAGAAACCTTAAGGTAAGGTTTTTTTTCCAAGCTGAAGCAGGTTAACTTCCGCACAGCAAGTCATTTCTCCACCCCCAAGAAAAAAGGAAAAGAATATGTAAACAATTCTCCATTACCGATTTATTGAGACAGCTACAAAGCAATTGATGCACTACAGACCGCTAGGGTAATAAATCATAACATTAACCGTTATTAACACAATTCTGGTTTTTCTTCCCTCTACGTATAGCATACACTGGACTGTATCACTGGTGGTGCTATACAAATAACAATAGTGTAACTGGTTCAGTGTCACGTGTAAAGTTCATCAGAATATCAGGGCTTCATAGACAACTGTACAATAGTATAACAAAAGTTTGCTTTCTTAAAACAGAAAGAATTTGCGATAATTCAGGTTGGAGTGAGCTTGAGATGTCTCCCAGAGCAACACTGCTGAATATATGCAAATTAACCATTCTACCCTTAGAAGCTAAACACACCTCCAGAACCGCTGGAATGCAATGATGTGTCACCTTGTTAATTTGTACAGAGCCATCATAATCCAACATGCATACAGACTGTTTCGGATTGTTTGATCCTCATCAGTGCATGGCAAGGATTAATTTGGCTCTATGCAGTAGGGCTTGTAACACCGAGAGGGACAGACTAACCAGCAATACAATACAATAGTACAATAGTATGTTTTCCTTTTCCTTAGAGTTTATAAAAAAATGTAACTAATTTCAGGATACCATTTGCATTACTGAATTTTCTGCATATTGCGAATGTGCATTTCACACAACCCAGACCCCTTGCAAATGGGGGCAAAGTGGGCTACGTGCAGGATAACAATATGTTATTATATGCTTGATGTACTTTAAGAACGGTAACTAGCAATTAGAGAGTAATGAGACACTTAAAAGACATGTACAAATGGCAGCCATTTATCATTTGGTGTAATGCATATTCATTCACTGTCTATGAAACGCAAACATTAAAAGAACGCATCGGTTGCAGGGTTCAGTGGTTTAACAGCACAAGTCAATACATGTAATTACACGTAACACTCATTTCCATTGATCCCATTTAAAGGCATAATTCAGAGTGACAAGTTGCCAGCTTTCTACACTGGAAGAGGATTTATTTAATATTAAAAAAATATAAAATAAAAATACTCACTACACATACTAAAGATATACATTTGAGATTACTATTGAAAGGTAATAATATTTGGGGTAGCTGTCAATGGCAGGAACATTGCTGTAATAAGTATTTTTATTCTCATTTCCATTGACAAGCACAGATGGACGATAAAATGCTAATAGTTTTGACATGCATGCAAATTAAATGCAAACTGCATGCAACTTGAAATTGGGCCAATTAGAATGATCAGGATGTATGTTTTATTGACATATCACTGCTTCAGGCTACAATCCTCTCAGAGAAATTCAAGCTGTGCCTGCTCTCTTGCAGTCTGAGTAGTAAGGATTATGCCACATACCTCCTACACAGTTGTTTGTTCATGTGATCAAATATTCAAAACAAGACTTTTGCAGCAGAAGCCTCATTTCACACAAAGAAAGTACTATCTGAGACTCCAATTATTACTAAGCTATTACAGGATACCTTCAGAGATGGGGTTTAAATATGTCTGTGCTAAATATACACGTATGAGAAACCAGCTTGTAAATGGTTACTCAAATCAGAGCTTAGACCTAAAATGTTTGGATTTCGCTTTATAAAGGTCCATGTTTACTTAACACAGCTCAGTGCAATCACCTGCTTCAACCTGCCCACAAGTGTGCAGCCAAATCAAACAAGCTAAAATACCTGGAGCTTACGTACATACCTCCAGCATGGCCTTATACCCACAGGTTGTTCATATCAATGATGTTAACAAGAAATATGCACTAGAACTAAATAAAAGCTTTCAAGCACCACCATTCACCAGACAGTATACCATTTTATACGTTACTTGTATGTGATGTAAGCAAGCCTTATTAGGAATTCCAGCAATCTTAAAGGGAACCTTAAAGAAAGGGATATGGATGTTGCCTTTTAAATAATACCAGTAGCTTGTCTGTCCCGCTGATCTTAGTAGTGGCTGAATCACACACCTGAAACAAGCATGCAGCTAATCCAGTCTGGCTTCAGTCAGAGCACCTGACCTGCATGCTTGTTGAGGAGCTGAGGCTGAAAGTATTAGAGACACAGGATCAGCAGGAGAGTGAGGGAACTGGTATTATTTTAAAAGGAAAAATCCATATCCTTCTCAGTTTAGGTTCCCTTTAAGCTTAGTATTCATGGCCAGAGGGATCAAGGATGTCCGCCGATGCACGATCGTTCCCCAAGACATCTGGGCAAATCTGCAAGCGTTGTTTGAGCTGCCGTAAACAAACAATCATTTACACAATCGAGGTAAAACTCGTGAAAGTCAATGAGGATCGGAAACTATCATAGACGATTTAATCTATCATGGCAGTCGTTCAAAATGAAGGATCCACCCAGGTTATGTGCATCGTGAAACGTCTAACAAATTTTTATTGCGCAATATCATGGAAAAATCGTGGGAAAAAAATTGTTGGTTAGCGGGGGGGGGGGGGGGGGGGGGGGGTGGACTTCTGGGAGAAATTTATAACATTCCCACCGTGCACTGAATAGTCACTGTGGCAAAGGGTCAATCGCTACTCAATCAACTTTTGATCAGAAGGGATGGATCGTTCGCCATATTGCCCATTATTGACCAGGCTAAATTAACTTCGGGCTGGTGCACACCAGAGCGTTTTTTGAAGAGTTTTTTTTTAAAACGCTTGCAAGGGGGAAAACTGCTTGGCTAATGAAAGTGAATGGGATGGTGCTCACCAGAGTGGTTCGCTTTTTCCACAAATGCAAACTCGGGGGGCTGCAGCATTTTTTAGATTTCTGTGGCGTTGCTTCCTCAATGTTAAAGTATAGGAAAGTGGAAAACATCTCTGAAAAACGCTAGATCAGAGCGGTTTTCCAGGCGTTTTTGTTACAGAAGCTGTTCAGTAACAGCTTTTACTGTAACAATATTTGTAATCTGCTACACAAAAACGCTAGGCATGTTTAGAAAACGTCTCTAAACATGCCTAGAATCGCTCTGAAATTTGCTCCAAAAACCTCTAGCGTTTTGCAGATCTGCTAGAGGTTTTTGGTGTGCACTGGGCCTGTATTGTAATTTTGAAATTCATTAGTGTTTGCCTTCAGAGCCTGGTGTCCAGAAAGGTGCAGACTCTAAACCAACAGCTTGATGCATAAATGTCATACTTTTAGATTCAAGTCAGCTCAGTTAACCTTTTGATTATCATGTATCACTGAACAACTGGACACAATCAGATTTCTGGGGTACAGCTTGACAAAACAGTTACACTTCACTGTATAATCAACATGCTGCTTTTTATTTACTGGATGATATGAAAAGCGTAGGTGCCTTCATAGCTTTTACCAGGGTATGCTAGGGTATGCTAGGAATGACAGCAATGTGCTGAAACACATCTGGGGTAGAGGAAATCCACATGGCTGCCAGGTATTTAGAATGAAGTCATCGTGATCGGTTCGATCGGCCCTGCAGTGTATCAATGTAAAATGTTATTAAGCATCGCTGTAAATTATAACTGAGTAGATGGCGGGTGATGGTGGAAGGGTGGTCCATAAATGCTTTGTTCTGCATCGAGCAGTAAACAGCTAGCAGGGGAAACAATTTAATTCACCAAATGGCAGAAGAAAGTGCAATGTGGTAAACTAGTTATTCCTTGCTCAGTTTTTTATTATCACTTGCCAGACCGGGCTGTTATCAGCTTGTGTTTGGCTAAATTAGGCTTGGTTCAAATGGAAGCTTGCAGGGTGTTAAATGGTAAATGTGCTGTTTTTGCCAAACATTAATTTGAACGGGAGGTTTTTGTTTTTTTTTAAACGATGGTGCCAGCAGTGGCGTTTGTGTAAAATCTGCGGTAGGCCCCG
Organism: Hyperolius riggenbachi; assembly: GCF_040937935.1. Taxonomy (NCBI): domain Eukaryota; kingdom Metazoa; phylum Chordata; class Amphibia; order Anura; family Hyperoliidae; genus Hyperolius; species Hyperolius riggenbachi. The sequence continues at coordinate 174,110,170 of NC_090646.1, forward strand.
TCGTCTCTTCTCCTCTTGGACACTATGTGCAGCATCTACAAGTCATTTTATTTTGTTGGCTATGCTACAGCTGTTGCACAAAAGACATGTCTTCAAATGACTTTAAAAGCTTCAGTTAACGTGAACGATAAAATGATGGAGTTCAAACGAGCCGCCTGGCAGGAGCCCCGGGAAGTGTCCGTATGAACCATGTCTTGAAAGACAATATGTAGTTAAGTTAGTGTAAAAAAAAAAAAAAAAACTAACCTAATGGTCCCAGCCTGACTGCTCTATCTTTGAATGACACCCCTCCTCTCCATACATGATGCTATATTTCCATCAAAGAAAGGAATCTGGGGTGAGAGAGACTTTGGGCTTCTAGGGCCCCTATCCAATTTTTCTCTTAAAAGTTTTCTCTCATTCAAGAGTTCAGGAGTGAGTGCTGTAGAAACACGACTGGCCTGTAGCCTCAGCTGAGAACATTCTAACGTGTGTGAGGTTTTTACAGTTTAGTGCATCAGGCCCTATATGCTTGGCAGTGCAGACGGCAAGTGGGGCAAAAAAAGAAAAAAAAGCAAAATGTCCCTAATTTTATTTATTGGTTTGTTTTAGGACTAAATATATATCAAATTAAAAGGTTATCAAAACACCAATTCCACCTAAAGATGGCCATGTGCTTATAGATTTTCACCCAATATTCTAAAACGATTATTTTCTTAAAAGAATCGATTCTTACCATACAATGCACATCAATTTACAATAAATTCCAACAGGGAATCTATTGAAAATCAATGTAACTGCAGAGTTGCACTGTTTGGTGTAGTGCAAAGCTATAAGCAATCAAACTGCCCCTCCCGATTGTTTTATATTTTCCATCCTGTCTGATTGATACTTTTTTTTGGGGGGGGGGGGGGGGGATCAAACCGGTCAATCTAATATTTTGGGGAATCAACTCCCAGAAGATCAATGAGAAAATCAATGTGTATGGCCACCTTACTGCATCATATCAATTTATAAGATGGAGGATAAACCTAACTAGGATTCTTTTTGTTAAACAGAATGTGGTATGAGGCCAAAGGTGTGATGAGGCAGCTTTGCCAGATACTCAGCTCAACCTTTGCTCCTGATGTCATTTCACTGACATCCCCGTGAAATATTATACTCCAGTGACTCACCGCTGCTGGGGAGAATCAACACTGCTGGGGATTATTGCTTCTACATGCCTGACGTCATACTATAGACATCCAGCTCAGCAGCTCACATTGCATCCAACATGTCTGACGGTATAATTAGCAGTGTAGAAACAACCTACACATCTATGCATGTTTAGCAGGAGGTTTCTAATACACAACATAAAAGACACTAAATATGTAAGTATGTGTTATAGGATCATGAATAAAAGGTTCTCCCTTCCACTGGTAGGTGCAACAATTTACAAACATTTTCTCTCCATCTATAAAGCGTCACTATTACATTTCTATACTCACAGGACACAATAACATAAAAACCATGAAACCAGTATCAAAATATTTAAGCCGGGCTGTGGAGTCAGAGAAGCAAATTTTCGGTACCTGGAGTTGGTGGTTTCAATAAACTGAGGATCGGAGTCAGATGATTTTTGAACCAAATCTATAGCCTTTATAAAAATTAGAATAAGGAGTCGAGAAGTTGGAGCTATTTTGGGAACCTGGAGTCGGATTCAGTGGTTTCATAAAGTGGAGTCGGATGAATGTTGTACCGACTCCACAGCCCTGATATTTCGTACACATTTTTCGAATAGAAAAAAACAAAAGACTGAATGCACGATGTCTAGATCAACATTCTTGAATAGCTAGCTAGTCATGAGCTATACCCATTTCCTGTTCATAGCAGTCACTACTACTACTGAAGAGATGAAACTTAATTCTATCTTCTGTCAAAAACTTATCTGATCTGAAATAGCTTCAACATTGCTAACAATTGCTACAGGTAACAGGAAATCAGTTAGCATGGCTTCACCTGCAGTCCTGAGGGGCCATTTCCACCATGTACAGATTTGCAGCATTTCCCTGCTTGGAAGCTGCACGGGGAAATGCTGCCTATGTGTAACATGGCTTGCCATACAGATTGCACTTCGGCGGGAATCTGGATGGCATGCTGGAGATTTATGCAGCATGCAGCCGAATTCTAAGCTATGCATGGCACAGCTGAGCGATCAAACAGGAGCCACGGCCGATTCTGAAACAGACGCAGCTCCCAGTGGAAATACACCGTAAGGGGAGCTGATCACAGTGATAGTTTTAATACAGGTGATCCTGGGTTTTCATAACTTAAAAGAAACCCGGGGTAAGAGACACATGGACTGCCTTATTTCTTTCCTTTTAAACAATACTAGTTGCCTGGCAGTCCTGTTCAACTTTGTGGTAAGTAGTGTCTGAATCACACACCTGTAACAAGCATGCAGCTAATCTTGTCAGACTGAAGTCAGAGATATCTGATCTGCATGCTTGTTCAGGGTCTACGACTAGAAGTATTATTTCATTTTATTTTAGATAGAGAGGATCAGCAGGACAGCCAGGCATTAAAATAATAATACTATAATAATAATAATTACTACTTTGGCGGGTGTCGGGTTTGTTGAAATATGTATTTTACGTACAAGCTTGATTATATGCAGTGTCAAATATGGTAAGAAAAAAAGTACACATCATAGAAGTAGGGTGCATTTGCTATACTACTGTAGACATACAAGGCTGGATAGAGGAAGGGAAGGAGAAAAGGATATATTTATACTGTTATCTCTGCATTTCATTATACAAATGTACAGAACTATCATGAACTGCACAGCAAGCCTTCTCTAAGCAAGGAGCAACAAAGTCAGTAATTCTCAGCAACCACTGTGATGTTACCTATTAGCAGCCAGGCAGAGTAACAAAAAGGTGGATTCTGGTTCCTGCAAATAATTGTTCTATGATCTATGTGGAAAGTTATTCTTTGTACAGAAAGGTATTGTCCAATATACAGCTTTATAGGGTATTCATTCTGGGAGCTCACATGCTGGTACCACAACATTTCAATACAAACAAAGCTTTATTGTAAAAGACGTTTATGCCCAGCATAGGGCAACAAATCAATGAATGCTGTTCTGTGAGCAAAACACCACAGACAGGGCATAGACCATCATACCAAGAAGATTACCGACTGACAGCTTTCAACACAAAATCTTGCTTACTAAGCATCGGCAGCAACAACAGACATGAATAAATGCCAAAGTAAAGTCTGCTTTATTACAATGAAAAGGGCCTGTTAACCATAAGACCGCCCACCAGGTCCTCCATGTTTTCAATGGCCGCAGTGTATGTTCACATACAGGCGACTGCGCTTCATGCAGATGGAAAGCCCCACTAAAATAAACTTTCCATGACTGCAGCAGTCTGGAGACGAGCGATTCCCACTGAAAGTTTCTATTCATTCTGTACAAACACAGAGCACATTGCTCATTCAGTCACTTAACAGACGGCTATACTTGGCTATAAGCTACCTGAGAGCGTGTGTAGTAAGTGTGTGGGTCACACAGCTTTTGAAGCTCTGCACTCTCTACAACACTTGTGAGAAGAGCAGTTCATTAGAAGATAACCTGGCAACACATAAGCTCTCCTCCTATACAGAGATCACTGGCTCCAAGCCAGTTACACCAGCCTCACAGACAGGTATTCTATATTAAAACATGTACGCAGGGCCAGAATCTTCTCTTTGTAGCAGGGTAAAGTAGAAGGTTATTTTAAATAGAGCGGTGCTGAATGTAATCGCCGAAAGAACACTTGTAAGTCACAATAAGCTCTTGTAGAACATTGTGAAAACATGATTTGTTGCTGTATATTGTGAGGGAGATGATGAAGGGAGATGAGAAGCAGCAGCTGGCAGTGTGAGGGACACATATTCCTGGGACTTGCATTCATCTGAGTGCACAAGGGAGAGCTCCCACAAATGGCGCTCTAATTACAACAGGAAGCAAGTTTGCCAAATATAACCACAAACTCTACTAATGCATTAAAGCAACTGGAAACATCTGCAATTACAGTCAAATAGGTTTAAGGCCCCTTAGGGCTCGTTTCCACCATAGGGAATCCGCATGCGGCGCCGACATGCGGATTCGCTTGGTACATTGAAGTGGCCGGGGCGGTTTCCATATGTGCGGCGTGCGGGAGCGATTTGGCAGCGGGCCAAATCTGCACGACGGGACCCACAGAATTCGCCTGCGTCGGGAATCCATGCGAATCGCCGCTAATGTATTTAATAGGAAAAACGCATGCGTTTTTACCCGCGATTCGCGTGCGATTTCGCACCTTTTTCAATGTTATTTTGCCCTGGCAGAGTCATGGTTAATTTCGCATGGCACCCTGCCATGCAAAATCGCACGCGAAATCGCGGGTAAAAAAGCATGCGGAAACGCATCCGCATGTGTTTTTACAAGCGTCGGGATGCCGACGAAATCGCGTCGCAACAGTGGAAACGGGCCCTTATGCAAGAACTGCTCATTGCAGTGGTTTTCTGTGGAATTTGTTTCCGAATTATTATTTGCAAACATAAGGAAAACATGCCTTATATCTGCTACTCAATTAGGATGAAGGACTGTCTTAAGGTGACCACTAATGATCCAATATTTTTCAACCAATTTTATGAAATATATGTAGCAGAAGGGTAAATTGAGTGAATATATTGAATGGATAATTTAGGCAGTCCCTTCTATTATATAGTAGAAGCAGTAAAGTGTTGTACCGTGTTAGCCATGAGTAAAAGCAAGTAGTTTTGAATCAGGATGATACCGTTTATTGGCTAACTTAGAGATGGATAAACAGTGAGCTTTCGACTTATAAAAAGCCTTAGTCGGACTGGTTCCTGACCACACGCGGACTAGCGACAGTTGCGGCGGAGATGCGGCGGCGATTGTCGCCAGGCGATTGACCGCGCCAATCGCCTGGCGACATCAGCGACGGGCGACAATTCGGGGTGCGCACCCGGGCAACGCCGCATACTCACGGGCGACCTGTCGCCGCAACATGCGCGCGCCGCATGTTGCGGCAACAATTGTATCCCGTGAGTATGGGCCATTAGAGAATTGTGGCATTTAACCACCTTAGCGGTATGGACGAGCTCAGCTCGTCCATTACCGCCAGAGGGTGCCGCTCAGGCCCTGCTGGGCCGATTTTGATGAAATAAAAAGCAGCACACGCAGCCGGCACTTTTCCAGCCGCGTGTGCTGCCTGATCGCCGCCGCTCTGCGGCGATCCGCCGCGAGCAGCGGCGAAAGAGGGTCCCCCCAGCCGCCCGAGCCCTGCGCAGCCGGAAAAATAGTTCCAGCCAGCGCTAAGGGCTGGATCGGAGGCGGCTGACGTCAGGACGTCGGCTGACGTCCATGACGTCACTCCGCTCGTCGCCATGGCGACGAGGAAAGCCAACAAGGAAGGCTGCTCATTGCAGCCTTCCTTGTTAGTTCTGCTTGCCGGAGGCGATCGGAAGAACGCCTCCGGAGCGCCCTCTAGTGGGCTTTCATGCAGCCAACTTTCAGTTGGCTGCATGAAATATTTTTTTTTTTATTAAAAAAAAAAAACCCTCCCGCAGCCGCCCTGGCGATCTCAATAGAACGCCAGGGTGGTTAAAGCCAGCACCTGAAAGCAAATAAAATGAATAGTGACAGTGAATTCCATCTTACTCAGCATATGGCACAAAAATGAATAAAAAGATAGAAAAATTTAAATTAAAAGAATTGTGGCATTTAAAACCCATCGTACCAGCACAAGAAGTTAGAGTCCTTGTTTAAACCATCTTCTACAGTTTTGAACCAATGTATAAACTTAGTTTCTTGTGTTAGTCTCATGTTTCCCGATTTGAAGCCACCCATTAATACAGTGACGCGAAAATCGCTTAAACTGTGTCCAGGTAAACAAAAGTGTGTTGGTATTGGGAGATCAGTATATTTTGCAATATAGAAATGGTACGATTGGCTCATTAATGGCTATCCTAATATAACACCCGGGGACAATCAGCTTCATTATACTGTTCCTGCAGAGCCGACTGTTGGTTTGCCTGTGCAGAAAAATGTGTGCTTTTCCTGCACTGGCAAGTGTGAACCTTCCCTAACGCCTGGGACCCACCAGCAGCGCTTTTTCTAAGCGCTTGTGATTTGAAAACCTCTTGCTAACGTAAAGCTATGTGTGTAATCCCATTGCAAGGATGTGATTTTTTTTTTTTAAATCCCCCATAGCATTACATTAGCAGTAGCTTGTCAAATCACAAGCGCTTAGAAAAGCGCTGCTGGTGGGTCCCAGGTCTGCAGCCGGTTTCACACTGTAAACTGGCGGCAGCGATGCGGTGTGTCGATTCCGCCACTTTGCATCACATCGCCAGAAACAGGTCTACAGGAAACACCGCCTTAGTACGCGGTGCTCCGTCTGGCCACCAGCCAAACAGAAGTGACCGGTGCTTGCGGTCACTTCCTGCTTCGGGGTATGCGGAAGTGCACGGAAGCTTATTGTGAAAATACACTATCGCGCATGCACTCCACAACGTCTTAAAGGGTTTATAAATCCCTGCGTTGCCATAGACAAACACGACTTCCGGGCCGACGAACATCGCTGCAAGTCGCAGAAGAAACTGCGCCGTAACGTAGTTCTGGAACAGCGTCGGGGGATGAGATGAAAACGTCACTTCTGTTGCGCCGTACCATGGCACTATGAAAGTCTCCACAGACTTTTATTGCCTGGGGTGAGGTTCTGTCAGCTTCTCAGCATCTGTAACATTGATGTGTTGCTGAAAAGCAGACACAACTGCATTAGTGGTCTAAGGGAAAGTAATGATCTGTCTGTATGGGAGCTTAATAAACATTTTAAAAACATGTACACCAATACCGGAGACAGTCAAAACTCTAAACCTAGATTATTAAAAGTTGAAATTAAATTAAGATTGAGATTCCAGGAAAGTCCTAATAGCAGGATACAATTGCTTATATTATCAGTTTATTTTAATTTCAGGTTTACTTTTAAAGTGACGTCCAGACAGGCAAACCGGCCACCAGCTGACACATTTAACTGCAAACGAAATAAAAATAAAACCGTTCATAAAATATAAAGTGATCAGACAGCTGAAATCCACACAGCAGCCCTGGTGACCTTTGACAACTCATGCACTGCGACTTGACAACTCAACAAGAGAGATCTCAGGCTGCACATCCTTGCTACTTTTCCCTACTGCTCTGGTTCACATCCTCACAAAGAGAAAGAACTACAATAGAATCGATTCTCTAATATGCAAATAGACAACCTTTGACCTTCAGAGTCGTATTTCACTGTCTAGTCACAGAATACTTACAGCCAGTATATGGATGAATGTAGGCATCACATTTCTGCATATTCTTTGCTCCAAAAATACCCAAGACAGAGAACATGGTTGTGTGTACATAACTGGCCTGACAGGCCTTTCCATTTAAGAGTGCAATAAATGTCATGGACTAGGTTACATGCATACATCACTTACAGGAACCAAGCATCACTCTGTTTTCCTGTTGGCTCCAAGACAAAAATCAAATTTACACAGCGTTCAAAGGACAGCTTTTGCAGTGCTTATACATTTTCAAATGAAATAAAGTCTCTATGGAGAATGTGGGATTTCTGAAGGCTTAAACCAGAAAATGATTATCCCTTTTCATTAACGGCTTTTGCCACTTGATTTAAAACACTGAGAAGTTAAGCTAACACCATAACAATTAATTTTCTAGGTATTAAATACAGCGCACACAAATGCCAAGATTTTAAATCATAGCTAGTTTATTTCTCAGCAAATTGGTTCTGTTTGTACAGTATGCCAGCTTAACAGATGATGGGCATGGGATATTTTACTGGGTCAACCAAACTGATTTGAGTTCAAATGGCCTGAGTGCTCGTACACAACGCATGGTCAGTTGTGATTGTAAAAGCATTATGTAGTGACACCTGGTGATGCCAGGCTTCATGCATTAAGCTAAATACACACACTGGGTTACATTCAGCTAAGACTGCTAGCAGGGCAGGAATTAACATAAGGCACTGTAGGCACGTGCCTACAGGCACCTGATAATGGAAAGGTGGTTCACTCCCCTAGTGCCTCCCTCCTTTCCTATGCAGAGTTTCGAGCAGGGTGTAAATGAGAGGTTACACATCCAGCTCTTGGCATTCCACTGATGAGATCTCTTTTCAGCCGGGAGCACCTCTAACTACTTAATACTGGGAAGAAAGGGAAAAGTGGCAGCTGGGACAACCAACACACTTGCAGTGCTGTTCAGCGGGGGGTTTGCAGGTTTGTAGAGGGTGAAGTCTAAGGTGCCAGTACATTTGTGCCTATAGGCTCCTATGATGTAAACCCAGGCTGACTGCTAATAACGACCACCTCTTAAGAGAATCTAGCATGTACAGCGGCTTCATCCCCCTTGGCGGGTTGGGGAGTGATCAAACCCACACACCCCACTCACTATGACTCTCCTACACCCAGCCTCTGCCCCCACCACCAATGTAACTAGAAGGGAGAAGCTGAATGGGGGAGTGATCACAGGAGAACCCAGAGCTGTGGAGGGCCCCAACAACGGTAACTGAACCAGCAACCATACCTGAACTAATTGCCAACACTGCAAACACAATAAAAAAAATCAAACAGGAAATCTCATACAATGCCCAGCCCCAACACAAATTCAATCAAAAAAGCTCAGCAGCCCATCCTTGCGAGTATAAAATTATATACTTACAATTACCCCTAAACTAACAGTACTGCACCATTGGGCTCCTGACCTCTCTCTACTTACCACCTAAATGTTCCAGGAGTGCGAGCTAACAACGTGAAACACCAAAACCTTTCTATATCATTGGTTTATAAGTCTGTACTACGCTTAAAGAGGAACTGTAACATCAAACTGTCCCCTGAGGGGTACTCACCTTGGGTGGGGGAAGCCTCAGGATCCTAATGAGGCTTCCCACGCTGTCCTCCGTCCCTTGGGGGTCTCGCTGCAGCCTTCCGTACAGTGGCGACGTAAATATTTACCTTCCCGGCTCCTGCGCAGGCGCTCTGGTGGCTGTCGGCTCCGAAGTAGGCGGAAATACCCGATCGTCGTCGGGTCTGCTCTACTGCGCAGGCGCAAGTCTCCGGCGCCTGCGCAGTAGAGCGGACCCGACGGAGATCGGGTATTTCCGTGCCGAAAGCAGCCACAGCGCCCCCGCTGGAGCCAGCAAAGGTAAATATTGAAATTACAGTCGGGTCTGTCGCCGGCTGTTCAGAGGGCTGCAGCGAGACCCCCGTGGGACAGAGGATGGCGTGGGAAGCCTCATTAGGATCTGGAGGCTTCCCCCACCCGAGGTGAGTACCCCCAGGGGATATTTTTGATGTTACAGAGTCTCTTTAAAGTAAAATGTATTGCATCCCTTTGCACCCCCATCTTGTACTCTGGGTTTAGAACAGTTAACTATTCATCTCACCGGGAACAGAGACACCACATAAGCATTGTCTATATTAATCATTTCCTTCTTCCTAACAGCTGAGAACAGGGCAAATCATCTTTCACAATAAAGCATGCAGAGCTACTGAGCAGTAACCTGGAATAACACCAGAGGGATCACAGGTATGTCTGTGTGGAAGAACTTGTCCTAATACTTAAAATATAGAGTGATGATTTGAAAAGGATTGCGTTTTCTTTGGGGAAGCAGAGATTTGATTTTACGTTGTACAGTTAGAATCTGACTTCAGTCATTTTATACTCTCTTAAATGTGCCTCACGAGCGAGCTGCCTGCTAGTAGATAAAAAGTCAAAACAGTAGCGAAATATATCATGGGAGAAAATAGAGAGGGAGAAAATAGAACGGGAGGAATTTTAATTCAGCTATTACAAGGTCTCCTCTTCAAAACGAAGACAGCTAAGTCAATTCCCCCACATGTGTGTTTTCACAAGTCCACTGAGGTTCCATTGCCAGTACTTCACTGAACACTGTGGAGTACTGGATTTATTGCTTTCACTCATTCCCTCAAGAACCATCACAAGATGACAAGGAAAACTCTCCACAATCACTAGTACTAAATTACGGTAACAGGGAAAAAACAAAGTCAACAATAAATCATTCCAACATTAGCCTACATCTGTGTATTGACAAACCAAAAAGTAGTCTTCAATGCAATCACAGGCATATGAGAGGTAATTTATGGAAACCTTGATGCATTATAACTTACTGCTTGGCACAAGGTCTATAAAACATAATATAATCTGCAAAGTTCCTGTCCTTCAACTGAATCCTCTGGGAGGACTGAGATAATATGAGCCAAAGCTTTTACTATTAACAGCTTATTATTTGCATCATTCCGTTGCCAAGTTAGCTTAATCTGTCAAAAACACAACATTAGACAAAGTTGACAGTGAAGACGCAAAAAAAGGAAGCCAACAAGTGGGAGGCAATAGAAAAAATGGGATAATCAAACCCGTACTGTTCATCATGATCTAAAAGCAGCAATTATAAAGGGCCAGCTCTCTCATTTTACAGTATGAAAAAAATAAAATAAAAAAAAAAAGGAGAAGTGTATGCAATAAAAACATTTGTGGACAAGTATATGTGCAAGATAGTGTTGACCAAGGCGCCAGCAAAGGAAACTTGTACATATAGCTCTTGCATATAAAGCAGAGCTTTGGCACCAATATGGGGACTATGTACATATGTAGATTATACCAACATATTTGGAAGATATTGGCTGTAGTGCACCACATAACTTAATGAGCTTCTTTAAATGGCTTACTACTTTGAAGGATACCTGAACTGAGAGGAATATGGAGGCTGCCAAATGTATTCCCTTTTAAACAATGCCAGTTGCCTGGCAGTCCTGCTGACCCTCTGCCTCTAATACTTTAAGCCGTAGACCCTGAACAAGCAGAATAGGCGTTTCTGACTGAAGTCTAACTGGATTAGATACATGCTGGTTTTACGGTGGGTGATTCAGGTGTTAGGCATTAGGAGGGAGGGTTAGTGTAAGGCATTAGGAGGAGAGTGAGGCATTAGGAGGAGAGTTAGGCATTAGGAGGGAAGGCTAGAGTTGGGCATTAGGAGGGTGGGTCAATGTTAGGTATAATGCTGGGTACACACTATGAGATTTTCTGGCTGATTTACTGTCAGATCGATTATTTCCAACATGTTCGATTTTCTTTCCGATCAATTTCCGATCAATTCCATAGGAAATCAATCGGAAATTGCTCGGAAAGCAAATCGGACATGTTGGAAATAATCGATCTGACAGTAAATCGGCCAGAAAATCTCATAGTGTGTACCCAGCATTAGGAGGGAGGTTCAGTGTGAGAATAAGGGGACCAGATAAGTTGATTGTAAAATACAAGTAATACTAAATAACCAATATATATTTACTGCATGTAAATGGCGCCCAAATCAACAGGCAGTGCAGTTCTATGTAACTGTTTCACTTCCGAGACACAGAAAAGTTACTATGTACTGCAAATGTCCTGCACTGCCAGGCCGATCCAGCCCTGAGTCCCCCGAAGCACGGTCACAGCAGCATGGAGGACCAGCTCTGAGCTTCAGTGGATAAAGCCGAGCCCTACCAGACCAGAGTAGTCACTTGTATACAGATTAATGACACAATCTGTTCCTTTTGAGGGGGGATAGAGAGAAGCATGACAGAGTGACTTCTGGAAGGGGGTGGGGGGACGGATGAGGAGCAGAAACAATGCACCTGGCTGAGCTGAATCCGCACTCTGGGTGTTTCAGGGATGCATCAGGGAGGTTCTCGGCAGAGACAGCCCTGACTACCTGCCAATCCAAAGTATAGACCAGCGTGTCTATGAAGCTCAACAATAAGCAGAAACTTTACATTTTCCCCAGCTGAAGTTATCATTCCTTTTGGTCTGAAGATCTAAAGTGAGTACAGGTATCTCCACCATAGCTGGCCTACCCTTCTGGGATCCGCCACGATGGTTTGATTCCCCTGATGCCTCTTTTGTTCTGCAATCACTTCACGTGAAGATCCTGCAGTGTGAATCAGGGCTGTGGAGTTGGAGTCGGTGGTTTCATAAACTGTCGGAGTCAGGTGATTTTTGTACCGACTCCACAGCCCTAGTTTGAATACAATTTGCATATCCCCCTTTCCCCTCCCCTCTCCATGGAGCAGAACACACTGCCCAACACATTTCAGAAAAAGCCTCTAGTGTGCATCAGGCTTAATTCACATGCATTATTGCCCAGAATTCTGACGGCAGTGACTGCAAACTACTCACCTGATTTTCTGCTTATGAACTTTTAAGACAAGAATGAAAATAGAAAAAATGGTACAAATGTATAAAGTTATACTTCAAGGACAACTGTAGCACAAGGGATATGGAGGCTGTCATATTTATTTCCTTTTAAGCAATACCAGTTATCTGGCTGTCCTGCTGATCCTCTGCCTCTAATACTTTTAGTCATACACCCTGAACAAGCATGCAACAGATCTGGTGTTTGACATTATTGTCAGATCTGACAAGATTAGCTGCATGCTTGTTTCTTGTGTGATTCAGACACTACTGCAGCCAAATAGACCAGTAGGACTGTCAGGCAACTGGTATGGTTTAAAAAGAAATAAATATGGCAGCCTCCATATCCCTCTCGCTACAGTTGTCCTTTATATTTTTGTCCAATGACACTGTGGAACTTTCCTTTAAATAAAGCTAGAAATGGCAGAGACTGAGCTCTAACAAATCTATTTTCTACACAAGCTCTTACATAAACTGACTTACAAAACAGAATTATGAAGTCAAGACATCTGACAAGAGCTTAGTATCTCTTATTAAATGGCTGCCACTTAATTCTCGCCATGGGTTTTCAATAGTTGTCGAAACTTTGGTGTGTTGCTAAGCAACCGAAGTTCTGCAGACAGATGAAGTCTGCTATAGAGCCAACTACACTTACTATCTCAACAGAGCTGCAAGAAACCAAATGGTACTATTTGCTAATTAAAAGCTGCAACATGGCATTATCCTCTAACGCTAGCTGACATAAGGGCAGCACACCTCCACAGCAGCTGCAATGCATGTAACGTACACATCATAGGACAGCATGTCCATACCTCACATTGCCAAATGTTTCTTGTGCTAATAAGTGAGAAGTATTCACATGCTCCTTGTATCACACACAAAGACACTACATGGTGTCATATTGTTGGTGGGAGGACTTGTTAACTGACTATAGACTGATGCACACAAGCACGTGTGTTTGTTAGCAACTGTTAAAAGATTCAAATAAACATCCTATATTTGAAGATTCAACATATATAAGAATTTAAAGCTGGAGTCTAAACAAAAGCAGAAAAATAAAACATTTAAAGTGTATGGAAAGCTTCTGAGATCAGAGGTGGATTAAGAGATGACATGCGGCCCTACGCAAAGTAGAGCTTTGGCAGACTGAGGCAGGAGAAGGGTGGGAGAAGGGTCAGATAAGGTGGCAGCTGAGCCCCTTAACACCCATTAGGCCCCAAGCACCTGGCTAGGTTGCCTTGTGGATGATCCTGCTCTGTCTGAGATTCTCCTAGCTCCGCCTCCCTTGTCCAATGCATGAGGAAAATAGACTATACCATATATCAGATTTGCACCTCAAAAATGGACCAGTCAAATTCTACATTGGCATGATTCCCAGTACCTAGTAGTCGCTTTTGACCCCTTATAGCTTTCCCTGGTAGTCAAGTGCCCTCACCCCTTATTAGCTTTCCTCTATAGTCTAGCAGTCCCTCCTCCACCCCCTTGCAGAGATCAACAGCAAATAGCAGTGATGGTAACTACACTCACCACCTTCCTTGCTGTGGCGATTGTGCCACTCTCCTAGCTTGTTCTGATGCCAGCCTTTATGTACTTAAAGTACTGCCCCTCAGCTGGATGATGTCATCAAGCTAGGACCAGATACATGCAAGTAAAGGTCGACAGAATCAGATCAAGCCAGGGGACATGGTGTCAATCATTGCAGGAACCAGGAGATGTCCAGAGTACTAGCATTGCTTCTTGCTACAGCCACTCTCTGCCAAAGAAAGAAGGGGGGAAATCGGACACCAGGGTGAAACTCACCTGGGGTGATGAGCATGCACGCTGTGCTCATCAATACTACAGACTAACATTCATGTCTACCTGCCCAAAACCGGTGGCAAAGAGGACAGAATATACTGTAGTGCCGACAAGTGGTTCACCAGCAAAACGTTGATATCACAAGAAGTGGAACCTGTAGTACCAAAAAGGTGGCTTATGAATCAAATAGTGACTTTCATTTGCTAGCATAGCTTTGACTGTCTGGTCCAGTGAAGATTTGTTAAGAGAATTTTCCCCAGATTCCTAGTCCTTAACAGTCTGTGTCACTATTAGGTATTCATACTGTCTAGAGCCAATCTGAATAGCAGCACTGGCTGAAAAGAATTCATACGTTTTAGCAGAGTTATACACTGGACTGTTTGTTTCCCTCAGCTCACCTTTACAGCAGACCTGAACTTGGATTATTCGCAGTCCTATGCTCCTTGCATCTATAAAACTAAACTCCCCTACACTAAGGTCTATGTTTTTGCCGTGTGTGTGTGTGTCTATACAGATGCCAGGGAGCAGTAAGGTGCCAATGAAAAAGTGAGGTTCCAGCAATACTGACCCACCCCCCTCCCCAATGTGACTATACCCTGTCCTGAAGTGCCAGGAGAAACAGAGACCACTGTGGCATCTTGTTATACAGATACCACAAAGAGGTATGCAGGGCTAAATATACATTTGTTTTATTTTCTGAATCCATGTGTCATTGTTGTACAGCTGTGGCATTTCCAAGCTCACAGGTATGGCTGGACTGTTACTTCTTGTGGTATTTGCAAAGCCTGTTTACTGTCACTCTGCTGTAAAGAGCATGCTGAGGCCTATACTAGAACCTAGGAAAAGAGAGGAATGCACGTGATGGCAACCAGTTGCAAATCATCTTTCAGCAGCTTGAGGACTAGACTGAGTAGGATAATGAAAATTGTTCCTGATGGGTTTCTAAGGGTCAATGCACTTTGCACATTGACCTGTGAATAAATAAAGGCCATTGTATTGATTTCTAACCACAATCTCTGCTTTAGCTGTGACCACAGCAACGCTGATCTTATTTTAACTTAATATTCTATTTTACACTAAAAATGCAGCATGAACTAATGCAGCGTTACAAGTCCATCAGATAGCAGGCCCACAGAAACAGAACCTATAGAAAAATATGCTGACTGTATAAAACCATAGCTCATACTGGTAGTGTACGGTTTCATGTTACAGTATACAACAGGGCTGTGGAGTCGGAGTCAGAGACGAGGCGTCGGAGCAATTTTGGGTACCCGGAGTCAGAGATTTTATAAACTGAGGAGTCGGAGTCGGATGGCTTTTGTACAAAATCCTCAGCCCTGGTAAGTATTAGACTAAGGAGTCGGAGTCGAGGAGTCAGAGTCTGAGCCATTTTGGGTACCCGGAGTCGGTGGTTTCATAAACTGAGGAGTTGGACGATTTTTGTATCGACTCCACAGCCCTGGCATACAATAGTAAATTATTTTAAATAGATCTCAAACTTGACATACAACAATCCAAAAAAAATAAAAAAAATATGAACTTACATTGAGCCCAATTTCCTAGTTTACCTGGTATGGGAAAGAGCAGATATAAATCTTTAGCCACTAATATACACTTATTTAAGGGCTGGTTCACACGGACGTCTGTCGGCATTGGGGCCTCCTGTGACGAGACGTTCTGGGGTACGGCGATGGTTAGCTTCCCGTCGCGATCGGCGTTTGTCATCCCCACAAGGGGACATGAAGACGCTGCGGCTAAGCGACCCCAGAAGGCGCATGCGGCTTCTAGGGCCGGCTGAAACCATGCGTTAAATCGGGATCGGAACGCTGCGTTTGTGCAATCGACAGTAATCGCGCAATGCTAAATGCTCCCATTCACATGAACAGGAGCGTTTAGCCGATGAGTCCCGAACGCTTGGCGGTAGACGCCGCCAAGGGTCCATGTGAACCAGCCCTAAAGAAAACAAATACATTTGTCCAAACCACAACTTGGTATCATGTAAACAAACTAGATCTGAACACTGTCTGGCATCTATCTATCCAAATGTATTCAAAAGATAGCACAGTGGCATAGTGGATAGCATTCTTGCCTTGCAGCACTGGATTCCTGGTGTAAATCCCAGCTGCGCACTATCTACATGGAGTTTTTATGTACTCCCCGTGTCTGTATGAGTTCACACACACACACACACACACACACACACACACACACACACACACACACACACACACACACACACACACACACACACCTTAAAGGATACCCGAACTGAAATGTGACATAATGAGATAGACATGTGTATGTACAGTGCCTAGCACACAAATAACTATGCTGTGTTCCTTTTTTTCTTTTTCTGCCTGAAAGAGTTAAATATCAGGTATGCAAGTGGCTGACTCAGTCCTGACTCAGACAGGAAGTGACTACAGTGTGACCCTCACTGATAAGAAATTCCCCTTTTTTTACCTCTGTCTTGCTCTCAGAAGCCATTTTCTGCTAGGAAAGTGTTTTATAGTTGGAATTTCTTATCAGTGAGGGCCACACCGTAGTCACTTCCTGTCTGAGTCAGGACTGAGTCAGACACTTGCATACCTGATATTTAACTCTTTCAGGCAGAGAAAAAAAAAGGAACACAGCATAGTTATTTGTGTGCTAGGCACTGTACACACACATGTCTATCTTATTATGTCACATTTCAGTTCGGGTATCCTTTAAACTGGCTTCCCACTAAGGGTACATACACATCCAAATTTGGATTTAATAGATTTTGTAGCTACGCTCTCATAATACATAGAGGTGGTAAAATTGGTCAATCAAAACTGGATATGTGTATCAGGCTTAAATTGGTCCTAGACTATGATGGACATATGACTATGGTGGGCATCAGATTGTGGGCTCCTATGAGGGAGAGTTAAAGCACTGTATAAATGCTAATAATAATAACGTTACAGAAGTTGTTAGTCTGCCTAGGGACGCAGTCTACATCAAACTCAGCATACAAGAGACACATGCAAGAAAATCTATAGATTTCTTTGATTAGCACAGAAGGAAGATCTGATAGATGGGGGATGGTCACAGGAGGGCTTGCTGGCAGTTGGAAACCTTCAAATCTAAACACAGCACGCTACTGTTTGTGCCCTAGTTTTCCAGACTTCAGCATGCATCTGTTTTATAAATACTGTCATTTCCTGCCTCACTGAACAGCCAAAGAAATGTGACCACACAACCACATGATGCTATGTGCCAATTACTGAATTCCTAACACAGACCTTTTCAACTTGTAGGTGCCAAAACTATACCAAAATTATACGATCGATGACCAACACTAAGCCCGGCAGACGACAGTTCAGAGGCCTGCTACTGTTCAGCCAATCAGATTCCGCCTTTTTTGGCTCATAAGGAGTTCTGATGTTCTGCCTATGTGCACATTTCAAACAAAAAAAATAGGGATTACTGAGCGACAAAAGTAGAGCTGACTCATGGGATCAATTATAAGACAGGAGGACGGCACTAAACTCCTGTGGTGCCAAATGCCAAAAAGAGACGTCACTAGAGGTCAAACCATCACATATAAAACATCATTATGAACTCAAGGCTATGAGCTAACCCAGCTAGAAATTAAACAGTTAAATGAAGCAGAATTAAATGTATGCTCAAGCACAGGGGGAGAGAAGATGGATGCTTTAGGTACCCCTATCTAGTCAACCCATGTAATTTTTATTCTCGTCACTTTAGAAACCCATAATTATCACCCTTGGCGACGGCACAGCGATTTTCATTCAAACTTCAAGGCATGACAAACTACAACTGTGCAACTTCTGGTTATAAACATAGTAATAAATATAGAAACATAAATTAGCACATGACACGTGCACAAAACGCAATCCATCTGACAGCCTAGGTATATGCAAAAAATTCTTGCCCAAATGTAAACTTTCTCCTGCTGAATAGAACAGAATTACTTTCAAATTAGCATGGAAATTAAGGCGTTTCAGATGCACTGTTGCTACGGAAACAGCACAAGAGATGCCTGAAAATAAATGAAATAAGTAGAGGCTCGCAATCAACATGTACCAGCTGCTGTGAAGTGCTGCCTACTAGTGAACCTCTGAGTCTCAGAGTGTAACGCCATAAATGACTGAATAAATCACCCATTTTTCATTCCACTTGTCGCGATAACTTTCCTTCCACACAGACAAATAGCCACCTTCGTTTATGAAATGCCACACGTCAAGCATCAAATACTCACATAGTGCTTCTCCTGCTGGCCCATAATTCCATGGCTAGATGAGAAAGCAAGAGGTTTCATAATGAGGCAACAGACGCTGGGATGAATTTAAACATCGTGTGTGAATTTCTCAAAGGCAGCGGACAATCACATCCAGGGGCATGCAGAACAAGCAGGCAAGGAGGACAATGTTAACAACATCCGAGAGAACGTGCCGGACAGCAGTGGAAAATCGCTCAGCCCCAAATGCAGCAAGGCAGTCCTGGTAGCAGCATCTGTCTCCATGTTTTACAATGCTGGGAGCCCCAGCATCTCTGTATGCAAAGTGACTAATGAAATCTTATCCATCCAGCATTCTTTCAGAGAAGCAAGACCAGAGCTGAAACTGAAGAATAGGAGGAAAAGAAAAAGAGGAGGAGGTGGAGAGGGGGTGGATTGGAAGTGGCGGGGGTGAGGGGTGAAGGAAAAAAAAAAACTAAAATGGCTGACCGCCCACAGAGTCCTTTCCAAAAAGGCTTAATATTGTACAGGATTAGTCAGAGCAGGAGCCAGCCTTCAGTGAGCAGCCAAGCATCGCAAATACACAACTCCAGCTTGATTTGCAATTGCAGGTTTACAGCTACTTGCTTTCAGCCTGACATGCAGAGACATACAATGATGTTCTAGAAGCGAGTACATGTATGTGTGGATGGGAGGGGGCAGAGTGAGCCTGAAGAACCTCCTCCCTGGATGCTAACCATGCAGTATGATCAGTGACCAGTGCTCTCTTTGCTTTGCTCAACTAAGCCAAGTTTGCACAATTAATCACTGCCGTGTGACACTGACGGACATTTCCTCTAATGATGACTGTCCCCCATCTCACATCCGACAAGCACATCTCTAAGCCAAAGACTTTCTAGCATCACAGCAATGCACAAACACACAAATACAAGCCCCCTCCTCTCTAACACCCAGAGTCAGAATGCAATACGCCAATATAATGACATTATTGTGCTTACTTTGTGGGACCAGGGCTGCAGGCAGTTGGCATAGCAACGCACAAGGAAAGCCATTTCCTGGGCAGCGAGAAGGCTTCCTTTTCTAAATAAGAAATAAATTCCTCTTAGGAAGGGATCGGCATTGCTGCTTCCTGCTGCAGTGTGTTCTGCTAACCTGCACAGGCACAGATGATGTGCAAGGCTGGTGATGTAACTGTAAGCAGAATTCTCCCCTTAGTGTCTTCGCTGCTCATATTCTGAAATATTCAACTCACATGAAAGGCGCATTCCTCCAGGATCGCCCCCTCACGTTCTTAACTCTTTCAGTCGTATAAGGTAGTAAAAATGGACAAGTCAGAGGCAGCCTTCGGTGTGTGCTATAGCAGCTTTTAGAGGGAGGGATTCCGGTGGATGCTGGCTCCTAATCAGTCCAATGAAGTCAAAGTAATAAGCAGTACCAAATGACAAATCATCCAAAAAGGTGCTCCAGGATAATCATCCCCCACCCCCTCCTGCACATACAAGTGTGGCACACCCATGCTCTGACACTGCATTGGCACAGTCTGGGAAGACCACATCACCGTGCCCTGCAACAGCTAGGAATGCCCTTCAGCAGGGAAAAGGTTAAACAGCTCTTACCTTGCTTAGTTCACCTCTTACTCACTCCCACAGACCCACAAAATAAAAACCTCTATTAAATATTCAGCAGCACCGGGGCTGCACGGCAGAGAGCATTTTATTTGGGCTGTCAATGGCAGCAAACTGAATGCAGAAGCAAAGCAATGTAACACTAACATGGAGCTAAAACGGGGCCCTCCTTATTAATTAGGATTCAGCTAACAAGCATGAAAGCTTGCTACTTTTGCCTTTAATGTCCTTCCACCTACATCGTTGTAATCTCCCAGCTTTTATAGGCTCAGGAGATGCCCCATAAAACAAGACTTCTAATAGGGCTGGAAATGAAGAGAGCTGCCTGCCACTAAATCTCTAAGGTGTGCAGCAAGGGCAGTGGCACTTTCTATGCAGATCTCGGGTAAGGTGGTCTGTATTCCTCATACTGGAATTACAGATGGCAACATATTAACAATTCCAGAAACTAACCCCGCAGAACAGGTGCATTTTATGAATAGGGAGAACAAAGTTACAGTTTTGTTACAAAGTGACAAATCACGCTTAATTTATAAAGTGACACTGCAAAAGGAAATAAAGGTGTACGTCAAAATCTGTCAGGCTAGGCTCACAGTGGGATGTTGTGTTGCAAAGTTGCAAGGCAACATTACAACGCAATGCAAAAAAAGTGGCAACTCAGATTAACCCTGCATTACCGCTACATTAGGTACAGTAAAGCACAAAAGCAATGAAATTATGCTTTCCTGTACCGGGTAACGTGTGCGTTTAGAGGTAACACACTGTGGCAGTGCATTACCATAACGCTACACGTTACCATGCAATGCTAACGTTGCATAGACTTATTGCAGTGCAGTATGCTGCGGTATAAAAGTTATAACATAGCTCCGCAACGTCCCACTGTGAACCTAGCCTCATACACATAGCCTCATACACATAGGTAAAATTTGTAACTATGTACAAGCAGGAAGATAGAATCTTGTAAACGATTAATGAATGGTCGTTCCACAATATGACAGTTCTCTAAGCAATTTGTTGTGAACAACGGCTGAAGAATGCAACAGAAATGCCAAACAACGCCAAACAATAGGATCATTAAAAGATGCAGAGTGTAGATATAGCGCCGTAGACCTTGTGGACACACTGCGGACAATAAACGATTATCTACTGAAGTAATCTTTCATGCCCATCGTTCATAATGTCCGAGCACCATCGTAGACCGTTCATGGACATTCACAGAAGCAATTGTTTGTGCCTTGCATATTCTAACGATATCTGAATGTTGAGTCATTCATCGACTTTTCTTTCCTATATGTATGAGGCTTAGATCCAGTAAGAGAAAGACCCTGCCCAATGGAGCTAACAAAATGGATGCCTGTAATGACCAATCACATGCCTAAAGGCCCATATGCACAATGTCACCTGATGGGGATCGGGAGCTGATCTGCCAGGTGACATTGCAGGGCCGAGGCTGTGCAGACATACTGCTGGCTTTGCAGGCAAGCAATGTGTCCTTTTGCTCAAAACAGAAGTTTGAAGCAAAAGACCGAAAATAAAGGCTGGGTTGCACAACACTAATGAAAATAGGAACAAATTCCAGACATGCATGCTGACTGAGAACATCAAAACAAACACACCCACAGATCAGGGTTGATTTGTTTTTATTAATTTCAGGTTATACCGATCATTTTTCCTTCAAAGGGCAGCAACTTTAACATCCTTCAAAGTCTGTATCTAGTCAGCATTTGGGCTAGTTACTGAGAATTATCTAGAGAAACTGCTAATGAATGATTGCTTGACTCACAGATCCAAAAGGTAACCAACACTGACTGGATTTTCCCTGGAAGAATTTGCTCATACAGCATTTGCTGATGCAGCAGGAGCTGTAGAACCCCTTCTGAAGTCTCAGACCATCGCAAGCAACATTTCTTGTCTTTTAAAACATGACAAGTTAGAACAGCTGTTTTAAACAGTTTTAAAGCAGACCTTGCTCAAACCTACTACTGTATACCCCAACTTTAAAAAGGTATTGCTGGGTAGCAATATCAAAACACAATGCACCTTTAACATTAGCCCTAAAATCCGTCAGAAAACCTTTGGAGACAGAGCCGTCTGTCATGCTGCCCGTACATTTTGGAACTACTTCCCACACTGAGTCACCATTCACATCTAAAATCGCTAAACGCTAGCGTTTAGCGTTAGCGTTTCAGTGGGTGATTTGTAAGTGATGTAACGTGTAAAAAAAAAAATCACTGGACAAATTAGCATTCTGGATTGCTCCAGAATCTCCAGAAAACCGCTGCAGGCAACACGTTTGCGATTTCCCGATAATCACACAACGACCCGATCGCAGCAGTGAGAACACTGCCATAGGGTACAACAGAACTAGCAGTTTTAAAAACCACTAGCGGTTTGCGAAAATCGTGTGATTCCCGCTTAGGTTAGCAAGAGGTTTCAAAAACTCAAAACGCTCAGAAAAACTCCTCTGGTGTGCACCAGGCCTAACACAGCCCACCCTGCCA
Source organism: Hyperolius riggenbachi (assembly GCF_040937935.1). Lineage (NCBI taxonomy): Eukaryota > Metazoa > Chordata > Amphibia > Anura > Hyperoliidae > Hyperolius > Hyperolius riggenbachi. The sequence continues at coordinate 174,132,577 of NC_090646.1, forward strand.
GTATGTTTTGATCTGAGACACATCTATGTGCTTTAGGTCTTATGGGAGAAAAGCACTTTACAAATGTTATTGTATTACTGTAAAGAGAAAGAATTGTTGCATTGTAACTATTAGGTTTGTCACAAGGTTTAATTTTAGTTTTACAAGTAGTTTGCATTGAGAATTCTTTTTTTCTCAGTTTTGTTTACAAGTTCAGACCTGCTTTAAATACAGAGTGTAATGATAGCATGTAAAACGCAAAGCAGCAGGTAATTCTGAGGAGGAAGCCCAGCACTGCCTGCTTTTTGAAAGGCACCTGGTGCAACAGTGAAGAACACTGGAAAGTGTCATGGACCTAAATTTGTTGGGTGGAGGTGTAGGTTCATGAATGCTGTAAATAACACTCAGAAGGATGGAATCTGGGCATATATGAAGCACAGTGCTGAGGAACAAACATGGACGCAGTGCCCACATCTGAGGAAAAGGCGGGGTGGGCCCCGCACAAAACAATCTGCAGCTGCCGGAAACCTGTTTCCTTCCACACATTTTGAACTGTGTTATTAAAATTTACAGTGTTTTTCTTGACAAGCAATCAGCACCATCACAAAATCCTACAGAAGACAAACTAATGACATGGAATCAGCAGTGTATTCCTGCGCAATTGTAATATCAGCCCTGTTTTTATGCACTTGAGTTCCGAACACCATCGTTGCGCAAAAACAACCGGTGGGGCGAGAATTGTAAAAAAAAAGTCTCAATGATGGTACAAGACAGTGATTAGCGTAGACCGATCTGTCCTGGTGGACGGTTCAGACAATCCGTGTTAGTGGTTTGTACCAAACGATTCAAAGTACGGTACTCGTGTGGGGAATCTCACACTTACGATTCCTTATTTTTTCGCTAACGATCTATTCAGCGCTCAGTCGTTGCTGAATCAAAATGTGCTTTTACATCATGCGCTCATTGCTAAGGGCGCGTTTCCACTTGAGCGGAAACTGCCGCGAATCCGCAGAGTTTCCCCGCAGGCGAATAGTGCGGGGGAACTCTGCCATAGGGTGCAATGGTAACGCCAGCCGACTCGCTACCGCTAGCGATTAGGCCAGCTTTTCCATCCGAATCAGTGCGGGAGGCTGCGGATCCCATAGCCGTGCATGGCACGGCTGATGGGATTCGTCTGCTTTCCCAGCAGACCCGGAAGAGCCGTCTCACAGATGCGTGCCGCTCTAGTGGAATCGCGTCCTAAATGTTGGGGATTGCTTCTTTTTTTACCAATGGTGTTTGAATCTGTGCACAGGCCTAAGAGGAATTAAATAAACTGTACACTGTTTTATTCATACCTGGCATGAGGGTAATTAGAGAACAACTGAAGGGAGAAGAATATGGAGGCTGCCATATTTATTTCTTTTCAAACAATACCAGTTGCCCATCAGCTCAGCTGATCTATTTGCCTGCAGTAGTGTCTGAATAATACCAGAAACAAGCATGCAGCCAATCTTGCGAGATCTGACAGTATTAATGTCAGAAACAACTGATCTGCTGCCTAAAAGTATTAGAGGCAGAGGATCAGGACAGCCAGGCAACTGGTATTGCTTAAAAGAAATACATATGGCAGCCTTTATATCGCTCTTGCTTCAGTTGTCCTTTAATGAACACCTTTTGCCCACTCAAATTTTTTGTTGGTTTGATTTCAGCAGATCTGCTCCATGACCAGCACTGGACCACACCCCACTTACTTTGCTGTCTCCACTCCACAGCTGTCGGATGCTGTTGGTCACAGGCTTCTGCAATCCATGGCTGTATAACCCTCATAAGTAGAATGCAGAGAAGCAGATAATAAAATACCAGGTCCAATATCCAGTGACAGCATTTTGTAATCTCTATCAGGCAGACACAAGTCTATACTGCAAGGAACAATGTCACCATTACTAATGAAATAGCTACACGGTCAGTTTCCTGTCTATGCTGTCTGTCTGAGGACATCACCTGAGGCTGCTTATACTGTAGATAACTGACTAATAGTGTGGGGGCAGGGACAGTAATCTCTTTCTATATGTTGTGTTCACAACATGACCCCTTTCTAAATCCAGAGCTTCAGGCAACCTAAACAAAACTGTCCTCCAATGTCATACAATTTTTTATTTTTTTTTAAGAGCCTGTAACTTGAGATGATGATCAGAAGATTGCATCAGCTATACATGCAGTATGTATTCACAGAGCAGACATCACTTGTATTGGGCCTAGAGCAACAAATACATCATCTGGGAAAATCAAATTAGTTTAATCGATTCATAGACTAAACCTGGTTAGCTAGGAGGTGTCTACCGAGGAGTCAGAATGCCCAAAGATAAGACGTTCCTCTAGGAAAATGTACCCAGGCTAAAAGCTAGTACACATGTCCAACAAAGCGCATGACCAACACGACCACATGACCAACCGCACAACAACCAGGTGACACGACCTGTATTTCAACATGGCCGAACCAACTACACAACCAACTCATTTACATACTGCACACACAAGCAGAACTACGGACTGAACAATTTGGCCACATTCAAGCCAAATACAAACGACTTGTACACAAACAAGCTCTCAAGACTCACCTCTTCATGCTCGCATACCCCCCTACACCAGCACCATAATATGTTCTGTTAGACACCCTCTCAAAAGATGCACCTATTGTCTCCTCCCCCCCTTTAGATTGTAAGCCTCTGGCAGGGCCCTCCTCCCTAATGTATCCAGCTTGATTATGCAATCTTACTCACAACCACCCCTCTTGTAGACTCGAACAGTCTCTATTTTGACCTATGACACTGTATTGTTATCAAATAATTTGCATGATCTTGTTTTGTTGTGAGTTTCCGTATGTTCTACCTTGTATGTTAACCCATTTATCTATTGTGCAGCGCTGCGTAATATGTTGTCGCTTTATAAATGCAATAAATAATAATAAATTTAATAATAACTGCACGATATTAGCCCAACAATCGAGTGAGTTGATCAGTCGGTTAGGGCAAACTGCCTGTTATCAGTCGTTCATCTAGTCATGTTTGCCACGCGTACACACACACACAAAACTATTGTCCAACAGAAGTTTGGACAATTGTTGGGCGGAATAGTTGCACACGTGTACGAGCCTATAATCAGACATCAATGACACTATGCTATGGTGCCAGAACAGTTTATACCCAGCGCTGCGTAATATGTTGGCGCTTTATAAATACAACAAATAAATAAATAATAAATAATAAAATACTCACCTCCTCACTGTTACCATCTCTGAAGTCCCTCCGTGTTCATGTCCAGTACTATTGACCCCCCCATCCTGCCAGGGTAAAGATCAAAGCAGTGTTCAATGTAGCTGGACACTGCTCCATTACGTTTAATGCAGTAGATCACAGTAATCGAATCTGCTGTATTTCGACGGAAAATAATTTCAGTGTATGGGTACCTTTACATTTGTATGAGGGCCAACAGATTTTGAATTTTATGGACAAATTGTGTAGACTTTCACAATTGGGCAATTATTGGCAAATCAAAATTAGATGTCTGTGCGCACATTAAATACTTTTACACCTGTATGAGTTAAAAATAAGCAAAAACAACATGTCATCAGTCAGGCAGATATCTGTACACCATCATCCAGGAAGTGGCTCACTGCAACTCATACTAATGTCATTGCAACCAGTTGATGAGGAATGTATACTGATGACAGCTATGCTGTAGCACCAGACGTACAGGGATGTATGGGACCAGTCACTGTTCAAGACACTATATTCTAAATAGAGTCCTAAAAATTAGCTAGGTTTTGAGATGCCAGGACTCTTACCCCCCCCCCCCCCCCCCCCATTCACTTTCATGACAGGAAATATTTGTTGACATGCTGTAGTGTCAGTTTTAGAATGGTTTCACACTGCACAGTCACCGATTGCGGTCACTTCCTGCTTCGGGGTATGCAGAAGTGCACGGAAGCATATTGTAAAAGTACGCTTCCCACGACGTCGCCTTTAAAAAAAACTCTGCGTTGCCATAGACTAACATGACTTCCAGGCCAATGCAAACTGACGCGGATAACGCACGGTAACGTAGTTCTGCACTAGCGTTAGATTAGGGACTTTCGGCACAGCGTACCGCAATGTGGGAAGTATGAACTTTCCCATAGGGTTGCATTAGGCTTCGGTAGCAGTGCGTCATTTTGACACACCGCCCCAGTATGAAAGGGCTTTTAGGTCTCGTACATAAGAATTTTTGGAAATACATGAAAAACTGCACGGTTTTCCAAACATTTGCTAGGTGACTGTGAAAGAATGCGGTGGATACACCAGGCATGTAGCCACTCTATAACCACATCTCCAAAGTTCACTACAGGAAAAAGCAAAGACATGTCACATCCTGTACACACATACTATTATTACACGATATGAAGTTAAGAGCAGATTACATTGCACAGGCCCTGTGATTTACTGCCCTCAAAAACATCCGGTAAACAAAGATAAGAAAAAATGAATAGAATAGAAGCTGAAAATGGTGGCACAGCTCCCAAATGTCCCTTTTTCAGAGGGACAGTTCCTCCTTGGGAACTAAATCCCTGTCCCTCTTTCTTCCTCCTGTGTCCCTCTTTCAGGACTCGTGTAAAATCTATGTAAATATATGTAATTTTCTACTGAAAATGGGTTTAGTAGACACTAAACATTATTAAAGGCTAGTGGATGCTCAAATCTCTGAAACGGTACCAGCGGTGGACAAGCCACCCCCTGGGATCACATCTGTGTGGCCACAGCCATGCTGAGAGGTGACATGTCAGAGTTTTCTGCCACAGAGTAAGGGCCCATTCACACTAGAGCATTTTGCCTTGCGCTTTTTACTTGGGCGATTTGCATTAATCGCCAGCGATTAACGCAAATCACCAAACGCAAACGTGTAGCCTGCCCCATTTTCAGGCGATTTCCTGGCGATCGCGTTTCAGTGCTATAGAAGCGCTAAACACGATCACTGAAAAATCGCTGCAGTGTCCAGTGATTTTTCAGTGTTAATCGTTGGAAAAATCACTCCCGCAAAACGTTTTGCGCTTTTAAGTGTGAATGGGGCCTAACACCATCACGTGTCAGGCCCTGACCCGTATGGTGCTAATCATCATTCAGCTTCATTTAAATTGCACCTGAATGGTGGTTATGGGGCACAGACGCACATTTAAAATGTACCCGAGACAAGGGGGGGGGGGGGGGAATTCTATACATACCTGGGGCTTCCTCCAGCCTCCTCCACGCAGATTGTTCTTTCACTGTGGTCCAAAGCCTCCTAGATCCCCCAGTAGCACCCCCGTTCTCCACAGCCAGTAGGGGTCAGTTGGCGCAGTGCAGTACTCGTCTCGCTTCCACGGCTGGGAGCGTACTGCGCAGGCACGTGCAGCTGGGCCACCCATGCACGGTACGCTTTTCTTTCCCCTCATCCCAGGTTGACATTATATCTGCTCCATATGCGCGCAGTTCAGCCATTCGTCTGGAAGAGGCCTAAATGATCAACAGGGCAATTGCAAGCCTGTAAACATATAAATTCTCTCATACAACTTCCACCCAGAGTTTCTTATTGACTACGGCAAGGATTCCCACTATTTCATCACGCGCCAAAATAATTCTGGCTTGCATGCAAATTCAATGCACACTTGATGCAGCTTCAGCCAATCAAAATTGTCAGGAAGTGCATTTGATCTGCCCGTTTCCAAGCAGTTATGACTTTGTATTAAATGTGCATGAAAGCTAGAATTGTTAGCGTCACTGACTATCACCAAAGGTGGCCACTCGCCATACAATTTGTACATTTCTTTTTAATTCAAGGATTACAATCAATTTTTGACTGATTGTAACATTTGAAAAATCTCACCAATTTATCGCACGTGTTTGATTATTCCCCCAATTACGAAAATAAATGATTGAAAGTTATGAGAAACTTGCTTGGGTCTAAAAATCAAGAACTTAATCTACCCTACACCATTCAATTTTCACAAAGATGGACCAGAAAAATCCACCACTCTTGATCGAAAAAAAAAAAAAAAAAAAAAAAGAACTGAAAAAAAAACTCACAAGAAATTCAATCAGATTTCTCAAACAAGAAAAAAAAAAGCTTTTGATTTTTCTATGCAACTGATCGTTTTTATCGAAAAGCCAAAATAACCTTGAATCATTTTATTGTATCAGCCACCTTGAGGCTGCATTTCCACTTGTGCGGTGCAAATCGCTGCGGTAAAAATTTGCATGCGGATGCGAATTTCGCATGCGGGTCCATGAGAATTTTCATGCGCATTCGCATGGATGACGATGTATACAAATTTAACCATGGCAGTGTTGGTGTGCTTTTCCATTGTTTCTATGCGAATTCGCATAAAAATTCGCATACCCAAACCTCATGCAAATTTCCTATTAAATACATTGTAAGTGATTCGCATAGCGGTATGCAGTATGCGAATTCTGATGGCTCTGCCATGCGAATTTTTTGTGCACAGAAAAACGCAAAGGAATCCTGACAAGTGGAAACAGTCCCATTCACTTGTATTGCTATGCGAATTTGCATGCGAAAAACGCATGCAAATTTGCGATAGTGGAAATGGGCCCTGAGACAGATTGAGATGCAAATTTTTTTCTTTACCATGATAATGATTAGGGATGATCAATGAGATGCAAATATTTCCAGGTTCATGCAGATTTATGTACATTCTTATGCCAAGATATGCAGCTTGAAAATGGACAAATCAAGTCCCACCCAAATTGAGCTGCATTGGGCTAGGGGCTCAGACACACTATAAGCGCTTTTCTGAGTGCTTTTTAGCCATTAACACTATCTGAGACCTTTTTAAAAAATGCACCCATTGACTTACATTAAAATTGTGGTAAAAGCGATTTTACTGTAGGTCAATGGGAGTGTTTTTTTTTACAAAGCTGTAAGAAAGCTCTGATGGCTAAAAAGTGCTCCGAAAAGCGCTTATAGCGTGTCTGAGCCCTAATCATTATCAAAGTAGAGGCCAAATAATTTTGCATCTCAGTCTCTCTGAGGGCTCATTCCCATTGGGGGCGTTTTCGGCCTTTTTTCAAGCGCAGGCGATTTTTAAAATCACCCACGAATAATAGCACACAAACGCAAAACACTTTTGTTTGCATTTTTGTTTTAAGGTGTGAACGAGGCCTAAAGGTGGCTGATACAATAAAATGATCCAATTGGTCCTGCTGAACAGGGCTACACTGCAAGAGGCAGTATGATAACTATACTGAAAGCGCAGTGCTGTGTATAGTGTGAACTGAGCACACATAACTTTGCAAGGATCTAATAGCCTCTGAAAAATCAAACATGACTGGATGCTTGAATTTAACGCGTGGCAGCTTCATTGCACATTTGGCTGATCTAATAAAAATCTGCCAATGTGTAGCCAGCATAACTGGGACGTTTAATCTGAGTAATATATCAGAGAATATACTAACAGGTACAGGAGGATCACTGAAGCTAATTTGTAATAAAGCATCAATGAGTTCATTTCAATTAATCAGGTGCTGAGATTTCAAAAGCATGTTTTTGCATATCTCCTCCAGCATGGTTGGCAATCCATCAGAGGAAATCTCCCAGTGTGTGGCCCGCATTATGTTAGGTACACACCATACAGTTTTGTGTTAGAGGATTCGATAGATAATTTCCTACACGTTCGATCTTATTTTCGATCGTTTTTCTGATCGATTTCTCATAGAAGTGAATGGAAATAGATAAGAAAAGATAACAGAATCGAATCGGAATTTGATTTGAAAATTGAATCGGAAATCGATCGGACGGAAAATCAACCGAAAAAACGCTTTGTGTGTAGCCGGCATAATGGCCCATACTCACGGACTACTTTTGTATCCTGTCGCTAGCACACGGGAGCGCGTGTGCGACAGCTCGTCGCCAGGTCCCTCCGCATACACACGCGGAAGAGGGAGACGGAAGCTGTCGCCGACGTTCCTCCCCCCCCCCCCCGCTGGAAGCGGCGTCAATTCTGTATTGGTTGCTGTCGCTAGTCCGCATTCACACGCGGACTAGCGACAGTTGCGGCGGCAACTGTCGCCATGCGATTGACCGCGCCAATCGCCTGGCGACAGCAGCGATGAGCGACGGTTCGGGGTACACGCCTCATACTCACGGGCGACTTGTCGTCGCAACACGTGCGTGCCACGTGGTTGCGGCGACAATTGTAGCCTGTGAGTATGGGCCATTAGACTCAGTCAGTATATAGCCTTTCTGATGACACATACTTCTCAGCGGTTTATGTGTATAATGAAGAGTAGGAGGCATTTCACAGCAGCTACAAGCCATGTCTATGCAGCAAAGTGTGACATGATTATTAGCTGCTGCACTGGAGATCCTGTAGCTGTTACAGATCACTCATGTGGCATAGCCCTATGCCAGGGTCCAACTTATGCCTGGTACACACCATGCAATTTCCCATCACACAAGTCAAATCGATCATTTCCGACAGGTCAGATATTATTTCAGATTGTTTTACTGATGCATGGTGTGTACCAGGCATAATCATCAATTAAAAATTATTATATTAGTTAATGCAGTTATTAAAACACTTGCACATAGCATTTCATTTCAGTGTGAATATTCTGCCTACCAACGATGACATGAAATGAAGCTTTCTTTTCAAGAGGAGTGAAAGGAACAGCAATTCCCTGAAGACCTCCGAGCTCTGCAGCAAAGATGATGCAACTTGTAAAAATAGACTTCTAACAACAGAGCAGGAGACCTGTGCTGCATATACTAGTCACAGCTGAGCCACTCCACTTTCTGCTCAGTGCTCTAATTACTGCTCTTTAGCTTTCCTTGAAAAACCTGTATTCACATCATTACAAGCCTCTATGACCAGCCCCATAGAATTCCTCTGTAAGGCAATACAGGCATCACAACTAGGATGTAAGTCTTTGTAGTTCTGCCAGATCATCTTCTTGTGGCTTCTGGATTCTGGCTCTACTAAAACTGGCTATTCAGCATTTTCACCGATTCTGTTGCCTATTATGCTGACCACACACTGGCAGACTAAAGTGGCTGATTTTAATTAGATAAACTGAATCAATCAATAACACAGGTGGTTCACCAATGAAGTTGCAATGGCTCTATTCACAATCACACATGCGGTAAGATATTTTTTACTATATTACCGTCAGTGATAATGTCCACATTTTTTCCACATTCACTAAAAATGTTCCGCATGTTTCCCGCATGCGGCAACAATGCGTAAAAAAATGTGGGAAACGTGCGTAATTACATAGTAAGCATGCGGAAACCATGCAGAAAAAAAGTGGCATAAAAAACTTGTCCCCCAAAAAAATTTAAGTTCAGCAAACACAGCACTCAAGGCTCCAGACTCCATTTAAGTCAATGGGAAGCAAAATATATCACCAAGTACTAGTAGGTGATAAAAAAAAATCGGTAGTTAAGTCAGAAGTAAGGCGCCCCTTTTTTTTTGTGTGTGAATTTTGATTTTTTTGGGGGGAACTACCGACTTTTGTGGCCTTTTACCGCATTTTTTACGCATGTGGATAATTAACGTGTACAATTTTACACATGTGGTAAATGTTCATGCGTGCAATTTTGTGAATGTCAAGATGGTCTCATTTCAGTTGGAAATTTACCGCAAGTGCTTTTCAGCATGCGGAAAATGATTGTGAATAGAGCCCAATGTGTTGATTTCAAGCAGCCAATCATGTGCCGAGATGGGAGGGGAGGTGTAGAATATACGGTACTTCCAGCTCATGACACCATGTCTGTAGCTTCAGTTCAGGTTCTTGTTTTTTTCATGTATGTTGTGTGGAATACATCAATTTTCTATACACAACGTTTTGTGCAGTGCACCTAAACTTTGTTTGAATTATATTGTTTTTCATTACCTGTCTGGACTGCACTTCTCACTTTTGTTGATGCTCTCTGTACACACCTTTGCTGGACCGAAAAGTTAGAATGGTCAATGAGATGCAAATAATTCTGAGTTCATGCAGGATTATGTAAATTGTGTGTGCGCATTTGAAAATGGACCAACCAAGTCCACCAATGTTTAATCTGATCGGTCCATTTTCAAGTCGTATATATTTGCATACAGAATTTGCATAATCCTGCATCGGAATTATTTGCATCTTATTGACCATCCCAACTGAACAGCAGTCGGTGTTCTATCTGGACTCCTCCCACAGTCACATCATCACCTGCAAAAGGCAGTGAGTGAGGAGCTGAAAGGGGGCGCCGCCAGCTCCCTGCCTATCTGTGGAGAAGTGGGAGGGGTCAAATGATGGCTGTGTACAGAGCAAGAAACTGCCACACTGCTGGCAGCTGCACACATCTCTGCACAGATCTCTGAGCCATGGGCTGGGTCACACTGCAAGAGCTTTTTCTAGGTGCTTGTGATTTTAAAAGCTTTTGCTAATGTAATGCTATGGGTGCGTTCTCACTTGAGCAATGTGAATTTATGGAAATCACCCATAGCATTGAATTAGCAAGAGCTTTCAAAAGCACTGGGAGTGTGAACCAGCCATAACTTTACCAAAGGAGATTTATTTGGAACAGCTGCATCAAATATGGGAACTGTTATTAATGACACGCTCTCCTACTTATACATATGATCAATGAGATGCTAATTTTTTCCCAATTTACATGCAGCTTGGGACTGGACCAATCAAGCCTTCGACTGCACCTGATTAGTCCATATCCAAACAGCATGCAATTTGCATTCAAGTCAGTGATCATCTCTTTTCACTTTTACTAGCTGTGAAAAATCCAGAAGGGTTAACAAGAAGTTTAACATTAGCAAGCAAACTTAATTACCCTTTGCTTCACATTCATGATCACCTCCCCTATAAGCATATTCTATCCATCTGACAGTGTATGGCCACCACTGGATTTCTCAGAATTTGATCTAAATTATCTACTGAAAGGCAAAGCTACCTGAGGTAAGCACAAAAGCATGTTCATGCTTTTGTGCTTACCTCTGTGTATTATTTACGTTTCTCAATTCGCAACCCCCCCCCCCCCCCCCCAAAGCACTGCTTGAAAAATGTGACTTTCGGCTAAACTCAAAATTTCAAACAGGAAGAGGTAGGCTTTCCGCAGTGTTCACTCCAATCACTACATGATACCCATCCTATTCACCTCCCAGAGGGACTGTCAGCCGCTAAATCAAATTCCATTTACCTACTACTCTGGGCTCTATTCATAAAACTTTCCCGCAAGTTTTCCGCTCAAAACAGCGGACTTTCCCGGCCATTTATCCAAGTGGGGATTCATAAAAGCTGTTCCCGCATGAAAATCTACAATCCCCCAGCAGAGCGAGAAATTTCCGCCTTCTCCAGTGTTTTTCTAGATTTATCTAGAAAAAAGTAACAAAATGGCCATTCATAAAGATTAGAGGAAGCGGTATGTGGACGGGAAATACCGCTTCCTCTGATTTTGCGGATTACATACAAGTGAATGGGATAGACCTCCCAGAGAGAGCAGTGCACGGAGGGACTCTGCCGGCTGAAGTGTTTCCGCATGCCTTCCGACAGCTTACCGCCAGCCTTCAGCGGGAGATCTCCGCTCTTGCATCGCAGCTGGCAAGATTTTTATGAATTACCATCCAGAAGTCTAAAATACTGCTGCGGTATTTTCCCTCCAGGAGTTTTTTCGCCAAACATTTTTTATGAATAGAGCCCTCTGTGTTTAAAGGGGAACTGAAGAGAGAGGTAAATGGTGGCGGCCATGTTTATTTCCTTTTAAGCAATACCAGTTGCCTGGCAGCCCTGCTGATCCTCTGCCTCTAAATACTATTAGCCATAGCCCCTAAACAAGCATGCAGCAGATCAGGGGTTTCAGACTTTAAAGTCAGATCTGACAAGACTAGCTGCATGCTTGTTTCTGGAGTTATTCAGATACTACTGCAGAGAAATAGACCAGCAGGGCTGCCAGGCAACTGGTATTGGTTAAAAGGAAATAAATATGGCAGCCTCTGTATACCTCTTACTTCAGTTCCCCTTTAATATGCAGCCTGCAACCTAACCTTGCATTGCAAGCACTCCAATTTATTCAGAAATGTTTCTGCTGTAATAAATCTTATCTCAGTCAGCCTGGCTCTATTTTTGCAATTACCAATGAAAAAGAAACTTGTCATCACCCCTCCCACATTCCTGCTCCTCACTAATTGGCTGAAGGCAGTTCAGGCTGAGGGATTGGCCGAGTGCAGAAGAAAAACGTACGGGAGGAAATTATATCAGGATTAGCTTCAGTTAGAGGGAATCAAGATGGCAAATGGCAGGAACAGAATTCTCTTTACTATATAAAATACACTGAAATCAAAACATGGACAGTACAATACATCTGTTATATAAGTAGAACAAGTAGTTCTCTACTTATATACGTGTTTTTTTTTCCTGGGATAGTATGGCTGACCCTGCTGCTTTAAGAGAAGGTAATGGGAGGCTGATAGGAGGGAACATTGCAGCAAGCCCGCCTCTTCCTGTCTAAAAATATGACTTAAGCCGCAGTCACTTTTTTTCAAGGAGTGATTATGGGCACCGGTGGAACAAGGAAAGGAATGGAGAATGCTCAGAGGTATGTGGATCCAGAATGTGCTTACCTTTAAGTAGCTTTGCCTCAGGTCAGGATTGCAGTGATTTCTTTTATAAGTTAAATAAGCTCTGAATAAGCCCAATGGACTTCTGGGAAAGATCGGCCAGAAAGTACTCTACCATTCAGTGGCAAAGATCTGCAGCCCTTTCCAGGATCGTGCCAGAATGTAGAGTGGCTGCTGAAAGGCTATTCATACAATACACATGGCTCTGTGCTATTGTGGTGGTGCACAGTAGGGTGTGGTTTCATTCAAAATGACTAAAGGGAAGCTCCCCAAAAGATGTGTAAAAATACAGAACAAAATTTTTCTGGAGCCTATTTTGAATTAAACTGAGGTCAGGTCATTAGAGGCTCATCTCACATTGGTTAGGATATGGCAACACTGCCCACTGTGTATTATACACATTCAGTAGGAACATTGGCATAGTGGTTAGCACTCTTACTTTGCAACATTAGGGCCCCAGAAGTCTATCTGCATGGAGTTTGTATGTTATACCTGTGTTTGTGCAGTTTTCCTCCCAAATTCCATTGGTAAATTAGGGACATTAGATTGACTATGGTGGGGATTAGATTGTGAGCTCCTGAGGAAAAGTTAGTGGCATGACTTGTTCAGTTAACTCTTTAAGGTGCAGTGGAAGGTGTCAGCGCTCTTATTAATACATCTTCATAATAATACTAAATGCCTATTGTGGAAGCCCAAGAGTACACTTCCAGTGCATTACTAGTCTCCACTGTGCAGCCATTTAACACAAGCAAGATACCTCTAAGCAGCTCACACAATGGAAAGACGGGATAGTAATTCATCTCTACAAAAGCCTAATTACAGAACTCTAGGGAATGAGAAGTGAGCCAACAATTTCACGTTGTGTGATTACCCAGAATCAGTCTGTCAGCAATCAGTCACACAAAGGCTCCTTTGGTGAAGTAACTCCAAAATCAGAACATTTTTGATTTTAAAAAATTCCTCGCGTTTGATGTATTTATAAAGTCAGAAAGTTAGGAGGCGTGCATAAGCAGAACATACATTACACAGTGTGCACGTGCCACTTTTATGATATTGTACTCGTGTCTATATAATTCAGAGCATTTGTACAACATTGTTAATACAGTTACAAATACAGGTGCAAAGAAAACTTGTACAATAATATGCATGATAGCCTTGGAACTTACACCTTCAAAGCAAATCTGAAGCCAAAAATAACATTCATTTTGTATACATACCTATGTATAAGGAAGGCTCTGAATACCATAGAGCCTTCCCAGTCCTCTTCACCCTGCCGTTCCTGCACCGTCCCCAAGCTATACGGCTTGCTAGGTCAAATAGCTCTTCGGCACTCATTGTGCAGCCTTCAGACGTACTCTCATTCCTAACTACTTAGAAAGACTAACGGATCCATACGGTGCCTGCGCAAGCGTGGACTTGTGGGTGTACAGTACAAATGCACTCATCTTCAAACTACTCAGGGACGTGAGTATTTCCAAGGGCTGCACAAGGAGTGCTGAAGACCTAGAACAGTGATGGCTAACCTTGGCACTCCAGCTGTGACAAAACTACCAATCCCATTATGCCTCTGCCTCCCCGAGTTATGCTTAGAGCTGTCAGAGTATTGCAATGCCTCATGGGACTTGTAATACCACCACAGCTGGAGTGCCAAGGTTAGCCATCACTGACCTAGAAGCAGGGATAAGCAACAGATTGAAGGAGGAAGTGTTTGTAGTCACGTGACGCGGCTTGGAAGCGTGGGAGGCGCCGTGGGACGGATGAAAGAAGACGCATGCTGGGTAAGTTTAACACCCATTCGTATTTCATCCATTTTTAATCCGTCACTCATCCCGGTCTAGAAGTACAGGTGGCAGCTACTGGGAACTGCATGGGAATAATGGAACAGAGCGAGGATCGGGAAAGCTCTATGTTATCCAGAGTCTTTCCTCTTCATAGGTATGTATAAAAACTGAATTTTATTTTGGCTTAAGGTTTGGTTACATTATCATCTCCCTCTTTATCTAGTCATAATATAAAAAGAAAAAAAGCCCTTAATACCTATATTGTGATAAACTATACTCCACTTACTCCTTCTCCGCCTAAGCTGCCTCTAAAAGAGAGGGAATGTCCGAGCTGCCAATAAACCTCTCTTCTGTTGGGGTCACTATTGCCAATGAGGATGTGATGAAGTTATGATAATATACAAAAATGCACCTTGCCCATTATCTTAGCACAGAGGAAGCAGTGGCTGTCACGTGACCACCAGGGTTTTCATCAGACTGACAGTAGTTAGGTACATTCTTTATCATTTACACGTAAAATTATAAGACTAGAAAGGGATAAAGAGGTTATTATAATAAAAAAAAATAACTGGACGGGGCCTTTAAGACAAAGTCAATACAGCTCAATATATTCAAGAACCCCATTTTCATTGAAAATAGCAAGACTCTGCAAGGTTCTTTGCAATTAAATGCTATTTAGAAATACTGTACCTTTCCATGTCAATCTGCAGCCAGCTATGATTTGCTAAAACTGATGCCTGACGGCAGTTGAAGGGTGCAGAGTCAGTGGGAGAAAAGGTCAGCAGACAATTCTCGCTAATCACATCTTAGAAATCCCCCTCCTATTTATCATAATTTGTATACTTTGGAAGAGCCATTGCATATTTTTTTTTCCATTACCACATTTGAAATTTACCTCGTGTCACCATTGCCTGTTTTTTGGATGATTGGTGAAAATGTGGTAGCCTTTTGCTGCTGCCTATGGATTTTGCTATGTGGCAGATTCAGCTTGTATGTGGTGGACACCAGTTGTAATTATGCCTACTGTATCAGTTCAATGTATATATACAGAGGGGTTATGACATTTTTACCTTCTGCATAGGTTTTAGTAATGTGATTTTTTTTCTTAATGCTGACAATTTCCTGTTCTATGTATGCATCCATTTATTTATTCACACATAAATGAAGACATCCGTGTCTGCACTGGCGAACTCAGGGGGCTATTCCGGGTGTCTGGAACCTCCCCCCTGCACTGAGCTGTGTATTCAGCCAGGGAAGCCCGCATAATATAAACAGCCTCATTCTCCCTCCCTTCTTACTTCTGGTGCCTCCCTCCAGCTAATAGAATGAGAGAGGCAGCGAGCTTTCCCTCACAACCCTCACAAGAAGATGCAGCCTACAGTGAGAAAATGTTGATTATGGAGTCCTGGACTCTCCACAGCACAGAAGTGTCAGACATGATGAAATTAGAGTGCAGGCAAGCTGGTAAATATGCACAGCATGATGCAGAGCTTGCCTGGACTCAGGGTCTGTGGGCAAACATCTGTCTGGTCTCTCCCCATTGTTATAATGACTGCATGTGTGGATAAGGTGTGGATAACAAGCTGAAAAGTTTTTGACAGTCCCTAGACTCCAGGAGGGCTTCTTTCTGACTTGTGTGAGAGACTGACAGGGACAGGAGTCCGATTACAGGCAAGTAGCCTGTGTGATGTGGGACTTCAATACAGATAAGTTCTCTGCTCCATCTCCGGGGCTATTCTCAATTTCTCCACTCCTCTCTCTGGGCTAGTGCAACGCCAAAATGACAATAGCAATCGCTAGCAATTTGTGAGTGTGATTTTGTGAAGTGATTTTCAGAGCGATTTTTGAATGAATTGCTCAAAAACATGCTACATGCAGTATACCTGCGATTTTGAAAAAATCACAACGCTGCTGTGGGAACACCCACATAGGGTAACATTAGCCAAGCGCTTTTCAAATCACTGTTGATTTGAAAAACGCTCAGAAGCACTCTTGGTGTGCACCAGCCCTCCCTCATTCACCTTTGTTTCCCTCTTCCCCTAGAGCTGACTGTGTGTTCTTGTCTTACAGGAAAGCTAAATAAAAGTGCAATCCTGGTGAGGCAAAATATTATTATTTAGTATTTATGTAGCGCCGACATCTTCCGCAGATGCATATATCCCTGCATCATATGGGTATCGCTTGCGCTATGTGACACTATGTAGCATATTCCACTGAATTGTCCAAACTAAGTCTATCTCCTGTTCCTCTCTTGGGGAGTTGTTCCAGCGCTGTACCCCGTTCACATTTGCTGCTACCAGAAGCCCTCAGAAACACTAGTGTCCTTGAGTACTTCCAAAGATAGGCAGCTCCGTAATACGCCAGCGCACTTTTGTGCATGGGCAGTATGGAGCCACCTGTATTCGGAAGCACTCGGGACATACGTGCTTCTGGACCTTTCAGGAACCCCCCCCTTAAAAATCCTGCGTTTGCCCCTGGTCTGTAT
Organism: Hyperolius riggenbachi; assembly: GCF_040937935.1. Lineage (NCBI taxonomy): Eukaryota > Metazoa > Chordata > Amphibia > Anura > Hyperoliidae > Hyperolius > Hyperolius riggenbachi. The sequence continues at coordinate 174,149,438 of NC_090646.1, forward strand.
AGAGATCATTTTTTCCCTGGTCATGCGTGTAAGCAGTTAAAAAGTACATGCAAATGTTCTACAGAAAACACCATTCATTTTACTATGGAGAAGCAGGCCAGTCAAATCTACACGAAGCCCTTTATTCAAATAAGCAGAGCTCCTGGAAAATTGGTCATTTCAGCAGTGTTATGTTATACTTTCCACATGAAACAAGTGTAAATTTCCCTGAATATTCCAGTGTGGAGTCTGCAGCAGAGCGTTCACATGGCAACCTCGGCTGTGTCACTTGTCCCACCCTGCCAGGATTCACACAGCTATTAATTCACTGCAGAGCTGAGTGATTTGTCAAATAAAAAGAATGCTCTTAATCCCAGCCTCTCTGATAAGAGCCTCCAAGGTCCAGTGCCGAGAGGACTTCACAACCATATTAACTTCCTACTCCTCAATTCCAAGCTTGCACGTATAGCTAGGTTTATATTCTTTTGCCAATAAATAGGATTTTTATTAGTCAAAAGCATTACTGGCACTTCCATCAGGAGACTCTGCCTAGGCAACAATCTCAAGGCGTGCCTCCCAGGAGCATTGTGGGAGAGTGAGGTCATATGTAACATGTAAAGCATGCATGCAGAAAGGGACAACATATATGTTGCATCATAAAATAGAAGATGCCATTCTAAGCCCTAGCAGCAAAACTAATATGCCATGTCATCAGGATCATGGAGATTATATTTGCAGGTCTCATCTTACGTTATTTATGGAGTTAGATTTGTTTTGGCTGGGTCTTTTTACTTTGCCTAATAACATGTAGCTCCAGTTTGATACTTTGAGACACAAACTCACCCTTCAGTGTTAGGGCTAGTTCACACTTGCTTTAAAAACGTATCCGTAGCTACGTTTTTTGTCCCGGACAAAAAACTGAGCCACGGATACCAATGTTAAAAATAGGAACAGTACACACTCAAGTTAAAAACGTATCCGCGTGCGATCCGCGGAATACGTTTTTAAACCCGGAACGCAGAGTCCGGACTTGCAGCATTTTTCACGGACCCGTATACACGTACGGGTAGTGAAAATCAATGGAGAAACGGGCCTCCCTCTTCACTGACATTTTGGGACACTGGAAACGGATAAGTTTCCAGTGTCCCTTGGTGAAGGATGGGGCCGCCATGCTGGAGGGGGTAGCAGCCAGGACGGGGGGCTGCGGGGAAAGCGGCGGCCAGGGGGGGTCACACCGCCCCCCCCCCTTGCTCACCTGGGTGCCCCCCGTCCCCGCTCCCCCTCCAGCTCGCACATAATGTAATAAATTATACCTGAAGTTCGGCGAGCCGGGCACTTCCGCCCACACCGCTCGAGTCACTTTCTGCAATGCCACCCTCTGAGGGCGGCATTGCAGGAAGTGACTCGAGTGTTGTGGGCGGAAGTGCCCGGCTCGCCGAACTTCAGGTATAATTTATTACATTATGTGCGAGCTGGAGGGGGAGCGGGGACGGGGGGCACCCAGGTGAGCAAGGGGGGGGGGGGCGGTGTGACCCCCCCTGGCCGCCGCTTTCCCCGCAGCCCCCCGTCCTGGCTGCTACCCCCTCTAGCAAAAAAAACAAAAAACACGCAAACGGATCCAGAACGTGTGCTGCAAAAAAGGCAGCACGGATCCGTTTGCGTTCCGGTTTTTTAAAATCGGAGCCCGGACCGCGGATGCGTCCCGCACCCGGAGCTAGTGTGGCCCTAGCCTTACTCGTTTGGAGCTCTTCTTTAGCTTGCTGGTCTCTATGGAATCCAATGGTAAGATGCTACCCAGAGCACAGAAGCAACAGTTAGGAGCACAAACCAGACCAGCCACAAAATACTAAATACACTAAGAGCAGAAAAAGCCACCGAAGAACAGAAATTGGTGCTAGTCTAGTTAAGTCTAGTTGAGGGAACCCAGCGGGAAACTGCAAACCAACAGCCGCTAATTTGTACAAAATAGAGGACAAAGAGAGAAACACGATCCATGACACCAACCAAACAGATTTAATAAAGATGGAAGTCGAAACAAGTGCCGTGGCCGAAGACATGTACGAGGGTCCTGGTGTGCAAATTTAGAGTTGATGTAATGAATAGTATTTCCAGAGAGCAGGGAGTGGCCGATGGTCTTTCAGGTTAAACACAAAAGGCATTTCTGCAAAAATAAATATTCTATATTTAGGAGAAACCTGCAGTCTCTTTTAACCACTTCACCCCAAGGAGGTTTTTACCCTAACGGACGAGAGCGATTTTCACCTTTCAGTGCTCATCCCTTTCATTTGCCAATAGCTTAATCACTACTAATCACAATGAGATGATCTATATCTTGTTTTTTTCACCACCAATTGGGCCAATTTTTGGGGTTGATATTTGTTTCCAGTAATTATTTAATTTTCCATGCATTTTAAAGGGGAAAACAAGGGAAAAAATGAAAAAAAATACACAATTTCTCCAATTTCATCCCCTATTTTTTTAATATAAATACTGCTACTGTACATAAAACCCACACATTTTATCTGCCTATTTGTCCTAGTTATAACAAGATTTTAATTATGTCCCTAGTACAAAGTATGGTGACAATACAGTATTTGGAAATAAAGGTGTATTTTTTTGGTTGGGTTTTTTCACTATTTGCATGTGCAGCAGCAGTGCATGACATTTTAAAACGTCCTGGAGCCATTAATAAGAGGCTCTAGCAGGATGTTTTAATACGTCTGAATGTCACGAAGTGGTTAAACTCTGTTGTATGATTTGTATTGATGACGAAGCCCCTGTAGGCCTTAACAGACTATAATACTAATAACAGATATTCATATGTCTGTGCCTTGACACTGCCATGGTGTTATTTCCTGTATATCAGGATGAGAAGTTTTCCTGTACATGTTACATCACGCCTAGTGTTAATATAATATATGCTACGTAATCAGCTACAGAGCATATGCAAATAAGTCTGGCAGCCATACAAGAACTTATGTCTGTGAGAAACATAAGCTACTCACTGATTGACCACATGCCATAAATCAAATTACTAAGTGCAGTAGCCAGTTACAAGGAACCTATCTTTAAAGGTGCATATACACTTATTCAATTTCCCACCGATATACAGCAGATTTGATCACTGATCGAATCTGCTGTGAAATCGATACGCAAATGCTGACCTATTTCCGTCCGAAATTGATAGCTCTTGTCAATCCGTCTGTGCAGAAAATTTTGCTCGATCGCCGGCGGGTCGGGAGATCGTCGATAGCGGCGTTAGAATGTCCGACGACCGATGCTAGCGGCAATACATTACCTGTTCTGCCGGCGCATGTCCCCGCTGTCCATTCTCCGCACTGGCATCGCCACTGTGGCTGATCTGCACCGCTCCGGCTCCCTGGACTCCGACACACCAGCTCAAATCTCCAGCTCACCACGTGGGAAGGTGTCGCCAGGCCCTGCAGCAACCACACCGGCTCTTAGCCGCTGCTCCAGTCTCCTGCCGCTAAGCCGCTTCTGCCCGGCATCCAGCACTTGCTCTTAGCCCATGTGATGAGATTACAGCCATGTCTGGACCCGCACACAAACAGCTCTCCGCCGCTGCCGAGACCAGGTTCAGCATCTGCCCTGTCCACAGGCACGGTAGGCAGCTGATCCCCACACAGCCCTGGTCCCTAGTGTTCAAGCTGCCCAGCATGGCCTCTGGGAACCGTGCTCTCCTCCACTACTGCCAGAGCCCTCCCACCACAGTCTCAACAGGTACAACGTAGGGCCAGAAGTTCTGCGCTGCACCATTGTGCTGGGTTTCCCGTTCCCACAGCCCCATGGTTGGACTCTTAGCCACCTTACTGGGGAAGCTGACCAGGCCTCAGTCAGAAAGGACCCATGCTCTCCTCCACCGCCACCAGAGCCTCTCCACCACACGTACAACAGGGGTACCAGAAGTCCTGCTCTGCACTACCACTTTGCCTGCAGCCACTTTGTCACACATCAGGCCTCCAAAATGTCCGACTGGGCCGCACGGACGGCCACTGGGACATTAACCAGCCCACTAGCCAGCTACGGCAATGCCCAGGGACTATCTCTTTCTCTTCTCTACTTTTTGTTTTTTATTTTTTCACTTCTCTTCTTTCTCCAAGGCCATTCCTAGGGGCATCCGAATAGCTGCAGAGACGTCGAGCGCTGCAGGGAATGTGGCAGCTCCGCTCACATAGCACTCGGATGACCCCTTGGGATCCTCCACTAAGTTCTATTATGTATACGCTTACCATGTAATTTATATTACTGTTTCGGGGGCTCTCCCCTCTGCGCTCCCCTCCAACATTGAATAGTTTGTGTATGCAGGCGGCGGGCAGCGGCAGATAAATACCTTCCATGTGCTCCAGCACGAATGTTTCTCCCTCTAGTGTCTGACGCGACTTCCTGTATGAACAGGAAGTCGCGTCAGAGGCTAGAGAGAGGAAGGTTATTGACTGGATAACTGCTGTAATGTTGTTCCCGTATTCATTGCCCCTGTCTATATAAATCAATGCTCACTCTATGATGCCAAGATCTAAAAAATTTAATTCTTATTTATGTAAAGCAAAATCTCAGGCAAAAGTTGTAATAGGTTTGGAAAAAATAGAGTGGATTCAAGTTTTTTTTGTTTTTTTTTTGGTAACTTGTACCCAGTTGTTTCTCGTTGTAGTCACTCGTCCTCTGCTGACTTTTATATGAACTCTGGTTGTCTTGGGAACAGAAAGAAGAAAAAAAAATTCAATTGGGGGCTCTAACTCTTCCTACTTCAACAAAGAAGTTTAATTTATTGTGGTCTCTGTTTTTGCTAAAATATGTAAGGAGCCAATGCAGCCTCCTTTATGAAATTGCTTCCTGTGCTAACCCTGTGCCTCTGAGCTTTTCTGGATAACCCAGAATGAAAATACAGATGAGCTGTTAGCTCTCCTGGCTGCAGAGCTTTGACATGTACAACTGAAGCCAAAAGATCAGTATGGCAGATGGGCAGTGTGGATGTCTCATGGCGACCAATAAAGATCACCACGGACATGTCTCCTAAAGATCCCAGAATGCAATCTTCGACCTTACAGTACAGCTTTAAAGAGGATCCGAGATGAAAAACTAACTAACAAGTAACTTGTCTATATATCTTATCTAAAGTTTAGATTGTTTACACAGCAAATGTAGCTGCAAACAACTTCAACAGATTATGATTATTTCTTCCTGTGATACAATGACAGCGGCTATGTTCTGTTTGTAAACATTACACACAGGCAAGCTGATTTGCATCTCCAGCCCTCAGCCCTTGAAAACCTAGTTCCCCCAACTCCTCTTTGCCTCTGAAATCTCTGACTAGTAACACCTCCCCCTCCTCCTGCCCAGACTGAGCTCCCATAAGCCCTTTCTACTGTCTGCAAATGCCAAGGCACTCTGAAAAGCCGTGGGCGAGGCTTATTTAGTTTATAGGAAATTAGAGCATTAAAACAAAAAGTTTTTTGCTTGAGGAATGACCTATAATACTATATGAAAGGAACAAAATTATGCAATGAGTAAACGTTTATCTCTGATCCACTTTAAGGTCCAAACTGTTGGCCAAGGTATCATGTCCCAATCCCTGCTAAGCAGGAATTGAAATTCCATTGTAGCTTTAGAAAGATGGCAGCCTCCATAGTCTTTTTAATTCCACTTTTAAAAAATACAGGTAGCTGCATCTAAATAAATGGTACTAGCACTATAATGAAAAAAATTACATTTTCTCTTAAAACTAGAACTGCATGGAAAGAAATCACAAAAACTATACCTTTCACTACTCTATAACTTCCAAATAAATGGATAAGCAGGTCTGGCTCTAGTGATCTGGAAGTTGAAAGAGGGGTGTAGAGGAGAAAAAAAAAAAAAAAAAAAGTATTTAAAGCTACAGGACTCATCAGCACATACAACCCCTTTATTGGGCTTCTGTAGTTCCCTCAAACCATGTGACACACCTATCTCTACACAGTAACATTTCTCTAGGCTACAGCGAACAAAAACAACAGAATGGTTAATTACATCTGGTAAAAAGCCTGTAACAATTCGCACCATATTCTTTATTTATAGGACTGTAATTCATCACATTAGCTCACTGCAGTCACTTGTAATTGGTTACAGCCTCTTCCTTTCATGAAGTGTTGTAAGATATTCTTACGCTTCAAGGGGCGGCTCCATGCCACCAGCTCACAAACGCACTCAGTTTTTTTGGAGCTTTCATAGACCTCCCTTCTAAACAGACATTTTCACAGCCAGGGCACAAAAGTTATATGGGCAGCAATATTGTGTGATGAGATTCAATAAATGAAAAGCTTCACATATTTAATGAGAAATCGGGAGGAGTGAAGGGCTGTAAGAAATCCGAGACAATCCTATAAACAGACATGTTGCAAAGGACTGTTGGGGAGCTGCTACCATAGACACTCATACAGATGGATAGTGATTAGCAACAGAAACTAGCCCGCCTTCTCATAACACAGACTTACCATAAAAGCAAATGAGCTAAGGTTTGTGTATCACTGACCACATGGTTTCCTGCACAAAGGTAAAAAGCTTGACAACTAACTTTATGTGCAATATAATAGATGCATACAATCACATAAGGATTTGTCTTTAACACATATAGGCATAGCAATATTTCATATTGAGTCTAACAGTAAGTACCCATACAATGACTTGGCAATTTATTCAACAAATAAACCTAAAAAGAAAAAACAATTTCCCTCAATAGAAATGACAACACCTGGAGTTACTATTACTTTTAGCAGAAACAACTTGATTTATGCATTATGATGTCTGCCATTCTCTGACATTGAGAAGGAGATATTTTTCCTGCTTTGTCAGCACATTTTGGTTTTTCCATCGTGCAATGTTTGAGGGGTTTCTTACATGTAAAACCTCATTCAAATGACTCCAGAACATCTTAAAGGATATACGTAAATCCAAGCTTTGACATGGTCAATTCAGTTCATTATATTGCCCTTTCCAGCCATTTCTTATTGAATTTACTGGAATGTGCAAGGTTGCTGTCAATCTTCCAACAGCTGCTTATGGGAGCAGCCAATTAAGATACCAGTATGTAGGAAACTAGTGTCCTGGATGAGAGATCCAAGCTTGGGACTCTGGAACTTCAAGGTAAGAATGCTATCAACAACTGAGAGCTACCTGCTGGACCATATGGTAAATTATGGGGTTCCTATTATCTCACCTAAGCACATTATTCCAGTACTCAACCCACCCAGCGAAGTTGCTCTTTTCACGGTTCAACACCTTCTCTCCTTCATAGCAGCAGAACTTGTCACAACTTTACAAAAACTGTCTATAGCTACCTCAATAATGGGGAATGAAACGAACAGCAGTAAAGTAATTACAAGCAAGCTGTGACATGGGGACATTCTCCGATTAAACGTTATTGTTCGCTTACGGTTTCTTATAGGCTAGCAAGCAATTATGCTAATTTCCATACATGCCTCTGTGCCAGTAGCCTGGCTAGCACCAAGGTTTAATGGGAACCCGAGGTGAGAGGGATATGGGACAAAAAGATAGAGGCGCCAAAAGGATAAAAGGGACTAAATGAGCTTAAAAACCAATTTGGTAATAGAGGAGGCAGTGGTGGACTTACCCCCTCCAAGCAGAACACACGACTGTAGATTTTCAGTCAAAATTTTTCAGTCAAAAAACTGTCACAGAGGCGCTCAGCTTTGATGTTACTAGCAGATGCTTTTTTACGCCTATCTGTATTGCCTGAGGAAGCAGGTTTAACCTGCGAAACACGTTGCCCTTTATTTTGGAGTACCCGTTTTTTGACTGAAAATCTACAGTCGTTTGTTCTGCTTGGAGGGGTAAGTCCACCACTGCCTCCTATTACCAAATTGTTTTTTAAGCTCATTTAGTCCCTTTTATCCTTTTGGCGCCTCTGTTATCTTATTGCTACAGTGAGTCCACCCCAGATAGCGACTTCTTAATCCTGAGTGGGGTCAGGACGATCTCCCCACCTGCCTTGACAGTGGTTGCCTAATGGTAACCCTGGTTTGTAAGTATTACATTTTGAATTACTCTATAAATCTTCCATTACCAGTACATCCTACACTACATTGGGCTCTTGGTGTTCTCTTCTTCTGAGAGGGATATGGTGCTGCCATATTTATTTCCTTTTAAACGATGCCAGTTGCTTGGCTGTCCTGCTGATCCTCTGCCTCTAATGCTTTTAGCCATAGACTCTGAACAAGCATGCAGCAGATCGGATACTCTGACTCACCTGTCTCAGGTTTTACTGGATTAGCCATATGCTTGTTCCAGGGTTTTGACTCAGACACTACTTATGCCAGAAGATCTACAGGGTTGCCAGGCAACTGGCATTGATTACAAGGAAATAAATATGGCAGCCTCCACATCCCTCTGCCCACGGGTTTCCTTTAACCACTTGATGACCACAGTGTTAACCCCCCCTAATGACTAGGCTCTTTTTTGTTAAGCTGGGCTGTGCAGGCTTTTCAGCCTCCTGCACAGCCCAGCTATGGAGCACAGCGATCAGAACTCCCCTCCTTTTTTGTCCCTAAGGGGACATGCCGTCCGATCGCTGTGGCTGTTTTTTTTGTTTGTTTTTTTTCTAAGCCTATGAGGCCGTTTCTCCCTCCCTCCCCTTTCCTCCTCCCCTCCGTGATCTTTATGAAACAGGACGGTGATCCATCCTGTTCTGCCTCTCATAGGCATCAGCCTATGAGAAGACGGCGGATCCCCGGCCAATCAGAGGCCGGGGATCGCCGATCTCGTACAGTGCTGCCGGGGACAGCAGCGCTGTATGGATGTAAACAAAGGGGATTTCTTTCCCCCTTCGTTTACAAACAGCCTGCTAGCCGCTGCTAGCAGGCTAATCACGGGCAGGGAACGATCATGCATGCGGGTTGCCGTTCCCTGGGAAACTGCAGCCCCAGGACTTGACGCCAATTGGCGTTAGGCGGTCCTGGGGCTGCTGCCGCTGCCATGCCCATTGGCGTTAGGCGGTCCCCACGTAGTTAAAGTGGACCCGAACTCTTGCACAGGACAGAGGGAAAACGTAGAGAAATGCACCCTGAATGTATTTAGAGAGTTTAGCCTGTTCAATTACCCCTTATTGGAGTCTAATCACAAGTTGTAATTTGATTCTCCCCAGTGTCACATGACTGCCTATGGCAGATAAGCCTATTTGAAAGCACAGGCTGCAAACAATATGTCTGTTTCCATGAATCAGGAAGTATAAACAGTGCAAATTTATTTTAGGATTTGTATCAACTGTAACAAATACATGTTTTTTGTTTAAAGGTTATTATGCTGTTGTGTATCTTTTAGAGCAGAGAGGATTTCTGAATTCAGGTCCGCTTTAAGCTGCTAGGCCACTTAGTTCAAATTACACACGCAGTTTAAAATAACAGGAGTAGCAAAGAATAAGCAACTTGGGCTGTACTGGGGATAGAACAACATCAGGAGGAGTAGCAGATACTTCCAGCCAAATTAGAGCCCATATGATGGAGACCATAGTTTTTCACAACTCCCATTTTCACCAAAACTCAGCAAGCTGTTTTGTATGGAGCTGTTCTTTAAAGTGAAATGCCCACCGAGAGGATTTGCAGGTCATCACTACTAGCACTTGATATAAAGCAATGCATGCAAAATGTTACCATGTACCATTTTTATCTAAAAGTGCCTATTAACACAGAAAAGCAACCCTCGTATGATAGTTTTTGTACCGATAGCAACACAGGCGGCAAACCAATGAATAACAATAAACATACTGGCAGCTCCCATTAATTCAGGAATGTTAGACTATAACTTATGTAAATCAGCAAACTCCCCATCTAGTGCTTTCACGTGACTGAACAGCACTCACTTATAAAGTATTCCTTTAAAGGGAAGGTCCAAGCAAAAAAAAAAAATGAGTTTCACTTACCTGGGGCTTCTACCAGCCCCATGCAGCCATCCTGTGCCCTCGTAGTCACTCACTGCTGCTCCAGTCTCCCGCTGGCAGCTTTCTGACCTCAGAGGTCAGGGCCGAATTGCGTACATTTTTACACATTCCCGCTAGTGCAGGAACATTAACGCATACATTTTTACGCGTTAGTGGTACAATGCGTACATTTTTGTTCCTGCACTAGCTGGAATGCGGAAAAATGTATGCAATGTGGCCCTGACCTCCGAGGTCAGAAAGCTGCCAGCGGGGGACTGGAGCAGCAGTGAGTGGCTACGAGGGCACAGGATGGCTACATGGGGCTGGTAGAAGCCCCAGGTAAGTGAAACTCATTTTTTTTTTTTGCTTGGACCTTCCCTTTAAAGGTGATTTAAAACTGGATGACGTAATGAATTATTACAGGCAAATAGATGTTGCTTTTGCTAATACCATACATGAATACATTGCGTAGTAACTACAATTATAAGTATAATTCTTATTACATGTAGGTTTTCTTTTTCTAAACTAAACTTTAAACCATAGACAATGGTGAATTGCAATTAACAATTTGTCTTAGGAACACTTGAGATCAAAAGAGTGACAGTTATAAACATCAAGCCTCTACTTTTCTTTGAGCTGGAATTACAGTCTGGTAGAACATGCAATTACAAACCAGTCTCCCAAGTCATTATTGACTATACAGTTATCCTACCTACCTTTGACCCAAAGCATTACCGTGCATTGCTCTTTCACATCTGCTATTTTTGTTGGACAGCCGCACCATAAAGTAAATTTGTAGTTTCTGTTATTGAGTTACTGGACAGAAAGTCCTCTACTAGAACTTATTTCTCTGTTACAGTGACTGGACAGTGTACTGGTTAAGGGCCTTCCTGTTCAGTAAGCCTGCATTTTAGTAGGACACCTTGGGCAAGGCTTCCCACTGCTACTGCCTATATAGTGCATCCTAGTGGTCGCAGCTCTGGCGCTTTGAGTCCACCAGGAGGAAAGCACAATATAAATACTATGTGTCTTGTTAAATCAAGTGACATGACACAGATCTTCCAGATTTCAATATATTATTTGCTTTTCCATCAATAATTCATTAGAATTACAATTTGCATTTTCATCGATAAATATTTATATATTCCGATACCTTTTTGGAATTTTTTTTTTTTAACATACCTAAAGGACCACTATAGCGATAAATAAAGCACTAGTACTATTAGTACCTATGTTTATCTCATCATATCACTTCAGGTGTGTGTTCAATTTTTAGCAATATATAAAGCTGAAGTAAAAGAACCAATATTTGTTTTTTTTTAACAGAAGCAGAATTTCATTTTAAATTGTAATAGTTTTTGGCTCACTTACTTTTATCCTCATAAGAACCTGAAGCCAGAAGTCTCAATCTACCTACTAATCAAAGCTGCGGCTTCAACATGCAGTCAACTGACAGCCATCACGAGGTGCACACAAACCCCTGGAGGCGTGGCCAGCATAATAACCTTGATTAGCATGTAGATGGAGAATTCCAACACCAGATATAAGGCCACTGGAGATGGCAATGAGGCATCTACCATGTGAGGTACCTCCCTCTCACTTTGCTAGAGACCTGGTTGGAGTTCTCCTTTAACACTAGAATTACCGAGTTTTCTATTTTCTGTTGCAAGGCTAGAGGTGTTATTCACTCCTGCTGAGATGTTCACAGGTCTTCAGGGTTGATTATCTTCAATCTATTGTTGTGCAAACCACCCATTACCTAAGGCCTTGCACATTTGTTTACACAAAGTAGCTGTGTGAGACTTGGATGGAAACCTTCCGACATGCCTGCCGTATCATATTACGCAGCACTGTACAGAGTATATTGTCTCGTCACTAACTGTCCCTCAGAGTGGCTCAAAATCTAGTCCCTGTCATAATCATACAGTATGTCTATGTATGTATCATGTAGTGTATGTATCGTCATCTAGGGCCAATTTTATGGGGAAGCCAATTAACTTATCTGTATGTTTTTGGGATGTGGGAGGAAACCGGAGTGCCCGGAGGAAACCCACGCAGACACAGAACTCTGTTGCCGATTCATGCAGCAAAATGCAATCAGAGGGCAATTGGCACTTTTGGCAGTGTTCCATTGACATGACAAATGATGACAGACTGAGGCATTCCATTGCCATGGCATTGATGGCAGTATGGCAGATACTGTAATGCAATTAGGCTGGCTTTTCACAACATATGAATGCTGTAGAGGTGGCCAAAAGGTGTGATGCTGTCCTGTCAGAGGGAGAGAGGCTGGCAGAGAACGTGGTCATGAATCTGATGGAGCCATTTTTGGATGATGGGAGAAATGTCACGACGGACAATTTCTTTACTTCACTGTCACTGTCGCACAGACTGCTGCGGCGCAAAACAACGCTATTGGGCACGGTGAATAAAGTCCGGCGTGAACTTCCTCAGCTTGCAAACGACACTGCACAGCGAGAGGTATTCTCCACTTCAGTGCTTAGAAGTGGCAGTGTATCCTTGACAATTTATGCACCTAAAAAAAACAAGACTGTGTGTGTTCTAAGTTCCATGCACCAAGACGTGACGATCGGTGATGGCAGAAACAGGAAACCCAACACGATAACAGACTATAACAACATGAAGGTATGTGAATGTGTGTATAATTTTACCATGGCCGTTTCTAGGGCCGTGCGGGCGCCCTGAGCGCTGTTGGGAGGGGGGGGCGCTGTGATGGAGGGGGGAGCCGCAGCCGCGGGGAGGGCAGCCCGACCTCTCCCTCCCTTCCTCTCCCAGGCCGCCCTCCATGCTTCCCCCTCGGACTGCAAAGCAATGGACAGGGAAGCGCTATACAAAACGACTCACCTCCCTAGTTCCAATCGCTGCTCTCTCGCCGCCAGTCTCCTCTCTGCACAGAGTAGACGCTGATACACACACAGGAAGCAGCGTGTGTATCAGCGTCTATGCAGAGAGGAGACTGGCGGCGAGTGAGTTGCGATTGGAACCAGGGAGGTGAGTAGTTTTGTATAGCGCTTCCCTGCCCATTGCTTTGCAGTCTGAGGGGGGAGCACGGAGGGCGGCTGGGGAGAGGAAGGGAGGGTGAGGTTGGGCTGCCCTCCCCGCGGCTGAGGCTCCCCCCTCCATCATGGGGGGCACCTACCTAACCTATACTGGGGCAGCTACCTATCTAACCTATCCTGGGGGCACCTACCTATCTAACCTGGGGGGCAGCTACCTAATCTAACCTATACTGGGGGGCACCTACCTATCTAACCTATACTGGGGGCACCTACCTATCTAACCTATACTGGGAGGCAGCTACCTATCTAACCTATAGTGGGAACATTAACGTATCTAACCTGTATTGGGGGCACCTACCTACCTACCTAGCTAGCCTATACAGGTGACAACTATACTGGCTACCTATATTGGAGGCACCTACCTAACTAACCTATACTGGGGGCATCTACCTATCTAACCTATGCTGGGGGCAACTATTCTGGCTACCTATATTTGAGGCAACCACCTAGCTAACCTGTACTAACCTGTACTGGGGGCACCTACCTATCTAACTTATACCGGGGGCGCCTGCCTATCTAACCTATACTGGGGGCAACTATACTGGCTACCTATACTGGAGGCACCTACCTGGCTAACCTATACCGGAAGCAACTATACTGGCTCACCTATGCCTGGCTCCCTATACTGGGGGGACTTATAGCTGGCTACCTATACTGGGGTACCTATTCTGGGCTACCTATACTGGGGGAATCTATACTGAGTGCAACTAGACCTGGCTAACCTATACTGCGGGCACCCATACCTTGCTTTGGGGGGGGCGCAATTTTTACACCCTCGCCCTGGGTGCATTTTAGCCTAGAAACTGCACTGAATTTTACACCAGTGCTCAGTGGCGTCGCTAGCGCTATTTTGGGGGGCCCATGCACCGAAAATTTTCTGGGGTGCCCCAATCTATTTCCAGGGGTGCCCTGACCAGTTACAGTGGGCGCTAGCACCTAGCGGACACCGCCGATATGCGGAAGTGACATCACTTCTGCATATTTGCGCCCAGCGCCCACTCTAACTGATCTCCAAGGACCCAAGGAACGCACGGATGTATTCCGTAAGAGCAGCAACACGCAGGTGGCCAGTAGCAGTTTTTTACAATATGCTGGACCTGGCGGCGGTGAATGCCTACATTTTGTACAAGGCATGTACAGGGTGGACAGGCAAAAGAAGATTGTTTCTGAGTCTTCTAGCTAAGGAACTCCGTTGCCGATTCATGCAGCACAAGGAAATATTGGCACAAAGGCGGGCTGCTGAAGCTGTTGCAGCTGCTGTGCCAGGGACTGTACAGACAACACAGTGCCAGGTGCAAGAGAGCTGCAGCAGGAATCGCAGCAGGTTTACCTGTGCAAAATGTCAAAAATTCATCTGTGCCAAATGCAGGGACGATGGACACTGGGTCTGCAAACGCTGTAAACTCTGTAAAGTTTGAAACACTGAAAAAGAAAACAGAATTTTTGGTTTTGCGCGATCGTGAATTTTCACGTGAAACGATAACGTTTTCGCGCGCAAACGAGATTTTTTGCGTGAAACCAATATCTATAAACGTTATCGATACACACCAAGCCGCTCACTCCGCTCCTCCAATGAACTTCGCCTGACCGTCCCCCGCATCACCCAGTCCCATGCACGCCTCCAGGACTTCTCAAGAGCCGCTCCAACACTATGGAACTCCCTACCTCCACCCATTAGGGCAGCCCCCTCCTTCAACACCTTCAAGAAGGCCCTCAAAACTCACCTTTTCACTCTGGCCTACCACCCCTCACAATTGCTCTAAACCCACAGCTGAACTCTGGTCCCCTACCTCTCGTGTCCCTACCTCTCCCTCTAGATTGTAAGCCTTTGGGCAGGGTCCTCCTCCTTTTGTGTCCTACCTGATCATGCACCTCCATTACTGTGAACCCATGCTATGCATTTGAGTGAACCTAACTTGCCTAATCTCCATGTTCCCCTCCAGTGACTGACTAAGCATTACCTTGTACTCATACTATGGTGTGTGATCTGGTTTTCTTGTATTCCTGTATTGTCATATTGCTGTATGTCACCCCTAAATATTGTCTGTAACCTAAATTAATATTCAGTGCTGCGTAATATGTTGGCGCTTTATAAATACAATAAATAATAATAATACCTCTCGCTGTGCAGTGTCTTTTGCAAGCTGAGGAAGTTCACACCGGACTTTATTCACCGTGCCCAATAGCATTGTTTTGCACTGCAGCAGTCTGTGCGACAGTGACAGTGAAGTAAAAAAATTGTCCGTCGTGGGTTTATATAAATATCATATGTATTATGGCAATGACAAACCTTAGCAGACTTTGTGGGTCCAGCTTGCGCAGTGAAGCACGAGTGACTTGCTACTGCACTGGGCACCCCAATGACCTCTACCCACACAGTGCACATTGAAACACCAATAAAAGCCCCTTGATTACAGTATCAGTCTGGCACACAAAGAACAGAACTCTCTGGTTGTGGGGGATGGGAGGTAGAGTAAACAAATGCTCAGGCCTCACAGGTAATGGTTGTGGTTTCAGAACAAAAGAAAGAGAACAATGGAGCTGATGGCATGTTAAAAAACTCAGCAGGGGTGCTACTAGGTGTGAGCTTGAGGGGATTTACGCAAATCTGCGCAGAAATGGTAAATCTAGTGTTAAAGTGAATTTCCAAGTTTTAAACTAACGATTAATTACCAAACAGCTAACTAGTCAATCAAGCTGACAGGTATATCAATCTTTAGCCTTCCAAAACTGACAATAATTGTGTGTGTTCACCCCAGGGGAGCTCACGCTATAGTGCAGAAAGAGAAACTGTCTATTCACATTGCAACACTAGAAATTACACAAAGTGAAACAGCAACAAATGACGATGGATGGAAACGCTTCTAAATATCATGACATACGCATCTTCACCAGTCACGTTTGCAATAGGAACCTAAATAAGCGATTCACAAAACAGTGAGGCACAAAGCAACAAAATGACAAACAAAGCCACACCCTTCGCTGTGTACACCAGCAATATAGACTACAAATACAGGTAAGCTCATGCTTCCAGCAGAACCTGTCCTGCTCTCTGAGCAAGCAGGACAGGAAAACCAGCACAGACATGCTTGTAAAAAGGCTCCATTACAATAAAATGTGCCACAAGAATTAACCGATAACAGCCATTGACATGCAGACTTGACAAAGTCTGGCAAAATAATGAAGTTTCACAGAGATGTTGAAAATTCAAAAGGAAAGGCAGTTTTACAGCATGTCTGTACAATGGCCACAAACCAGGGGTAAGCAAACTTCAATACTCCAATGAAGCAATGGGGCTGCACAGCAGTCACCCTGTGTAAAGACTTAGGGCTGGTTCACATGGACGCTTTGCAGGCGTTAGATGCAGCGTTTTTAGGGATCGTGCACCCTCTCTCTCTCTCAAGTGAATGGAAGCGTTTAGTAAGAGTTTTTGCAGGCTGCCTTGTCTTGAAAGCAATATGCAGAATCTAGAAGTAGTTTGCTGTTGCTGGCGTAGCGTTTGAATGCCAGCAAGCGCCACTGAAACCCACTGAAAGCCGTAAAAATTCCCAGCCCTTTCCCTTTACTTCCTGTAAAAGCCCAGAAAACGCAACGCTCTCAAACGCTACACACTGAAAGCCATGAAAAGCCTTCAAAAGACATGAAAAGTTTGGCTGTTAAACGCTGGCGTTCTTGGGGAAAAAAAACAACAACAGTGTTTGATTAAGACGCTGAACAGAAGCTCGGCAGAAGCCCGTGTGAACCAGCCCTTACAATGTTGAAATTTGCTCAGCTCTGATTTCACCCCAGAAATGTTACAATGAATAAAGCAAGCACGGAAGGGAGGCAGACAGGCACTGATGATGGAGGGAGGCAGCAAGGAAGAGACAGGGAGAAAGCAGTGA
Source organism: Hyperolius riggenbachi (assembly GCF_040937935.1). NCBI lineage: Eukaryota > Metazoa > Chordata > Amphibia > Anura > Hyperoliidae > Hyperolius > Hyperolius riggenbachi. Next base: position 174,166,306 of record NC_090646.1, read on the forward strand.
ATTTCAGACATGTAACAGTTACAATACCTGAGGCTTAGTGCATTCCTGTGAGCCAAAATGAAATGAATGCCATAGGAGAGGAAAGGAAAAGATGAAGGTTACCAAGACATGCTATTAATCATCCCATCAGTATGAAGATTGAGTGGAGAGGGGCATAGTAATGAGAACCTTTGTAAGGCTGCCCAATCAGCTCTTCCTCATTTACATAACTGAAGAGCCATGAACCCATCCAAAGAAAATACAAAGGGCCTGGCAAGTTCTAGCCTCTGTCATGCCTCTTTAGCCCTTTCCAGAGCTGTCTTGTAGATTCTCACACAGATCAGATAACACCATACACACTTCTTATATGTAAATATGAAACGGAAGGAGGCCAATTAGTAATAGCTCTACAGGAAAACTTACCATTTACACTGTATTCATTTTCAACAATAAGGATAATTACCGCTGAACATTCAGTGACAGTGTGGATGTGAGCACTTGTGGGGACTGTAGAAGAACCGCGCATTGTGCGCTTCTTTGGGAGGAGGGAGTGAATTTCTCAGCCCTCTGTAAAGTGCAGGGGAATACAGCAAGTCTTCACAAATAAATCGTATTATCCTTAGTTATGGCATTTTACCATCCTACATGCACAAAAGCATTCCTACCTCTTCTATGAATAAAAATCGATCATTGAAGATCTGTCCAGCCTCATTCACACACTATACTGAGCTGAGGAAGATATTCGGGTCCGTCTTGCTTGAAATTCTAATGTGTACCGGTGTTACCATAGTTACAGAGGTTGCTGTAAGATCCAGAAGGTCCAGAATGCTGGATCTTGATGCAACCAGAGACCCCAAGTGCACTGCCCCCCTCCTCACCCCTCCTGCTGGAAGCCACTGCATTGTGAGCTGCATCGTCACCCCTCCTCCACTCCCCATAGCCACAGGCTCGACGTTCAGCTGTCTCGCTGAATTTCACTTTCCTTAAACATGCCGTAAAAGTTAATTGGTAGGCTTAAAAGTGGCCTGAAGCCCTATACACATACACTAGATGGTTCTCAACTGAGGTAGCCGGTCCCAATTCCTCGACCCCCCCCATGTCCAATATGCAATAGACTTGGACCAGCATATCGTCTTGACTGAGCACAGGCCTACCTTATTTTTCTCCCACAGACCGTGCCTTCTTCATAGCCACAGAACACGTTGCCTAGTCTAAGTCCATTGTTCCCCTCCTTGCTCCTTCTGCTGAAAGCCACTCCATCGTGCGCCGTGTCAATCTAGTCTTGTTCAGATCCTTCTGATCCAAGTGTTGTACTAAGTCCTACACTTTAATCTCCACTAGTACCACATAATAAACATATTATTTGGCTGCATTTGGACTGCTAATGGCTGTACTGCCACCAAATCCTCTGATCCAAGTGTCGGACTAAGTTCATCACTTGGATATCCTCTGACATACGGCATGCAATTATATTTTACGTCAGCCACTTTTCCCAAGGAGGAAAGTAAATGGATTGTGTTCCCACCGATCCTCACATAGATCATCCATGTCTACAACCCTTCAACCAGTGATCAGTGGTTATTCATATTTGCAATCAAGGATGCTCTGAGCTAAACTAAATAACAGCAGCTCGACTAGCATGAAAGTATCAAACAATTAAAAACAAAACACAACATACAGATACTAACTCAACAGCTATCTATTTCCAAGTTCAAGCAGTAACCGCTTTCAGAATATGCAGCAAAATTTGTACCTTACCACCAGGAATACATTTTATTTTAGTTTTGGACAGGACGGAAAGGAGCCAAACTGAAATTCTCTGCTTTTTTATTGCTATTTGTGTCCTGCAGACAATGGAGAAAGCAACAAATAACTTTCTTACAGCATACAGGACTGTTTTATTGCGGTTGCTTATTTTCTGTCTTGGGGACCACCGGAGTGCACATTATGCACAGGGATAGTCTCTAGCAACCAGTTGCAGTGTATAATTACTAGTGCTATAAAGGAGCTGCCATCACTGGCATTGTCCTTATGAGTGTTGAAGTCTAGCTGAAGTTACTAGCGGCTGAAGCTCAGTTGGAGTGCCTGAGTCGCCTGTGTGATACAGCTCTAGTCTGTCAGACAATACTTCCAACTGCTATTAC